>NC_138086.1:2223591-3481091 GCF_964212035.1 Myotis nattereri
AGGAAGAGAGAGGAACGCTATGACTGACTCTGATGTGCACCCTCCACTTGGTTGAGGACCTCTCATCTGGATGTGGCTCTAGCACAGGCTGTGCAGCCCTGCCTCATCAGCTCCGCACGCCCGCGGCCGTCCTCACCCACAGGATCCCTCACAGCCTCCCCTCGTGGGCACGTGGACAGCCTTTCTCCTGCTTGTCCTCTCACGTGGATTTCCTTCCCACTAGGTAGGCCCTGCGAGCCTCAGCCGCGGGGACGACCTGCAGGGCCCGGGGTCTCGACGCCCACCTGGAGCCCCACCTGGAGCCCCTCCTGCCGCCGGGATCGAGCAGGCAGAGGGCCCTGCGGCTGCCTTGTCTTCGGAGGAGGACACCGCGGGGGTGGAGAACGTGAGGAGCCGGACCTACTCCACGGAGCTGCTGGCGAGGCCGCGCTCGGAGCCCAGGGCCCACAGGCTGGGGGAGCTCCCGCGCTGGGTCCCGGGGGCCTCGCAGGAGCAGGAGGGCCCCGGCCATGGCCTGCGGCTGGAGGTCAAGTCTCCTGAGGAGGCCTATGGCTACATCGTGACCGAGAGCGAGTGAGTGGAGCCCTGGCCTGGACCTGCTGGTGCCGGGACCCTGGCCCCTCCCTGGAGGGGGAGTCTCAGGGTGGAGGTGCTTGGGCTGCCCTCCCTGTGCCCAGCAGATCAGAACCGGAACCTCGGGCAATTCCCCGAGGGATGAAGTGGCCTTGTCTCCAGGCCCGGCTGGCGCTGGCGGGGGCACTGGGAGGAGGAGGCCTGGGCTGTGAGCGGCGCTGCTCCGGGGAGGGGAGGTGGGATCGGGTGCTGGCTTCACCCGATAAAACACCAAACTCATTCCCCCTTTCACACCAGAGTGGTCCCCGTTGGGCAGCACACCCTGTCCTCACGCTTGTTTTGACCTGAGGATCACAAACATCGTGTACCCAGCCCGCGACAGGCAGTCCCCTTGTCCAGGTCACCTCACTGACGAAGCTGGCATTTGACGCTCAGCTTTGTACAAATGTTGTTTTCTTCAGGTGATGAAAGCGTGTTTGGAAGGAAGCGTTATCTGTGTGGCCGCACAGGTGTGTGTGCGTGTGTGTGTGCGTGTGTGTGCAGGTGTGCGCTGCCTTGCATCCCAGTGGCCCCCTGTCCAGGTGTTGCTGCGTCGGGTCGCAAGCGATCATGGCTCACGGGTTGTTCTCAGTGGGGGAGGGCTGCCCGGCAACTGGCCCCCGATTCTGCAGGCTCACGCCGTGCCCAGAGCGGCAGCGGCTGTGGTGAGGGCAGCAGGGCGCATTGTGAGAAGCAGAGCAGCAAATCCTTTGTTCTGAGCGGAACCACAGGCACACGTCAGAGCCAGGCTAAAGCCGAAGACCATTCCCAAGAGCGACAGCGTTCTCACTGTGTTTCCAGAGAAGTCAGCAGCGCGGCCTCCGGCTGGCCCAGCGCGGGGCGGGGCCACTCCGTCTCCAGGCCGTTTGCCAGCCGCGTGGGTCCCTCCTCACCGCTGCGCCTGGCTGGTCTGTCCCAGGTGGCCCTCTCTGTCCTCTTCCTTCCTGACGACTAGCAGTCCCCGGGGGTGTCCGGCCTTCAGAATCCCACCCAGAAACGGCAAGCGGGCACCTGCGGGAGCCTGCAGAAGGCGGGCTCTGCCAAGAGCGGAGGTGCCGAGGGGGGCAAACGTCCACAGCCTGGCCTTCCCTGTAGTGTCAGCCACCCGAGCGCAGGTCTTCTCTTCCTTGGAAAACATCCTCGTGTTGTGTGTGCACTGTCTGGGTGTGGAGGTAGGTTTATGTCTCTGTGGATGTGTGTTATGTGTGGATGTGTTATGTGTACATATGCGTATGCGTGTATATGCCGCCTATATGTATAGTGTGTTTGTGTACTGTGTCTGCATGTGTGTAGTGTGTGCATGTGTGCAGTGCATGTTTATTGCTGCGTGCCGCACATGTGTGTAATGTGTCTATGTAGTGTTGCTGTGTGCACATGCCATGTGTTTGTGTGCAGTACATTTATGTGCACTGTATGCATGTGTGTACCACTTGCATGTGTGTTCTGCGTAGTGTGTGTATAGGTGTGGGGTTGTGTTGTATGTTGCATGTAGTGTGTTGTTTGTGCACATCATATGCATGTGTGATGTGCTTGTGCACAGTGCATGGATGTGCACATGTACATATGCAGTATGTTTATATGCAACATGCCATATGTAGAGTGTTTAGCATGTTGTGTGCACGTGCATAGACACATGTTGTGTACATGCATGTGGGTGTTGTGTGTCACATGTGTGCATGCAGTGTGGTGTGTGTGCATTTATGTGTGCTATGTACCACATGTGTATCATGTGCATATGTGCATGTTGTGTGTGTGCGTAGTGCATTTATGTGTGCTATATGCATGCGTGTTCGTGTGCATACATGGTGTGTAGTATTTTTATGTGTGCTGCGGTGTGTGTGATGTGTCGTGTGTGTACATGTGTGTATGTGTTGTGTGTGTGCGGTGTGTTTACGTGCACTTTGTATGATGTGTGCATATGCATTGTGTGTTTAAGTGTGATGTGTATATAGCATACATGTGTATTGTGTGCATGTGTGCATATGTGTATTTGTGTGGTTTGTATCATGGGTGTGCTGATGTGTGGGGTGTGCATGTGTGTACTGTGTGCGTGTATGTGGGTGTGCATATGTGTAGTGTGTTTGTGTGTGATGTGTGCATGTGTGTAGGGTTGTGTGTATAGTGTGCGTGCTGTGTGTATGTGTGCACACATGTGTGTATGTGTTGTGTGTTTGTGTGTATTGTGTATCGTGTGTGTTGTGTGTGTTGTATGTGTGGTGGTTGTGCATGCATTTGGTGTGTTTATGTGCGCTGTGTATGTGCATATGTGTGTATGTATGGTGTGCTTATGTGTGCTATGTATCATATGTGTGCTGTTGTGTATGTTGTATGTGGTGTGTGTGTGTGGTTTGTGCATATGTTTAGTGTGTTTGTGTGTACTGTGTGTATGGGTGTGTGCACGTGTGTATCTGTTGTGTGTTTATGTGTACTGTGTATCACATGTGTGCTGTTGTGTATGTTGTGCGTGTGCTGTGTGTGTAGGTTGTGCATATGTGTAGTGTGTTTATGTGTACTGTGTGTATGAGTGTGTGTGCACATGTGTGGATGTGTGGTGTGTGTTTGTGTGTTGTGTGGGAAGTGTGTGTGTCATCACTGATGAAGCCTCCACTGTATGGCTGCTCAGGGAACCTTTCCTCCCCCAGGGCATCCGTGCCCTGGCCTGTCCCGAGGGCTGGTGCCCATGGGAGACGCTGGCTGTGTTTGCCAGGAGCCTTTGGAGCAGGACAGTCCGCCCCCTGGGTGTCAGCACTAGGGCTGGCGCAGAGGGAGTGACTGCTCGTGAGCCACCCTGAAGGCCCTTCGGTCGGGCATGTTCTCCGGCTCTGGCCGAGGTCCTGCAGGAGAGGCAGTGTGACGTCGGGCTTGTCCCGGCTCAGTTAGTTCCCTGTGAAGCACCCTGGGTGCCACCTGGGGACCTGAACACTTACCCCGGCACGGGGGCCAAAACCGTCCTTATCTTATTGTGGCTGCTGTCCCCTCTTTGCTGCTTCAGCGAATTAAATGTTCCAGGTGCGATGCCCACTGTCACCGGGCATCGCGTACGGAGGCTACGCCTCCTCCCTCTCATGGACGGAGCAGTGGGCTCTGACTCTGTTATCAGAGTAGTGGGTAACTGGGGATTCTCTGGGGTGAGATTTCACCAGATCTCCACTACGTCTTCATAGATCAGCTGTTAATTGACAAGAGTCTCATTCTATTCTCCTTTTAAAGGCTTTTGTATATGCAGTTGTCCCGTAAAAGGAGAAGGAAGGTGACTTCTAGCTCAGTGTTATGTCATTGCCGACGTGTGCGCCCCACCGACATTCAGACAGGTGGGAATGTGGCTCAGCATGGCCGGCACCCTCCTCTCTCACCCTTGCTGACAGACAGGGTGCACTGTAATCCTAATCACTCACAGCTTCGTCATCTGCACAAGCCAGGTGGATTATCTGAGACTGGATGAAAGGCAGCACAGCCACTCCGTCCTCCACGGACGACTAAACATTAGTTGGCAGGAAGAGAGTACGGCTGGACGGCGGGTTGGGTGCGAAGGGGCCCTTTCCCTCCCAGGAAAGAAGAGACCCCTCCAGGTCTGACGACAGAGCTGGTTACACGCTGTCCTGGTTCCCTGTCTGTCCTTCACAGAAGGGACTCACCTCACAAGTCACACGGATCCCTTGGCATCATCAGTGTCAAGTCCATGTCAGAACTTGCAGCTCATTTGTTTTCTAACGCAGCATCCGAACAGCCCACCGTGTGCCCAGCTGTGACTGCGGCCGCCGGCTATGCCCTCTGCTGGGCTGGGGCCTCCGTGATGTGTGGCCTCCAGGGCCCAGCACTGGCTCAGAGTCTAGAACTGGAGGGTATTGCAGCCTCGTCTGGCCTCCAGCCACTGCGGGAAGGAGAAAATATGTCCCAGTGCGATGGAGGCGCGAAAACAATGTCACTGCATCCGTGGCCCCGCGGGTGCCGAGCCAGCGTGGCTGTCAGAAGGTGCCTGGGGGCACAGCTTTGCCCGGAAGGGCGCCTCGGTGGTCGCTGTCAGTGACCATTGGATCTTTCTCCTGGGCCGAGGATGAGACCTGTTTTGGGGGAGGGGCAGGGCAGGGAGGAGAAGGAGGTGTTGGAACAGCCCGGCCTGCGACCCTCCCATCAAGTGACTATGTGTTTCTTGCTTGTCTGGTGGGTCCCTAGAAGCCTCCTCATTCATCGCGATTCAACAGCGGCGGTGACATGCTTGGGCTCAGAGTGGAGATGCCCGAGACAGGAGACAGGAGACAGGAGACACTGCCTGGCTGCCCAGGGTCCTCCCTGGGAGCTGTCCCGTCACCAGACCCTGGCCGGCAGCCTGGCGCCCTCCTACCCCCAACCCCAGCTCTGACTGAGCCCAAGCGCCCACGACTCCCTCCCTGCAGGCAGCGCTGCGTGTCCAGGCGGTCGCGGTGACAGCGCTGTGGGCAGATGACGAAGCTGCGCGGCCCTGTCCACCCACTGGCTTTGGAGATTCGCTCCACCGCTTCCTGAGGAAGTCCAGGCTGCGCTGTGTCTTTTAAACAGAAAATAGAGATGACCACATGCGCATTGTGAGCACGAGCACCGTCCACCTGTCCCGCTCTCTGCCTGGGCCTGACCGCTGGGCAGGAGGACAGGGACCCGGCGTGGCGCCACCGTCCTGTGACCCACGATCCGCTGCCGCCCCTCATCGCGACCTGCGAGGCTGCTCTGGACGATCGCGTGCGGGTGAAGGAATGCGGTGACGGGCAGGCGGGAGGCTGACTGTGGCCGGGCTTCCTGAGACCGTCTGGCCCAGCCCAAATGGATTGCCCCTGGGGTGTAAAACCCCCAGAGAAGGGAGGTCCTGGAATCTGGTAACAAACCGGCAGGTGGAAGCGGCAGGTGCTCAGTGGGGGCGGGGCTGTGGAGGGACAGAGACAAGGTGAGGTGCGAGCAGTTTGTGGGGGAGGCAGCCTGGAGGCCATGAAATGAGCACAGACCTTTAAGCCAAGCGCGAGCAGGCTCTGGCCTGACCTGGGTGAAGTCCGGCTCCTTCCAAGGAGGTCAGTGTAGAGGTCAGGGTCGCCCGGGCCCTGTCAGCCTCGTCAGCCAGTCTCTGGCTAGGCAGCACTTCCTGGTGGCCTGCCCTGGGAGGCGTGGCCCCAGGAGTGACAGCTACCGCCTGAGAGAGCGAATGTGAGCAGGGCACAGCATGCCAATGATACATATGATAAAGGTTTAATCTCCAAAATATACAGGGAACTCATACAAATTAACAAAGGAAGATAAACAATCCAATTAAAAATGGGCAAAGGACCTAAATAGACACCTCTCCAAAGAGGACACACAGATGGCCAAGAGATATATGAAAAATGCTCAAGGTGCTGATCATCAGAGAGATGCAAATTAAAATGACAATGAGGTATCACCTCAGACCTGTGAGAATGGCTACCATCAACCAATCAACAAACGACAAGTGTTGATGAGGCTGTGGAGAAGAGGGAACCCTCGTGCACTGCTGGTGGGAATGCAGCTATTATGGAAAACAGTATGGAGTTTCCTCAAAAAAGTAAATATGGAACATCCATTTGACCCAGAGATCCCACTTCTAGGAATATATCCTAAGAAACCCAAAGCACCAATCAGAAAGGATGTATCATCCTATGTTCATAGCAGCACAATTGACCATAGCTAAGGTCTGGAAACAGCCCCAGTGCCCAGCAGCAGACGAGTGGATAAAAAGCTGTGGTACATCTACACCATGGAGTACTACTCGCCTGGGAAAAAGAAAGAAACTCTTACCATTTGCAACAGCACGGAGGGACCTGGAGAGCATTATGCTAAGTCAGAGAAAGACAAGTATCACATGATCTCACTCACATGTGGAATCTAATGAACAAAATAAACTGATGGACAAAAATGGACCCAGAGACATGGAAGCATGGAACACACTGTTGAGCCTCAGAGGGAAGGTGGGGGAGGGTGGGTGGGAAGAGATCAACCAATGAGCTTGTACGCTCGTACGCATAACCCGTGGACACAGACAAGACAATGGGGTGGTGATGGGAGCGGCTGGAAGAGGTTAATCGGGGAAAAGGAGGACCTATGCAATACTTTTAACAAAAAAGATTTAAAAAAATAAAAATTTAAAAGATTAAAATAAATGAAGTAAAAATGTGTCTGTTTTTTAAAAATATGGTCTGCTTTTCAGCATTTGCTTCTGTCTCCTCTCTCATCCCCCTTCCCCTCCGTATCCTGTTTTCATTGAGGCTGCAATGAGCCCGTTGCTGCGTCAGGGCCCCTTACACACCTAACAGTCCCCTTGCACAGAACTGTTTGTCTGGTTGCTGGGAAGCAGGCGATGCATCGTGGCTGACAGCTCCTGATGCCGGTGGCCTGAGAGCCGCGCACTGTGACAGGATGGAGGGGCTGTGAGAGGCCCGGGTGGGGGAGCACTGGGCCCTCAGCTCCTCGGGGATTGAGAGTCAGTTCCATGTGGTGACGCTGCCCTTCTCTGCTCCTCCAACAGCCCCCTGAGCCTGGAGAAGGGGAGGCAGCTGCTGGCGGACGTCGCAGGCCTGCTCCAGGTGCCCACGGGCGTCCTCGCAGACACCGAGTGAGTGTGGGCGCGGGGGCTCCGGGTTCTGTTCTTGGCCGCGTTTCTCAGGCTCCGTTTCATAAACTGGTTTGCGAGGGAGAGCTGTGCCTGTGGCTCCTGCTAATCACCCTGCCGGGAAGATGCCTCAGGAAGACAGGAAGGGAGAGCCTGGGGCTGGTGAGTTACTTAGATGAGCTGTAAGGGATGTGGTGATAAGAATTCTCATCAGCACTGGCCAACCGGGCGTGGTTCCAGCCTGCGGCTCCAGAATCGCCCGGAGGCTCCCTGCGTTCCTCTGTCCTCGCCCGCCCCCCTGCATGCAAGGTGGAGCCTTCAGCGCATTCTCAGTCAGCACCTGTTTCCTGGGAAGTGGGGGGCACTGAGGAGAAGCACCGAGTAACAGAAAGTGTGATGGGGTCACCGGCACAGGTGCCGACGGCGGCGGGCCCAGCTCAGAGAGCCGAGCACCGGCAGTGCTGGCGGTCGCCACGCAGGCGCTGCTGGGGACTAGAGGCAACGCTGAGCTGAGCGCCTGTCGATGGGACGTGACGCGGCGTGTTCACTGTGGCCCGCAGCCACCAGGTGTCCCTGGGGGCCAGGTGTTTATTGAGTGCCCTCTGTGACCTGGCCTTGTGCTAGGCTGGGCCCGTGGGGCAACACCGCCCTGCACAAGACCTTACCACTTCCTGGGAAAGGCAGATGCACGCGCAGGCGGCTAGCACGGAGGGCACACGAGATGGTATGGGGAAGCACCTCACCAGCCGGGGCCGGAAGCTTCTGGAAGAGGAGAGCTGAGGACAGGTAGCAGACAGGCAGTGCACCCCCAGTGCCGGGCAGTAGGACCACACAGTGAGCATTCTGAGTGTAGAACGTACGCTGGCCCAGAGCCACAGTGGGCCGGGGAGCTGCCTGCGCTCCCTCATCTGGGTGCACACACCTGGCCCACACACCTGGGCACACACCTGGGCACACACCTGGTGCACACACCTGGGCACACACACCTGGTCCACACACCTGGGCACACACACCTGGCGCACACACCTGGGCGCACACACCTGTGCACAGGTTGGCTGTGCAGGTGAGGAGTGCGAGCGAGGGAGAGAAGGCGGACTGTGCACTGGTGATGAGGAAGAGCAGCTACGAGGCTCGGACAGGATAGGAGCACAAGGCAGAGGGCATGCAAAAACCCAGTGAGACAGGGATGGAGGACCTGGTGTGAGGTGGCTGCCGTGGCATGTGGCAGATGGGCACAGGGACACAGGTGAGGGCAAGGGCAGGACTGAGTGACAACCTGCAGGGCCCCACCGGCAGCTCCCTCTCCACAGTCAGAACAGGCTGTGGGGCAGCAGCTGTCCCAGCAGAGAGAAGTGCTTCGGCGGAATCCCCTTCCGGCAGAAGTGAAGGGAGGAAGGCTGCAAGCTCTGTTTGCCCAGAGGTGGCCCAGGAACACCGGACGTCCCCTCTCTCCTCTCGGCGTCCCCCACCCTCACGCCAAGATCTCTGCCCACCCCTCTCCCCGCCGTCCCCGCCTGTCTCACGTGACCAGCTGGTGGAGTCCAGGTCCCGCTTGGGCAGGGCTGCCCCACGGGCTCAGGTGCCTGTGAACAGGGCCCAGCCTGTCTGGTCTCCCCAGCGGCCATCAGGGTGGGAGCCCATGAGCCCTGCAGCGCAACCGGGCCTGTGTCCCCTGGGACGGGGCAGCCGTGCTGGAGGCCCCGGGGCTGCTGGCGCGCACAGCTGGGACACAGGAGATGCTGAGGGAACACAGCTCCAGAGAGAGGCCGTGCAGGAGGCGGGCTCCCACCCAGCAGGGAGGGCCTTTGCTGCTCTGTCTTGTCTGCCCTGGTGGCTGGCGCTGCAGGACTGCAGGAGGTCCTTCCTTCCCCAGAGAGAATGGGACCAGTTCAAGGTGGGGCGGGCTCAGTGCCCGGGACACCAGGGGTCTCTTCCCATCAGGCCCCTGGGGCTCTGCTGCCTGCAGCCTTCCCCCCATTCCTTCCCCGGCAGGGTGGGCGAGGTGACTTCACTCAATGCCCTATCCTTCTCCCCAGGCCCAACCAGACGTCTCCTCAGCCTCTCATAACTCTCAGCCAAGTGCAGGGCCTTCAGTTGCCAGGGCTCTGGGAGGGGCAGGGGCAGGAGGGGCTTCAGGTGGGCGGGGCTTCAAGTGTGGGGGGAGGGGCGGCAAGAAGGGCTTTGGGTGGGAGGGCTGGCAAGAAGGGCTTTGGGTGGGAGGGGTGTTGGCTGAGAGGGCTTCAGGTAGGCGGGGAGCTGGCCCAGAGGGGCCGGGTGCTGGTCATTTAGGTGGAGAGCTGGCTGGCCCTCTGACCCCCTGTCCTCCTGCCCCTCGCAGGTGTCAGGTTGGCTCCTTGCCCCTGTGCCTGGAGCAGGAGCCGGAGGGCCCTCTCAGGAGGGGCCGAGCTTGCCAGCTGCTCAGCGCGGACAGCGCTCTGGGAACATCGCCCGCGGTCTCTCCCTGCTCCGGAGACTGGGGGCTGCCACTTCCTGCAGAGCCAGGCGACACCCGCCTGTTTAAGTCTCGGAAGCGGGCCCTCAGCTCTCCTGTGAGCACACTCCGAGCCCTCCGAGGGCCCCTGCTCTTGGTCGCCTGCTTGTCCCAGAGCTGCCGTCTGGGCTCTGGGTGCAAAGGCTTCTCTGAAGACCCCGTCGTGGCCAGTTCACGTCTGCGCTGCGCCAGGGCCTTGAATTATTGTCCGTGTGAGCGCACGCGGGGGCCGCCTGGGCACCGGCAGGGACCCGCTGGCCGCGTGGCTCTGCGGGAGGAGCTGTCCTCGCGGAGTCGTTACCCAGCGGAGGGAGAGGCCGCCAGCTCCGCGCTAGTCTGTGTTTGTGGGAGCACTGGTTATGCCTAATATGCTTTGTTAATGGCTGTGTAGCTGTCAAGTAAATTCCATTATTCCTTATTACATCATTAGAGACCATTAAAAAGGCATTAGCATGCTGATGTAATTACGCAGCAGACGCGCAACGGCCGCAGTTATGCCTTTATAATCTAATCACGGCTGTCCGCGCTGATGGATGCGGGCTGCTGCGGGCGCCCCGGCGTGGGCGGCGCTGCGGGGGGCGCGGGGCGGCGCGGTCAGCCTCCTCGCCACCATCTTCCGTGTTCGCGGAAGAGACAGCGGGTTCCCTGTGCTCACGCGTGGGTGAGCCCAGAGCTCCTGCGCTCCTGGGCGCCGGGCGGCGCTGCCCGACTTAGCGCCACCCATGACATGCCCGCGGCCCAGGTCCCGCCCTCCGCCGGGTGCCCCTCACCCTCCCACCCCTCCTCCTGCGAGAGAGCCCCGGGGAGTCTGGGGCCCCAGAAAGCGTGCGCTAGTGTCTGGGGGCAGAATTGTGGTCACTTCCCTCCTCATCTCGTCTCCCTGGTGTGTGACGACATTTCATATGAAGCAGGAGTGGGGGCACGGCCTGTAGCCCACGGGGTGGACCCTGTGGCTTGCCCTGTAGCCTAAGTGACTATAAGTTGGGTTGCGCGCCGGGCACCGGAATCAACAGCCGCAGGTTATGCTCAGGTGTATGAACATCGCTCACAGCTAAGAGCCTCCAGCCGTGAACCCTGGAGCCCACAGGAGGGCTTGCAGGTGCGCTGCCCCCACCACTGCTGCTGCTCGGCGGCCCGCCTGGCTCCGGATGCGCTCAGTGGCACCCCTGGGGCCCGTGTGCCTGTAGCAGGAGCAGGGGCGGGGCCTCGGCACACGCGAGGCGGGGAGGCCTGGCTGGCATTGCCCGTGAGGCCTGGAGTGCAGGGGAGAACCTGGCCGAGGCCTCGCCCTGTCTAGGCGAAGGTGAGGTGGCAGGAAGGACCCTGTGCGTTCACAGGTCAGTCTGCTTGAGTGAAGGCGCCACCTCTCGCTCTAAGCCAATCCCTTGCTCTGCTCAGGGCGTTGGTGCTGAGAGCGGGGGCTGAGCTTCCTCTCCCAGTGTGAGGGCATCGCCTCGGAAGAGCGGAGTCACTGAGCCTTCCTAAGCCTCAGTTTCCCCACCTGTAACATGCAGAGTCGGGGCCTGGCATGGGCCAGGGGGCCCACTGGGTTCAGTGCAGCTCGGAAGCACCCATGGGTATCGCAATAAAATGACACGCAGACTTCATGTCGAATTAGCTCCCAGGGTCACAAAACAAGAATGGGGAAGAAGGCCAATCCCACGGTGCCCGGGGCGAGAGCTGCCCTCCGGTGCCCGGTGGCCAGGCCGTGGTCCTTTCGGGGCTTCCCCTGCAGTGGGTGAGTCACCCCTGGAGCCCTTCACCTGTTATTCAGATTGAGCCTCGTGTGTGTGTGTGTGCGGCGGGGGGGGGGGGGGGGGGAGTCTGGCACTTCGGGACTGTGGGTCCACGTGTGTGTTTACTCGTGGGACGCCTCCCCGAGGAAGCCTGTGGTGGGGACGCATGGGACCTTACTTGGATGTGGTTCGTGGCCTCTGCACCCTGCCCTCCCTTCCTCTTGCCTGGGACTCTGCCTGGCATTGGCAGCATCACACAGTGACTTGTCACAGGAGAGCCAGACTCCAGGGCCAGGACACACCACTCCATTTTACAGCTGGGTAAACTGAGGCCTGAGAGGTGACCCTCGTGCAGACTGGCAGCTGAGACCTCTGTGTAGAGACTTTGCATTGTGGAAGCAGGAGCAGCAGGGGTTGGGAACCAGGCTGTCTGGGGTCAGTGATGTGAGGCTGTGCTGGCCCCTCGTGAACCTAAGAAAAAGCATGTGACCAAACCTGGAGCACCCCCAGTGTGGGTGTCACAGAGGCTCAATGATGATCAAGCTGACACTAGGGCGAGCTTCCCTATACCATGTGCCCCAGGGGCCACGTGCATCTCCGAGTGGCAAGGCAGTGATGTGGGCGCCCTGAGAGAAGGCCGTGGTGTTGTGCCATCTGTCTGCTGGGCCCCCATGGGGGGTGGCAGGTGGATGGCAGGCCTCTGCCCATCGCAGGTGAGTGAGTGGGCATCTACGTGTCTCAGAGAGCACTCGGCCCTGGGGGAGCTGTGGGCTGAGGGAGTGGGTAGGTGAAGTGCTGAGAACCACAGGTAACCCTGGGGTCCCGAGGCTGGATGGGACCCCGTCCTCCTTACCCCCAGATGCTGCCTTGGCTGCTGCCTGGGCAGGAAGCCCTGGGCGAAGGCGCTGCCCAGAGCCCATCCTCAGGATGTGCACGCCCCCTCTGGATGTGCAGGCCCCCTCGGGATGTGCAGGCCCCCTCGGGATGTGCACGCCCCCTTAGGATGTGCAGGCCCCCTCTGGATGTGCAGGCCCCCTCGGGATGTGCACGCCCCCTCGGGATGTGCACGCCCCCTGGGGATGTGCAGGCCCCCTCGGGATGTGCAGGCCCCCTCGGGATGTGCACGCCCCCTTAGGATGTGCAGGCCCCCTCTGGATGTGCAGGCCCCCTCGGGATGTGCACGCCCCCTCGGGATGTGCACGCCCCCTTAGGATGTGCAGGCCCCCTCTGGATGTGCAGGCCCCCTCGGGATGTGCACGCCCCCTCGGGATGTGCACGCCCCCTGGGGATGTGCACGCCCCCTCGGGATGTGCAGGCCCCCTCGGGATGTGCACGCCCCCTCGGGATGTGCAGGCCCCCTCGGGATGTGCACGCCCCCTCGGGATGTGCACGCCCCCTCGGGATGTGCAGGCCCCCTCGGGATGTGCACGCCCCCTCGGGATGTGCAGGCCCCCTCGGGATGTGCCCGCCCACTCGGGATGTGCACGCCCCCTCGGGATGTGCAGGCCCCCTGGGGATGTGCAGGCCCCCTGGGAATGTGCAGGCCCCCTCGGGATGTGCAGGCCCCCTGGGGATGTGCACGCCCCCTGGGAATGTGCAGGCCCCCTCGGGATGTGCAGGCCCCCTCGGGATGTGCACGCCCCCTGGGGATGTGCACGCCCCCTCGGGATGTGCAGGCCCCCTCGGGATGTGCACGCCCCCTCGGGATGTGCAGGCCCCCTCGGGATGTGCACGCCCCCTCGGGATGTGCAGGCCCCCTGGGGATGTGCAGGCCCCCTCGGGATGTGCAGGCCCCCTCGGGATGTGCAGGTCCCCTCGGGATGTGCACGCCCCCTCGGGATGTGCAGGCCCCCTGGGGATGTGCAGGCCCCCTTGGGATGTGCACGCCCCCTCGGGATGTGCAGGCCCCCTCGGGATGTGCACGCCCCCTCGGGATGTGCACGCCCCCTTGGGATGTGCACGCCCCCTGGGGATGTGCACGCCCCCTCGGGATGTGCACGCCCCCTGGGGATGTGCACGCCCCCTCGGGATGTGCACGCCCCCTGGGGATGTGCAGGCCCCCTCGGGATGTGCACGCCCCCTCGGGATGTGCACGCCCACTCGGGATGTGCAGGCCCCCTTGGGATGTGCACGCCCACTCGGGATGTGCACGCCCCCTTGGGATGTGCACGCCCCCTGGGGATGTGCAGGTCCCCTCGGGATGTGCACGCCCCCTCGGGATGTGCCGGCCCCCTGGGGATGTGCAGGCCCCCTTGGGATGTGCACACCCACTCGGGATGTGCAGGCCCCCTGGGGATGTGCACGCCCCCTCGGGATGTGCAGGCCCCCTCAGGATGTGCACGCCCCCTCGGGATGTGCACGCCCCCTTGGGATGTGCACGCCCCCTCGGGATGTGCACGCCCCCTCGGGATGTGCACGCCCACTCGGGATGTGCAGGCCCCCTTGGGATGTGCACGCCCCCTCAGGCGCTTAGTTCTGGGAGTGGCCGCTGTTGTCAAGAGCTGTGAGGAGGCTGACTGAGTGGGCGGGGCAGAAATGGGTTGTCACCGCCAGGGGAGGACACATGGCGGGTGACAGGCGGAAGTGTCATTGCACCAGACCAGAAGCGACCTCCAGCGGTGGTAGAGCTTGGCAGGACGGAGGGTTGGGTATGGCTGGGTCACTTCAGACACGGGGGCCTGTGGAGGCCACGGGGCGGTCACCTGACATGAGCAGCGCAGGCCGCCCGGTGGACCGAGGCCACGGAGGTTCCCGGGATGTGCCTCTGGGCTCCCCAGTCGCGAGAGCAGGACGCAGGGGTGTATGCCGGGACACAGCTGGCTGGAACCACCCCAGCAGCAGCCCCGCTGGCATTTTCGCGGTCTCACAGAACTCGGGGACTGTCTGCACAAAGAAGCAAAGGGACCCGCCCACACGCTGCACCGTCGGCCTGAGCGGAGCTGTGGGGACAGCGGCAGGCGCTGACTCAGGGGGGTCAAGCTGACCGGGAGGTGACCGAGGCTGCTACAGGGTGGTGGGGATGGTGACGCACTGCCCCCCACTCAAGGGGTGCGCACAGTGGGCTGGCGGCCGGGCGGAGCGGAGCTCCCATGAGCAGCAGGACGTGAGGCCGAGACCCAGCGCTATGAATGGAGGTGACACACTGAATCCACAGGGACTCGGAGGTGCTCAGGAGACTGTGGGGTGTGAGGTCACAGCACTGGCAGCAGGGGCTCATCCCTGGACAGGTGCCTGGGAGGAAGGCGTGGCCTGGGGGAAGGCGTGGCCTGGGGAGGCGTGGCCTGGGGGAGGCGTGGCCTGGGGGAGGCGTGGCCTGGGGGAAGGTGGGCGGGAGATGGGGTGGGGAGGTGGCAGACTCATCCAGTGGGAATGCTTAACTCAGGGTGTGTGCATTTCTGAGGCAGTTGTTCTAATTTTTATGTAAGGTCTCTTGAGCGTGTTCTCATTATTCAGTGGATTCTCGCTCTTATTACCCCTTTGCACCATTCTTACTATTAATGCCTTTGAAAATGATTTTATCATAAACAATGAAATTAGCAGAATGGAGAGGAACAGGGGGGTGGCTGGTTAGAAGGTGCCAGACTGTGGGCCCTGCAGGTACCGTGGCAGCATCCCCTCCTCTTCCCACCCTCCTCCCTCCTCCTCCCCCTCCCCGCCTCCCCGCCACTCTTGTTCGTTTCTAACTTTTCAGTGCGGTCCCTTCTAGGCATTCTAGCTGATCTTTCAAGAAACAAATGGAGGAACTTCGTGGCACATTTGGCCAGAGCGGGATGCTTGGGCGGGGACTGTGCGGAGTTCAGGAGCATAGGAGGCGCGGCTCCTGGCGGGCGGTCCTTCCCCAGCAGCGGGGGGCTCTGCCTGGACGGTTGCCTGCCGTTGAGACCGACCCTGCAGTCCCGCTCCGGCTGGAGAGGGCTGCATGTGTACCGTGTTTCTAGAGTACATGCGGCTTCAGGGGTCAGATTGTTTTAAAAAGTGATGTGTTCTTTTTAAAATCATGTTCAATATAGTGTTTAAAAGCTTTGGAAAACTTGGATAATTCCTGTCTGCCAATTCCCTGCCAGTTATGTTTATACTGAATGTTTCTTAATGTTTGATACGTTTTTGAACATTGCTGTCAGAGAGGTTTTTAAAGACTCCTCTCTCCTTTCTGCCTTTGACGCACTCTGCTCCCTTGGGAACCAGACACTAAAATCTGTTTCCATAACAGCTTTTCCCTCGCAAGTCTGTGGTTGGGCTGTGGGCTGAATTTTTTATAAAAGCTCTGCGTGTGGCTTAGACAAGCAGAGCCTGTCGCTGGAATCCCTGGAAAATGGAAACGAGGAAGCGTGTCAAGAGCACGCTCACCCGTCAGAGCGGTGGCCTGGGTCCACGCATAGGACTCGGAGGCCTGTGAGGTCTCCTGCGGGGAGCCCCGGCCCTGGCTGCGTGTCTCGGCCTGTCGTGCTGTCCCGCACTCAGACAGGGCGCTGTGTGCTGAGCCGCACTGACCCTTTCCGCATGGTCTCTCCCAGGGTCCTGGGACCAGCTGTGACCTTCAGAGTGAGCGCCAACGTCCAGAACGTGACGCCTGCAGATGTGGTGAAGGCAGCAGGTAAGGTTCTTTCAACACAACTACACACGCGCACACACATGCAGGCACCAGGTCGGGAGGACAGACAGCCTCTCTGGCACGCTGGTGCTGGTGGGGAAACAATGGGGCAGTAGTGGGTCAGCTTACATGACTGCGGGTGGACGCACAGCAGCTCCAGGTGGCGGGCGCCGGTGCGGGGGGTGGGGGCAGGGGGGGGGGAACTGGGAGAGGATGGGAGAGTGGGTACCGGTGGGGGGGCAGGCGCGGGTGCAGGAGGGGCACAGGTGTGTGTGGGGGGGGAGAGGATGGGAGAGTGGGTACCGGTGGGGGGGCAGGCGCGGGTGCAGGAGGGGCACAGGTGTGGGGGGGAGAGGATGGGAGAGTGGGTACCGGTGGGGGGCAGGCGCGGGTGCAGGAGGGGCACAGGTGTGGGGGGGAGAGGATGGGAGAGTGGGTACCGGTGGGGGGGGCAGGCGCGGGTGCGGGGGGTGGAGGAGGACACACCAGTGTCGGGAGTGGGTGCGGTTCCACATTTTCACCAGCTGTGGCCTCGCGTCCATGCATCGCCCACGGAGACGTGCGCAGGAGGCAGGTTTCAGCAGAAAGCTGGTCATAGCTTCGCAGGGAGGGCCCCGCCTGGGTCCGCTCACCGCCGGAGGGTCTCGGAGGGAGAGCCTGTGGCCGCGGCGGGAGGGGCCGGGGGACGGTTCGCGTGCCGCACGGGCCCTGGTTTCACTGGTGAGAGCTTTGCTGACTGTGGCGGGGCCTTCGCCTCATGAGACTCAGGAGCCACCGCTGCACCGGGCCGCGGGCCCCAGGCTCGGCTCGGCCGTGGCCGTTATTGTGAGACGTAGGAACCATTTTAATGAGGTTTACACCTTTCCTTCCAGTGTAAATGGGGCAAGATATCCCGGCTGGAAGAGGTTTGGGTGCTTGGCTCTCCTTGGTTGAGGCATCAGGCGTTGACCTCAGTGCGCTCAGTGTCCGTGGGCGGGTGTCCGTGGGCGGGTGTCCGTGGGTGGGTGCCGAGCCGGCCGGGGGCGCGGCTCTGACCTGCCCCGGTTGGCCCGGGTTCAGCGCCGGGAACTCTGGTCCGCGGTGCCCCTTTGCTGGCCGTGGTGGACGGGGCCAGTGCTCTCAGTTCAGGAAGGTTCGTGGCCCAGCGGACAGCCCTCGGGCCTGGCGGTCCCGCTCGCAGAGCCGGCGCCCCACCTCCTCACGGGGCAGCTCCCCCAGCAGCAGAGCGAGGGGGCGTCGGTGTGGGCGGCGTTGCTCGCTCCGCTCGTGGCCGCAGGCTGTCTCCTCCCGGCGCAGTGTCCCCTGGACGCTCGGGCCCTCGGGGCAGCGGCCGGTCACGGAGCGCATCCCAGAGGTCGGCCGGGCGCCAGCGTGGACGCAGAGGCGCAGGAGAGCCCACTGGGGGAGCACGCTCTGGGGCGGGTCTGCTCTAGACTCTGCGAGTGGACCAATGCGAGTGAAGTGTGTTTTTAAATCCTCCCCAAGACATGTCCACTGATCTGGGGAGAGAGGGGAGGGAGGGAGGGAGAGGCGGCTGCCTCCGACACGCACCCCAACGGGGGAGCGAAACCTAGGCCTGTGCCCCGACCAGGAATCGAACCTGTGACCCTTCGGTGCATAGGATGTCTCTTCAACCAACTGTCGCACAGGCCGGGCAAAGGCTTTTCCAAAAAATAATGACAATACACGCACCGACAACGTCTTTTGTTGATTTGATTGCTCTGGGAAACAGGCGGCTGTTTGAAACCTCGCTTCTGGTCTCATTGGTTGTGTGTGCTGCTGTGTGCTGCTGCGTGCTGCGTGGGTGCTGCGTGCTGTGTGCTGCTGCGTGCGTGCATGCTGTGTGCTGCGTGCGTGCTGTGTGCTGCGTGCGTGCTGCGTGCTGCGTGCGTGCTGCGTGCGTGCTGCGTGCTGCGTGCTGCGTGCGTGCTGCGTGGGTGCTGCGTGCGTGCTGCGTGGGTGCTGCGTGGGTGCTGCGTGCTGCGTGGGTGCTGCGTGCTGCGTGGGTGTTGCGTGCTGTGTGCTGCTGCGTGCGTGCATGCTGTGTGCTGGTGCGTGCTGCTGCGTGCGTGCATGCTGTGTGCTGGTGCGTGCTGCTGCGTGCGTGCATGCTGTGTGCTGCGTGCGTGCTGTGTGCTGCGTGCTGCTGCGTGCGTGCATGCTGTGTGCTGCTGCGTGCTGCTGCGTGCGTGCATGCTGTGTGCTGCTGCGTGCTGCTGCGTGCGTGCATGCTGTGTGCTGCTGCGTGCATGCATGCTGTGTGCTGCTGCGTGCTGCTGCGTGCGTGCATGCTGTGTGCTGCTGCGTGCTGCTGCGTGCGTGCATGCTGTGTGCTGCTCTGTGCTGCCTCGTGCGTGCATGCTGTGTGCTGCTCCGTGCTGCTGCGTGCTGCGTGCTGCTGCGTGCGTGCATGCTGTGTGCTGCTCCGTGCTGCTGCATGCTGCGTGCTGCTGCGTGCGTGCATGCTGTGTGCTGCTGCGTGCTGCGTGCTGCTGCGTGCTGCGTGCATGCTGTGTGCTGCTGCGTGCTGCTGCGTGCGTGCATGCTGTGTGCTGCTCCGTGCTGCTGCGTGCTGCGTGCTGCTGCGTGCGTGCATGCTGTGTGCTGCTGCGTGCTGCATGCTGCGTGCATGCTGTGTGCTGCTGCGTGCGTGCATGCTGTGTGCTGCTGTGTGCGTGCTGCGTGCTGCGTGCATGCTGTGTGCTGCTGCGTGCGTGCATGCTGTGTGCTGCTGCGTGCGTGCATGCCGTGTGCTGCTGTGTGCGTGCTGCGTGCTGTGTGCTGCGTGTTGGTTCAGGGAGAAAGCAGGCGCGAAACACACGAAACACACGAGCGTCCGTCCGGATCCTGCGTTCGCTGCTGTACCCGCGCATCACGTCACTCTCACGGCCGCTTCTCACGTGTGGAAAATCGGTAACGCACAGGCACGGTCACCATTGGTCCCTTTTACATCCAGAATAATTTTAACCTGTTACGGACATGCCTGCTGCTGTGTAGGAAAACGAAGTTTGGGCCGCGAGGACCTTCTTGGGGCGTAAGATACCCCGTAGAAGCGGCACCCGCCACCCCTGCCCGCGGAGCCTCGAGGGCAGCGTGCGGGGCGGCTTGCGCGCCAACGGGCAGAGTCGTGAATGCGAATGGTGGTGCCGGTGGCTCCTCCCTCGGTTGGCAGCAGACCCGCGGGGGGGGGGGGGGGCGCACCCTGCGCCCGCTGCTCTCGCGCCCTGTGACCGACGCAGCCCGGCAGCTGGAACTGGCGGGGCCTTCATGCTGCTCATTTTATACAAAATGACGTGAACTAAGGGAGAGGCGCGAGGCCGTCGGTCCGCGAACATCGCTGGAGAAGCTGCGATGGCGGTGGGTGCTGTGCCCGCGCGCAGACTCTGTTCCACGGAGATCCTTCTGGAAGCCCCGCGCTCTGGGGTGGTCCCGGGATTGTGGCCCCCGCCCGGCCCTCCGGAAGCCGCTCCAGGAGTTGCTCTGCGCTCGGCTGCGAGCCCAGCACCAACCAGGCCCGGCTGCCTCTGCCAGGGCGGTGCTGGCACCCCGGTGGGTTCCTGCGTGTTGCGGGGGGCCCGGGGGGGGGAGGGGGGACTCACTGGGGACCCTTCAGATGTGGCCCCGCTTCCCGGCCCCCTCCCTTGCTCTCATGCCCTGGGATCACAGCCACTGGCACCGCCCTCCCTCCCTCCCTCCCTCCCTCCCTCCCTCCCTCCCTGCATGTTTCTGTTGATCTGAGAAAGAGAGGGAGAGGGAGGGAGAGAGAAACAGCAGTGAGAATCACTGATGGGCTGCCTCCTGCACGCCCCCCACTAGGGATCGAGCCCCCCACCCGGCCTGTGCCCTGACCTCCTGGTGCAGAGGTGATGAGCTAGCACCCAGCCGCCAGCTGGGCAGGGAATGCTTTCAAGACACGGGTCAGGTGCAGGCCCAGAGCGGGGGTCCTGGCCCTAATCGCAGGGGGTGAGCGCTGCCCAGCCCTCCTGTGTTCACCTTGAAAGGGGAGCCGGAGCCAGAAGGGGAACGTGTCCCTGACGCTGCTCAGCTCAGCCATCGAGCTCTGGCCCCTCACGTAGGTTCCTGCTGCGCCTCGCTGTGCAGGCCCCAGGAGATCAAACACCTAAGGACCCCCCGAGGGGCCCTCCCGCCGGCCGGAGACGTGGACACAGAGCCCGAGGCCAGCGAGGAGCTTCGTTGGACAAGACCACCCCTGGGGCAGGGACGCACTGGCATTCCAATCTGGGGCCGTGTCCTCAATATCCACCAGATGCATGCCCTTGGCTTGACCTTGACTGTAGCTGGAGAGCCAGCGCTGCCATCCTGCGACCAGAGGCATGGCTGGTGGCCCAGGGGCCGGGCCTGTGGTAGGAGCCAGGTGGCCACCAGGTGAGGGGAAGAAAGGGCCTCATTGCAGCCTCTCCCCGCCCCCCCCCCCCAGCCTTGGCCACGTTGGCCACACCCTCCATTCCCACCATGGACGGGCCGTGGGCTGTGTCCGCTGGGCCGGCTGATGCCTGGATGTCACTGCCCTTTCCTGGAACATCAGCGGAACCACTGCTGTGGACGAGGAGAGAGTCGACTCTTGATGGGAAACTCTGAGGCTGCTCTGGAAATGCTCGCAGAAGTCCCCTGCGGGGAAGCAGTTCACCCCAGGCACTGAGACACCTGCCGGGAGCTGAGCGGAAGGGAGAGTCCGAGGATTTCCGCTCTTCTCCGAGGGGAAGTTAGAGCCAAGGACATTCTGGACAGCGTCCTGGTTCCTTCCTCGCTCGCGAGACAGAGCACTCGGGCAGGGGCCACAGGGCGCCTCAGGGGGCTCGGAGGCTGGGACCTGCCTCAGTGGGGGGTCCGAGGGCCTGGTGACTTTTCCAGAGGCACTGGCTGCTGCTCAGAATTAGCATCTGTGGTCCCCATCGCGGTGACAGCGGCCATGTCCTCCCGGCAGGTTTCCAGGCGAGGGCCCCCCAGAGCTCAGCTGGCCTGCGGGGTCTCCCCATTGGGCTGCCCGTGGGCACAGGGAGGAACACTTGAGCCAGGAGTGGGAGAAACATGGAGAACAAAGCCTCTGAGAGATGAGACGTGGAGAGAAGACAGGCGCCGTGAGTGGGGGAAGGAGGCTGTGCTCAGACCGCAGGGACTCACCTTGGCCGTGGCCTCTGAAAGGGTGATTCTGACCGAACACGCGCCTGCAGCTCGGCCCGGCCTGGCCTGTGCTCTGCACGGACGGAGCTGTGGGCAGACTCTCCTGTCCCGCCGTGGGGTTGAGCAGAGCGCCCTCAGGGGAGTTTGGTGCAGGCGCTGCCCTGAGGAGCACGACTGTGTCTATGAAGATGGGAGTCGGGAGGGAGTGTCAGAGCAGGTGGGGGTGGGTGCTGCAGAGCCGCTCCTCCTCCTGGGCCTCAGGAGGGGCTTTGGGCAGAGGGGAGGCCGGGCGTGGCCTGGGGGGAGGGAGGCCAGGCTCCTGTGCGCAGGGGTGCTTCTGTCAGCCTCGGGACCCGGGGTGGACAGAATCCGGTCCAGGCCGGAAGTTTGGGGATGGGAGTGTGGCCAGGCTGACGCCGGGCTCCTGGGAGCGGCTGGGGGGCCTGGGGTCAGGGTGGTGATGGTGATGGGTGGCCCGAGCTCGGCTCCCACACAGATCGCAGTACTGGATGGTGTCCTCCTTGAACCACATGCTCCCGCAGAACCAGGAGTAGAAGATGCAGACCTATGGGCGAGGAATCCCCCCAAGGGCTCCTGCAGGTCTATGGGCTCTGAGGTCGGGGTGCTTGGGGGTCGGCTTATACCTGCTGGAGGTGCTGAGTGGCAGGCAGAGCTTGGCTGGTCAGGGTGGCCTGTGTGGGAGCAGGATGAGGAAGTCAGCTGGGGGCAGTGTAGTGGGCTGTGATTTCATACGTTGTGTTAATACATGACGTGGTGCACAGCGCTACTGTGTACGTGGTAAATGCCATGTAGTGTGGCATGCTCTGGTCTGTGCAGTGTGGCCGGATCACTCGCATGACGGCGGCAGCTCACTGCGCTGCCCATCAGGAGTGCCCGTGCTGATGGGGGGGACTGGAGGTGGGAGCTGTGGAGCAGCAAAGAGTGGGAGCTCAGAGCCTCCCCAGTGAGGTGGGGCCACACTTGTGTGCAGGACAGTTGGGATGCGTCAGTGACGCCAGGTGAGAGTGGGAAGTCCGCATCCCAGGTCCTGGCCCCTGGGGTGGCTCTCTGGACCATTATAGCATCTCCCAGGGGCCCATAGGGTCATTCTGGCCCACAATCTCCCCTCCCCCTCTCTCAGCTCCATGTTGGCCGTGGAGGTAGCTCAGGGCTTCCCTACACACAAGGCTAGGCTGCTGGAGCCGAGTGTGCAGGGCAGGCTTGCCTGGCGTCAGGTCTTGGGGGTGGGTGAAGATGGGGACAGGGACGGAGAGGCTGCAAACACCGAGTCTGGGTGACCTTGAGATGACCTTGAGAGCACAGCAGGCAGAGAAGGATGGGGCCAGTTTGTGGTCAGGGCACAGCTGGCTGCCCGTTGGTGACTGACACCGTGCTGGGAGGTGAACTGCTTGTGGGAGCTCAGGTGGCAGCTGTATCCAGTGATGGGCACGCCCCTGGGTGCCAACCGGCATCAGACCCCAGCCTGGCAGTGACACTCAGAAGTCACTGCTGGCCGTGTGCCTGTAGCTCTTCTGCATGGTCCAGGCCAAGTTCCAGGGGGCGGGGTGCCTGCGTGTCATCGTAGGGTCTGCACGGGGACATTGCCTCTCTCATCTCAGCGTGAGTTCATGGTGCCGTGGTGCCCAAATAGAAGGGGACTCCTTTTGAACGCAGGGCTGCGGACACACAGCTTTTAAAGACATTGCTTCAAGATGGGCACCTGAGCGAGGAGCAGGTGGGCACCTGGGCAGTGAGCGAGGAGGGCCTGGTGTGTCTCCCCCATCCACAGCCGTCCCCCTGTGCCCGAGGGGCTGGCTGAGCTGAGAGAATGCAGTGTCTGTTGGAAGCTGCCTCCTGGGATTCCCTCAAACACCAGTTCCCATGGCAACCAGCCAGCAAGTGAGAGCAATGCTGAGATGAGGGTTTCCAGTGGCTGCTGCAGGCGGGCACAGGTTCGGCAGAACCAGGGTCATACAGGCCTGCGTGGGCACTCCCAAGCCCGGCTGTCCCCAGGGCCTGTCCTGCAGCCTCTGGAGCATCACGGGTGGCAGGCCTCTCTGCAGGCGGCAGGCCTGCAGGCCCAGGGCGGTGGCACCGGCGTTGTCCTGATGTGATGGTCTGCAAGGCTCGACAGCAACAACCACTCAAAGACTCCCCAGGGCCCAGTGTCTGCACTGATCGCCCCCGGCAGGTGGTGCTGCCTCCGCCCTGCTCCCCAGCACCCCAGCTCATGGCTGCTGCACCCAGGTGCCCAGGTTAGTGAGCGGTCACCTGGCCTGGGCTAGGGCTAGGACCCTGTCGGCTCTGGCACTTGGTCTGTGGGAGGCTTGTGGTCAGCAGCCCTTGCTGGTTGGCAGGCACCGGCACCTCTGCCGCGTGCGGGCTTGTGCTCCTCCCACTGCCACGTGTCCTCTAGCACAGGATGCCGGGGCCCTGAGTGCCTCTCAAAAGTGAACCTGCTGATTTGCACAAAGCTGGCTGCCTGGCCCCCCGCTTCTCCATGAGGAAGTGTGTGGAGGGCACCAGGCACACACTGGAGGCCTGCGTGGGGGCACCACTCCTCAGTAACGGTGTCAGTGCAGCCCAGTCCGAGGGAGACGTGGGTAGTGTGGAGGCCCAGCCTCAGCAGCCCGGGGGGGGGGGGGGGCGGGGGGCGGGGAGGGAGTGTGCTGAGAGCAGCAGCATCCTGGCCTGCAGGCCAGCCCTGGCCCGTTCCAGGTGGCAGGCTGTCGTGGGTCAGCCCTAAGTGGTGGAGGTCCCAGACCTGTCTGGGCGTCTGCTCCAGTGGGTCAGGGCACGGGATGGGGACAGACACTGTGAAGGAGCGGGCAGGGCGGGGGTGGGGGGACTACGTTTTTAATCCTCACCTGAGGCCGTGGTTGTTAAAGTCTGTGGTGCACCAGAAAGCACATCGTTTGCTGATCTGGCATAAAAGCAGGTGTAACTGATTTGTTCACACTGGGTGACTATGCCGTTGGCCGCTGTCATTTTTTATTTGATGATCTAAGGCAAAGGGTCAGTGCCCCGACTCAGTAGTCAGGTACTGCATTTCTAAAACTCCTCTCTGGCCGATTGCCCAGTGGTTAGAGCACCGGGCACTGAAGGACTTCAAGTTTGATTTCCGGTCAAGGGCCCTTGCGCACCTGGGTGACGGGATGGGTCCGCGGCCCTGGTCGGGGCACATGTGTCCTGGGGTGTTTCTGTTTGTTCCTCTACCCTTAGACCTGTTCTTCCCTGCAAACAAAATAGGCCTCAAGTGCCAAAGGCAGGGCTGGGGAGCTCAGGAGCGCGAGAGCGCAGACGGTGTGCGCAGGCGCAGCCGGGCCCTGGCGGCCGTGGGCAGGTCCGCGGTGGCCTGGCAGGCGAGTCTGGGGCGGGCATTTGCTTCTCATGTTGAATTTTTGCGGACCCGAGCACAAAGCATGTTACCCTTGCCTCCTCGCCATGTGGTACAAACTACTAGGTGGGACGATTCTAATTTAACAACCAGAGTGGAAAAGAAACTTCCAGAAGGGCCATGTGGAAGTCTTGAGGGGGACCCAGTGGTGTGGCTCCTTTCCTGAGGACCCATCCTCCGAGAGTCACCCCGTTAGAACAAAGATGTCCTGTCCTCCTTGCCACCCAGGAAACGCGGGGGTTGGAGGAGCCTGTGCCCGGAAGCGGGGACAGAGACCAGGCCCCGGGGACGCCATGGCGGGCGGCCTGCGGCACATGGAGGCCTGGGGCTCTGGCACAGGCTGGTCCGGGTGTGGGGCTGGGGAGAATGTCACGTGACTGGCCCTCTGAGGGGGGAGGTGCAGAGACTTGGGTAGGCACCGATGCTTCGCCCTCCTGAGAGGAGGTGGCGGCTGGTGCAGCAGGACAGACAGCTGTCGCTGACCTCCGCCCGCTGGGACCCTACGCAGGGCCTCGCCGGGGGCTCCGGAGGCTTGTGCAGCAGGATCAGCCCTGGGGGCCCAGGAGGTTGGTGCCCCCCAAGGGGCCCTCGGGCACGGTTCAATGTGCCAACAAGGAGGCAGCACAGTGCGCTCCGCACCCGGCTCACTGTCAGGGAGACGCACCAAGGGGCCCGCAGACCCTCTCGGAGGCCCATGACGTGAGTGCGCCTGGCTGAGCGGGAGGCGCAGGGTCAGGCTGGTTCCCTGGGCCCTGGCCTGGGTGGCCCCTGATGGCTCGTTGTCCTGGCTGGTGTGGGACAGTCCTGAGGGCCACGTCTGATAGCTTAACCTGCAGGGGTTTTACACAGACACTCGGACCATCGTGGTGCCTGAAGTCCAGGCTGTGTCTTCCTTGGCTTGTTTCTGCAAGTGCCCCGGACAGTCCTGCCTGGATGCATCTGGGCTCACGTCCGAGCCTCCCTGGGAACGGCCCTGCCGCAGGCAGTGGCACTGGGCTGTCATCGAAGGCTGGGCGCTGCCCCAGATGGGACCCTGGCGCTGCATCCTGCGGTCAGTGAGCTATGGCTTGCCTCGCCTGCACTCAGTGACTCAGCTCAAGACACGCTGAAGTCGAGTGAGTGTTCTCCCTGATGATGGAGGAGCCTTCAGGAGAAGAGGCACTGTGAGGGGGACGCCCCAAGGTTCACAAGGCAGTGAGTTCTCAGCAGCCCATGCCCAGAGGAGGGAAACCTTCCTGCCAAGACCGGAGTTCTGGGCCCCTCACCTGTCGGATCCTGCGCAGCCCGAGGTCAGGGGAGTGTGTGGCCTACCCAGCCATTGCGAAGGCCAAGTGTGACACCATGACCAGGTGGGGCACCGTGACCAGGTGGGGCACAGAGACCAGGTGGGGCACCGTGACCAGGTGGGGCACAGAGACCAGGTGGGGCACAGAGACCAGGTGGGGCACAGAGACCAGGTGGGGCACTGTGACCAGAACCAGGTTTGGAGTCAGGACGGAAGCTGAGTCAGCCAGCAGAATGGGGTCTGAGCCCCTCGGTAGCCAACACTGAGCGTGTGCAGACGGCAGGCCACCAGGACCCTCACTGCAGCACCCGGCGGGGGAAGGGGTCTGAGTTGTGCATCAGTTACCGGTGTGCATCCTCTGGACTTCTGACGTTCTCTTCGTTGAGGTATAAATTTTACACACTCACCAGCACCCTCAGTCAGGGTCTGGTGCCCCCTGGCTAGGGCTCTTCTGTCCTTGGCCGGTGTCCTGTGGCTCTTTCCCTCCCGCTGCTGTGTGCACTCCAGGCATTTGCACTGTTTTCCATGGTAATTACTGTGGCTCGATCATATCCACTCTTTCCTGACATCTGCTGTGACTAACCGAGTAAATACAGGCATTTAAACCAGGGGAGCCCCGGGCTATGGCCGGTGGGGAATTCAGGGACACGCAGAGGTGGTCAGGGCGGAGGCTCATGGTAAGGAACGTGTCTGTGAGCCTCTCTGTCTTGGTGGCGCGGTGACTGGCAGTAGAGTCGTGACCAGGTGGGCAGTGCAGCAGTCCCAGGTGAGAGGTAGTTCTGGGTCACAGGGAGCCACCTGGCCATCGGTGGGGTGGAGGGGAGCAGAGCGGGCGCCCACAACAGGAGCAGCAGGGAGGAGGGTTTGCAGGGAAGGGTGCCACCTGGAGCGTGAGCCGTGGACCCAGCAGCCCACCAGCCGACATCACACCCAACCACATTTACCTCCAAAGTGGTCCTGGGGTCAGGGCCCGCCCCCTGGCTGCCAACCACATCCCCCCTGCAGGCCCCGCTCACGGGCACCCCGGCCCTCAGCCCGCAGCACACCCTGTGGACCTCCCGCGGGCGGCACCCACGGCCCTCTGAGAGCGAGCGCCTGCGTTCTGGCGCCTGGTGTGTGGCGTGGAGATGCGTCGAGAGCCCTGTGCTGTGCACTTGGGCTGAGAGGGGCTCCTGCCCGTTCTCACCAAGAGAAAGCAAGTGGGTGACTCCTCGAAGCAGCAGGTGCTCAGTGTGACTTGGGGGCCCTTCCCCGGTGTGTGCACACGCCGGGTCCTCGCGCCGCTCCCAGCAAATGCATTGCAATGCGGTCTGCCAGTCACACCTCAGTATAGTGGCGGTGACATGGGGATGAGGGAAAGGTGTCGGGGACACCACCTGCCTGGCGCCTCCACCTGGTCCTAGGTTCCCCTGCGCCCACGGGGCTCCCGCGGGACCAGTTGCCTGGCTGAGCGGCAGGGCTCATGCTTCGCACCCAGCTCTTGCCTGGCCGCCTGGCTGTCAGTCACTGTCTGCATGTGAACACGAACTGAAGCAGACTTGGGGCCGCTCATACAGAAATGAGACAAAGAACATGAGTGTTTGTGGGGGACTTGAAAACCAACCTCCACGTGGCCCCAGCCCTTGCACAGCTGCTCCGCAGGCCGGCGCTGGGCTGCGAGGCTCTGTGGGGTGGCACCTCTCTCCCGTGGAGCCACAGACCAGGCCAGAGACCCTTGGAGCCTGGGCCTTTGTCCTCACCCGCTGCTGGGTGGTCCCCACCTGGCTGCTGCACGGACCGAACCCTCAGAGCCTCTTGTCTCCCTTGCTGGAGGACGGCGCTTCGTGAGATGTTTCTAGTCGGGAAATCAACTGAGGCCAATGATCAGGGCCCTTTCTTCTCCAGCGGCTCCTGCGGGCCATGCCTGTGAGAGCTGGGCGACTCCCGAGCACACCTTCCTATAATTTTAACGCAAAAAGATACTCTTCCAGAAGCGCCCCTCTGCCCTTTGCTGGAGTGTGTGTTAACAGTATTAATCCAATTTAAGGGGAATTACTCTGTATTGCTTCCCACAGACATGCACACGTTCCCTTTTAAGACAGGAAGGCTGTGCCGGCGCTGCCCCCGCGGCAGAGATGGCCGGCTGCTTAGTGTGGGTCAGTGATGGGCCGGCAGAGCCCTGTGGGCGGTGCCTCTCCGTCACCATGTACATGATTCGTTTCACCTTGTAGCCGAGTCTCTGAAAATGCAATTAACAGTTTCATATTCAGCAGCAGCAGCTTTTATTCCTGCGCAAGCTGCGCAGCATTTGCATCATAAAAAACTAATTGGTAAACACAGCCTCGCCAGCTCCTCCACCGGCCGCCCAATTCCCTCCCGCTAATTGGCTCGGCTCCACACACTGGGTGGAATTTCAAAGGCCCGCAGATGAGAGAGCCTGCAAGCCCTGTGTTCCACAGAACCGACTCCAAGGAGACGGGGGAGACTCGAAATTAATGCCAAATTGCAAGCGACGCGCTTGTCCAGCCGTTGCCATGGAAACCACTTGGTCTGCTAATCTGATGGGGGTGGTGTTTATTGAGATTCGTCCTAATGACCTTCGGAGGCAGTGAGCTTTGTGGGCTCTCCGCCCTGGTCAGCAGCCACTGCGTGAGGCCATCCTGAGCTCCCCTGGGCGTTCCAGCCTGGCCCTTGCCATCCCCTTCTCTGCCCAGCTCAGTGCCCAGCACATCGACCCAACCTGCCTGTGTGTGTGTGTGTGTGTGTGTGTGTGTGTGTGTGTGTGTCCCCAGGGGCAGGGGTGTGAAGCTTACATGTTCCATGGGAGAAATTGGGGCCTGGGAAGTGTGGGCCTTGGCCAGTTCTCCACATGTGTCCCACAGAGCCAGCCCTCCACCCGTCCTCCTCCCCCTGCTCCTCCTCCCCCCGCTCCTCCTCTTCCTCCTCACAGTGACTCAGTGTAGCTGTGCCCACAGATAAGCAGTTTCCTGTGATGAACTGGTGAGCTCTGGTTTGCCAGGTGTTGGCCTGGAAGTGGTTCTTGCTCCGGAGGGGTTAACGCCCGTGCCATCTGTCCAGCGTCTTCCGTGGAGGCTCCTGAGCCGGGAGAGGCTGTGCAGTGACATGCCCCACCCGTGCTCAGCTGTTTCGTGTGACGTGAGGAAGGAGACCCAACTTGTTCAGTGACAGGACAGGTTCCACCGGCCAAAGACTTCTGTTCTTTCCCTCCTTCCTCCCCCCCCCCCTCCCCTTCACCCTCCTCCTAGACACCAGGTTCCCTAGTGTTTAGCATGGGAACGGTCGGACAGTTATAATACACACATCTGTGTATTTGTTTTGAACTCATATAAAGTTATTTATTCAATGCAAAAAGGGAGGGGGTGGAGAAAGACCTTATATATTCTATGCTAGTGGCAAAAAAAACCCAGCTCTCTTTATTTAAAAACAAGGGGCCCAGTGCACGGATTCATGCACGGGTGGGGTCCCTCAGCTTGGCCTGCGCCCTCTCACAATTTGGGACCCCTGAGGGATATAGCAGTGCCGAGGTGGCAGGTGGCCAGGGAGGAGCCCCCGCCAGGGCCGGGCACAGCTCCACTGCCACTCATCTTGGCCCTGCTGTGCCTGCTGCCACTGTGGCTGTGGCCGCTGCCACCGCTGCAGCTGCACTAACCAACCCTGAGCCCAGCTTCTGGCTGAACAGCGCTCCAGCTGTGGGAGCGCACTGACCACCAGGGGGCAGCATCAGTGCATGTCATAGCGACAGCTCGACCAGTCGTTTGGTTGTAATGGTCACTTAGGCTTTTAGATATAGACTAGAGGCCCGGTGCACAAAAATTTTTGCACTCAGGGGGGAGGGGGGCCCCCTCAGCCCGGCCTGTGCCCTCTCGCAGTCTGGGACCCTTTGGGAGATAACGACCTGCTGGCTTAGGCCTGCTCCCGGGTGGCAGAGGGCAGGCCCAATCCCTAGGTGCAGCCCCTGGTCGGGCTCAGAGCAGGGTCGATGGGGAGGTTGCGGCGCCACCCCCTGTCATGCACAGAGCAGGGCGGATCATGAGGTTGCGATGCCACCCTCAGTCAACGCTCAGGGTAGAGCCGATTGGAGGGTTGGGGCACAGCCCCCAGTCACACTCAAGGCAGGGTCGATGGGGAGGTTGCGGCGCCATCCCGTCACGCACAGAGCAGAACCAATCAGGGGTTTGGGGCGCTGCCCCCTGTCACGCACAGAGCAGGGCCCATCAGGGGTGTTGGGGCTCCATACCCTGTCATGCACAGAGCAGGGCCCATCAGGGGGTTGGGGAGCTCCCCCCTGTCACGCACAGAGTAGGGCCCATCAGGGGGTTGAGGAGCTCACCCCGTCACTCACAGAGTAGGGCTGATAGGGGAGTTGTGGCGCTGTTCCCTGTCACACACAGAGCAGGGCTGATGGGGAGGTTATGGCTCTACCCCGTCACACACAGAGCAGGGCCCGTGGTGGGGTGGGGGTTGGTGTGCCGCACCCTGTCACACACAGAGCAGGGCCGATCAGGGGGTTTGGGCACTGCCCCCTGTCACTCTGATCCCGGTGCCAGGAGGCCGCTCGGCTCCGCTGATCCTGGTACCGGGAGGTCTCACGGCTCCGCTGATCCCGGTGCTGGGAGGCATATTACCCTTTTACTATATAGGATAGAGGCCTGGTGCACGGGTGGGGGCCGGCTGGTTTGCCCTGAAGGGTGTCCTGGATCAGGGTGGGGGTCCCCACTGGGGTACCTGGCCAGCTTGGATGAGGGGATGATGGCTGTTTGCAGCTGGTCACACACCCTTCAGGGTGGGGGTCCCCACTGGGGTGCCTGGCCAGTCTGGGTGAGGGGCTGAGGGCTGTTTTCAGGCTGGCGGGTGACTGAAGCTCCCAACCACTCCTTTTTTTCTTTTCTTTTTTTTTATTCTGGGCCAGCTTTAGCTCTTAGGCTTGGCTCCAGCTCTAAAGCCTCCGCTGCTGAAAGCAGGTATCTGGTTTGTTTGGGTTCTATAATGGAAACACTGTTTCAACTCCAGCTCTGAGATCCAGGCTGGCTGAAAGCAGGTTTCTGGGGTTTTGTTTAGCTTCTATATTTGTAACAATGTATCAAACTGCAAGCTCAGAGGCCGGCAGTGGCAGGAGGGGAGCGTTGGAGTCCTCTGTCACTGAAGCAAGCAAGCCTCATGTTCGCTTCAAGCTGCCTGGCTGCCAGCCGCCATCTTGGCTGGCAGTTAATTTGCATATCTTGCTGATTAGCCAATGGGAAGGGTAGCGGTCATATGCCAATTACCATGTTTCTCTTTTATGAGTGTAGATTAACAAAATGAACCACTGGTAAGTAAAGTGGAAATGGCAGTGCTTTCTTTAAAAGTGGATTTCAAATACGTAGGTGGATGGAGGAAGCGAGATGGCCCAGGGAGCAGGTGAGGGTCAGAGAAAGCGGGATCTGGGGCCATGTGGTCGTGGCCACCAGCCTGGGACAGAAAGGCCTGTGAACTCGGTGCTTCTGGATCAGACTGCTCACGGTCATGCCCTGACTTTGCACCCTCAGACATATTCTCTTTCTCTCTCATTTGCTCCAAATGAGATAATGGATGGATGATGAGAGGGTGGGTGGGTGGATGGATGGGTGGACAGACAGATGGACAGATGCATGAGTAGGTGGATGGATGAATGATGGGTGGTTAATGGATGGATAATGGACGATGGGTAGATAGATGATGGGTGGGTGATGCATGGTGGATGATGGATGAATGGAAATTTTTCAGTGGCAGCCAATACCCCTATACACCCAGCCTCATGGTATCTTGGAAACTTGTGTAAGCCCTTAGGGGGCTAACTGACCGAGAGGGAAGGCAGGGCTGTGGCTGTGCGGCAGGAGTGTAGGAGCAGTGTTTGCCTCGGGGAGCACGCTGCTCAGCTGACGGGAGCCTTGACCAGCTGGAGAAAAGTCATCGCGGGCGAATGGGTAACATGACCTTTTCTCCTGGATGGCTGTGTTTTCGCCACCCGCATGCATTTTCTCCTGTTAGTGGAGCAGTTCCCCAGGGGGGATAACAGGTCCAGATCTTGATTGTAGGCATCATGCCTTTTGGTCGTGGATTGAAGACGCAGGTGGTATGAACATGGGCATTTTCTTCAGATTCCTTCTGAGTGACGTGTGACAGTGTAGACATGTTGGCTCTGTCTGTGGGGAGCAGACGGCACACGGGCTGGTGCAAACCTCAGTTGCTGTGGATGAACGCCGGCGCCAGGTCCCAAGCGCTGAGACCTTAGCCACGATGCTGTGTGACGCTGCGTGCCACGTGGTGTGGCCGTTGGGAGGTGGCTGGGTCTCTGGGTGGAGCCCTATGCTGAGGCCAGTGCCCTAGGAGAGGAAGAAACACAGACCTCTCCCTCCACCTCGCGCAGGCACGGTGAGCAGATGGCCCCTGCAAGCCAGGGGAAGGCCTTCACCACGCGCCCCCCATGCTGCGCCCGACCCTGTACTGCAGCCTCCAATATGTGAAAAGTGAGCGTCGGGCCCGGTGCCAGGTCTGAGCAGCCTGAGCAGACAGAGACGCGGTCCTGCCTTTACTGCCCCCCCACCTGGTGCCACTCCCATGCACACCATGAGTGCTGTCCTCCATGCCCAGCAGGTTCTCCTTCCTGCCACAGCTCCTTCCTGCCACAGCTCCTTCCTGCCACAGCTGGCTCTTCCTGCCACAGCTCCTTCCTGCCACAGCTCCTTCCTGCCACAGCTAGCCCTTCCTGCCACAGCTCCTTCCTGCCACAGCTCCTTCCTGCCACAGCTCCTTCCTGCCACAGCTGGCCCTTCCTGCCACAGCTCCTTCCTGCCACAGCTGGCCCTTCCTGCCACAGCTCCTTCCTGCCACAGCTCCTTCCTGCCGCAGCTGACTCTTCCTGCCACAGCTCCTTCCTGCCACAGCTCCTTCCTGCCGCAGCTGGCCCTTCCTGCCACAGCTCCTTCCTGCCACAGCTGGCTCTTCCTGCCACAGCTCCTTCCTGCCGCAGCTGGCCCTTCCTGCCACAGCTCCTTCCTGCCACAGCTGGCTCTTCCTGCCACAGCTCCTTCCTGCCACAGCTCCTTCCTGCCACAGCTAGCCCTTCCTGCCACAGCTCCTTCCTGCCACAGCTGGCCCTTCCTGCCACAGCTCCTTCCTGCCACAGTTCCTTCCTGCCACAGCTGGCTCTTCCTGCCACAGCTCCTTCCTGCCACAGCTGGCTCTTCCTGCCACAGCTCCTTCCTGCCACAGCTCCTTCCTGCCACAGCTCCTTCCTGCCGCAGCTGGCTCTTCCTGCCACAGCTCCTTCCTGCCACAGCTCCTTCCTGCCGCAGCTGGCCCTTCCTGCCACAGCTCCTTCCTGCCACAGCTGGCCCTTCCTGCCACAGCTCCTTCCTGCCACAGCTGGCCCTTCCTGCCACAGCTCCTTCCTGCCACAGCTCCTTCCTGCCACAGTTCCTTCCTGCCACAGCTGACCCTTCCTGCCACAGCTCCTTCCTGCCACAGCTCCTTCCTGCCACAGCTGGCCCTTCCTGCCACAGCTCCTTCCTGCCACAGCTCCTTCCTGCCACAGCTCCTTCCTGCCACAGCTCCTTCCTGCCGCAGCTGGGTCTTCCTGCCACAGCTCCTTCCTGCCGCAGCTGGCCCTTCCTGCCACAGCTCCTTCCTGCCACAGCTCCTTCCTGCCGCAGCTGACTCTTCCTGCCACAGCTCCTTCCTGCCACAGCTCCTTCCTGCCGCAGCTGGCCCTTCCTGCCACAGCTCCTTCCTGCCACAGCTGGCTCTTCCTGCCACAGCTCCTTCCTGCCACAGCTCCTTCCTGCCACAGCTCCTTCCTGACACAGCTGGCCCTTCCTACCACAGCTCCTTCCTGCCACAGCTGGCCCTTCCTGCCACAGCTCCTTCCTGCCGCAGCTGGCCCTGTCTCTTCTGTAGCAGTGGACCCATGCCACCGCCTCCCTGTCACCCAGGTGTGCCCATGGGCTGGTTAGTGAGACTCATCTGGAATGTTCTTCCCGCCCTGCGCTACTCTTCCTATCCCTTCCTCACTCCTGCTCCCATGACACGACCTGGGCGGCAGGGTGGGGTATCTGCGTGCTCAGTGCCGGATGGCCCTGTACTTCCTGTTTCACACAGAAAGACGCATCTACCGCGTGGGCGACGTTGTTCCGCGTGGGGTCGTTCCTGCGACTCACAGTGAAGTCAATGCTGCGGAAAGTGCGCCACTCGGAGTGGGTGCTGATGGGCCTGCTCACCCCATCCCTAGGGAACTGCTCTGCACGTCTTAAAAACACTTCCTTCTACATTTTGTGAATTTTGGTCATTCCTCCCTGTGGATTTCCTATGATGGTTTACCAAACACCAGAGATGTTTTTATTTGAAACGATGTGCTAAGAGTTGCAGCTGCTCGCGCTGCCGCGGTGGCACTCACTGGGGCTGAAATCGGCGGCTGTGCCCTCTCACATGCAGCCTCCAGGCAGCTCCCCCTCGTCTTTGCCTGCTCGCCTAGCAGATAGTTTTAAACATCTGCTCCATGTACATTAAACACTAGGAAAACTGCAAAAATGATGACGTTGGGGGCCCAGCCCCTACCGGCCCCGCCCACCCTCCTGGCCCCGCCCCCTCCCGGCCCCGCCCACCCTGGCCCCGCCCCCATGCTTTTTGACCTCTCAGAAGCCACTTGGAAACTTGCTTTCTGTCTGAAGTGGCTTTTTATGTCAGAGCCTTGGATTACTGAATTCCAAACCACCTGAGGCTCCCTTGTCTTCTCTGAATTTTTTAGGAGAAATCAACAGAAAAACAAAAGTAGCCTTTCCACACCCATTAGCATAAGCTGTGCGGACCTTCAGGAGGAGGCCAGGCCGGGCCCCAGCAGGAAGTTGTGTGGATCCCCATTTTTCTTCCTTCTCTTTGTTCATGTAACTATCAGCACTTAGCTTTTCTACATTTTATACTCCAAAAGGCTTTAAAATGACCCGTCCTGTATATCACCATTGTTGCAAGAACAGAAATAAGCATTTTAAAGGTACAATTGGGCAGAATGGAGGGTAACCCTTTGAAACCCATTCTTTGAAAATAAACTCAGAGTCATGGAAGTGAAATTCACTTGCTTGAAGGACATGGCTTATCAAACCTACAGGAATTAGATATTGTCACAAATTTCTTAGAAATGGAAACAGCTTTAAGCAGAGCAGTGTCCAAGGGTAATATTTCTGAAAACTAAACCATGAGAAGCAGACAAGCCTGCCTGTTTCTACCATCTCGGTAATATCACATAAACAAAAGTAGCAAAACCATAGCAGAAACCAAGCTTAATTTTTTAATTACCTTTCCTTTTGTTGTTGTTGTTAAATAAGGCATTATCCAGTGCAAAGGGATGTGTCTAATCCTTTACGAAGTCCACCCAGGATGGGCCTCGGCACCTCAGACAGTCCCTGCAGCCCAGCCCTGGGGGCCCAGCCCTGGCGGCCCCACGCCTGGAGGCCCAGCAGAGACCAAGGAGCAGCCCTTTGCAGCAAGCTGCTCTTAAAATCAGCCGTCGGCTCCGGGAGGGGCGGGCTCATTCTGTCCTTCACGGTCGGTCCGTTAGTCTGGCTGCATCACTGCGCTTCCCAGGTGCACCTGCTGCTTGGACGTCAGGACAGTGTCTCTCTGCCGAGGGTCTGGTGTCCTGCGTCTCCTCACCACTGAGCCTTCCCAGGGGAGAGGCCATCATAGGCACCGCCGTCGGCACCTGTGGCCGCTCCGGGCTGGGAGCCGCCTCTGTGATGGCGGGCGCTCAGCGGATGGACTGACTCTGGTCCTGCCCTAAGCGGCGCTCAGTGACTGGCCCAGGAGTGACGCCGGCGGATCATTTCCCATGAATGACGGAGGCGGGACCGGGACCCCCCAGGCTGCCGTGTGCCCTCTGTGGCTGGCATCCTTGGCTCAGAGGTCATTCCTTTGTGTGGGACTCGGTGCAGTCCTGGTGTTTGGAGGCGGTGGATCTGTTTGGGCTGCAGGAAGGGATTTCTGAATCGCAGTGAAGAGCGCTTGCCTCCAGATGGTCTCCGATGCGCCGGCGCCAGCCCCAGTGCGTCTGGTTCTGGGTGAAATGCTGTGAACAGAGCAAACCCAGATCTCAGGCGCAGCTCTGTGCTGTCGAGCTTTCTGAGGTTAAATGCATGAAAAGTTTTCTGCTCTTTGAACGCAGTAGCTGTGCTTCCGGTATTGATGGGCAGTGTGTCCTGAAGAGTGACGGAAAGAGGGGAGCGGCCTGGAGTTCCATCAGCACATCACCCGCGTCTGTTTACACCGCGGGAGCCCTGGGGGTTGGGCACCGAGTCCCGCTCCGGCTGTGCCGTGGGAGGGAAGGGCGTCGGCAAAGGGGGGGAGACAAAACGGCCACCAGCCAAGTCTTCGCATCAGGACCTCGCTGAAGCCGATGGAGCCCAGAGGGCGTCTTAATCATATTTTTGAAGGATCGTCTAACTTTTAAAAGTTTTTAACTCAAACTTGAGTAGGTGCCAGAGGAAGCAGGTTTGGGGTTCCTCTAGTGTCATGTGGGGGCAGGCAGTCCCCCTGCCTGTCAGGGAGGGGCCTGTGAGGAGCCCGAGAGCTGCTGCCCTACAGGATGTGGGTCCAGGCTCAGGCCCTGGGGTGTGTTTGGTAAATGCTCACTGACCTGAGACGGGCAGTTTCCCAGCTCGGAGCGGGTGTCGGCCCAGCTGTGGGGCCCCTTTGTGGGGAGCGGGGGGAGCACTGCGGGAATCTCTGGAGAGGAAGTCACGGATGGATTGGGTCTGTTCTGCTGACTTCAACACAATAGATGGGGACCGGAACAAGCATCAGGCAGGCACTGCTTCTTGCCAGTTGTCACCGGCATGTGGGCCTGAGGCAGGACAGGACCCCGGCGTGTGGCGGCGTGCGGTGTGCTCACCGGTGGGTCTGGCCAGGGGGCCTGGGACTGTCACCTGGACTGGCTCTCCCACTGGCCTTGGGGACTTTCCGGGGAACAGGCCTCAGGTGCAGACCTTTCTGTCCACGCCTACGTCCCTCAGCCCCGTGCTGGGTCCTGGGCCTGGCAGGGAGGCGGGGCCCATCCTGCGTGGGGGCGCGGGCACAGCATCTCTTGGTCAGCGACCTCTGCACCGTGGGCTGCAGGGATGAACACACACCTGTCCCCCCTGAGCCCAGGCCCCTGCTGTGCGCCCCCTGCCCGCCCCCCACCCCCGCAGTCCCGTCCCGGCGGATACGTCGTGGAAATTGCTTTTCTGAAAGGAAAGGAAGATTGGCCCTTGCAGGGGCGTGTTAGTGCCGACCAAGTGCAGGGCGGACTCGTGGGTCTTTCTTCCCGCGGATGCTTGTCGCTGCTTAGATACTAAATTTTTAAAAAATTTCATCAAAGAACCCCTTTTCCTCTTCTGCCCTTGGACTTCATCTTGGCACTGACACGGGAACCCTGCTCTTCAGAGAAATCTGAATCTATTTACATTGCGATAGACAGTTCTTTGAGCAGCCCCTGGTGTACTGTGGGAATTGAGTTGGAGCTGTAGCCATGAGAGGGGGTTGCAGTGCGTGGCCGGTGGAAGCAAACTGCCTGGCAGTGACCTCTCGGGAGCGGGCACCAGACACGGGGGCGGGGGGCCTGGGCCGAGCGCCCCGGGGACGGAGCCGCCTGCCCATGAGGCAGGCCTGCGGGGGGCTGCTGCCTTCTGGCCTGCAGGGGGGCTGCTGCCTTCTGGCCTGCGGGGGGCTGCTGCCTTCTGGCCTGCAGGCCCTCCGAGGCGCCTGCGCGGGTGGAGCAGGAGGCACTTCCCATCGCTTCCCAAGGGCGGCAAAGGACCTTCCGTGCGGTGTTTGTTTGTCCTGACGTTTAGGTGTTTGCGACATTAAGTCTGGGCTCCAGGGACGTCTCAGAGACTGTCTGGGAGCCACGGACATGGTGGCGCCGGCCGGGGCCTGCAGGCTCCTGGCCCGGCTCCGCCCCCATCTCCTGCCTCGGCCCCTGGGCCCACCCCTCCCAGAGCCCCTTGGCCCTGGGCTGAGAGCTGAGCCCTGAGAGGTGTTCCCGCTGGTTTCCAGGAGGAGCGCTGTGCGCAGCTGTTCCCATGGCCCGTGCGGGCCGTTAGCATGTTATTAGGAACACGGCTGCAGCGCTATCTGCGTGAGGTGGTGCCAGAGGCCGCCAGAGCCTCCTCCCATTTTACTTTTATAAGTTTATTTTTTAAATATATTTTATTGATTTCAGAGAGGAAGGGAGAGAAAGATAGAAACATTAATGGTGACAGAGAATCATTGATCGGTTGCCTCCTGCACGCCCCCCACTGGGGATCGAGCCCGCAACCCGGGCATGTCCTCTGACCAGGAATCGAACCCTGACCTCCTGGTTCATAGATCGACGCTCAACCACTGAGCCACACCACCTGGGCCCCTGCCTTTTTCCACGACTCACCCTCAGGTTGGAGCCCTCCCAGCCCTTCCGTGAACCCTTTTCTACGGAAATGGAGAGAGCCTGCGAGTGGCCAGGGTCCCTCTGTCCAGCCGCACCGCCCAGGGCCCCTGGGCTTGCACTCTCGGCTTCTCTCATCAGCACTCGTGTCCTCTGTCACATTCCCGCTCAGTGTCCCTCAACAGGGCCTGGGCCTGGGCGATTCCGGACGCGGCTGGTGAAGTCAAGCAGGAATTGTCCCGGCAGCCACAGGCGCCCGGCCTGGTGCTCTGCTCGGTGTGGCACGGATGTCCCTGCGTCCGCGCCAGGAGCTGGATCAGGGCAGTGCCCGGCAGAGGGGAGACGCGCTGTGCCCCGCACAGAGGAGCCTCAGAGCGGACGGAGGGGACAGGCCCTGAGCCCAGGGAGACGGTGACGGAGACGGTGATGGTGACCGCGCCTTAACCCCACGCGGACCCCTTCCCGCCGGCCCTCTCCCCTCTCCTCTCCGTGCTCCGGGCCACGTCTCCTTCCTGAGTGACACCGTGTGATACGTCTGCTGACAACTAGAACAAATCCAGTAATGCGGTCACCTTGGGCCTGCATTACGGTCTGGCTGCTGCTTTCCATAGAAATTATTTGTGGAAACGCTCCACGTGCTCAGAATACCGTCCTCCGCCAGGGCCTGGCGCCCACGCGCAGGCGGTAAACCTGCTGGAGACAACGGCGCTGCGGCTTCGTGGTTCCGGCCGTGCCTGGCTGTGAGGAGGCGGCTGCTGGTTTCAGCACAGGGAGAGTGGCTGCGGGTACGTGACTTAGTTCCTTCGGATGTGAGCTCTCTGTGCGAAGTGCAGAGAGGTTTAAAGTGATGGGACTCAGACTGGCCTGTCGGTTTTGTTAAAGGGAGTTTCCAGTGAGCGCATGGGTTTCTGGAGTTGTGGAGGGTTAGTGTCCAGACAGTTGGTGTGAAGGCTTGTGGGGCAAAGGGAAGGTGAGGTGCGTGGGCAGGTGGGTGGTGCCTGGAAGGTGAAAGAGGTGTGGGGCTGGAGGTGCGAGCAGGTGGGGCAGGAGGTGTGAGCAGGGGGCAGTGGGGAGGGGGTGCGAGCAGGTGGGGCAGAAGGTGCGAGCAGGGGGCAGTGGGGCAGGAGGTGTGAGCAGGTGGGGCAGGAGGTGTGAGCAGGGGCAGTGGGGCAGGAGGTGCGAGCAGGGGCAGTGGGGCAGGAGGTGCGAGCAGGGGCAGTGGGGCAGGAGGTGTGAGCAGGGGCAGTGGGGCAGGAGGTGTGAGCAGGGGCAGTGGGGCAGGAGGTGCGAGCAGGTGGGGAAGGAGGTGTGAGCAGGGAGCAGTGGGGCAGGAGGTGTGAGCAGGGGCAGTGGGGCAGGAGGTGTGAGCAGGGACAGTGGGGCAGGAGGTGTGAGCAGGGGGAAGTGGGGCAGGCGGTGCAAGCAGGGGCAGTGGGGCAGGAGGTGTGAGCAGGGGGCAGTGGGGCAGGAGGTGTGAGCAGGGGCAGTGGGGCAGGAGGTGCGAGCAGGGGGCAGTGGGGCAGGAGGTGCGAGCAGGTGGGGCAGGAGGTGTGAGCAGGGGCAGTGGGGCAGGAGGTGCGAGCAGGGGCAGTGGGGCAGGAGGTGTGAGCAGGTGGGGCAGGAGGTGTGAGCAGGGGGCAGTGGGGCAGGAGGTGTGAGCAGGAGGTGTGGGGCAGGAGGTGTGAGCAGGGGCAGTGGGGCAGGAGGTGTGAGCAGGGGGCAGTGGGGGAGGAGGTGTGAGCAGGGGCAGTGGGGCAGGAGGTGTGAGCAGGGGGCAGTGGGGCAGGAGGTGTGAGCAGGGGCAGTGGGGCAGGAGGTGTGAGCAGGGGCAGTGGGGCAGGAGGTGTGAGCAGGGGCAGTGGGGCAGGAGGTTCGAGCAGGGGGCAGTGGGGCAGGAGGTGCGAGCAGGGGGCAGTGGGGCAGGAGGTGTGAGCAGGGGCAGTGGGGCAGGAGGTGCGAGCAGGTGGGGCAGGAGATGTGAGCAGGGGGCAGTGGGGCAGGAGGTGCGAGTAGGTGGGGCAGGAGGTGTGAGCAGGAGGCAGTGGGACAGGAGGTGCGAGCAGGGGGCAGTGGGGCAGGAGGTGTGAGCAGGGGGCAGTGGGGCAGGAGGTGTGAGCAGGGGCAGTGGGGCAGGAGGTGTGAGCAGGGGCAGTGGGGCAGGAGGTGCGAGCAGGTGGGGCAGGAGGTGTGAGCAGGAGGCAGTGGGGCAGGAGGTGCGAGCAGGGGCAGTGGGGCAGGAGGTGTGAGCAGTGGCAGTGGGGCAGGAGGTGTGAGCAGGGGCAGTGGGGCAGGAGGTGTGAGCAGTGGCAGTGGGGCAGGAGGTGTGAGCAGGGGCAGTGGGGCAGGAGGTGTGAGCAGGGGCAGTGGGGCAGGAGGTGTGAGCAGGGGCAGTGGGGCAGGAGGTGTGAGCAGGGGCAGTGGGGCAGGAGGGCAGCCCAGGTGGGGCAGGAAGCCAGACACCAGCGCTGCACCTGCCACGGGTGCTCTGGCCGCTGTTGTCGGAAGGGGTGACCCACGGGCTGGGAGTGGAGGCGTCAGCGGCGTGCTAGGAAGATACAGTGTCAGGAGACCTGCTCCCGCACAGGGCGGGTGGAGAGGGCCTTGTGCTGGGGTCAGGGCAGCCACTGCTGGGAACGGGGCTGGAAGTCAAACCCCAGCGACGTGTCGGTGGCACAAAGAGCTGTCAGAGTGCAGCCTTTGCACTGGCCCGGCGCACGGATCCCCAGCAGGACCGCGGCCGTCTTCGTGCAGCGCAGGGGGAGGCCACAGAGGTGGGGCTGCTCCCCAGGGGAAGCCATCCTCACCCGGGGCAGCCTTCCACCTGCGGAGGGAGAGAGCCACGCAGGAGCGTGGGCTGCAGCGCTCTCCACGGCTGACCCAGTGAGGCCTTCTGTCTCTGTACTTTGACGCGCAAGTGCACGTACGCACGCGTGGCTTTCTGATCTCGGAGGTGCCTACTGCGGCTCAGGAAAGAATAGCCTGGCACCTGGGAGTGGTGTCCCAGGAGGCGGGAGAGGCGCCACGACATCCATGTCTGAGTGTCTGCGCTGTTGGCCTGAGGGCCACGCCAGCCCCGTCGAGTTAAGGAACTTTATGTCCAGTTTCCATTCACAACCAGGCCCACAGCTGCCCGGGGCGAACATGATCAGTACAGTGACCAGCCTGTGTCCTGTCTCCGAGCACACACGTGGGCACACGCACGAGCTCACACACAAGCTGAGCTTCCTCCGGCCCGCGGGGCTGGCTGTCCCCGCCGCCTGCTGCGCGGAGCCTGCCCCGGCCCGGCTCCCTTTGAAGGTGGTGAACAGTGAACGCAGGTGCCTGGAAGCAGCGGGGCCACAGCGGGGGCTGAAGCAGGAATGTCCCCCCGTAAGAGCCAGCAGGTTCGGGCCCTGTCTGCGTGTCTGCGGCTCCTGGTGAGGCCTGTCTGCGCTACACTCGGAGAGCCATCGCTTTCTGAAACCCTGAACAACGCTTCATTTGATGGGAGGGCCACAGGTACATTCATCTGAGGTCCTTGCCGTCGAACGCGTTAATAGGTAACGTGGAAACGGGTCCCTCCAGGCCCGAAGGCAGCCCTGCAGGGCTTGCTTCTGGATACAAGGCCGTGCTGAGCGGATGGTGAGCTGGAATCACTAACTCATCCGGCACATGGAAATTTTTAACTTGGTCAACTGAATTATTAACAAAGAAACTAGAAGAGCTGCCTGGTTAAATAAAGTCAAAGGGAAAACTTCCTTTTGAAACAGGAAACGGATTACTGTTCACAAAGCCACCCTCTGATGGAGACTTTGAACGTATGAGCGGCTGTTTCACTGGAGTGCGTCTCCCCGCCCTGGAGCAGCCTGGGCGCCCTTCCGGCCCATCCGCACAGTCTCAGGGCCTGCAGGCGGGGCCGCAGCTCCACCCGGGACCTGTGGGGTCTGAGAAGAGAGGTTCTTTCAACGCGGGCCCCGGGGGAAAGAGCTGTGTAAGCACCGGCTTCGGGGTGGGAAAGCCTCCTGCACGTCACTGGCCCGGGCTGGTGCGCGTGCCGGCGGCCTCTGCCCAAGCTGGGAGTGGCTGGGAGTGGGAGCTGCCTCTCCCTCCATGAAGTCGGTATTGCACGCGCTGCTCAGGGTGGCTCATTCGTGGGAACAGGTTTCCCTTCGGGGTTGTTTGTACCCGTGGGGCTGGCACTGCATTCGTTGGAGGGCACAGTTCCGATGAGGACAAGCGCCATTCCTTCTGGGGCTGGCCTGCGGCCCTGGGTGCAGGAGGGGAGGCCGCCTGGGGGTGGAGGGAGGCTGCCCGCAGGGCCGCGGTGGGCACCGCGCTGCCTGCCTGGGACCCAGGCGCTCGGTGCCGGGACTCCTCTTCCTCCTCCACGGCAGCATGTCCCTTGGGAAAACATGTCTGATTTCTACGAGCCATGGAGAATGTTGGCCCTGGAAGTGGGTATGAGGAGTGGATGGTTTCAGAGTTTTCTGACCCAGAGGCAGAGACACCGTGAAACCCTTAGTGTCAGTCTAGCCGGTGCGTTCAGGAGTCCAGGCCACATGAAAGGACAGCCGGGCCAGTGCCGCCGGTTCCCTCTGGCCGAGAATACCCGTCCTTGCTGTCAGTGCTGGACTTTGGCTCAGCTACCAAACCCTGCTGGCCACCAACCCGCTCTGAGATTGGGGTCACCTGGCAAAGGCTGAGGAATGTTCAGTGATAACCACCATAAAAATTGCTGCAAGTTCTTCTCAACCGCTAGGGAATATACTTTATTGTTGTCTGGTGCCACCCATGGTCCTCCCACACCTGCAGGCTGCACGGCAGCGGCGTCTCCTGGGAGTGTCCATGGCTCAGCGTGTCCTGGGAGTGTCTGTGGCTCAGCGTGTCCTGGGAGTGTCTGTGGCTCAGCGTGTCCTGGAGTGTCTGTGGCTCAGCATGTCCTGGGAGTGTCTGTGGCTCAGCGTGTCCTGGAGTGTCTGTGGCTCAGCGTGTCCTGGGAGTGTCTGTGGCTCAGCGTGTCCTGGGAGTGTCTGTGGCTCAGCGTGTCCTGGAGTGTCTGTGGCTCAGCGTGTCCTGGAGTGTCTGCGCTCAGCGTGTCCTGGGAGTGTCCGTGGCTCAGCGTGTCCTGGAGTGTCTGTGGCTTAGCGTGTCCTGGAGTGTCTGTGGCTCAGTGTGTCCTGGGAGTGTCCGTGGCTCAGCGTGTCCTGGAGTGTCTGTGACAAGCCTGGAACAGCCCAGGAGCTGCCAGGCTGCATGGTTCTGGCTCAGACTCGGGAGCTTGTCATTGAAGGGCAGCCTGTACTGGAGGCTGCTATGCGTGAGTGGCTGGGGCTGTCGCCGCTGTGGCGAAGGTCTCTGGCCCTCTCCACGTGTGCATCTTTGGAAGGATCTCCATGACAGGGGCGCCCCTGGGCCAGGTGAGAGAGCAGGATCTGGGAGAGGAGGAGAGCTAGCAGGAAATTGTAGCCCTTTATCCCCATTTCATTCTGTCCACTGGACAGAGTCCTACAGAGCAGCCCACTTTCCAGATGCGGGCGTGGATCGCCTCCGACGCTGACCTAGAAGGGAATACCCTCTCCGCCAGGCTGCCTGGGCTATGGGGCTGGTGTTTCTACATATTAATTAAGTGGCCTTATTAGACAAGTTACCTCAGTTTACCCATCTGTAAAATGTGGGCTATAGTAGGACCTCCCTCAAAGGATTTTGAAAAGTTAAGTATGATGTAAGACCTTAGAGTAATAACTAGTACATAGCAAACACTCAGCAAAAGAGTGTTGATCACCATCTCCACAACTATCACCATCATTGTCATAACTGTCATCTTCATCACCGCCATCATCACTATCGTCATCATCACCATATCACCTCCTTCACCATCACCATCACCATCTTCATCACTGTCATCACTCTCACCACCTTCACCATCACCATCTTCATCACTGTCATCACCCTCACCACCTTCACCATCACCATCTTCATCACTGTCATCACCCTCACCACCTTCACCATCACCATCACCATCTTCATCACTGTCATCACCCTCACCACCTTCACCATCACCATCACCATCACCATTGCCATCGCCATCACCATCACTCAACAATTGGGGTGAGTGCATATGAGGAACAGAGAAACGAAGGAAGTGGGGAGGGTTTTCGCCCTTCACGGTGCCAATCTGTGGTTAGCTTATCTACCAATTGCACCCTCCCAAGCCCCATCTCTACCTAGGCAGGTGCTCACCTGTTCCCGCTTGCCAGAGCCCTGCCTGCCTGGACCCTTTCCAGGACTTTCTTCTCCATCATCTGCCCGGTAGATCTTCTCTCGATTTCTGCCGGTGCCTCCTGAGGTCGGAGGCCCGATCGAAACAAGTCTCTGGGGCCAGAAGAAGGACCGTCTCAGGGTGGAAGAGCGTCAAAATCACCGCTGCAGGGACACCTGGTCAGCAAGGGCTCCATCCTGGCCGGACACTGTCTCCTCCTCTCAAAGCCCGTCCTCAGCCGGCTCCTCCCGCTGCCCCAGGGAACTGCAGGCCGATAGGGCTCCTGTTTGGAATGTAGGACTTTGCACCGAGGGGAAGGCCCCACAGGGAGACGTGAGGCAGGCGGAGCCTTCCCCATGGACCCTGGGCCGGGCTGCACGGCCGTCCGCCTGCAGCCTCCGGGCAGAGCACGGCCCTCGGACTCCACTGAAGCGTGTCTCAGGGCTCACCGCAGAGGTGCCGGCGCCCCTGACCCTCCTGGGCAGCTGAGGGCGCCTGACATGCACTCCCAGGACGCCCGGCAGCGAAGGGCCAGTTCCCGTCTCCACATCTTCTCCAATACACCTTTTCTCCTTTTTGATTTTACAAGCGATTTTAAAATAGATGTTTACACCTCACAACAGTGTTTTACGTCATCTTATAAACCCCACGTTGCCCATTACCTGAAAACTGGGCATAGGGTTTAAGGCAGCGTCAGAGCTGGAGGGAGGCCACACCAGGGGCCCGCCTCCCGCTGGCTGTGCCTGCCGGTCCAAAGGCTCTGACGGGGACTGCCCCTGAGGCCCTTTCCCAGTCTTCTCCATGGAGCCTCTGATTATCGCACCAGATTACTCTAAATAGTGATATGAACATTGGAAATCGGTTCCCCCCATTAGGAAAATGATACAAGAAGTCTGAGATCCGCCCGGCCAGAGCGGCGCAGTTGGTTGAACAACATCCCGTGCATCACAAGGTTGTGGGTTCGATTCCTGGTCAGGGCACACACCTGGGTTGTGGGTTTGATCCCGGATTGGGGAGCGTACAGAGGGCAGCGGATCAATGTTTCTCCCTCCCCCTTCTCCCTCCCCTCTCTAAGCGTCCTCAGGTGGGATTGTTAAGAAGGCTGAGATCGTGCGCGTTCTACCTGTTAAAAGAGTATCTCATGCGTTTTCATCTCTTCCCACCGTTCCTCCCTCGGTGCTGCCCGTTATTTCACATCGCAGGCTCTCCAGGGCGCTCTGCTCAGCCCTCAAGGTTGATGCTATGAGCCATTAGCCAGAGGAGGCAGTTGGGACTGTGTCCTCTGAACCAGCCACAGGCTGCCCAGCCCCAAGGCCTGAGAGCGCACATGTCCCTCCCCAGCCACCTGCCTGTCGCTCTGTACCAGGCAAGCTCCCGCCGGGCGGGCGCATGGCCAGGTGCTCCCATGGCTCCGTGTTGGTGCTGGTGCTCAGCTACGAGTTCCAGCGTTTCCCTGGAGGGAGCACAGCCCATCTGCTGCTGCGAGGGGCCAGCCTGCCGAGTGGAGGCTGCAGTCTGCCCAGGACGCGCCCATCCCTAAGATCCTGGTGTCTTCCTGGTCGCAGGTGCCTCTGCTCTCCCGTCATCCCCAGAACGCAGCGGGTCTGAAGCAGAGAAAAATATGGGTGACTGACATGACTTTTGATGTGGTTTCTGGCGAGACTTGGCGTTGCCGTTTGCTGGAGAACCCCCTGTAACGAACGCCTTTTATTCTTGCAAGCTGCGCCGCCACCGGCTCCCTGCCGCCACCTCCGGCTCCAAGTGCCAGGGGCCTGGGGAAGGTGAGCGCGCCATGCCCGCCAGCAGCTGCGCGGTTACCTGGTGGCAGAGCGCGCTCCCTGCGCCCGGGGTAAGCGTGCCTGTGAGCCCTGCCTCCTCGGCCTCGCTCGCCCCGCACGTCCCTGCCAGGAGCCGCGCCCCCTGGAGGGTGAGTGGCATTTCTAGCTGCCTCTGCACCTGCAGTTAACGAGGTGTGGCAGGGCTTCCAGCCACCTCGGGAGACCTGTTCCCCGCTCCCGTGGTTGCGTCTTAATCACAGTGTGCGCGAGCCGCACTGCGTTGTGAGCCAGGAGACGCTCTCGCACGGCGGCTCCTCACGGCGGTTCCGGGACTGCCGGCGGCCTCCTGGCTTCCTGACCCCGAGTGGCTGCGGTGACCACTGTCACCTGGGGAGCACCCGAGGAATGGTGATCATCGGCCTTTAGGGCGCCTGGTGCTGAACACCCGGGACCCCACTCACTCCAGCAGGAGCTCGAGACTCCAGCTTCTCTCTCCTGGTGTCGGACGGGACTGGCTGTGTCGCCAGACTCACCAATTGATGTCTTCGTTTCCATTCATTTTCCTTCTAACAGTCTTCAAATTTGGGTTTATGAGGGTTGGGAAAAAAATCTTTATTTGTGGAGTTAATGGTTCAAAAAATCACCTGTTCCTTCCAAACAGTGTCAAGTACAAATACGAGTGTGAGGCGCGGGCCTGCGTGGGCAGAGGCCTCCCTGGAGCGCGGGGGGCGCCCAGGACCGTGTGTGTGGAAGCCGCCTGGATGCCGGGGGGCAGGCCCCGGGCCCACTCACAGCGAGAGCGGCGGAGAACACAGAGTGAAGCAGACGCACACCGCTGCCCCTCCCCCCGCCGGGCCACCGGGTGTCCTGGGCACCGGAGCGGGGGGCACCGAGAGGGATGAGGTCCCTGTGCGGGGACAGCAGCTCCCGGGAATGGACGGGGCCAGAGCCCACGGGACGGGACGGGTGCGGTGTGCTGTGGGAGCCGAGTGCCTGCAGACGGGACGCCCGCGTTGGTGGGCGTTTCCCTTCGGGCTGTCACCCGAGGGGTCTCCGTGGAAGCCGGTCAGGCTGGGTGTCCTTGATGGTGGCGTGCGTGGCGCTTGTCTTTCTCAGACACTGTGTCCCCGGACGGGAGTGGAGACGGGAGCCTCCCTGACCAGCGGTTGGACCCAGACGTCCGCTGATCCTTCCCCGGGAGGCCCGGGAGGGGGGCCGTGACCTAGCGAGGGGGCGTTGCTGTCGGCGTGGCAGCTGGGCGTGCAGTGTGCACACCGATCCTCGCAGGTGTCCCGGGGAAGGTGCAAGCGCACTGACATTTCCCGCCAATTCCCGTCCCACCAGCTTTGCCCAGCGGTGATCAGGGCTGAGCTGGCTGGGCCTCACACGGAGCATTAACTCGGTGCATGTTTCCTGGGCTCCCCTGGCCGAGCCCTGGCCTGGCCCTGCCTCTGCAGCCACAGCTGGGCCGGCCTCTGGGGCTCCCCCACATCCTCCTGGGCCCTGCTGGGGCCTGCTCCTCCCAGAATCCTGCCAGCCTCCCCACCCGCTGCAGGTCTTCCCCCAGGCCTGCCCACGCCCCCCCACCTGGGTCTCCCCCAGCCCCACCCAACCCCCCACGGGGCCTCCCCAACCCCCATGCGGGGCCTCCCAAGCCCCCACGGGGCCTCCCCAAGCCCTGCCCACCCCACCCCCACAGAGCCTCCCCAGCCCCCTGCCCTGCGGGGCCTCTCCAACTCACCCCCATCCCCCACCACCCTCCCTCCCTCCCCCCCCCTCCCCCCCGTGGTCCTCCCCTAGCCCTGCCCACCCATTGTGGTTCCTCCCACAGACCCTGCCCTCCCGCTTTGGGTCCTGCTGGTGCTGGGTCTTTTTCCCCTGGCTACTTCCTTAAACAGCCCCCACGCTAGCCCTGGGGTGCAGGGCCTGCCCCCTAGCCATGGCTCTCCAGGCCTCCCGCCTCTCAGGCTGTGGCTGCAGGCCGTTAGAAACATATCTGTGTGGCTGCCTCCCTGCCACATGTGGCCATATTTGCCCCAAACCAGGCTCCCCCCCGCCCCATGCCCATCCTGGGTACCTTTTCCATCCAGCTGAGCCAGGCTCAGCCTCCCCGCCTCCACCACCTGCCAGGACTCAGTCAGGCCTTGCTATTCATGCCTCCTGGTTTCCATGGTTACCGGGTCCCTGGAGGTCTGGGAGGTGTGAGGAAGCGCAGACTGGCCAGGCTGGTCGTCAGCCTCCCCACAGACCCGCTGTGGCTTCCCACCAGGATCCGGTTCAGAGGGAGGAGGTGGGGAGAGTGCCAGCGTGATGCTCTGCGCTCCTGGGAGGGCAGACTCCCATTCGGCTACGCTAAACGCCTAAACACAGGCCACTCAGGAAGGGAGTGACTCTCAGGGGCAGGGCGGCCCCTTGCTTTTCCTCCAAAGCCTCTGTGAGCCCAGGACGGGAATGGCGCCGTGTCCAGGGTGCGGCCTGCACAGCACAGCGCTGCTGACGGGGCGGTCTGACCGCAGTAACTGACCGGCAGAGTGGAAGCTGCACCTCCAATCAGGTGAAAACCAGATCCCCGCCCACCCGTGTCCTCAGCTTTTACGCCTGGACTAGGTCCCCGGCTCCTTCTAGAGTGCCTTTCCTTGTGGGCCGGCAGCGATCTTAGCATCTTCCATCGACCCAGGAGGCCCCTTCCGCTGCTCTTCGGAGTCACTGGGAAGATGTATGAAGACTGATGGCTGCCCAGGCCGGTGTGGCTCAGTAGGTTGGGTGTCGTCCCATACACCGAAGGGGGGTTACGGATTTGATCCCCAGTCGGGACACATGCCCGGGTTCTGGGCACAATCCCCAGTTGGGGTGCATGCGGGAGGCAGCCAGTCGATGTTTCTCTCTCTCCTCTCCCCTCCTCTCTCAAGTCAATAAAAACATGTCTAAATAAATAAGTAAATAAATAAATGTTGAATTCCGGGCCCACCCAGACTAAGGAGCCAGACTCTGGGCTGGGGTCCAGCTTCCACCCCCAACATTCATGTGACCCCACTGTGCATGGAGGGCCGGGCCCTACAGAAATGTGGGGATCCCATGAGCCCTCAGCACTCCTTCACCCCATGTCCCCCAAGTCCCACGGAGATGGGGTCCCGGTCAGGGTGGGTTTGTTGGCAGTGAGATTTCCCTTAACAGCCTCCTGCAGATGATGGGGAAGATCTGTGGGAGATCATCTTCATGGAGGAGATAGGTGGTTGACATTAACTAGGACCAATACACATGCTAGGGTTTGCTGATGGAAAGTGCATTCCATCCATGTGGCCACCACTGCTGCTACATTGAAGGCAAGTGCAGGCCACTGCGCGGCCGGATCCATTCCGATTGGGCCCCTGGCAGGAGGGGCTAAGCTGGGGTCGTCTCTGGGCCGGCGCTGGGGGCCTTGGGGATGCATAGGCGGACCCGCAGCGGAGCTCACTGCCGGGACTCCTGGCCCACGATGGAATGTCTCCGCCAAGGCCGGCGGGCATCGTGGGAGGCTGCCTGTGGGTGGCTCTCGGAGAAAGTGGGGTCATTAAACCCAGGCCAGGGGCTCCTTAGCAGCTGCACTGGTGTCTGTAACACATAAGAACCAACTCTCAAGCACAGCCATCGCGCTTGGCGACAAATAAAACCAAATCTATTCTTAATTACCCCAACCCTGGAACACAGGGATGCTTTCAATAAAACCCCAGGCCGCGCAGAAACCTTGTGCCTGTACCTGTCCTCAGTCGCAGTGCTCTGCTCCCCACGTCTCCCGGCGATGGCGCTGCTGCTTCCTGCCTCGCCCTCCCTCTCCACGGGGGACGTGGCACGTGGCTGGCCACGGACGCCGTGGGGGGAGGCGGCTATTGACTGGTCGCGCGTGAGCGGGGCAGCCTGCCGGGGTTTGCAGGTGTGAATGCGTTCGTTCCTCCGGCCGTCTGTGAATTGGGTACCTCGTCCCACTTGAGGGAGGAACTGCAGTGAGCCCCCACGTTCCAGGGCCCAGCAAGGACGCGTGGCCCCTGCCCGAGGTGGGCTGCGCAGGACCCTCGAAGGAGCGGGTGGTTGTTGGTGGACAGACACCCGCTTCTCCGCCTTCCGACGGCTCTGAGGCACCAGGGGGGCGCCTCGCCTGCGCCCTGGGGTCGCCTCCAGGCAAACTACTTGTACCCGCGTCCTCAGTCCATGGTCTGTTTGGGGGGAAAATCCAAACTAAAGCAACTCTGCCTTCAGAGCGTCCGATCCGGCCCTGGCGTTGGCACGGGCCTGGCGTCCAGGTGCCTGTCGGCAGTGTCAGCCGCAGGTGGGAACAGGTGCTCAGGGTTGGGACTCCCGCTGGCTCTCAGCCTCAGCGCCTGCATCTCCTGGCAGAGTCGTCGGTGCGGACGGGAAGGTGGGGGCCCGTGTGGGCCGGTGTGGAGAGAACCAGGATTTCTCAGCCCTCGTGACTTCGGTCGTGAGTAAGCAGCACTTTCCCTCTGCATTTCCCGGCCCGAAGAGCCGTCGCTGAGGGCCTCCTGGGTCTTCCTCTCTGTCTGGCGTGTCTTCTCGGGAGACAGATCTGTAAACACTCCCACGAGGCACAAGCAGCCGGGCCTGCTGCCGGCAGCGGCTCTGGTTTGACACGGAAAGGAGTTTGCCACGTCCCCTGGAGTGGGTTTCGGAGGTTGGGGGTCGCCACCCTCTCCTTTCTGCTGGCTGCTTGCTGGGGCCGGGAGCCAGGCGGCCTGCAGGTGCTGCAGAGCCAAGCCCTGGTCTGTGGTCTCCCGGGGCTTCTACTCGCCCCAGCCCTGGGCCCACCCAAGACCCTTGAGCAGGGCGTGGGGCAGACAGGCTTTCTGGTGGCTTTTCCAAACGTGGCCATAACACGGGGCCGAGTGAGGGCTGGTCTGCTCTCCCGCTGGCTCGCACCCCTCCCGCCCCCATGCCCTCGCCCTCCTGGCCGGCTGCTGTGCAGGTGCGGCTCGGGGCACACGGTTCTGGCTGGCGGTCGGCTCCGGCTCTGCAGAAGCTGCGTGTCGTGATGTGTTTCTGACAGGAGCCCCCAGAGCAGAGGCCCCCAGAGCAGAGTAGACCTGGGAGCACAGCTGAGCCGTGTTCACAGGGAGGGAGGGTGAGCTCCGCTGTGAAGACTGTCCGTCCCCTCTGCCACCTCCAGACAGGGCCCAGGTGGGGCCAGGCGTGGGCATCAGGGGTCCCACCGGGCCTGGAGGAGCTTGGCCGGAACCTTACTCTCAATAAGCCAGCCCCCGAGGCTCAACTGCGGGGACTCGGGGGTGGACAACGGAGGGGGCGGAATCTTCAGGAGCCCAGGCAAGGCTCCTCCTGCATGCCCGGTGCCACCGTGTCGGGTCTGCGTCCCTCACCCAAGCCCCTCCTCGAGCCACCCCAGGCCCCGCCGCCCCATCCTGGTACTGCTGGTGGGACCGGGGCAGGAGGGGTGAGCAAGAGGCCCTCGCGTGGGAACTGGTGCATCGGTGAGCGAGGCGGAGTCTCTCGGGGCCCCAGCAGGGTTTCCTCCTCCCCCGCCGGACCTGGAGCGCAGGACCAGCACCGCCTCAGTCCCACCCACTGTCCGCACGGTGAGCGGGTGGTCCGGGCCCCGGGAGTGGTCCCGCTGCTCACCTGCTGTGGCCCGTCCCCCCCATGGCGCCCTCCGGTCCCCCGCGCTGCCCCTGCGCAGTTCCCGTCCGTCCTTAGGACTGGACAGCAGTCCACCACGAAGGGGCAGGTCCGGTACCCCCTCGCCTCGGCCCACAGACAGGCTGCCACGTCTGGGCCGCGGGGATGGCGCGGCAGGAGCAGGGGCGGGCGCTGCTGCAGCTCCTCGGGGACGCACCCAGCGTGGGATCCCGGGTCACAAGTCGTTGTAGTTTGTTTTCTGAGGCCCCTCCGCAGGTTGTCACGGCGCTGCACCAACTGCATCCCCACGGCTGCACACAGGCGTGTCTGCGCGTCCGCGCCAGGCCTGCCAGCTCACTGCTTCACAGGAGCCGTCCTCACCGGGGTGAGGTGTACAAACATTTTATTTTATTTTGTATCCTCACCTGAGGGTATTTTCCCCACTGATTTTCAGAGAGAGAGTGGAAGGCAGGGGAGAGACACAGACACATCGACTGGCTGCCCCCCGCACGCACCCCAACCAGAGCTTGGGGTTAAACCTGCAGCCCAGGTGCATGCCCTTGACCAGGAATCGAACCTGAGACCTTTGGTGCTCGGCCGACACTCTCACCACTGAGCACACCGGCCAGGGCTGCCAAAGAGAGACTCCTCGTCCTCGGTGAGCCCACTCCTGGCAGTCAGCGCGTAGGACGCCCCGGCCTCTTGTCCCCACGCACCTCAGTGACAGGCCGCCCCGGCTCTCTCTGCCGCCAGCATGACAGCCACCAGCCACATGAGGCTGCGGACCCTCCACAACTGCTGGTGTGATTGAGGAACTTGCTTTTGTTGAACTGGATTTTATTCCATTTACCTGATGCACGTGGCTGCCAGGACGGACGTGTGGCTGCCAGGATGGGCGTGTGGCTGCCAGGACGGGCGTGTGGCTGCCGTGATGAGTGTGTGGCTGCCATGACAGGCGCGTGGCTGCTGTGACAGGCATGTGGCTGCTGTGACAGGCATGTGGCTGCCGTGACGAGCGTGTGGCTGCCGTGACAGGCGCGTGCTATCATGGCGGGCACACAGCTTTGGAGGGCTCAGGTTGCACCTGCAGGTGAGTGTTGCCGTGGCCTTTGGCGCCACGTGACCATGTTATTAAGAACCCTCCGTTTCATTATCAGAAGTTAGATCATTCTGCACAGATGCTAAGCCCCCAAATAGGTGGCTATTTTCACTTTAAAATGATCATGTTTAGTGCATCAGAGAGCTTGATTTCATATTAAATAGCACTTTTGAGAAAACAGTTACCCATGATTCCACCCCAAACCTACCCTGCTGCAGTCAGCATTCTGATGAGCGAGGTCCGTCACTGACATGGGGTCTTTGGTGGGAGACACGGTCCTTCCTGCCTTCGGTCCTGCTGCTGGCTGCGAGGGCGACGCCCCGGGCCCTTTCCCGTCTGTGAGGGAGCGGCTGGCCCAGCGCCAGGCCTGCACGTGGCGGGGGTGGCTGTGCCCGGTCTGTCACGTGGTGGCTGGGTCTCGCCTCTGCCCTGCCCCCTCCCGAGCTGGCACGGCCGAGCGGTCACCCAGGCAGAACCGTGCCCCGAGGACCTGACAGGTGACACTGTCTGCTCAGCCGACACACACACCGTCCCAGCCCGGCCCCTGGTTCAGCTGCCGTTTCCCCTGCGTTTCCCGCTTTCAGTTAACGTGGGATTTTCACCCAGCGGGTGCCCCACTGTTTTTCAAACGGCAAAGGAAACCTTTTATCGGACACGACCAGCAGGTGCACTTGGCAGCCCCGGTCTCGATGCTCGCTCCACACCGCGTGCCTCTTCCCTCAGAGCGGCTGGGTCGGGTCACACGCAAGAACACGTGAGATGGCATTTTTCTGATCCGAATGGCTCCCCATGTCACCCGTGTCCAAAATTTAACTTGGCTTTGTCAGAGGAAATGCAGCGAGAAAGACAGGCAGGGACGTGTCGGAGGTTACTAAGTCCCCAGTCACGGCGTGGGCCCTGGCGCTGCGGCCGCAGAGGGTCGCTGGGCGGTCACGGGCGGAGCGGGGAGGAGAGACGAAGGAGCTGACGGTGCTGGTTCCGGGGCTCCCGCCCGCGCTGTCATTAGCCCATCTGTCTTCCTCTGTCTCTGGGCTGTTAGGCAGCCGGCCGTTTTCACGCCTCGACTCCGCTGGAAACTCAGAGGCGGGGCGCCTGGTTCTCAGAGTGAGCAGACCTGGTGACAGTCGGGGGACCTGTGACTGACGAGTCCAGCTCCTCTCTGGCTTCCAGCCCCGCCCCCGCCCCTGTGCAGAGGTGAGATGGGCAGTTGGGTGGGTCCTCACCCAGTTTCCCTGGAGCCTTAATCAGAAGCGTGAAGCCAGTGGGGTCTGTAGAGGTTTGTTCTCTCCTCGAACAATCAGCTCCAAAACTGAAGGCGAGCAGCATCTCATAGGTTTCCATTTCTTCAGGGAACTTCTCAGTCCCCTCATGCCCAGCAGGGAGGCCCCGCGGCGCCCTCCAAAGCCGTTTCGGATGGAGTCATCGATCTGTGATTAGCTCCGGATCGTGCTGACTCATGCCGGGGCGTGAGACGCTGATGCAAAGAACCCCGCTCCCTGGACAGGCCAGCGCGCACGGCCTCCCTTCGGAACCGCTGCCCTCGGGCACAGGGGCAGGAGGGCTTCCTGGAGAGGCACCGGGTGGGCTCTGAGCAGGGAGGGGCAGGAGGCTGGCAGGAGGGCGGGGAGGGGGAAGACCGCCTACAGAGGCAGGTGTGTGCAGAGGATACCACGTGCATGGGAAGGGCCATGCTGTAGGAAACGGGGAATGTGCAGGAGGAACGTGAAGGACAGGCATCGCGGGAGCTTCTGGCACTCGAGGGGCCTGGGAGCTCCTCACAAGGGGATGGGAGCCTTTGAAGCGTCGCCATGGGTGCTACCAGCCAGACTTGCATTTTGGAACGTCACTGTGGCCTCGGAGAAGAGGAGCTGTGAGAATGCGAGTTGGGGGAAGTAGTGGGGAGCCCGGGGCGAGGAGCCAGGTCGGCAGGGTCCCCTCACGGGAGAGAAGGGGCGGTGACTAGAGGGCCTGAGTGGGCGGCTCGGTGGGATTGGGGAAGGGTTTCTGCCCGTGGCTCCACCCACGGTTTCTGTGAGATTCCCCGTCAGCCCTGCAGGCCCGCCTGGCCCCGTACTGAGGCCGGCGCCGCCTGTCCTTCTCGTCTCTGCCACGTGTCAGCACCAGTGCAGGCCCGGGCTCAGTGCAGGGCCGCCGAGCTCGGCCGCCACCCTCCCCGTGGCCGTCTCCTGGCTTCTGAAAAGTAAGCGCCCGGGTGAGAGCCAGACCCAGAGCACCCGCGGTTGGGTTGGAAAATAATCATTGTTCCTTGAAATTCTGACGTCTCCTCTGCAGCAATAGCCTTTGCACAAGAGGAGCCCTTCGCCTCGGGTCCTGACAGCACTCCAGCTGGCAGCCTCCCAGCTCTGCTCCGTGTGTAATATGTTTATTGATGTCAGAGAGGAGGAGAGAGGGAGAGAGAGAGAAACATCAATGATGAGAGAATCATGGATCGGCTGCCTCCTGCACGCCCCACACTGGAGATCGAGCCCGCAACCCAGGCCTGTGCCTGACTGGGACTCAAACCCTGACCTCCTGGTTCCTAGGTTGACACTCAACCACTGAGCCACGTGGCCGGGCTGCTCGTTATGTTTTTATAGACGTGCTTCTTAGAGCAGTTTTACATTCACAGGAAAATGCAGCAGAAGGTCGAGTCCCTGTGCCCCCTCCCTGCCCACGGCCCCTCCCTGAGCTGCTGTGGCAGCTGACAGTGCACAGCAGCTGTTGAGCCGATGCTGGTACAGTGATTGGCTGAGGTCGTGGCTCACCACGGGCTCCCTCTTCTTGGTCGTAGGTATCTGTTGGTTCTGATACCCACGAGGCGTGGCGGTACCCACTGTCGTGTTAGCTGTCATAGAGAGCCTCCCTCCCGCCTGAAACCCTGTGTCCATCTGTCTGCCCACCCTCCTCCCTCTGCCCCCTGGCAGCGCCACGGTACCCACTGTCGTGTTAGCTGTCATACAGAGCCTCCCTCCCGCCTGAAACCCTGTGTCCATCTGTCTGCCCACCCTCCTCCCTCTGCCCCCTGGCAGCGCCACCTCCTCACTGTCGCCACGGTGCTGCCTTTTCCAGAATGTCCTGCATCGGATCCTGTGGTGTAGCCTTTTCCAGGCTGGCTCCTTTCGCTTGGTCCCGTGCCTTTCAGCTTCCTCCAGGCTTTTGTGGCCTCATAGCTCCTTTCTTCACTGTGTGGAGGGACCGTCGTGTCCTGACCCATAACCTGCTGACGGCCATGCTGGCTGCCCCCAGGGCTGGGTGATTATGAGTAAGGCACATCTGACAGTCCAGGGGCAGGTCTCTGGATGTCAGCCTGCGGGTCCTTCGGGTGATCACTGGGTCGTCTGGGAAGCATATCTTAGTTTTGTAAGAAACTGTAGAACTGACTCCCAAAGTGTCTGACCATCGCGTTCCTGCCAGCAGCGAGTCAGCGCGCCTGCTGCCCAGGTGCTCGGCAGCACTTGGTGTTGTCGGAGCCTGGACTGTGGCCGTGCTGAGGTGGGCGGCGGTATCTTGTTACGGTCTCAGATTGCATTTCCCTGATGACTTAGGACGTGGAGCATCTTTTCATGCTTGTTCACCTTGTTTGCTGAGGTGTCTGGTAAGGTCTTTGGCCCAATTTTAACAGGTCATTAGTTTTCTTATTGGTGAGTATTAAGAGTTTTTGCATCTGTAGGTAATAGTCAGTTGTGTCTTGCACATATTTTCTCCCAGTCTGTGGCTTGCCATTTACTCTCTTAACAGTGTCTTTGCAGGACAGACGTTTTTTTTTATTTTAACGAAATCCCACTTATCAATATTTCCTCTTAAAAATTATGCTTTCGGTGTTGTATTTAAAAAGTCACCTCCATTTGCTCCTATATTATCTCCCAGACCTTGTGCGTGTTGAGCTGTACACCCAGGTCTGCCTTTGGGTTACCGTGAATGGTGCACGCTCCGTGTCCAGACGCACTTTCTGTCCCCGGGTGGGGCCCATGTCCAGCAGCACCTGCGGAGGAGACGCCGGCCCCTTGAGAGTCGGGTGAAACCGCTCCCACGGCGACCGACTCTGGCCTCTGACTGAGCGCCGGCCGGAGGCTCTGCTCACCTGGTGCCGGAGGTTTCAGCAACGTCACGTTCAAGGGCAACACCATCCCACCAGGCCGCTCGGCCTCAGCGCGGAGGCAGGGTCCTGCGGCTCCGACTCCGGCCACAGCCACACCCCGCCAGGAGCCCGAGCTCTGAGGGCGCTCAGCCTGGGGGCCACACGCGGCTGTGAGCCGCAGACTGACGCGGGGCATTCGCCGCTCCCCTTGAAGGACAATTCTTCATCAATCTTTCCCATTTCTCTGCAGGCATCCACTCGGAGTTCTGTTGTCCTTATTTGCCAGTTTAGTTATGTGTATTTTTTGTTCATAGTTCAATTCCTTAAGAGTTCAAATTGTTACTATTAGTGGTTTTTTCGTTCGTAACTGTTAAATTTCCACTGGAACTGTGGCTGTTTCCTTTGCCACTATTAATTTTGGGTAACTTTGGGATTTGGGGTGTGTTACTTTTTCTTTATTAGACCTGGTAAGGGTTTATGTATCTAAAATCAAGCTCATGGGTTAGCCATCAGTTGTGCTTCCCTTTCATGGTTTGTTAACTTGTGTTTGGACCATGTGTTTTGATTCCTTCTCTTAAGTTTTAACTAGTTTACTTCTGACTCCTCGCCTTTTTCTCCTGTGACAATGAAGCCACCGGGATGCCAGGTGGCAGGCTGGGGCCGGGCACAGCCTCCTCACACCGGCGCCAGCTGGCACTCCAACCACAGGCCACCTTCTTCCCTGCTCTGCGTGCGCACTATCACAGGGTGGCCGTGTGTGCCCAGCTGCCGGCAGGGTCTGTAAGCTGTGGTTTTAGTTTCTAGTTTTATTAGGCCATGATCAGAGAATGCAACCTGTAAGGTTTTACTACTGGGAGATGGTGGAAGCCTTCTTCAAGGCCCACATCTGAGGAGTGTGATTTTGTTTCTAGAGATTGGTCAGTTGCTGCTGAATAGTCCTTAGAAGTTGTCACGACTCTGCATGTTCCCATGTGGGTAGGGAGACTCATGTCAAATCCAGTCTGACCAGCTTTGTGACTTCATTTTTTAAAACTTGATTTCAGAGAGGAAAGGAGAGGGAGAGAAACTTCTATGATGAGAGAGAATCATGGATCAGCTGCCTCCTGCACGCCCCCTACTAGGGATGGAGCCCACAACCTGGGCATGTGCCCTGACCAGAAATCAAACCGTGACCCCCTGGTTCCAAGGATGGCACTCACCCACTGAGCCACGCCGGCGGGGCGCGGCGGGACGGTTGAAAGTGCCTGGGCCGCAGGTGCCGGGAGGCGGCCCCGGTGCTGGTGGGCCCAGGTCCAGCAGCGTGACCCTCAGTGCTTCTGCCCTCGAGCTTTGAGTCTGTACTGCCACGTCCGCATGTCCTTTCTTCTTCGTAAAGTTCAATGGCGTGTTTTCTTTCTTGGCACATGGATGCTACGCCTTCATTTTGGTACAAATAACTTTAACGTTGTGTATTGTCATTGTGCCAACACCGTGACCTTCCCTTATTTCTGTCTGCATTTACCTCAGTCACTCCCTCTCCATGCTCAGTCCTGGTGAACTGCTTTGTGTGGGATGAGTTTCTTGTAGGCCTCGGTGAGTTTGTCCTGACAGGATAATATAACCTATTCGCTTTTATTGCAACTAGAGGCCCAGTGCACAAATTTTTGCATGGGTGGGGTCCGCCGGCCTGGCCCCTGATCAGGGTGGATCAGGGCTGGGCCTGTCAGGAGGAGGAGATGGCAGGAGGTTGGCCGGCCAGCCCACTCCGATCAGGGCCTGATCAGGGGCCAGGCCGGCTGGGGGAAGGGACCACGGGAGATTGGCCAGTGGGCCCCACCCCTGATTGGGGTGGGGGTGCGATCAGCGGTGAGGCGGCCAGGGGGAGGGGCTGCAGGCCTATCATGGTAGGGTGGGCTGATTGGGGATGGGGCTGGCTGGGGGGAAGGGAAGGGGCATTTGACTAGCTGGCCTCACTCTTGATCGGGGTGGTAGAGTCTGGTCAGGGGAAGGTTGGCAGGGGGGAGGGGCGAGGGCCGCCCACGCCCACCAGGTGTGTCTGTCTGCACCTGCTCCCACCTCAGCACCTGCATTATCCCCACATAGGTAATCTCATCACTGCACTGGCCTCTGTGGGAACAGGGCATCACCACTCTGCCCTCTCACTGTCATCTCACAGGTGCCCACCCTCAGCACCCAGAACACCCAGACACTCTCCAAAGGACATGAGCGTGCTGGCGGGGACATGCGCACATCCTGTGGGGGATGTAGGCATGCTGGGGTTGATGGAAGTGTGGCGGAGGGGCGGGAGGAACTTGCACGCATCTTGGTCTGGGACTGTTGCAGGGACGCAAGGGTGACAGCGTGCTGGGGGAGCGTTCGCACACTAGTGCGGGAGGAGAGGATGTGTGCACTGGAGGCCTGTGGCTTTGCAGATCCACAAACCCCCGTGGTGTGGCCAGGAGGACATCAATCTGGCCCACGACGGTGACTGTCCCTGCAATCGCACACCTTCTGGGCCAGGAGATGGGACTTGCACAGCCACTCCTCAGCACTGATGGCTTGCAGGTGCTACTTCAGCTCAGCCCGCAGGCTCTGCTTGGTGTGCTCACAGCTGCCACCGCCGCCATTTGGGGAGACAGGCTGCCCTCCGCCAGCTCGCATCCCTTGCCCAGAGGCTCACCACACACGCTGCCCACAGGCCTGGAGCAGCCTGGGCGGGGCGGGATGCCAGCATGTGCTGCTCACCTGCCCGCAGCGGACAGGGCAGGGCAGGGTGGAACGCCTGCCCTCAGCCACTCGGCACCTGTGCACGTGCGTGCTGCCCACAGGCCTGCCATCTTTGTCGGGTTAATTTACATACTCACTCCTGATTGGCTGGTGAACATAGCGGAGGGACGGTCAATTTACATGTTTCTCTTTTATTATATAGCAGTGGTTCTCAACCTTCCTAATGCTGCGACCCTTTAATACAGTTCCTCATGTTGTGGTGACCCCCAATTTCATTGTTACAAATTGAACATAATTAAAGCATAGTGATCAATCACAAAAACAATATGTAATTATATATGTGTTTTCTGATGGTCTTAGGCGACCCCTGTGAAAGGGTTGTTCGACCCCCAAAAGGGTTGCGACCCGCAGATTGAGAACCGCTGTTATATAGGATAATTACGTGTAATTTTATTTATCCTATTTTATTTTCCTTCCTATTTCTTTTGTTGTTTACCTTCTGCCATGTAGATAATATTCCAGTTTGGTTTTATGGGGCTCAGAGATAGGTATATTCACTGTTTCTAGCTCTTCAGGCTTTTCAGAAAGAATTCTGACCTGCATATTTCTAATTACACTTCAAGAATGAGACTAACTCTCTTGACTTAGAAGGGCAACTGAAGAGGTCTAACTTGTTCCATGTTTTATAATGTGGAGACCTAATTTAAGTTCATGGTTGCTTTTATAAAAGGCATGTGTTTACCAGAATCTGTACATATCTGAAAAAAAAAAGTCTGACAGGGAAGAGAAGGATCTTTGGGACAGCTTTGAGGCCTCATCTCTGAAAATTGTCAGAAAATGTGTCATAGAATATGGCTGTTTATTCAGACACCTTTTAATTAAAAAAATATATCAGATGTCCCTGAAATTTGCATTGGGAACACCAATTGCACAGTGAAAGCGGGCAGCTCTTGTTATGCACAGTGAAAGCGGGCAGCTCTTGTTATGAGCTCCTGGCCATGGCCTTGCTGTCTAGAGATGAATGGCAGGAGGCGGATCCACTTCTGCGAAGCCAGGCGCCTCCTCTTGTCACTCGCAGCAGCGGCTCCACGCAAACGGGACTAAAATAAACACTGCATTTAGATGACCCCAGGCCGCCGGGCAGCCAGAGTCACTCACAGAAATGGGAAACCGAAACGCTGATACCAGATATGAATTAATGGAAGTGGGACTGAGACAGTGTCTAATGAAAATAATTTGAAAAATGATTTGGAGGTTGAAGCTGGTGTTCCTTCCCGGCCACCGCCCGCCGCCCAGCGCTCTCAGGGCCTCGCGGAGGCCGGCAGAGAAAAGGCTCATTTGGGTCCTTGCCTGTGGCTGGGAAACTGGACAAAGGGCTTTTCGTGGGAGCCCAGGCCTGCGTGCGGCAGGCTGGCCTCCCAGCTCCTGGGGCTCTGCCCACTTTGCCGTGGAGGCTGAGGCTGTGCTGCCTGCCCCTCACACAGCGTGTGGGAGAGCAGGCCCGGCCGGCCAGGTGTGGGCAGTATGTGCAGCCCGGCCCCGAGCTCCCGTGGGGGTGGGCAGGGGGCGCTCTGTGCAGGTGGGCAGGGGCCCCGAGCTCCCGTGGGGGTGGGCAGGGGTGCGCGTGAAAGGACCCCGGAAGCTCTCTGGCTGCCAGACGCCAGCCAGGAGCGCGGAGGTGCATGGAAGGCCCCGGCCCCTCTCAGGATGCAAATGTGCGGCCGGAGGTTTCTCTCTCAGTCCCGCTGCGTCCGCACCGTCCTCGCTCACATCTCTCTTTACGAGTAAACGATAATTAACGGGAGCGGCTTGTCATGCTGAGACACGCGCTGCTTCACAGTCTGAGGTTTTGTGAAGCAGAACCTGGCTCCAGTTCAGAAGGGCCTGCCGGACCTCGCGGCGGGCGGGAGCAGGCGTGTGGGCGCGGCCTCCCGGGGGCTCGCTCCGCTGGCTGCTCTGCGCTGGGAAAGCAGCGAGCGCTGCGGGCGGGAGCGCGGGTCGGGTCGCAGTGAGCCCGAGCGGGTAGCCTGCCGATCTCCACCCTGACCACGAGCGCTCAGCCCCGCACACAGTGCTAGACTCCTGCCTGCTTTACACACTTCGCGTGCAGCTGCCAGATGTTTGGCTCAGACCCGCCAATTAAATAAGTTGCACCTCCAGAAGCACAGAGCGCTGGGGGAGGCCGCTCGGGGGGCCTGGGCCTCTGGTTCTCCCCGTGCGCTGGGAGAAGTAGATGCCGGGACTGGCCGTCATTTAGAAAATAACCGAAAATGCTAGAATGTGAAGGTGCAGAGATGCACTTTGCAACATGTCAGCTGTTGGGAGACGTTGGATTTCTAGGAGATCCCGAACCAAGTGAAAGCAGGACCCTAAATGGACATTGACGACCTTCTCTTGAGGGCATTTTCCAAACATTGGCATTCACACCTCGCAGGCTGTGGGGAGGAGGCAAGGGGGGTCACCTCAGAACAATGGCAAGCACCCCCACTGGCCCCGAGGGCTTCCGTGCTCAGCACCAAGATGGGGAGATGGGGAGCGGGTTCACACCAGGGCTTTGAGCACAGTCGGCCTCACAGGAACACGCTGCCCACATGCACCCCACGTGGCCCCTGAAACCCAAGCGAGGAAGTTAGCGTAGGGAAGGAAGCTCACGTCCTCACTGGAGGAACCCGCCGTGTTCTCCGTCCTCAAAGGGCTCCCACAGTTAAAATCCCAGGAGTTTACAGCGACATGCTGGAGAGGAAGGAGCGTGAGCAAAGGGCGGCTGAAAGGATGGACAAGTAAACCCGGAGGGTCCAATGACGAGACCTAGAACATAAGTTTAAGTATTTTCATCTGCTTAAAGGAATCTACAAGAGGGAGGTAAAATATGAACCAGAGATTAAGAGCCTCAAAAATATTAAAACAATAGAATTTTTAGATGGAAGATAAAATAGAAAGTTTAAACTCAAGAAATGAGTATAAAAGCAGATTAGAAATAGTTGAAGCGGGAATGAGTGAACTAAAAGGTAGAACTGGAGAAATGTCCAGAATGCAGCCTAGAGCAGTGACGGCGAACCTTCTGAGCTCGGCGTGTCAGCATTTGAAAAATCCTAACCTAACTCTGGTGCTGTGTCACATATAGAAATTTTTTGATATTTGCAACCATAGTAAAACAAAGATTTATATATTTGATATTTATTTTATATATTTAAATGCCATTTAACAAAGAAAAATCAAGCAAAAAAGTGAGTTCGCCTGTCACCTCTGACACGCGTGTCATAGGTTCGCCATCACTGGCCTAGAGCGATAAAGAAAAGAAATGCATGAATTTTAAAAGTAAGGAGTCTTAGAAGACAAGGCACGACCACCTCATATACATTTAACAGGAGTCCCGGGCAGGACAGGTGTCGAGAGGCGCTACCTGAAGATACAACGGCTGAAAATGTATGTCACCTATGGAAATACCTATTCTCAAACTCAGTACGTCTATTGGAGTGACACATTTCCAATCTGCGTCCATAACAGACAGGCCGCGCAGACAAGGGAGGGTCTTAATGCAGGCGAGGCGAGGGGACGGCCATCCAGCTGGAAGGAGCGGGCCTGGGTGGGCTCCCAGCGGCCGAGTGAACCAGACGGTGGGGAGAAAAGCCTTCCTACTTCTGAGGGGAAATAGTTGTCAACCTAGAATTACACTGAGAAAATGTCTTTCAAAAATGAGGACTTAAAAAGAGTTGAAGCCGAAACCAGTTTGGCTCAGTGGATAGAGCGTCGGCCTGCGGACTGAGGGGTCACAGGTTCGATTCCCGTCAAGGGCATGTACCTGGGTTTTGGGCACATCCTCAGTGGGAGATGTGTGGGAGGCAGCTGATCAATGTTTCTCTCCCATCGATGTTTCTGACTATCCCTCTCCCTTCCTCTCTGTAAAAAATCAATAAAATATATTTTTTAAAAAAAGAGTTGAATAAAGATACTTTCAAAAAAAATGAGCTTGTCACCAATGGATCCTCATTTAAGTTCATTCAAAAAGATTTCCTACAGACAAAAGAAAAGAAGCCCCGAAGGAAGATGTGAGATGCAGAAGGAACAGTGAGCAAAGGGAGCAGCCGCTGTGGACGTGGGTCCAGCCCGCGATGCCCGCGGGGTGCGCTCCGTGGAGGCAGCCACCGCCATGCGGCGGGCCGGCGGCAGGACGGGGCTTGCAAGTGGGGCCTCGGACGAGGGCTCGCTTCTTGTGGACGAGCGGAGAAAAGGGTTTCCTGAGGTGGGATCCGCTCCTGGCGAAGACGGGGTGCAGACGGGAAACAAGGACTGAGCCTGCGAGGCTCAGGGGGAGCAGCAGGGCGCGGGGGCCTGGGCGGCAGGGGCGCTGCTGCGGGAGATGCTGGCCAACAGCGTCCGCTGCGCCCCCCGCACACACCTAGAATTATACTGAGAGAAAAGGGCTTTCAAAAACGAGGACTTAAAAAGAAGTGTTGAATAAAAATACCTCGGCAGCCGCCACCCTGATCATCCGCAGCCACCACACCGTCGGGCCCTCCTCCAGCAAAAAGAGTGCCATTCGACGGAGGCCCGGGTGGTGTCAGCACTTTACAGCAATAAAGTATTTTTCATTAAAGCATGTTGACTGTTTTTCCGACACGATGCTGTCGCACACGTAACAGAACACGGAGTGTAAACATAGCTTTGTACGCACCGGGAGACGGAAGCGCCTGGGACTCCCTTTTTGTGACACCCGCTTAGTTGCGGAGGCTGGACCCGGCCCGGGGATCTCTGATGCACACCCAGAGCGCAAACCTTACACAAAATGATGACTTAGACCTTATTGGAATTTTAAAAAGCCGAACCACAAATTGCGATGAGGTCGTGGCAGCCCGTATGCCGACAGTGTTCGTGGGGGGTAATTAAAGCAACAGGAAGAGCCAGCCCAGCAGAAAAGCGGGCAGAGCAGAGGAGAATGCCTGTGAGAGGAAGCCGAGGTGAGCAGGGTGCTCGCCTGGTTAGCAATGGAAAGGGGGCAGGGGAAGCCCCAGGAGATACAATGCCGCATCTACCAAGTTGGCAAAGGTGATTGAGTCTGACAGTGAGGCTCTGGGCGATAGAAACTCTTAGAGAAACTCAGGGACATGGACAACAGGTGTGCTTGCCTGGGACGGACAGGGACAACAGGACTGCTTGCCTGGGACGGACAGGGACAACAGGACTGCTTGCCTGGGACGGACATGGACAACAGGTGTGCTTGCCTGGGACGGACATGGACAACAGGTGTGCTTGCCTGGGACGGACAGGGACAACAGGTGTGCTTGCCTGGGACGGACATGGACAACAGGAGTGCTTGCCTGGGACGGACATGGACAACAGGTGTGCTTGCCTGGGATGGACATGGACAACAGGACTGCTTGCCTGGAACGGACATGGACAACAGGAGTGCTTGCCTGGGACGGACATGGACAACAGGAGTGCTTGCCTGGGACGGACATGGACAACAGGAGTGCTTGCCTGGGACAGACAGGGACAACAGGTGTGCTTGCCTGGGACGGACATGGACAACAGGACTGCTTGCCTGGGACGGACATGGACAACAGGAGTGCTTGCCTGGGACGGACATGGACAACAGGACTGCTTTCCTGGGACGGACATGGACAACAGGAGTGCTTGCCTGGGACGGACATGGACAACAAGAGTGCTTGCCTGGGGAGGGGCGGAGGGTAAAGGGGGATAAATGGTGATGGACCCGGACTTCACTTGGGGTGGCGATCACACAATATAGTGTCAGGTGATGTGTTCTTAAACGTGCACCTGAAACCCGTGTAATTTTGTTAGCCAGTGTCACCCCAATACATTCCATTAAAATAATCAAATGCATCACTTTTTTAAAGAAACACTTACAAGCTGACGGTTGGAGGGTCACTGATGTCATCACTTTGGGACTCTGTGTCCAGGGGACTCCACGGGAGGAAACCTCCTGTGTGGGCCCGAGACGGCAGTCCCTGGACAGGCAGGAAAAGGAGAAATAGCCCGGTGTCCACTGAGCCGGACAGCTGGCTGGTAATAGCCACGCGGCGTGGACACGACACCCACAGGGACATTCTGAACAAAGGAGCCCCAGACACAGGTCGGGGGGGAGCCAGTCAGAGAGGAACATGCTTAAGTTCAAAATAAGCAGCAGACACGGGTGAAAAGTCCAGAAAAAGAACCGATCTACCCAGAATTCGGGGTGGGGAGTGAGTGGGGCCACAGAGCTTGTAGTGGTCGGCAAACTCATTGGTCAACAGAGCCAAATATCAACAGTACAACGACTGAAATTTCTTTTGAGAGCCAAATTTTTAAAACTTAAACTATATAGATAGGTACATTGTTATTAACTTAATTAGGGTACTCCTAAGGCTTAGGAAGAGCCACACTTAAGGGGCCAAAGAGCCGCATGTGGCTGGCGAGTCGCAGTTTGCCGACCATGGGTAGGGTATCAAATGTGATTGCTTTTTTATTATTGAATTAATTGAGATGAAGTACAAATGTAATTATGTTTCATTTCTTTTTCAGAGTGTGGGTATCATGGGCATTTGTTGTCTTATTCTTTGTAACCAACACATATTTTATAAGTCCTCCTCGGTATCTAATATTTCATTAAATGCAAGTATAAATTATATATTTGAATTACAAATTAACAAGAAAAATTCTCTAACTATCAAGAGGAAGTCATGGTGGCCTTGGCTGGGTGGCTTAGCTGGCGGGAGTGTCATCCTGTGCACCAAGAAGGGTGTAGGGTTGCTCCCCGGGTGGGGCGCATATAGGAGGCAACTGATGGGTGCTCCTTTCACGTTGATGGTTCTCTCTCACTCTCCCTCTCAAATTAATAAAAGACAGGTCCTCAGGTGAGGATTTAAAAATGAGAGAGAGAGAGAGAGAGAGAGAGAGAGAGAGAGAGAGATTCATCGTGAGTTGGCCAGGGACATCCTCCCAGGAGCACGATATGTATTGAATTGAATGGTGTTTTATACACATGCAAGCAAATGCACATTTGTTTTTTCTACCAACACGACTTTGCTGTATCTCAGCAGAGTGGGCCTTGGTTACTTGTGTTGCTGGGTTGTTGTAGGAGCTAAGGTGGCCTCTTCAAATGGGGCTCCTCCAGGTGGGGTGGCTCTGCATGGAGGCTGCTGTCTGCCATGACCTCCCTTTGATGGTCAGAGGGCACAGCACTCAGGGACACGGTGGTCAGAGGGGTGAGCCAGGTGCTGGGTCTGCGGGGTGAGCCGGGTGCTGGGTCATGGTGTGAGCCGGGTGCTGGGTCATGGTGTGAGCCGGGTGCTGGGTCATGGTGTGATCCTGGGGACCTGGTTTCTGGGCCCAGACTCACTGCTGCAGAACTCACCATCCTCTTGCCCATGTGGGGGCATCGTTCTCGGAAAGCCCTCCTCTCATCCTGTGTCAGAGGCAAACTAGGGAGGATCTGCCAAAGCTGAATTGCGAGAGGAGAGGGAGGCACCCGACTCCCAGGAGGGCCGGTCATCGGGCCTGGTTCCCAGTGAGCATGTCATGAGGACTGTCATTTTGTTCTAAAATAAGACCTCGCTGTTGGCAGCCACATCCCATCATTTCTCCCAGCAGGTCTGGGTCTCCTGGGACGGCACCTTCTGCCTGGAGCGGGGAGGGGGGCCGGTCCTCAGGGCTCCCTCTTGTGGCTTGTGCCCAGCGTGGCGCTGGGACTGGGGTAGCGCAGGGAGGGCACGCCGTGTCCAGCAGAGGACAGGCCCCGCGCTAACCCTGTGCTTCTTCTTCCCGACAGCCAGCAACAAGGACAAACTGGAAAGGTCGTCGGGGCTGCGGATTCTTCAAGCCGGAGTGGGGTCGGTGAGTGGCGGGGGCTGCCCTGAGACGCGCCGGTGCGCGGCGTGCTGTCGGCGTGGAGGCCTGCGTCGCGGCCAGGGTGGTGGCCCCGTAACGTCGCGTGGCTGGGGCGGCTGGCTGGCTGGTGCCAGGTGAGCCGTCCGATGGTTGAGATGCTGGTGCCGGTGCCGGTGCCGGCTAATGTGACTGTTTTGGTGGCCTCTGAGGAAGCAGTCGTGAGTAAGAGAAACAGTGAAACCGTCAGAACACGCATACCTCCTTGCTTCGTCCACTGTGCACTAGTGGGCCGGGGAGGTGCCCTTCCCTCGGGGCGGGGGCGGGGGGGGTACTGTATCTCAGCCATTTTGGGATGTGTCTGTGGGGAGGCACTACAGGGCCGCGCTTCCACAGTAGGATGTGAGTCCGGGCAGCTCCGGCCAGGCGCGCTCCGCTGGTATCGGAAGGAGGCGCTTGACCTGACACTGGGTCAGCAAGTGCAGCTGACAGCGCCCGAGGCCCGCGGGGCGCGTCCTGGTCTCCAGGCAGCTGAACTGACTGCAGACGGAACAGCGCTGCTCCCTCTTAGAAGGGGTGTGGCCACTCTGAGTCCGCGTGGACCAAACCGGCCTTTGCCGTCGCTGTAGAAACTAGATTTCATGGCCTCGCCGTCTCGGACAATTGGCCATCGAGCAGCTGCCATGAGGGCTCCTGCTGATGGCTGAGACCCGCCACTTTCTTGGGGGAAATCTCCCCGCAGCCACAAGTCCTGCTCCCACACGAGAGCCTGTGTAACTGGCCGTTTTCACGACCAGCAGCTCCGCCCTGACGGGGAGCAGGCGTGCAGGGGCGGCTCTCGAGCAAGCACGGCGCCTGCCGCTTGTGCTCCTGTGACAGCGGGGACTGACAGAACCCGTCAGAGGAGGTGGGAGGGAAGGGGCCCCGGGACCGCCGGTGCCCACGGAAGGGCTGTTTCCACAGCACAGATATTTCTGGTGTCCAGGGCAGGCTAGGAGTGTGTCTGGATGTGAGGCTGGCCCTGCCAGGGAAGGGCAGGACTGGCAGGGGGTAGAGAGGAACCCATCTGGCAGCTGAACCGGGAGGGCCTCTTCTGGCTGGAAAGGAGCTCCCCTGCTTCTCAGGGGCTCGAGCAGTGGTTCTCAACCTTCCTAACGCCGCGACCCTTTGTTGTGGTGACCCCCAATGTCATCGTTACAAATTGAACATAATGAAAGCATAGTGATTAATCACAAAAACAATATGTAATTATATATGTGTTTTCCATTGGTCTTAGGCGACCGCTGTGAAAGGGTCGCGACCCACAGGTTGAGAACTGCTGCCCTAAAATGTCCAATCTGTGCTCACACGCTACCCTCAGGTCTGTGTGAATTTGTCATGCGATGTGCGTGGCGGTGGGCAGTGTGGCTCCGTGCCACGGGCACCATGGGAATGAGGGGCGGGGGCGGGTCCTAGTGGATGCCTGGGCACAGCTCCGTTTCCTGCCGGGCCCCACGTGGTCCTCTCCTGTCTGTGGGAAGATGCTGAGAGCGTACATGGCTCCTGTCAGAACCGGAATCCGGGATTTGGCGCTTTGCCGACAAGAACGGCTTTCACGCAGGCATGGGCCCGGTTGGTGCGCAGGGAGTGTGGGCAGTGATGGCCCCCTGACCGGGACTCCCACAAAGTTGGCTGAGACAGGTAGCCCGGCTCAAATGGTGCTGGTGGCCTGCGACCTGCCCGAACCCCCGGGGCCTCCATGGGGACAGCTGGGATTTCTGTAATGAAGACCTACTTTTAACCAGCGGCTGGCGGCAGCCTCCATAGCTTTAAAAACACATCTCGCCCTCCCACTCAATGTCACACTCCCAGAAGTTTATCTCAAGGTTCACCAGGCAAGAGAATGGGAAAAACGCAGCTTTGGGAAAAGCCCAAACTGATCTAAATGTAAAAGCATAGTAAGGTAACTAATCACATTGTATTAGCCAAATAAACGGAATTCAATGATTCTGGTAAAAGTCGGATGAGGCCCTGGCCAGGGCACATTCCAGGTGGCAGGTTCAGTCCCCTGTCAGGTGTGTGCAATGTTTCTCTCCCACATTGATGCTTCTCTCTCTCCCTTCCCCTCTCTAAAATCAACAAAACAATAAACTATAAAGAAAGACGTCTGAACCATAATGGCAAAGGCAGCCACGGAAACTGTCCACAGCGATGAGGCTCAGTCACCACGCCCAGACCTGAGGCTGGTCCTGGGGGGGTGGGGGGAGGCCAAAGCAAGTTCTCTCCTTTTCTAATATTTTCTTGAGCATATTCTTTACCTTTTCATTTTGAAATCCTTATAGACTCACAGGAGGCTGTGAGCGCGGTGGGTGTGCTGTGAACACTGCCCACAGCACCCCCAGGGCTCGTGCCCGTGACGGGGCGATCGGCGTGTGCGGTCTGTTATTTATCTTTAATGCCACTTTTAATAAAAATCGTGCAACCAAAGTAAATCAGCACATATTCAGGTTGACACACTGAGGATGTGAGAGGAACCCCGCCCTGGGTGGGAGCCCCGGCCCAGTGGGCAGAGCCATCTCCTCCCTCCCCTGAACTGCCCTGTCCCTGAGAGAACACCCGCAGTCACCTCAGCGGGCTCTGATTTCCGGCCTGAAGGGCACCGGCAGACGTGTAAGTGACCAAAGATCCCTGGACCTTAGACCCGCGGCCCATCCGGGAGCTGAGGAGCTGGAGCTGGGTGTGGACGGAGAGTGGACAGCGGCGGAGGGCAGCTCTGGGCCAGAAGGTGGCGGGAGATGGAATGAGACAAGGTGACGCCATGGGATGTGCCCACAAGGGCCTGGAAACCTGTGGAGAAGGAGCTGCGGGACGGGCACCTCCCTGGTCACACCCAGGACCCTCTGTGCCACCCCTGGGTGCTCCCACGGCAGCACAGGACACCAGCAGGCACAGATCCCCTGATGCCCAGGAAACCATGGGACAGCTTCCCAGAAACAGGCACATTGGATGCATCCCAGGTGGCCCCCAGTTCAAGACGCTGACGGCACCCCACCCAGGGCCCATCCAGGGACCTGGCGGCCTCGGCCAGCTCCGAAGACAGAAGAGCCGCCTGCTCTGTCCTAGCCCCTCCCTCCGCACCGTGGGCTCCATGCTGTGGGCTTCACACGTGGGCTCCATGCCGTGGGCTCTGCACTGTGGGCTCTGCGCTGTGGGCTCTGCAGTCTGGGCAGACCCACTTCCCCTCCCTGTGCGTTGCGCAGTCACCTTTATTGTACTCCAACCTGCATTTCTTGACGGACAAAACTGAACCTGTTTCTCCTAAACGCAGAACATGCACCTAAGGGAAGCTGGTTCCTGTGCTTTAAGAGGCAAATCTGCGTGGAGCTGCGTTAAAATATTTACAGCCGCCACCCTGGAAGGTTCTATGCTCACCCACCGACGTCTCCCATGGGGAAGGCAGGCCAGGGTCACTGAGACCCTGGGTCACTTCTGACCTTCGCTGGAGGGGTGTCACTCTGTTTTCCTGTTTCTCAAAAGTGAAGAAAATCACACCAAGTATGTTGGCTGTGATGAACTGCCTCGCCACGCCGCGACCGTGACTTTATTGGGAGACACTGAGTGAGGCCCGCGCCACGTGGCTGGGGTCTCTGTGCAATACCTTTCTGTGACTGGCAGGCAGGAGGGCTCTGTGGGAGGCAGCAGTTGCTATAGTGACAAGTTCCATCTTATTCAGCATCAGAATAAATGGCCACGTAAAATGAAACGTGATGTCTGCACCCCTGCCCGCCCAGCCCTTCCTCGCATCTTCCCCGGTAGTTTACAGAAACACGCAGCAGGCATGCCTCCCTCCGGCCCGGCTGCGCCTGCCTGGGACTGGGTGGTGCCCGAGGACCCGAGGGACGTCCCAGCACAGTGAGCTGGTTCCCGCCGCCCACAGAGCCGGCGGCTGCGGGCTGGGGGGCGCTCCAGACGCCTCTTCCAGCTCTTCGGCCCTACGACCGGGAATGGCTGGGGGTGAGGAGCGCGGAGGGCATGCGCTTCTGAACCAGCCAGGGCCGGCCTGGCCCCCGTGAGGCAGACGCAGTCGCAGACCAGGACACACACGAGAGGCTGAGTGACGGAGCGGGCGTCCAGCTCGGGCCGTGCCCTCGCCCTAAACTGCCCCACGCAGGCTTTGGAGAGAGAAAGGCCGTGAGCTCTGCCTCATGGAGGCTCCCGTCACTGGAGTGGGACTGGCTCCAGGTGGTGGGTGCAGCCGGGGGCCGGGGGACCCAGGCAGGGCCAGCCCAGGAACAGGACCTCCCGTCCCCAGAGACTAAAGGTGGACAAGCCCACGCCTGGGGTGTGTCCTCCAGGTCCGACCGCACTTCCTGTTTCAGAGCACACTTTGTAATCCCAGATCAGGGGCGCCTCGGAACCGCCTGCAGCGGGAGCCCCCTTTGCCCATGCGACGGCACCTGCTCCCGGGCGGGGGGGCGCGAGCTGCTGAGGTCAGCTTGCAGACACGGAGCTGCACCCTGTGTCTGAGAAGAGGACCTAGTTACATGGCTGATGAGGCTTCTGTGGGTACAAACCATTGGATGGCAGCACCAGGGTTTTTGAGAGCAGAAAGCAAAAGGAATATTTTTAAGAAATAACTTTCTCCCCTTCACAAGCTCTCAGAATTAATGCTGCACTAAAATATCGGACTCTCTCCTGGGTGGCACCAGGCACAGCCCTGCGCTCACAGGAAAGGGCTCACCTGGGGTGACTGGCGTGCAAAGTCCGCCCTGGGTCCCCGCGTCTCCCACCGGAAGCCATTCTCCTCCAAGTTGTTCACGGAAAGTGTCTTGGTTGTCGAATGAAGCTCCGGTTCTCAACCAGAGAGTCCTCTCGTGCTGAGCCTGTGTGGTCAGTCACAGCCTCGCAGGCCGTAAGCAAAGGAGAAGGGGCGCGTGTGAGTCAGCTCACCGGGCCGGCGGCCCAGGGACGTGTGCTGCGGCTGTTCCCCGAGAAGGTCCCCGACAGAGAAGCAGCGAACCGTGCGCGTCACCTGTGGGCCTCGGCGCAGTGTTTCACGTGGGCCGGTGTTACAGCGCGGGCGGCAGCCTCACGGGCGGGCTCAGGGAGCTGAGGCAGGTTCTAGTGGAGCAAAGAGACAAAGGAGAGAAAGAACCGCAGACGAACAGCTACCTGGCGCTTTTATGGACGGGACTCCCTTCCGAACAATAACATCCCCCCCGTGCCTCCGTGCCCCTGGCCCCATCCCTGCTGCCCCACCCCCACCCCTGTCCTCCCACCCCCGGCGCCCCCGCTCCTGTCCCTCCGCTCCAGACTCAGCCATCAGCAGCTCTAGCATTAAAGGTAAGGTCTAGTCACGCAGGGGTGGGCAGACTTTCTGACTCGAGGGCCACAATGGGTTCTTAAACTGGACCGGAGGGCCGGAACAAAAGCATGGACGGAGTGTTTGTGTGAACTAATATAAATTCAAAGTAAACATCATTACAGAAAAGGGTACGGTCTTTTTTTTTTTTAGTTTTATTCATTTCAAACGGGCCGGATCCGGCCCGCGGGCCGTAGTTTGCCCACGGCTGGTAGTGTGTACGTAAACTTTTCCTTTTACTGTACATTTCATTTCCTTTGTGAAATGGTCATTTGCACGTCATGTCCTTTTTGCTTTTAAAGTGTTGTTTATAGATGAAACAGTGCGTTAGACATGGACTGTGCATAAGAGGGGAAAACAGGGACCCTGTGAGTTCTGGGGCGGGCTCGTTCATGACATCACATCTACGAGAGCCAGGGCCCACTGCACGCGCTCGTTTCCTACGCCTCCTCCCAGGGACAGCAGACAGGGCTCGCAGCGGACATGCCCCTCGCAGCCTGGAGGCTGGGCGTCCGGGTGGGTGGCTCATTCCTCCCAGGCCTCTCTCCTGGGCCTCAGACAGCCACCCTCTGCCTGGTCCGCATTGGATCAGGCCCACCTGGCAACCTCATCAGAGTAATCACCTCTGCAAAGGCCCGAGCTCGGCCCCGGCCTGTGCGCTCAGTGGTTAGAGTGGTGGCTGCACGCCCATGGACTGCAGGTTTGACCCCCAGCCCCCGTTTGGGGTGCATACGGAGGCAACCAATCACTATGTCTCTCTCACATTGATGTCCCTCCCTCTCTCCCTTCCACTCTCTTTAAAAAGCATTGGGAAACATATTCTCAGGTGAGGATTAAATAAACAAATAAGTAAATATTTTTAACAGGCCCCATCTCCAAAAGACAGTTTTGCATTTTGAGGTGCTGGCAGCTTGCACTGCAGCATACGGATTTGGGGGACACAGGCAGCCCACAGCACCGATCTCGTGAGGCCTGCCTGTCAGTGCCTCCTCTAAGGCTCCTCTACCATCGGCTCCAGGAGACAGTGCGTGGACAGCCACCTTCTCAGAAATACACTCTGTCAGACGACAAGTGGGAAAGTGAGAAGCTCTATCAGGCCATCCAAGGAGATAAAAAACGAACAAGCAAACAGAAACATAAAACTTAGTGTACAGCTGTAGAAGCATAACGGGACCGTTTTGTCCAAAAGACCATCAAATCCATGGTTTGATCTGCAATAAAGTAAAAATTACACACCATGTTCAGGTGAAAGGCCCTGGCCGTCCAAGGAGCAGGGAGGTGGGCCGTGGCCGCTGACCAGATCCCCTTGAATGGCTGTGTGTGTGTGTGGGGGGGGGGGGTGAGCCAGCTCCTCTGGCAATGGGAGGTGATGGCCTGTAGCGTGGGGTCCCTAGAAAAATCCTTGGCATTAAAACAACATAAATGGTGTTGCGATTTTATTGCTTGGCAAAGGGTTGTGTGTTTCTCTGCAGCTTACTTGTGAGGGAGCCTTTTCATCTTGGTGGGGCAGGTGGGCTAATACATTTATTTTAGAAGCGTCCGCCCACAGCAGCATAGAAAGGACTGACTGTTGAACTGCTGATTCACAGATCACCTCTAAGCGAATGCAGGCAAATGCTGGCCCTCAAAGCCCTGCGAATAGACAATGTTCAATTTTTAATTTCCATCCCATCCCAGATTATGGGGATGAAAAACAATATTTAATCCCTCGTTAACACATGAATAAGCGGAAGCCATAATTTTCAACCAGACAATAACAGGATTATCTCAAGAACTGTCAGTTTATGTGAAAATAGTATGTTGCCCAAATTTTCATAAAAATTAGCAGCGGAAAATATTCAAGATCAGAGCGATGGGAAGAGGAAAGCCGGCCTTCCTGGTAATAAATATTCATATTTGTCTGCTCAGGAGATGAAAATCTAATCAAGGGGCTATTGATGCGCCGGCTTTTTTCCTTTCCACCCAAGATGTTTCATCTAAATCGGGTTGGATATGGAAATTAGTCTCACGGGCCTCAGGCCGCGGCCGGGTGTCCCCTCAGATGTCGTCCTGGCCACCCCAGGTGACAAGCTCCCAGATGTGGGAAGATACCCCTCACTTCACTCAGTGTCCTAAGCGTTTCACGGGATGGAGCATTTGGGGCCCTGCTTTTTTTAAATGGAAAAACAACATCATTTCATGCCAGTTAACTCCTAGCTCCTGCAGAGTTAAAATCATCTGTGTTTCTCATTTTGTTGACAATTACCATAAATCAAAAGATACTCTGCATGAAGCTTAATGAAATATGTATGATTTTAGAAAGAAAAGATGATGAAGGCAAGATGTTCCTATTTCTGTGTGTGCATCCATGTTGTGTATGTGTGTATATATAACATGTGTATATGTACACGTGTGTATGTATGTACATGTGCATTGTGTATATATGTGTACGTGTGTTTACACGTCCAGGTGTGCATCTGTATGTGTGCATCCATGTGTGTACATGCTTATGAGTATGTGTTTGTACGTCCATGTGCATGTGAGTGTGTGCATGTGTGAGCATGTATGTGTGTGCCCGAATGTGTATGCATGTGTGTGCAAGTGTGCATCCATGTGTGCATGGGTGCTTGTGTGTGTGTGTTCCTATTTCTTGAAGGCTGTACTTTCCCTTCACATCAGCAGGCGTTTGAGACACAGCTCCACGGCCACTCATTCGTAAACAGGTGCAGGAGGCCCATCCAGGTGCTGTCCTTAGGGCATGGAAGTTCCAGGTCTTGAGAATCCCCTCGGTGCTCAGGGCCTGCAGGCTGCCAAGGGGAGTGGAGCCTCCTCTGGCTACACATACAAATTCCCTGAGAGCAAAAACAAGACCTGCTCGTCCCTGGCCCGCAAAGGACCAAGTGCAGCAGCCGCACACCAGCCACGGCACCGCGGCGTGGCCTCCCTGCAGACACATCCTGTCCGTCCGCTGCTATGTCTGAGCAGGACACTTACACTGCCGCGCATGTGCAGGTGTGGCCTTCTGTCCATCACTTTATCCCCAACACCATGGCGCTCATTATGGGATGGTCTGGTCATTTTGGAAAAGCACCTGGAAATATTTGCTTTCTGAAGACAAAGCTTTCTGGATAGAAACCCTCTCCCGGCTCCTCTGGTCCGGCGGGGGCTGAAGGCCAGAGAAACGGGGCGGGCCTGGCGTTCCTCCCCTGCGCATTGTGCTCACGCGCACGCTCAGCATGTGTGGCTGGGGCTGGCGCTGAGGCCACACCCTCCTGCCCACGTCTCTGCACCAGCCAGCCCTCCCATTTGATACCGGGCCCAGAGACACCTCCTCCCTCCGGGCGGCGCCGGGCAGTGCTGAGACAAGGGACAGAGGCAGGAGGCAGGCGCCCGCGCAGAGGCGGAGCTAGCGTGTCTGTTGGGAGGAGACAGTCCTGCAGGCCGGCTGGCGCATCCCTCGGCCGCTGTCCTCTCTGGGCCCTGACCGCTGTCCCTCTGCCCGGTGAGACCTGGGAGAATTGCTCTGTGCGCTGCACTGCACCTGCCCTTTGACCCCGCCTCTGCTGCCCTCCGGGGCCTGGGGTCTCCAGTGCACGTGCAGTAAAAGGAGCGAACCCTGAACCAGCCATCAGGCTCTGGGCCCTCATCCCGGTGCTGCGCCAGGGCTCCCGAGGGCGGCCGCGCCCAGAGGGTGCAGAAACGGCGGAGACCACAGGGCCTTGGCGGCTGAGATGGCCCACGGGCTGCCCTCTGCAGGCTGGCGGCCTGGGAAGCTGTAGTGCAAGTTCAAGTTCAAACCCAAAGGCTGAGAAACCAGGAAGCCGACGGGCCCCAACCCGAGTCAGAAGACCAAGCACTCAGCGCCCTGATGGCCAAGAAAGAGAAGGTGCACGGCCCAGATCAGCAGAGAGCGCCCCACACCTTTCTCTTCTGCTCAGCAGGTCGCCGAGGCCCACCATGGGAGGGTGACCCTCCTCACTTGTCTGTGGATTCCAGAAACACCACAGACACCCCCAGAAATGATGCTCACCAGCCACGTGGGCCCAGTCATGGTGACACAAAATTACCCCTCACCTCCCTGACATTGCCTTTCCTCCAGCTGCCTGTCCGTCAGACGCTCAGAGACTTTCTTGCTTCACCAGGGAGAAGGGTGGGAACTTGGATCCGATCTCATGCTGGGCTGTGTCCACAGCGGGCTCCAGGCTGGTGAGCTCCAGGGAACGTCCCTGTGGAGTGAGGAATGGGCTCTGAGCCTGAGGGAGGGTTTCCTGTGGCCTCCAAGGTGGTCTTTTTGGGAACTTGCTAACTTGCCCACGTTTCTGGGTTTCTGCAAAGAGTTTCCCCACCCGCCGTGGCCCTGCTCCCAGTGGCAGACGCAGAACAGCTTCTCCAGGGGAAGAGGCCCAGGCAGCCACTCAGGGGCAGTAGGCAGGGTGAGGGACCAGAGGACGAGGGCCTGGACCACGACTGGAGCACCATCTCCTGGTGACAGCGTCCATCCTGGACCATACCCAAGAGTGCCATCTCCCTGGTGACGGCGTCCATCCTGGACCATGACCTGAGCGCCATCTCCCTGGTGACGGCGTCCATCCTGGACCATGACCTGAGCGCCATCTCCCTGGTGACGGCGTCCATCCTGGACCATGACCTGAGCGCCATCTCCCTGGTGACGGCGTCCATCCTGGACCATGACCTGAGCGCCATCTCCCTGGTGACGGCGTCCATCCTGGACCATGACCTGAGCGCCATCTCCCTGGTGACGGCATCCATCCTGGACCACGACCTGAGCGCCATCTCCCTGGTGACGGCGTCCATCCTGGACCATGACCTGAGAGCACCATCTCCCTGGTGACGGCATCCATCCTGGACCATGACCTGAGCGCCATCTCCCTGGTGACGGCATCCATCCTGGACCATGACCTGAGCGCCATCTCCCTGGTGACGGCGTCCATCCTGGACCATGACCTGAGAGCACCATCTCCCTGGTGACGGCATCCATCCTGGACCACGACCTGAGAGCCATCTCCCTGGTGACGGCATCCATCCTGGACCACGACCTGAGAGCACCATCTCCCTGGTGCTGAGACGGGTGCAGTCTCCAGGGTTGGCGCGACTGTGGCACCTGAGAGACCTCGGCACAGAGAAGATGCAGTGTGATTGGCATTTTCTACACAAAGAGACAAAGAAGGACTTGACTCCCTCGGGCCTTCATTCCCGGGGTCTCCGTCAGGGGAGTGATGAATGAAAGGTCCCACAGGCAGGAGCAGGGACGGTGGCGGTGGGAGCTCCTGTTCAGGAATCAGGGTCGTAAATTCTGACCCTTGTCGAGGAGCTTGAGCAGAGCCAGCCAGAGAACTAGCTCAGCGAAGCTGGCCTGATCCAGCTGGAAGCCCCAATGGACCCCCAGCCAGACCCCCTGATAGACCCCCAGCCAGACCCCCTGATAGGCCCCCAGCCAGACCCCCTGATGGGCCCCCAGCCAGACCCCCAGCAAGACCCCTGGCTGAACACTACAGCTGGTCCCCAACCAGGCCCCAGAGTAGCTGTGCCCTCCTTCCTGGGGACCCGCTCAGAGGGCACCTCCTGACCTCAGGCAGGACACATGGCCAAGATTGCTGTGTCCGCTGTAGCCACTAGGGGTCACACTTACATCTTCTCCAGAGCTCATGGGATCCTAAATTAGGGTGTCTCCTCCGACCAGGATTGTCAGGAATTTGCTGGGATTTAAAGGATGGGTGGGAATGGGCAAGAAGAGGAGACACAGACGCCTAAGTCCCTGGGTGACCTGCACTCCAGGATCCTGCTCCCCAGACTTCAGTGACAGGATTAGCCGTGACTGTTTCCTAAGTCACACCGGAATTGGAATGTTCTCTCCCACATCAGGAAGATGACTGCAACCTGGAGCAAGGTTCTCCGAAAGGTGTTTCCCACCTGCTGCTGTAGTACCTGCAGCCAATGGGCCCCCTAGGACGCCTGTCTGCCAGTGTGCATGTGTGTGCTCACAGTGTACGCATGTGATCTTGTGTGAGCACTTGAGCCTGTGTGTGCATGAGCCTGTGTGTGTATGCCTGTGTGCATGTGCCCATGAATGTGTGTATGCAGGTGAGCCTGTGAGCATGTGTTGTATTTCAGCACGTACGTGTGTTGTGGTGAGCCTGTGAGTGTGTAAGCATGTGTGTGCCTGAGCATGTGTGTGCATGTGTGTATGAGCGGGAGCAGCTGAGGGGGACTGTGGGGATCAGTAGCAGGGGAGTCATAGAAGGGTGACTGAGAGTATGGATGCCCAGGTCGGGACATTCTTAGCATCTCAGAGTCCAGGCTGGCCTGTCCCCGTCTGGAACATCAGCCATCCATCTGCAGAGCCTCACGGAGACCGGCTGTGAGGTGTTCTTGAAGGTACCCACTCAGAGGCTCTACCGTGGGCAGATGGCGCCACTCAGGGGACCAGAGGAGGGAGTGCCAGCAGGCGGAAGGCTGGCTAGAGAGCAGGGCTGTCCCCCCTCTCCACGCTCCTTTTCTGAGTTTATCCCATACCCAGAGCCATCATCTAGGTTTATGACATGTGTCTACTCATCAAAGGAACACGTAAACTTTTTACTTACTTTGGCACTAAGTGTAGAGCCATGGAACACTCTTTTCAAGTGAAATACTTCGCAGGATTCTATAGAAAAAGTGACAAAGTGAGAGGCTCCGAGTCCATGGGCCCAGGGCCTTCCCTCCCAGCAGAGGCTTTTGCATACCTCCCGCATGTCAAGGGGCCATGCTGGGTGGCCCAGCCGGCACACTGAGTGCTAATTTGGGGGCCTGGCAAAGTGGAGGCACCAGGAAATGTTTGTAGGAACAACTGGATATTTCAATTCAAAATCATCTTGGCATCAAGGGGGAAATCAGAGCTTTGACTTCCTCACACTCATTTTGAAAGTCAATACTTAATAATGTTTAATTGCATGCAGTAGTGTGCTTAGGGGGTCTTGGGAGGTCTGTAATCTTTATTTGAAAGGCCTTTATTAATCTTAATTTTATGCTACATGGAGCCTAGTCTGAAAATGACTGGTGTTGTGGCAAGAATGGTGGATAAGTTGTTGGGAGGCCTGGCCTCACTGTTAACTCCCTGATAATTTTGAACTAGTCACTGACTCCTGCTTGCATCAATTTCCTCATGTCTGAGATGGGAACACTGGGTGGATGATACTTAATAACTCCTCCAGGTGGAATATTTATTCTCCACCAACATAGGAATCCTGTTTGTCTCAGATGTCTTTGTATCTTGAGCATCCAGTGCAATGACAGATGGATGGATGGATGGATGGATGGATAGATGGATGATGGATGGATGAATGATGGGTAGATAGATGGATGGACATATGTATGGATGATGGATGGATGGATGGATGGATGACGGATGGGTGAATGGATGGATAGGTAAATAGGCGGATGGATGGATGGATGGATGGATGGACAGGTAAATGCTGGGTGGATAGATGAATGATGGAGGATGGTGGATGGATGTATGGATGTATGGATGATGGATAGATTATGAATAGATATGGAGGATGATGGATGATGGGTGGATGGATGGATGGATGATGAATGGATGGATGGATGAATGGATGGATGGATGTTGGGTAGATTATGAATAGATAATGGAGGATGATGGGTGATGGATGGATAGATGGATGGGTGGGTGGATAGATGGATGGATAATGACTAGATTATGAATAGATAATGGAGGATGATGGGTAATGGATGGATGGGTGGGTGGGTGGGTGGATACTAGATGGTGAAAAAAAGCATTTTATGTTGGATGAGACAGCCTGGGCTCTTTTTTGCCCGGGTATCTATTAAACCTTCATTCATTTATCCCATAGTATTTTGTTACCTTCAAAAATGAGACGGAGAATGGAACATGGTTCTTTTTTTTTTTTTTTATCCTCACCAAGGATATGTTTAGAGAGAGGAAGGGAGGAAAGGTGGGAGGGATCAAACCCAGAAACGAGGTATATGCACTGACTGGGAATCAAACCAGTGAACTTTTGGTGTATGGGACACCGCTCCAGTCAACCGAGCCACCCGGCCAGGTTTCAGAGGGAGCACAGCCTCTCTGATTTCAGATGTGCGGCCTCCAGACCCTGAGAGGATAAGTGGCTGTTGCTTTAAGCCACCCAGTTTGCGGTGATTTGTAATGGCAGCCCCAGAAAATGGCTCCAGTTGGGCTGCAGACTATGTAGTGTCTGAGAGAAGAGATGGAAGGAAACCACAAATCCCCTGTGGGCTCTGGGGAAGCCGAGCCTGGAGCCACGGGCTGGTTCGAGGAGGTGGCCGGAGAGCAGGCTCCAGAGGCCAGGAAAGCCACACTCAACCAAGTCAGGAGCCAGGCAGGGAGCTCATGACGATCAGAGCGAGACACAGGGCTGAAAGGACACATGGTCCCTCGTCAGCCATCCAGCCACTAGACCTGCTCCCTATGTGACCGGCCTCCCCTCCTCCCTCACTCATTGCAGAAACCAGGACGCAGGTGTCTAATCTTACAAATTCCGCTTAAGAAGTTTGAGGACTCAGCTCTGGGACCTCACAGGGCGACATCACCACGAGCCACACACAGCGTTCCACCACCAGCACCTCCCCCGCGGTGGGAGCCTGGCGCTCCTGTCCCATGTCCCACACCCTCTGCTCTCCCCGCCCTCGGCTCCTCTCCTGCCCCTTTAACAATGGAGGGCCCTGGTTCCCTTCCCTCTGCAGCTCTCGGAACGAGCCACGTCGCTTTCATCCTCCTCCCGACTTTTAATAACCTCTGGGCTGTCCAGCTGTGCCTGTTCTAGACTCCAATTTTGACAACTATTGGCTGAATTGCCTGGTCAGTTCCATGAAAAAATAAAAATGAGCCCAACCAGCCCATTGCTGATGGAATCTACCAGCCAGTGCCATTCAAAGATCTCTCAAGTGGCCTGGTGTGGAGGGGCCACAGATGCAGCCATCATGTCTTATTCAGACCATGTGCTTTGACATCAATGTAGGAGCTGTCTGCTCCCTGCACAGAGCGACTATCTAGCTCCATCCCCTAATTACCACCACAAGTTCAGGGAGGGAGATATGAAAGCAGAAGATTCGAGATTAAAAGGCATCAGTAAGGCACAGGAACGAGATTTGCATAGAGTGACATCTAATTGCAAACCAGAAAGGCAGCCCCAGAGCTCATGGGGAGGGTCCCGGCCTGCTCGGAAGCACCCATACAGAACAAAGGTGAAGTCATGTGTGCCCCAAAGGTGAGCCCTGCCACTTGTAAAACATGCGGTGTGTGGATCTTCAAAGATGTTTGCTGACATAGCAGACATGGGATTCTGTTTGAAAATGGAGAGAGAGCAGGAGGGGTTGGGCAGCGCTGCTGCTCTGGGGTCATGTCCAGGTCATCTCCGGAGACATGCTGGCGGTGCAGGGCCTGGGTCTCCTGAGTTCAATCTTTTGCAGCTTGACTGTGTAAGCTCGACTGTATGTGTACAGCCCGACTGTATGTGTGCAGCCCAACTGTGTGCGGTCTGGCTGTATGTGTACAGCTTGGTTGTATATGTGTGCATCCCGACAGTGTATAGCCTGACTGTATGTGTGTGGCCTGGCTATATGTGTGTAGCCTGACTGTATGTGTGTGCCCTGGCTGTATGTGTGTGGCCTGACTGTATGTGTGTGGCCTGGCTGTATGTGTGTAGCCTAACTGTATGTGTGTGGCCTGGCTGTATGTGTGTGGCCTGGCTGTATGTGTGTAGCCTGACTGTATGTGTGTGGCCTGACTGTATGTGTGTGGCCTGGCTATATGTGTGTAGCCTGACTGTATGTGTGTGGCCTGGCTGTATGTGTGCCACTCAACTATGTGTGGCCTGACTGCAGGTGTGCAGCCCAACTGTGTATAGCCCGTTTGTGTGCAGTCTGACTGTATGTGTGCAGTCTAACTGTATGTGTGCAGTCTGGCTGTATGTGTGCTGTCTGGATGTATGTGTGCAGTCTGTGTGCAGTCTGACTATATGTGTGCAGTCTGACTGTATGTGTGAAGTCTGACTGTATGTAGCCTGACTGTATGTGTGCAGTCTGTATGTGTGCAGTCTGGCTGTATGTGTGCTGTCTGGCTGTATGTGTGCAGTCTGACTATATGTGTGCAGTCTGACTGTATGTGTGCAGTCTGACTGTATGTAGCCTGACTGTATGTGTGCAGTCTGACTGTATGTGTGCAGTCTGACTGTATGTAGCCTGACTGTATGTGTGCAGTCTGACTGTATGTGTGCAGTCTGTATGTAGCCTGACTGTATGTGTGCAGTCTGACTGTACGTAGCCTGACTGTATGTGTGCAGTCTGGCTATATGTGTGCAGTCTGACTGTATGTGTGCAGTCTGACTATATGTGTGCAGTCTGACTGTATGTAGCCTGACTATATGTGTGCAGTCTGACTGTATGTGTGCAGTCTGACTGTACGTAGACTGACTGTATGTGTGCAGTCTGGCTGTATGTGTGCAGTCTGACTGTATGTGTGCAGTCTGACTGTATGTAGCCTGACTGTATGTGTGCAGTCTGACTGTATGTGTGCAGTCTGACTGTACGTAGCCTGTATGTGTGCAGTCTGGCTGTATGTGTGCAGTCTGACTGTATGTGTGCAGTCTGACTGTATGTAGCCTGACTGTATGTGTGCAGTCTGACTGTACGTAGCCTGACTGTATGTGTGCAGTCTGGCTATATGTGTGCAGTCTGACTGTATGTGTGCAGTCTGACTGTATGAGTGCAGTCTGACTGTATGTAGCCTGACTATATGTGTGCAGTCTGACTGTATGTGTGCAGTCTGACTGTACGTAGCCTGACTGTATGTGTGCAGTCTGGCTGTATGTGTGCAGTCTGGCTGTCTGTGTGCAGTCTGACTGCATGTAGCCTGACTGTGTGTGCAGTCTGACTGTATGTGTGCAGTCTGACTGTATGTGTGCAGTCTGACTGTATGTAGCCTGACTGTATGTGTGCAGTCTGACTGTACGTAGCCTGACTGTATGTGTGCAGTCTGGCTATATGTGTGCAGTCTGACTGTATGTGTGCAGTCTGACTATATGTGTGCAGTCTGACTGTATGTAGCCTGACTATATGTGTGCAGTCTGACTGTATGTGTGCAGTCTGACTGTACGTAGCCTGACTGTATGTGTGCAGTCTGGCTGTATGTGTGCAGTCTGGCTGTCTGTGTGCAGTCTGACTGCATGTAGCCTGACTGTGTGTGCAGTCTGACTGTATGTGTGCAGTCTGACTGTATGTGTGCAGTCTGACTGTACGTAGCCTGACTGTATGTGTGCAGTCTGACTGTACGTAGCCTGACTCTATGTGTGCAGTCTGGCTGTATGTGTGCAGTCTGACTGTATGTGTGCAGTCTGACTGTATGTAGCCTGACTGTATGTGTGCAGTCTGGCTATATGTGTGCAGTCTGACTGTATGTGTGCAGTCTGACTATATGTGTGCAGTCTGACTGTATGTAGCCTGACTATATGTGTGCAGTCTGACTGTATGTGTGCAGTCTGACTGTACGTAGCCTGACTGTATGTGTGCAGTCTGGCTGTATGTGTGCAGTCTGGCTGTCTGTGTGCAGTCTGACTGCATGTAGCCTGACTGTGTGTGCAGTCTGACTGTATGTGTGCAGTCTGACTGTATGTAGCCTGACTGTATGTGTGCAGTCTGACTGTATGTGTGCAGTCTGACTGTATGTAGCCTGACTGTATGTGTGCAGTCTGACTGTATGTGTGCAGTCTGACTGTACGTAGCCTGACTGTATGTGTGCAGTCTGGCTGTATGTGTGCAGTCTGACTTTATGTGTGCAGTCTGACTGTATGTAGCCTGACTGTATGTGTGCAGTCTGACTGTACGTAGCCTGACTGTATGTGTGCAGTCTGGCTATATGTGTGCAGTCTGACTGTATGTGTGCAGTCTGACTGTATGTGTGCAGTCTGACTGTATGTAGCCTGACTATATGTGTGCAGTCTGACTGTATGTGTGCAGTCTGACTGTACGTAGCCTGACTGTATGTGTGCAGTCTGGCTGTATGTGTGCAGTCTGGCTGTCTGTGTGCAGTCTGACTGCATGTAACCTGACTGTGTGTGCAGTCTGACTGTATGTGTGTAGTCTGACTGTATGTAGCCTGACTGTATGTGTGCAGTCTGACTGTATGTGTGCAGTCTGACTATATGTGTGCAGTCTGACTGTATGTGTGCAGTCTGACTGTATGTGTGCAGTCTGACTGTACGTAGCCTGACTGTATGTGTGCAGTCTGACTATATGTGTGCAGTCTGACTGTATGTGTGCAGTCTGACTGTATGTAGCCTGACTATGTGTGCAGTCTGTGTGCAGTCTGACTATATGTGTGCAGTCTGACAGTATGTAGCCTGACTGTATGTGTGCAGTCTGACTGTATGTGTGCAGTCTGGCTGTCTGTGTGCAGTCTGACTGCATGTAGCCTGACACTATGTGTGCAGTCTGACTGTATGTGTGCAGTCTGACTATATGTGTGCAGTCTGACTGTATGTAGCCTGACTATGTGTGCAGTCTGACTATATGTGTGCAGTCTGTATGTAGCCTGACTGTGTGCAGTCTATGTGTGCAGTCTGACTGTATGTAGCCTGACTATGTGTGCAGTCTGGCTGTCTGTGTGCAGTCTGACTGTATGTAGCCTGACTGTATGTGTGAAGTCTGAATGCATGTAGCCTGACTGTATGTGTGCAGTCTGGCTGTCTATGTGCAGTCTGACTGCATGTAGCCTGACTGTATGTGTGCAGCCTGACTCTATGTAGCCTGACTGTATGTGTGCAGTCTGACTGTATGTGTGCAGTTTGACTGCATGTAGCCTGACTGTATGTGTGCAGTCTGACTATGTGTGCAGTCTGACTGTATGTAGCCTGACTATGTGTGCAGCCTGACTGTATGTGTGCAGTCTGACTATATGTAGCCTGTGTGCAGTATGACTGCATGTAGCCTGACTGTATGTGTGCAGTCTGATTGTATGTGTGCAGTATGACTGCCTGTAGCCTGACTGTATGTGTGCAGTCTGACTGTATGTAGCCTGACTGTATGTGTGCAGTCTGACTATACGTAGCCTGACTATGTGTGCAGTCTGACTGTACGTAGCCTGACGGTATGTGTGCAGTCTGACTGTATGTGTGCAGTCTGACTGTATGTGTGCAGTCTGACTATATGTGTGCAGTCTGACTGTATGTAGCCTGACTGTATGTGTGCAGTCTGACTATGTGTGCAATCTGACTGTATGTAGCTTTACTGTATGTGTGCAGTCTGACTGCATGTAGCCTGACTGTATGTGTGCAGTCTGACTGTATGTGTGCAGTCTGACTGTATGTAGCCTGACTGTGTGCAGCCTGACTGTATGTGTGCAGTCTGACTGTATGTAGCCTGACTGTATGTGTGCAGCCTGACTGTATGTGTGCAGTCTGACTGTATGTAGCCTGACTATGTGTGCAGTCTGACTGTATGTGTGCAGTCTGACTATATGTGTGCAGTCTGACTGTATGTAGCCTGACTGTATGTGTGCAGTCTGACTATATGTGTGCAGTCTGACTATATGTAGCCTGTGTGCAGTATGACTGCATGTAGCCTGACTGTATGTGTGCAGTCTGGCTGTCTGTGTGCAGTCTGACTGCCTGTAGCCTGACTGTATGTGTGCACTCTGACTATATGTGTGCAGTCTGACTGTATGTGTGTAGTCTGACTATATGTGTGCAGTCTGACTATATGTAGCCTGACTGTGTGCAGTATGACTGCATGTAGCCTGACTGTGTGCAGTCTGACTGTGTGCAGTCTGACTATATGTGTGCAGTCTGTATGTGTGCAGTCTGACTGTATGTAGCCTGACTGTATGTGTGCAGTCTGACTGTATGTGTGCAGTCTGTATGTAGCCTGACTGTATGTGTGCAGTCTGACTGTACGTAGCCTGACTGTATGTGTGCAGTCTGACTGTACGTAGCCTGACTGTATGTGTGCAGTCTGACTGTATGTGTGCAGTCTGACTATATGTGTGCAGTCTGACTGTATGTAGCCTGACTGTATGTGTGCAGTCTGACTATATGTGTGCAGTCTGACTATATGTAGCCTGTGTGCAGTATGACTGCATGTAGCCTGACTGTATGTGTGAAGTCTGACTGTGTGCAGTCTGACTATATGTGTGCAGTCTGACTGTATGTGTGCAGTCTGACTGTATGTAGCCTGACTGTATATGTGCAGTCTGACTGTACGTAGCCTGACTGTATGTGTGCAGTTTGACTGTATGTAGCCTGACTGTATGTGTGCAGTCTGACTGTACGTAGCCTGACTGTATGTGTGCAGTCTGACTATATGTGTGCAGTCTGGCTGTCTGTGTGCAGTCTGACTGCCTGTAGCCTGACTGTATGTGTGCAGTCTGACTGTATGTGTGCAGTCTGACTGTATGTGTGCAGTCTGACTGTATGTAGCCTTACTGTATGTGTGTAGTCTGACTGTATGTAGCCTCACAGCAGTAAGTGGCATCGGATGGGAAGAGTTCTGAATGCAGAGTCGCATGAAGCAGGCAGTTGCCCCGGCACCTCTGCCCTTCCCGCTTCAGCAACCAATTAGCATCCTGTGCCTTAAACCTGGTCCCTAAACAGTCAACTGGAGATGAGACGTCTTTAAACTCTGTGCACAAGACAGAGCGCTGTGCTTGTCGCACATTGTGCGCGGTCAGCAAAGATCCCGAAGGTGCTCCGGTCCCTTGCTGTGCGTTCCTTGGCCTCAGGCAGCGCCTGCCATCAGGGGGTTGCCACCCCCTCCCATTGCCTTCCTCCCACTGCCTCCCTCTGCTGTGCCTCACGGTCTCACCAAGGTGCAGAGAAGGCGGCTCCGAGGACAGGCCCCCTCCCCGCCTGCTCCTCTGGGCGCAGCTGGAGGAAGGCGACCCGGACAGGAGCACACGCCCCCCCATGGATGGTGGACTCACTGTGGCCCCAAACCAGCCCTGGCTATTGTCTGCTGATTGTACCCCCTCCCCGCCTGCTCCTAAAACATTAATTGCATGATTAGTTTTATGAGTTCTTCTGATTACCCATTAAGTCACCTCCTCGTGTTCCCGCGTGCCATTAGCGCTTGCCATGCGCGGCTTTCATTTCTCACCCGGCAGGGCTCACGCACCACTGAGTTACCTACTCAGTGAGCAGAGGGAGCTTAATTTTCCGTGTCAGGTGTTGGTGTGGACTTGGGAGGAGGATGCTTCAGATGTTATGCTATCGAGGGCGGCATTTAATCTTGCAGGGAAATCCTAGTTTTCATTGTCAGAACGATGCTCACAGAGCGAGCTTCCGGAGCGTGGGGACCCGCAGGCTCGCAGGCACGGCCCCTGCTCTGAACAGAGCCTGCCAGGCCCGCGGGCACACCTCCACGTGCTGTGCGGCCCGAGGCAGGTGGGGTGCCTGTCGGTGGAGGCCCCGACATCTGAACGGCGGTGGTTCTTCCTGGAATCCCGGCAGGTGCACACCTCACAGGTTCCAGAAACGTGTGCTTCTGGGGTCGGGTCAGCAAGCCCCGTGCCAGGCTCCTGAGCTGCTCGGAAGTGCCACCCGAGCCCTGGGCCCCTCGCGCAGAAATCCCCTCCCTTCCCCGGGAAAATAAGAGCAATAGATATGTAATCGAGAGACAGTCAGGTGGACAGTTGCCTGACGGGGGCACGTGAAAAGGCCCCAGTAAACCTGGGGATGTGCGATGTGGGAGCATCGCGCCCAGTTTCCCAGGTTCTGTTGGGGCGGAGAGCTTCCTCAGTTAAACTGTGTGTGGTCCGAGGCTCTGCCACAGCCGGAAGGGGAGCCGGGATGGGGGGGGGGCGGGAGCCGGGATCGGGGGGCGGGGGGCAGGGGGCGAAGGTACTTTTACTTGGATGTGGCTGTAGAAGGAGAAAGTTCCCATTTCGATGTTGGTGCTTCAGTATTAGCCACGAAGCTCGGTATTCTGGTGGGTGAGCAGGAAGGAGCCGTCCTGGGCCCCACGCCGTCCCATGGCACCCGCAGCAAAACTGAAGGGGGTCCCAGATAATCCCAGACACCACTCTGGCGCCCTAAGCACTGCATGTTTCATAAGCAGTAGGAAAAGCAGTAGGGTCTTGAGTAACCTTTATTTTCTACACTTGCCTTTTAAACTACACTTTTTCTTTTTTAAGCAGCTTCATGGTCCCGCGTGCTCCTGAGTAATGTGTGCGCAGGACATGCGACCCGTGGATGCTAAGGTTCCGGGTCCCAGGCGGCCGTGCTGGGTCTCCGGCCTGGCGGAGGCCCCCCATCCACCCCCACAGCCTCGGTCGTTACTGTTCCCGCCCTGGCTTATTGTGTCTATTTTTAAGGCTAATTTAGGATTTATTTAGGGGAGATTTAAAAGCCAGCACGTGGAGTGGGAGGGGAAGGGGGCGTTTCATTTAAAATCGAACAATGTTGTAAGTTAAACAAAATCTATGAGGAAGAAGGGGCAGTCTTATTGGCCACCTGGGAGCGCGGCTGCAGGACCTGTCCAGGCGGCCCCTGACCGCTCACCTCGGCCAGTGCCAGGGTCCCTGCGGTGAATATGGAGACGATGCTTGGGCCCCTAGTGCCTGGTCCAAAAAGCATCTGAGTGAGCGCCACAGCTCGGCATTCCCCCGGCGGGCACTCAGTGGCTAGCACACCGGTCCTCACACCAAAGGGTTATGGGTTTGATTCCGGGTCAAGGGTATGTACCTGGGTGGCAGATTTGACCCCTGGCCCCAGTCAGGGTGCCTGCAGGAGGCAACCAGTCGATGTCTCTCTCTCACATCAGTGTTTCTCTCCCCCTCCCTCCTCCTTCTCCTCCCCATCTTCCACTTTCTCTAAAAATCAACGGAAGCCCTGACCGGTTTGGCTCAGTGGATAGAGCGTCAGCCTGCGGACTGAAGGATCCCAGGTTCGATTCCGGTCAAGTGTACATGCCTGGGTTGTGGGCTCATCCCCAGTAGGGGGTGTGCAGGAGGCAGGTGATCGATGTTTCTCTCTCATCGATGTTTCTTACTCTCTATCCCTCTCCCTTCCTCTCTGTAAAAAATCAATAAAGTGTTTTTAAAAATCAACGGAAGAATATCCCCGGGTGAGGACTAGCATAAAAAGGAAGACGGGTCCCCCGTGCCCGTCCTGCTGGCAGAGCTGTCTTCTGCAGGAGGATGGACGGCGTGGAACGTGTGCTCTGTGGTCAGCCCTCAACTTCGCTCCCTGCAGGGCAAGCGGCCCCCCACCGGCAGTGGCCGCACAAAGGAGCAAGCGGCCTGGGTGAGCAGCAGCACCCCACGGGCCCCCCAAGAGTGAGTGGCGAGGAGACGTAGATCCAGCCTGGCTGCTCCCCCCAGCACGTCTCCTCTCTTCCCCAGGCCCCACGGGTTAGGATGGGCGAGCACAGCCTGAGCCTCGCCTTGGACCCGTGCTCCCCAACACAGTCCCCACGCCCTCACCTCAGGGACAGGAAGCACTTCTGACGTGGGAGGGGCTCTGACCTCAGCCCTTCCAGGGCCGCACTCCTGACCCAGCAGGTCCCCGGGGCCGGGCTCCCATTGCAGAGCTCCGGGCCCCCAGGGCTGGGTGGGCCTGGGTAGATGGCAGTACCAGCCTTTGGTCATCACATTTGTCTGCAACTGTGTAGCCTCTTCCAATGGAATGTCCCTCTGAGGCCCGGAGACTGTCTCCAAGGCCCCTTTGTCTCCCAAGGCCTCTCCCCTCCTGGCCCCCGGCCTGGGGGGAGTGTGTGCAGACACCCACTTTTCCTGGCCTGGAGCAAGCCTGTGCCCCGAGGAGCTTCCGAAGGAGGGCCCTGCCATCACGGGCACACACTCCCTCCACAGACGCAGTCACACAATTAAATGATGAAAGAGCCGTTAGGCCCACCTGGTGCTGAATGCAAGGTGCTGGCTTCTGGAGGTGCGACCAGATGTGATGTCGGAGGCTCCTTGGTAGCTGAGAGGGATCAGAAGAGTCAGGATGGAGGAGGAGGGACGTGCCAGGAAAAAGACATTCCTTTTCTTGGCAAACATCGTAGCAGTGATGTGTTGGAGGTGAGGCAGGGAGGTGTACGGTGTGTGGGACCCAGACCCCATGTCAGACAGTCCCAGGCTAACAGGCGGGAGAGACGTACCCTCATGGCTCAGCGCCGAGGGCCGCCTGCCGAAGTGTAGATGCACAGGAGGCAGCGTCACCATGTCACAGAGCAGCGCGGTGCTGGGTCTCTGTGCTGGGTCTTGGGGTTGTAGCAGTTTTCTGAGAAGGCAGGCACAGGAGGACATATGCAAAGAGCAGAGAGGTATAAACCCTGGTTTCCTCAGGGGCTGTGGGTGCTAGTTGTTATGCCCAGAGCTCGGGGTCCCCAATAATCCATCACCAGGGAGCCTCCTCCGATGCAAAAGCAACGAGTCTTTATTGATCAATTCTAGAATTGGCTCCCAGCCTCTATCCGACACAGCGGTGAGGCGAGAGAGCGTGTCCCAGGAGAACAAAGGTTATATAGGGCTAGCTATTTGGGGTGGGCTTTAGGGGTGGCGTGAGTTACAGAGATTGGTCAGGGTTTTACAGCATAAGGGTCAGGAAGTGACCATCACATTCTGAAGGTTGGAGCCGTCCTCCACTATAGCCTTATTAGGACCTTAGCTACATTTCTGGAGCTTCATTGGTCCACTCAGGTGGGTGGTTGGGAGAGTTAGGACAATACCAGCATTCTTTGTGGTCACTCTCGGGGGGGGGGGGCGGCTTGGGCTGAGGGCCCAGCCTTGCAAGACAAGATAGTGGAGAGGGAGAAGAGTATGTCCTTGCTTCGTCCTTGAAGAGGGAGGAGGGTGCATTTCTGCTTAGTTCTGCTTAGTTCTTTCAAGTTCCGTTCTGTCCCTTCACTAGTGATGTGCCTGTTTTGAATGGGGGGGAGCATGGACAACCTTCTACAGAATTGGCATCTGGCCCCAACTCCCATGGCACCCTCTGCTCAGCCACCTCAGGTGGCCCTGCATTGCTGTGGCCTCATTTTTCTCCAGCATTCATCTCTGCATCCCCCAAGGACAAACATTACTCTTAGCCAAACTTAAATCCCATTAGGACATCCTTAAACCTGTCCCACGTACATTAAAAATAATAGTCTGGTTGATTGGATGGTTGAGTGGATGGATGGATGTTGGATGATGGATGGATGGATAGATAGATGGATGATGGATGATGGATGAATGGATAGATGGTGGGTGGATGATAGATGATGGATGAATGATGGATGGATGGATAGATAGATAATTGGATGATGGATGGATGGATGGATGGATGGATGATGGATAATTGATGGATGGATGATGGATGGATATGGGTGGGTGATAGATGATGGATGAATGATGGAACGATGGATGGATGGATAGATAGATGAATGGATGATGGATGGATGAATGAATACAAAAATGAATTTTGGATGATATATGGATGAATGGATGGATGATGGATGATAGATGCAGGATGGATGGATGGATAGATGAATGGATGATGGATGGATGGTGGGTGGATGACAGATGATGGATGAATGATGGATAGATGGATAGATGGATGAATGGATGATGGATGGATGAATAGATAAATGAATGTTGGATGATGGATGGATGCATGGATGATGGATGGATGATGGATGGATGGATGGATGGATGAATGGATAATGGATGGATGATGGATGATGTATGGATAAATGATGGATGGATGGTGGGTGGATGATAGATGATGGATGAATGATGGTTGGATGGATGGATAGATGGATGAATGGATGATGGATGGATGAATGAATAGATAAATTAATGTTGGATGATGGATGGATGGAAGCATGATGGATTATGGATGATGGATGGATGGATGGATGGATGGATCGATAGATGATGAATGGATGCATAGATGGATAGATGGATGGATGATAGATGATGGATGAATGATGGATGGGTAGATGGATTAATGGATAATGGATGGATGAATGAATATATACATGAATGTTGGATGATGGTGGATGGATGATGGATAATGGATGGATGGATGGATGGATGGATGGATGAATGATGGATGGATGGATGATGAATGTATGGATGGATGGATGGATGGATGGATGATGGATGGATGGATGGATGGATGGATGATAGATGGATGGATGATGGATAATTGATGGATGGATGATGGATGGATGCTGGGTGAATGATAGATGACGGAAGAATGATGGGGCGATGGATGGATGGGTAGAAGGATGAATGGATGATGGATGGATGAATGAATAGATAAATGAATGTTGGATGATGGATGGGTGGATGGATGGATGGATAGATGATGAATGGATGCATGGATGGATAGATGGATGGATGATAGATGGATGAATGATGAATTATGGATGATGGATGGATGGATGGTGGGTGGATGATAGATGATGGATGAATGATGGATGCATAGATGGATGAATGGATGATGGATGGATGATGGATGGATGAATGAATAGATAAATGAATGTTGGATGATGAATGGATGGTGGGTGGATGATAGATGATGGATGGATGATAGATGATGGATGAATGATTGGTGGATGGATGGATGCATAGATGGATGAATGTATGATGGATGGATTAATGAATAGATAAATGAATGTTGGATGATGGATGGATGAATGGATAGATAAATGAATGTTGGATGATGGATGGATGGATGGATGGATGGATGATGGATAATTGATGGATGGATGATGGATGGATATGGGTGGATGATAGATGATGGATGAATGATGGAACGATGGATGGATGGATGGATGGATGGATGAATAGATAAATGAATTTTGGATGATATATGGATGAATGGATGATGGATGGATGATGAATGGATGGATGGATATGTGGATGAATGGATGATAGATGGATGGATGGTGGATGGATGATGGATGGATGATAAATGTTGGATAGACAGATGGATATATGGATGAATGGATGAGGATGGATGAATGAATAGAGAAATGAATGTTGGATGATGGATGGATGGTGGGTTGATGGATGGATAGATGATGAATGGATGGATGGATGGATGGATGGATGGATGGATGGATGGATAGATGGATAGATAGATGGATGGATGATAGATGAATGGATGATGGATGATGGAAGATGGATGGATGGATGGATGGATGGATGTTGGATGGATGGATGATGGATTGATGGATGATGGAGGATGGATGGAGGATGATGGATGGGTGATGGATGATTGTTGGATGATGGATAGATGATGGATGGATGGATGGATGGATGGATGAATTACAGATGATGGATGGATGGATGAATGGATGGATGGTAGATGAATGATGGATAGATGAATGGATGATGGATGATGGATGGATGGATGGATGGATGGATGGATGGTAGATGAATGATGGATAGATGAATGGATGATGGATGATGGATGGATGGATGGATGGATGAGTGGACAGATGGAATGATAGATTGGTGGATGGGTGGGGGGATGGGTGGTCAGGGGGAAGAATTTCTGCACATAGAGAGGGTGGCACTACCAGAAAGTCCTGTGTGAAGATGTGAGCCACAGGTAGCCTTCCTTTTCAGAGTTGGGAAATGCATATTTCTGTTAAAATGCTTGTTTTCTTTTATTGAATATGTATGTGGAAAACATAGAAAATGAAGAACAGTAAGATTAAAATCACTAAGAATTCTGCCACCTGGATTTGCTCACTAGTTGGTATTCCTTTTAGAACGTATGTATAATTTGCACACTCTGCTTTATCTTGCTCTTACTTAGCACGTGTGGCCATGTCAGGTTGACTGTAAAATCGTATCCCGAGGAGCACACAGGTCTTCCCGTCGTGTTGCTGTTGCCTTTGTCCTACAGAGGTTGTTTCCAGAACTGGCTTTTTAAAATCTTGCTGCGGTTACTACCTTTATACGTAAATTTGATCTATTCAGCTTATTCCTGAAGGATACATTCCTGAAATGTAATTACCATGCCAGGCGCTGAGAGTCTCTGAGTCTCCCAGTTCTTCTACTCCACTGACCACAGTCCACTCCCCGTCCCGGATGGCTCCAGGCGGTGTCCCTGCCACACTGAGCATGGCCCTGGGGAAGGCGACACTGAGCATGGCCCTGGGGAAGGCGGGCACTGAGCATGGCCCTGGGGAAGGCGGGCACTGAGCATGGCCCTGGGGAAGGCGGCACTGAGCATGGCCTTGCGGAAGGCGGCACTGAGCATGGCCCTGGGGAAGGCGGGCACTGAGCACGGCCCTGGGGAAGGCGGGCACTGAGCACGGCCCTGGGGAAGGTTGGACACTGAGCATGGCCCTGGGGAAGGCGGGCACTGAGCATGGCCCTGGGGAAGGTTGGACACTGAGCATGGCCCTGGGGAAGGCGGGCACTGAGCATGGCCCTGGGGAAGGCGGGCACTGAGCATGGCCCTGGGGAAGGCGGGCACTGAGCACGGCCCTGGGGAAGGCGGGCACTGAGCACGGCCCTGGGGAAGGCGGGCACTGAGCACGGCCCTGGGGAAGGCGGGCACTGAGCACGGCCCTGGGGAAGGCGGGCACTGAGCATGGCCCTGGGGAAGGCGGGCACTGAGCATGGCCCTGGGGAAGGCGGCACTGAGCACGGCCCTGGGGAAGGCGGGCACTGAGCATGGCCCTGGGGAAGGCGGGCACAGAGCATGGCCCTGGGGAAGGCGGCACTGAGCATGGCCCTGGGGAAGGCGGGCACTGAGCACGGCCCTGCGGAAGGTTGGACACTTTATAGCAAATGATAGCAACTTGTCATTGACTCCCCTGCAGCCTAGATTCCTTGTGAGCACAGTGTGATGCTTGGCCATTTATTGCTTTGCTTTGGGATCTCTGTCCCTGGAGCTCCCTGTCTCCTGCGGCCGGTGCTCTGCGGGTGGTGGCCCAGTTGCCTGCCGTGCTCTCTGAGGTTCAGCTTTGGTTTCATCCAAAAGTGGCTGTCGTTTCCGTTTAGATTCCACCAACCGCGCTCCTGGTTACAGAGTCCTTCAGGGTCCCGCGATCAGTCCAATCGTCCTTTTCTTTCTTCAGTTTTCTGTGGTTCATACGGTTCCACTTAATCTTTCCATTCATCTGGGCCGTCTTCGGTGGCTGTGTGCTGGGAAGTGAGGGACACACACCTTCACGATCACAGTTTCCCACGACGTGCCATGTCCCCTGAGCCTGTCCTTCGCTTTGCCTGCAGCACAGCTTCCCTGCAGAGAGCCGGGCTGCGTCTGTTCGTCGAGCCTGGTGATGAGCAAACCAGCATTTTCTCCGACTGCGTGCGCGGCCACCGAGTGCATGCTGACGGCCTCTGTTGCTCCGGCTCTCCCCCGGCACCTGTCCTCCCGGCACCTTGCTGACCAGCTATTTCGAGCCAGAGCTCCCAGCACCGCTCCTTTCCTTTGAGTCCTTTTGGCAGCCGTGGCTCTCGCTTCCTGTTCCGCAGACCAGTGCTTCGTTCTCCAGCCGTAGCTCAGTGCAGACACGCTGCTGTCATTATCGTGGTGAATAGGGTGCCAAGAACAAGAGAAGGCCTTAAGGCGGATAATATAGTCTGTGGTAACTTTTTGCCTTCACCCATATAGATCTCAAAGTTGCAAATATAGCCACTCTCACTTTCACAAGCGCCCTTCCTAAAATTCCATATTTTATTATAATTGCCGGATTATATGTCTTCAATCTGATGGGCCTCTCCATGGAACCACTGCTATTTTGGCACCAAGATTTAAATCTGAGATAAAGTGGCCTGCAAGGAGTCTGGCCCGGTGAAGGCGGCCGGTGTTACGTGTGGATTGTGAATTATCGCTCAGATGAAAGATCCGCTCGAGCCTCTTTGCAGTCATGGTTTTGGAAATATGGGTGACTCAAGTGAAGGATTGGTTGACCAGTCATCTCCCCATCTGGCTTCTTCGTTAGCCTCATTAGCATAATTAAACCGAGAAACATCTTTACATCCATGACGGTAACACCGTTCCCCGGTGAGGAGCAGGCAGGGGTTCTGTGGCATTCCCCTGTGGCGATGGTGTAAATTGGTGTGAGAGGCAATAGATGGAAAAAATCTTTATCAAAAAATGAGTCGGTTCCTTCACCCCCACTGTGTGGTCTCCACACTGCACAGGCGCTGAGATGTCGGCCTCGGCTCCAAGGCGGCGGAGCGTCTCCTGCCCGTTCTCCCAGCGCCGGCGGCCGGCCCGCAGTCCTCTCTGCCTCGGCGCGCGGACGCCGGGCTCACCGCTCTCCCCAGCGCCGCCTTCCAGCCAGACACGGTCACCGGCCGGCCGGTCGCAGGGTCTGCACAGAGCTCACTCACACGTTCTCTGCGGAGGCTGTTGTTTAAAAAAATGTTTCCAAAATAAAAGACAGTTGGAAAGAATTTGCTGTATTGCTGGTCACATCTCTGGAAATACTGACTGACCAGTTAAGAAAAAGACCCAAGTTCACTCCTGACCGGTCAGCAAGGGGTTAAGCTGAGCCTGTGTCCTGTGACATGCATCTCCGTGGCAGACTGCCCCTGTGCACTGGCCAGAGGGCCAACGAAGTAATGAGAAATGTGTTACACGCATGCACATGCACTCAATGCTAACGCTCTTTTCCTGGCACGGGGGAAGCAGCGGCCACTCCCGCCACGGGCAGTGCACCTTGTTTGTGAAACACCCCGGCTGTTCCTCTCATGGCTCTTTCCTCTGAGGTGGGTCTGGCCAGGGCGGCTTATCCCTGCCCCGGCCACGCCTGTCTGAAGCTGGACCCCGCAGGCCTGCCATCTCCCCTTCTCTGACACATGTCACTCACCATGTCCTCATCCTCTGGCTCGTGTCCAGTCCTGCTTCTCAAGGGGGTGTAGCTCTGCCGGTCCACTGGTCCGTCAGGTGGACAGTGCCACAGCTGACGGATGGCGGGGGAGAGCGAGGCTGCAGGTGCCAGGATGCTGGAGAGGACCTGCCGCTCCTGCTCGGGGCCCAGGCGGACCGAGACACCCGCTGTGGTGCTGACGGTCTGCAGACACCGCAGAAAACAGACCATAAAGCCAGCTGACCACGCCCCACCCCGATTCGCCTCGGAACTCATGCTGGTCCCCGCAGGTGCACAAACGGTCAGTCCTAAAGTCTCCATGTGAGAAGGAGTTGTGATCAGAGAAATGCAAAATATTGCCAAAGGAAACCCAAATATTCTGGGTGGTTTACTACCTCCCCACGGACCCGCTCAGTCCTGAGCCCGGGGCACGTGCCTGGGCTCACGCCTCTCTCACTGTATCCGCAGCATCTGTGGTCACTCTCCCGCCGTGTCCACCATGTCCGTGGTCACTCTCCCGCCGTGTCCGCCATGTCCGTGGTCACTCTCCCGCCATGTCCGCGGCATCTGTGGTCACTCTCCTGCCGTGTCCGCCATGTCCGTGGTCACTCTCCCGCCGTGTCCGCCATGTCCGTGGTCACTCTCCCGCCGTGTCCGCCATGTCCGTGGTCACTCTCCCGCCATGTCCGCGGCATCTGTGGTCACTCTCCCGCCGTGTCCGCCATGTCCGTGGTCACTCTCCCGCCGTGTCCGCCATGTCCGTGGTCACTCTCCCCCGTGTCGGCCATGTCCGTGGTCACTCTCCCCCCGTGTCCGCCATGTCCGTGGTCACTCTCCCCCCGTGTCCGACATGTCCGTGGTCACTCTCCCGCCATGTCCGCATTGTCCGTGGTCACTCTCCCGCCGTGTCCGCCATGTCCGTGGTCACTCTCCCGCCGTGTCCGCCATGTCCGTGGTCACTCTCCCGCCGTGTCCGCCATGTCCGTGGTCACTCTCCCCCCGTGTCCGCCATGTCCGTGGTCATTCTCCCGCCATGTCCGCCATGTCCGTGGTCACTCTCCCGCCATGTCCGCAGCACCCGTGGTCACTCTCCCGCCATGTCCGCAGCACCCGTGGTCACTCTCCCGCCATGTCCGCCATGTCCATGGTCACTCTCCCGCCATGTCCGCCATGTCCGTGGTCACTCTCCCGCCGTGTCCGCGGCATCTGTGGTCACTCTCCCGCCGTGTCCGCATTGTCCGTGGTCACTCTCCCGCCATGTCCGCAGCACCCGTGGTCACTCTCCCGCCATGTCCGCCATGTCCATGGTCACTCTCCTGCCATGTCCACCATGTCCGTGGTCACTCTCCCGCCGTGTCCGCGGCATCTGTGGTCACTCTCCCGCCATGTCCACCATGTCCGTGGTCACTCTCCCGCCATGTCCGCAGCACCCGTGGTCACTCTCCCGCCATGTCTGCAGCACCCGTGGTCACTCTCCCGCCATGTCCGCAGCACCCGTGGTCACTCTCCCGCCATGTCCACCATGTCCGTGGTCACTCTCCCGCCGTTTCCGCAGCGTCCGTGGTCACTCTCCCGCCGTGTCCGCAGCATCCGTGGTCACTCTCCCGCCGTGTCCGCGGCGTCCTTGGTCACTCTCCCGCCGTGTCCACCATGTCTGTGGTCACGGTGTGCTCCCACGCTCCAGACTGTCTCTATCCTCCTTTCTCTGAGAGTCTGGTGACCATGGGACCGTTTCTGCCTGGTTGTCCGCTTTCCCGCTGCATAAATGACTGCGAGAACGTCCCTCAGGGCCCATCTGGAGGCAGCCTGGCCAGCCCTCCGGCAGCCTGTGCTCCAGGAGGGAGAGCCGCTCCTCACAGAGCCCTGGGCCGAGCCTGCAGAGGCAGGGTCCCCTCCGCCTGGACGTCGGCCCCAGATTCCTGCGCCAGAAAATCTGTGGGAACTGGCAGAGGTGCGTTTCTTTCCTTCTCACCCCACACCGTTCATCTTCGTGGTTTTCTACTTCTTTACCCCTTTTCAGTGGTGACCCTGTGGCATCCGGAGGCAAAGGCAGACAGGGCTGGCATCAGGAGAGCCGTGTTCACCAGCCGCTGCAGGAGGAGCTGGATCCTGCTGCTCTGTCAGCTCCCGCGAGCCCCTCGCCTCCCACTTACATAAAAACAAAGGCTTCTCTCTGCAGTGGACAAAGGTGCAGCCGTCCTTCACCCACCGAGGCGCTTGGAGCCCACTCTGGCCACGCCACACGGACGCGAGGCCTCTCTGCACCGGTCATTTGCAAAGTGCGGTCGCCCCAAGCACCCTGAAGCAGCCTCCTGTCCATTCCACAGGACACGGGCACAGCCCGGACCCACCCAGTCCCGCTGGTGACGGTTTTAGGTGCCACCCCCGCCTGGCTGCCCGGCAGCGGCTCTCAGGGCTGGTCCCTTGCCCGTCTGCCCTCACGCCCTCCCAGGGTCACAGGGCCCAGGGAGCCGCTTCCATCCTGGGACTGTGGAGACACTGGGCTCCGTGGGCACCGTGAGTCCCGCTGTGCAGGGACCACGGTCCAGTTCCTACAGAAGTGCCAGCAAACACGCCCACCCTGTCTGCCCACAGCCCAGCTGCGCTTCAGGGCTCAGTCCCAGCTCTGCCCCGACACACAGGCCCCATCTGCCTGGTGGGCGCGTGGTGGGGTCCGGGTGGGAATGTCGGTCATGGGCCTGGGCTGCGTCAGCTTCAGGCAGCTCCGCCAGCCCAGGTGAAGGCACCCAGTTCGCCCCCCTGCTCACCCCATCCCTGCTCTGCACCCCTGGCCTCCAGCCCCCGACTGCTCACCTCTCCCCGGTACTCAGGGCAGCAATGGGGGCTGCAGGGCTCTGCCCCGTCCCGAGGTGGCCCTCCCGACACCCTGCCCTGTGCACACCTCCCCGAAGCCCTGGCGCAGGAGAAGGCCCGCCAGCCGGCCCCTGAGGCCCCAGTGAAGCAGCCTGTTCCTGCGCAGCCGCTCTGTGGAGGCCGCACCGCCGAACCATCCCTCCGCACCAGCCTGGAAGGCCTGCTTCTGGCTTTAAACGGCTGCTCTTGGTAGAGGAAACATATTATCAACTCGTGAAAATACATGCCTGAGGAAACAAAGGTAGCCGTTCGTTTTAAAAATGTATCACATTTTTCAAAATTGAACCTGCTGTGTGGTGAGGTCCGGAACGCAATGCGGAAGGAACCACTCGGATGCGTTGAAATTAAAACCCAGAGCAGCGTCAGGTGGGGCTGCAATCCGACCTGAGAGATTATGGAAACGGGAGGCGTGAAGAAACAGGGACACCCCCTCTTACTGAAGTCATGGCTCCCCACGACTGATCCTGGGTGATAAATTTTTCAGGGGCTGCACCAGTGACACCGAGTGGCATCAACAAGTTCACACGGCAGGACCCCTTTCCACCGAAACCGGCCTGTTCGGGGGCCCGCGGCCCAGACAGGTGCCCGGAAATCTGCCATCTGTTGGCAGGACGTTGGCAGGGTCTGGCTGGTCCGTTTAACTTCTCACAAACAGATGTCCGACGTGCTCACTCACTTCCACGGCAGCAGCAGCTCCGCAGGCCTCTTCGCGAGCCGATGGAGCGCCCTCTTGGTCCTGACAGCACGGCCACGGCCACGGCCCGGCCGCCCCGCTGAGGGCGCAGTGACGGCGGGAGCCTGCGGCCCGGCGTGCCCTCCACGCACCGGCCTCTGACCCACTCAAGCTCTGAAGCGAGTTGCCCGCTAAGCCCAGCCCAGCATCGACCCAAAGACAGTCCAAGGCGAAGGGAAGCAGCCAGCACCACGCGGCAGGTCAGGCGGCCGTGCCCAGGGGAAGCCCCCGCCCGCCTGGGCACGGGCAGGTCAGGGACACTCCCGGGCGGCCCCACCCAGCTCTGCACAGCGCCCCCCTCATCATGGACGCCTATGCTCCCCACGAGGCCACACACGCCTCCGGCCAGGTCTGCCTTGCCTATCACTCCACCTCGAGTGGCTCACCCGAGGTGTCCCGGCTCAGAGGAGCTTAACAAAGGATTTACGGCGAGAAGGATGAGGAAGGACCGCATGAATTCTGTCTTCTGGATGGAGAGAGAAGGTATAAGTAGGTCCTCCGACTCGTCCAGTTCCCGCCATGACGCGAACGCTGGGAGGGGCCAGCAGATGCCTGAGTCCAATGTCACACTCACCTAGCGCCACAGGCTCCGCCACATCCACACGTGCTCCGCAGCCAGGTGCGTGGCTTTAGAAACCGGCTCAGAAGCCACCAGCGCGGCCGCAGGCCTTTCTGATCCTAATGTCAGTGTCTCTGAGATCAGGCCGCCACGAGACGCCCTAGGAGCCTCTGGCTCACACCCCTGCACCCTCCTTTCCCCTGAGCACGCGCACCGTGTGTCCGCACGTCCGCAGCCCGCGCTCAGTGGCACCGCCCGAGTTCTCTTCTAGACCCTCCCGAACGGCATGAAGATACGCCCTGTCCCAGATGCGGGACCCGGGGCTGAGGGGGCCCTGTCCCAGATGCGGGACCCGGGGCCGAGGGGGCCCTGTCCCAGATGCGGGACCCGGGGCCGAGGGGGCCCTGTCCCAGATTCGGGACCCGGGGCCGAGGGGGCCCTGTCCCAGATGCGGGTCCCGGGGCCGAGGGGGCCCTGTCCCAGATGCGGGACCCGGGGCCGAGGGGGCCGCGTACTTGCTTGTGCTCCCTGGGGAAGCAAAGTGGCCATGTGGCCGTCACTGTAGGGTCTCACTCTGAGAACCGACCAGATCCGAGTTTCTTGCCTGGATCCCACCCCTCCCCACAGGGTCCAGTGCCTTCCTCAGCTCTGACGTCGCGAGACCACTGCTGGGCGGCCGGGTCTGATAACATGGCCATACGGGTCCTGTAGCGGGAGGAGGGGCGGGCACCACGGACGCCCATGTTACACTCAGGAGGCGCCGGTGGGGGACGCGTGCTCTTCCACATCTCACCCCCTCCCTGCAGGCGCGTGGGCTCCTGGCCGGCAGGGACCTGCCTCAGCTAACTCGCTGTCGCCGGTCCGGTCCCAGAGCAGAGCTCCCCCACTCCTGGGACCCGGTGCCCCCCCACTGCGCAGGACTCCCGCCCCCAGGAGGCAGGCGGCGCTGAGGAGCGGGCTCCTGGCCGAGGCCTGGGTCCGCGCACCCACGCGGTGCAGTGACCGGAAGGCTCACGCAGGCGGGAGTGCCTGGGAAGCAGAGCTTCGTTCGGGGTGGTGTGTCCGCCTAACCCAGAGCCAGGCAGGCGGGGAGCAGGGCAGGCGGGCGTGGAGCCCATGCTGTCCTCGGCCAGGCTGCCCTGAAGGGCCGGATGGGGTGTCAGGGCCGTGCTCCTGCCGCTCGCTGGCTCAGTGCTTTTTCAGTGCCTTTGTCTCCACCCCACTGTCGCTGGCTCTGGGGGTCACAGGGTCAAGGGTCAGTGCTGGTTGGGGTCACTGGAGTGGCCATTCAGTGTCACAAGCAAAACCCTCCCAGCAGACAGGGCCGACCCGTCTCAGCCTCTGCCCTGGCGCCTGGGAGGAGCCTGGCTCCTGGTGGGCAGAGGCCAGACCAGGGCACTGCTGGGGTCTCCCCGGCCCTGGTTCCCGAGGGCCGCTCAGCCATCAGAGCTGCCTGGTGGCACACCACGGGGCTGGGAGGACACGGCCTGCGGCCACCGGGGGCCTGGGGTTCTCAGAATGGGAACCAGCTGGGGAGGCCAGCGTCTGTGTGATGGGACCCCTGCTCTGGGCAGCACTGAGGGTGAGGACAGACCACCTTCGGGGCACTGCCCGGGAGCCGGGTGGAGGGCGCCGGTCTCCTCAGGCTCCCCCAAAAGCAGGGGACTGGACAGGGACTCCAAGTTCGGGGCCTCAAGAGCGAAGGAAGACTTTGGGAGATGCAGACTGGGGGGCGCAAGGGGCATCAGGAGCTCAGCTCCGGAGGGAGGGGGATGAGCAGCAGGGACTGGAGTGGGGCGTCAGGAGCAGTCTTGGCGGGTGGCAGCCCTGCAGGGGCCCAGAGGCAGGAGGGGTGGGTGCAGGGAGGGACGGGATCCAGGCTGTGTTTTGCTGGCTTGTGGGGCCGGTGGGGTGCGTGCTGAGCATGGCTTTGCTGAAGGACTTGGTGCCGGTGGAGACACGGGGGAGCCCCCAACGTGCCAAGTGTGTGCGGCTCACGGATCTGAGGAAAGCCCCACCTCGAGCCCGTCGCCGCCATCATCCACAGACACAGGGCGGGCGGGCGAGGGCTGACGCAGGAGAGCAGGGTGCCCGCGTTCCCGCCAGGACCACGCCTGCAGCCCCTGCACTCGCTCCCGCAGGTGGAGGACGGGGTGGGGGTGGGCCTGCGCCTGAGCCGCTCCTGGAGCTCGGTGCCCTGAACTCACTCAGAGGTCTCCTCCCAGGGTCCCGCTGGGGCTGCGCACCGGCCTGTCCTCGGGACACTTGGCATCAGGGGTCATGTCTGGGCCTCGAGGCACGTGCCCTGCATAGCGGCTGGCGCCTGACACCAAACCCTAATTTACGGGCTGAGGTCACTCGGACGTGGCTGCCAGCCACGTGCACCGTCCTGCTCTGAGGCCCTGAGCTCTCCAGACACCAGGCCTGCCCCGGAGCACTGTGCCAACCAGCACAGAGGGTACACAGTGAATTTAAACACAGAGCAGGTGGCAAAAACCCACACCCATTTTTAAGATAAAAGATGGGACCCCAGCCTGGCCGGCATGGCTCTGTGGTTGAGCGTCAACCTATGAACCAGGAGGTCATAGTTCGATTCCCGGTCGGGGCACATGCCTGGGTTGGGGGCTCAGTTCCCAGTGTGGGGCGTGTAGGAGGCAGCCAATCAATGATTCTCTCTCATTATTGTTTCTCTCTCTCTTCCCCTCTCCCTTCCTCTCTGAAATCAATAAAAACATAAAAAGTAAAAAAGTAAAATAAAAGATGGGACTTCAAAGACACCTGCCTGCTGTTGGGCCTTGGAGCCGAGACCTGGCCCCTCATCGCGCTGCCCCGGGCAGGGCTGGTGTCTCCTTCGGGCTCACTCCTGCCCCAGTCCTTCTAGAACTTGGCCGTCCAGCTGCAGGGGTCGGCTAGGGTCCCCAGCACCTCCCACTGGGGTTGCTGAGGCAGATGTGTGCTGCCCCTGCCGGGCCCTCCCAGGCCCGGGTCTGCGGTCACCTCTTACATGTTAACGTGGCCCTGCCGCCCCGCCCCCACCTGATAAAGCAGTCCTAGCCCCTTAAAAGCAGAGGCTGTGGTCGGAGGCTTGGTCCTGCATCTGATTTTCCTCTGTCCATTTAAATTCTTCGCATGTTTCAAAATCGTGTTTCTTTCTTCCCCACCTCCCTGACTTTCACTCTCACTTAATTTACAAGGAAATGTGCTTTGAACTTGTAACTAGGACGTGGGAGAACAAGCCCCTGCTCTCTCGGTAAGCTGGCATCCTGCCTTCGCTTTAAACCTCCAATTGCTGACGAGCATATATTTTTTCTTTGCTTCTTAAAGAAACAGCAAGATCTAAAAAAGACATCCAAATGCCTAATATAAAAGTGCTGTCAGGGAAGGGAATTATCAATTATTATTCTTCTCAAAGAAAAGATATTCCTTAATTCTTCCGGGATTTGCAGTTTCCGGTGTTGGTGGAAAGCGTGTCTGAGGGGGCAGGTGGGGGTGTCTGTGGGGACCTGTTGTGTTTGTGTGGTTTTCAAGAGCTGAAAGGAACCTTCTAGGTTTTTAGTGTCCGTCCCCCCCCCCCCCCCCCCGCTGCGAGCTCTGTGGGCTGGCGCATTGTCCTGATATGCCAAGTTGTAGGTTTGACCTCTGGGCAGGGCACACACAGGAATCAACCAACGAACACAGCAATAAGCAGGGTCCCTCTCTAGAAGTGACAAAGGCCATGGGACGCCCATCCGTTCCTGGGGAGCCCTCATTGGGTGAGACCTGCACGAAAACCCAACAGCCTCTAAAGCAGGGGTGGGCAAACTTTTTGACTCGAGGGCCACAATGGGTTCTTAAAGTGGACCGGAGGGCCGGAACAAAAGCATGGATGGAGTGTTTGTGTGAACTAATATAAATTCAAAGTAAGCATCATTACATAAAAGGGTACGGTCTTTTATTTCAATAGTTTTATTCATTTCAAACGGGCCGTATCCTGCCAGCGGGCCGTTGTTTGCCCACGGCTGCTCTAGAGTGTGGGCGGAGCCAGAAAAAGACAGAAAGTGCCTCTGCCGGGGGCCGGGGCGCAGTGACCTTATTTCCCTGCCAGGAACTGGCGGACAGAGCAGAGGGGCCCGAGGTCACAGACGCTGGGACAGGTGGGGGCGCCACAGGCAGCACCTTCCTCTCAGGCGGCCTCCAGGGACCAGGCAAACTCCCCGTGGAGAGTGTGCCCAGAGCGACGGAGGCAGGTGAGCGCCTCACGGAGGAGCGGGCCCCGGGCAAGGCCAGTCCTAAATCGCCACACTCCTTCCTGAGTTCAGGCTGTGAGACGACTTCCTAGAACATCAGGGCGTGTTGAAGACATTTACAAGATCTTTTTTATATTCTTGAGGGAAACAAAACTGTGGGTGCAAGTTAAGTTGCCTTAGAGCTGGTTGAACAGCCAGTGTCCAAATCCACGGCTGAAAGTCCCTCTTCGCGCCGGTTCCGTGGGCTCGTCCCAGCTCGGGCCTGCCGACCATCTCATGGCGGACGCGGAGGGACCTTTGCCACGCGTGCTCAGCAATCGGAGTCCTCGGGGGAGGAGCGGCGCGGACGCTGCTCAGGACGCTGCGACCTGTGCCGGGTCCTGTCCTGGTCGAGGAGGCTGCTCGTGTAACTCAGGGGGAATTGGTGGCACGTGGTTGTCCCCCGCTTCACACGACAGCCTGTCTCCCGGGCCGGGACGTGCGTGCACCCTGCACTGTCCGGCCACTCCTGCAGCTGGGCAGGCCCTCAGCCCCGCACCCGCCCTCCTCCTGTGCGGATTACCTGCCCGTCTCCATCTCCGTCCTGGTCGTTGGGTCAGGACGTTCAGGAGGATGGGGCCCTCTGTCACGTGGCCCTGCGGGCCGATGCTGTGTTGTTTCCTGCATCGGGGTGCTCTCCCCTAGCAGGACCCTGCCGAGACCCCCGAGAGCCAGGTCCTGGTCCGCACAGGTCCCGATCCTCCCCTCCTGGGTTCGCTGGCTCCTAGGGGCCGGTGGCCACCAGAGGACGGCAAGCTGGCACAGGGAGCTGGAGAGTGCGGTCCTGAGCCCACGCCCTGGACCTGAGGCAGGTGGTCCCTCATCCTTCCTTCCTGCGATGATTTCACCCTGAAGATGCTCCCTGAGAAACCCCTGAACTCGCCCTCTGCTCCGGCACGGGGGCGCCCAAGTCCCACCGTGTGTCCTCCGTCCTGGGAGACGGCGTACCCACGGACTGGCCCTGGCAGGACGTGGCCCCTCAGACCAACCCGTGACTGGCATCCCAGGATGCCCTCGGGTGCGCCCTGCCGGCCAAGGGCCCGGGCGCACGCACCCTCCCCGTGGCCCTCACCTGGCCCAGGGCTCTGCTATAGGGATTCCCCGGGCCTTTCCTTTGAAAACTCGGGGTTGGCATCGGTAAAGGAGGAATTGCCTTGTTGTTATTAATAGCCCGAAATCGCCTGGCACCAGGCAGCCTGAAAAAGCGTGAGGTCAGTCTCAGCCAAGCAGGTCTGGGCCACACAGAGCCTGCGGGGGGGGGGGGGGGGGGGGGGGGCGAGGCCCCGCTGGTGGGGCTGGGACCGCACCCTGGGCAGTGCTGGGCGCCAGGAAAAGTGAAGAGTTGAGGTCTCCACCTGGACTAGAATTTTCAGGGACACCCCTCACTAGGCCGCCCCCTGCTCTGCAGCCTGGGCGCTGCTGGTGCTCCGGCCACCAGGTGGGCCGGTGTGTGAGCAGGTGAGCACACCGCACAGGTGAGCAGGTGGGCACTCCTTCGTGAGAAGACCAAGAAGACCGTGGCGGCCGCGAGCTCCCGCCGGGCGGTGAGCGACGTACACGTTGCGGACCAGTAGTTTCATTGCTAGCGTCACCCAGTGGCCAGATAAGTGTCTATTGAACGAGTACAAAAAAGGATTTCCATAAATGTTAAAGGCGCGCTTTAAAATTAAACACCCATTGCATTTTGAAGCGATTTATTACGTGCTCTTTTTAAAGTGGGACACTTGTAAAGCGCTGTGTACTAGGAAGGGGGATCCTCGGGATCCGTCTGCAATGTGTCAAGTGCTGTGTGAGAGGCTCCTGGAAGGCAAGGGGGTCCCAGCACCCACCCCAGTTTCCTGTCCTTTCAGCCTCCTCCGCCACTTTGGAGTAAATGACGATAAAAACAGAAAATGCATCGGAACCGACTTTACCTCTGACGGTTTCCCGGTGCCCATGGAGCCAGGGGCCAGCACAGGTCTGGCCTTGGGGAGGGGCCGAGCGCCACGGAGACACACTGGGTTTGACACCCGGACCTGGCTCCTGGGGACCCGTGTCCTCGAGGCGCGGCCGTTCACAGGAGCCTGAGGCCCCACAGAAGCCCTCGCCCGCCTCCCGCATGCCAGTGTCTGTGGCTCTATCCCCAAGGGGCGTCACGAGGATTTCACGTGGAGGAGACCACCAGCCCCCTCCCCACCTAACGGGGACGCTGAACGAAGGGGTCGGGCTGGGCAACCCCTCCTGCCCCACATTTCTGTGTTCTGTGATTACCCCCCATGTGGAGGTTGGAGAGTGGAATTCCCTGCAGAGAAAGGCGTGTCTGCCAGGCCGGGCGTGGGGGCTGGGAGCCCCTAATAAACCTCCCACCGCCGCCCTGGCTGGACCGTGCCGTCTGAGTGTCATGGAAAGAACCAGCGAAACTTCTCTGTGAACCTGTGACTTTCGCTTTGAGCACAGATCCAGCCCCAGAGACGGCGGGCAGGCCCAGTCCTCCCGGCACCCAGCCACCAAGGCTCCCACTGGCTGAGGGGAGTCCTGGGAGGTCTACAGAGAATGTATCTCCTCTCTTTAAGCCATTGCTGTTGATTAATCCCAAACCAAGGTCCAAGCCGCTGCTTTAGGAAGGGAGGTGGTTTTAAACTGCCATCCGTGGCCGCGGGAGCAGGACAGAGAAACGGGTCGCCCGACGCCCTCCGAAGTGATAAGGCAGCGCCCACCGGTCTCGCGTAGAATGACCTCTAGAGGAGGGCCACTCCCGGGACACTGCTCCGTGAGCGCCCGGCGTCCACAGGGCCTGCCGGGTCCTCCGCGGGCCGGGCTTGGGAGGAGCGGCGCCATCCGGGCCGCCCTGGATGTGAGGAAGTAGGGCCGGACCCACTCCAGCCCCTGGGGCCCGCCTACGCTGAAGGGCAGCAGAAACTCCTAGAATAATAGTTGTGATTTTGGGGGAAATTGAGAATTGTTAAAGTTCAGACAAAGGTATATGAAGCCTCTTTTTGTCATCAGATCTATACAAAAGCCCAGAGGAGGGTCTTGGTTACAAGGATGATTCTAGGAAAATAAGTAGCCCCCGTGGAGTGGCCCCTGTCCGTCTTACCCTGTGCGTGGGGTCAGTGAGAGGAGGAAGAAGTGGCCTCGGCCCCGGCGGGCGGCCTCAGCCCTCGCTCACCCCGCCCGCGCTGGGCGCCACGCCTGCTCCTCCCGCTCCCAGGACCCGCCCGCACGCTCGGTGGCCTTGGTCTTTACTGCCCAGGGCCAGGCAGCAAGGGAGCTTTGTCCTCATTCAGAAACATAGAAACCACAAACAGGAGGGAAGATGGGCAGAGCCCTCCGCCCAACTCGCGGCCTCTGCTGAGAAGGGTACAGGATGCCGAGGGTCTCACCGCCTGAGCCTGGAGCGGAGGGTCAGGCACCCACTCCCATGCCCACTCTCACTCTCGGACCCAGTCCTGTCTTCTCTTTAAATGTGAAATTGGCGGTTGCCTATTATTCCATGATTTGCTTAAAACCGGCGATTTCAGCCAAAGTGCTGCAGGAATGTTTAACACACACAGTCCCTGACACGCAGTCGGGGCCCTGACTCCTTTCCCGAAGCTGTTGCCACGGCAGCCACAGCGTCTAGGCGAGGGAGCCAGAGCTGCGCGGGGCATTGCGGACGTCACAGCTCACAAAGCCCCCGTCCATAAAGGACAGCCACAGTGCTGCGTGCCTGCTGGTGTGCTGCATGCCTGCTGGTGTGCTGCGTGCCTGCTGGTATGCTGCGTGCCTGCTGGTGTGCTGCGTGCCTGCTGGTGTGCTGCGTGCCTGCTGGTGTGCTGAGTGCCTGCTGGTGTGCTGCGTGCCTGCTGGTGTGCTGCGTGCCTGCTGGTGTGCTGAGTGCCTGCTGGTGTGCTGCGTGCCTGCTGGTGTGCTGCGTGCCTGCTGGTGTGCTGCTGCATGCCTGCTGGTGTGCTGCATGCCTGCTGGTGTGCTGCGTGTCTGCTGGTGTGCTGCGTGTCTGCTGGTGTGCTGCGTGCCTGCTGGTGTGCTGCGTGTCTGCTGGTGTGCTGCTGCGTGTCTGCTGGTGTGCTGCATGCCTGCTGGTGTGCTGCATGCCTGCTGGTGTGCTGCATGCCTGCTGGTGTGCTGCGTGTCTGCTGGTGTGCTGCATGCCTGCTGGTGTGCTGCGTGCCTGCTGGTGTGCTGCGTGTCTGGTGGTGTGCTGCACGCCTGCTGGTGTGCTGCTGCGTGCCTGCTGGTGTGCTGCGTGTCTGCTGGTGTGCTGCATGCCTGCTGGTGTGCTGCGTGCCTGCTGGTGTGCTGCGTGTCAGCTGGTGTGCTGCATGCCTGCTGGTGTGCTGCTGCATGCCTGCTGGTGTGCTGCGTGCCTGCTGGTGTGCTGCATGCCTGCTGGTGTGCTGCGTGTCTGCTGGAGTGCTGCGTGCCTGCTGGTGTGCTGCTGCATGCCTGCTGGTGCTGCAGAAAGCCAGTCATTAGTTTGTGTGCCAGAAGGTTGAAAATCACCAGCTTAAAACACGTAACAATAAAAATAAAGTTAAATAAATAATAACAATAAAAAGTTTTTTACTAATTCAAGTGAGAAATAAAAATGCTTAACAGTGTAGCCGGCTTTCTCAGCTGGAAATGACACAAAACATTGAAATACCCTCAGCGCCGCTTGTCTCCTCTGTTGCTTGCTGTTGCAGATGATGCCGGAGTTACTTTCTCACCTGGATATGTGCAGTTATGTTGTAACTTTTATAATGAGGTGACAAGACATGGGGGTTTTGCTCATAGAGAATGTGCATTTTCATTGCCAAATTCCCCTCCAGAGGGCCTTTACCCGTTTATGCCCATAAGAGCAGCATATGGAAAAAAAGTAGCGTGTTTTTTGCCAATGTGACAGGCTAACTATTGCTTAAGTTTTTTATTTTTAATTGTCACAAAGTCGGACAAGTTTTCATGTACTAATTTCCACCTGCATGTCCTCTATGATTTCCCTGAGTCTATGCTCATTTTTCTTGTATTTTTTCCTTACTGATTTGTGGGAGCCATTTGTATATTGGAAGTACTAACCTTTTAAGATGTCTGGGCTTTAAAAATCGCTTAGAATTTGTGATGATCTGGTTGCCAGATAAACATACGTTTCCTGTTTCCTTCTGATCACTCATGGTCCACTGTCTTTACGTTTAGGTCTGGCTTTCATGTGGGGCCTGGTAGGATGGCGTCCCACTTCCCAGGTGAATTTATTTGTCCTTTACCAGCGGCAGGAGGGGCCCTCACTCCCAACACCGTTCGGCCAGCGCAGCCTCCGACAGCTCACTCCCCTCGCCGCCAGCCTGAGGCCGCCTGAGTGGCATCAGATAGTTTATATCCACAGGAAGCTGCTCGTCCTCTGTCCCCAATATCTGGCCTCCTGAATCTCATTCTTCCCAGACCTGAATCCAGACGGTCTTTAAACCAAATTCTCAAGTCAACACCTATGCACATGTTTGCACTCACTCACACACACACACACACACACACACGCACACACACACTCAGACACGCTGTGACATGTCCTGCTCACGTGATTGCATAGACCCCTCGTCACCTGCTCTCCTCTGATTCCACTCCTTTATTTGTAATCCTCATCCCACTGATTTTAGGGAGAAAGGAAGGGAGAGAGAGAAACACCGACGGCTGCCTCTCATAGGCACCTCCACAGGGAACAGACCCACGCCCCAGGCCTGTGCCCTGACCAGCAATGGAATCCACAACCTCGCAGACCCAGGAGGCCGCTCCGGCGGGTGGCAGCAGTGCTGGGCACGGGCGCCTCTCCACCCATCTTCTCATCTAAGTTGGGAATATTAACAGGAACGACATCCTGAGAATATTGAGGCCGCTTGTGAGGGGAGCGTGCCAAGTGCTTAGCAGCGTGCCTGGCAGGCGCGGCGTGGGTGTCCCACACGGAATTGGTCAGCTTGGTCAGGACTGTCTCTGTCCATCGGAATCCAACATATCTGCAAGGCATGGAGTTTCCCCAAGTCTCCTCAGAGGGAATTCCCCACCCCCCGTCTCTCTGTCTCTCCCTGTCTCTGTCTCTGTCTCTCTCTGTCGCTCTCTCTCTGTCATGTCTTGGTCACAGCCTGTGGGGCAGGGCCTCTGTGAATCCAGCTCAGCACCCTGCCAGGCACCTAGTGAGGGGCCGTGGATTGAGGTGGGAAGGTGGCCCTCCCATGGCCTACCTGTGGCTGCGTAACGAACTGTCCTGAAGCCCAGGCTCCCGGAACAGCTGTTTTGTCACAGATCTGTGGTCTGGGCAGGGATGGTGCGATGGTTCCCAGGCGGCTCATTCTCACGGCCAACACCTGGGGCTGGTTGGCTGGGAGCTTGGCCAGGGCTGCGGGCCTCAGCCTCAGGCCCATCGTACGGCACCTCCTCGCAGAGTGGCGGCCAGTGCCCCAGAGCAGGAGTCCTGGGAGATGGTGGGTGTCTCCCCGCTGGGCCAGCAGGCACACGCACCCCTCGGCAGGTGTGTCCGGCGGTGGGTCCCTGTAGCTGGGCGGGGCCACCTTCGGGGCACAGGGAAGCACTTGGGAGAACGTGCTTTCTGGGTCATTGGGAAGCTCCCCACGCTGAGCGCAGGATTTCATCCTCACCTGAGGGTATTCCCACTGCTTAGAGAGAATGGAAGGGAGGGAGGAGGAGGGAGAAGGAAGGAGGGGGGACTCAGAGCGAGAGAAACATCGATGTGAGAGAGATACATGGACTGGTTGCCTCCCACATGTGCCCCAACCAGGGCCAGGATCAAACCTACAATCCAGGTATGTGCCCTTGACCAGGAACTGAACCCTCAGCCCTTCAGTGTGCTGGCTGAGGCTCTAACCACTGAACCACTGGCCAGGGCTTGGACTGCACAACTTTTTAATAGAAATATCTGCCCGAGGAGAGAGCCGGAGCATGCATTTGGAAAGCTCACGGCGCCATCATTTCATTACAGGAAATGAGAGAAATCAGCTCTCGCCTTCAGAATTCCATGTCCTCTGGGGCAGAGCCCACAATGGCGGGAGCCTCTGAGTCAGCCAGGGGGGTGGGTGGCGGGAGGGGCACTGAGACCTTCTGCGGCAACACTGGCTGGGAGCTTGGTTTCTGTGTGTGTGGCTGCGAGGAACACACGGTCACGTGGTCACCGATGCTGGGCCTGCCCCCGGCCTGGGACTGACCCGCAGGATCCTCCCGTCGCATCCTGTCTGCACACTCTCCGAAGCTGAGCACAGCCCCCGGATGCTCCTGAGGAAAATCTATGGACTAAACAAACACAGTGAAGGCACCAGAGTGTCACCTCTAAGTTACATGCAGCGTGCGGGCACTAGAAAGAGTGTTTTTTTTCTTCTACTCCCACCCCCAGCACATGCCCTCACCCCCCTGGTGTCTGTGTCCATGGGTTATGCTCATATGCATGCATAGAAGTCCTTTGTTTGATCTCCCCATCCCACCCTCCCTGGCCTTCCCGCTGAGGTTGGACAGCCTGTTCGATGCTTCTCTGTCTCTGGCTCTATTTTTGTTCATCAGTTTATTTTGTTCATTAAATTCCACAAATGAGTGAGATCATGAGGTATTTATCTTTCTCTGACTGGCTTATTTCACTTAGCATAATGCTCTCCAGTTCCATCCATGCTGTTGCAAATGGTAGGAGTTCCTTCCTTTTTTACCGCAGCATAGTATTCCATTGTGTAGATGTACCACAGCTTTCTAATCCACTCATCTACTGATGGGCACTTAGGCTGTTTCCAAATCTTAGCTATGGTGAATTGTGCTGCTATGAACATAGGGGTGCATATATCCTTTCTGATTGGTGTTTCTGGTTTCTTGGGATATATTCCTAGAAGTAGGATCACTAGGTCAAACGGGAGTTCCATTTTAACTTTTTTGAGGAAACGCCATACTGTTCACAGTGGCTGCACCAGTCTGCATTCCCACCAGCAGTGCACGAGGGTTCCCTTTTCTCCACATCCTCTCCAGCACTTGTCGTTTGTTGATTTGTTGATGATAGTCATTCTGACAGGTGTGAGATGGTACCTCATTGTTGTTTTGATTTGCATTTCTCTGATAATTAGTGACTTTGAACATTTTTTCATATGTCTCTTGGCTTTCTGTGTGTCTGCTTCCAAGAAGTATCTATTTAAATCCTTTGTCCATTTTTTATTGGATTGTTTATCTACCTTTTGTTAAGTTGTATGAGTTCCCTATAAATGTTGGAGATTAAACCCTTATCTGAAATATCATTGGCAAATGTGTTCTCCCACGCAGTGGGCTTTCTTATTGTTTTGTTGATGGTTTCTTTTGCTGTGCAGAAGCTTTTTATTTTGATGTAGTCCCATTTGTTTATTTTCTCCTTAGTTTCCAATGTCCTAGGAGCTGTATCAGTGAAGATACTGCTTCGGCATATGTCTGAGATTTTGTTGCCTTTGGATTCTTCTAGAATTTTTATGGTTTCCCATCTTACGTTTAAGTTCTTTATCCATTTTGAGTTTATTTTTGTGTATGGTGTAAGTTGGTGGTCTAGTTTCATTTTTTTGCAAGTATCTGTCCAATTTTCCAAACACCATTTATTGAAGAGACTTTCTTGACTCCATTGTATGTTCTTGCCTCCTTTGTCAAATGTTAATTGTGCATATTGGTTTGGGTTGATTTCTGGGCTCTCTATTCTATTCCATTGATCTATATGTCTGTTCTTGTGCCAGTACCAGGCAGTTTTGAGAACCGTGGCTTTGTAACATAGCTTGATATCAGGTATTGTGATACCTCCAACTTTGTTGTTCTTTCTCAGGATCGCTGCAGCTATTCGGGGTCTTTTTTTAATTCCATATGAATTTTTGGAGAGTTTGTTCTAGATCTGTGAAATATGCCGTTGGTATTTTAATGGGGATTGCATTGAATCTATAGATTGCTTTGGGTAGTATGGACATTATAATGATGTTGATTCTACCAATCCATGAACACGGCATGTTCTTCCATCTGTTTATGTCTTCCTCTATCTCTTTTTTCAATGTCCTGTAATTTTCTGAGTACAAGTCCTTTACCTCCTTAGTTAAGTTTATTCCTAGGTATCTTAATTTTTTTTGTTGTAATGGTAAATGGGATTGTTTATTTAATTTCTCTTTCTGTAAGTTCATTATTGGTGTATAAAAAAGCCATAGATTTCTGGGTGTTAATTTTTAGAAAGACTTTTTAAGTTGCCAAACTTTTTATTTTATTTATTGATATTTTTAGAGAGAGAAAGGGGCAGGGGAGAGAGAGAGAGAGAGAGAGAGAGAGAGAGAGAGAGAGAGAGGCATCGATTTGCTGTTATACTTATTGATGCATTCATTGGTTGATTCTTGTATGTGCCCTGGCCAGGATCAAACCCGAAACCTTGGTGTATTGGGAGGATGCTCTAACCTAGTGAGCTACCCGGCCAGGTGAGTTGCTAAACATTTTCCCCAAAAGTAAAGCCACAAGCGCGCAGCCTGCACAGACCCAGGCGGAGGGCTGTTTTAAATGCACTCTCTGAAGGTGACTCATCTTCCCATCCCTTCAAGCTCAGTGCCCTGCTCAGATGTGGGCAGACGGCCTCCCGGCAGCAGCTTGGCCCCCACCCACCACGGGGTGTCCGCCTGTCCACCTTTCTGGGGACCCGCAGTGCACCCCACAGGAAGGGCCAGCACGGCCCAGGACCACGGAGCTGCTGATGGGGGCAGGTGGCCTCCGCAGGTCCAGTGTCTGTGGGCCATGGGGGTGCAGGCACCACCCCCAAAGCAGCAGGAACCACCGCGGGGTGAGCGGGAGGCAGCACAGGGGTAGGGTTTCCCCCTGTCTGGCTGGTGGTGGTCAGAATCATAGGGGGGCAGGCCCCTGGGGTCTCCACAGCGTCTGGTGAACTTGTGGCAGCGAGAATTCAAGTTGCGGGGCCTTCAGGGCCTGGGGGCGGGAGGCAGGAGAGGGGACCTCAGCTCCCACAGCCCTAGAAGGGGGACAGAAATCCAAGGAGAGGTGTTAAGTGTTTACAGAACGGAGGCCGAAGCCATGCTTTTGCGCCCCACGTCTGCTAAGGACTCGGGACGCAGACTGCCCTTGCCCGGCCCTCGTGGGGCTGCGGCAGGACGCCCCCTCGCCTTTGCAATTGTGTGTTCACCTCCTGATGTTGCTGTGATACGCAGTGGAACTGACAGTCTCCATATTTGCTGAGTCATCCATCCCGGACACCCCAAACTCCGCACAAGGTCCTCAACCTAGGGGAGGGGTGGGGTGGGAACGGAGCTGAAGGGTGGTGGGGAGCTGAGGTGGGGGGGAGCTGAGGAGTGTGGTGGGGAGGGGAGAGGAGGGGAGGGATGGGTTGGTGTGGGGCGGGGATCCCGGTGGCCGCCTGCTGCCCACCAGCCAGCGGCTCACCAGCGCGGCCCCACAGATTAGCAGTAATTAAACTGTGAAATCGGACCAGCGCCCGGAGCCCGGATGCCGTGCCAGGCTGTCAGGAGGGGTCTCGGGGGACAAATAACTGCCGAGCCCGCACCCCCCTTGGCACGGGCGCGGGGCAGAATAATGAGCCGTTCAGCCTCCTCTGGGTGGACGCTGGCAGCAGCTTTCTGCGTTGCCATAGTAACGACAGGCCCGGCTCTGGTTAATGAAGATGGTCGTGAAAAATTATGCCAATGTTAAGGCCACTGCTTGTGAGCGATGGCACAGGGGCCCCCCGCCCGGCGCCATGACAATGGGGAGGCGACGGGACCCGGCGGGTGACGGGGCCTGGGGAGGTGACGGGATCCGGGATGCGCTGACAATGGGCAGAGGGGCCGGCGCCTGACTCAGGACATGGGTGGCGAGTGGTTTCTCCCTGTGGCTTTGCTCCCTAAACCCTCGGGGGTGCCCACCGCCTCGGGTCGCTTCTCCTTGCTTCCTGAGGAGACACCCTCAGCGAGGGAACGAGCTGAAGGAAATCACTGCTGATCATCTCCAGGTGATAGCTCCGTGGGTGACCTTTGTAGCTTATTTGTTTAAAACTGCTTTTCTCTCTTGACTGAAATTTTGGAGAAAGGTGGCTGCCCCTCCTGGTGCGTGGGCCCCTAGTGTCTCCATGGACACGGTGCCTGGCCCGCAGCGGGGCCGGTGGTCCGAGCATGAGCCCTGCCTCCCTCCACGGCTCAGGCTGCACAGCCAGGGCCCCGAGGAGCCGTGTGGCGTGTGACCGTCAGGGTCTCCCTGGGCCCTGCCCCATCTCCCCGATCGGCACTGGAAGCCCCGCAACTTAGAGGCCGGGGGGACGTGGGGGCTCTGGCCTCCTCGGGACCCGCCCTGCCGGCGGCCAAGGGGTCGGGTCGGCGGCGCCGCCTGCGCTTGCTTCGGGTGGCGGGGCGGCTCCGCGGCCGCCTTGAGCTCGGGCCTCAAGCTGTGTCCGGTGCTTGGCCTCAGCAGTGAGGGCTGTGGGGCCGCGCCCCATCCTCGGGGGTCCCCCAGAGCCTGCTGCCCGCACATGGGCTCCGGAGGCTGCTCCCCGGGGTCGGGCTCCCCGTCATTGAAGAACGGAAGGCGGTTTCCCCGGGAAGCAGACGGGGGACGCTCAGTCGAATGTCTCACCACAAACGCTGGGGAGAACGTGTGCAGGGAGGGTGGCCGGGTGAGGATTCGGCAGGCAGCACCCAGAACGGGGCTTTGGGGGTGGCCGGGTGAGGATTCCGCAGGCAGCACCCAGAACGGGGCTTTGGGGGTGGCCGGGTGAGGATTCCGCAGGCAGCACCCAGAACGGGGCTTTGGGGGTGGCCGTGTGAGGATTCGGCAGGCAGCACCCAGAACGGGGCTCTGGGGCCGGGCCGGGTGCTGGACAGCAGAGGCGGCTCAGGCCTGAGGCACCAGGCCCCCCGACCTCCCAAACCCCCGAGCTCCTCCCCTTCATTGCACATGGCGACAGCACTACATTCCGGCCGCCACAGAGCCCAGTGGGCAGGAGGGAGCTGGGGCCAGGGTGGGTGAGGAGATGTGGGCGCGGTGGTTTCTCTGAGGACGGGGTGGGGTTGTGAGCCCCGGGTTGTGCCAGGGGTGACCAGCACTCCCCAAGCCAGCTCGGGTGCCAGGGAACACACCCCCGGGACCTGCAAGGCACCTACACCACAGCCTCCCAGCCAACCATGAGGCCCTCCCTCCCCCGGGCCTGCAGGGCAGTGGCTGCTGGGCCCCCCAGATGGTGCCCAAGGCCTGCTCCTCCCCTAGCCATCAATTGGGAACCACGGGGTCCACCCCCTCCTTCCCTGCACAGACCTAGCCTTTGCGTGGCTCCTGGCCTTACTGCCTCAGCAGACCCTTGCATGGGACCATGTGGGAGGAGGACCCGCCACAGCCTAAGGAAGGAGAGGTGACCAGGGAGGCACGGGAAGGCTTTAGTCTGCAGGCCAGCAGCCGCCACGCAGGCGGCTCAGGCAGCATGTGGGGGACCCGGCCCGGAGGAGCCTCGGGAGCCATTGCCGAAGGGAGCCCAGGGATGGACCCTGCTCTGCCTGAGGAGTGTGCTCCGGGTGGCGGGGCTGTGGCCTCCGGCCAGCTCCTCTCTCGTCTCAGAGCTCTGAGAGCAAGCATCCGCCACCATCGTTACCTCCATGCTCTAATGCACCAGGACACGGGCCACACTGGGCAGTCATGGGGAGGGTGTCATTGCAGGGATGTCTGAGGGGACATTGGCCACGTGCCTGGAACCTCCCACCACACACACACTCACACACTCACACACACACATATACACATTCACACACACACACTCACACACTCACACACACTCACACACACACACACACATTCACACACACTCACACACACTCACACACACACTCACACACACACATATACACATTCACACACACACACTCACACACTCACACACACACATTCACACACACACTCACACACACACATTCACACACACTCACACACACACTCACACACACACACACACTCACACACACATTCACACACACTCACACACACACACTCACACACACTCACACACACACACTCACACACACACACACACTCACACACACACTCACACACACTCACACTCACACACACACACTCACTCACACACACACACATACACACACACTCACACACACACTGCTCACTAGTCACTTATTTGGTCCCTTAAGAGTTTTCAAACTCCGGAGGCCGCTCCTTCCCAGAGAGGCCGGACGTTAGATTCAGGGCGTCCCCGTTCTGCAGGAGCAGCCCCAGGGCCCCCAGCACCACCCCGCACGCTGGTCCCCAGCTGCTCCTCTTAGCTTTGGTGTCTCTTCACTGGAAACAGCACGGTCAGGCGCTGAAGGACAGGCAGGCAGGATTGGGGACGGGGGACCAGCTGGTGCGTGGCTCTGGGGAGCATCCGGCCGCCCGTGGCCTGGAAGCTGAGTCTTGAGCACATCAGAGCCTCTTGGGTCAGGAAATTGGCCGGAACCTCGCACAGCGGTTTCCAGCAGGACTAGGAGTCTCGGTGGCCGGAAGCGCTACGTGGTCCCGTGCAGACACAGCAGGTGCCTCCTCTCTCTCCGTCCCCTTCCCTTCCTCCTGCCACCTCCAAGCCAGACCGCTCGGTGTAGAAAGGGTGTGTGGGTGTGCCCGGGCCCCCACTCGGATGCCCAGGCAGGCGGGCTCCCTCCTGGGAGCCGGAGCCGCTCCCTGAGACAGTCAGGGGAGAGGAGGGAACTGCCCTCAGCACCATCCCATCTGGTCAGCAGCCGCCATGTCACCCTTACAGGGACCTCCGACGGCCTTCTCCTCAGGCAGCGGCCGGGCTCAGCAACCACCGCTGAATGCCTGCACCCCCTGCGCGATGCCTGGCAGCTAGACTGTCTGACATTTAATTTAAATGCACGGCACTTCCATTCAGCAATAACACAGCCACCCTCGGTGCTCCGGGTGGGCCCCTCCCTCGCTGGCTGCCCCCGCCCGGTGCAGCTCACGCAGACTGGACTCCAGCCTCACTCTGCCCTGACCACCCCATGCCCCACCCCAGGGTGGCCCTTTGCCTGTCAGGGCGTCTCCATCTGCAGTTTGTAACCAGGAAAGAAATCTATTTCTCAGCGAGGCACTTGCATGCAACCCCAGCCCATTAGCGGGCACTGTGGCCTCTCCCCTCACACCGGCCCACCGCCCGCCCCGCAGGCCGATGCTGTTCCCAGAGGGCAGGATGCTACTGGCCGTCCTTTCTTTCGGGAGCCTCTGGCCCAGGAGCCCTTTCCGTGCCGACGGAGACTGGCCGGAACCCTCCGGCCTGAGGTGAGCCTGGCGGCAGGCAGGACCGACAGACGCCCCCACCCCCCAGCCCTGCACCACCGGGGGCTCTGTACGTTGCATTCCGTTTGGTCTGCTCCTCTCTGAGACTCCGTAGGACCTCGGTTCCAGCTGCTTCCGTGTAAGCGCCCGGGACCGGGCCTGGTGCAGGGGGGAAGCTGCGGGCTGGGGTTTGGTGCTGGTTTGAACTGCCAAACCCATATTCAAAAGAAACAGACACACGCGGTGAATGTCCCAGCCACAGGGGAGGGTGAAGTCCAGGCCCGCCCGCCTCCCCGCCTCCCCGCCACCCCCCACCCCGTGCGGTCCAGGGGCACCAAGGGGGGCTGGGTCCGCAGCACTGAGGGAGCCGGGGCCGGGGGGCCACGGGGCCTTTGCAGCGGGCAGTGCTCCTCGCCCAGGGCCTGGCCACAGGCCTCACCTGCGAGCACCGTGACTTCCTCTCCGGCACTCAGGGGACCCATCAGCAGGCAGGAGCCCTCAGGCCTGTCCAAGCTCAGCGCTCAGGGGGGCCTGGTGTGCCTCCCCAGCAGACACAGCGGTGCCTCCTCTCTCTCCTTCCGGGGAGCCCGGGTGGGGAGCGGATGGCCTGGCCATGGCCATTCAGCAAGTACATGTGGGGCATGTGGGTCTGGCTCCTCCCAGACTCACGTCCTTTCTCTGCCAAGCTCGACCGGCCAGAGGGCCCCCTCCCGCCCCCACCTCCCCACCCATCCCTGCTGCGGGCCCCTGCACCTCAGCACCCGGAGGTGGGGATGCCCACACCCTACCGCCTGCTCCAGTGCACGGAAGGGCTGGATGTGTCACCTTTTCATGACCCTGGAGTCCCACCTGAGATTTCCCCGAGATCCTTTGGACCCCGGAGCCCCAGCCCCCAACAGGCCCCTCTGATCTGACCACATGGGCATCCTGGGTCCAGCGGAACCAGCTCCAAATTCCAGTCGCGGCACGGAGTGGCTGAGCCCCGCCCACTCGGCCCTCACCTCGGTGTCCACTCTGAATCCCACTTAGTGGGTCACCTTTCCCACTATCACCTAGGGCCACAGCTGCAGGGGCCCACACGCGTGTGGCCACACACAGAAGCCGACCTGCTGCCCCCCGCTAACCCCCTGAGGGGCCACAGCTGCCAGGGGCCCACACGCGTGTGGCCACACACAGAAGCCGACCTGCTGCCCCCCGCTAACCCCCTGAGGGGCCACAGCTGCCAGGGGCCCACACGCGTGTGGCCACACACAGAAGCCGACCTGCTGCCCCCCGCTAACCCCCTGAGGGGCCCAAGCGCCCAGGGCAGGTCACAGCAGGGGCACGGTGCCCACCACCCTTGCAGCTCATCTCCCCACAGGGACCCCTGGCCCGCACCTGCCCAGGGCTGGGACCGGGGATGTAGAAACGCATTTCCTGAGCGCCTGTCGTGACCATAGGGTCACTGCTGACTGGGAGACGGGGTGACGGTCCCGTGTGCTCATTCCCAGCAGGTGAAAGGGATCCGCCCCACACGGTTCCCTCCCCAGGGCAGCGCTCAGAGGCACAGCTGGCCTCCAGTCTCAGCCCCAAGCCAGGCCTTTTCTATGGGGGATGGCAGGCCAGCTGCCCAGCTCCTGAGGCCACAGGGGCCATTCATGATTCACGAGTGTGAAACCCATTCACCTCCCTCCCCCACCCCCTCCACCTGCCGACCCCGTCCCCCGTTCCTGCGGAGGAGGGATGTTTAGGTCTTAAAGGGGCGGTTGGGGGGCCAGGCTCCTCACCCCGCAGATGAGTCCCAGGGCACCCGGGGGGAGGGGAGGGGAGGGCTGAGGGACAGAGGAGAAGGATTTGGGATAGGGGGCCGTGTCCAGGGCCTCCCAGGCTCTGCCACGACCCTATGGGCTCTTGCGTTCCTGCCTCCCCTTCTGTCCCCTGCAGGGTCCTGGCTGCATCACTCCCGGGGCTTTCTGGTCTCTAAGTCCTAGTTCCCCTCCGGCAGGGACAGCACCGGGCCAGCCCACCGGTGAGGCAGAGTGGACACCGCGGTGAGCGGCGGAGTGGGCGGGGCTCAGTCAGCTCCGAGCCGTGACCGCCAGGAGCCAGGGAGGTGCTTGTCCCCTGGCACCCAGCACCGCCCTGAGCAGGCTGTGCTGGCGCCGTGTGGCGCTCACGGCGGAGTCGCCCTGGGAATCGTGGCCAGTGCTTCAGTCGGGACACAGGAAACTCTGAATTACCTCAAAAGCAATGCTCACTACGTCCTGACCACCGTTCCAGGGAAAAGCAGGTGCCCTTTGTCCCTCTTCACTGGGGGCCATGGAATTGGAATGGAGACCCCGGGGCCCTGAGGGGGAGGCAGAAGGCCTGGTGGGGCACCTGTGCTTCACAGGTGCTGGCCAGCAGGGAGTCCACGAGGCCAAAATTGGGGTGACTCAGTTTGCCAGCCTCCCCCCAAGCACAGTCCCCCCCAGGCCGACTGCTGAAGGGGAACCTGTAGGAAGACAAAAGCAGCGAGAGAGTCGGCCCCGGTGGGCAGATCAGGTGGTTGCAGTGCGTCCCGGACACCTGAGGCTGTGGGGCCGGTTCCCGGTCAGGACACACCCAGGCTGCAGGCTGAATCCTCGGTCGGGGCGAGTATGGGAGGCACCGATGGACGTTTCTCTCTCACTCTAGTATCAATACGAACACATCCTGGGGTGCAGACTGAATAAAAACCAGGGAGAGATGTACATGTGTGCTGAGGCTCGGGAACTGCCTGGGAAATTGACTTTTCAATCAATGAGCGGAGGGCACAGCTGGGCCCAGGGCCTCCGCTGGCTGGTGTTTGTCCGAGACGCCGGGGTCTTGCTTGCGAAGGTTTCTTCTCGCTGAGAAGGCCGCTGCCCTGGGCCCCCCACCGCCTGGCCAAAGAGCGCCAAAGCCACAGCCTCTTTATTCTACCCTTTGAAAATGTCACGGCCTCTCCCGCGTGCAGGGGGCGCTGCCCCGCCACGGCCACGCACCTGGCCTGGTGCTGGAGGGCTGTTGGCTCTGGTTTTCTCTCGGAAGGAGGGGGCCGGGGGGCGGCGGCCGGGGCTGCATGGGAAGCAGGGAAAACGGCACCCTGTGCACGAGCACAGGGACCCGAGGCCACCATCCCAGCCCAGGCTCTCCCTCCCGGAGCGCCGGCCGGCTCGCTCTATCTCCATCAGCTCGGCCCGCGGGCAGGGGCCTCCGAGGCCGGTGCTTGCCCTCAGCATCTCCCCCTCGTCTTCTGAGGACACCAGTCCCAGCAGACGGGCCCCACCCTTAGGACATGGAGACTTCATTATCTCCAGACAGTCACGTAGGTGGGTAGGGCCTCAACGCGCCTATTTGGGGGACAGAGTTTAGTCTGTAATACCGCCTACAACGGCACGGCCAGAGGGAGAGCCTGCGCTGCCCAGGGTCGAGCCTGGGACACGCTGAGGGTCCACTTCCTCTAGCAAAGGGGGGGCAGGACAGACCAGGGGGGTCCCTCTCGCTCAGTGGGATCCCGGGCCCCCTCACACTTAGCACAACCGTGTGATCCCCTCACACTTAGCAGAACCACGTGATCCCCTCACACTTAGCAGAACCGCCTGATCCCCTCACACTTAGCAGAACCGCCTGATCCCCTCACACTTAGCAGAACCACCTGATCCCCTCACACTTAGCAGAACCGTGTGATCCCCTCACACTTAGCAGAACCGCGTGATCCCCTCACACTTAGCAGAACCGCCTGATCCCCTCACACTTAGCAGAACCGCGTGATCCCCTCACACTTAGCAGAACCGCGTGATCCCTTCACACTTAGCAGAACCGCGTGATCCCCTCACACTTAGCAGAACCGCCTGATCCCCTCACACTTAGCAGAACCGCGTGATCCCCTCACACTTAGCAGAACCGTGCAGCCCCCTCACACTTAGCACAACCGCCTGATCCCCTCACACTTAGCAGAACCGCCTGATCCCCTCACACTTAGCAGAACCGCCTGATCCCCTCACACTTAGCAGAACTGTGTGGCCCCTCACACTTAGCAGAACCGCGTGATCCCCTCACACTTAGCAGAACCGTGTGATCCCCTCACACTTAGCAGAACCGTGTGATCCCCTCACACTTAGCGGGCTCCTGCAGTTTCCCGCCTGATCTGAGAAACATGGGACAGTGCAGCGGGCTGTTACCCATTACGCAGGTACAGTGGGCACTGGGCCTGACCCATCAAACGAGGAGGTCGCTCCATTTCCCCAGAACACGCTCCCAGGGCTGAGGGTCCTCACTGTCTCCATCGAGCCGAGACTCAGCCCTCACCTCAGCCCTGATTCAGCTTCCCTCTCAGACTGCAGGTGTGTGTCTGGCCCTCATCAACCCATGCTGGGCCCCAATATCCCCAGAGTCGGTGTGATCCACTCGCTTTGGGGAATTGGCTCAGCATTCGCTTCTGGGACAAACAGGTGAATGGAGGATCCCTCGTCCCACACCTGCCGTGCGCCCTTCCCCTGACGCACTGCGCTGGGCGCCACACCGGCCTGTGTGCCCGCGGGTCCGGCCCAGGAAGCAGATGCGTTGGCTCGGCCAGCTGCCCCCGGGAAAGCTCCCTCTGCTCGGAAGACCTAGTTCCCCTGAGGGCGACTCAGCCTCGCTCTCAAATGAGCTCGCTCTGGCTCCTTGGCCGCCTGGCCGCCTGTGAGCCGGTAAGAGGCTGATTGTCTGGGAGAGCCAGCCGCTCAGGGCCCCTCACATGGCCCGGGGCCCGGACAGACAGCACTCAGAGCCACAGCCAGGGTAGCATTCGCCCGGTGGACTCATCGTCCCGCCACCCTGACCGATGGGCCGCCGCATCCGGCCCCACGCTGACTCTATGCAGACAGCCGGCCAGTGGCGGGTGTGATGTGGGTGAGGGAGCCCTGAGCAGCGGCCACAGGGATCGGCCATTCCAGGGCAGGGCGGCCTGAGTCTGTCTGCCAGGCCATCCACAGTGAGGCGCCCTGAGACCAGAGTCCCGAGGGCTGGCATGGACACGGCCCGTGCACCGCCCACGGACACAGAAGCACTGCGCAGTCGCGATGGCTGGGGTATCCACACTGCAGCTGGGACGCCTCTCCCTTCACGGTGGGAACAGGGTGCGGAGGTGTCGCCCAAGAGTTCCATGCGGCCCCCACGCCCACAGTGGCACAGGACCGGCTGCAATGCCCAGGCGCTGGGCCGCTCGGCCTGCCTCTGCCCAGCTGGCTCTCGGTCCATGTTCTTCATCCACAGTGGGCGGCGGGGTGTGACCGGCCCGGTGGCTCTCGGTCCCGCACAGCCAGGGGAGTGGCCGGTCGGTGGCTCTCGGTCCCGCATAGCCAGGGGAGTGACCAGCCGGTGGCTCTCGGTCCCGCACAGCCAGGGGTGTGACCGGCCCGGTGGCTCTCGGTCCCGCACAGCCAGGGGAGTGACCAGCCGGTGGCTCTCGGTTCCGCACAGCCAGGGGAGTGGCCGGCCGGTGGCTCTCGGTCCCGCACAGCCAGGGGAGTGGCCGGCCGGTGGCTCTCGGTCCCGCACAGCCAGGGGTGTGACCAGCCGGTGGCTCTCGGTCCCGCACAGCCAGGGGTGTGACCAGCCGGTGGCTCTCGGTCCCGCACAGCCAGGGGAGTGACCAGCCGGTGGCTCTCGGTTCCGCACAGCCAGGGGAGTGGCCGGCCGGTGGCTCTCGGTCCCGCACAGCCAGGGGAGTGGCCGGCCGGTGGCTCTCGGTCCCGCACAGCCAGGGGTGTGGCTGGCCAGTGGCTCTCGGTCCCGCACAGCCAGGGGAGTGGCCGGCCAGTGGCTCTCGGTCCCGCACAGCCAGGGGAGTGGCCGGTCGGTGGCTCTCGGTCCCGCATAGCCAGGGGAGTGACCAGCCGGTGGCTCTCGGTCCCGCACAGCCAGGGGTGTGACCGGCCCGGTGGCTCTCGGTCCCGCACAGCCAGGGGAGTGACCAGCCGGTGGCTCTCGGTTCCGCACAGCCAGGGGAGTGGCCGGCCGGTGGCTCTCGGTCCCGCACAGCCAGGGGAGTGGCCGGCCGGTGGCTCTTGGTCCCGCACAGCCAGGGGTGTGACCAGCCGGTGGCTCTCGGTCCCGCACAGCCAGGGGAGTGACCAGCCGGTGGCTCTCGGTCCCGCACAGCCAGGGGAGTGGCTGGCCGGTGGCTCTCGGTCCCGCACAGCCAGGGGTGTGACCAGCCGGTGGCTCTCGGTCCCGCACAGCCAGGGGAGTGACCAGCCGGTGGCTCTCGGTCCCGCACAGCCAGGGGAGTGACCAGCCGGTGGCTCTCGGTCCCGCACAGCCAGGGGAGTGGCTGGCCGGTGGCTCTCGGTCCCGCACAGCCAGGGGTGTGACCGGCCGGTGGCTCTCGGTCCCGCACAGCCAGGGGAGTGACCAGCCGGTGGCTCTCGGTCCCGCACAGCCAGGGGAGTGGCCGGCCGGTGGCTCTCGGTCCCGCACAGCCAGGGGAGTGAGGGCAGACAGACCACCTCCTCGGGAGGGTCATATGATCGCTGCCCAGCCACCAGGATGACGCTGAGATAGGGGCTCACGGCGGGGCTGGAAGGCGTTGGGGTGCGTTTGCCTCCCTCCTTCCTCGTTGGGAACCCAAGGAACTGAAGTCGTGGCAAAGGTGTACCTACTGCGCGCAATACCGTGCGCCGGTGCGGACGAGAAGCGAAGCCAGTGACGTGGTGTCGCTGTCTCCGAGGAGCTCCTCCGTCCACGCAGTCATCCCGCCAGCCAGTGTCCTCGCCGCGCGCGGGTGCGGCTTCGCGGCCCCACAGTCCACACTGCGGGGGAGCAGCGTGTCCATGGCCACGCGGCCGGGAGTTCTCACTGGGCTCAGCGGTGGGCAGGGCCTCCCGGGGCGCAGGACGGAGTGACAGTGCGTGTGTCTGGAAGGGCTTTCTGGGCGGGACCCTGCCAGGGTCAGCGCCGCGATGGCGCCATCACAGGCCGGCCTGTCAGCTCAGGAGCAGAGGCCACAGGGGCTGCATTCCAACAGGACGACCCGGGGAGGGGGGGCCCGCTCAGGCAGGACTGGGCAAGGCCCGCCTCCAGGTCCACGGGGCGGGGGGGGGTGGGGGGGGGGGTCCAGGGCATGTCGAGAGCAGCGACACAGCCACTGAGTGGTTTTAGCTCAAAAAGTCACATGAGTAGACAGCCCCGGGTCACCTGGGTGAGGACTGCGGCTCCCGGTGGTGGAGGACGCCTCACCTCCACCGCCTCAGCTCTCCTGCCGCCCGGAAACTTCCGAGAGCAGGGCCGTGACCGAGCGTCACCCCGGCCGGCTCCCCCAGCGGGCCCCCGCCGGGCGCAGGGCCGATGGGCGTGGCCCTGGGGCTCCGAGGGCCGGGCTGGCTGGGTCCCTCCTTGTGGTTCCAATGTCGTGGGCCTCCTGGGAGAGGCAGTGAGCACAGACTATACGAACCCGGCCGCCGGGACAGGGTGCCGGCGCGGCTCCTGTCCTTCTCACGCCTTCAGAGGTGTCCTGGGGATAAGACGCGACGTGCGCCCTCAGTTTGGCTGAAACGTGTTAAGACTCTGTGTTTCCAAAATCCAGTTGGAATGAGGCCTGGGCTTTACGGCTGTGCTGTCTGTCCACTGAACCGAGGACACTGACGGTGACAGTGCCCCTCCCCGGACCCGACCGCGTGGCCTGAGAGTCCTCTGGTGGCAAACACACGCCTTCAGGGAGCTGTAGCGACGGCCTCTGCTCAGCAAAGGCTGCTCGGAGCTCCCTTCCCCCAGGCCTCCGGGGCCTCGTGGCTGCCTGGCCTCCCGCCCACTGCGCCCCGCACAAACCCCCCCCCCCCGCCCCCGCCGCCACTGGCCAGGCATGGAGATGCTGGAGCAGAAAGAGCACCTTTCCCCCGTCAGCTGTGCCCTCGCCTGGCCTCGGTGCTGCGCGGGGTGCTGGGTGCCGTCTGAGGGGCTGCTTCCTTGAGGAACACTCCCTGGTGACTGCTGGGTCCCAGGAGCCACACGGGACCTGTGAGGGCTCAGGTAATGGACAGAGTGAGGCCTCAGGTGTGGAGAGTTAGGGGTTCAGGTGTAGAGAGTGAGGGACTGGGGACTGTGGGTGACGATTCCCAGTTGAGAGGAGAGTCTGTATCAGGGCACGTGGCCTGGTGCCAAGGGAAGGATACCTGCTGGGTACAGGTATGTCCCGGGACTGGAGACCTGACCCAGGGGCTCAGGGACAGGAGTCAGAGCAGCAGCAGAGGGGGCCATTGGGCGGGCAGGTGCCAGGTGCCAACCCCTTTCTCCTGGTCCTCCCCTCACCTGTGGCCTGTGATCTCCCACCTGTGGCCTGTGATCCCCTCACCTGTGGCCTGTGATTCCCCACCTGTGGCCTGTGATCCCCTCACCTGTGGCCTGTGATTCCCCACCTGTGGCCTGTGATCCCCTCACCTGTGGCCTGTGATCCCCTCACCTGTGGCCTGTGATCCCCCACCTGTGGCCTGTGATCCCCTCACCTGTGGCCTGTGATCCCCTCACCTGTGGCCTGTGATCCCCCACCTGTGGCCTGTGATCCCCTCACCTGTGGCCTGTGATCCCCCACCTGTGGCCTGTGATCCCCTCACCTGTGGCCTGTGATCCCCCACCTGTGGCCTGTGATCCCCTCACCTGTGGCCTGTGATCCCCTCACCTGTGGCCTGTGATCCCCCACCTGTGGCCTGTGATCCCCTCACCTGTGGCCTGTGATCCCCCACCTGTGGCCTGTGATCCCTCACCTGTAGCAGCTGTTCTGATGGGCGTGCGGCGGCCTCTGCAGGTTCTGGCTGCGTGTCCCGCTGACCCTGGGCCAGCGCTCTGAGGGTGGCTAGCTTGGGCTCTCTTCTGGTTTCCAGCTGAGTTTCTGAGGAGAACACAGTTTGAATGCCTCCTCAACCGCGATTAGGCACCACAGTTTCCACATGTGTCCATTTGTAACTGCCGTTATGTCCCAAACTTCCAGATTCCTGCAGGCAGCTCTGTCTGGGGCAGGGTCGGGCTCCAGAGACCACGCCCTGCCTGAGGGACAGAGGAGGGGCCTCTGTGCCCCTAAGCCCCCGGCAGCCCGGAGCCATGGCTCATGGGAACAGGAGTGAGTCTGGGCCGAGAGGCCCTGGGGTGGGTGACGGAGGGAGCGGAGCCAGGAGGGACGGACAGCGCCCGGAGCAGCAGCAGGAGCCCCCTGGGGACAGGCTGGGGGAGGGGCTCGGAAGCCTGGCCGGCACCGGCCGCGGGCTCTGGCGGAAAAGGACCAGAGGCAAACAGCCCCTCGGTCGCCTGGACTGGCCATTTCCCTCGGCTCCGTGGAGTAAATGTCACTTCTCGGGACTGTGATTGCACCACCTTTTCGGTGACATTTGCTGAAAATGGAAAACCACGAGGATTTATTTCTGAGAAGCAGAATTGAAGGCATTAAACCACTTCCTGTGACTATTGTTTTCCAAGTCTTGGGAGGAGCCGCCTCTCCAGGCTCGCCCTCACCCCGGTGCCCGCGCGTCCACGGTGGCTGCCAGCGTGCATGAGCAGCTCGTTGTCCCGTGAGTGCGCAGCACTGAGCCGCGCCGGGCACAGCGGCTGGGCCGCGAGTGCGAGTGCGAGAGCGGGGCTGAGGCCACAGGACCCGAGAAGGCACCTGCCCTACGACCGAACCTCCCGAGTCCGCGGCTGTGGGCGGCTTGTAGGATAAGCTCCTGGAGAAAGTGCTGGTGTGAGCGCCCCAGTTCAGCACAGACCGTGGGGCTTTCAGCAAGTTTCCTAGCAACTCCACGCCTCCGCCTCCTCGTCTGGAAGTGATGGTCATCATTCCTGCCCCCGGGGGGGGGGGGGGCGCCGGAGGCCCCCAGGCCTCATGCTGGGCGGGCACACAGGCACAGAGCCGGGCACCGGCAGGGCCTTGCCGGGCCGGGCGGCCAGTCGTGAAAGGGCTGTGCTTGGACATGCAGGCACTCGGGATGCGCGGCGCCTGTGCTGAGCACTTAGCGGTTTCAGGGCCAGAGGACAGGTTCTGCTTTGAAGGCAACAAGAACAACAGAGCAGGTGCAGGAGCCACACAAACGCACAGCGTGGCCACGCGCCCGACTGCGGCTGCCTGTCCTGCGCTTTCCCGAGAGGCACTCGCCAGCGGGACACGGCCAGCCCCTCCCTCTGTCCCTCCCGGGGCCGGCCACGGGCGTGGGCCAGGGAGGCCGCAGTCCGGCCCTGCGGCAGCTCAGGCTTCCTGCTCAGACCGGACGTTGGCGGGCGCCCTCAGGGGACAGTTTCTCCTCTTCATAGTTATTACTGAACTGCAGCCTCTTAAATGAGAGCTTCAGCGTTTGTCTGGAAACTGAATTTCTTCTGCTTCATGGCGTGAAGGTGGAGAACACGACGCAGAGAAAATGCGCCAGACCCAAGACCCAGTGGGGCGACCTGCTGCCTCACTCTGTGCCCCGCTCTGTGCCCCGCTCTGTGCCCCACTCTGTTCCCCGCTCTGTGCCCCACTCTGTTCCCCACTCTGTGCCCCACTCTGTGCCCCACTCTGTTCCCCGCTCTGTGCCCCACTCTGTGCCCCGCTCTGTGCCCCACTCTGTTCCCCACTCTGTTCCCCGCTCTGTGCCCCACTCTGTGCCCCGCTCTGTGCCCCACTCTGTTCCCCACTCTGTGCCCCACTCTGTTCCCCACACTGTGCCCCGCTCTGTGCCCCACTCTGTGCCCCGCTCTGTTCCCCACTCTGTGCCCCGCTCTGTGCCCCACTCTGTGCCCCGCTCTGTGCCCCACTCTGTGCCCCGCTCTGTGCCCCGCTCTGTGCCCCGCTCTGTGCCCCGCTCTGTGCCCCACTCTGTGCCCCACTCTGTGCCCCGCTCTGTTCCCCGCTCTGTGCCCCGCTCTGTGCCCCACTCTGTTCCCCACTCTGTTCCCCGCTCTGTGCCCCACTCTGTGCCCCGCTCTGTGCCCCACTCTGTTCCCCACTCTGTGCCCCACTCTGTTCCCCGCTCTGTGCCCCACTCTGTGCCCCGCTCTGTGCCCCACTCTGTTCCCCGCTCTGTTCCCCGCTCTGTGCCCCGCTCTGTGCCCCACTCTGTTCCCCACTCTGTTCCCCGCTCTGTGCCCCACTCTGTGCCCCGCTCTGTGCCCCACTCTGTTCCCCACTCTGTGCCCCACTCTGTTCCCCGCTCTGTGCCCCACTCTGTGCCCCGCTCTGTGCCCCACTCTGTGCCCCGCTCTGTGCCCCACTCTGTTCCCCGCTCTGTTCCCCGCTCTGTTCCCCACTCTGTGCCCCACTCTGTGCCCCACTCTGTTCCCCACTCTGTTCCCCGCTCTGTGCCCCACTCTGTGCCCCGCTCTGTGCCCCACTCTGTTCCCCACTCTGTGCCCCACTCTGTTCCCCACACTGTGCCCCACTCTGTGCCCCACTCTGTTCCCCACACTGTGCCCCACTCTGTGCCCCACTCTGTGCCCCGCTCTGTGCCCCACTCTGTTCCCCACTCTGTTCCCCGCTCTGTGCCCCACTCTGTGCCCCGCTCTGTGCCCCACTCTGTTCCCCACTCTGTTCCCCGCTCTGTGCCCCACTCTGTGCCCCGCTCTGTGCCCCACTCTGTTCCCCACTCTGTTCCCCGCTCTGTGCCCCACTCTGTGCCCCGCTCTGTGCCCCGCTCTGTTCCCCACTCTGTGCCCCACTCTGTGCCCCTCTCTGTGCCCCACTCTGTGCCCCTCTCTGTGCCCCACTCTGTGCCCCGCACTGTGCCCCTTTGCCTGGTCCCTGCAGGGAGTCCCCTTTTCCAAATGAGGAAACTGAGGCCAGGTCACAGGGTCAGGAAGGGGCAGAACCAGGGTTTGAGTCTCCTCTGGGTTCAGTGTTGCCTCCAGCCTATGATGCAAGCGGAAGTTTCTCAATGGGCAGCGCGAGCAAGGTGTCAGGACAATGACACAGGTCATCTCGCCCCTCACAGGGCAGCAGTGGGACCCGCGGGCTCAGCCTCGGGGAGACCCTCGGAGGACGTTTCCCAGCACCGCCATCGGAGGGGCCACGGGCTGCGACTGGCCCCCCACGAGGCTGACGGCTCAGTGGACACACTGGTCACTCCCACGGGAACCCCTGCCTCGGGAGCCGGCCCTCGCTCGGGTGGCCTCGCTTGGCTGGGATGAGCGCGGGCCTGGAGGACGGTCCACGGGGCACCGAGCTGTCCTCTCCGGAGCTTGACTCTGCGTCAAGGTCGTTCCCAGCTCTCTGTGGCCCTTCGCCTGCGGGTCGGTGTTCCCTGCGGGCAGGTCCTGGCCCAGACAAGCTGGCGTCCGTTCAGGGTCTCCCATTGGCTGCGGCCCAGCTGTCAGCTCTTGGCACGGGGTCTCTGCCAGAGCAGCTACCTCTGGGCACCGAGTTCTTCACAAGGAAGACTTGCCACCCATCCTGGAAGGGGCTTCCCGCCACCCGCCACCCGCCACCTGCCCCTGCCAGACCGCCTCGCCACGGGCAGCCCACGCAGGCCACCAGCACACCAGCACCGCCCACACACGCCAACCACTTTGCCAGGAGCTGGGCTCACGAGTCTATTTTATTTGCCCGTTTTCCAAACTTTCTGTAACACAGGTGTGTTCTTCTTAATCCCACCAAGGGCCCTGTCTCCAAAGGAGCAGAAGCCAGGAGCAGCTGTTCTGGCCACTCAAGTGTCAGGGCCCCTTCAGACGTCTTGTGGACCCCCCTCCAGGAGACAGGGACCAAGGTGGGAGCCAAACCCACCGCCCCCCAGGTAACCAGCTAGCGCCTTGGCAGGGCGGGCACCCAGAGGGGCCGTGACATGAGGACAGCAGATACTGCGGAACGGCACGGTCGCACTTTTCTGGATGTACACACTGCCATAGTCATAACCAAAGTCTCGTTTTAAAACCACAGACACGTGCAGCTGATAAGATGAATCAAAGCCATTATCTTTTCCGAAGACAATTATTATTATTAAGTTGCTGTTCAAATATATTAGCTACTCTTGTTATGGAGGCGTGGAGGACCTGCTGGAGGTTAGGGAGGCCCACCCCCCTCAGGAGGTGCTCCCACTTCCCTGGATTCCCCACAAGTCTGCAGCTAGAAACCGAATTCTCCCCTGAAAAACGGCATGTGTGTACATGTGTGTGCAGATATTGTGTGTGCTCGTGCATGTATGTATTTTGTGTGTGCATGTATTGTGTGGGTGCCTTGTGCACTTGTGTGTGTATTGTGTGCACACATTGTTTGGATACCTGTGTGCACTGTGTGTGTGTGTGTATTGAGGTTCTAGCAGCAATGAGCGTGGGACTCGTACTTTACATCTCAGACTGTGGTTGTCCCTGTGAAACTGGGCCCAGATGCCCAGGCCCTGGGTTTGCTGTGAGAGTTCCTTGAGACAAGCCTGGCACAGTGAGAGCAGAACACGTCCCTGCAGCCGCGCTCAGTAAGTGTGCAAAGTATGTTTGTGTGTGACATTATGTGTGTGCATGTATGTGAGATGGTCAGGACATGTGGGGATGTGTGATAAGCACATGTGTATATGGTGTGTGCTGTGTGTGCACACGTGTGTGGATGGTGTGTGCACACATGTGTGGGTGGTGTTTGTGTGGTGGTATGTGCGCCTGTGAGTGGGTGGTGTGTGTGTGCCTGTGTGTGGTGGTGTGTGCACACATGTGTGGGTGGTGTTTGTGTGGTGGTATGTGCGCCTGTGGGTGGTGTGTGTGCCTGTGTGTGGATGGTGTGTGCACACATGTGTGGGCGGTGTTTGTGTGGTGGTATGTGCGCCTGTGGGTGGGTGGTGTGTGTGCCTGTGTGTGGATGGTGTGTGCACACATGTGTGGACGGTGTTTGTGTGGTGGTATGTGCGCCTGTGGGTGGATGGTGTGTGTGCCTGTGTGTGGTGGTGTGTGCACACATGTGTGGGCGGTGTTTGTGTGGTGGTATGTGCGCCTGTGGGTGGATGGTGTGTGTGCCTGTGTGTGGTGGTGTGTGCACACATGTGTGGGCGGTGTTTGTGTGGTGGTATGTGAGCCTGTGGGTGGGAGGTGTGTGTGCCTGTGTGTGGATGGTGTGTGCACACATGTGTGGGCGGTGTTTGTGTGGTGGTATGTGTGCCTGTGGGTGGGTGGTGTGTGTGCCTGTGTGTGGATGGTGTGTGCACACGTGTGGACGGTGTTTGTGTGGTGGTATGTGCGCCTGTGGGTGGATGGTGTGTGTGCCTGTGTGTGGTGGTGTGTGCACACATGTGTGGGCGGTGTTTGTGTGGTGGTATGTGCGCCTGTGGGTGGGTGGTGTGTGTGTGCCTGTGTGTGGATGGTGTGTGCACACATGTGTGGGCGGTGTTTGTGTGGGTGGTGCATGGATCTAGAGCATGTGGATATCCTGGAGGCCAGGGACTGAGCACTGGGCTTCAAGTACGTGAAAGTGCTGAGCCCCAGGCTGGATGGGGCCTCGATGAGGGCTGGGCCTCCCGCAGTGGCTCTGTCTCCTGTGGGCCCTGGGCCCACGGACATGCACGTGCTGCCGGGGAAGGGAGTGGCCTCGGCGCATTGCAGGAGGACTGGGTGGAATTCGTAGTGAGGGAAGAGGGGCCAGGTGGTCGAGGTGGGGACACGGGTTTGAGGGCTATGCACTGAGGAGACAGGACCCCGGGACGCTCTTGTTTCTGCTGAGGGCCATTGGATGTTTGTAACCCATTCCCAGGCCATGCAGAATTATCCACTTAACCACTAGCCTGCTCTATTTGGTCAAACATTTAATTAACTCACCCCTAATTCTTGGATAGGGCCAGGCCGAATGACTTCTCAGTCCTTATATGGCCCACGGGCCTGAGGTTCCCCACCCCTGCTCTACATGAACCCCCAGGAGCACAGGTGGGGGCCAGGAGTGAGCCAGACGCGCAGAGGCCTGAGGGCAGTGACAAGGCCTGATCCAAAGAGGGCCAAGGATGGGAGAGCCCCACTCACCCCGAGAGGGACATTCAGACGGAGGCCATGGTCGTGGGCCCCAGGAAACACAATGGAGGAAAGGAAATGGCTCTATTCTGAACACGCCCACACCACGGTGCCCCTCCCTCCTGCGTCCCCACCGCCGTCCTGGCTCACGCTTCTTGCATGCCTTAGGGGCAGGCGTGACCTTCTTTAAAGGTTCATCTTATTCTGAAAAGTGCTCCAGAACCATTTAGAGATGAGGACGGTAGTTCGGGTTAAGTATTCAAGTTTTGGGGGAATCAGAAGTTTAAAAAATCACTAGAAAGTGATTCGATCTCTCGTTTTGTGTGAGCGTATCTCCAGGTAATTGTAAACGGGGACTTTTAGAGACGATGGAGAGAGATTGAGAAAACACCTCTCATCCTGAAGCATCCGAGTTGAGAGCTTCGGGCTCCAGGTAACGGAGGCTTATAGGCCGCTGAGGCACGCTCACCCTTTGAAGATGATACACTAATTCGTTCCCCAGCGGCTGAAACGCCAGCACGCATCGCGCAGCCGCGGCAGCGGAGACGGACGCTTTCCACTGGGTGGCTGTGGGGCAGTCCAGGCGGGTTGTGTGGTCCTGAGGCCCTGGGTGGGGTTTTCAGAGACCTCCCTGCCTCCAGGTTTGCCCCCATTCACTCTAAGTCTGAGGGCACTTACAGGGTGTCCCCAAAAATGTATGCGCGCTTCAAATGATCATAACGTCGGTGTTTATTAACATATAGCGCATTTTCAAAATTGAGAAGGATCTACAGAAATGAGTCATTGTTTTGTCAACGCCTGTTTCCAAACTGGTGACCGTTCTGTTCTGGTCCAGGCTCTGCTGAGAACGCGAAGCAATGGAATCACAAGCATCAAGAATCGTTTCATTGGGTGTTTGTGCGCCCTCGATTCACTGACTGTTGCCGGTTTTGCACCGTACACTTCCCCTTTTATGTACCCCACACAAAGTCTAGTGGATACATTTTCTTTGTTCAAAGCTTAGTCTGGCCTCACCCATCATTTCCTACCAGTTAGACCTGAAAAGGAGGGAAAGTTCAGGGTGGCAGGTGGGCCTGTTCTGGGGCGCCCTCTATCGGCCGGATAAAGTCACAGCGGCTCCTGCGCGGCTGTGGCCAGGCCGGCCCATCACTGCCCGGGCCCTGTCCAGGCTCTAACACCCACATGGGCACTTTCCCCAACGTGTGTGAGCGCTGCCAAGCTGGGTCATGTGGTCGTGCAAGAACGCTCACTTTCACTGTTGTTCTACGTTTAATTCCAAAGCGATTTCGGGGGAACACTGTTCCAAACAGTGCTAATGGGCCTGTAGCATGCGGCGGACAAAGTCCGGGCAGGAGCTTCGCACCGGCTCCTCGCAGCGGCACCCGCTCCCTCGCCGCTGAGCAGGGGCGCTGCGGCCATTTCCCAGAAGACTTAGACCCCGCTCACCTGCGGGTGAGCCCCGGCAAGCATCACACGAAGGAAGTTCAGCTCCGTTTTGTGAAGCAGAAAACCTCGCCGTGCGCAGACAATAGCGACGTGCCGAGCATCAGCTTTACATACGCACGTTACGGCATTATTTGGTAAATCATAAAGGCCTATTTTTATTATTTTACAAAGAGGCAGACTGGATGTAACGCATCTTCTCACCTCTGGGACCTAGAGTACAGCCGCCCCGCCCCGCGGGGAGGTTTCCCGAATGGGCGGCGGTAGCAGTGAGAGCGAGGCTCTGAGGCCCGTCGTTGCAGGAGTTGGAATTTCTGGGTGTGGAAAAGCCCCGCCGTGCCCCCCTGGGCCGCCCCAGCAGCGATTCCTGCCGACACACCGTTTGCTGTTAACAGAACGGCTTTCTGTGGCCGCAGGAAGCCTTCCGAAGGGGCCTCAGCTCTGCGTCATCACGGACCCGACTGGGGGACCATGAGCCGGTGCGAGCAGTAGTAATAACGTCTGGGTTATGTTGGTAATTTTTTTTTCCTGAAACAAAAAGCTAGCTTTTTTTGTTTCAAGGGGAGAGCTCACATTTTTCTTGAAATAAAGTAAAATATTTGAACCAATAATTTCACCTTTTCTCAATTCCTCTCCATTTCAAAGTGAGGGCAACGATTTAATAGCAGCATCTTCAAGTTGGTATCAGGAAAAATACAGCAAAACCTTATCCTGGCAGTGTCCTCGGACAGTAACATGTCTTCCCTGTGGAGTCCACGGAGAGGGCGCTGAGGGACCTACCGAAGGGCAGGTCCCCACGCTGGTGGTGCAGTGGTTAGAGCGCCGGCCTGTGCACCGATGAGGTGCAGTTCGCTCCCCAGCCTCAGTCCAGGCTCCGATCGCTGTGTCTCTGTCACATTGGTATTTTTCTCTCTCTCTCTCCCCCTCTCTCCCTTCCTCCCTTCCGCTCTCTCTAAAACTCAATGGAAAAAAATCTCCTCTGGTGAGGATTAGCAAAATAGAGAAAAGCAAAATGCAGGCCCCATGATGCAGACGGAGGGGCACACTCTCCCAGACCGTGCCCTTGACAAAGTAGCTATTTATTGACAATTGATGGCTTTCGATTTAGAGGCATTCAGACTGGCCTCTACGTGTGCCCTCTTTTTAGAATTATCTTGGTGCCAATCGCTGTGCTGCACTCAAAGGCTGACCAGTGAAAGTCACCAGCTTTTCACAATTCACCAGCTATAAAATGTTATTTTCCTTAACATTATAAATGTACGAAATGCAGTATCACTTACCGACACTGTTCAAATTCATGTTTATAATTTACAATAACCTAATGGGTTTAATAATCAAAAGTATATTTAATCAAAAGTATTTTCTATACAATTTATATCCCATTGTTATGAGTTATTGTTTTATTTTTAAAACAGAATTGGTTCAAATTTTCTGAAATTAAGCAAGTATCTATAAACTATTTTTATCATTTTCTCTTAGCAGGTCATTTAAAATCTCTGAAATAATCTTTTGCTTTAAAATAATCATGTTTTCTCTGACCATCTTCTCTGTTTTGTTCAAAAATACATTTTCCTTGCCCTGGCCAGTGTTACTCAGTAGTTAGCACATGGCCAGAGCACTGAAGGGTCATGGGCTCGATTCCTGGTCAGGAGCACGGAACTGGCTACAGGTTCCATCCTGGCCCCAGCCTCTCACACTGATCATCGATGTTTCTCTCTTTCTCTCTCTCTCTTCTCTTCCTCCTCCTCCTCCTCCTCCTTCCCATCCACTCTCTTTAAAAATCAATGGAAAAAATATCGTCTGGTGAGGGTTTTTAAAAATACATTTTCTTTGATAACTTAGTACGTTGGAAATTTATTCTAATCACTTGAATATGTGATCTATAATAGTTTGGTGTTCCCTAAATTGAAAATGGGATGCTTAAGTTTTACACAAAACAAATGTGACCTGCACTTTTAAAGAAGTATTAGCAGGATCAACAAATAATCTTAAACAGTATATATTATTTAGATATTTCATAGGTCTTGGTGAATTTTACATATGCTACATTTCTTATTCAGTAGCCAAACAATCCTAACTTCTATGTGAATAGTATTCCCTTTTATCACATGGAATGATCTCTATCCACATGCCTCTCAAATCAGGTTGGGTTGTGTTTACAAGTTTCCTCTGAAATGCCATTGAAATCGTAAATGGAAATTTATTATTAAGTTTGGCCTAAGAGCTCATGACAGGGGCTCCGAACATCATTCTTCAAGATATTAGCTGAATCCAGCTTTACATTATTGTCACATGCTTTTCTGAAGTATTTTCAAGAATGAGCCGAAACCGGTTTGGCTCAGTGGATAGAGCGTTGGCCTGCGGACTGAAAGGTCCCAGGTTCAATTCCGGTCAAGGGCATGTACCTGGGTTGCGGGCACATCCTCAGTGGGGAGTGTGCAGGAGGCAGCTGGTCGATGTTTCTCTCTCATCGATGTTTCTAACTCTCTATCTCTCTCCCTTCCTCTCTGTAAAAAAACTCAATAAAATTTATTAAAAAAAAAAAAAAAAAAAAGAATGAAAAGATAGGGAACATTCTTTCCTGCCCTGGAAATAAGAAAGGATTCTATATAACAAAAGCCTAATATGCTAAGTGTCCGGTTGTCCAGTGACTGTTCAACCAATCAAAGCATAATATGCTAATGATATGCTAAGGCCGCTCAACCCTCACTAGATGTGCACTGACCACCAGGGGGCAGACAGCCGACTGGTGGATCAGTCGCTATGATGTGCACTGACCACCAGGGGGCAGACGCTCCAACCAGTAGGTTAGCTTGCTGCTGGAGTCCAATTGATTGGGACTGAGTGAGATGGGCTGGACATACCCTGGAGCCTTCCAGCGGGCTCTCCTTGGCTGGCCAACCTCCCGAGTCCCTCCTTGGCCCCATCATGCAACCGTGGGGTCCCTCGGCCTGGCCTGTGCCCTCTTGCAATTCCGGACCCCTCGGGGGATGTCGGAGAGCCAGTTTCAGCCCAATCCCGCAGGCCACTCCCCTCAGGAGGGCACCAGATGCAGGGCTCACCCAGAGGGGCCCCACCCATGCACGAATTCGTGCACCATGCCTCTAGTTTTAAAATAAAGGAAAATGGGCCTGGCCAGTGTGGCTCCACTGAAAGGTCACCAGGTCAGTTCCATTCTGGTCGGGGAGGCAACTAGTCAATGTCTCTCTCTCCCTTTCCCTTCCTCTCGCTCTAAAATCAATAAAAACATATTTTTAAAAAATAAATAAAGGGAAATAGAATGCAAATCTGGTGGGTGGGTTTCTCAGTGTCTGAAACCGTAGATGAAATGGATCAGCACCTACAAATATGTTCTTTTAATGGCTCCCTGGCAATCCTATGGTAAAGCTTGGGTCAAACAGCCCCGTGGAGGTGGGCAAAACGGAGGGGAGGGAGTGGGGGAGCAGGAGAGACACCCCACAGAGAGCACACCTGCGCCGCCCGCCAGGCTCCTGGCAAGATGGCTTCCCACTTACGGAGAAGAGGTTCGTGCCCATGGGACTGTTTAAAACGTGACCTGACAGACTCAGATGGTGTCACCTCCCTCCCACCCTCCTGGAAACACTAGGAAGGCAGCGGGGCCCTGGTTTGGATGGACCAGGGATGTGGGCTTTGGTGCTGGGATGAGAAAGCCTTGGGGCAACTGGGAAATTAGCTAAACAGTCAACTTTTCTGTATTTGCTCATTTCCATGTCATGTGTGTGCAGAAAGCAAAACAGCCTGTCGAGCCTGGGGCTGCACCCCGACTGGTGCTCCAGCTTCTCTGGGTCGCCCCAGGACCCCTGGACAAGGGCCAGGGTCCGCCTCAGTCTGTCGTAGAGCCAGGGTGGCCACGCAGGGTCCACCCCGCCTTGGTGTCTGAGAGGCTGGCCAAGCAGACAGCCAAGGGCACCCTGGGCGCCCCTTGGGCCTGTCCCTGCCCAGCTGAGTAGGGTGCTCACACCTGGCAGTGGCTCCTAGTGGTGGAGGTGAGAAAAGAGGGGGGCACGCAAGTAGTGGGCGTGCCAACAAGAAGGGTGACCGTGGTGGCATCTTGGGGACTGGACCTGCCACTTGCAGGCTCCCAGGCACTGGCTAACACAGTAAGGTGCTCGCCCTGGTTTCCTTCTATAGGAGACAGCCAGACAGGGCACTCCCCAAAGTGGATGGGATTTCTGGCTGCTGGGCTGGCCCCTGCGCCCCAGGCGGACCACAGCCTGGCCTGCCGCCCCTGTCCCGACCCCCATGTTTGCCTAGAGGGGGCGCTGCGGAGGACTGGAGATGGAGGCGAGGCTGCAGCGGCCTCCCCACCACCCGGTGCTGGATGGGTCCCCCCCCCACGACCCCCCTGACGTTCCAGGTTCTGGTGACCCTGCAGGTGGGCCCACAGCAAGCCGCCTGGTGCTCCAATGGCCCAGCGCTGGGCCAGGGCCGTCCCCCACCCCCACCCCCGCCTTGTGTCCAACCGGGTGTCCCCAAACCTAAGGCAGCCCCCAGCTTCTCAGAGGCTGGCTCTCCTGTCTTGGGAGGGGGGGGATTCCCTATGCTCCTCCCGAGTTGTGTGATGCCCCCCCACCCACCCAGGACTGAGATGGCACAGGAACCACCCACCGCTGGCGAGCCTGGCACTACACTCTCACACGCGCGCGCGCGCACACACACACACACACACACACACACACACACACACACACGAACGCGCGCGCACCGGCGCAGGCCGTTGCTAAGGAGAGGCGGGTTACCAACGAGGCTGAGGGCGGCCTCCCTCCCTGCCTCCTCCCTCCGCCTTCCTCCCTCTTCGCCCTGCGGGGGGCTCCCGGGTCCCTCCCCCTCTGCGCCCCCTGCCTGCCGCCACTACCCCTCCTCCTTCCCCACCCAGGGAACTCCAGGGCGAGGCGGGTGGCAGGGAGGGGCAGGAACCACTGCCCCTCGAGTCTTTGCCCGAGGAGGTCCCTCAGAGGGTGGCCCCGGAGGCAGCGCTGGCGTGGGCACCGGGTGGGAATCGGGACCCTCTGGAGAGGCTCAGCCCGCGGGCGGAGGGGAGACCGCGGCGCCGCGCCCCGGGCAGGGTTGCAGGGTCGACAGGCCCTGTCCTGGTGCAGGGCGCAGGGAGCCGGGTGCCTTCCTGTCTCCCACCTCCTGGGTGTGGGGGCGGGTGCTCTAGGGGTGAGGACCCCAGGGAAGCCGCAGTCTCCCACTTGGACCTCCCCCGACCCTTCTGCCCTCGCGCTTCTCAAAGCCGAGCAAAGCGACCAGCAGGCCTCGTGCCCCGCGAGCTCGGGCCCGCCAGGTCCAGGAGCCGGGCTCGGAGGCCTGGCCCCGCCCGCACCAACTAGAAGTGGGCCTCGGCCTAGGTCCTGGCGAGGAAGCCAGTCCTCGGGGCGCCTTGGACTCGGCGAGCACTTCGCAGGCACTCACACGCCTCCGTGGGCGACCTGCCCCCCTGCCCCCCACCCTCCACCCCCACCCCAGCCCGAACCGGAGTTTCAGGGCCTCCGCTTCCAGAAGGGACACTGCGGCGAGGCCTCGCTCAGGGCAGGTCCGGGGCAGAGGCGAGTGGGAGGGAGGGGGAAGGGCAGCGGGGCAAGCTCCACCCAGTCCGGCTGGCGGGGACGGGGACGGGGGGGGGGGGGGGGGCAGGGGGGCGGGGGAACTTGGGGTTTGCCCTGGAGGGGCCGAGCAGGCAGGACCGCCGCGGGTGGGGCCGGAGGGGAGTCAGGTTAGGAGGGGCCCCTGCCTCCAGCTGCCCCGAGCGCGGGAACAATGGGGAGGCGGTGGGAAGGGGGGCTGGGGGAGGGCGCCAGGGTTTCCAGAGCAGGAGGAACTAAAGAGCCCTCCGCAGACTGTCATCTGCATGTGATAAGGCCCCCACTCCTCCTTTCTTCCCCTTGTTCCTGCAGCTGTGGCCGCGGAGGGCGCATTGTGCGCACAGATGTTGGGCTTCAGCTCTCCACTCTTCACTGCTCGGCGGGGGTGCCGCGCACCAGGGGCGCCCGAACCTGCGGCTGCAACCCGGGCTCTGGGGTTTAGGGAGGGAGAGTGGGGTCAAGGAGGGGCGGGGGGCGCCCTCAGGGCCTACAGGCCGCGGGACACCCAGCGCGGGTCGACCTGCCAGGCCGTCCCCAGACTCTGGCTCGGCCTTGAGCCCCGCCCGAAGGGCTCTCAGCCGGGCCGCGCGGGGCGCAGGGAGCTCCCGGGGGTTCGAGAGACGAAGAGCGCGGCCCCATCCCCCATTCTGTTCCTCCGTCCGCGGGGCCTGTGGCCCGTGGAGGCGAGGACACAGCTCCATCCTCCGTTTGCACCGTGGCCTGTCCGGCGTTTGGGGCTGTGCACCGCAGTGCGCCTGGCCCGCATGGCGGCGAGGCCCTCGGTGGTTCCCGCGACGGGCGCTCTGTGCGCGCAAGTGAGACTTGAAAACTTGAGTGGATTCATGGCGGGTCAGGGCACCGGGGGCGTGTGCGCTGCGTCCTGGCTGCTGCCCTTGGGAAGGGGAGCAAAGGGCTGCCGGCGGCCGAGTGGGGACCCAACTCGAAAGGGCGGTTTGCGGGGGGCTCTTCTCTGGCAAAGGGTTGCGACCCCCCCCCCCCCCGCAGAGGAGCCACAGCAGGGCGCGCGGGGTGATGCCTCTCGCCCAGGCCCCTCTCCCCTTGGCGCCACCCTGAACTTGCCCAGAATGAAATGCGGCTCAAACGACGAAGGGAGAAAGGATGGAAAGAAAGAAAAGGCGAAGGCCCCAAGCTGTACAAATGACTGACACGGCCCATGTCCATTCATAGTCTCGGGCGGGAGAGGGTGTACGGAGAGCCACGGCCCCTTAGCCAATTGCTGTCAGCAACACGTGGGGGGGGGGGGATATCTCTATAGCAACCGGTGGCTGGGCCGCGAGCCGCGCCGCCGTCGGCCGGGTGCGCGCCGGGCAGGATATAAGGCGGGGCGCGGCGGCGGCCACGCTGGAGGGAGCAGCGCGCGGCCCGTGGCCCTGAGGGGACCGTCCCGCGCCCAGACCTGCGTCGGTCCTTACCGCGCCCCCGCCCCCCGCTCCCCACCCGCGGCGAGGCCTGGGCGGAGCGCGCCGAGCTACGAGCCGTGCGGAGCTGCCGGCGCCCGCGGCCCGGAGCCGCCGCCGCCACCGCCGCTGCCGGAGCCTCCGCGCGCGGCACCTTTGTCTCGCCAGCCTCCCCAGAAGTTTGTGGTCAGAGGCAGGACGGCTCCGCGCACCTCTGGCTCCAGTGCAGGGTCTGAGCTGGCCTTGGCGATGGCACTGCCGCCTCCCGCGGCCACCGCGCCCCCGAGGCCGCTCGGCCTGGAGCACACCCCACCCTCCACCGGCCTGGGCGCCGGGCACCGGCCCCGCTGCAGGTAACCAGGAGCGCCCAACTCAGGCGCGGGGCACGAGTGGGCTGTAGAGAGAAAGGAGAAGAGCTGGGGTAGTCGAGGGAGGGAGGGAGGGAGCAGGTGAGACCCACAGAGGGCATCGCCGGGCTCAGAGGCTGCTGGGCGAAGAAAGGAAGCCTGGGAAGGTAGAGGGTGCCCATGGGGGGGGGGGGGATTGGGTGGGCAGCCTGGGCGTCAGAGCCCAGTTCAGGGCTGACTCCCACTCGCAGCAGGTTGCCTGTCAGTGGCTCTGGCTAGCAGGGGCGGGAGGTCTGCGTCGGAGGTCATTCCACTCCTGGGTCTGGGTGGGCATGCACGGTGGTCCCGTGGGTGGCACCGCTTATTGGGCGCAAAGGTTGAGAGGGATGAGAGCTGCTCGAGCCCCAGCGCCCCCGGGAGACAGCTGGATTAGGCTGAGGACGATGTGTCTCTCCCCCCCCCCCCACCCCCACGCCACACACACATACACACACACACACACACTTCTCTTTCCTCAGCCACTGGGGCACTTCAGGCCGTCAGGGGAGAGGGCGAGGGGTGCGGTGAGGAGGAAGAAGGGGAGGGTGAGGATGGGGTGAGCAGCCAAGATCGAAAGGAGCCTCCTGCAGGCATTGCCCCCAGACCATTTTGGGGTGCTGTTTGCCCTCCTGTCTCGGCTGGGCTGTGCCTGGTGCCCTGGGGTCCCAGTTGGAGGGCACCGGGCGGACGCGCAGGAAGAGCGCCAGGGGCAGTGGGGTGGAGAGTGACTGCTGGGCCCGAGCCCCCAGCTGCTCGAGAGATGCCTGGGAGCCTCCACGCCCCACACAGAACCAAGCGAGGGGCGCGAGCTAGAAAGAGAAACTTCTGGCTGGAGCTGAGCTTTTGAAGGAGGGGCCGCTTCCTTCCCTTCATCCCGGCGGCTCTGCCTTGGCCCGCGCCCAGGTAGAGGAGCCTGGTCCCGCGGACCCAGCATCCGGCGGAATCCCGGGCAGAGTGGGCTTTTAGCGCCGGAGAGAGTCTCCCGCCTTTTTCGGTCATCGGTCATCAGAGCGCGGAGCTGACGACCTCCAGGCTGGACGCTGGTGGAGGGGGCGGGGGGCTGTCACCGTCGCCAGTGCCCACTCACACACCCCACGCAGCCCAGAGGGCGAGGAGGACTCCGCTCCCTCCGGGGCGTCGCTCCAGCCGCTGCCCCCGGGCCTCTCACTCGCGCTCCCGTCGCTAAGTCCGCAGACAGCGGTCCCTACGCGCTGGGGCGCCTCGTCCCGCCTGGGTCAAGGGCAGAGCTGCCCACGCGGCCTTAGCCGAGCCAACCTTCCCTGAATTCAGACTCGAGCTGGGAGGTGACGGGTGTGCGCAGCGGGAGCTTTATCCACACGGAGGACGCGCCCCGCCCGGCTCCGCGCGCCGCTCGGCTCTGGAGAAGGGATGGCCCCGCCGGGGTCGCGCACCGGGAGCCGCGCCGCCGAGTGTGCAGCTGCGGGCGTCCCGGGGAACGCGGCGTGTTGGGGGCGTGGGCCCGCGCTCTGGGCCGGCTGCTTCGTGGTGGGGAGGCCCGGCTGGGCTTGGTCCCGCGGGGAGGGCGCTGGGGCCTCGGAACCCCTTGCTGCCGTGAATACCCAGCTCCCAGGCACCTTCGCCCCTGGCGCCAGCGCCGGCTGCCCCTCCGACCTCAGTGGGACCCCGACTAAACCCTGGGCGGGACTGGGAGGCCCGGGAGCCGGCGCCGGGCCTGGGGCGGGGTGGGAGCCTAAAGGCCCTGCGCTCCCGGGCAGCCCCCTCCCCCCCGCGCCCCCCTGTCCCAGCGGCGCCCGGCCGGGACGCAGGCCCGCGAATCTTTAGGACCCGTGGTAGCCTCGGCAAGACCGGAATAGAAACCCCAAACCCGGGCAGCTTCGGCGGCTGCGAGGGGACTCCTCCTCCGAGACCAGGGGTGCCTGGGAGGCGCGTGTGTGCTGGGGCGCAGGCCTCGCAGCCACGGCGCGGCCCTAAGCGGGCGCCGGGCGCAGAGGACGCTCGGCGGTCTTCTCGGGGTCCCTCCACTTCGGGCTGTTCTCAGCGCGGCGCCGGGCGGCTCCCAGAGCCCATCTGATGTTTGTTCAGCTCCACTGAAAGCTGTTCACGCGAGGGAGTTCCCCTTTCACACGTAAATACCTGACATCTCCCCGACATCTTAAGGCAGAGCGATTCCCCGCACGGGTGTGGGGCTGCTTCCAGGCGGCGAACAGGCCACGCACCATCTTTTGTATGTTTACCTTTATGCCTGTGCCTGCGCCTGGGGACCCTCCATACGTAGCCTGTTAAACAGTGCGTCCCACCTATTTCATTAAAGTTTGTTTGTAAGAATAATGATTCCTTGGAGTCTTTTCTTTGACCCAGATAGGCTTTTTCTTTTTGATACTTGAATGGCAGATTAGCAAGTACAATTTCATCTGCAGGGAACAATAGCTTTCAGTTGCACAAAGGGTTTCTCCCACCCTGACTTCAGCCGCAGTGCCTCTTGCTGATAATAGCTTCTGGAAAGATTCTGTAATGCAAAGAATTAATACATGATTATTTCTGCCTGGCTTCTCTCATTTATTAGAATTCTGTGGCAAATTCCAAATTAAAAATAGTTCAGTTAGCAGCTTTAAAAATGCTTTTAAAATATTTTAAGACAACCCCCTCCCATATTTTTAAGTTGGTCATCCCCATGGATTGATAACTGTTAAAAATTTTTTGATTAGCTTTAACGTAATAGTTACTACATTTTAGTAAATGTGTTTTTGTAAATTTACCATGAAATTTCCAAATAATTCTAAGATGATTCATCTGGGAAACCAAAAACAGATTTGTTATAGCAACTCATGAGCAGCATCTAAACTAATTTCTAAATTTTTCAAGGGCAATGGGCTTCGAGTTATAGAAAAGTGAGAGTGCAAAGGAACAGTGCTGGGTTTGCAAAGCAGATTCCTTAGGAATGAAGCAAAAGGAACATCCTATATTAGAAGTTTAATGTTCATGAAATTGAATGCCTGTGTCCATATGTTTTTATACAAGTGTGTTTCAGAACTGAAGTCAGTTACTTAGATATAAACTGCTGTTAGCTGGTTACATGCACAGCCTTGGGGAATGCTACATTTTGCTACCTGTTACCATAAAGTTTCCTATTTATGTGGCTCCCTCAGTTCTCACAGCCAAGTTTGGATATAGAATGTTCTTTTTTTGTCTCACTTTTCTTTTAAACTTACCACATGGACAGCTAAAGCTATTTTTTGAAGATATTTTGCCATAAATTGCTCAGAAGATAATGTAAGGGAAGCTCGCGTACCTTCGCCTCTAAGCACAAATCAAAATAGTTTAACTAGGTCAGGACAATATCTGTAGATGCTGATCTTTAAGAGCAACTGCTCAAATTATCTCTCTGGTCACATCTATTTGAATCGCAGCTTTTGTAATACTTTATATTCTAAATTCAAGAGCTGCAGGGGGAGATGGTCGCGTGGAAGAAGTAAGCAAATTGTACCTCTAACCTGATGTAAAGCTGACTTAATTGTTCCTGATTCCTTTAGATGAGCCACTTCCCCTGCATCTCAACATTTAGCAGTAGTGCCTGTCTGCCTCCTCCACCCAGGGGTCCACAGACCCGTGTTCCCTATGGCCAGGCCTTTCTCCTCAGGCCTTGCTTCTTCCTCCTGACCTCCAAACTCCCAGCGAAGCCAGCTGCCTCTGCACAGGAGCTGTTCCACTTTTAAAAGACGCCTGACTGTAAATGTCAAAGTCATAAATATTTAAACATTATTTTCTTTCAATTTCAAGTCAAGACTGGCAAGATGCCTCTAATTAGTTGTGGGCGCTCTGCAGGGCTCCGTGCGGGCGAGATTGCAGGGAGCACCTGCCGTTCAAGTAGCTCAGCCTTGGGGAGCAGGGGCCCATGAGGGGGCCTGGGCCCCCCACATCACACCCGGACAGGAGTGTGGACCAATCTCAGTGAAGCTGTTAGCAAACTAATTTCTTTCTCCACAAGCTCCTGGTTAGTAGGAGTTTGAAGTGGTTGGGGTTTTTTAACTCCACGAAAAGAAATAAATAATCGTAAAGTTATTGAAACTCAATCACTATGCCTAGGAGGGGAACTCACACTCTTTAATTTAAAAAAAGAATTTCTGTGAATGTTTATTCCTTCCGTGATTCTTCAGACCTGACTTGCAATACTTCCCGCCTCCTGGCCCTGGGCGCAGCACTAGGTAGGGCGTTGGAGCCATTGGGGGAACCCAGGGTAACTTTTTGGGTTCCGGCTGAGTTGTCTGCCGACCACCCAGTGCAGCAGAAGGTTCCCGGCCAGGCCCAGTGGAACCCGCAGACCCTTCCTGTCCCTCCCGGCGGTGCCCACTGTCACCAACTGGTCCCCTGTGCAGACTACCAGCCCCACCAGAGACCCAGTGTCCGAAGTCTGCGGCCTAGCCACCCCGCCCCTGGTGCAGGACGGGCTCTCTGCTGGTGGGCTGCTGTAGGCAAGGGGGGCTCCCGCCCCGCCAGGGGACCATTGTCACCCTTTCTCTTCCGGACAGCTCAGGCGCAGGCAGCGGGAGCCGGGAGACCATAGAGAAAGGACTCCAGGGCCGGCATCTCGCCCCTTCCCGCCGCCCTCCCTTCTACTCCCCCCACTTCTCCTTCCCCCCTTCTCCCCCCCCCCCAACCCCCAGCCCTTCTCCTCCCCCCTCCCTTCTCCTCTGAGCCACTGGGCGGCTGCAGGGCGAGGGCAGCGGGGAGGGGGAGGGCGGCAGGAGGGCCTGGGCGTCTGGGCAGTGGCTCTACTTGACATTTTTCCTTGACCTCTGAGTAAATTCCAGGCGCTGCGGAGGGGCGGCGGCTGGTGCGGTAAGCTCCCCGCTCGCCCAGCGCTGCGGGCGCGGTGCCTGCGGTTTCCCACGACCAGGACCCGCCGCAGGGACTGGCGCTCCCGGCGGCTCAGCGGGCCGGGGGCAGGGGACAGCCTGTGCCCGCGCACGGGAGCGGCCGCTTGGTCCCCGCGTGGGCCCCCGCGGCCGGTGCACAGCGAGCGTCCGCCCCACACCCGACGCCGCGCGTCCCGTCCCCTCGGAGTCGCCGCGCACCGCGCGCCTGGGCCCTCGCGTCGCGGGGCGAGAAGGTTCGGGGAGTCCTGGTTCCAGGCGCAGCCGGCGGCTCGGCGCGCGGGTCCTCCGACGCCTGGGCGGGACCCCAGGTGGCACCGCGGGGACCCCCGTCGCCTGCGCAGGGACGCGGTGGGTGGGGAGCACCCGGACCCCGGCGCCGGCCATGCGCCTCCTTTGTTGCGATTCGGCTCCGGCTGCCCAGGCCCGTCCCACTGGCGCTGGGAGGGTGGGAGCCGCCCCGCAGGTGTCCTTGGGGCCTCCCTCTTGGGGGCGACAAGCTCCCCCCCAGCCCCGGGCCCCGGGCCCCGTCCTCACCCCGACCTGCCCCCGCCCAAGGCCAGACCCCCGCCATCCCCGCCGGGCGCCCCGGGCGCCAGTGACCGGGCAGGTGCGCCTTCAACCCGCCGCCCTCGGGCCACGACCCCTTGGTGCCGGCTGCGCCCCGCAAGGAGTGGGGGCCGGCGCGGGTGGGGCCGGGTCTCCTGCTCCCTCCTCGCGAGGCGGCTGCTGGACCCGCTGCACAGCCCCTCCCGCCTCCCGCCCCCGGAGCCTCCGTTCTCCCGCCGCTTCCAGGCGAGAGTCCGGCGCCTCTTCCCGTTTCACCCGCCTTTTCATGGACGCGTCCCAGCCTGGCTGGTCCGCCGCGAAGGCCACGGGGCTCACGAAGGAGCAGCCCCTCCAGCCGCGCGGGCGTGGGCGCAGGATGGACGGCCCGACCTGGAGGCCCGCGTCCGAGCCGGAGCCGGAGCCGGAGCGCGGCGCTGGGCCGGAGCAGGCCCACTCGGGGAGGGTCCGGAACCGGCGCCGGCTCCTGGGGGCGATGCGCTTGGTGCCCCAGGAGGGAGAGTGGCTGACCGTCACCGCGCGGCTCCGGGAGGGGCGCCAGGCGGGTCTGCTTGGGGACCAGCGGAATGTACCGCAAGGGCCCCGCCCCCCAGGAACCGTGAGCGCCGCTGGCCTTCCGCTCCTAACTTTTCAGGCCGCCAGAGGAGCTCCTGGCCACGGTCCCCAAAGGCCCGCGGAGTCCAGTGTGCGGACGACACCAGGGAGGGCGCCTGGAGGCCGGCGGCCCGGGCAGGACACCCCGCCCAGCCCAGGAACCTCCGGCCGGCGCTGCTGCAGGCGCCGCCCCCCCCCCCCATGGCGGGCTGGGGGGCGGGGGGCGGGCCCCCATGGTCCTTCCACCCACAAGCGGGATGCACTCTGGGAGGCTGTATCCCCCCCCACCTGTTCAAAAGAAGGGGTGTCCTGATTTTACTCAAGGCACCAAACACTGTTTTGTTAAATCTGAGAAATGGCCACGGTGATGGAGCAAGACCCTGCCCCTGGCTTCCCCTCAAGCACACTGCAGCCCTGAGGGGCGCCTGCTGCCGCTGACACGGGCCACTCATGGAAAGGGAGGTGTTTGGGGGCCGCTTCCTTGAGGACTGACAACCCTCTCTCTCGTTCACAGAGAAGCAAGCTCAAGCTCCCACCGCGCCCCGCTGAGCAGGAGGACTCGGCCAAGTTCCTGGTGCTCACGCTGCTGTCCATTGCTGCCATCCTGGGCGTCTTGCTGGCCTCGGGGGTCATCTACTGCCTGCGCCACGACTCTCACCACCGGCTCAGGGAGAAGCTCTGGGGCCTGGCGGGCGACCCGGGCCCTGACGCCACTGCAGCCTACCAGGTAAAGGGCCTCCTGCCCGCGCTGCCCCCTCTGTGAACAGACAGGTCACACATAAGGCCTCGCTCCCCCCACCCCACCCCCAGCAGTTCTCGCTCCTAGGCGCCTTTCTGAGGACAGTTTGACACTCCCTAGCGTCCTGGTAAATACCTCGGAACCTCGGCCGCCCTGCTCTGTAATAGATAGTCTCGCATTAGCCAGGAAAGCGGGTCGCTCGGGTCGCTCGTTAGAAACGCGGGGAAAGCACAGTACGGGAGACATCTGGTCCTGTTCTCCATTTGGCCGCTGTTAATGAGAAATGTCAGACTGCAAGAGAGATCGGTTCTGTGGGTGTTTGAAGATGTCCCCACGTCACGGACTTCCTGGGTGTTTGTATGAAAAGATCCTCGGCCTGTTCCGTCATCCTGCTCTGATTTGGATAAAGTGGAATCTAATGCTGAAAATGGCAAGTAAACGACGCTGTCTCCATGGGGACCGTCTGCAGCTGTGTGCTGGGGGTGCGAACACATAGGGACGCCAGGGAGGATGCCAGGAAGGCAGGTGCAGACCAAACTGGACCTGCACAAGTTCACAGACATTCCAGAAACCGTATCGTGTACACATCCACACTTAGCCACCTCCTGGAGGAGCTGAGCCTCCCGGCTGAGCAGCAGTGCAAGCCCCAAATATAGACAAGTTAGGGCACCTGATTTCTTTTCACATAAAATACCATTTCACTCCACGTATATTCCCCACTCGGGAAAGTAATTTTCTTAATCATCATTGAGAAAGTCTAATCAGGGTACACTTGGCAAAGATTTTCTCCCGTTGGACTAGCCTGTGTTTTCTCTAATCACATGACTATGACGTGTAATGTGCCTTATAAGTAACACGACCTACTTAGAACCCTGTGTGTTAGTTATTATTCTCCTATCATCAGAGTTCCATGGGAAAACGCTCCCAACCCCTGTCCTTCAAGGCCCTCTGAGCCCTCTGAGTGCCTGGGCCCTCCCAGGACAGTGGCTGAAGTCATGAAATCTCTAGGCTGGCGGGGCCAGGAGGGAGCTGTTTCCATTTCCAGACTCTTGGTACTGTCTTGGCGTGGAGAGCCCGCTGTGTTTCTGGAGGGGTCACAAGCCTGGCCACCTCGGTCTCACAAAGAAACAGTGACGCGGATGTGTGGGTGGGCGCCTCCGTTGCCCATGCAGCTCTGCTTGAAAGCAAAAGAAAAATCACGTTTGAAGGAGCCTGGCAAAGAGGCCACAGCAGCTCCCGAGCCTTTACCCGGAGAGCGAGTGGAGGCACAGCATCCCTGGAGGACGCGGCTCGGGGCCTCCTGTGCTCGGACATAAATAAATGATCAGAAGGCGCTCTTCCACAGAGAGAGCCCCGCGTCCTTTGATACACTTTGAAATTCAAATATAAAACATTGATAGAACGGAAAGCTTGGACTCGCATGCAGAAAAGGCTAATTTTGACCAAAATGCAGGTTGAAAATGCATACTTAGAACTGAATTTGTGACAATTAAAAAAAAATTGTCCCAGTGACAGCCCTAATTAATAGTATCTGTGATGAAAATCAGGCCCTTCCAGCAGGAAAAGTGTTTGAATTTCTCGGGGCGACCTTTCCGCTCTTCTTGAGGGCAGGGTGGTTAGGTTGATATTGATTCTATAATGAGCCTGGTTTGCTTAATAAGAACAGACAATAAATGAAACGTGTGCATGTCTTCAATCCAGAATAACAAAAAGAAAACAATTTTTTCCTTTAGAAATACAATCTAGGAAAATTTAGAGATGAAGTTATGGTGAAGACGTTTCTGGTGGCTGAGGGTTGAACTCGCTACAGAATCCCTTGCAGGGAAGCACCGTGACAGAACATGCAGGTCGCCCCGCGATGGGTCCGTTTACTGGAGGAAAGGCCAGGGTGGAGCTGTGACGCTGTTCGGTTGTCTGGCAGAGCAGGATCCGCAAATGAGGCTACGGATTTCATGATTTCGGCTCTAGACTTAGCCGAGTCATGCATTAAGGACTCACATAGTGTACAGTCAACCCCGAACAACACAGGATTGGGGCACCCATGCTGTAAAAAACCCACATGTAACTTTTGACTCACTAAAACCTCAGTCTTCCCTCAGTACCCACGGGGGATTGGTCCCAGGCCCCCCGCAACACCAATATCCACAAATGCTCAAGTCCTTTATATAAAACTAGAGGCCCAGTACTTGTGCACTGGTGGGGGAGTCCCTAAGCCTGGCCTGCAGTCCGGGAGCCCTCAAGGGATAGCCGACTGACAGCTTAGGCCCGCTCCCCAGAGCAGGCAGTCGGACATCCTTAGCGCTGCCATGGAGGCGGGAGAGGCTCCCACCACTGCCGCTGTGCTCGCCAGCCATGAGCCTGGCTTCTGGCTGAGCGGCGCTCCCCCTGTGGGAGTGCACTGACCACCAGGGGGCAGCTCCTGTGTTGAGCGTCTACCCTCTAGTGGTCAATGCACATCATAGCAACTGGTCGTTCAACCGTTCAGTCAATTTGCATATTAGCTTTTTATTATATACTAAAGGCCAGTTGCAGGAGGATTCCTGCAAGAATAGGGCTTCACTCCCATCTCTGCGGCTCCTATCCCGCCTGTCTCTGTGGCTCCTACCCCGCCCGTCTCTGTGGCTCCTACCCCGCCTGTCTCTGTGGCTCCTACCCCACCCGTCTCTGTGGCTCCTACCCCGCCTGTCTCTGCCGCTTCTCTCCCACTCAGCTCCGTTGCTTCTACGGTGTTTTCAGTCTTCACTCCCAGCCGGCATATGCAAATTAGCCACCATCTTTGTTGGCAGTTAATTTGCATATTGCACTGATTAGCCGGTGGGAGGCGTAGAGAAGTTACGTTCAATTACCATGTTTGTCTATTATTAGATAGGACTAGAAGCCCAGTGCACAAAATTCGTGCAAGAGAAGGCCTTCCTTCCCCCGGTTGCCGGCACTGGCTTCCCTCTGGCACCCGGGACACAGGCTTCCCTCACAGTCCCAGCTTCGTCCAGAAGGACATCTGGTCTAATTAGCATATTATGCTTTTATTATATAGATGATAGCCTAAAACAATGCATACAGTCAGCCTTCCAAATCCACAGATTCACAAACTTGTATCAAAAATACTATTTTGGCCCTGGCCAGGTGGCTCAATTGGTTAGAGCGTCATCCCGATATGCCAAGGTTGTGGGGTTCAATCCCCGCTCAGGGCACATACAAGATTCCACCAATGAATGCATAAATAAGTGGAACAACAAATTAATGTCTCTCTCTCTCTCTCTCTCCCAAAGCAATCAATAAAATTGTTTTTAAATGCTGTTTACTGTCCTGGCCAGGTGGCTCAGTCGGTTGAAGTGTCGTCCTGTACACCAAAATGTTGCAGGTTCACTTCCCAGTCAGGACACATGCCTAAGTTTCAGGTTTGATCTTTGGTTGCAGCAGGTACAGTATGCAACTGATCGAAGTCTCTCTCTCTAAAATCAAAAACATATCCTTAGGTGAGGAGTTTTTAAAATGCTGTTTTCTATCCACGTGTAAGTGGGCCTGAGAAGTTCAGATCGAGTCTTTCAAGGGTTGGCGGTAGAGTCCATGCATGGAGGGGTTCGCGTGTGCCTGGAGCAGGTATTCATCAGGAATCCACGTCTCATGGGGTTTCTGCAGCTGCATTGAGACCCCTTCAAGTTTCAAGATGTGTCTGGGAAGTTTTAAAAAATATATTGCAAACCTAAAACAACTATTTCAGGAAAAAACATCTTATTGCCTCAATGCTTTTATTTATTTTTTATTTTTTTAATAGTCACTGGATGTGGATTCTTATTTTCCTTGCAAGATCAAAAGGTTCTTTAAAATCCTTCAGCCACCAATGAAATGATCAGACAGGAGAAAAACTTGACACAGGAATCTTGTCATCAAAAATAAATACAGTTGCATGAGGTGATCAAGATCTGACCAAACGAAAAATGGGAAGGCAGGTTACCAACCCTCCCACCATGGGCCGTCCCTGGGCTGAGGGAGGCGGGCAGGAGGCCTGGCCATGCCTTCTCAGTGCGGGAAGCCCGGTGGTCGGGTCAGATCTGCTTCTGGTTATATGCAGCACCCCACGATGACAGGAGCGGAGTCGAGGGCAGGGCGGGACCTACTGCTGCAGCTCCTTCATCCTGTTGAGGGCCCTGCCCGCGCAGAACCACTCGATCTGGCTCTTGTTGAAGGCGTGGTTCAGGAGGGGGTCTCCTGGGAGCCGTTGGGGTGCTTGATGATGCACGTCAGGGGCTTGCCAGGGGCAAAGTCCTTCAGGCCCTGGATGGTCAGCTTGTCCACAGGGTGAATCTTGTTGTAGTTGGCTGGGTCAGCAAATGTGAGGGGCAGCAGGCCCCGCTTCTTCACGTTGGTTTTGTGGATCTTGGCGAAGCTCTTGGTGATGATGGCCGACCCCCAAGGTGGTGGGGCTCCAGTGCCGCATGCTCCTGGCTTGAGCCCTCGCCATAGTTCTCGTCTCCAATCACCACACCAGATGCCATGTTTCTTATAGTAGCAGGCAGTGTCAGGGACAGGACCAAATTCCTGGGTGACAGTATTGCACACAGAGTTGGCCTTGCCATTTTCAATGAGCAAGTTGTTGGAGATGTTGTCCAGGTGCCCACAGAACCTGAGCCAGGGGCCGGCAGCTGCGATTTGGTCAGTGGTACACTTCCCTTTGACCTTGGTAAGGATTTGAAGGTCCTCCAGGTCTTTGCCATCCCATTTGTCAAAAGACTCAAGGAGCTGCAGACGCTGGCTGGTGGGGCTCATGTCCACCCGCTGCCCACTGCCACCCTTGGGAGGGTGCTGTAGGTGTCCTGCCCAGGGTTGAAATTCATGTGGGGAAGCTCATCTGTATCAGGAGCCTCCAGCTTGAACTTCTTGCCATCCTTGCCTGTCGGGAAGTCAGTCTTGGGGTTGAACTTGAGGGTGCCAGCAATGCCCGGGGCTGTGACAATCTCTGGGTATGTGACGAAGGCATGGGTCTCAGGGTTCGCGTCCTTGTGACCTGTGAAGTTCCTGTTGTAGGGGGTGACAATTGTGTTCTTCTCCCCCTTCTTGGTGTCCTTTCTGTCCCACTGGCCAAGGCAGGGGCCACTGGCATTGGCCAGAACAATGCCACCCACATCCCTCAGGACCTGTGCACAGCGTCCCACTCATGGTGGCATGGATCTGCTCAGAGCCAGGTGTGATGGTGAACTGGGACTTGCACTTGAGTCCGTGAGCCAGCGCCTGCTTAGTCACAGCTGCTGACCGTCCCATGTCCTCATAGCTGGAGTTGGTGCAGATGATGATCAGACCCACCCTGATGTCCACAGGCCAGCGTTCCTTCTCGGCCACAGCACCCACTTCTGTCACGGAGTGAGCCAGGTCAGGGGTGAAGGGCCCATTGATGAGTGGCTTCAGCTCATTTAGGTTAATTTCAATCACTTGGTCATAGTGGCAACCAGGGTCAGGTACCAGGTGATCCTTGAACTCCTCAGGTAGGTTGGCAATGTCTGTCTGGCCTGTCTTGTTCAGGTAAGTCTTCATTCTGTGGTTGTAAGGAAACACTGAAGTTGTGGCCCCGATTTCTGCGCCCATGTTGCAGATGGTTGCTATGCCAGTGCAGGAGATGGAGTCTGTGCCAGGCCCATGGTGCTCCACAATAGTGCCCATGCCACCTTTCACTGTGCAGGTGCCTGCACCTTTAAGATCACATCTTTGGGTGAGGTCCAACCGGGGCACCTTGGGGCACTTCCGCTCCCAGGGAATCGCAGCCATGACGTCCACGGCATCAGCACCCCTGACTCCAATGCAGATGGCCCTCAGGACACCGCCACTGGGGATATGGGAATCAGTGCCGATCAGAAGAGCCCTCGGATATGCATCGTTTTCCAGGATGATCTGGTTAATGATTCCAGAGCCAGGCCACCAGAAGCCCATGCCATACTTGGCACCTGCAGTTGCCAGGAAACTATACACCTCCTGGTCTGTGTCCTTGGCCCAAAGAAGGTCTTTCTCACCCCGACCTGGGCCTCGATCAGATGGTCGCAGCGGATGGTGGGCGGCACGGCCACCTTGGGCAGCCCACTGCTGACAATCTGCAGCGTGGCCACCTGGGCCATGGCGTCCTGCACGGCCACGCGGTCCGGCCGCAGCTGCAGCCGCAGGTACGTCTTGCCCGCTCGATCGCCTGGTTGGCTGGGTCATCCAGGCGTCCATACACAAGCTTCTCAGAGAGGGTCAGAGGCCGGTTCAGTCGTTTGCGAACAATGTCGATGTTCTTCTCTAGCAGGTCATAGCGGATGTAATCATCGGGCTCAAAGTGGCTCATGGCCACCTTGGCCCGTTGGCACAGGACTGAGGCCACATGGTGCTGCCGCACACCCAGGGCTTTCTGCAGCCGGGTCACCAGGAGGCTGAAGGCGCCATTTTGTGCACTGACAAAGATGAGGTCGCATCTCAATGCTTTATTTTTAAGTCACTGAACTTCTGCACTGTGCTGATGCTATAATACGAATGAGGTTATGGACGAACATCATCGTCTCCCTTGTCACTGGGTCCCAGGGAGAATGGAACAGGTTAATATTCTGCTTTATTTCATGGGGTGTGATGGAGTCACTCGATTCATTTTACGAAGTTTCTGAAAGAGAAAAAGATGATGGTGTTGGTTAGGTTAGAAGTCAGTGCCCTAAGAATGATAGAATGGTAGTTAGTATCAGGACATAAAGTGGCTTTTTATTGTTTTTTATCCTCACCCGAGGATATGATATTTTTTTGAGAGAGAGAGATTGATTGGTTGCCTCCCGCATGCACCCCAGGTACGTGCCCTTGACCAGGAATCAAACCTGAGACCCTCTGGTGCTCCGGCCGGCGCTCTAACCACTGAACCAGCAGCCAAGGTGCCAAGATTCTTTAAAGGAAAGAGCTGGTGTCCTTCTGCAGGACGGGTTGTGCAGGCCTCCGAGGAAAGACGGCACCTGACCTCTGACCTCTGTGTGGAGGGCCCTTCTTCCTGGAGAGTCGGGGGACCCACGTGTCCCCCCAGAGAGCGCAGTGGCAATGCCACCCCAGACACCCCCCAGGGCTGCCCTCACGCTGCCTTCAGGACCAACCCGTCTCCCTCGCCCTAATGCAGGCCTCCTGGCATCCATCTCACAGCCCCGGGCAGCCTGCGCAGGTCCCCGTGCTCGTGGGCCTGCTCCCGCGCGACCCATGCACTTGGCTTCAAAGCGTCCAAAGCTGGGAGCCCAGCCGTCCCTCGGCCTGCGGGAGCCCACTTACACGTGCGTCCTCTGCAGTCGACACGCCCACAGTCGGGCCCGCCCCAGGTTTCACATCTGCAAGTGGGTAAAACGGCACTTCCTGTTCTCCGCAGGACCTGGGGCTGAGAGCACAGACTGTGGCCACTGTTTGGGGCCATTTTATGACCATCAGGATTGGGGGCAGCTGTAACCACCCCACAACCACTGAGGGGCGACTGTAGCGACGTCCCAGCAGCACAGGGCGAGGCGTGGGGCTCAGGGCACCCATACTTCGTATTATTAGATCATAACGCAAACTTGTTATAGCCTTTTTTTTCTTCCTCAAAACAGAAGTCTTTGTAGACAGACTCTAAATCGGAAAGCTCTCCTCGTTTGCACGTGAGTGCGTGACACGTGGTTTGCTTTCCCTCTTGGAAAACCAAGCCTTTAATGATGAACTCTTATCCTTGGACCCTAACAGGATGTCCAGGTGTCACCAGGGCATCTGTCTCCGCTCGCTCTGCTCACACGTGGGAGAGTCGGGCAGACTAACTTTCAGAAGAATCAGAATCCGTTTGTAAAGGTCATTTTTTAAAATGAAATACTGCCACCAAACTTTCCTTCACTGTTTTAGTAAATGTTATTTTTTTCTTCAAAATACATGAAACATAATCTATTTGGTACATTTGTACTTCATTATCAAAAACAGCCAACTTCTGTATTTTCTTTTTTTTTTTATTGCTTAAAGTATTATACAGGGTATTACATATGTGTCCTTTTTTTTCCCCGCCCTTAACAATCCCCTGACCTCCCCTACCCCCCAGTGTCTTATGTCCATTGGTTATGCTTATATGCATGCATACAAGTCCTTCGGTTGATCTCTTACCCCCCTCCCTCCTGCCCCCCAACCCTCCCCGGCCTTCCCGCTGCAGTTTGACAATCTGTTTGAGGCTGCTCTGCCTCTGCATCTATTTTTGTTCATAAGTTTATAATGGTCTCTATTATCCATGAATGAGTGAGATCATGTGGTATTTTTCCTTCATTGACTGGCTTAGTTCACTTAGCATAATGCTCTCCAGTTCCATCCATGCTGTTGCAAATGTTAGGAGTTCCTTCTTTTTTACAGCAGCATAGTATTCCATTGTGTAGATGTACCACAGTTTTCTAATCCATTCATCTACTGATGGGCACTTAGGCTGTTTCCAGATCTTAGCTATGGTGAATTGTGCTGCTATGAACAGAGGGGTACATATATCCTTTCTGATTGGTGTTTCTGGTTTCTTGGGCTATATTCCTAGAAGTGGGATCACAGGGTCAAATGGGAGTTCCATTTTTAGTTTTTTGAGGAAATTCCATGCTGTCTTCCATAGTGGCTGCACCAGTCTGCATTCCCACCAGCAGTGCACGAGTGTTCCTTTTTCTCCACATCCTCTCCAGCACTTGTCATTTGTGGATTTGTTGATGATAGCCATTCTGACAGGTGTGAGATGGTACCTCATTGTTGTTTTTATTTGCATCTCTCAGATGATTAGTGATTTTGAGCAAGTTTTCATATGTCTCTTGGCTCTCTGAATGTCCTCTTTTGAAAGGTGTCTATTTAGGTCCTTTGCCCATTTTTTGATTGGATTGTTTATCTTCCTTTTGTTAAGTTGTATGAGTTCCCTATAAATTTTGGAGATTAGGCCCTTATCAGATTTGACATTGCCAAATATGTCTTCCCACGCAGTGGATTTTCTCGTTGTTTTGTTGATGGTTTTTTTTGCTGTGCAGAAGCTTTTTATTTTGATGTAGTCCCATTTGTTCATTTTCTCTTTAGTTTCAAGTGCCCTAGGAGCTGTATCAGTGAAGAAATTGCTTCGGCATATGTCTGAGATTTTGTTGCCTTTGGATTCTTCTAGAATTTTTATGGTTTCCTGCCGTACATTTAAGTCCTTTATCCATTTTGAGTTTATTTTTGTGTATGGTGTAAGTTGGTGGTCTAGTTTCATTTTCTTGCATATATCTGTCCAATTTTCCCAACACCATTTATTGAAGAGACTTTCTTGGCTCCATTGTATGTTCTTGCCTCCTTTGTCAAATATTAATTGAGCATATTGGTTCAGGCCAATTTCTGGGCTCTCTATTCTATTCCATTGATCTATATGTCTGTTCTTGTGCCAGTACCAGGCAGTTTTGAGAACAGTGGCTTTGTAATACAGCTTGATATCTGGTATTGAGATCCCACCTACTTTGTTCTTTCTCAGGATTGTTGCAGCTATTCAGGGTCTTTTTTTATTCCAGATGAATTTTTGGAGAGTTTGTTCTAGATCTGTGAAGTATGCGGTTGGTATTTTAATGGGAAGTGCATTGAATTTATAGATTGCTTTGGGTAGTATGGACATTTTAATGATGTTGATTTTACCAATCCATGAACACGGTATGTTATTCCATCTGCTAATGTCTTCCTCTATCTCTTTTTTCAACGTCCTGTAGTTTTCAGAGTAGAGGTCTTTTACCTCTTTAGTTAAGTTTATTCCCAGGTGGCTTAATTTTTTTGGTGCGATGGTAAATGGCATTGTTTTTATAATCTCTCTTTCTGAAAGTTCACTATTGGTGTATAGAAATGCCTCAGATTTCTTGGAGTTAATTTTGTATCCTGCTACATTGCCAAATTCATGTATTAAGTCTAGTAGCTTTTTGATGGAGTCTCTAGGGTTTTGTATGTATAATATCATGTGGTCTGCAAATAAGGACAGTTTTACTTCCTCTTTTCCAATTTGGATGCCTTTTATTTCCTCTTCTTGCCTAATTGCAATGGCTAATACTTCCAGTACTATGTTGAACGGGAGTGTTGAAAGTGGGCATCCCTGTCTTGTTCCTGTTCTTTGGGGAAATGGTGTTAGTTTTTGTCCATTGAGTATGATGTTGGCTGTGGGCCTGTCATATATGGCTTTTATTATGTTGAGGTATGATCCTTCTACTCCCACCTTACTGAGAGTTTTTATCAAAAATGGGTGTTGGATTTTGTCAAGTGCTTTTTCTGCATCAATTGATATGACTATGTGGTTTTTTTCTTTCAATTTGTTTATGTGATGTATCACGTTTATTGATTTGCAGATATTGTACCATCCTTGCATCCCTGGGATAAATCCTACTTGGTCATGGTGTATGATCTTTCTGATGTACTGCTGGATCTGATTTGCTAAGATTTTGTTAGGATTTTGGCATCTATGTTCATGAGGGATATTGGCCTGTAATTCTCTTTCATTGTGTTGTCTTTACCTGGTTTTGGTATTAGGGTGATGCTGGCTTCATAGAATGAGCTTGGAAGTGTTCCTTCCTCTTGAATTTTTTGTAGTAGTCTGAGGAGGATAGGTTTTAGTTCTTCCTTGAATGTTTGGTAAAACTCCCCTGTGAAGCCGTCTGGCCCTGGGCTTTTGTTTGCTGGAAGCTTTTTGATGACTGCTTCGATTTCTTCCATAGTTATTGGCCTATTGAGATTTTTAGATTCTTCCTGATTGAGTTTTGGAATGTTGTATTTTTCTAGGAATTTGTCCATTTCCTCCAGGTTGTCTAGTTTGTTGGAGTAGAGCTGTCCATAGTATTTTTTAACCATCATTTGTATTTCTGTGGGGTCTGTTGTTATTTCGCCTCTATTGTTTCTGATTTTGTTTATTTGGGTCCTCTCTCTTTGCTTCTTGGTGAGTCTAGCTAGAGGTTTGTCAATCTTGTTTATCCTTTCAAAGAACCAGCTCTTGGTTTCATTGATTTTCTGTATTGTTTTTTTAGTCTCTATGTCGTTTATTTCTGCTCTAATCTTTATTATCTCCTTCCTTCTGCTCACTCTGGGGTTTTCTTGTTGCTCTCTTTCTAATTCTTTGAGTTGTAGAGTTAGCTGATTTACTACCATTTTTTCTTGTTTTTTGAGATAGGCCTGTAGAGCTATAAACTCCCCTCTCAGGACTGCTTTCATTGTGTCCCATAGGTTTTGGATTGTTGTGTTTTCATTGTCATTAGTTTCCAGAATGTTTTTAATTTCTTCTTTGATCTCATTAGTAACCCAATCAATATTTAATAACATGCTATTCAGCTTCCAAGTGTGTGAGTATTTTGGGTTGTTTTTATTGTAGTTTACTTCTAATATTATGCCATCGTGGTCTGAGAAGATGCTTTTTATGATTTCAATCTTCTTGAATTTGGGGAGACTTTGCTTGTGACCCAATATGTGGTCTATTTTTGAATCTGTCCCATGAGCACTTGAGTAGAATGTATATTTCGTGGCTTTGGGGTAAAGTGTTCTGAAGATGTCTATTAAGTCCATCTGATCTAGTGAGTCATTTAGGATTGCTGTTTCTTTGCTGATTGTTTGTCTAGAGGATTTATCCAGTGATGTCAGTGGTGTATTAAAGTCCCCTACTATGATTGTATTGTTGTCGATCTCTCCTTTGATATCTTCCAGGAGTTTTTTTTATGAATTTGGGTGCTCCTGCATTGGGTGCATATATGTTTACCAGGGTTATTCTTCTTGTTTTATTGATCCTTTTAGTATTATGAAGTGGCCTTCCTTATCTCTTGTTATGGCCTTCACTTTGAGGTCTATTTTGTCCAATATAAGTATTGCTACCCCAGCTTTCTTTTCATTTCCATTTTCCTGAAAGATATTTTTCCAGCCCTTCACTTTCAGTCCGTGTGAGTCCCTTCTAATGAGGTGGGTCTCTTGTAGACAGCAGATGTATGGGTCATGTTTTTTTATCCATTCAGCCACTCGATGTCTTTTGGTTAGAGCATTTAGACTATTTACGTTTAAAGTTATTATTGAAAGGTACTTGTTTGTAGCCATTTCTTTTTTTGTGTGGCTGTTTTCTTTCTGAGCTTTTTATTTCTTCTTTTTACACCAGTCCCTTTAGCATTTCTTACATGGCTGGCTTGGTGGTGATAAACTCCCTTAGCCTTTTTTGTCTGTGAAGCTTCTTATTTCCCCTTCAATTTTGAATGATAGACTTGCTGGATAGAGTATTCTTGGATTCAGTCCTTTGCTCTGCATCACTTTGTAAATTTCCGTCCATTCTTTTCTGGCCTGATGTGTTTCTGTTGAGAAATCATTTGATAATCTAATGGGAGATCTCTTGTATGTAACTTTCTGTCTCTCTCTTGCAGCCTGTAAGATTCTCTCTTTGTCGTGAACATTTGCCATGGTAATTATAATGTGTCTTGTTGTGGGTCTTTTCGGGTTCACCTTGTTTGGGACTCTCTGGGCTTGTGTGACTTTTTTCTTCCCCACCTCAGGGAAGTTTTCTGATATTATTCCTTCGAATAGGTTTTCTAATCCTTGTCCCTCTTTCTGTTGTTCTGGCACCCCTATTATTCGTATGCTGTTTCGTTTCATGTTGTCCCAAAGCTCCCTTAGGCTCTCCTCTTGTCTTTTAATCTTTTTCTCCAATTGCAGTACAGTTTGGGTGTGTTTTGCTTCCTGGTCTTCTAATTCACTAATTCGGTCCTCCGCTTCTCCTAGTCTACTGTTGATACTTTCAATGGTGTTTTTTATTGCAGCTATATCGCTCTTCATTTCTTCTTGCGTCTTACTTAAGTTGTTGATTTTTTCATCTGTTTCTTCTAGCTTCTTGCATATGTTATTGATTTTTTCCTCCATCTGGTTTATGCTCTCTAGGACCCTTATTCTGAATTCTTTTTCTGTCATGTTGCATGCCTCTGTATCACTTAGCTGCTTTTCTGGTGAGTCCTCCTTTTCTTTCCTTTGGGGGTTTCTTTGTCTATCCATGTTTGATCTCACTGACATATCTAGATGTTGAGTCATTCAGTGGCGGCTCCCTGTGTGGCAGTGGCTCCTTGGGCTGTGGTTGCTCTTCGGGCGGTTGTGGTAGCAGCTGCTCCTTAGTTGGCAGCAGCTCCTCTAGTGGGTGCTGTTCACAGCTGTGGTGGCTCTTCTGGCTGGTGGGGGGAGGCTACATGTACAGCTGCTGTTCCTCAGACAGAGGGTGTGGTGCTCAGGAGGCTGCTGTTGCTTGGATCTGCTGCGTTGATTTAAAGGCACAAAATACAACACAACAAGGCACCATGTACCAGGCACTAAACACAAATATATTCACGATATTAATAACCCCAAATAAAGGCGACCACCTGAATTAAGAGAATTAGGGTATAAGGAAGAACGAAGAGAAAAAGATAAAAGAGAAAAAAGAAAAGTGGGGAGGGGGGTAAGGAGTGCAAAAATGAAATTGGGAAAAGGAGGGGGGGAAGAGAAAAAACAAGAGCAAAAAGAGAGAATGAAGCAGAAGAGGGGAAGAGACTATTTATATGAGGAGAAAACTCCTATAGAACCGCCACTAATCCCAACCAATTCCAGCAACAGCTCCCTGGAGATGAATGCAAACTAGAAACAACCGAAAATATCAAGAGAGGCAAGGGAAAACAGAAGCACAAAAATAACGGGGGGTGGGGGGGTGGGAATTGGAGGGAGGGAAAAAATCAGCAGAAAAAAAGAAAAAGTAAAACAGCCTCACAACCAGTCCTAAAACACACACACACACACAGACACACACACACAAAAAAAAACAACAACAACAACAAAAAAAAAACAACAACAATATACTCAACAATCAAGCAAACAACAACAAAACAATAGAAAGATAAAAGAAGAAAAAAAATTTTTGGATAGTGAAGAAAGATAAGGGATGTGTGTATAAGGATTTAGAGCAGTGGATTGGAAATAGGATATATAAGTAGGGTGAAATTTTGACAGGAGGTAAACAGAAGGAATAGGGAAAATCTAAAGCAGGAATAGGGTAAGAGAAACAGGACAACAAAAGGGGAAAAGTGAGGGAGAGGGTTTTAGCATAGAGGTAAAATTGAGGTAGGGAAAATTGATGCTAAAGGAACAATGAAAATAGAATGGAGAACAGTAATCCCAAAATAAAATAAAGAGAAAATAAAATGGCACTTTAAAAAATGGTAAAATGGTAGCAGTAATAATACTGGTTAAAAATAAAAATGTTGCCAAAACCGGTTTGGCTCAGTGGATAGAGCATCGGCCTGCGGACTGAAAGGTCCCAGGTTCGATTCCGGTCAAGGGCATGTACCTGGGTTGTGGGCACATCCCCAGTGGGAGATGTGCAGGAGGCAGCTGATCGATGTTTCTCTCTCATCGATGTTTCTAGCTCTCTCTCTCTCTCCCTTCCTCTCGGTAAAAAATCAATAAAATATATAAAAAAAAAGAAAGAAAGAAAGAAAATATCTAAAAAAAATAAAAAATAAAATAAATAAATAAATAAAAATAAAAATTTAGTAATTAAAAGGGTAAAATCAGGTGATGGGAAAAGAAGAAAAAGAAGAAAAAAAATTGGTTTCTTAGTTAAAAGGTGAAAAAAGAAAAAATAAATTTGCAGTAGTGAAGGTCCTTCGGTTCTCTGGCTTGCCTTAGTCCAATCCAGAGCTGGTTCTTTAATTGTTACCCTGCTCTGTGTTGTTGCTGGGATTGAAAATCCCTCTATAGGCCACACCCTGTTAACTCCCAGGGACTGATCAGATTATTTTAATCCTTGATCTCGTTCAGGGTGGAATCTGGATGTGGCTGTGCTCCTTGCCTGGTGGCTAGGTGGAGGAGTCCCACCCTTGGAGAGAATGGCTGCCCCAGTCCTGGGCCCAGGGGTGTCTCAGCACTCAATTCGCTGCCACCTCTCCCGGCCCCCCTCTCTCCTCAGTCTCTCCCCAGATTCCACTCGTCCACACCTTCTCCCTCTCTTCAGCACAGGTGAGTGTCTGTATCCAAAATGTCTTATGAACAGGGTTCAGTGAAAACAAACAAACGCTGGCCGTGGAAACAGGGAAGGCTGAGTCTCTGTAAGCTCTTCTCTTACCGGCACTGCATGGTCTGGTCAGCTCTTCAGGCTGCCCCCTTTAGGCTCAGTCCTCCGTGATCACAGAACCCAGATCTCAAATCCCCCGGCGCCAGGAATCCCTCGGATCTCCTTTCCCCAGTGAGGGGCTGTGCCTGTCCCAAGAGACGCGGCTGTCTGCCACGCGGGCTCCCTCTCTGTATTTTCTTTTCCCCAAAAATTGTCGTGTCATCTTATAAATAGAATGTATACTGCTGACCTCGAGTAACAAGATCCCAACCCCATGCCGGCAGAAATCTGTGTCTTGCTTTTGACCCCAAAACCTTAACAACTAAGAGCCCGCTGCTGCCAGAAGCCTTACCAATAATAGTCAGTTAACACATGTTTTGTTTGCTGTGTGTTGCATACTGTATTCTTACAGTAAAGTAAGCTAGAGAAGAGAAGGTGCTGTTAAGAAGATCATACGAAGAGAAAATACATTTACCGTATTTACTGAAAAAAATCCACGTGGGAGTGGACCCTGCGTGGAAACCCATGTTGTTCGAGGATTGGCTGTCTATGTGTGTACATGTGTGTGTACATTTACACATATGCTCACTGAGAGTAGTGCACAGGCCCTACTGTTGGTGTCGGCGCCCTCACGCATGCCACGTGGGCGTGCGCCTGTGCCCTGGCCGAGCGGAGCTGCAGGCGGGAGCTGGTGCGGGAAAGCCTCTCCTTCCAGTGTCTTTGGCTTTGATGTGGCACTAGGTCCTGGAGGCTCTGACCGCCTCGCAGCACACATTCCGGGCTCGCCAGCCCCAGGGACCCTGCGGATCTCACAGTTCTCGTCTGTGGTGACCTCACAGCACAGGTGTCCCTGTCACCAGGAGGCCTCGGGTCCTGGCCCAGAGGAGAGCGGGCGTCTGGGTGGTGGGACACCGGGAAACAGCCACTCGGCGCACACCAGTGGGACGCTGCCAGTCAGGGCGCTCCCGGTCGGGGTGCTCCTGGTCGGGGGCTGCCGGTCAGGGGCTGCCGGTCAGGGTGCTGCTGGTCGGGGCGCTGCAGGTAGGGGTGCTCCCGGTCGGGGGCTGCCGGTTGGGGTGCTCCCAGTCGGGGGCTGCCGGTTGGGGGCTGCCAGTCAGGGTGCTGCTGGTCGGGGCGCTGCAGGTCGGGGTGCTCCCGGTCGGGGGCTGCTGGTTGGGGTGCTGCCGGTTGGGGTGCTGCTGGTCGGGGGCTGCCGGTCGGGGTGCTCTCGGCTCAGGCCCATGCACCTGGTGAGGGCCAGCTGGGCTCCCACGGGCAGGACAGGCACACGTTGGCTGACTGTCCTGGCTCTGCGTTAAGGACCTGCTGTTCCTAGGCGGTTAGTGTGACCAGTAGGCACAGAAGTGACGTGAGGGCAGGACGTCCCGATTCCGTGGAAAGTGGTTCCGTGGAAAGCGAGTCTGAAGGAACCCTCCCCTTCGTCAGCTGTGGTCTCAGAAAGGCATTCCTTTGCTTTATATTTAAACTTTTGGGTCAAAATCATTTCTTTTGCAAATTCCCAATAAGCAAATCTGTCCTTAGAAATGGAAGGACGCCCTAAGCAGCCACAGGAGGGCATTTCCTCCCACTCCCATGAGTCCGCCCGAGGCGCGGGCTGCCGTCGCCTTTGCAGAGGCCGCCGCCAGCCGCAGTCATAGGTAGAGTGTCCTGAGACGTCCATGGACCCACGTGGTTCTGCGAGTGAGGGCCTCGCTTCCTCGAATCCAGGCCAGGCCCGCCAGGGTGAGGGCTCGCCGCGGCTCCCTGCGTCCCAGAGGCCCCCAAAACAGCGGACGTCGCTGTGCTGCCGCGGGTGCTGACTCGGCGTCTCCAGAGCCTCCCGCAAGGGCGGACTGTTTTCCGGAAGGCGGCGTTCACAGTGTGGTGTCCCATGACCCCTACACGTTCACACGCGCCGTCCCCAACAGCAGCGGCCACAGGCTGTTCGCTGGTTTCTGGGCAACGTGATTTCTCAGAGAATAGCTCCCTCGACGTGGGGGCGTCTAGCGGAGGCGAAGTCTGGAACATCACGCAGGTGTGTCTACACAGGAGAGTGAAGAGGGGCAGCCCTTCCTGGCGAGACAGGAACGGCCAGGCCAGGCCTAACCGCAGGCAGCAGGCCCTCCGCCGTGTGGAACGGAGGTCGGGGTCTGAGGTCACGGCTGGGTCTGAGGTCACGGCTGTGTGCTCCCGTCGGCAGCCACTGGCAGGCCTGGTTTTACTGGAAAACCGTTTCGCGAGGAAGGGCAGGAAGTGGCTTGGGGGGGAGTGTCAGCTTGGCCTCCATGGCCCCCGTTCTCCCTTCCTTCCGGCTCTGCTTTGATGACTCTGTCCGGTATCACCCGGCCTCAGCAGGAGCAGCCGAAACGAAGAGACCGCGTGTCCGTGGTGTGTCCTGGTCTCCGTGGGTCCTGCCTGGTCTGGGAGGCCCGTCGGGACATTCTGTGGAGCTGAGCTGAACAATCCTCCTTCAGAGCCTCACCCTCAGGCAGATGCCAATGGCAGAGCTGGTTTCTCCTGCGCCTGGAACCTGTGTGGAGAGACCACACTTTGGAGCCGTCACCTAGGCCAGCGGTCGGCAAACTCATTGGTTAACAGAGCCAAATACCAACAGCACAACGACTGAAATTTCTTTTGAGAGCCACATTTTTTAAACTTAAACTATATAGGTAGGTACATTGTTATTAACTTAATTAGCATGCTCCTGAGGCTTAGGAAGAGCCACACTCAAGGGGCCAAAGAGCCGCAGTTTGCCGACCATGGACCTTGGGTTCCAGGTGATGGGGGCAGCCTGGTCTGAGAAGGAAGCCCAAGGCACTGGCAGCACCCAGGTCCGTGGCTGCCCACTGGGCCCAGCGGGCGGCGCTGACTACAGCCTCCGTTCTGTGCTCGGTACCTAGGACGATGGAAAACAGACAAAACTGATGTCCGTTCTCAGGTTTGGGAGGCAGTGTCACTGAGGGGACCGCAGGGGGACAGAACAGCCCGCTGCTCTCAGAGACCGAGGCGAGAGCCGGCAGGGCGGGCGCAGAGCCGGCGGGAGAGGTACCCTCTCTCCTGCTGCAGACTCCTCGGAGTCCTGGGGTGGGAAGAGTGTGGAAAATTGCTTTCCCTTCTCTTCGTTAAACTGTGTCTATATCGTTAGGCTTTATTTTGAGAAAACATCTTGCAAAATGGGGAAAATTACTCACCACTGCTTGGCAAACAGTGTTTATCACAGGGCTGCTCCCCAGCTTGTGCAGGGGGTGCGAACACAGCACTTGGCGTGAAGCAGCTGCACACACAACGCGGACATGGGGGAGCAGCCAGGGTGGCCAATAGGGTGTCGGACATGGGGGAGCAGCCAGGGTGGCCAATAGGGTGTCGGACATGGGGGAGCAGCCAGGGTGGCCAATAGGGTGTCGGACATGGGGGAGCAGCCAGGGTGGCCAATAGGGTGTCGGACATGGGGGAGCAGCCAGGGTGGCCAATAGGGTGTCAGGTGACGAGGAGCGCAAGGGCCCCGAGGGAAGGTCAGAACGCAGTGGCCCTGGACAGTTCTCACCGGCGTAGGCATCACTGTGCATGCATGTGTGCCTGTGCGCGGGTCCACGTGTGTGCCTGTCCGTGTGTGTGCCTGTGTGCACGTCTATGCCTGTGTGTGTGTTCGTGTGTATGCCTGTGTGTCCGCGTGTGTGCCTGTGTGCATGCCCGTGTGTGTGTGCGCATGTGTATGACCATGTGCATGTGTGTCTTGTGCATGGCTGTGTGCGCATGGCCATTCATGTGTGAATGCATGTCTGTGTGCCCTCGTGCATGTGTGTGCATTCATTTGTTCACGTGCGTGTGTGCTATCCCACAGTTAGGTTTAAACGTTATTCAGGTGTCACTGAAAAGCCATGGGAGGAGGTGAGGCAGCCCCTTGGGACACTTGGTGAGACGGGGCTGTGGGCGAGCCCCTCTGGGACAGGGCTGCTCTGCCCATGTCAGGCCCAGGCTCACCCAGGACGGGCGTGGCTGCGACTTCTGTGGGCAGAGGATGGAGGGTTCCTGTTTCCCACCCAGGAATGGCCGTGGCCCTGTGGCCCCAGCCTCTGGTAAGGATGCTCCCAGGCCCAGGGCACAGGGGCCCTCCTGGCACACACCCCGTCTTGCCCACAGCCACACCGACCAGATGAGCTGTTTGCAGTGAGGGTGTGTGTACAGAATCACTCCCCAAACCGCAGCGTAAGCCCCGCTCTGCTCCCAGCAGCTGCGCTGGCCTAGCCTGCGAATGGCTCCTTCTGGAATCTGCTTCGATGACAAACAATCGGCCTGAATGACACCACGGAGGACAAAGAGGCTGATCGATCCCTCAGGACGCTGATAATCGGGCCATTGCTCCCCTGCTTTTCCCCGCACATGCCTTCTAAGCACTCCACTTCATTGCCCTCACAGTCGGTGTAGAACGTTGCCTGTGTTAAGCATCTGTGTCCTGGTGGCCGCAGCGGAGGCCCCGTCACCGCAGCAGCGTAACTGCCTTTCAGACTTCCTCCTTCGCGTGCGTCTGCTCTGGAGCCGACTGCTGGGCCACACTCAGCGTCGCCCTGTGGCCACACCCCAGCGGCTCCACCGGACGGTCCCGGGGGCTGCTGGCAGGTGCGGGCTTCGCAGGCTTGCCGAACTCCGGGTGCCCTTGGAGCAGGCGACGGTCCCTGCCCAGGAGGCCGTCCCTTCAGATGCCTCTGGGGTTTACCCGGCTGCAGGGAATGGCCTCGCCCCCGCCCCGTGAACCACTTCGCTTCCTCCGGCCATGGTGGTGGCCTCGGTTTGGCCCTGTGACCGCTAATGACGGCCGCCCTCTGTGGGCACTCCCAGCCCTGCTCGCTCGCTCGCTCGTCCCCAGAAACGGCAGCGGTTTCCCGGAGCCTTTGTCGTCTTGGTCTCTCTTTCCCGCGTGCGGAAGGACAGGACTTTTCTCTCGGAGTGAGTCCCGCTCCGCAGCCCCTGGCATGCAAAGGTCTGAGAAGTGAGATGTTCGCATTATGTGTCAGGATGGATTTCTGCCCCCAGAACCCTATTTGACTCATTTTGCAGGGGGGGCTCTAAGGCAGGCAGGCTCTGCAGAGGGGCTCGGCCGGCTCGGCGGGCGGAGGGAAGCGGCATCTCACAGGGAAATGAGGCTGGAGCCCTCGGGGAGGCTGCACCCAGGGGAGCTGCGTCATGGGGGCGGGGGGAGGGCTGTGTCTTGGGGGTGACCCTGCTTCTCAGTCTGAATCCTCGCTCTGAAAATGAGAGGCGTCTGGGCTTAAGTAAATCCTGTGCCCGGTGCCGGGCGGGCAGGGCCGGTGCCCGCGGGGCCACACGTGCCGGAGGCAGCCGAGGGCTGCAGAGCTCCATTCTTGCACTTTCCTGGTGGGGAGTCTGCGCGCCCGAGCAGGCGCCCTGGTTCCTGTTCTTGACAAGCAATATGCTGTTTGGCTATTTTTAACAACGTGGCACAAACGTCACGTGTCTGATTCTTCTGTGATTGAGCATTTACATTCGGGGACTGCAAACCAGCTGCTCTTTTCTTCCTACAAACCCCGCTGCCCTCGGGAGAGATCCTCCTCCTGGGGACTGAGGGCTCGCCCTGGCGCAGAGCCGCGTCCGGAGGGGGCGGGGCTGGGCCCAGGCCGCCCTGTCACCTCTGCTCCTCTCTCCCTGAGGAGGCCTGGGACCCTCGGCCCAGCTCAGTGCCCGCGCGTTCCCCACGTCCGGCATGTCGGGCCTTCCCGCACATTCACCCTCCAAACCCCCTTACCTCATGCAGCGGTGTAATCGTCCCACTTTACGACAAACTGAGTCAAAGCTGCAGAGCTGTGAGACAGGCCAGGCAGCCCGGCCCGTCCCTGCCTTCGGCCCTGGCCGGCCGTGTGGACGCGCGTCTGTCGTGGGCTGTTTTCCCTCCACAGACAGTGGGCTTCCTGCTCCTGAGACACAGTGACTCCCGAGCACCTGCCCCCCAGGAGCCGCTGCGCACGGACGCTGCTCCCTGGAGAGGCACCTGCAAGCCTGTCCCTCTCCCCGTGGGGCCTGCCCTTCCCTCACAGCGTCCTCAGCACCGGGCGGACCCTACGCCGAATGAGGCGCAGAGCAGGCGCAGGGGCGACGGCGCATCTCCCGGGAAGGCGTCCTGGAGACACGTCGTGCCGAGGCCAGAAATGAGTGCTCTCCCTCCGCGCTCGGGGGAATGCACTGGGGGGGAGGGTGCTTTACTTCACGCACATTGGCTTTCTCCCTCCTGCAGGGCAGGCACTGGGGCCCGGGTAGTGGCCCAGTGGTTAGAACATCAGCCTGCACACCGAGGGGGCGCAGGCTCGATCCCGACCCCGGTCCGGGTGCAGGCGGGAGGCAATAGTCGATGCGTATCCCTCACAGCGATGCTGCTCTGCCTGTCTCTGTCTCTCTCTCAATATCAACGGGAAAAAAACATCCTCGGGTCGGCAGTGGTCAGCCTCCTGGTGGGAGTGACCCATGACCTTGGATGACCTGTGACCTCAGTGTCGGGAGGGCGCCCAGGTAGGCCAAGGACCCAGCCCGAGTACGGGCGGGTCTGCGGGGGACAGAGGACAGCCCAGCAGAGCCATTGAAGGGACGCGGGCGCCGGCTGAGCCCACGTGTGGGTCTGTCTGTCACCAAAAGCTTCCTTTTGTTGAACCCCCTTCTCCTCCCGCAGTCACGCCTCACGGTGGCCGTCCCCGCCTGACCCCGCGAGGGCAGCGACTCTTCTGTAAACGCGAGGGCCTCCGCGGGGCTTTCCTGAGCGGCGCTGTCTCGGCTCCCACACGCCCCTTTCTGTGAAGGGAGTTGGTCTGGATCGCAAACGTCGTCTAAGATTCGTTTAGACAAGGGTCTGCGGCCTGCACTCCTGTGCAGCCGAGGGCGCGACAGCCAGGCCACGCCAGGGCCGCCGAGCGGGAGCGCGGGAGCCCCAGGAAGCATCGCGGGCGCTGACCGCCAGCCCCTCGGGCAGCCTGTAGCCTGTGGTTTCCTTTCTGTGTCTCCGGAGCCTTCACCCGGGACTTTGTGTTGGTTTTGCCCCTTTGGTTGCTGCCAGGATTATAAATTGGGAAAATGTGAAACGGAGCCGACCTGTTTCCACGTTTCCTCGGCCTGTGGTTTTGCTGTTGATTCCGCAGCTGCCAGTCACCTTTGGCTCCAGTGGGACGTTCTCCACAGGTGGCCCGGCCCTGCGTTCCAGGCTCACTGAGCAGAGCGTCACACAGAGCAGGCACCTTGGCGATGGCAGATCTCACCGCTGTGTTTCCTTGGCAGGGAGCTGGGCAGGGTGACGGCAGCTGTGCCCAGGCGGGAGCAGTGCCGTGAGCCTCAGATCACCTCAGGGTGTTGGCGCCCAGCCCACGCATTCGGTTGTTGCCAGGGGTCAGAGGGTCACGCCTCCATTTGTCACCCTGTGGACTGCGATTGCCTTTCAAGGACAGACGGCACCCTTAGGCTGGCTGTGGTCCTCACTGGCCCCTTCGGGGATGGGCCCAGCCTGAGCTGTCCAGTCCGCTCACACCAGTCGCAGAGGTGCGGCTGCAGAAGGCCATCTCTTCACAGAACCCGGCCCAGGGAGTGCCGAGCCCGCGCTCCACCGTCTCGGCTGGGCAGACAGGGCCAGCCTATGTTGTTCTCTGTTTTAAAGACAAGTTAGCTTTTCCTTAGGGCTCACGTCCAAGGAGCAGCACAGAGGAAACACGGACATTCTGGTATCAATCCACAAGCTATAAGCAGCAGAGGGCCTCCCTCTCTCCGCCATGCTCACAATGACCCCAGAAGACAACGCGAGCCACCGGGACACCTGAAGGCAGAGGGACGGCTGCTTCCCGCTGCACCCCTGGGACACCTGAGGTGCCGGTGACCGTCGGGGAGGGCCGTGCGGCAGAGGGGAGGGGGCGCGGCTGTGTCCCAGAGGCGGGCCTGCCGCGTGGAGGGACTCTGTGCGCTGCAGGCCGGATGGAAGAGCCGGGGAGATCCCCATCCCATAATAATGCGGCGTTCAAAGTCACAGGCTCCGAGGCCCCCCGTTTGTCACAGACAGACAGCTGTGGCCTCTGTGTCGGCACCAGGTGGCAGGCCCTGGGCCCCAGCCAGGTGTGCAGCCGGCCTCCGGCACTGTTACTCTGAAGCCAACACAGGGAGTGGTTGCTGCCGCCTCTCCTGTGCCTGTACCATGCTCATGCCACTGCCCATGACAAGGATGAGTGTGTTGTCCCTTCCCATGTCCCAGATTAGGGCGACAAGGCAGCGGAAGCCCTGGCACAGGGGTGGAAAAGGGCATGGCCGCCTGCTGTTGTCCCACCTCGGGTGCTCAGAGCCTGGCCTGGAGGCACCTTGTTCTCACGAAGTCCCAGGAAGCTCAGCCCTAAGCCCCCAGCCCAGGCAGCAGCTGGGCTGCACACAGGTGCAAACCACAGAACTTGAACACAGAAAGCCGTCCTGCGGGTGACCACGCTGTCCCTGGACACGGAAAGCCCATCATGCAGGTGACCACGCTGTCCCTGGACACGGAAAGCCCATCATGCAGGTGACCACGCTGTCCCTGGACACGGAAAGCCCATCATGCAGGTGACCACGCTGTCCCTGGACACGGAAAGCCTGCAACCCAGGCATGTGCCACATCCGGGGGCACGTAACCTTTTCTTGACAGAGTTTAACTTTGCCAGCCCCAGTCACGTGATGCCTTCCCGGGCAGAACAGGGAGTTCACGGCACGGTGTTAGAATGCTTCCAAAGGCCCTGTTGTATGGAGACGTGCTGGGCACTCGGCTAGTGGCCCGCGAATCTGAGCACTATAGGCCGGTGCTGTGTGGGCCACATCGTCCCCGCCACGTCCTCTCCGCCACGACGTGTTAGGGTGTCACCTGTGGACAAGACACGGAGTGAGCTGACTGGCGCCTCTCAGGCCCCACCCTGAGATTGCCCCTTAAACAATGGACACAAACTTTCCCGTCAGCCGTGCACTTTCCTTCCCACGCGCCTTTACTCACTCTCTCCTGTGTGGGCTTTTATCCGTTTGGTGGTGTTTGGGGGGAAAGGGAAGACCCGAAAAGAATTGTGTGTTTTTCCTGAACCCCTGACTCAGACCATTTTCCATATCTCGGCCCACAATGCAAATCCCCACCCCCGCCCCGGGCCACGTCCCAACAGCAAAGGAAAGGCGTCTGCACGAAGCATGGTTGTGAGGCGAGTCGGGGTGACCACAGCGCTGGCTGGGGCCCTTTTTCTGAATCTGTGTGTGCGTGCAGTGTGTGAGTATCTGGGTGTGTGTGTATCGCTATGGATTGTGCATTGTGTATGTGTATATATCTCTGTGTGTATGAATCTGTGTGTGCGTGTAGGTATGTGAGTATCTGGGGGGTGTAGCTGTTTGGTCTGTGCAGCGTGTATGTGTGTGTGTGTGTGTGTGTGTGTGTGTGTGTGTGGTCTGTGCTGTGTTTGTGTGTGTGTATGGTCTGCAGCGTGTGTGTGTGTGTGTGTGTGTGTGTGGTCTGTGCTGTGTGTGTGTGTGGTCTGTCCAGGTGGCACTGACGCCCGTGTCTCCCACTGTCTCCCAGGAGCTCTGCCGCCAGCGCATGGCCGTGCGCACCTCTGACCGCCCGGAGGCCCCACACATGTCGCGCATCAACAGCGTGTCCTCGCAGTTCAGCGACGGTCCAATGCCCAGCCCTTCCGCGCGGAGCAGCACCTCGTCCTGGTCCGAGGAGCCGGCGCTGCCCAACATGGACATCTCGACCGGCCACATGGTCCTGGTAAGGCCCAAACCCGCTCCGCGACCCCGCCCACCCCGCCTGCGCGTCCTGTCGCGTCATGATGGTGGCTCGGGGAGACCCTAGCTGGCTGCGCAGCCGATGAGCAGGGTGTGGCCCTGCATCGGGCTCCTCTGCTGGGGCCTCTGAGTGAGTGGCCAGTGTGACTCCGTGTCCTGCTCCTGCCCTGAGTGCCAGCCCCACGTGCGGACCCGAGAGGTTCTGCAGGTTACCGGGTGGGGAGGGCGTGCATTAGCGCCTACTGTGCGCTGCTTTCTTAACCTCCAACTAACAGACAGCACTTGCCCCTCCCCCAGGCTGCCCAGCATCCTCGGGGTAAGTGAATGTCGCTTGCATGCTGCTCATGCCGCACAGGGACACTGGCGGAGGGGAGGGCGCAGGGCTCAGCCTGGCAGGAGGCCTGTGGGCCAGGCCGTCTCCGTGAGGACCCGCCATCGGCCTCTGCAGGGTGGCCTGCTCCCTGCCCACCCGCCCAGCGTGCCTTCCTCAGCGGGACATGCGTGCGTGGCCGTGTCCTGCCACTGGCACGTGATTAACCCCGCCTTACTAGGAGAGACGTTCAGAGCTCGGCCCCCTTCGCTGCCATCTCCATCGGGCACCGGGTCCGCTCGCTGCCAGGTCGCAGCCAGGCTCCTTCCTGTCTGGCGCGTGTTCGGTCATTGCCCAGACCCGGTCTTGGTGATGGTTAAGCGCTTCCCTCTGTGGGGACGCCCCGACTTGTTTACTTAATGCCAATGGAGACGGAGGACCTCAGACAGCAGGTCCCAGTGTGTCCGCGGCTGTGACAGCACCACAGGCTCCCGAGGCTGGCGTCGGGTGGAAGGCCTCCCACTCTGTCCGCCATGGTAGAGGGGAGAGGGCCCTCTGGGGTCCCTTTCACTAGTACAAGGGCACCATTCTGGTCACGAGGCCACCTGGTGACCTCATCGCCCCTCAGTCCTCACCGTCAGCCGCCATCTCGTGGGGGGTAGGTTTCAACATATGAATTTGGGGGACACAGGAAATCGCATTTTCACTAAAAAGTCTGACTGCAGAGCCCGGAGATGGGGCCTGGAGAGGCCCTAAGGCCCCGACAGGCTATGGTGTCACCGGTGTGTCCATTTTGGGGTGCACCGGGGGACGTCTGTCTTGGGTGCCCGGGTCTGCAAGCAGGAGCCCAGGATGCCGGGCCGTTTGGACGAGATGTGGGGACGGATGCACCATGCGGCTGGGGGGTAGCCTGCAATGAGGCCAAGACCAGCAGCCCATTGTCCAGCCGCTGAGCTGGACACACACATCTTTGCTCTGCCCCGGGGGTGGAGGACGGTCCACTGCGCCCTCCCCTCTGCTGCGGCTCCAGGGATGGAGGACACCCTGGACAGGGCCACCTGCCTTTACACACTTCCTCACAGACGTATGTGGCCGGATAGTGAATCCACTAAATTGTTTTCAACAATATTTGTCCCTTTTAGAGAAGGAAACTCACCGCAGGTCAGGTTTTCAGTCGCTGCCGCGCTGGGCCGTGTGCCTCCGCCACACTGGCTGGAGGGTGTCGAGGCTCCTGGTTCCACATCGTGTCCGATTTCAGCCGCGCTTACAGCCGAGGAGGTCTCAGGCCCAACGGGACATGGAAGCACTGCGCTTCCCACGGAGAACTGTGGCGTGGCATCACAGCGAGTACACGCATGGCAGTTAGTTCTCCAGGGAAATGCACGCGCCGCACACGCTGACCTAGCCTTCACGTGGCCGTGGCATTGCCACGCCTAATGGGAGGTGTCCCTGCAGAAGGTCACCGACTCTGAGCCCTGATGCAGTGAGAGGCCGAGTGCACCTCCACCCTGGCCCCCCGTCACCACGCGGATGCGCAGCGCAGACTCAAGGCCTGTCTCCTGAGCCAGCACTGTCTCGGGGGTCCCTCGGGCCTGGGCAGGAGCCTGGCGATGGAGCGGGAGTGTGCGCACCGTGGATGTGCCACGTGGGCCTGCAAGGGGGCCGGGCCTTCCTTGAAGGCCTGTCCTCACTCAGGGTCCTGGCCGTCTGCCCTTCTGCTCACTCTGCCGGCCAGTTCAGGCGCTCTCCCCACCCCATGGCTGTCCTCACACCAGGCCTGTCCCTCGCCTGGAGTGGAGAGGCCTAGAGATGCCACACACCTGAGCCCCACGAAGCATGTTTGCAAAACACCTCACCCTCTGCACGCAGGTGGCAGGGCTCAGCGCTCAGCTCTGGACTCACAGGCCGTGTGCAGGGCTAAGGCTGCAGCATGTGGTGAGTGGACCAGAGCTGTGTTCAAAGGGCACGTGAGGAAAAACCAAGATGGCAGCATAGGTAAACACTGGAGATTGCTGCCACGAACAACCACTTCAAAAATACAACTAAAACACAGAATGGACATCACCCAGAACCACAGGAAGGCTGGCTGAGGGGAAATTCTACAACTAGAAGGAAAGAGAACAGCATACCGAGACTCAGAGGAGGCGCAGTGCGGAAAATACAAAGGTGCGGAGGTGCCCGGAGCGGGCTGGCGGCTGAGGGCGCGGTTGTCTGTTTCAATCGGGAGGGAGTCTCAGGCTCTGAGCTCCAGTTCCAGGCGAGTCTCTGGGGACCCAGACTCAAACAGGAGAAGCGGGACTGTCTGGCATCAGTCGGAACTCGAAGGCAGCTTTCTCTCCGAGGTTTGCAGCGGTTGCTGGGACTCTGAGAGGCAGAGCCTCTGGGGACGGGACTGAGAGCAGCCATAACTGCTTGCTCCGTCCGCCCTGGTGATCCCCTGGGACCCACCCTGCCCAAGCCTTGCAGGGAGGCATTTGCTGGTTAGCCTCAGGCAGAGGCTAGATTAGCGCCGCCCTGGAGATCCAGCACAGAAGTTCTCCCACTGCAGACAAAGCTGATTCTCATAGCCAGTTGGCCTGGAGGTCAAATTCCCCCCAGTATTACCTAGAACAATCAAGGCTTAACTACAACAAAACTGTGCCAAAGACCACAAGGGGGTGCACCAAGAAAGCATAGAAAACGCGGAGACAAAGGAACAGGACAGAAATGGAGGATATAGAGTTCAAAACCACACTTTTAAGGTCTCTCAAGAACTGTCTAGAAGCCGCTGACAAATTTAGTAAGGCCCTCGAAAAGACTGGTGAGACCGCCGATAAATGTAGTGAGATCCTCAAGAAATCTAATGAGACCCTCAATGTTGTGATAAAGAACCAACTAGAAATTAAGCATACACTGACTGAAATAAAGAATATTATACAGACTCCCAACAGCAGACCAGAGGAGTGCAAGAATCAAGTCAAAGATTTGAAATGCGAAGAAGCAAAAAACACCCAACCGGAAAAGCAAAATTAAAAAAGAATCCGAAAATATGAAGATAGTGTAAGGAGCCTCTGGGACAGCTTCAAGCGTACCAACATCAGAATTATAGGGGTGCCAGAAGATGAGAGAGAGCAAGATATTGAAAACCTATTTGAAGAAATAATGACAGAAAACTTCCCCTACCTGGTGAAAGAAATAGACTTGCAGGTCCAGGAGGCACAGAGAACCCCAAACAAAAGGAATCCAAAGAGGACCACACCAAGACACATCATAATTAAAATGCCAAGAGCAAAAGATAAAGAGAGAATCTTAAAAACAGCAAGAGAAAGAAACTCAGTTACCTACAAGGGAGTACCCATACGACTGTCAGCTGATTTCTCAACAGAAACTTTGCAGGCCAGAAGGGCATGGCAAGAAATATTCAAAGTGATGAATACCAAGAACCTACAACCAAGATTACTTTATCCAGCAAAGCTATCATTCAGAACTGAAGGTCAGATAAAGAGCTTCACAGACAAGGAAAAGCTAAAGGAGTTCATCACAACCAAACCAGGATTATATGAAATGCTGAAAGGTATCCTTTAAGAAGAGGAAGAAGAAGAAAAAGGTACAGATACAAATTATGAACAACAAATACACATCTATCAACAAGTGAATCTAAGAATCAAGTGAATAAATAATCTGATGAACAGAATAAACTGGTGAATATAATAGAATCAGGGACATAGAAAGGGAGTAGACTGACTATTCTTGGGGGGGAAAGGCGTGTGAGGGGGTGTGGGAAGAGACTGGACAAAAATCATGCACCTATGGATGAGGACAGTGGGTGGGGAGTGAGGGCGGAGGGTGGGGTGGGAACTGGGAGGAGGGGAGTTATAGGGGGAAAAAGAGGAACAAATGTAATAATCTGAACAATAAAGATTTAATTTAAAAAAAAAAATGGTCACATGAACTCCGACAGCCTTAGGCGCCGAAGCTCCAGGACGGTGACCACTGTGACCAGAAGCCGCAGTCGGCCAGCGCGCACTCCCTGAGCCGCCCCGAGGACTCGGAGGCCCCGATAAGCCTCGCCAGGCCCGCGCCATGCAGGCCCGGTGCAGGGGCGCGTCCTACCTGGAAGGTTCAAGGGGACACACAGCCAGTGGGAGTGAAGCAGACCCACAGCAGAGGGAGGAGTGGCCAAGGCATCAGAAAATGTAACTGGCACAGCGACCTTCCCGAGGGCAACACGGGAACGTTTCCTGTCGCAAAGCACAGAGTCATCGTTACAGGAAGGAGTGGCGGAGGACAAACCATCACCCTGCAGCCTGGGGGCTGGTCCGGGAGCAGCCTTCGCCCTGTCTTCGTCACTGTGCCCACAGTAGCGACACGCATGTGCTGTGACCTCATGCCAGGAAGCCATGGAAACAGAATCTCAGCGAGGAGACAGCGGCCGGCGAGACTGTGCCCGGAGGGAGAGGAGTCTGCCGGGTGACGGAGGACGCAGGACACAGGACGCAGGCCCCACACAGGTGACGGGACCACTGATGAGATCAGTGACCCAGGCGATCCAGGTGGTCTTCGGGGCACCAGGTAACCAGGGCTCAGGGCGAGAGGCCGGCCAGCGCTCAACTAGGGAGGGAGGGTTCCCGGGCAGCTGTGGAGAGGACGTGCGGACAAGCGGGCTGCCCTCGAGAGCCCAGCACATGGCGTGGACAGCACAGACTTGGATCCAATGAGCTTGGCTCAAAACTGGGACCTCCTGCATCCCGGACGCACCTCAACCTGCATCTCACCTGCAAAGCGGCTCTGCATAGGCCTCCTCCAGCCCCCCCGCGGCCTCCAAGCTGCACGCGCCACCTCGCTGGCCTCCCTCGCCCACAGTTGTCCTTACAGACGCCACAAGGGTCGCCACAAAGAAATGGGGCCAGGGCTTCCCCCAAGGGAGGACGTCGCGGCCCAGGACCCGGCAGCGGGCAGGGTGAGGGCTGTCAGGGGCCCGTGGGGCTGGGCAGCCCAGGACAGGTGGAAGGGGTGGGCTGGATCTGTGCCAGCACAGGGCCTGATGGGGAGGGGTGGTTCCCGTGTTTGCAGGGACAGAGGATCTGGGCAGAGGAGTGGGAGGCTGCCAATTTCCCACCTGGTCGTGTCCTCGAGGCCTTGTCACACCTGCCCCGGGACACTCCAGGGCCTGGTGACAGGTGTATGGCAGGGGCCCCGGGCAGGCGGCTTTGCACAAATATGTGAACGTACTGTGTGTACATGCATGGGAAACCCACTGCATCCCTCCAGGAGGTCAAGGGCCCCTGGGAACCCACCTATTCCTGGAAGGCTGGCACCCTCAGCGAATGTCGGGAGCCAGTCCCGCGTGAGGGGTGCCAGGGTCAGCCGTGCAGGCAGTGACGTGGATGGAGGAGCCCAGGGCACGGCCACCGGTTGGCCCCGCGGGTCCCCTGCTGTTCAGGCTGAGCAGCCCGAGCTCAGGCTTTGGGGATGTGACGAAAAACGTTGACTTGATCCTGTCCCCCTTCGGGCAAAGCGCAGAGGACTTCACCAGGACAACGGCCTGCAGAGCCTGCCCGAAGCAACCGCGTCCACGGGGAGGGGTGTGGACCCAGCGCCACACGTGCCCTCTGCCCCTGGAACATGAGGCCTGAGCAGCTTCTGGCGCCCCTGAGCATGTGTATGTGGCGGCCGCTGTCCTCAGGAAGCCTGGGGAATGGACGTCACAACAGGGAGGGACCCCAGGCTGCGCGCCACAAAAGGGGAGCTCCCGCCGCCACACTGACCTGGCGTGGGCGTGGCAGACCCACGGGTGGGGGGCGTGTCCCCGAGCTGACACAGGCACCGCCGCACGTCGGTATACCTCCCCCAATGGACGCGCGGCCTCCACCACCGCGGCTCCACGCGCCTCGAGTCTCATTAGGAGCCTGTGTTCCCACGTGGCGCCTGGCCGTTCTCGCTCACAGCCCGTCTCTCCACCACACTCCTGGCCTGAGCGCACTCACCTGGACCTCCCGTGTCGGCCAGCTGCTCACCCAGGAGCCCTCAGAGAGTGTCCTCAAGGGGAAGGTGACAGGCCACCCAGAGGCAGCCCCCCCCCCCTCGTCCTGCTCCCTCCCTGACGCGGCTCCACTCCTCGGCGTGGGCCTCCCCTCGGGGGAGCTCGTCTACACATGATGTGACGTCCTCTCTCACCCTGACGTTCACACAAAGGCCTCCTGGGCGTGAAAGGCCACAAATGCCTCAAGGGAGACATGCCGCTCGCCCGCACGTGAAGCAGATGTGAGTCGCCTGCTGGGGTCCTCCTCCGTGGGCAGCCGTGGGCAGCCATGGGAAGCTGGCACACGCTGCGTCATGTGGGGCTCCGTGGTGGGAGTCCTGGGCTGTGTTGACTCTCAGAGCAGGAAGATGGGGCCAGGGGCCAGGGGCCAGAGTCAGGGTGACAGGGACGGACAAGTGTGAGGACAGGGGCTGCTGCTGGCCGGGAACCTATCGCTGGAGTCCGTGAGGTGGCGTGGGTGACCTCTCCGCCGCGGCCGTGGAGTGCGCGGCTAACGCCTGGGGCGTGGGTGGCTTTTCAGAGCCTCCTGGGTCTCATCCCAACCTGTCCTCCGGCTGCCATTTCCCACCTGGCGTGTCCTCGAGGCCTTGTCACACCTGCCCCGGGACACTCTCAGGCCCGAAACCAACCCGTGCCCGCTTCTCACGCTCCAGGAAGAGCCAGTCAGCCCCACAGGACCTGTGGGCGCAGTGCCCAGTGTGTGCCTGGCGCACAGTAGGTGTTAGTCACTGATCAGCAGGCCCCGCCCTCTCCGCCTCACCCTTGAAGGGGGCTCATCCAGCTGCCTCCCAAGTGAGTGAGTCCCAGCTCTGAATGCGGCTTCTGTTCAGAGCCCGTTTGCAGGACCTGCACCTGCGCTGAGCGCACACACAGCAGGCTGTGCCTCGCCTTCCGGCTTCGTCTCTCAGCGTCCGCGCAGACGGAGTGCTCGCTCCCTCCGCTCGTCCTCGGGCGCCGTCACAGCTGAGCAGGTGTCCTGGTGGGTTTAACCTTGACCAGGTCAGAAGTTACCGCCTCTGCCTGGCTCCCAGGTCACTGCCGGGTCCCTCTCACTCTGTTTACCCTTAAAGTAACCATTTTTGAGGTCAGCACTTGTGGAGACTGACTTTCTTTTTTAAAATTTTTTGTTAATCCTCAGCTGAGGATATTTTCCCATTGATTTTTAGACAGTGGAAGGGAGGGAGGGAGACAGACAGACAGACAGACACATCCATGCAACCGACACATCGATTGGTTGCCTCCTGCACACACTCTGTCCAGGACAGGGGATCTAACCTGCAACTCAGGCACATGCCTTGACCAGGAATCGAACCCAAGACCCTTCAGGGCGTGGGGCTGGAGCTCTAACCGCTGAGCCCCCCGGCCCACGTGACGTCCATTTTAACAGGTGTTTTTTGTTTCCTTCACCATTTCTCCTTCATTCTTGTTTGGGATAAAATTTATTTGTTTTTCTACCTGAAATATATCCTTTTTCAGTCAGAAAATCTCCCAAGCTTGTGTCTGGAAAATTCTTCAAATGATCCTCACACTTGCATAGCCGAGGAGCCAGGATCAGATTCCCGTTGCTCTCCTCTCGTCGCTTTGAAAAGACTTTTCCTGCTTGGGGGCCGTCGCTGCGGCCGGTCGGGGCCCTTCTGCGTCAGGCACACTGTCCCCTCGGTCTGCACCTCGCTGGCCCGGGGTTTCCTTGTGCCCGGACGGGGCTGATTTCATTGTCCTTTTAGCCCTGGTCTTTCTGTGGCTTCTGAACTGGGGAAGCCTGCATGCCGTCAGCGCCAGGAAACACCACACTGTGTGCGGTTCCACGACTCTCCCACCCTCCCAGTTCCCTCGGGGAGAGGTCGGGCCCCCTCCCCGGCCTCCCGGGGGCTGTCGCTTGGCCTCCTCAGTGGAGTCCGGTCCCTGGGGCCCCCCGGGGCGTTCCCCCACTTCAAGGGCTACGTTTTCACTGTAGCCGTGCCGTTCCTTCTCTGTGAAGTCGCTGCTGTGCTCTGCTCGTCATGTTGTTGGTTCCCGTTCCAGCGTCCTCGGCCATTACGACGCAGCCCCTCACCGAGACCCCGGACAGCCACCTCTGCGCTGTGAGCCTCCGTCCTCTGACCAGCGAGGCCCATGTGGAGTCCCTGGGGAACCCTTGCGCTGAGAGGGGGCCTGCTGAGGGTCCTGGTGTGTGGGCTCACGGCCAACTCCTGCCTCCGGCAGGCAGGCCCCGTGGCCCCTCGAGCTCAGTGACAGCCAGGCCTTACCCCTCCCCCAGGGCCTGGGCGTCTGCGGCCACGTGGCTCCCGCCGTGGTGTCCGCACCCCTCTTCTTTCGGATTTCTGAGGGGTCCCCTTAATCTTGTGAGAGGCTGGCCTGCCACTGGCCCAGTGCCTCCCAGTGTCTTGTGGGGGAGGGTCTTCAGGTGACCCCGCCTTCTACTGCCTGGGAACATACGTCCACGGCCAGTCAAACCAAGAGAGCACGGGGCCTGTGGCACGTAGGTTCCCACCACCTGCCGGTCCACCCGCGGACCGGCCGCCTGCCGACCGATGTCACGTCCTGCGTGATAAAGAAAGGCGTCCGAGGGGCCGCCTCTGAGCGCGGGCTCCCCGCTCACCTGTCTGTGTGCAGGCGGGCCTGACCGCCCTTCGCAGGCACCGCGCGTCACTGAGCCTGCTGCGTGGGGACTGGAGCGCGGTCGGCAGGCGGGGGCAGGTGAGGGCCCTGCAGGGGGAAACCCGGGCGCACACGTTGGGCGAGGGTGACCCGGCTGTTGGCGGGCAGGCTCCGGCTGCGCGAGCTGGAGCAGGAGGGCAGAGGGTGGCACTGCACCCCCACCCCTCGCAAACGCACGGGGCGTCATTCCTGCAGTCGAGCTGAAAAAAAGATGGAAAATATCTTGGATAGTCTCTTCTCTACCTTCACCCTAAGCAGTGAAAATGGCTTTTGATAGGTCACCTTTCTTCTCTCCTCTCCTTCGAACTCCTCATCTCAAAGCAGTTGGGTGAGGAATGTTGGCCGCACGCTCAGTGGCTGTGGCTGACCCTGGAGCCCACTGTCCCTTTCTCCGCAGGGTGGCAGCTGTTCCGCGCTGACAGGAAGGCCGGGGCACAGGCTCGGCTCCAGGCTCTGCTCCCTCTTAGCACGTTTGGCTGGTGAAGAGAAGATACATTTTTGAGTCTTGTGTGAGCTGTTCCAGTATTGGTGACGTTTCTCTCCTCCTATTCTTATCTTATTGCACATTAGGAATTAAAACCCAAAGTACTTGGGCTGGCTGGGTGCTCAGTGGGCTGGAGCATCATGCCATACACTGAAAGGCTGTGGGCTCGAGTCCCGGTCAGGGCACATCGCTGGGCTGTCGGTTTGATCCCCATCTGGCGCACGTACAGCGGCAATGGATCGCTGCGTCTCACAGCGATGTTTCTCTATCCCTCTTCCTCTCTCTAGAATCAATAAACATATCCTCGGTGAGGATTAAAAATAATAATAAATATGAAAGAGAGAGAGAATGAAGGAGGGAAGGAAGGGGGGAGGGAGGAAGGGAGGGAGGGAGGGAGAGAGGGAAGGAAGGAAGGAAGGAAGGAAGGAAGGAAGGAAGGACGGAGGGAAGGGGGAGGGAAAGAAGGAAGGAAGGAAGGAAGGAAGGAAGGAAGGAAGGAGGGAGGGAGGGAGGGAAGGAAGGAAGGGAGGGAGGGAAGGAAGGAAGGAAGGAGGGAGGGAAGGAGGGAAGGAAGGGAGGGAAGGAAGGAAGGAAGGAAGGAAGGAAGGAAGGAGGGAGGGAAGGAGGGAAGGAAGGAAGGAAGGGAGGGAAGGAAGGAGAGCGAGAGAGAGGAGGAAGCCGGGGCCCCATGAGCGCCGTTGGAATCCCTGCCGGTACTTTCCACTGTGTGGACCTGGTGCTTCCCATCCGGCACGGGAGCGGGAGCGAGCTCCTGCCGCCGACTGTCTCCTGGGCACCTCACACCACTCACTGAAATTCCTTCTTCCTAAAAACATCATCGGGAAATCATAATGAGCACATCACAGGCACAGAACACAAAAGGCTGTTCTAAGAAAAGATCTGGGCTTTGTGATGGGGGAGAAGCCGTCTGCGTTGCTAGGCAACCGTTCCTCCTCTTTCCTGGGCCTGAAAGGTCCCCGTGATCACCATTGTCGTCATCTCCTGGGCTTCTTCCTGTCAGTCGGGTGACGGTGCGGGTGTGGGGGTCCGAGACCGTGGCCTGGAATTGGCCGTTTGAATTTTGTAGGTGCCCTTCAGCCGAGGAGGGTGGGGTGGCCATTGAACACAGGAATCGGCTGTGGCGCACACGCAGAGGCCGTCACTGACGCCTGCTGGGAAGCCCGCCCCAAAGATGCGGGCACCGCGGGCACCGCGGGCACCGATGCCATCGCTGCAGCCAACCGGAGCCCCCTTCTTCATCACAGCGCTGCCTGTCCGTCCCCCGGCCTGGCGCCTGGGCGCCAATGCTGCCGGCTCGGGCCGGTTCCTCCTAGAATTTGTTGGGCCTGGAGACTGCTCCGGCGGGTGCCTGGGTGCCTCCAGGCTGCGTGCCAATCTCCCCCTTCGCTTCCCTCCGTCCTGCCAGCTCTCGAGAAGCCCCGCTTGGTTTGCAACTGGCTTTTGTACATAAACGGAATTTCTAAGAAACTCTGGCTTCAAGTGTATTTCACATGTCAATGCACATGGTGGAGGCAACATCCACATTTTATTTCCTCACTTAATAAGGCCTGTGCAGTCACTTACAGCAGCGGTTCTCAACCTGTGGGTCGCGACCCTTTGGCGGTCAAACGACCCTTTCACAGGGGTCGCCTAAGACCATCCTGCATATCAGATATTCACATGACGATTCATAACAGTAGCAACATTACGTTATGAAGTAGCAATGAAAATAATGTTATGGTTGGGTCACAACATGAGGAACTGTATTTAAAGGGCCAGAAGGTTGAGAACCACCGACTTACAGTAATAGCAGTTGCTGTAAAACAAATACATGCAAATGCATCATCCCTGCTTCTGTCATTTATAAGAAGGAGACAGAATGGGGCGTTAGCGGGGTCACCGTCCTGATGTCTACTCCATGTCAGAGTCTCAGAAACGCTCCCTTCCTTGTACGGTGAGTGGCAGTCTCTGTGCTAAAAGTTCACAAACTCAACGATCCACGGGAATGAGGGGCTTCATTACCGCCAGGCATAGGTGTGACTTGGGTGAGAACAGGATGAGGAGAGTGTAGTCCATTCAGAATGATCTGATGGGCCTGCTGTGTGCTCAGTGGTTAGAGCGGCACCTGACCTGCCAAGGTTGCAGGCTCGACCCCCAGTCAGGGCACATACAAGGAGCAACCAATGAATGCGTGAATAAGTGGAACAACAAGTCCATGTTTCTCTCTCTCTCCTTTCCTCTTTCTCTAAAATCAATTGTTAAAAATTAGAATGATTGGATTTATCTCTTCAATTTTTATGTGGTGTCTTCCGACTTTTCCACTATTTCTCACTTACCTTTGAAGGAGAACAGATCATTGGTAGAAACAAGACACCTTACCTGTAATGTCTTTTTGTTGTTAATCCTCACTCGAGGAGACTTTTCCCATTGATTAGAGAGAGTGCAAAGGGAGGGAGGAGGGAGGGAAAGAGAAAGAAACATTGATGTGAGAGAAACACATCAAGTGGTTGCCTCCCGCACACACACCAGCTGGGCTGGGGATCAAGCTTGCAACCCAAGTACGTGCCCTTGACCGAGAATCAAACCTGAGACCCTTCAGTGTGCTGGCCGGCGCTCTAACCACTTAGCCACCGGCCAGGGCATCACCTGTAATGTTTTGTCTGAGAAACAGCTAGTTTAGGAGTTTGAGATGCCTTGGGTAGATATTTTAAACTTTTAAAAGGCAAAAATTAGCCCCGACCGGTTTGGCTCAGTGGATAGAGTATCGGCCTGCGGACTAAAGGGTCCCGGGTTCAATTCCGGTCAAGGGCATGTGCCTTGGTTGTGGACACATCCCCAGTGGGGAGTGTGCAGGAGGCAGCTGATGGATGTTTCTCTCTCATCAATGTTTCTAACTCTCTATCCCTCTCCCTTCCTCTCTGTAAAAAGTCAATAAAATATATTTTTTAAAAAAGGAAAAAATTAGTAGAACTAACATAAAATCTAATTAATTTTTCTTCAGACATGCGTTCATTGAAGCAGCTACGACTCGCATTTAAAACCACGACATTGTCCATGGCGGTGGGTTTTTGTCTGGACCAAGTCACAGAAGGAAGCGAGATGCAGGAGGCGTGTTGTGAGGCGGTGGCCTGGCTGAGGTGGCTCTCATTAGCACGCGTCCCCTTAGTAACTGTGTAATTAATTGCACGCAGCCCAGGGAAGCCGTGGAAATTGCATTCTGAGATGTATCAAAGCTGACTTATGCTTCAGACGTCCATGCAATTTACCATTAATGAAGCTGAGATGGAAGCCCCGTCTATAATTATTCCTCACTATTTGAATGACAAGCAAAGAATTTTATCAGCAGACTTTTAAATGAAAGGGGATTAGCAGCTAATGTGGAAATTGTTCAACTTCTTAATGAAAATAATTCTGAAGAAAATGTTTAGTGGAAAGAGAGGTTTGATGAAAGCATTTGCCATTAAAATAGCCATTTTAATGAGTCTCCATATGACTTTGTCTACGTTTGCCAGCAGGGTGCAAATATCTCTGAAAGCAGATGAATATTTTATAGGATCTGAGCTGCTCGTGTGTCCCAGGAATGGCTCGTGCAGTATTCCCACATAGCCGGCGAAGGTGAGAGAGCCACGAGCCAAAGCTAGAAAATGTTAAATGCATAAGAATATTCTAGAAGAAATCACAGTTTGCTGATTAGCATAGGAAGCTGCCTTTCACCCTCTGAGTGCTCATGTAGTGCTATAGACAGTAGATGCCGTTAAAGAAGACCTGTTAATGAAGCACTGGTATCCATTCGTCCAAAATGGTCCGTTTGCATCAATGCTGTGGCTCAGAGTCTCACCTGCATTTCCAGTGACCCTGACCTTACCTTCACGCTCGTGTCTGACACGGGGGACACGTGGCCATCGAGCTGCCGCCCGTCCTCCAGGCGGGGCCAGGGGCACACTCTGGGTTCATTCAACAGATATTTCCTGGCACTTCAGGCCAGCCTTTTGGAGCCTGAAAACACATCCCATGTTTACTTCTGCGTCCTGATTGTCCCCTGAGTTACAAGTGCGGACTGAGTCCTAGGCTGACGGCCGCTTGTGGTTAGAGCTCCGCGGCACTGTGAGCGGGAAAGGCACCATCCGGTTTCCGGCAGCTCCGAGCCTGGCCTGGAGGAACGGCACTTCTAGGGCAGTGCATGTGTGTGCCAGGCCCGGCTGGACTGGAGGTGCTGCTGCCACAGCCGGCCCCGCTGGGCTGAGGGTCTCCCGACGTCTGAGCCCCCACACCGGCACCCAAGCAGGTTCTATACATGGTGCAGATGTGCAATCTTCATTTCTTAGCAAGTTTGTTTTCTCAAGCCTGATACCTGATTGGTATCAGCCCGAATGGGTCTGGTTGGTCTCAGCCCGAATGGGTCTTAGGACACTGAACCCACCAGCTCCCGCAGTGACAGAACTATTCCAGGTTAATTGAGTTTGGGGTTAAGCTATTGGCTAATAATTTTCTCTGGTATTTGGGCAAATGTATCTTCCCTGAGATCCATGCACTGGCTAAGATGACAGAGATCGAATGTCCAGACATGCTGTCCACGTGACAAGGCGCGGAGGCTGTTGGCGCTGGCGGCGGGCAGTGCGTTTCTCGGTGCGGATGCAGGCTTTTGGCTTTGGGTGAGCTAAGGCTGTGACTGAGACCGCGCCTTGCTGTGGCTGTCTGAGGGATGAAGAGTTGAGACAATTACAGAATATTTTACAAGCTAAATGGTTGCAGAAATTTGGAAGTATCAAGAAGAACAGGTGAGATAAAGAAATGAGCTGAATCTACATTAACTAAGTGAAAATCTCATTTGCTCTGTTAGCCAATCCCAGCGGCTCTACCCACTTCTCCCCTCACTCCATCCCCAGCCTCAGCCGCTGGGATCCGTGTGGATGGTCCCGGCTCATGCATCGACCCTGCCTGGAGCCAGTGACCTTTTAAAAGTATCTTGTCATCATGTGCCTCTTACCTTAAACCTCGCCATGGCCTCCCTTTGCTGTTAAAGTAAATGTTACCGTAAAGGCATCCAGACCTGGGAGGGGGCACACAATAGAATATACAGATGTCATATCGTAAAGCTGTGCACCTAAAATTTATATACTGTTACTAACCAATGTTACCCCCATAAGTTAATTTTTTTTAAAAAAAACTTCAATACCTGGCCTATGTAGCTCACTGGTTGGAGCATTGGCCTGAGCACTGAAGGGTCTTGAGCCTTTCTGGTCGAAGGCACCTGTCTGGGTTGCAGGTTCAACCCCTGGCCCTGGTCGGGCCCCATGCGGGAGGCAACCAATCAATGTGTCTCACATCAATGTTTCTCTCTCTGCCCTCCCTCCCTTCCACCCTCTCTCTAAAAATCATGGGGGGGAAATACCCCTGGGTGAGGATTTAAAAAAAACCTCCAAATTCTCCCCCAGCAGCCTGGCCGTCTCTGTTTCTGGACCATGCAGGTCCATTCCCACCCGGGCCCTTGCCCCGCAATCCGTGCCCTCTGAGTCCTTTGCCCCGTCTTTCCTGATGAGCTTGGGAGCAGTCCCTTCTCCATCTCTGTCTACATCTTCTCACGGGTGCTGCCATCTGAAGTTGTCTTTCTAAATTATGTTTATTTGCTTATATGTGGTCTGTTCTCAGATAAAGAAATCAGCCCCAGGAACACACAGAGCCCCTGATGCAAACAATATTCTTAATAAAATCAGTTGAATGAATGAATAAACGACTAAAACCAACACGTGAGCAGGAATCTAAGATAACTTGCAACTCTTTTTTATATACATATTTTGATTGATTTCAGAGAGGAAGGGAGAAGGGAGAGAGATAGAAACATCAATGATGAGAGAGAATCACTGATCGGCTGCCTTCTACACACCCCCTACTGGGGATTGAGCCTGCAACCCGCGCCTGTGCCCTTGACTGAAATCAAACCTGGGGCACTTCAGTCCACAGGCCAATGCTCTATCCACTGAGCCAAACCAGCTAGGGCGATAACTTGCGACTTCTACAATAAGTCTTCTACAATAAGAGGAGGGATCCAGGCTTTGCTCACACTATCAAGCAAACCTCTTCTGCCGTAAATTTAGATATTAATAGTTGTAGGCTTATGGAAAATATGGTATAATTCTCTTCATTATTTTGCATTGCTTGTAAGTATTCATCTTTGTATTTTACCTATGTTCACATAACCTTCATTGTTACGATGTTCTGTAAGATAATGAGATGCGCACAGTTCACTAGAAGTCCTGAGCTCTTCAGGAATGGCCGCCCGGAGGCAGACATGCCTCTGAGCTGTCACCATCATCACTGCTGCTGAACAGCTGTTTCTCCGTCTTCCTCAGGAGACCTTTGTCTCCTGTCCTGCACACCCACTGAGCACCACCTCAGGCTTCTGTTTAGGAAGAGCAGGTACTGAGGACAGAATTACTCACTTTTTCAAGTTATTCATCCACACGTTTCTGGAACAGAATATGGGTGTCACTGACATTTCCCCCAGGTTCCAGCTGTGAGTCTGTGTTGGAACTCTGTTCCTTCATCCTGCTCCACTGCGTGAACGGTCGGGCCCAAGCCCCTTTGTCAGGGGCTGGACCTTCTCGGACACAGGGTATCTGACGGAGAAACCATGAGAAGTCGTGGGTGTATAAGAGAGTCTTTATTGTAGAAGCCAGTGGCCATGTGGCCATTGCTAACAAGGAGCCAGTAGACAAAACAGTCCTTCAAAGCAAAGTCCCACCAGCAGGTAGCTGCACACAGCTGGGTAACAATCGGTCTTTCCACACAGCAGCAGCCTCTGTCCCCATAGCAGCAGCCTGCTGGCCAGTAACACATCTTCCGCATAATGCAGCCCCGTGCTAGCTGGTCAGTAACAACTTTATCCGACTTAGACAAGGAGGCTGCTTTCCAAATAGTGACCTCGGTCTTTTGGGGGCTAGAAGGGCATGCTTGCCCAGTGCACAGTGCGATAGCTGTGGCCTTGCTGTGCACCTGCGTATAGCAACCCCACCTTGGACACTCTAATTAAGACTCCCACACTCAGAGGGGCCTTGTGCCTGGGGCGTACTCTGAATAGGGTCCCCACAGTCTGTAAGACTGTGCTTTCTGTCAGTCACTAGAGTGCAGGTCATGGAAAGTCACAGCTCCTCTGCACTCTGCTCGGCTGAGATGCGGGCTGGGCTGATCGCCACTGACCCAGGGACCTGCTCAGCGCTTGCCCATCAGTTTTGGCTTCTCATGACCCAGGACTCATCTAGGTAGGGCTCCCAAAACCCAAATTATAATAAATCCCACGAGCTAGGCTCCAGCCAGTAAAGTTCTACATCTTCCAGACTTAGTTTCACAACCTCCTGAGTCACCTGTACAAAGAGCCGCCTCTCTCTGTGCATCCGTCACCATGTAGCACGTCCCCTGGGAAGCTGGAGTCACCTCCAGGGCCTGCAGCAGAGCCTTGAGAAAACGTTTTCTTTAGAGCTTCTATGTGCTTCCTCAGTCCTCCCAAGTGTCGTATTTCTCAATTGCAAAAAGGGTTTTAAATAAGATAGACAGTTCCACGCCTCATCAGCACCAGCGTGGTGTGTCCCGCCCCCTCTGCCCCTCGCTTCTGCCGTGGGCATTTGCTCACTCCCTTCTCCACCGGGACAGGTGGGAGGTGGGAGGTGGGAGGTGGGAGGTGTGAGGTGTGAGGTGGGAGGTGGGAGGTGGGAGGTGGGAGGTGTGAGGTGTGAGGTGTGAGGTGTGAGGTGGGAGGTGGGAGGTGGGAGGTGGGAGGTGGGAGGTGGGGACTTTCTCTCAAAGCCCCAAACGCTTGGAAGTCTTTGAATCCACGTGGGCTCAGTGAGCCCGTTGGCTGCTGGGATCTGTAAGGGGACCCCAGCACCATGGACTGGGGTGCCCACACCCTGTTCCCATCATTCAGAGACAGGAGGGCAGTGGGTGTGGGGCTGACCAGGGACCCTGGAAGCTGATCTCAGGTGTTGACACCAGTAGACGGTGCCCGTGACGTCCCGGGGGACGGCGTGACCTCGGGGCGGACTCGGAAGTTCTCTCCACCCCAGAAATCACCTTCGTTCGTCAGCAGCTTGCTTTCGGTCGTAGCAATTCCTCCTCTCACAACAGTGATAAACAAAGCAAACACACGGAGGGCAGCGACGTGCTGGGCCGTCCCTGGTTCCACGTGGAGTGGGCGCCGACGCCGCGTGCGACACGGTCACATGTGGGCTGTGCCAGCACCAGGCGGAGGCTGAGCTTGTGGGAGAGACCAGCTTCCCCGTCAGCGGGATGCGATGCGAAACGCTGCCTTGGTGTCGCTTGTTACTGTCCCGGGGGATGCGCGATGCCGTCACACGGGACGCCTCGCGGAGGCACCTCCATAGCAGGGCACTCCTGTGACCGCCCCCTGAACCCTGCGTTCCCGCTGCGGTCGGTGGGACTTTAGGTGCCACATTTCCTAGTGGCGGGTAAATGGCCCAGGACTGCAGTACAATCAGGCACAGGACACGGGAGGGAATTTAAGGTTCCTTCTCTTTCTAGTGAAAGGCTGAGACCCACCACGACCTCCTCCCTTCCACTTGTCCTTCCCATTCGAAAGGCGCACGCCCTGGACAGCTCCGCCGGCCAGCTTCACAAACACGGCCCTCCCAGTGTATGAAGCCGGGAATGACGGGGCGGCGAGAGTAGATGCTTTGCCCCAAAGTACGCGGTGAAGAAGCGCCACGTGGGTCCAGCCCTTTTCGCTCCTTGCGCTCTTTCAGCAGCAGCCAGTGCCTGCCCGGTTGGTTAGGGCTGCGCCATGAGGCGCCGGGGAGGCTTCTGACAGCGGTCACATGACCTAGCAGGAGCCGCAGCTCCCGGGTGCTCCATAGAAATCGCTCTCCTGTCCTCGGGGGCTGACAACCCGATCAGAAAGTATTTAGGCCAAATCAGCACATGCGGGCGCGCCTCGTCTTAGAGCGGCAGCGACACTGTTCCCAGGCTGCTGTGGAATGGTACTGTTCGTGCGGAAGCCAGTCGCTCTGTCTGCCCAGGGAGACTGCTTTCTGAAAAGTCATCCAGAGGCAAATAGTGCTTGTCACCAGCGGCTGTTCCTAGTCCTGCCCTGATGGTCTGATCATGTGGGCGAGAGACGGGGCACCGGAGGGAGGAAGTGCTCGGTTGGGTTAATAGCTCATAGAATAGGGCTCAGGAAAACGGACATTATCCTCAACAGGCAAAGGAAACAAAAACCTCAAAGAAACTCAAGCACTGTGGCCTGCTGGAGGAGCTGACGCCCCGCAGCCTGAGGCCCACACTGCGTGCTGGTCCCTAACTTGGAAAACCCAGATTCCAAAACCTTGGGGTTCTCCCCAGCGGTGTGATGCACATTGTAAGCTGAGGCCTCGCGTGTCTGTGAGCCATGGTGTCCAGGTCCTTGGCAGGAGGCAGGACTCAGGCGCAGCCCTCTCCACTCGGCATCGCAGCATCGCGGGCGCTGGTTCCCGCCGGGCTACACAAATGTGAAAATGGCGAGTTCTGCCCCCAGGATCCCCTTTCAGAACCTCGGCCTGTCCCGCTGGATGCGAAGAGTGTGGAGAGCAACTCGCAAAGGTGAGAGGCAGGCTCCCTGCACCCCAAGGGCAAGCAGCAGCCGCTCCAGTTACCTGAGCTCCTCAGCTAGCGCTGAGCACCCACTCTGAGATTCGCATTCTCAGAACGTGGTGTGAGGTCACTCCTGCACCCGGCCGGCTCCTGCACCAGCACCCAGCCGGCTCCTACACCCAGTCGGCTCTTGCATCAGCACCCAGCCGGCTCCTGCACCAGCACCCAGCCGGCTCCTGCACCAGCACCCAGCCAGCTCCTGCACCCACTCGGCTCCTGCACCAGCACCCGGCCAGCTCCTACACCCAGTCAGCTCCTGCACCAGCACCTAGCCAGCTCCTGTACCCAGTCGGCTCCTGCACCAGCACCCGGCCGGCTCCTGCGATACTGTTAACAGCACCTGCCATGTACAACCCAGACGTCCTTCCCCAAAGGAGGACCATGCAGAGTGATGCACATTGGTCTAAATGAGTCCCCAAGCACCAGGAGCTCACAGCCCATTGGGACGACGGTTCTAGAAATGTCCAGCTCCTTAACTGTGACAGCACGTTTACATCCCAGCGAGGGGCCTTCCCATGAGCAGGAGTGAGCAGGACCCTGAGACGTAGGGACAGGCCATGCCCGGCCAACTCAGGGGAGGTCCAGGCTTGGAGTGGAAGAGCCTGGGGAGAAGGCTCCTGAACGCTGTCCCTGCATCAAGGCTGGCGTTCGAATGTGGCCCCACCTGCTGGGCATGTCAGGTGCTGCTTGCATCACCCAGAAAGGAGGAGGTCGAAGAGGAAACAAGGAAACAAAACCCTGTGTTACTTTCCTGAATGATTCTTCCAAATTTCAAAAGATCTAAAAGCAAATTCGTTTGGATACTCATCATGGGCATAAAGTTTTTCGCTGTGATTCCAATTACTTAAAGATTTCCAGGCTGCAGTCATTCCACAATATGGACCACATGCCCAAACCACGTGCTGAGTGAGCCCCATTCGCAAAACAAGTGACGCCCGAGAAGAGGAAGATCCTGACGCCCAAGGAGAGCGTGACGAACGTCACAGAGACAAGGTTTGAAGCAGTAAGTGTCTGGAGAGGAACCAAGATGGTGGCGTACGTAAGCGCGTCTCCCACAACCACATCGACATTACAACTGAAATACAGAGCTGCCATCATCCAGAACCCACCTGAAAGCTGGCTGAATGCACGTCCCACTAGAGAAGTAAAGAAGAAAGTGCATCGAGGCTGGTAGGAGGGCCGGAGACAGGGAACAGGGAACGGGCTGGCCCAACACCCATGCGGGCATTGATTTTTGTGCGTGGCATGTTTTTAATCGAGAGGGATAGTGTGGCTACAGAGGCTTCCCGTGAGGAACAAGGGGCCCCAGCCTCACACCAGACCCAGGGCCCAGGATTCCAGTGCCAGGAAGAGAAGTCCCTTTAATTTGGGCTGTAAAAACCAGTGGGGATTGTGGCTGAGTAACACGGAGGCTGCTGGATACCCAAGCAGTTCCTTTTAAAGGGCCAGTGCACAAACTTACATGGTCCCACTCCCTCTGAGCTCCAGTGCTGGGGCAATGGCTTGGAGAGAGCCAGGAACTAGACTGTCTGGCAAAGGGCTAGGAACTAGGGGGCAGCTTTCTCCCAGACAAAAGTGCTGGTAGTGGTCATTGTTCTTGTTCTGTGACCTCCCCCATCACAGAGCTGACTAGTAGCCATATCTGAATCTCCATCAGCCTGGCTCACACTGTTCGCTCAGCCCTGGTGATTCTTGAGACCCCGCCCCACCCAATTGCAGCTTCACCCAAACTGTTTGCAGCAGCTTTTCCATCTGAATGGCCTATCCTGCCTCAGGCTTCAGATTTCCTAAAATCTCCCAAACAAACAGCAGTTGGACTAGGTGTGCTACATACCTATCAATAAGAGGCCCAAGACCCCGCACGAGCACCAGCCTACCTTGCTTCACACCTGGGCCTCACCTGGGCATCTCCAAACACAACACAAGTAGCAGCCATCTGCGGATTGCTCTATAGCTCCTGATGGGTGGCCCCAGGCAGTGGCTGACTTTGCACCTCCCTGGAGATCCAAGAGCCAGTGTACCCAGTGGTCAGTGTGAGACCATCCAGATTACAACTCTACACATCCACAAGCTACACACTCAAGGGACAGATTCAGTGAGCACCAAAGCCTCATAGAAGCAAGGCCTGCTCTAGAAGGGTGTCTCCTACACAGCAGCTCTTCCACTGTAGTCACAGCTGGTCTTCACAGCCAATTGGCCTGAAGGTCAACTCCTCCCACTGACACCAACAGCAATCAGGGCTCAACTACAACAAGACTGTGCACACAGCCCACACAGGGGTGCACCTAGAGGGCCCAGCTCAGGTGACTGGGGAGGCTGAGCCACTGGGACCTGAAAGACACCTACTACACAAGGCCACTCTACCAACTCCAGGAGACATAGCAGCTCCACCCAACACATAGAAGCAAACACAGGGAAGCAGCCAAAATGTGGACACAAAGAAACATGTCACAACTGAAAGAACAGGAGAAATCTCCAGAAAAAGAACTAAGTGAAATGGAAGCAAGAAAACTATTAGATACAGAGTTCAAAACAATGGTTATAAGGATGCTCAAGGATCTTAATGAAAGCTTCAGGGGACTTAGTGAGACTTTCAAGATCTTAGTGATTATTTTAAGGATCTTAGGGAGAACATAAAAGACAAGAAAAAGGACCAGTCAGAAATGGAGGATACACTAACTGAAATGAAGAATAATTTACAGGGAACCAACAGTAGAGTGGAGGATTCCAAGAATCAAATAAGCTATTTGTAATATGATGAAGCAAAAAACACCCAATCAGAAGAGCACAAAGAAAAAAGAATCCAAAAATATGAAGATAGTGTAAGGAGCCTCTGGGACAACTTCAAGCAACATTCACATCATGGGGGTGCCTGAAGGAGAAGAGAGAGAGAGCAAGATATCGACAACCTATTTGAAAAAATAATGACAAAACTTCCCCTACCTGATGAAAAAAGTGAACTTACAAGTCCAGGAAGCAGAGAGTCCCAAACAAGAGGAACCCAAAGAGGCAAGACACATCATAATTAAAATGCCAAGGCTTAAAGAAAAAGAGAGAATCTTAAAAGCAGCAAGAGAAGAGCAGTTAGTGACTTATAAGGAAGTTCCCAGATGACTGTCAGCTGATTTCTCAACAGAAATTTTGCAGGCCAGAAGGGAGTGGCAAGAAATATTCAAAGCGATAAACAGCAAGGACCCACAACAAAGATTACTCTACCCAGCAAAGCTCTCATTTAGAATTAAAGGTCAGAAAGAGCTTCACAGACAAGAAAAAGCTAAAGAAGAGGGTAGGTGTGGCTGGGAGAGGTCAATCAGGGGGGAGAAGAGACATATTTAATACTTTAATCAATAAAGAATAAAAATTTTATAAAAGGAAATGCTAAAGGAGTTCATTATCACCAAACCAGTATTACATGAAATGTTGAAAGGTCTTTTTTAAGAAGAAAAAGAAGGAGGAGGAGGAGAATGAGGAAGAGGTAAAGGGGGAGAAGGAGGAGGAGAAGGCAGAAAGATAAAAAATATGAACACACACACAAAAAAGAAAAAAGATATGAACAATATGGCAATAAATACATATCTATAACAATTGAATCTAAAAATCAAAATAAAGGAACAAGAAACCTAATGAACAAAACAAGGAATCTATCTATATAAAACCTAAGCAACTGGTCGACCGGTCGCTATGATGTGCAACTTAGCCAAAAAGAGAAACAGGCGATTGAGTCTATGAAAGATTGCAAGCAGGTGGGGCTGAGCTGCAGTTCACATTGAGAGGCCAGGCCATCGGCCCATATTCCACCACTCCAGAGGCATGGCGCCCCCGGCCCCCATCAACCCTTCTGGCCATATCCTCCCTCGGGCAGCTGGGACTGAGGGACAGAGGGAGGGAAAAAAGAGACCATGAACTCTGTCCCTAATGCCTGCCTCCTCCTATCAGACTGGAGCCATCCCAGGACTTACAGGATGGTATGCGAAGTGGGCAGCCTTGCCATACAGCAACCATGACTCCCTGGTCTGCCCAGGGTACCCCTCAGGCACTCATCCCACTTCTCGAAGTCTCAATCTGCACCCCTAGTGAGTCCGCGGGAGCTCTGCCCTAGGGACTCACTTCTCCATAGCTGGGTGTGACAGACCAGGAGATGCAAAGGGCAGCAGTGGAAGACAAGGGCAGAAGCTCAGCTGACCAGAAGGAGCGGGAGCGGCTCCTCCCCAGCCGCCTGCAGCTCCGCGCACTACTATATCCCTTGGGAGATGTTGGATGCCAGTTTCAGCCTGATCCTCACAGGCCACACAGAGGGACCCCACCAGTATATGAATCCATGCACCGGGCCTCTAGTCAGATGAATAAAATAGAACCAGAGGCATGGAAACATGGAACTGACTGATGAATCTCAGAGGGGGTGGGGTGGGAAGAGGTTAACAAAGAACTTATATGCATACTAGAGGCCGTTGAACAAAAATTTGTGCATGGGGGGCGGGGGGGTTCCCTCAGCCCGGTCTGTGCCCTCTCGCAGTCTAGGACCCCTCGGGGGATGACCATCTGCTGGTTTGGGCCCACTCCCCAGGGGATCGGGCCTAAGCTGGCAGTCAGACATCCCTCTGGCAGCCTGGGAGCCCTTGGGGGATGTCCACTTGCCAGAGGGGAGCAGACCTAAACTACAGACATCCTTAGCGCTGCTGAGGCAGGAGGGGCTCCCACCACCACCACTGTACTGGCAGCCATCTGCCTGGCTTATGACTGAGCAGAGCTCCCCCATGTGGGAGCACACTGACCACCAGAGGCAAGCTCCTGCATTGAGCGTCTGCCCCCTGGTGGTCAGTGTGTGTCATAGTGATCAGTCATTCCCAGTCGTTCTGTTAGGGTCAGTTTGCATATTACCCTTTTGCTATCTAAGATAGAGGCCTGGTGCATGGGTGGGGGCCGGCTGGTTTGCCCTGAAGGGTGTCCCGGATCAGGATGGGGGTCCCGCTGGGGTGCCTGGCCAGTCTGGGTGAGGGGCTGATGGCTGTTTGCAGCTGGTCACACCCCCTTCAGGGTGGGGGTCCCCACTAGGGTGCCTGGCCAGTCTGGGTGAAGGACTGAGGGCCGTTTACAGGCTGGCCACACCCCCTTTAGGGTGGGGGTCCTGCTGGGGTGCCTGGCCAGCCTGAGTGAGGGGATGATGGCTGTTTGCAGCTGGTCACACCCCCTTCAGTGTGGGAGTCCCCATTGGGGTGCCTGGCCAGCCTGGGTGAGGGGCTGATGGCTGTTTGCAGCTGGTCACACTCCCTTCAGGGTGGGGGTCCCCACTGGGGTGCCTGGCCAGTCTGGGTGAAGGGCTGAGGGCCGTTTTCAGCCTGGCCAAGCCTCCCCAGTGACAGAAGCTCCCAGCCTCTCCTTTTTTTTTTTTTTTCCCCCTGGGATTTATTTACCTTCTATAATTGAAACTTTGTAGCTTGGGGCCAGGGCTTGGCTTCCTCCATCGCCAGGGGCAACCCAAGTCTCCAACTCCGTGGCCACTGCTGGCTGAAAGCAGGTTTCTGGGTTTGTTTAGCTTCTATAATTGCAACATTGTTGCTTAGACTGGAGCTCAGAGCTGGGCCTCAACAGGCGGGGAACCTTGGCTTCCTCCATCACTGGAGCAAGCAAACCTCCTGCTCACTTCAGCTGTGTGGCTGCCGGCTGCCATCTTGGTTGGGTTAATTTGCATATTCTGCTGATTAGCCAATGAGAAGCGTAGCGGAGGTATGGTCAATTACCATGTTCGTCTATTATTAGGTAATACTAGAGTCCCGGTGCACAAAAATTTGTGCACTCGGGGGGAGTAGGGGGGTCCCTCAGCCCAGCCTGTGCCCTCTCGCAGTCTGGGACCCCTCAGAGGATGACCACCTGCTGGCTTAGGCCTGCTCCCCGGGAGATTGGGCCTAAGATAGCAATCAGACATCCCTCTGGCAGCCCGGCAGCCCTCAGGAGATGTCCACTTGCCAGCGGGGAGCAGGCCTAAACTGCAGTCTGACATCCTTAGCACTGCTGAGGAGGCAGGAGAGGCCCCCACCACCACCGCTGTACTGGCAGCCATCAGCCTGGCTTGTGGCTGAGCAGAGCTCCTCCCCTGTGAGAGCACACTGACCACAAGGGGGCAGCTCCTGCATTGAGCGTCTGCCCCCTGGTGGTCAGTGTGTGTCATAGTGACCAGTCATTCCCAGTCCTTCTGCTGTTAGGGTCAGTTTGCATATTACCCTGTTACTATATAGGATAGAGGCCTGATGCATGGGTGGGGGCCAGCTGGTTTGCCCTGAAGGGTGTCCCGGATCAGGGTGGGGATCCCACTTGGGTGCCTGGCCAGCCTGGATGAGGGGCTGATGGCTGTTTGCAGCTGGTCACACCCCCTTCAGGGTGGGGGTCCCCACTGGGGTGCCTGGCCAGTCTGACTGAAGCGCCCAATCTCTCCTTTTTTTCTTTTTTTTTTTTTATTCTGGGATTTATTTACCTTCTATGGCTGTCACTGGAGCCGAGAGCCAGCTTTAGCTCTGAGGCTCGGCTCCAGCTCTGAGACCTTGGCTGCTGAAAGCAGGTATCTGGGCTTTGTTTAGCTTCTATAATTGAAACACTGTTGCAACTCCAGCTCTGAGGCCCAGCTGGCTGAAAGCAGGTTTCTGGGATTTGTTTAGCTTCTATAATTGCAACATAGTTGCTTAGAGTGCAGCTCAGAGCTGGGTGGCAGCAGGCAGGGAACCTTGGCTTCCTCCATCACTGGAGCAAGCAAGCTCCCTGTTCGCTTCAGCTGCCTGGCTACAGGTCGCCATCTTGGTTGGCAGTTAATTAGCATATAGCCCTGATTAGCCAATGGGAAGTGTGTCGGAGGTACGGTTAATTACCATGTTTGTCTATTATTAGATAGGATATGCATTACCCATGGACACGGACAATAGGGTGGTGAAGGCCTGAGGCAGGGCGGGAACTGGGTGGAGGGGGATAATGGGGGGAAAAGAGGGACATGTGTAATAATCTCAACAATAAAGATTTTAAAAATCAATAAGTAAAAAAGTAAATGTCTGGCCCTGGCTAGCGTGCTCAGTGGTTAGAGTGGTGGCCTATTGGACCAAGGGTTCAATTCCTGCTCAAGGGCACATACCTGGCTTGCAGTTTCAATCCCCGGCCCAGGTTGGGGTATTGCAGGAGGCAACCAATCAATGTGTCTCTCTCACATCAGTGTTTCTCTCTCTCTCTCTTTGTCTCTCTCTCTCTCCCTCCTTCCCATCCACTCTCTCTAAAAAGAATCAATGAAAAAATTTCCTCAGGTCAGGGTTAACAAAAATAATAATAAATAAAATAACAGTAAGTGCCTGAGGTGGGGGGTAAGTAAGGCAGATCAGACAGGTGGTGACAGGCATGTCCTGGTCAGGCTCGAGAGGAGGAGGCTCGCTGGCACTGACCTTGACCTTTGGACAGATTCATTAAGGAGGATCAGCATGAAAAAGGTGCGGAGGGTGGGATGATTGGGGGAGGGGTCCAAATGGGGGAAGGTTTTGTTGGGGCGGAGAGTCTAGGTCATTTGGACAAAGGCCAGGGATCATCTAGGCACTGCGGGTGGTGCTCCTGGGTGGAACCTGAGCTGGATAGCTGGCCGCCCTGTGAGGGAACCAGGAGGGTGCTGGCAGCGCACAGTGAGCTGGCTGCGCACAGCGGGTGAAACGGCGTTTCGGACACTGAGTCGAGCCCTGCGGCCGTCCTGGCTTCTGGGGACTCTGGGAGCCCAGAAGAATCAGGTCTTGGCGGAGCAGGGGGGTCGGAGTCTCTAGTTCTGCTGGCTTTGCTTTTGTTTTTTGTTAACACCACCTGCTGTTTAATATTTTGCACGCGGGCAAGCAGCTCCGTATCTTAGATGCATCACACCCAGGGGGTTCAGCAAAGGAGGCCAATTACCGGGGAAATGACTTCTGTGCATGGAGAGCCTGTCCCTGGCTCCCGCCCTGGAGTGAGCACACGTGACTGACAAACGCCCACTAACATCTGCAGGAATGCGTGGGCCTCAGGGTCAGGGCGGGGGTCCCCCATCCCTTCTGTGCATTGTTAGCATGTGCCCCAGGGAACAACAGCTTCATGAAATGACAGCCATCTGTCTGCTCAGGTGGCAGGAGACACGCCTGCCTGCCCGCCGGCCACCGTGCATGCTGCCACGCCCCGGGGTCCCTGCCACCCCCTCATCCCTGAGGTGCTCTCTGAGCTAGCGGCCTCAGCGTGGCTCCAAGGGGACACACGAAATGGTTTCAAGCAGTGTGCTGTAGACTTCAGTGGAACAATCCTCTGTGATAAAAGCGTAGTATGCAAACTGTCTGTTCGACCAGGGGCAGGGCCGGCCCGGGGAAGTGAGGGAGGCCCGAGCCAGCGGCCGGCAGCTGCTAGGGACCCTACCAGTGCATGCATTTCACATCTCGTGCACTGGGCCTCTAGTCTCAAATAATATTGCAACATCGTATCTGTTTGTAGCCAGTGGTTCTCTGAGAAAAAGAAAGTGGCTTTCATTGCAAACATTTACTGAGGCACCTTCCCAGGCTGCAGTGTGTCCGCGGTTGGGTGAATCCTGGCTTCTTAACCTTCCACATGGTGTCCCCGTGGGACATGAGCTGTTTTGTGCAGCGGTACACGTCCCTTCATTGGCAGCATCCTCCTGTTTCCCAGCCCAGACCCTGCTCCCAAACCTTCCGACACCCCAGCCAGACATCCAGAGCCCCGCCCCCTGCGCTTCGCTCCCCTGGCAGACACGCCTGCTTCCAGCTGCCCCTCCTGACCTGCATAAGCCCGTCCCCTTCAGCTTGGCGCAGGGAGCCTCCCTGAGGCTCGAGCCCCACTCGCTTCCTCCCGGCTGGACACGGTTTCCGTCCAGTATCTGGTAGTTGACCAGACCTGTCTGCCCTGTGCCTGGCTCTCCTGGTCCTGTCCTGACAGAGAGGGGCGGCGGCCTGGGCTGAGTCTGCACAGACAGACCCCTCTGACCCAGCCCAGGGTGCGAGCTCTGTGTCCGCACGTGCGCCTGGCAGCCTTGCCCTTCCAACTGGGCCTGGTGGGGGCCTGCGCCCTGACTGTGCACACAGGGGATGTGGGCCCCATGTCGCACGCCCTGACTCTGGTTCCCGTTGCAGGCCTACATGGAGGACCACCTGAGGAACAAGAACCGGCTGGAGAGGGAGTGGGAGGCGCTGTGCGCGTACCAGGCGGAGCCCAACAGCTCGCTCGTGGCCCAGAGGGAGGAGAACGCGCCCAAGAACCGCTGCCCAGCAGTGCTGGCCTGTACGTACCGCGGGGCGCCACCGGGAAGGGGGGACAGGCTGTGCCTCTGTCCTCATCGTCCCCCCTGTCATTCTCATGGCTGGGAAGCCCCTCTCCTTCCCAGCCCCACCCCGCACCCTCTCTGCGGCAACCTGTCCCCCACTGTGAAGAGCGGTGTGGATGCCCCCCGTGAGGCTGTCCCAGCCTAAAAACGCAGAATCCGTGCCTGTCTTGGGGTCCGGGCACAGTCCTAAAACCCCAGTGGGGACAGAGGTGCCTGCTGCCTGCGCTATCAGGCGGCTTTCATGGTGCCATTGGAGACTTGCTGCTACGCCCCTCAGAGCCTCTTCCTCTGCAGCTGGGAGCATGCAGTTGCCCTGGCAACCTGGCACTGGGAGGGTTGGAGGGGATGAGCATGGTGCCGGCCGTGGGCCTGGGGTGAGCAGCCGTCAGCAAGGCAGCATCCACTGTGGACTGCTACCTGGCCAGGAACCACTGCCAGTGGAAAAGCAGAAAGAAACGTCCAACCAACAGTTTTTTTTGTTTGTTTGTTTTTTGTTTTTTTGTTAAATATATTTTATTGATTTTTTACAGAGAGGAAGGGAGAAGGATAGAGAGCTAGAAACTTCGGTGAGAGAGAAACATCGACCAGCTGCCTCCTGCACACCTCCTACTGGGGATGTGCCCGCAACCAAGGTACATGCCCTTGACCGGAATCGAACCTGGGACCTTTCAGTCCGCAGACCGACGCTCTATCCACAGAGCCAAACCGGTTTGGCCAACCAACAGTTATTTATTAAGCACCTGCTATGTGCCAGGGACTCGTGACAGAGACACCGGTGAGCCACGTGCTCAGGACCAGATGGGGAGCAGTTGGGAACAAGCAGACCTCAGGGGCGCTCGCTGCACGTCCCCGAGGTCAGGTGCAGGCTGGGCCGGCAGGTCTTGTGGGTGTTAGCCCAGCGCCCTTCCTGGGCACCCTCCCCGTGGGACCAAGACACGGCGGCGGAGGGCAGTGCCATCCCTTCCCTGCGCTGCTCAGCCCTGCTGGGCAGGCTCAGGGCCAGCGGCAGTCCGGTCCTCGGCCACACAGGGACCAGGCCCGGCTGTGGCGACGCCGCCTCTGACCAGAGCCGGAGCCAGGAGCCACCTTCTTCCTGGGACTTGGGGACTGGGAGTTGGAAAGGCCACGGTGCTGACCCGGCCGTCCGCAGCTGGGTGGCCCACCGTGGGGCGTGAGGAGCACGCTGGTGGGTGGGAAGGGCGGTGGGGGCAGCGAGTCCACGCTGCTGGGTCGAGTGGATAAGGTCCCCCGAGCACAGGCGCATCCCTCCTCCGTTCACAGCCACCTCCTCCGCGGGAGGGAGACCCATCAGGATTGACCTGCACCCTTCAGAGCGGGGACCTGGGGGCGTCTCTCAAACGCTGGCTGGTCCTGCCACGTCCACGCGGGTGAGCCTTGGAGTGAGTGGATGGGACCGGCCTTGGGAAACACGCCCAGAGACGCACGCGGCCTCAGACGGCGGTGCCTCCCCTCATGGGGTCTTCTCGTCCGCCAGGTGTGAGTTTTCCTTGAGCAGTGGGCGTGCTCTGTTGGCTCGCTGAACTCGGGTGTTCCTGCTGGGAGCCCGACGTGGGCCCAGCCCCTCCCCGGCTGCACCAGAGCTCGGCTGCGCCGTCCTGCGTGCACCACCTGGGAGGTTTTCATCCCCAGCTCCCAGCTCCTCCGGCTCCGCGCTTTGCAGCCACACAGTCTATAAGCCCAGTTACACCTTCAGGTCATTGATAAAACCCTCGACAGAGTAACCGCGGGCGGGGCCGGGAGCAGCGTCTGGTGGCCGTCCCGGCAGCCGGGCTCTGTGTCCTCGAGGCCCTGGCGACCCTGCAGCCACCAGGCGCGGAGAGCAATGCCACCGGCAGCGTCCCTTCCCCCCATCCCTGGGCGGCGTGGAATGTCTCCACATCGGTGCAGGCCACCCTCCTGACCCCAGAGGATCTGACACCGGGACCGGCGTGGGCCCCGCCCAGAGCCCTTTGCAGAGGAGAAATGCCGCTGGCTTGGCACAGCCCTCACTGCCGTGCTGACATTCACACACAGTCGGGCTGCACCACAACCCACGGTCAACTGCACACCCGCTACCTGGACTCCACAACGGCTCCTCAATGGTGGGCCGTTTTTGCATGGTGTGTGTGGGAGTGTGTGCGCGTGTGTGGGAGTAAGTCTGTGTGTGACAGTGTGTGTATGTGTGTGTGTGTGAATGGGTGTTTATGTGAGTGTGAGTGTGTTTGTGTGTGTGAGTGAGGGAGTATGTGTGTGAGGGAGTGTGTGTGTGTGAGTGTGTGTGAGTGTGTGTGTGTGAGACAATTGAGTGTGTATGTGTGAGGGAATGTGTGCATGTGTGTGTGAGAGTGTATGTGAGAGTGTGTATGTGTGTGTGAGTGTGTGGGGGTATGTGACAGAGTGCATGTCTGACAGTGAGTGTGTGCATGAGAGTGAATGTGTGTGGGGATGTGTGGGGGTGTGAGGAAGTGTGTGTGACTGTGTGAGAGTATGAGTGTGTTTGGGTGAGTGTATGAGGGAGTATGTGTATGTGTGAGTGTATGGGTGTGAGTGTGGCAGTGTGAGTGTGTGTGTGACAGTGAGTGTGTGAGTGTGAGTGTGGGAGTGGGAGCGTGTGTGTGTGACAGTGAGTGTGAGTGTGGGAGCGGGAGTGTGTGTGTGTGACAGTGAGTGTGTGTGTGTGAGTGTGGGAGTGGGAGCGTGTGTGTGTGACAGTGAGTGTGTGTGTGTGAGTGTGGGCGTGGGAGCGTGTGTGTGTGACAGTGAGTGTGTGAGTGTGAGTGTGGGAGTGGGAGCGTGTGTGTGTGTGAGTGTGGGAGTGGGAGCGTGTGTGTGTGACGGTGAGTGTGTGTGTGTGAGTGTGGGAGTGGGAGCGTGTGTGTGTGTGTGTGTGTGTGTGTGTGCTTTATTTATTGTTGTCGGAATTGCCTCACAGTGAGTTCCAGGCATCATGCCATCTCACCACTGCAGCCTGCGTCTCCTAAAAACGAGGACGTGCTGCACCCTCGCAGCCCCAATGTTAGGACTGAGAACATTTGCAATCGTCTCTAACATCCTGTTTCAATCCACCGATGCTCCCAGAATGCCAGTGATGTCCTTACCACAACTTTTGGTGTGTGTTTCTTATCCAGACGCAGGCACATTTGTAGCTGTAGTTTGGATGTTCCACTTTATAATGTACCTGGTTTTACACTCGCCTTTGCTTTCTGAGGGGACCTCCCAGGGGCCCTCTCACTGGCCCAGTCCCAGACCTACTACACGCCGTGTTCTAGCCACACCCCTGCCACAGAGGCTGGGCCCTGTCCGCACCCACCTCGCCGGCGTTACCAGCGCCTCATGGCCTCAAGGGGAAGACCGTGGCCGCCGTTCCCACTCACCTGCCCGGTGACCAGAACCTCGACAGCCACTGCTGCCCTCCCGTCCACCAACTCCACCTCCTCTCTTCCTTGGAGGTGGAGGCGCGGAATGCTACCTGTTGGAATGCTCTGTCTGTAGGACGAGAGGTGGGCACCTGCTGAGAGCTTTTGGTTGAAATAGACACAGGACAGATGCTCCTGTGGCCCCGCCGTCTACACCAGCAGCCTCTCAGAGGCCTTTTCTGGGGGGCGGCGCAGAGGGCGGCACCAGGAAGTCACAGGCTGTCCAGCAGCTGGACACGGGCCTCAGCACGGCAGTGCTTGCTAACCTGGCTGAGGAGGGTGTCAGAGGGGCACCCACTCTGCCATGGGCATCAGGAACAGGTCCCAGAGCTCCTGTGGGACTCAGTCTCTGGCGGGCTGCGCTGTGTCATTTTGCTGGGTGTGGCGGCAAAACAATGGCCTTCGAGGTGCCCTCGTCCCAACCCTTAGAATCGTGACTACGTTACCTGATGTGGCAAAGGCTCGCATTCCACATGCCCTCACAGGAGACAGTCATCCTGGGTTACCCTGGTGACCATATACGAGGGAGGCAAACAAGCTGCGAGAAGCCACAGGGCCCAGAAGGCCGGGCAGCACCTGGAAGCCAGGGCCCAGGCCCCCCGCCCCCCAGTCTCCAGGGGAGCCAGCCCCACCGACACCTGGGCTAAAGGACAGCACTGCCCACTATAAACAGTGGTGTCTACGCCGCTGGGTGTGTGGACGCTCCCTCCAGCAGCCACAGAACCCGCACACCCCGAGGCCAAGGATGCACTGGTCAGTGTGAGCTGGCCAGTCACGCGTGCCCCCAGGATCCGTCACAAATCATCATCTCTGCCACAGTGACGGGAAACCGTCTGCAATGAAAACATCTCTTTAGCTTCTCAGAATCCAGAAACAAACATAATATAAAAATGTATCGCTTCGCCCTGGCCAGGTGGCTCGGCGGGTTGCGTGTTGTCCGGGGCACTAAATGGTCACTGGCTGGATTCCCTGCCAGGGCACATGCCCAGCTTTTGGGTGCGGTCCCCAGCCGGAGTACCTGCGGGAGGCAACCAGATGTTTCTCACCTCAATGTTTCTCTCTCCCTCTCCCTTCCTCTCTAAAATCAATTAAAAAACATGTTTTTAAATTCATTGCTTTGCATCAACTACAAGTCCCAATCAGTAAAGGCATTTCTGTGTGTGTTGGCGGAACCCTTAGGCCACCGTCTGGCCTCACCGCGGAGCCGATGGTGTGGGAGAGCCTTGGCTGTGGGCTTGCAGAGCAGAAGCCGCCCATGGACCTGCGGCCCCCACGCCGGAACTGCTTATCCCAGGGCTCGGTCTACATGAGCGACTCGGAACTGACCCTCCAGACACGCCCCGGCCCATCCTCTGATACACACCACACCTCTACGGCCACAGCTGCAAAGCACGGCCAGTGGCGTCCGGCCAGCGTGATGGTTTCATCTAAATCACAAAGGAACATTGCGACGGTGCGAGTCCTGGCTGACCACTGGACGGCCATGATCCCGCGGACTCCCGACCCCTCAGCACACCAAGGTCTGCACCTTCTAGTGAAGGACCCACCCCATCACGCACTGGGTCAGTGAGTCACTCACCAGCTGTGGAGAACCGTCCGTAGAGATCCTTGGGATCTGCGGCCAGAGGCCTGGCACCCTCTCCGCAGGTGGGCTCTGGCGGCTCGTGTGGTGCATGGGACAGGCCGTGCCGGTGCAGGTCCGCTGACCGAGCTGCAGCGACCCCCACAGGACCCTCGCTTGTCTACCTGCAGGGTTCTGTGCCCTCATCGCACACAGTATCTCCTGTTGGCATTTATGAAAACCATCTTCTACTTCGTGGCAACGCCATGCGTCCACCGTCCTAGATACGTGTGTCAGTTCTGTGGGCTTTTCACCGGTGAGGTGTGTGCACCTATAATCTTGACTTTGTCCGTAAGCCCCTTGCTACATGATTACAGTGCCTGCTTTATACACACCATTTGCCACAACATGCCTGTGAGTTCAACATCAGTATCCCACACTTTGGATGACAAATCCGACACTTTAAAATACTGAATAATTGACCCAGACATCCCCTGGCTGCCAGGTGCAGGATTTGACCTCAAACCTGGGCTCCTGGCTGTTGGCCATGTGGCGTCTATCAAGTCATTCACTGGGTGTTTCTGGGCCTTCATTTTTCAGCTTAAAATAGGAGAATAGTTCCCGTTCTGTCAATGGCATGGTGCGGTGGGAAGCAGGCAGGTGATATATGTGAGTTCTGTTTAGAACAGACAGAATGCAGGAGAAATTAGAAATCTTGTTCTTGCATCAGGCATTGGTGCGGGGTCAATGCTCAGGAGTTCATTCAAGCGTCTTTTTTTTAAGAATATGTTTTTATTGAGATACTAGAGGCTTCGTACACAAAATTAGTACATGGGGGGAGAGGTGTCCCTCAATCTGGCCTGCACCCTCTACAATCTGGGACCCCTCAGGGGATGTCTGACTGCTGGTTTAGGCCCGATACCTGTGGACATCCCTCTCACAATCTGGGATCACTGGCCCCTAACCGCTCGCCTGCCTGCCTGCCTGATTGCCCCTAACTGCTTCTGCCTGCCAACCTGATCACCCCCAACTGCCCTCCCCTGCCAGCCTGATCGCCCCCAACTGCCCTCCCCTGCCGGCCTGATCACCCCCAACTGCCCTCCCCTGCCGGCCTGATCACCCCCAACTGCCCTCCCCTGCCGGCCTGATCACCCCCAACTGCCCTCCCCTGGAAGAAGAACCAAGTTGGCAGCATAGGTAAACACCTACACTTGTTGCCTCTCACAACCACATCAAAACTACAACTAAAAGACAAAACATCAATCATCCAGAACCAAGGGAAAGCTGGCTGAGTGGAAGTTCTACAACTAGAAGGAAAGAAAAAAGCGCATTGAGGCTGGTAAGAGGTGTGGAGGTGTGGAGACGCTCACGAAACAGGCTGGCAACTGGGTGCACTATTGTTTTATTTCAATCAGGAGGGAAATACAAGCTTCTGATTGCTCTGAACTCCAGTTCCAGGCGAGACTCTGGGGACCCAGACTCATACGGGGAGAAACTGGACTGTCTGGCATTGGGCCGGAATATGAGGGTGGCTTTCTCTCAGAGGTACTCACAGCAATCATTGTTCCTGCGAAGAGGCGTGGAACATGGAGACACGGGGACCTCTCTGATGCAGGGCTGACTGGCAGCCATTACTGTTTGCTCTGCCCTGATGATTCCCCAAGACCCCGCCCCACCCAATTTACAACCTCACCCAAGCTGTGCACAGTGGCTTTTGCATATGAATGGCCAGTCCTTTCTCAGCATAAAACCTAACAAACTGCAGCTGGGTCAGAGAGCTCCAAAGCTTCCAAAAGAAGGTCCAAGGCTCAGCAGCAGCAGCCGGCCTTGCTTCACAGCTGGGCCTCACCTGGGCACTTCCAAACCCCAAACAAAGAGGAGGAATCTGCAGATCTCTCTGTAGCTCCTGCTGGGTGGCCTCAGGCAGTGGCTGACTTTGCACCTCCTTAGAGATCCAAGAGCCAGTGTACCCAGTGGTCAGTGTGAGACCACACCAGATTACAACTCTTCACATCCATAAGTGACACACTCAAGGGGGAGACTCAGTGAGGACCAAAGCCCCACTGAAGCAAGTCCTGCCCCATAAGGGTGTCTCCAGCACAGCAGTTCTTCCATTGTAGACACAGCTGGTCTTCACAGCCAATTGACCTGGAGGTCAATTCCTCCCAGTGACACCTACAGCAATCAAGGCTTAACTACAACAGGAATGTGTACCCAGCCCACAAAGGGGTGTAACTAGAGTGTCCACCTCAGGTGACTGGGGAGGCGGAGACACTGGGCCCTATAGGACACCTACCACACAAGGCCACTCTATCAACACAGGGAAGTAGCCAAAATGTGGAGACAAAGAAACATGTCATGAATGAAAGAAATGGAGGAAAGCAAACTACTGGATATAGAGTTCAAAACCATGGTTATAAGGTTACTCAAGAATCTTCTGGAAACCTCCAAGAAATTTAGTGAGACCCTCAAGGATATGAAAAAGGACCAATCAGAAATTAAGCATACACTGACTGAAATAAAGAATAATATACAGAGGGAGAAACTAAGATGGTGGCATAGATAAACACCGGGAAATTGTCGCCTCCCACAACAATTGAAAAATACCGCAAAGGAGAGAGCAGACATCACCCAGAACAACAGGAAGCCTGGCTGAGTGTAAATTCTACAACTAGAAGGAAAGAAAATCACGCTGAGAGCCAGAGGAGCTGCTGAGGTGAAGTGCAGAGGTACGGCGGCGCGCGCGCGCAGAAAGGGGGTGGCACCTGAGGACGCGGCTGTTTTTTTTGAATCACAAGCTCCCGACTACTGCTCTGAACTCCGGTTCCGGGAAGTCTCTGGGGACCCAGGACTCATACAGGGAGAAGCTGGTCTGTCGGGCAGCGGGCGAACTTGAGGGAGGCTTTCCCTCAGAGGTGCTTGCAGCCATTACCGGGACACTGAGACGTGCGACTCTGGGCGGAGAATCACCATAGCTGCTTTCACCGCCCTTTGACTCCCTGAGACCCCGCCCCACCCAGGCTGCGGCAGAGGCTTTTGCATGTGAATGTACCTAACTGCAGCTGAGCCAGGCAGACCCGGAACTTCCAAGAGAAGGCCCAAGGCCCCGCAGCGCTTGCATTGCTTCACAGCTGAGCCTCTTCGTGGCTCCTGCTGTGTGGCCTCAGGCAGAGGCTGAATTAGCACCTCCTTAGATCCAGGAGCCACTGTACCCAGTGGTCAGAGGGGGACCATCCAGATTGCAACTCCTCAGATCCATAAGGGACACACTCAGGGAGCAGACTCAGTGAGCACCAAAGCCCCACTGAAGCAAGTCTTGCCCCAGAAGGGTGTCTTCAGCACAGAAGTTCTCCCACTTCAGACACAGCTGATTCTCACAGCCAATTGGCCTGGAGGTCAATTCCTCCCAGTGATCCTACAACAACCAAGGCACCAAGAGTGCACCAAGAGTGTCCACCCCAGGTCACTGGGGAGGCTGAGCCACTGGGCCCTACAGGACACCTGGCGCGCAGGGCCACTCTATCAACACAGGGAAGCAGCCAAAATGCGGAGACAATGAAACAGGTCACAAATGGCAGAAATGGAGGAAAGCAAACGACTGGATATAGAGTTCAAGGCCACGTTTATAAGGTTTTTCAAGAATTTTATGGAAACCGCCGATAAATTTAATGAATCCCTCAAGGAGTATAGTGAGACCATGGAAGACATGAAAAAGGACCGACTAGAAATTAAGCATACACTGACTGAAATAAAGAATAATTTACAGAGATCCAACAGCAGACAAGAGGATCCCAAGAATCAAGTCAAAGATTTGAAATACAAAGAAACAAAAAATACCCAACCGAAAAAGAAAAAAGAAAAGAGATTCCAAAAATATGAAGATAGTGTAAGGAACCTCTGGGACAACTTCAAGCGTACCAACATCAGAATTATAGGGGTACCAGAAGGAGAGAGAGGGCAAGATATTGAAAACCTTTTTGAAGAAATAATGACAGAAAACTTCCCCCACCTGGTGAAAGAAATGGACTTACAAGTCCAGGAAGTGCAGAGAACCCCAAACAAAAGGAATCCAAAGAGGACCACACCAAGACACTTCACAATTAAAATGCCAAGAGTAAAAGACAGAGAGAATCTTAAAAGCAGCAAGAGAAAGAAACTCAGTTACCTACAAGGGAGTACCCATACGACTGTCAGCTGATTTCTCAACAGAAACCATGCAGGCCAGAAGAGAGTGGCAAGAAATATTCAAAGTGATGAATAGCAAGAACCTGCAACCAAGATTACTTTATCCAGCAAAGCTATCATTCAGAATAGAAGGTCAGATAAAGAGCTTCACGGATAAGAAAAAGCTAAAGGAGTTCATCACCACCAAACCAGCATTATATGAAATGCTGAAAGGTATTCTTTAAGAAGAGGAAGAAGAAAAAGGAACTCTTACCATTTGCCACAGCATGGATGGAACTGGAGAGCAGATAAATACCACAGAATATCACTCATTTGTGGAATATAATGAACAACATAAACTGATGAACAAGGGCTGATCCAGAGACGGAGAGGCATTGATTGGACTGTCGGGCCTTGGAGGGAAGGTAGGGGAGGGTAGGGGTAAGGGGGAAAGATCAACCAAAGGACTTATATGCAAGCATATAGGCCTAACCAATGGACACGGACAACGGGGGGGTGAGGGCATGAGCAGGGCCGGGGGTGGTGGTAGAGGGTAACGTGGGAACAAGGACACATATGTAATATCTTAATCAATAAAAAATATATTAAAAACAAAAAGAATAATATACAGAGATCCAACAGCAAACTAGAGAATCGCAAGAATCAAGGCAAAAATTTGAAATATGAAGAAGCAAAAAACACCCAACTGGAAAAGCAAAAAGAAAAAAGAGTCCAAAAACATGAAGATAGTGTAAGGATCCTCTGGGGCAACTTCAAGCATACCTACATCCGAATTATGGGGGTGCCAGAAGAAGAGAAAGAGCAAAATATTGAAAACCTATTTGAAGAAATAATGACAGAAAATTTCCCCTACCTTTTGAAAGAAATAGACTTACAAGTCCAGGAAGTGCAGAGAACCCCAAACAAGAGGAATCCAAAGAGGACCACACCAAGACACTTCACAATTAAAATGCCAAGAGTAAAAGACAGAGAGAATCTTAAAAGCAGCAAGAGAAAGAAACTCAGTTACCTACAAGGGAGTACCCATACGACTGTCAGCTGATTTCTCAACAGAAACTTTGCAGGCCAGAAGGGCGTGACAAGAAATATTCAAAGTGATGAGTAGCAAGAACCTACAACCAAGATTACTCTACCCAGCAAAGCTATCATGTACAATTGAAGGTCAGATAAAGAGCTTCACAGACAAGAAAAAGCTAAAGGAGTTCCTCACCACCAAACCAGTATTATATGAAATGCTGAAGGATATTCTTTAAGAAGAGGAAGCGGAAGAAAACGGTAAAGATACAAATTATGAACAACAAAGTGACAATGAATACATATCTATCAACAAGTGAATCTAAAAATCAAGTGAATAAAAAATCTGATGAACATAATTAACTGGTGAATATAATAGAATCAGGGACATAGAAAGGGAGTAGACTGACAATTCTCAGGGGAAAGGGGGTGTGGGGGTGCGGGAAGAGACTGGACAAAAATCTTACACCTATGGACGAGGATGTTGGGGGGCGGGGTAAAGGCATGGGGTGGGGTGGGAACCGGGTGGAGGGGAGCTATGAGGCAGGGGGGAGAGGAACATCTGTAATAATCTGAACAATAAAGATTTATTTTTAAAAATAAATAAATAAATAAGACGAAATTCTATCACCTCGAGGATTTAGCTGTTTGTAGATGACAAAGCCTGAGGTATTGAGTGGTGCCTGATAGCTTCCTCTGCATGTCGACATTTATTTACTATGTTGCTGAACATGTGTAAAGGTCAACTCTATAAATGTCGCAAATAACCTTGGTGTCTCCAGGTTGTACCAGGTGGGACAGAGTCAGGTCCTCGCACAGCCTGATTCTCCTCTACAGACGGTGACGGGAGTAAATGGGGAGGAGGGGCAGAGCACCCTGAGCTCCGTGGGAAGGGCTGAGCACTCGGAGGGGACGCCGCCTGCCGAGGACAGCACAGGGCCCTCGCGGCATCGCTGCATGCGCACTCCTGGGCGGTACGGGCTGGCACAGACCTGACTCTCTGCTCTGGACCTTTGCAGATGACCACTCCCGGATCCTGCTGAAGCCGGAAAACAGCCACAGCAACTCGGACTACATCAACGCCAGCCCCATTGTAAGTACTGTCCCCACGGAGGGCGCCAGCCTTTCCCAGGGCACCACGTGGGCAAGCCACGTGAGGTTGGCATGGAAAACATGCCCTGCCCTGCTCCCAGTAGAGAGCTGATAATTAGCCTCAACTGGGTAACTAGCCTCAACCAGTAACCAGCCTTAATCAGGTAACTGGTCTCTACCAGGTAACCAGTCTTAGCCAGGTAATTCGTTTCAACCAATAACCAAATAAGTAGTCTCTACCAGGTAACTAGTCTCCACCAGGAACCAGCTTTAACCAGATAACTAGCCTCTACTAGGTTACTAGTCTCCACCAGGTAACTAGCCTCAACCAGGAACCAGCCTTAACCAGTTAACTAGTCTCAACTGGGTTCTTAGTCTCAACCAGTAATTAGCCCTAACCAGGTAACTAGTCTCAGCCAGGTTACTAGTCTCAATGAAGTAACTAGTCTCATTCAGCAACCAGCCTTACCCAGTGAGCCAGGTGACTGTGTCCTGGGCAGGGAGCAGTGACCGGGAGGGCCAGCACCAGTGGCCTGAAGGTTTACCCTTTCCTAGGCCCACTTGTGCCCGATTCATTCCGGGGAAATGGGAAAATTAGAGCCATGCCTGGCACTTGTGAAAGTGATCCCTGGCACTTGGCTGTCTGGAGGGGTGCAGGGTGCTGTGCCCTCTGGGAGGTGGAGCTGAGGACCAGACGAGGGAAAGGGGTCTCTGTCACCCCCTGACCCCTCACTGTCAGGTCCCTGAGGCCAGCCCACCCTCTCAGCTTCTGGGGAAGTCCTCCCGCCCACAGCTGCCTGGGCTCGTCCTGCCTCCTGTCTCACTGCGTGCGGCCCCTGCGGTCCTCTTGCCCTGGGCAGGGGGGCAGCGCCTGGGGGTCTGCAGCCACGGGGAGAGGGCTGTGTGCCTGCAAGCAGAGGCCACAGGAGTGCGGTCGAGGGCATTTAAGCCGGCAGCAGAGAAGGGCTTGGTGTGGGTTTATGAGGGCGAGGGGCTGAGGTGGCCTCGATGTAGACGTGTTTCTCCACGTTGTCTTAGGGGAGGTGTCCAGACGTCTCCCCGAAATCATGATTTGCATCCAGTCAAGGACTGTGTGTGGGGGTGCTGCACCGGCTGCTATTCCAAGGCAATGACTTTACAGGTGACAGAGGTTTGGGTGGGACAGGGGTCTCTGGACTCATGAAAGGCACCCCATGTGCTAGCAACCCCTGGCTCCCCAGTGGTGAGCTGTCCAGGAGAGCATCGCCATGTGACTCCAAGCAGCAGCTGCTGGCGGTGGGCCACGGGGGCCACAGTGGCTGGTTCCACTCATTCCAAAGCGCCTGTTGTATAAACGCCTCTTGTTGAGGCTCCACGTGCCTGGGCCACCTCGCGCTTCCCGACCCTTCTCACCGCCGGCCCAGCACAGCGCAGGGAAGACCGGCCGGTGTGCCTGCCTGCCCGGCCGAGCCCGCCCTGGCCTGTGGCCTCGTGGAAGAAGGTTGTCCTTACCTGGTCCTCCTGCAGGTGCCTCCGGACCTCGGCCCCTGGCTCCCAGGTTCTCCTGTGGCCACTCAGTCCCTCTCCAGCACATTGTAATGTGCTTGGATTTTCTTGTTGGTTCTGATTCAAACAATCAAGGCAAAGCCGCACTGGTGGCCGCCCGTCCCCGCTGTGAGCGGCCTGTGTCCGGGAGGCGAGCCTGTAGTTGCCTGGCCCCGGCCTGCACAACGGACCATGGCGCTGACCCCAGACCCTTGGAACAAGGAGAGTCACGTCCTTCTATGACTCCTGGTCCCTGGGAGGACCCACGAGAGAACTAAAGGAGTCGTTCCAGGTCCGAAAGCCATGAGGGCGTGTGTGCAAGCCCCCGCGTCCCCTGTGTGGGGCCCCGAGTTCCAGCGCCTGCGGAAGCCCAGCGTCAGGGTGGGCACAGCTGCTGGTGTAGAAACAGCATCATCCGGGAGCAGCTCCCGCAGGGACTTGGGTCTGAAGGCAACACCGAGGGAAATAAGTGCTTTTGTTGTGCTCCCTCCTTTATTCAACACCACAGTTCTTCCTTTCACTTGAGTCGGAACGGTGAAGGGAAGCCCGTGGGGCGTCTTCCTCTGAGATAGCGGAGGCCAGGCAGCTGCAGCCGGCAGCTGAGTAAGAAGCGCCGTCAGGGCTGGGAGCCTGGCCATCCGTCACCGCGGTTGTGCTCAGCCCGCATTAAACTCCGCCACCAGCCATGAGCGACAGTGGGCAATCTTTGCTTTTCATTGGAGGTCGTGAACGTAAACCAAGGCCCTGCTCTCCCGCACAGTGTCCGGGAGAGGCCCCTCGGGCGGCGGGCACTGGAGCGGAGGCTGAGCCTGTCAGTCACGTGGCAGTTTTGTCAAAACTGCACATTTCACAACAGGGACAGGCTGAAGTCTCCATCAGCAGGTGCGGATCACCTCCCTCTTTATTCTGTAGTATATTAAGGGAGGAAAAATGTTTAAAGTTTTAATCCAGTGTTCCTGGATTGGTAAAATCAACATCATTAAAATGTCCATACCCAAGGCCCTCTACAGATTCAATGCAATCCGTATTAAAATACCAATGGCATATTTCACAAATCTAGAACAAATACTCCAAAAATTTATATGGACCAAAAAAGACCCCGAATAGCTGCAGCAATCTTGAGAAAGAACAAAGTTGGAAGGATCACAATACTAGATCTCAAGTTATACTACAAAGCCACTGTAATCAAAACAGCCTGTTACTGCCACAAGAACAGGCATATAGAGCAATGGAGCAGAACAGAGACCCCAGAAATCGACCCAAGCCATCATGCTCAATTAATATTTGACAAAGGAGGCAAGAGCATATAATGGAGTCAAGACAGTCTCTTCAATAAATGGTGCTGGGAAAATTGGACAGATACAGGAAAAATGAAACCAAGCCACCAACTTATACCATACACAAGAACAACTCAAAATGGATAAGGGACTTAAATGTCCCTTAAATGAAACCATGAAAATCCTAGAAGGCAGAATAATCTCAGACATCTCTCGTAGCAGTATGTTTACAGATACATCTCCTAGGACAAAAGAAACTAAGGAGAAAATAAACAAATGGGACGACATCAAAAAAGGAAGCTTCGTCCTAACCGGTTTGGCTCCGTGGATAGAGCATCGGACTGCAGACTGAAGCATCCCGGGTTCGATTCCGGTTAAGGGCATGTACCTTGGTTGTGGGCACATCCCCAGTAGGGGTTGTGCAGGAGGCAGCTGATTGATGTTTCTCTCTCATCGATGTTTCAAACTCTCTATCCCTTTCCCTTTCTCTCTGTAAAAAATCAATAAAACATATTTTTTTTAAAAAAAAAATGGAAGCTTCTGCACAGCAAAAGAAACCATCAACAAAATGAAAATGGAGCCCACTGTATGGGAGAACATATTTGGTAATGATACATCTGATAAAGGGTTAATATCAAAAATATATAAGGAACTCATACAACTTAACAAAAGGAAGACAAATAACCCAATTAAAAAATGGGCAGAGGACCTAAATAGACACTTCTCCAAAGAGGACATACAATGTCCAAGAGACATGACAAAATGCTCAAAGTCACTGATCATCCGAGAGATGCAAATTAAAACCACAATGAGGTGTCGCCTCACACCTCTCAGAATGGCTACCATCAACAAATCAACAAATAATAAGTAGTGGTGAGGATATGGAGAAAAAGGAACCCTCGTGCACTGCTGGTGGGAATGCAGACTGGTGCAACCATTATGGAAAATAGTATGGAGTTACCTCAAAAAATTAAATATGGAACTCCCATTTGACCCAATGATCTCACTACTAGGAATATGTCCTAAGAAACTCAAAGCACCAATCAGAAAGAATGTATGACCCCTATGTTCATAGCAGCACAATTTACAATAGCTAAGATCTGGAAACAGCCCCAGTGCCCATCAGTAGGCGAGTGGATAAAAAGGTTGTGGTACATTTACACCATGGAATACTATGCAGCAGTTAAAAAAGAAGAATCTCTTACTTTTTGAGACAGCATGGAGGGACCTGGAGAGCATCATGCTAAGTGAAATAAGCCAGTGAGAGAAAGACAAGAGTCACATGATCACACTTATATCTGGAATCTAAGTAACAAAATAAACTGATGAACAAAGTGGATCCAGAGGCATGGAAACATGGAACAGAGTGTGGAATCCCAGAGGGAAGATGGGGAGGATGGGTGAGTGGGAGGTAATCAACCAAAGACCTTGTATGCTTATATGCATGGCCCTTGGACACAGACAGTAGGGTGATAAGGGCCTGGGGTGGGGGTGGGGGCGGGCTGGAGGGGTTCAATGGCGGGGAAGGGGACATATGTAATACTTTCAACAATAAAGAATTATTAAAATAAATAAAGTTTTAATTCAGAATGTGTTTAACTGATTTATCTAGTATCAGAATGCATTTGTCTAATTAACTAGTACAAATTGATTCCTTAGAGGATGATGCCCTGAATAGCATAAGAAATTGGCCAAATAAGAGAGCCAGGCTTCAGGACACGCTGAACACTTCCTCCTTAAGATCACTTCTGAAAGGACACTGGGGAAATTATTGCGAAATTTTTCATGCACATTAGGGTTTCTAGGGAGAAAACCAGGCAGTCACACTTATTTAATAACTAGAGGCCCTGTGCATGGATTCATGCACCAGTGGGGTCCCTCAGCCTGGCCTGTGCCCTCTCACAATCTAGGACCCTCGGGGGATGTCAGAGGCCCAGTGCACAGACTCGGCCCAATCCCTGCAGGCCAGGCTGAGGGACCCCACCAGTGCGTGAATCTGTGCACCAGGCCTCTAGTCTATACTAATAATCTATACTAATAAAGGGGTTATATGCTAATTAGACCAGATAGACCAAGACGTCCTTCCTGACAAAGCCGGGGGCATGGGTGGCCTGCAAACCACCCGCAACCCCTCGCCCAGGCCGGCCCCGCCCCCCAGCGGGGACCCTCCACCCTGACTCAGGGTCCCCTTCAGGGCAGGCCAGCCATGCACCAGGCCTCTATCCTATATAATGAAAGGGTAATATGCAAATTGACCCTAACAGCAGAATGACTAGAACAACTGCTGGACCAGTCACTATGAGGCGCACTGACCTCCTCTTGGTCCCTTTCCCCGGCTGGCAGGCTCTGATCGCCCGATGGCCTCCCATGGCAGGGGCGGGGCCGGCGAGCAGGTGGGAACAGCTGACCTCTCGGTCCCTTCCCCCGGCCATCAGGCACCGATCACCAGATGGGGAACAGGGAACTGGGGCGGGGGACGGGGCCAGCTGTGGGCAGCTGGGGAAGATGGCCCTGATCACAGGCCAGGCCTAGGGACGGTACCTGCCCATGAATTTCGTGCACCAGGCCTCTAGTATGCATGTAAGATCTTTGGTTAATCTCTTCCCACCCTCTCCCCTCCCCCTTCCCTCCGATTCATCAGTCTGTTCCATGTTTCCATGCCTGTGTGTTGAGCATCTGCCCCCTGGTGGTCAGTGCATGTCATAGCTTCCAGTCGAAAGGTCCACTGGCCCAATAGTCGCTTAGGCCTTCCTATATATAGGAAGCTGAAGGCAGATCCCAGGCTGTTCGCCTGTGCACTGAAGGTTCATAGGAATGCTCCATGCTGGTGCCCAGGTTCACCCGGCGTCTTCACAGACTCGTCACCCTGTGGACAGTGGGTTCTGCTTCACCTTTTCTGAAAACTCCCGGGGATCCCGGGGTTGAAGGGCATCAGACCTCGTGCTGCCCACATCCCTCCCCTCTCAGGTCTCACAGACACAGGGCCGGGGTCCAAGCAGACTCTCCCTTCTTCCGCGGTCACAGAGCTTCTGGTTGTGAACTTGGCATTTGTACAAATAAAAAGTTTCCCACAAGATGTGGGAAGGTGAGCGAGAACGGAGAAGATGCTGTTCTCCCACCAGGAACCGGAGGCAGGACACACGTCCACCACGCTGAGCTCGTCGGCCGCCTGGAGTGCTTCCCGGAGAAGGGAAGGGGCGTGCCTGCCTCCTCTCCTCGCACTTGTCCCGCCCTGGAGATCAAGCGGAATGAGGCTTCTGTCCGCATCCTTGTCTGCTGTACTTTCATGCACTGAGGACGCCGCGCCCCCTCCTCCGCCCGGCTCTGAGGCGCGGCGTTGGCTGCTCGCATCGAGTGCTCCTGCCCGGGATGTCGTCTGTCCCACAGGGGTGCGTGGCACCGCCGTCATTTGCTCAACGGAGGACTCATTTCCCCACTGAGCCCTCTAGGTGTTCACGGCCTTCTGCGCGGCAGCCACGCGATAGCGAGGGGGATGGCGAGTGTCCCATCCTCTATGGTCTTGGGGACAGTAAGTGAAACACCACAACAATTGAGGCCTGTGACAAAAGGTGGCCTTATTTACTCTCCTGAAACCAGTCCAGATTTTCACATTTCTCATTTTGAAAGCAACTAAATGCTCATTTGAACATCGTAACAATTCAAAACCGGGCTGCTCTCTAAATTGTTTTGGGCAAAAAAGCATGTTGGGCAGGAGGTGGGCTATGTCACCCCAGCACTGCGCATCGAAAACTCCTGTTCCGTCTGGTGGGGGCAGCTGCTGGGGCCGCCTCCTCCCCAGGACGCCGACCGTGCGTGACTCAGCCGTGCCTGAGCCTTCGTGGTAACAAAACAAGCACCCCTGTGGGCGGTGGCTCTTTCCAGAGGCAGATGCACTGCGTTCATGAATGCTTCCGGGCGGGGGGTGCTTCGCCAGGAGCGGGGCCCTCACTCAGCCGGGAGCAGGGCTCGCCTCGCACCAGCCTGGGCCCACAGGGCTAACACCGGCTCGTGGCCCGACCCTGACTCTGCACGCACCCTGCTCATGCCAACCCGCTCTGGGATCCGGGGAAAGGCCACCCTGCTGGCGGCCTCACCCTGCAGCCCAGCCTGTGTAGCGGCTTCATTGATTGGCGTCTGAACCTCACTTCTTTTTTCTTTTTAATCCTCACCTGAGGATATCTTTCCATTGATCTTTAGAGAGTGTGGAAGGGAGGGGAGAGACAGAGAGAGAAGCATCGATGTGAGAGAGACACATCCATTGATTGCCTCCACATTCACTCCCTGATCAGGGCCAGGGATCGAGCCTGCAACCCAGGCATGTGCCCTGGGTCGGAATCGAACCCAGACCCTTCAGTCTGCAGGTCAATGCTCTATCCACTGAGCCACACCAGCAAGGGCTGATCCTCACTGATGATGCTGCTCCTGTCCCCTGCACAGCAGTCAGGAGTGGCCGGCATGGGGCGTGTCCTGGTGGCAGTCGGTGCAGGGTGCGACCAGCACTCCCTGTGGCTGCTGTGTGACTTCCTCGTTCGTGACCATTTCCGAGCTCATCACTGTGAACCTGTCTTGCAGATGGACCACGACCCCCGGAGTCCAGCTTACATTGCCGCCCAGGGACCACTGCCCGCCACTGTGGCTGACTTCTGGCAGGTGACTCTTTTTTATTATTATTATTGTTTTATTGCTTAAAGCGTTACAGAGAGTATTACATATGTCTCATTTTTCCCCCACCCTTGACAATCCCCTGGCCTCCCTACCCCCCAGTGTCTATGTCCATTGGTTATGCTTATATGCATGCACACAAGTCCTTCGGTTGGTCTCTTACCCCCCTCCCCCCCTTCCTGCCCTCCAACCCTCCCCGGCCTTCCCGCTGCAGTTTGACAGTCTTTTCGAGGCTGCTCTGCCTCTGTATCTATTTTTGTTCATAAGCTTATAATGGTCTTTATTATCCATAAATGAGTGAGATCATGTGGTATTTTTCCTTCATTGATTGGCTTATTTCACTTAGCATAATGCTCTCCAGTTCCATCCATGCCGTTGCAAATGGTAAGAGTTCCTTCTTTTTTACAGCAGCATAGTATTCCATCGTGTAGATGTACCACAGTTTTCTAATCCACTCATCTACTGATGGGCATTTAGGCTGTTTCCAGATCTTAGCTATGGTGAACTGTGCTGCTATGAACATATGGGTGCCTATATCCTTTCTGATTGGTGTTTCTGGTTTCTTGGGATATATTCCTAGAAGTGGGATCACGGGGTCAAATGGGAGTTCCATTTTTAGTTTTTTGAGGAAACTCCATACTGTCTTCCATAGTGGCTGCACCAGTCTGCATTCCCACCAGCAGTGCACGAGTGTTCCTTTTTCTCCACATCCTCTCCAGCACTTGTTGTTTGTTGATTTGTTGATGATAGCCATTCTGACAGGTGTGAGATGGTACCTCATTGTTGTTTTGATTTGCATCTCTCAGATGATTAGTGACTTTGAGCATGTTTTCATATGTCTCTTGGCTTTCTGAATGTCCTCTTTTGAAAGGTGTCTATTTAGGTCCTTTGCCCATTTTTTGATTGTATTGTTTATCTTCCTTTTGTTAAGTTGTATGAGTTCCCTATAAATTTTGGAGATTAGGCCCTTATCAGATATGACATTGGCAAATATGTTCTCCCATGCGGTGGGCTTTCTTGTTGTTTTGTTGATGGTTTCTTTTGCTGTGCAGAAGCTTTTTATTTTGATGTAGTCCCATTTGTTTATTTTCTCTTTAGTTTCCAATGCCCTAGGAGCTGTATCGGTAAAGAAATTGCTTCGGCATATGTCTGAGATTTTGTTGACTTTGGATTCTTCTAGTATTTTTATGGTTTCCTGTCGTACATTTAAGCTCTTTATCCATTTTGAGTTTATTTTTGTGTATGGTGTAAGTTGGTGGTCTAGTTTCATTTTCTTGCATATATCTGTCCAATTTTCCCAACACCATTTATTGAAGAGACTTTCTTGACTCCATTGTATGTTCTTGCCTCCTTTGTCAAATGTTAATTGCGCATATTGGTTTGGGTTGACTTCTGGGTTCTCTATTCTATTCCATTGATCTATATGTCTGTTCTTGTGCCAGTACCAGGCAGTTTTGAGAACAGTGGCTTTGTAATACAGCTTGATATCTGGTATTGAGATCCCACCTACTTTGTTCTTTCTCAGGATTGCTGCAGAGTTTGTTCTAGGTCTATGAAATATGTCGTTGGTATTTTAATGGGAAGTGTGTTGAATTTATAGATTGCTTTGGGTAGTATGGACATTTTAATGATGTTGATTCTACCAATCCAAGAACATGGTATGTTCTTCCATCTGTTTATGTCTTCCTCTATCTCTTTTTTCAACGAGGTGACTCATTTTTAATCAGTTATTTTTCTGAAAGTGAGTTCTTACTTTGATTGTGATAACACCTTGGGTGCAATTAAGCCAATTCAAACTTATTTATAGGGTTTGTCAAAAGTTTCATGATTTCAGAATTTATTGGGGGCCTTTAAGATATATATTTTTTTGTAATCCTCACCAAGGATATTTTTTCCATTTTTTTTTCGACAAAAGTGGAAGGGAGGGAGGGAGGGAGGGAGGGAGAGAGAGAGAGAGAGAGAGAGAGAGAGAGAGAGAGAGAGGAAGCATCCATGTGAGAATGACAACGTGGCTGGTTGCCTCCCGCACGCGCCAGACCAGGGCCGGGATTGAACCTACAGCCCTCCAGGCTACAGCCGATGCTCTAACCACTAAACCACCAGCCAGGTGCCTTTAATGTGTTTATGATCAATTAGATTTTCAAAACTGAGTCTGAAAAAAAATCCCTTCAAGAGATTTAATGTTTTAAAGACACTTTTTAAAGCCACTTTACAATTTCATTTTTTGAAATACAAAGAAAATTAATCAGTGTTTTATTTTATCAAAATGTCTCTTATCTATTGTTTAATCTTATGATCCTGAGCACTGAGCGGGGCTCGGACATTGAGGATGAATGTTGACATCAGCCACCCAGAGCAAAGTCGGGGGCCAGGGTCCCCGCCTCCGTTTCCCTCACTGTCTCCGACCCTCTCTGCCTTGGGCCCTCAAGTAAGAGGCAAATCGGCTAACCATCAGCCCTCACTCGCCACATAGCCTGCATGCTTTCCCGCCGCCCGTCAGCCCCCCGACTCTCCGCCTGAAGGAGGGGGTGCTCCGGCCTCACAGGGGGTCCTGGGAAGAGGCCTGGGGCGGCCACCAGCCCCTGCCTTGTCAGTGTCTGCACATGCAGGCACCTGTCCCTACTTTGTGGGCAAGGTGAGCGACTGTGCGAGCAAATCCTGCAAAAAGGGAAGGCCCTGCACCCCGTGTTCCCTGGATCAAGGGCGACGCCATGGCGCGGGACCCCGAGCTTTGGCGCTAGGACACGCTGCCCCGGCCGGACACTGAGCTTCCTCCGCTCGCACCTGCCCAAGGTGCCCACGGCCCTGGGACAGCCGCTCACGGAGGAAGGCCCACCACGTGCGGAGCCGCTCCTGGGAGGGAGTTTCCCTTCTAGCCTTGCCCCCTGGACCAGCAGCTGCGTCAGAGCCTCCCCTGGCACAGTGAGGGGTCCCCTGGTGCAGTGAGGGGGTCCCTGGTGCAGTGAGGGGTCCCCTGGTGCAGTGAGGGGTCCCCTGGTGCAGTGAGGGGTCCCCTGGTGCAGTGAGGGGGTCCCTGGTGCAGTGAGGGGTTCCCTGGTGCAGTGAGGGGGTCCCTGGTGCAGTGAGGGGTCCCCTGGTGCAGTGAGGGGGTCCCTGGTGCAGTGAGGAGGGTCCCTAGTGCAGTGAGGGGTCCTTGGTGCAGTGAGGAGGGTCCCTGGTGCAGTGAGGGGATCCCTGGCACAGTGAGAGGGTCCCTGGTGCAGTGAGGGGTCCCTGGTTCAGTGAGGGGGGTCCCTGGTAAGGTGTGGAGGGTACCTGGTGCAGTGAGGGGGTCTCTTGCACAGTGGGGGGGTCCCTGGTGCAATGAGGGGTCCCCTGGCACAATGTGGAGGGTCCCTGGTGCAGTGAGAGGGTTCCTGGTGCAGTGAGAGGGTCCCTGGCACAGTGAGGGGGTCCTCTGGTGCAGTGAGGGGGGGCCCCTGGTACAGTGAGGGGTCCCTGGTGCAGTAAGGGGTCCCTGGTGCAGTGAGAGGGTCCCTGGTGCAGTGAGAGAGTCCCTGGTGCAGTGAGAGAGTCCCTGGCTCAGTGAGGGAGTCCCTTGTACAGTGAGGGGTCCTGGTACAGTGAAGGGGTCCCCTGGTGCAGTGACGGGGCCCCCTGTCGCAGTGAAGGATCCCCTGGTGCAGTGATGGGGCCCCTGGCACAGTGTGGAGGGTCCCTGGTGCAGTGAGGGGGTCACTGGTGCAGTGAGGGGGTCACTGGTGCAGTGAGGGGGACCCTGGTGCAGTGAGGGGGTCCCTGGCTCAGTGAGGGAGTCCCTTGTACAGTGAGGGGTCCTGGTACAGTGAAGGGGTCCCCTGGTGCAGTGACGGGGCCCCCTGTCGCAGTGAAGGATCCCCTGGTGCAGTGATGGGGCCCCTGGCACAGTGTGGAGGGTCCCTGGTGCAGTGAGGGGGTCACTGGTGCAGTGAGGGGGTCACTGGTGCAGTGAGGGGGACCCTGGTGCAGTGAGGGGGTCCCTGGTGCAGTGAGGGGGTCCCCTGGTGCAGTAAGGGGGTCCCCTGGTGCAGGGAGGGGTCCCTGGCACAGTGAGGGGTCCCCTGGTGCAGTGAGGGGGTCCCCTGGTGCAGTGAGGGGTCCCTGGTGCAGTGAGGGGGTCTGCTGGTGCAGTGAGGGGGTTCCCTGGTGCAGTGAGGGGGTCCCCTGGTGCAGTGAGGGGTCCCTGGCACAGTGAGGGGTCCCTGGTGCAGTGAGGGGGTCCCTGGCACAGTGAGGGGGTCCTCTGGTGCAGTGAGGGGTCCCCTGGTGCAGTGAGGGGTCCCTGGCACAGTGATGGGGTCTCTGGTGCAGTGAGGGGGGAGCCCGGAGCAGGGGGGGAGCCCAGAGCAGGGGGGAAGCCCCGAACAGGGTGTGGGTGGGGGAGCAGGGAGCAGCGGGAAGCCCTGAGCAGGGTGTGGGTGGGGGAGCAGGGAGCAGGGGGGGAGCCTGGAGCAGGGAGCAGGGAGCAGAGGGGGAAGCGGGGAGCAGGGTGTGGGTAGGGGAACAGGGGGCAGAGGGGGACCCCGGAGCAGGGCGGGGAGCAGGGAGCAGGGGGGAAGCCTGGAGCAGGGAGCAGGGAGCAGAGGGGGAAGCGGGGAGCAGGGTGTGGGTGGGGGAACAGGGGGCAGAGGGGGACCCCGGAGCAGGGCGGGGAGCAGGGAGCAGGGGGGAAGCCCAGAGCAGGGTGTGGGTGGGGGATTAGGGAGCAGGGGGGGAAGCGGGGAGCAGGGTGTGGTGTCGCGGGCCTCCCCTGTCTCAGCAGCAGGCGCCCCCTGTCTCCCTGGTCCCCCTCTGGGACATCCCTGCCTCCGCAGACGCAGGCCCACAGGAGCAGGACCCCGTTCCGTGCCAGGTGCCGGGACAGCACGGGCGGGAGGGTCTGCGTCCCTCAGAGCACCAGGAGCCGTGGGCCTTTTCCCACAGGGGGAGGCGGGTGCCAGTCACTGCCGGTTCGCCCCTCCACTGGCTGCTGGGCCCCGAGCAGGTGCCCCTCTGCCGAGCCGGTGTTGCTCCGAGCTCCCTCTCTCTGCCTGTCACCATGAGTGACGGGGCGGGGGGTAGGTGGGGGCGTGGGCCCAGGCGGTGGCCATAGTGTTCCAGCAGCTGAGAACCTGTGCGGACACTCTCACAGGACCTGCGCCCCACCGCACCCACGCCGCCGTGTCTGCTGAAGGGGGCACCCTGCCCCGCAGTGCTGGCCGAGGGCACCCCGGCTGCCGTCTGTCCGTCTGTGGCTGCCCTCTGCGCACACAGTGGCCTGAGAAGAAATATGCCCCGCGATGCCGTGGGGTCGCTGCTCCCGTTAGTTTCACTTGGGTTTCATCTTATGCTGCCTTCGGGGAGCCGGGCCCTGAGTGGGCGCGCCCGCCGGCGGCGTCCCTGAGCAAGGGGAGGGCTCCCCAGGGCCACTCGGGGGCGGCCGAGCGCTGGGCGATCAGCTACGCCTTGATCGTTGCGTGTTGATTACACTCATAACCCTGCGTTTCTCCTCGTTTCCGTAATGGCCTCAGGGACCTCCGCCTCGCCAAGGCCCGTTGCCGGGTGTGTCGCGGGCCCCACCGCGTGGCCACACGTGCACGAGGCCGTGTGTGGGCCGCAGCGTGACTCGCCTGTATGGGTGGGCTTCTCCGCACACACATCCGCAGGTTCCATTAAACTCCAACATGAACGGCACACGGAGTGCCCGTGAGTGTTGACATCACCGCCACGTAGGAACATAAATCAGTATTAAAAGAGGAGAACATCATGCGGTGTCTGATTTTTATTTATGTTCTTGTAACTATATTTTTATTGATTTCAGAGGGGAAGGGAGAGGGAGAGAGAGAAACATCAATGATGAGAATCAATGACCGGCTGCCCCCTGCACGCCCCACACTGGGGATCGAGCCGGCAACCAGGCATGTGCCCTGCCCGGGAATCGAACCCTGACCTCTTGGTTCCTAGTTCGATGCTCAGCCAATGAGCCAGGCCAGCTGGCCTGATTTTTAGATTATAGTTTGGGGGGGGGGGGAGGATAATATCATGAAGAGAAAGCCTTTTATATTTGAGATTTGTGGATGTTTTAAGTAACAAGATCCTAATGGATAGTTATGGGGGTATTTAAAACAAGCAACACTCTCCTGCTCAGCTTACGTCTGAGCCTGTGTGCGAGCTGAGCATGGCCGCTGCAGGAATGGGGCTGGGGGCCTCGCTGGGAGACGCAGAGACGGTCCGGGGGCCGGGGACCCGGCAGCTGGGTGTCTGCTTCCGCTCACCCCGGTGCCTGCTCCCCACCCCACCCTGACATTGGGTTGTGGGGTGCGTCTTTGGCGATTTTGCCGTGTGCTGTGTGTGTTCGTGTGTTTGCTGGGTCCCGGGGCTGTTTGAAGGCGGTCGTTAGGAATGATCAAATCCGTTTTGAGTGTGTTTCCATTGCAGCAGCATTGCTGACCTCGGGAGAGTGTGGAATTCCCGTGGTGAGACGTGGCTTCTCGCGGCACACGGAATCGGGGCAACCCTGAAGAACGGGCGTGCCGCCCACCGAGCTGCTGTGGGAGGGCGCGCCGTTCCCTCCGCTCGATAGGGCCAGGCCCCGGCGGGGTCTGTGTCTCTTGGTGGGAAGTTTCTTTCAAAGAGCAAAACTGGGCATCGCACGGGCCCCCGAGAGCCGAGGGGGCTTTACAGGCACAGATTTGCCGATTCTTTTCCTACTTCATGGAACGTGCAGAACCTGATCGCGGGCTCAGAGCCGCGAGCACAGGGTGTGTCGATGACACGGCTCAGGTCCTGGGAGCGCGTAACCTGGCCTTTCCTCTACAGATGGTGTGGGAGAGCGGCTGTGTGGTCGTCGTCATGCTGACCCCGCTGGCGGAGAACGGCGTCCGGCAGTGCTACCACTACTGGCCCGACGAGGGCTCCAACCTCTACCACATCTACGAGGTACCGGCCACCATCCCCCTGAAGCCGCACCTGCAGCCAGGTCCCCACAGGGGCCAGCCCCTGGGCCAGGTGTCCCCTGGGCCCCATGGTCAGTGACACTCAGGCCTCCAACAGGCTGCGCCCTGAGACTCAGACTGGGCCTGGGGCTGGGACTGGGGCTGGCACTGGGGCTGGGACTGGGGCTGGGACTGGGGCTGGGGCTGGGACTGGGACTGGGACTGGGGCTGGGACTGGGACTGGGACTGGGCCTGGGGCTGGGGCTGGGACTGGGACTGGGCCTGGGACTGGGACTGGGACTGGGGCTGGGGCTGGGACTGGGACTGGGACTGGGGCTGGGACTGGGCCTGGGGCTGGGCCTGGGACTGGGACTGGGGCTGGGACTGGGACTGGGGCTGGGGCTGGGACTGGGGCTGGGCCTGGGACTGGGACTGGGGCTGGGGCTGGGACTGGGACTGGGGCTGGGCTAGGACTGGGACTGGGACTGGGACTGGGACTGGGGCTGGGGCTGGGACTGGGACTGGGCCTGGGACTGGGGCTGGGCCTGGGACTGGGACTGGGGCTGGGGCTGGGGCTGGGGCTGGGCCTGGGCTAGGACTGGGACTGGGACTGGGACTGGGACTGGGGCTGGGGCTGGGACTGGGACTGGGCCTGGGACTGGGCCTGGGGCTGGGGCTGGGGCTGGGGCTGGAGCTGGGGCTGGGACTGGGGCTGGGGCTGGGGCTGGGACTGGGACTGGGGCTGGGGCTGGGACTGGGACTGGGACTGGGACTGGGCCTGGGACTGGGCCTGGGGCTGGGGCTGGGGCTGGGGCTGGAGCTGGGGCTGGGACTGGGGCTGGGGCTGGGGCTGGGACTGGGACTGGGGCTGGGCCTGGGACTGGGACTGGGCCTGGGGCTGGGGCTGGGGCTGGGGCTGGGACTGGGGCTGGGGCTGGGGCTGGGGCTGGGACTGGGGCTGGGCCTGGGACTGGGACTGGGCCTGGGGCTGGGGCTGGGGCTGGGGCTGGGGCTGGGGCTGGGCCTGGGACTGGGACTGGGGCTGGGGCTGGGGCTGGGACTGGGACTGGGCCTGGGGCTGGGGCTGGGGCTGGGACTGGGACTGGGCCTGGGGCTGGGGCTGGGGCTGGGGCTGGGCCTGGGACTGGGACTGGGGCTGGGACTGGGACTGGGGCTGGGCCTGGGACTGGGACTGGGCCTGGGGCTGGGCCTGGGGCTGGGGCTGGGGCTGGGGCTGGGGCTGGGGCTGGGCCTGGGGCTGGGGCTGGGGCTGGGGCTGGGGCTGGGGCTGGGCCTGGGGCTGGGGCTGGGGCTGGGGCTGGGACTGGGACTGGGGCTGGGGCTGGGGCTTGGGCTGGGGCTGGGGCTGGGGCTGGGGCTGGGGGTGGAGCTGGGGCTGGGACTGGGGCTGGGGCTGGGACTGGGGCTGGGGCTGGGGCTGGGGCTGGGACTGGGGCCTGGCGTGAATGGCATGGCTCTCACGGTTGACGTTCTAAAATGCACAGCGAGGACGAGGAAGTGGCCTCACGGGTGCTGTGCCAGCCAGGCTGGGCGAGGCTGTAGGGTCCGCTTCTAGACAGACCTGCCATGGCTCTCGTTGCTTCCTGACCCCCCGCACCAGGGTCCCCACCGCCCTGTTGGCCTTTATATTCGAGGGGGACGTGCTGGCAGCGCACTTCTCTTCCTGGGTTTCCAGCCCACGCCCGGGACCGGGACGGAGCCGTAAACTTGGCAGCTCAGCCAGGCCCTCCCTTGGCTCTGCCTTGCATTGAACTCAGAGTGCTCGGTCCCGGGGGTCCACGTCGGAAGCAGAGAGATGGACCCTGGCTCTCCCTCGTGGCTCCTGGTCACCGAGGGCGTGAGCCCCAGCCGACCCCAGGGCCGGCCTCGGCTCCTTCAGGCCCGGGATGCCACCTGCCACGGGCGAGCTCGCGTGGACCCACGGCCTTTCTGTTCAAGTGGTGATTTTTTCTGGAAGCTTGTGTGACTAGGAATACAAAAGACACCCTGGAGTGGCTGTGGACTGTAACACGTTTTCCAGTTGTTTGAGCACTATGCCCCTATGGCATCAAAAACCAACAGCCACGGTTACTTTTTGTACCAACCAGGATGGCATTGAGACAGGGGCCCGGCCTGTGGGCCGCGATCTCTGTGTCGCCGACACCTGCCTCCCCTCCCGCCCCGCCCGCTGTCCCACAGGTGAACCTGGTCTCTGAGCACATCTGGTGCGACGACTTCCTCGTGAGGAGCTTCTACCTGAAGAACCTGCAGACCAACGAGACACGCACGGTGACGCAGTTCCACTTCCTGAGCTGGTATGACCAGGGCGTGCCGTCCTCCACGCGGTCCCTCCTGGACTTCCGCAGGTAGGGCCCGGGGCCCCGCGGGGTAGCGCGCCTGCGCCGGAGGCCGAGGGCAGGCTGCCTGGGCCGCACGCCGCCGCTGTGAGGCGGACCCTCCGTCTGATATGCACGGATTATAAGTGCGTTTTATGTAGGGGAGACGGCAGAGGAAGGGTTATGTTGAGGCTATTAATTACAAGAGGCTTTCTTATCTCAGGTGTGAAATCGTGAGGGGGACGTGGTATCTTAGAATTGTAGGGAAAATGGTCTTTCTGTTTTTTAGGGGTTTTTTTAGAATTTTGTTTATTTAATCTTTTTATTGATTTCAGAGAGGGAGGGAGAGGGAGAGAGATGGAAACATCAGTGATGAGAGAGAATCATGGATGGGCTGCCTCCTGCACGCCCCCCGCTGGGGATCGAGCCCACAACCCAGGCACGTGCCTGACCAGGAATGGAACCGTGACCTCCTGGTTCATAGGTCGATGCTGAACCACTGAGCCACGCCGGCCGGGCGGTGGTTTCTTAATGACAGCTGACATTCGCGTTGTTTTTGTTAGTTCCGTGGATACAGCATTGTGGTTAGACAGTTATATAATTTGCAAAGCGACCCTCGGGTGCCTGGTGCCCGCCGCCGCAGTCACTGGTCTCGTCAGCCCTGCTCCGGGCCGCGCGCATGCGCCTCCTCCAGGCGGTGGAGGCCCCGGAGCGTCCACCTCAGGCTCCCGGCATAAGCCCAGCCTGTTGGTGTGGACACTTGTCTGGTTGGGTCTGACAGCCTCACAAGAACGCGTGGGCCCGGGTTCTAAAGTGGGTCGCCTTGGCGGGACGCCGGGGTACCGTCGGCACGTGACTGTGTGTTTTCAGTGCAATTTTGAAACTGACAGCTTTAAAACATCCAGGCTTTAGTTCACGCTCTAGTCACCCAGGGGGCTGTCTTGCTTGAATGTGCACTAACTGAACGCTGGGAGGGATGTGAGGTTCCATCCCTCCGGCAGGAAGATGTTGATGCAAAAAAAAAAAGCAAAGGTTCCTTGTGCATCAAATGTGATGACAAGAATAGGTGAGCATTGGCTCTGTAACGGTGGTAAATGAACAGTGACAGGGAAGATGAGGCTGAGCACCATCGGTCACTAAGTCCACAGGTTTGCAGAACCTCAGGTGCTCACCCGCTGGCCTCCTGCCTCCCAAGGAAGTCAGATAACTGACCAGGAAGGGTGTGTCCGGCATCACACAGCCCCTGATGGCTTCCCAGCCTCAGGCTACACCCGGATTCCTTGATTTGTGTGTTAACAGATTCTTAGGTTCTGGTGTTACTATTTCTCTTGCCTTTTAGTCCACTTTGGAAAAATAAATTTCTTCCTGTGACTAGCTCTTTGGACCCTGTAGCATGTGAGAGCTGGAGGCGAGATGTGCATTTCCTCGTAAGCGTGGCCACAGGTGCGCCCAGCGACCGCTGCCCCCGTCCCCTCCTGCAGGGGCGGGACACTGTGAGCCCCAAATGACCACGCAGCCTTCCTCCCCGGCCATCACAGACATCTTCTTAACAGGGACTTATGTCTAAAGACAGGCTATCCAAAATCTTACCTGGGGGTCCTCAGACAGTGGACAATCCTGGCAGGGGGGTGTGGCTGCAGAGAGGGAAGCCCGCTCTCATCGCCTGTGTGTTCATATGTGCATATGGGCCTATTTCTGAGTCCGTGTCTACATATGGAATTAACCACACAGCCCACCGTCTGCACTTTCTGTCAGGAAGGAAGACTGAAAGATTGGACTCTCCAAATTCCCTCTCTCTGGTCCTGGGTGCTCAGGCTTGAGCAGGAGTTGGTCACGTGGACGGGAGCACACGCCCACACACAGTTTTGAAGCCTCGTGAGAATGGACAGCTGCCCGGGCTGGCCTTTTGTCTGCCCACAGGCCCGCTGAGGCCGCGTCCGCAGGCACCGGAAGGTCGGTGTGACTAAGCGCACCCTCGGGGCGCTGGCCCACACCCAGTGGAGGCGGTGTGATTCTCTGTGCAGATTAGTAAACAGCACCCACATCCCAGGCTCCGGAAGGCGGCTGGAGACTCCGGCCACCCCCACGCAGCAAGAGCAAGGTGTTCCCTTCCCGGGAGTAGCAGGCAGCTCCCGCCAGGGCGCCAGGCAGGTACCGCGAGGCGTCACTGAGCACCTCTGGAGCCCAGAGGGGCCTATTTGCACCTTGAGGGAAGCTGCTCGGCTCAGAGGTCAGTGGCGTCACAGGCACGGGCTTGGCTCTGACACCCTCCCTCCTCTCCGGCACGTGCGCTCCCTCACGCTGCTCGCGGTAACTGGACAGACCCTTACCTTGCCAGCTCATTAGCGGTGGCCGGTGTCATTTTTGTGGCGTTGCAGCTAGTAATATGAGCCCAGTTGCATAGTCACAAAAGTGATCATTGGAAACTGTGACTCTACTGCAGGGCAGTGCGGGGACCCTACCGAGCCTCTAACGACCTCTGGCCCTGCTTGCTGTGCCTTCCGCTCGGGGACCGAGGGTTGGTCTGTGTCACTCACCCTTCCTCCGAGAAGCCCTCCTGTGTCTCCACACGCGGCCTCGCTCACTGACACTGGGTTCCGATGGCGTAAAAGGAGGCGGCCTCGCGTGGCTCGTCTTAGCGGATACTCTGCCTTGACTTGGGTCGACCAGATGAACGCTTCTGTTGCCTGCGCGATGTTGTTGCTCTTCTGTTGTGGTGTTTTACTTCATAATGAACCAAGCACCTGATTCTTTGTCAATAAAATTCCACAGCGTAGCAGCACCTTGTACTTGCACTGGCATCTCCTGGCCCTTTGTCGATAGGCTTAGCACGGGCGGCTGGAGGGATGTTACAATTACAACGAGACCTTCCAAGGTGCTGCTGAGCGGGCAGCCAGCACGCGTTGGCGGAAACACCTCAAGTGTATCACAAAGCGAAGACGGGAGAGCACGTTGAGCCCCGGGAGCCAGGGAGGTTTTCTGGCTACGTTTTGCCAATGTGCTGACCAGCCTTAAAGGGGCGCTGTGCAGCGACACCCCACACCCACGTTTTCTGAACCCCCAGTTTAAGGAAGGACATCTGGTTATATTTATTTCCTTTTTCAGTGTCCATGTTTTGTGCTTGGGCCCATCAGAAAAAATGACCAAGGCCTGTGACTGACCAGTGTGTGACCGTGGAGATGTTGAGTGTCCTTACAGATGAGCCTGGGCTGTGGAGCGAAGGAGGGTGTACAGCTGAGCCAGCAGCTGAGAAAGGAAAGGGAAACAGCCAGAGACAGAAATTTCCAGTAAAACCTTCTGTCTGAACATTGAAGACCTGTAGAAATAGTGCCACCTAATTGTGCCCAACCACTGAGCTTGCTTGATTCTGCACACGCACACAGGCACAGTGCATGCACACACATGTACAAATACAACACATGTACCAACACACACATGCACAAATGCACATGAGCATGGTGGACAAACATGCACACATGAATGGATACATGTGTGCATGTATGTGCACAAGCCTGTGCCTGTGTGCATGTGCATGCACATGTGTGTGCAAACACAGACGTGTGTGCACAATCGTGTGTGTCGTACAGACATGTGTGCGCCCATTTGCAAACATGTGCACACATGGGTGGACAAACGTGCTTGTATACGGGCACACACCTGCACAAACACACGTACTCACCCTTGGGGTACGAGGTCTGGCATAGGTTTGTTAGCGGTGATGCTCACGTTGCCTTTGCATCTCGAGTAAAAAATGGGAGGTTCAGGAGAAATGAGTGGGTCTCCTTTCCACCTGCTTTACTCTCAAAGGGCCAAGACCCTAAGGCAGTGATGGCAAACCTTTTGAGCTCAGCGTGTCAGCATTTTGAAAAACCCTAACTTAACTCTGCTGCCGTGTCACATATAGAACTTTTTTTTATATTTGCAACCATAGTAAAACAAAGACTTATATTTTTGATATTTATTTTATATATTTAAATGCCATTTAACAAAGAAAAATCAACCAAAAAAATGAGTTCGCCTGTCACCTCTGACACGCATGTCATAGGTTCGCCATCACTGCCCTAAGGCATCTGGCTCCCATGTGCTGCGGGTTTTAATGCATTCACCGTGACTTCCCACCACTCCCGAGGTAACGTTGCAATGTGCACCCAGAGCAAGGAGGTTCTGGCAGGAATGGAGGTGTGGCCCTGGGGACACTGGGCAGCTGGTTGCCCTGCGTTCCTGAGGCTCCTCATGGTTAGGCCGCCTTTGGAGGGCCTGCAGCTTTAAACAGCGTGTTCGGAGGCAGCAGCCAAGTCCCAAACTGCCCAGAGCGGGTGGGTGCATGCTGTGCAGGGCGCATCTTGTGCGTTCAGGGCTGTCAGCCTCCCTGAGAAGTCCCCCGTCTGTTCACTCCCTAAAGGAGGCAGGAAAACACAGCACGATGCTCAGGCTGCACAAGGTTAACCAAGGTTTTGTCATGAACCGGTCACCCACCGTCCCCCGATCCTGTCCTCTCAGCTTGTTGGGTTTGTACCAGAGCAGCCAGTTGATTAAAACTTTTATTGATTTTTAGAGAGAGAGGAAAAGAGAGGGGGAGAGAGAGAGATCAATGTGTTGTGAAAGAGAACCATTGATTGGCTGCCTCCTGTACATCCCCTACGTCCCCTAGTCGGGATCAAACCCACAACCCAGGCATGTGCCCTGACCAGGAATCGAACTGGCAATCTTCCGGTGCAGGGACGATGCCCACTCAACTGAGCCACTGTTTCTCGCTGAGCCAGCAAGCAAAGAAGCGTGGCACTTCCCCGTTTCAGGACGAGGAACAAGACTGGCCTGTTACCCTTTTCCACCTTTGCCTCACGTCCCTGCGGTACAAGTTCCAGACACACCCTCACCGTTCCTTCCAGGACCCAGACCCGCCTCTTTTTCTCTTTTTCTTCATTCAGAGCCATCCACTGAGCAGTTTCATGCCCTTTCTAAACAGGCTGGCTTGTCTCACTGGCTTAAACAATTTTGGAGTTTGCACAGTGAATTTCAGATGAGCCTCTGTCTTGATGTAGTTATAAAATCTCAATCTATGCTTATTGTTGATTTTCATAAATTCTGACCTAAAATCTGCACAATGAAGTTGTTTCCAAACATCCCCACATTTACTGAAATGGGAAACATGGAAGGTTCTCCCTTTCCCGCGTCCAGCGCTGCTAGAGAGCGGTCCGGTTCCTGAGTAGGAGCGGCTGGAGATTGAGAAAATGAAAGAAAGAGACAGACACAGAGATGGAAGGAAAAAGCTGGGGCCGAGTGGGACTGCTGCCCTCTTCAGATGGAGAGACAGGGACCCAGCACCCAGCGTGCTTATTTTATACCCAAATACCAGGAAGTTTCACCAAAGGTCAAGACAAAGGCGACCATGTGCATTCTTAGATGGGCCCGCGTCCTCTTCATTGCTGGTGCTTGGCTGGATTTACCTGAGAAAACCCACTCCCAGGCACCTGGGCAGAAATGAAGGTCAAGCTGAGAACACTTCTGCCTTTTTGGCAAAATGCGCATCCAAGATGCCTACCGCCCTGGATTCAGCTGACAGTTTATTAAAGAAATTCCCATGTGCCTTCCCAGGGGCTCTCTACAGGGAAGGCTTGTCTTGAATGCGGTTGCGGTTTCTCCTCATTAGACACCCTTTCAGAGCCTCATTTCCAAAGGGACCCTGTAAGGCGCTGTCGGAGACAGAATAATAGTGTTCCGTTCCGACATGATGTCTAGATTGTAAGGGATTTTGAGCAGATATTACAGAACTCTCACATTCAGGGAGGAGTCTGGGCACCCATCACAGTTTTTAAAAAGGTGAGATTAACTGTAGGGACGAGAGAAAGGGGCCCGGTGGCGGCGCTGCTGCCCCTCGACCTGAGGCCTTGAGTTCATGCGTGTAAAGGGGAAAGGAACAGGGAACGTGCAAGAACTGTTTGACTGTTTCTAAAGCTGTTTATCACTGAATATTGAAAAGAAAAAGAAACCTTTGAAAATGAGTGTGTGATTTCGATTTCTTTGTCGAAACAAGCTGCCGCAGACGGGCGTCCCGCTGCGGTGTGTGCTTTGATTTAGCGGTGGTTTGGCTAACGCGGCGGAGATGGCGCAGTGCGTAACTGTAATTCCTGTCTCTTTTTATTTCAGAAAAGTAAACAAGTGCTACAAAGGCCGCTCTTGTCCAATAATTGTTCACTGCAGGCAAGTACAACCTGTCGCGTGGGTCCCCGGCGCCTGCTACTCCCCAGCCAACTGCAAAGACAGGGTCGAGCTTTCTGGTGGCTCCGCGGTCACGTCCGCCTGGTGCAGGTCGCGAGACCAGAGAGAGACGCGCCGCCCTCAGCTCGCGCAGCCGTGCCGCGGGGGCCAATGCCCTGTGCGCGCACGTGGCGAGCCGCTGAGCTGGGCACTAGTCTGTCGCCACCGGGTTTTCTTACCCCCGGTGGAGCCACCACATGGCATCCGGGGCGGCGTTTCCGATCTGTCGCACTGTCTTGGCCGAGCTGGAACCTGTTGCCAACGTGAGGCGCACAGGGCGGTTGTGAGCGGGACAGAACCTGTGATGGCACAGGAGTGTCCACTGCGCTCCCGGCGTGAGCCCGGCCTTTAGGTGGAAATTCCAGGCTCGGGCCCTCCTGCAGGCCATGCCCACTGGTCAGAGCTGGGAAGATGCAGCCACCTGCCTCGGCGGGAGCCACACCACTTCCTGCAATGACCTTGGAGGCTCCTTTCCACCAGGAGACGCGTCTCAGCATCAGACACCATGCCTGTCAAGACCTGTGTGTGCACGTGTGTGTGTGCGTGATGTGTGATGCATGTGTCTATTTCTGTGCATGCCTGTGTCTCTCTGTGTGTCTGTGTGTCTGTGTGTCTTGCATATGTATGCCTCTGTGTGTGTCTGTATGTATCTGTGTGTCTGTGTGTCTGTGTCTGTGAGTGTCTGTGTGTGTCTATGAGTGTGTGTGCCTGTGTGTCTCTGAGTGTCTGTGTGTGTCTATGTGTGTCTGTGTCTGTGTGTGTCTATGTGTGTCTGTGAGTGTCTATGTGTGTCTGTGTCTGTGTGTGTCTGTGAGTGTCTGTGTGTGTATGTGAGTGTCTGTGTGTGTCTATGTGTGTCTGTGAGTGTCTGTGTATGCCTATGTGTGTCTGTGAGTATTGTGTCTATGTGTGTCTGTGAGTGTGTATGTCTATGTGTGTCTGTGAGTACTGTGTCTATGTGTGTCTGAGTGTCTGTGTATGTCTATGTGTCTGTGTGTCTGTGTCTGTGAGTATTGTGTCTATGTGTGTCTGTGAGTGTCTATGTGTGCTGTGAGTGCCTGTGTGTGTCTGTGTATGTCTGTGTGTCTGTGAGTATCTGTGTCTGAGAGTGTCTGTGTATGTTTATGTGTCTGTGAGGGTTGTGTCTGTGTGTGTCTATGTGTGTCTATGTGTGTCTGTGAATGTCTGTGTGTGTCTGTGTCTGTGTCTGTGTGTGTCTATGTGTGTCTGTGAGTGTGTGTGTCTATCTGTGTCTGTGTCTGTGTCTGTGTGTGTCTATGTGTGTCTGTGTCTGTGTGTGTGTATGTGTGTCTGTGAGTGTCTATGTGTGTCTGTGTGTGTCTGTGAGGGTTGTGTCTATGTGTGTCTGTGAGTATGTGTGTCTGTGTCTGTGTCTGTCTGTGTATGTCTGTGAGTCTCTGTGTGTCTATGTGTCTGTGTGTGTGTGTGTATGTCTGTGTGTGGGTCTGTGTGTGTGGGTCTGTGTATGTGTTTGTGTGTGTCTGTGTGAGCCTGTGTGTCTCTGTGTCTTTCTGTCTGTGTCTGGGTCTCTGTTGGTCTGGGAGGAGAGGAAGAGAGCAGAGACGATCTGGTTTCCTCAAAGCCAAGAACGGACCTTACCCACGTGGCCTAGCCAGCAGTGGTTGGAGATAGATCTCACACACTCGTGTGAAGTTTGTGTGGAAGAGAAGTGAGCAGACCTGCTGAGGGAGGGGTCCCTGGAGGGAGGCCGGGGAGAATGGGGGGGGGGGGTGTCACCTTCCCAGCCGCAGCTTTTTCAACCATTTGTTTGAGGAAACATGTCAAAGCCAAACACAGTGGGTCTTGCTACCGGCTCACGGTGACTCCTGGGATCCTGCCATTCTAACCCGAGACCAAGAACGTGATTTCTCCTTTAGTCATGGGACTCCTCAGGTCTTTTCCTTAAAGTCGCCTTGGTTTTGCCAGGAGTATCCATGTAAATCCTGCGTTTGAAGCCGCTCGGGGTGGCACATGCCTGGGACAGGAGTGGTCCCGCGTGGCCTGAGAGGAGAGGGTGGGGTCTGGCATCCCATGTTCCTCCGTGTGCTGTTGTGAGGCACCATTCAAACATGTTCCCGCCTGGTCCGGGTGTGCATTGCCCGATGGTTGCTGGGGGTGAGGAGCGGGTGAGCGGAAATGTGAGGAGGACGAGGGGCTGTCCCTCTCTGCCAGGAGCCCCGGTGTCCTGTGTGGTGGGGCCACCACCCCACCTGATGCCAGCACCGGCATCTGCCGCGAGGCTGTGTCAGAGCTCAGGGCATTCGCCCTGCACACAAATGCATCTCCTGACCCTTTATTCGTTCTCCTAGACAAAATTTACCCCCTCTTTGAGGAACCAATCTACACAGGCACATTGGCTAATCCATGTCGCTTCCTGCTTCCTTCCCCCTCTCTCTCTCCCTCCCCCTCCCCTTCCCCTCTCCCCCTCCCTCTCTCCCTACCCCTCCCCTTCCCCTCTTCCCCTCCCTCTCCCCCTCCCCCTCCCTCTCCCCCTCCTCCTCCCCTCTCCTCTTCCTCCTCCTCCTTCTGCTCTTTGTCCTCCCCCTCCCACCCTGTGATGCCTCCTCCCCCATTTCCCCTCAGAGCCCTCCCCCCCCCCCAGCACAGGAGGAAGTGGCTGGTGTTGGCTTGGCTGGTGTGGGGGGGCCAGGACGGGTGGCGTTCTCACCTCTCTCCTTCTGTCAACAGCGATGGCGCGGGCAGGAGCGGCACCTACATCCTGATCGACATGGTTCTCAACAAGATGGCCAAAGGTAAGGCTCCGCTTAGCGGGGACTTGGAGCGGGATGTGTTGCTATGGCAACCTGCACTCCCAGAGGCCTGGGGAGATGAGCGTGCGGTCCCTTTTCTGAGTTGTGTGAAGCTGTTTGCAGCGGCGCCGTGATTCCTGAGCTCCTCCTTTGTCCCCGGGTCCGTGGGTGGACACGGGGGTTGGCGCACAGGGGGCGCTGGGGAGCGTTGCAGAGCAGGCACAGGCGGCCTCGGTCCCCTAGAGCTGCAGCGGCTCAGAGCGGCCTTCAGGCTCTGCCCAAACCATCCCTGTTATGAGCTGTATTTGCAGGAACATTCTAGAGTCACAGACCTTTGGTGGCGAGATTGTCACACTAAACCACTTATTTCCCGCAAAGCTCTGCACCCGCTTCCGTGCCAGGGGAGATGTGCGGGCGTCTCCTGGACAAACGGGGTGTCTCCCTAGGAGCCAACGCTCACCCTCCCGGGGTCGGTGCCGACAGGGCTGCACCAGCGCACACCGGGGCCTGAGGGGGGGCTTGTCTCAATTCCCTGACCAGCGTTTCCCAGCCGTGCCTGGAGGGCACCGTCCTGTGGCCCCGGCAAGAGCCCAGGCAGCTCGGGAAGGACCCTGAGATGGTGACGCGATGGTCTCTTTTCCCCGTGGATAAACCGTTCTATCGCAGCACATGCGTGCACACACACTCACACAATGCACTTACACACGTGCACATATGCATGCACTCACACTCATGTACACGCGCATGCACGTGCACACATATACACGCAGTCACACATCCATGCACTCACACGCGCATTCACACATATGCATGCATGCACACGTATGTCTGTCAAGCCTCCCACCTCCTTGAACATCCCTGCATCCATTGCCCAGATTCCGATTACAGAGATGAATGTCTACACATGTCCACACAAGGGCCAGCAACTCTCAATTAGGCATTTTCCTTTCTCCTTTTTTTTTCTGGTTAAAAAAATGAATGGAACACATTTTTAGCCCAAGATAGAGGTGGGGAGATAGAATCGTAGCCTATTGTTTTTAGTATGAGGACTGGCGAGCTTGAGTAAGTTGCCCAGCGCCCTGCCGCCGCTGGGGAGAACGGACCTGGTTTTCGCCAGCAAATGTTACTTCAGCCCTGAGCGAGCTCTGGCTGGCAGCAAGCAAACAAACAACTGGCACAGAACCTGCTCTCACCTGCGTGTGGCAGCACCTTCATCCTAGAGCCTAGACCAGGGGTCGGCAAACTGCAGCTCGTGAGCCACATGCGGCTCTTTGGCCCCTTGAGTGTGGCTCTTCCACAAAATACCGACTTCTGCGCATGGGCCACGAAGTTTCCATCGCACTGTACATGTGCGCCCGCACGTGGTATTTTGTGGAAGAGCCACACTCGAGGGGCCAAAGAGCCGCATGTGGCTCGCGAGCCACAGTTTGCCGACCACCTAGACCATCACACAGCCCAGCCTTCAGGGGAGGGGCTCGCTCCTGCCGCCAATGCCACTGCGTCTCATCAGACACGTCTTGTCCTGGGAGCCTGCCGCCTAGGACTCGGCTCTCGATGGAGGCACGGTTCCTTCCCGGTCGTCGCCCCTCCCCGTCCGCCTCGTGCCTGGGGTCTGCCTTCTCTTCACCAGCTACTTCGGAAGAACAGGCACTGGCGTGAGGAGATGCCGCTGTGTTTGTGAGATGGGGACACAGACCCGCGGGGCACACGGCTGCGTCACGCGGAGCCTGGCCGGTCCGAGGGAAGTTGCCGACTGTGGGACTCGGCTGGCGTGGGCTCGGTATTTGTGGGGAGAGCTGGGTTTGAGGGCGCAGGTCTGCTGCACGGAGAAGCCCGGGGTAGGGCTGGCCTTGTCTTCACGGCTGAGGAGCCATTGGCTCCGGGCAAGGTCAGATCCGCCCAAGTGTGGGCGGCTCCTGAGATCCCTCCCCCATCCTGTCCCTGACCGGCCCCCTCTGCCTGGGCCTGTGGTGTCCAACCCCCTGACCAGGCAGCCGGGCTCCGGAGAGATCAAAGGGCAGGCGGCCGAGCCAAGGGCCTTTCCCAGGGCCACACTGCGTGGCCTCTGGGTTTTGTCCGGACGCAGGCCGGCTGGCGCCTTTGTCCTCCTGAGACGCTAGAGGCCCGCAGACCCCGTTCATCAAACGATCAAAGGCCCAAGCCCGGACGCGAAACCTTTCTTCCCGTGTCCTTTTCTGAAAGAAATGAATTGCACGAGGACCAAAGAATGCCTTTGCAGAGCCTCCGCACCAGCCGGCGGCGGGCCCTGGCTCGGCCTTCGCTGGGCTGGCGGCCCGGGGATTAGGCTCCTTTGGGGGCCTTTGGGAAATAAACTGGGAGTCGCTGTCTCCTTTATGAGCAGCTGGAAGCCAGGACTAGCTCAGGGCCGCACAAGTTGTGGCGGGAGAACCTGCACCAGCAGGGAGCCTGTGGCCCTTTTATTTCGTGGCTGTGGACGTGTTTCTAACCCTGCATTAATGTTGGATCGGGACCCGTGTCAGGGAGCGTGTTTCTCTGTCCTGGAGACTCACCCACGTGCAGCAATGCCTCTCAGCAGCGGCTGCTAGGCTGTGTCGCCAGGGCTCCTCTGTATGCAGGGGTTTGCTTTGTTCTGTTTCAACAGGGCTGGTGTGTGCGTGTGCGTGCGTGCATGCGTGTGTGTGCGTGTGCGTGTGTGTGTGTGTGTTTTCAAATAATGGACAGTAGTGGAGCTTCCTAAAGATCTCGCTTGTGGGTCATTCAGGGGGCACTGCCCGCCGTTCACCCAGGGCCGCCCCTCACCCCCACCCCCCAGCCGCTCTCTGGGTGCCAGCAGCCCAAAGGTGGTGGGGAGGCAGTTTCTTTTGCTGGCAGGGGCCCAGGGACTGGAATTTCCTTCAGGGTGTGAATGAGCCAGAGTTTCCATTTAAGCTTAGGCTGCTGGGGGTGCTGCTGCCCTGTGGAGGGGAGCGGGCGTGCGGGCCCACACGGCCTCCGTCCAGCTCCCTCCCCTCTCTGCCCGCTCTTCTCTGCCCCCGCTGCACCTCCTGGGGGGACGGCTGATCCCCACCCACTTTCCACCTCTGTGGGCCTGACGCCTCCCACTCCCTCGTGTGAGCAGGACCGCGCAGAGCGTGTCCGCCGGGGTTGGGCTGACAGAGTGATGTCCTCAGCCCGCCCCGTGGCTGGGACAGAATGCCCTTCCTTTTTCTTTTTTTAAATATATTTTATTGATTTTCTACAGAGAGGAAGGGAGAGGAATAGAGAGTTAGAAGCATCGATGAGAGAGAAACATCGATAAGCTGCCTCCTGCACACCCCCCACTGGGGATGTGACCGCAACCAAGGTGCATGCCCTTGACCGGAATCGAACCTGGGACCCTTGAGTCCGCAGGCCGACGCTCTATCCACTGAGCCAAACCGGTTACGGCTGCCCTTCCTTTTTAAGACCAAATGGTACCCCACTGTGTGGATGGACCCCCTGCCAGTGGACCCCGGGCGGCCTCCACCTCCTGGCTGCCGGGACTGAGGCCGTGCAAACATCTCTTTAGGGTCTGCTTCTCCTGCGGGGTCTGCCCAGGAGTGGAATCACTGCGTCGCAGGAAAGTCCCGTGGGTAACTGTCTGAGGAAGCCCCCCACTGTTTCACCATTTCACGTCCCACCCACGGTGCAGGAGGTCCCGGCTGCTCCCTCCCCTCCCCGTGCGCTGCTCTGTCCCCCCAGTCCCTCTCCTGGGCTCGGGTCGAGCTCACTGCGCTCAGACCTGTGCTTCCTGCGGGCGGGCGCTGGGCGCTCCCCGAGTGCTTGCTGGCCATTTGGGTGTCTTCTGTGGAGAGACATCTGTTCATGTCCTTGGCTCATTTGTTGTGGTTGTTAATCCTCAACCAAGGATATGTTTCCACTGATTTTTAGAGAGAGTGAAAGGGAAGGAGGGAGGGAGGGGGAGAGAGAGAGAGAGAGAGAGAGAGAGAGAGAGAGAGAGAGATGTGAGAGAGAGATGTGAGAGAGACACAGATGTGAGAGAGACACAGATGTGAGAGAGAGAGATTGGTTGCCTCTCACCTGCACCCCAACCGGGACCAGGGATCGAACCTGCCACCCAGGCCCGTGTCCTTGGCCGGGAAGGGAAGCCAGGACCCTGGTGTTTGGGCCGACGCTCTGACCACTAAGGCAGCAGCCGGGCTGGATGTTAACTGCTGTTCCGTGTTGTTAACCCTCACCCGAGGGTAGTCATTATTTTTTAGGGAGAGTGGAAGGGAGGAGGACAGACAGAAACATCCATGTGACAGAAACACATCCATTGATTGCCTCCTGCACAAGCCCCAACCAGTACTGGGGCCAGGGAGGAGCCTGCAACCAAGGTATGTGCCCTTGACCAGAATAGAACCCAGGACCCTTCAGTCCGAAGGCCGACGCCCTATCCACTGAGCCGCACTGTGGGCCAGGCATAGATGCTGACTTCAGTAGCAGGTCAAGGCCGCAGCTGGGCCAGGCTTTGGGAGCCAGTGAGCCCGCCTGCGGGGCCCCGCCCGCTGCCCCTGCCCTGCGCCTGGACATCTGCACCGCGCGCTGCAGCCGGGACACGCGGGCACCATGGACGAAGCTCAGTTCCTCACTCACAGGGGCCGCGCCAGGGGCCGGAGCTCTCCCGCCGCCGCCTGGTCCTCCACGGGGTCCAGTTGGGGGGCGGCGGTCGGAGAGCTCCCCGCGCCCTCGCGGCCCCTCCCTCCTGCACAGGACGCGGCCTTTCAGGTGGGAGAGAAGGACGAGCGCCTCACAAGGTGCCTGCGCTGATGACGGTCCTGTGAGCGCGAGTGAGGGCCGCCGTGCGGACGCCGTGGGCAGACAGACTTAGGGGAGTCTGGCCTTGCGCTCAGCCAGCAGCGAGCTCCACGCAAAATCGGCAAAGCTGACAGCACCGTTGTCCCTCCACCTCAGTCACTGTAAGCCAGTGGTTCTCACCTCCGCTGCACAGGAGAAGCACCTGGGAATCTTTTCAAAATCCTGATTTCTGGGCCTCATCCTCCGGACATTCTGTTTCTTTGTTATGGGGGGGTGGGGTACGACATTAGTCACAAAGAAACAGAATTTCCGGAGGATGAGGCCCAGAAATCAGGATTTTAAAAAGGTTCCCAGGGGATTCTCATGTGCAGCCACGGTGGAGAGCCACTGCGTAAGCAATCGTTTCAATACTAACGCTCTTCTCAGGCGTGCTCTTCCGTGGTTGACGAGCTAAGAGCCGCTGTGGCCTTCCGTGGCCCGTGAGCTGGGGGCATCGGCCTGCACACTGCAGGGTCTCAGGTTCAATTCCCAGTCAAGGCCAGGTACCTGGGTTGCAGGCTCAATCCCTGGTCCCGGGTGGGGCACGTTTGGAAAGCAACCAATGCTGTGTCTCTCTCACACCGAAGTTTCTCTCTCCCTCCCTCCCCCTCCCTTGCACTCGCTCTAAAAGTCAATAGAAAAAATATCCTCACGATGGCCAGTGTGGCCCAGTGGTTGAGCATCACCCTATGAACCAGGAGGTCAGGGTTTGATTCCTGGTCGGAGCACAGGCCCGAACTGCAGGCTCGACCCCCAGTCGAGGCAGGAGGCAGCCAATCCGTGATTCTCTCATCATTGATGTTTCTATCTCTCTCCCTCTCCTTTCCTCTATGAAATCAATAAAAACATTTTCAAATGTATATATGTCCTTGGGTGAGGGACCGGCACACAGCTCTGGCCCCCTCGCTCGCAAGCCACCGCTGACTGAGAAAATTTGTTCTCAGAGCAGCGGGTTTCTGCACATCATTGTTCCTATGGTTACAGGTGTGGCGGGGGGCTGTGGCAGGGGATGGCCGGGGGGTGGGGGTGGGGGGGGATGGCTGGAGGGGTGGCTGTGGTGGGGGGTGACTGTGAGGGGGGTGGCTGTGGTGGGGAGTGGCTGTGGTGGGGGGTGGCCATGGGGGGATGGCCATGGGGGGGTAGCCGTGGGGGGGTGGCCGTGGGGGGGTGGCCGTGGGGGGGTGGCTGTGGGGGGGTGGCTGTGGGGGGGTGGCTGTGGGGGGGTGGCTGTGGTGGGGGGTGGCCGTGGGGGGTGGCCGTGGGGGGGTGGCTGTGGTGGGGGGTGGGGGGGGTGGGGGGTGGCCGTGGGGGGGTGGCTGTGGGGGGGTGGCTGTGGGGGGGTGGCCATGTGGGTGGCCGTGGGGGGGTGGCTGTGGGGGGGGTGGCTGTGGGGGTGGCTGTGGGGGGAGTGGCTGTGAGGGGGTGGCTGTGGGGGGGTGGCCATGTGGGTGGCCGTGGGGGGGTGGCTGTGGGGGGGGTGGCTGTGGGGGGGTGGCCGTGGGGGGGTGGCTGTGGGGGGGGTGGCTGTGAGGGGGTGGTCGTGGGGGGGTGGCTGTGGCTGGCGGTGACCGTGGGGGGTGGCTGTGAGGGGGGTGGCCATGTGGGTGGCCATGTGGGGTGGCCGTGGGGGGTGGCGGGGGGGGGGGGGGTGGCCATGTGGGTGGCCGTGGGGAGATGCGGAGGCAGATTGCACCCCGGGCTGTCGGTGGTGCCCGGCGGCTTCTCTCTTGGCGGTCCCCCCTTTGGCTGCAGCTCCCCCGTCTGCTTCGGGCGGTGTTTAAATCCCGCCGTGGCCGGCACCTCCCAGCTCACCAGCTGCGGGGCCACGAGGAGCGGGGGCTGTTCTGCTGGGATGAGCTCCTCCGAGCTCCCGGCGCCGCTGTCCCAGGGGGCTCTCCTCCTGTGAGGCCCGGCGTCCGCGTGGGTGGGGTGCATGGTGTCCCCACACCCACGCCTCGGTCCCCGGGAGCTCCTGCCACGCCCACACCGTCCCCACAGCCCGGGGCGGCCTGCGCGCCGTTGTTCCGCGAGGACCCTGGCCTCCCCGGGCGGAATGTGTTTCTCCTGGACCCTCGCCCCCCGCCCCCCGCCCCCCGCCCCCCCCCGCCCCCCGCTTTCTTTCCCGCTGCTGCCGCTCCGACAGGGGCGCCGCGGCTCAGGCCCCCGAAAAGCCCTGAACCTGGGACTCAGGGCGGATGGGGCAGGGCCCCGGAAAGGGCGCCGCTCAGTCTGCCGAGTCCGTGTCTGAGACGCGAGTGGGCTGCGCCCCGGGGCCTCTCCTCCACGTCCGCGGGGACGCCCTGCGCCTGGCGGTCCGGTCCGATGGGCCGCCACCGCGTGGGACGGGCTGTGACCGGAGGGCCGGGTGCCGGGCTGAGGCTGACCCGCCAGCGCGGCCTCCGCCGAAGCCGCCCGGACCCGGCGGGCGCTGCCCGGACCCGGCGGACGCTGCCCGGACCCGGCGGGCGCTGCCGGGAGGAGGCTCGGGAGCCCGGCGTGGGGGCGCGCGGCGTGTCCAGGCCGGTAAGGTGAATGTGACGGTCTGGTTGTTCATTTCTCACATAAAAACCTGCGCGCCAAGAAATAAAGCCTGCGCGATGTCTGCGATGTGGGGTGCCCTCTGAGATGCGTTTGTTTCCGTGGCGATGGCCGGCGTCGGTGGGGTCTTCAGCCCGGGTCCCCCAGTTCCGGGGGCTGTGTCCTGGGAACCCCGCTGCGGAGGGTGCGCGTGGCCCTCGGAGCCCGGAGGGACCTGGGCGCCGGAGAGGGGCCGCGCGATGGTCTGTCTCCGGGATTTTCCCGTCTGAACTCGGCTGTTGGTGTCTTGCAGGCGCTAAAGAGATCGACATCGCAGCCACCCTGGAGCACCTGAGGGACCAGAGGCCAGGCATGGTCCAGACCAAGGTACCCCCGGCTGTGGGCGCGGGGCCCAGGGGCCCCCAGAGGAGGGAGGAGGCGCGGCACAGCCCCACCCGCCGCCGGACTGTCTAGGCCCCAGAAGTTGGGGAGCTGGGGAGACGCCACGTTTTTATAGAAAGAGGTCAGAGCTAGCCCCACACCCTGGCAGGGGAGCTTCCAGATTCTGCCCAGTCCCAATTCCCAGCTCCCACAGCCACAGCTCTGGGACGGGCCACAGAGTGTCCCAGGGTGCACTGGGGTCTCCCAGCACCCCTAAATAGCTCCTGTGCACACTCACGGAACAGGCCGAGTTGGCAGCATGGGGGGTGCAGACAAGACCACGTTGCCTCAGGGGAACCAGGACGAGAACCAGGTGAAATGCATTCCAGAAATGACCCCCCACCACAGCCCCACGCCCGCCCCCCCGCCGCGCCCTGGCTGGGTGTGCCCGGCCGCTCTCGCCCCTGGTGCCCACAGGTGGCTCCCGCCTGAGAGAAGCCTTTCCACGCCCCTGCCCGTCCTCAGGACCTGGTTGTAAAGGTGCTGCTGTGACATCAGCCGCCAAGATGCGGGCAGGCGGTGCCTGGAGCTGGCGGCCCAGTCCTGGGACAGGGAGCCATCGCCCCCGCCTTGCGTCCCCCGGAAGTGAGCGTGGCCCTCGGGCCTCTCTCTGGCCGTTAGGGGTTAAGCTGGACCGTGCAGTGTTTGAGCTGGAAGGGAGAGAGGGCGGTGGAGTCCCTACCTGGCAGGTCACTGCGACCACCCCGCCCGGGGCGGGCGGAGCGGCCGGGATCTTATGTGATCAATAGGGAAGTAGCCGCAGTGCGACACACACTTGAAGTTTCTTCAAAAGACATTTTTTATTTAAAATTATAAATTTTATTTTGAAACTATTTTACATCTGGGAAAACATTGCAGAAATGATACGTATCACGTACAATGTACATATCACGTCCCCATGCCTCAGCTCAGGTCATCCCAGGGCAGGGGGCAAGGGTAGGGCAGGGGGTTGGCTGGTTCCTGCAGCTGGGGTAACTGCCTGGCAGGGGCTGAGGGCCGGATCCCCGCCGGTCGTCACTGTGACTGTCCTGCCCCGTCTGCCCTCACTGTCCACCCCCCTCAGCGGACCTGCCTGTGACGCACGCCCCCTCTCGTCCCGCAGGCGCAGTTCGAGTTCGCGCTGACGGCGGTGGCCGAGGAGGTCAACGCCATCCTCAAGGCCCTTCCCCAGTGAGCGGCCCGCAGCCCGGCCGCCCGCCGCGGGCGTCGCCGTGTCACATACGCGTCTCCAGCGTAACTGCCTAGTAACAAGGCCCCCAAACCCGTAGGCACTACAGCTTAGCAGCTAAAAATGTGTGTTTTTGTTCAATTAAATAATAACGAAGAGAGGTTTGTGGGATCGTCCGGTTTGGGGGGCAACCTGTCCATCTATCCTCACCGTCTTGAAAAGAATTCCATTTTCCTTAAAGCTCAGTTCTCACTCTCAGTCGCAAATACTATTGTTTCTACCGCGCGGCTCACGTATGTGTGCTCCTGGGACGCGGCTTGTGGCCTGTAACTTCCCGGGTCATCGGCCGCGGGGAGGGCGGGGTGCCGCTTGTCATTAGGAGGCTCCTCCAAGGAGAGACCAGGGCCTGTCAGGAGCGAGATGGGCAGAACTGGTGACCTGCAGCTTTGGGACCAATAATAACGAAATTGTCCCAGCATCCTTCCTACTCTGGGCGGCTGCCCTCCCCTGAGCACTGCTCACCACCGCCACCCTCCACCGCTGCGGGGGGCAGGGCCCCAGGGGCAAGCACTTCCCAGCCACGCAGGGGGTGACAGGTCGCCTCGGCAAGGTCATAAGTGAGCCCCAACCTTGGGAGCGTTTTCAGCTGTAGAAACGGGTTTACACACAGCAGACACTGACAAACACTTTCCTGCGGGAAAGCCTACATCAGGGGACCGATCGGGTGTGGGGCCCTCGCGAGGTTCCCAAAGAGCCCACGTCCCATCAGCGCCCCTCTCATGGGCGCCCTGGAGCTGCTGGCGTCCAGAGACCGCGCCGCCCCCCACGCCTCTCCTCTACGTGAGAGCAGAGCAGCTGCGAGCGGAGACTGCCAGCGCCTCCCGGCAGGTCGGACCCAGCCGCTGAGGTTGGCCACTGCTGTCACAGACAAGCCGCTGGAGGTGGCGCAGGTTTGCCAACATGGCCATGAGTGTCAGCCTGACTACCCCCGTGCCAGAGAGAAGAATCGGAGTCATTAACTCAGGACAGCCAGGTCTGAGAACGGCGGCGGCACGCGCAAGTGTCATCCTGGGGTTGGGTGCAAAGGGCAGTGTGGCCCCGTCCCCTCCCGCACCTGCCCGGCTCCAGCCCCAGCAGATGCCACAAGACTCGAGAAAGTGACCTGCCGAACGGGAGAAAGATGCCAAAATATCGTTTGTGTCTTTAGTGTCGTGTGTGCGTGTGCTGTAAACTCGCTGTAATTCCCCAGAGCTATTTCTCTATCTGGAAATCTACATGATTCACAGAGGCTAACTTATCTGAACATAAGGAAGCATATACCAGCTGTAACTCCAGCTTCTGAGGCTCCCAGGGCACCTGCGCTGGGGGGGGTGTATACACCCAATTGAGCCACATTAAAGTGCCGCTTCCGCACGCAATGGTCTCTATTTGGGGATGAGAGCGGTTTTCTTACCCATCTGTCCGTTCCTGGCGTGGGCTCAGGCTGCAGAGACCACACATGTCTAGCATGTGGGGCCTGGGCGGGTGCCCCCTCCCCGCCTCAGTCCTGGACGAGGAGGTCCCACCAGAACCGCTGGCCCAGCGAGTCCAGGACGGGCCACAGAAATGCGCCTCCAGCTCACAGGCCAACGTGTTGGGCCGTGTGCACCCCGACCGGGGCCTGGGGCCGTGTGCACCCCGACCGGGGCCTGGGGCCGTGTGCACCCCCACCGGGGCCTGCGGACTGGCTGCCAGTGAGAGGGGAGGCGGCAGAGCAGGCTGATCAGGGTTTCAGTGATTCCTGAGCGGCGCCCATGGAGTTGAGGGCCGTGGGCGGTCACTCCTGAAGAATCTGCTCCCGACCTCAGTACCGCTCGCGGGCTCAGTCCTTCTGAGCCGCTCCCGCCCCACGCAGCTTCCTGCCGAGCGGCCGCTGTGCGGCCACTGTGTCCCTGAGCACGCCACACGGGTCTGTCTCCTCGTGTTAAATTCGCATCCGGCAGAGGCCCCTCCGGCCACGAACACGTGGGACACTGGACTGCAGGTCCTTCAGAAACAGCCCAGCAGCTCCGCAGGGAGCCGGGGTCGGTGGGCAGACACTCCCCGAGCCTGCACAGCCGGGGTTCCGAGCGGGAACACGCGCGGCCAGTCCACATGAAGCCTTACCTGCCACGGCTCCTGGCTCCACGCCGGGGCTACTGGGCCTGGAGACGACCGGTGCTGTGGGGCCCACTGGAGGCCCAGCACTCAGGCCAGGCCAGGTACGTCCTCCAGGGGCACTGGCCCAGAGCCTGAGGGAAGGCACAGGCCACACCACACAAACACACGCACACATGCACACGCATGCACACTACGCACACACACACACCACACACACATCACACACACGTACACGTAAGCACACCACACACACAGGACACACGCACACCACGCACACCACACACACACACCACACACACGTACACGTAAGCACACCACACACGCACACCACACGCACCACACACACGTACACACCACACACACGTACACGTAAGCACACCACACACACAGGACACACGCACACCCCACACACACACACCACACACACACGTACATGTAAGCACACCACACACGCACACCACACACACACGTACACACCACACACACGTACACGTAAGCACACCACACACACACACCACACACACACCACACACACACGTACATGTAAGCACGCCACACACGCACACCACACACACCACACACACAGGTACACGTAAGCACACCACACACACACGTACACGTAAGCACACCACACACGCACACCACACACACACCACACACACACACCACACACACGTACACGTAAGCACACCACACATGCACACCACACATGCACACACACAGGTACACGTAAGCACACCACACACACACACCACACACACACGTACACGTAAGCACACCACACACGCACACCACACACACACCACACACACACACCACACACACACGTACACGTAAGCACACCACACACACACCACACACACACACACCACACACGCACACCACACACACACCACACACACACACCACACACACACGTACACGTAAGCACACCACACATGCACACCACACATGCACACCACACACGCACACCACACACGCACACACGTACACAAGCACACCACACGCACACACCACACACACCACACACACACCACACACACCACACACACCACACACGCACATGCACATGCACGCACACCACACACACCACACACGTGCACACATGTACACATGCACATGTACACACCACACATGTGCGCACACATGTACACACATGCATACACGCACACACCTGTACACACACAAAAAAAACTGTTGAGCCCAAACCCCCCAAGATCTGGCCCTGCCCCTTAGGCCATCACAGCAGGACTCAGCTTCCCCCTGGAGCTCCCACACTGTCTGCGGCCCCCCACAGCTGACAGCCCCCCCATTTTGCTGATGGGCCACAGAGACCTTCCCTCCTGCCACTGCCGGGCCTACACCTTCTGGCCGTCTCCCCTTTCAGGGAAATCAGAAAGGCCTCCACCAGCATCTGGACAGGCCAGCCCTGCAGAGCTGCCCCTGCATCCAGCTGCCCCTGAGCGGCTCCCAGGGCTGGGGCCGTCCACCTGGAGGCTTTTCCTGGAGACCAGGTGTCCCCAGCGTCCAGGAGGCAGGAAGCGCCCCCAGTGCCCCCCGCGTGGCCGCCCAGAGCCGCGGGCCGGCAGGGCAGGAGCCGGCCGGCGCCGGTACAACCTCTTGTGAAGGCTGGGGTGGAGCCCGGTCACAGACAAGGGGCGCCGGACAGGGGCGTCCGCAGGACACGGCAGTGACCTCCCCGTGCTGCCCCCCCGCACCCCGCTCACAGGCGACGGTGCTGAGGCGGAAGCGAGGGAGAACATGTGGCCACAGGAGAGGGCGCAGGCGGGCGGGTGTGTACGGGGCACAGCGGGCCAGTCCCTCTGCCTCTGGTGCTGGAAAACAGAGAACAGAAAGAAAAAGCCCCCCCAGAGAATGCTGGATTTTTAAAAAATATGTCTTTATTGATCTCAGAGAGCACGGGTGACGGAGAGAGAAACATCCATGATGAGAGAGAACCATGGATCGGCTGCCTCCTGCACGCCCCACACTGGGGATGGAGCCTGCCACCCGGGCACGTGCCCTGACCGGGAATTGAACTCTGACCTCCTGGTTCATAGGTCGATTCTCAACCACTGAGCAACACGGCCAGGCGAGAATGTCCGACTTTAAGACAGAAGTCGGACGTCCAGACGGTGACTGCCTAGGCCGCCCGGCCACACAGCACCTGACCCCGGGCTCCCAGGAGCAAAGGACTGTGAGAAGCACTGCTCTGCTGGGCTCCGACGCGGGGCGCCGGGGCTGGCCTCGGGGGGGGCTCCGACGCGGGGCGCCGGGGCTGGCCTCGGGGGGTCTGGGGGCGGCCGAGGGCTGAGAGCCCAGCCCGCGTTCGGTGGTGTAGACGTGCCTCAGCCACACCTGGGCCTCTGGGGTCACCGACAGCCCCTCAGTGCCCCGCTGGGCTCTGTGCCTTGGTTTGTCAGGCGGGTGGGCACCGAGGGGGTGAGCGGGCGGGGAACCGGGCGTGGCTGCTTATCTTCCATGATTCGGGGGCTGTTCCTGGTTTACACCGTGGGAGACAGTCCCGGGTCCATGGTGGAATCAGTATGGAGACCGTGGTGACGTCCCACCCCCGCCAGGTCCTGGCACTTTCCCACCAGCGAGGGCGTGGGAGGCGAGGCCTGGGGAGGGAGCTGGGGAGGGCCCAGTGGACACAGCAGCAGCGCCCGCCCCGGGGACGTCACCCCGGGGGTCACCGCACCGGGCTCCCCGCGGCTCCTGGGCGGGAGGGGAAGCGGGAGCAGGGCTGTGGGGATGGCTCTGGGAGTGACAGGGATGACGGACGCGGCTAATAAGCCGGGGCCGGGCCGGAGCGTCCCGCCCTTGCCGCTCGCCGCCTCCCTCTGTCCCCTCCCCGTGAGGAGGCTGCCCCTCGAGCTGAGCCGACCTGCCCGCCTCACCTGCATTTTCTTCCCGTCCCGACCTCCTGAGGCCACCGAAAGCGCCCGCGGGGCAGGGCTGGCAAGGGCTGCCCCTCCTGCCACCCCTGCAGCCGCCAGCCCCAGCGGACAGACGGACAGACGGCGTGAGCGGCGTGAGTCGATGCTGCCCCCAGGCCAATTCTCATTAAGACAACACCTCATTCTGGGAGGAAAAGGTTTTCAAACAAGGGAGGGCTCCTTTGATTGTGTCACCTTCTGGGAGCAAAGCGTGGAACTGGGAACAGTGGGAACCTGACCAAGGAGCAGCTCTGCCGGGGAGGCTGCTGCCGGACAGACAGGCGGCCGCCAACGCGTTCTGAACACCACGGCTCTTCCAGGCGCGGGGACATTCGTCCCAGAGTAGGAAAATAAGTCCGGTGTTTCCCTCTCCCTTCCTCTCTCTCTGAAATCAATTAAAGCAGATTTTTAAAAAACTAAGGCAGGAGATCAAGAAGCAAAAAAGTACCAAAGGACACAGGAGTGCAGCGAAGGGTGTCCCTGTGACGCGGGCCAGGAGCAGGAGGGAGACGGGAGCTTGGGAGTCCTCCTTGCCTGCGGCCAGCGCCCCTTGGTCCCCCCACCTCCATCATCACCTGAGGCTCCCCTGCACCCCTCGTCTCCTCTCTTTACAGGGACACCAGTCACGGACAAAGACATCCATGTGGCCTCATGCTGGCCGCACACGTCTGAGGGACCCTGTGCCAGGCACCAGTCGGGCGTCTCCCGGAGCCTCAGGGCTCGGCCTCCCGCTCTCCCGGAGGTGGCCTTCTCCATGCGGCTGCGGCTGCGGCTGTGGCTGTGGGGACGGACAGGACGCGGAGGGCGCTGGTGGCCTGAGGGAGGCGAGTGGCCTGGCTCACCTCACCACCGACCCGCTGGCTCATGTCCTGACCATGTCCTGCGCTGTCTGCTTTGTTTCCATTGATTTCTTTGTTTAACTGTTGGAGCTGTTTGGGGTTTTGTGTGAAGATTTTCGTGACAAACACTGACATGCAGGTGTGCTCTGCTGATGCAGTGAAAGGGCCACTCCCTCCACCCTGGAGGCTGCCTGCTGGGTGCTGTAAGGGTTAAGATGGAGAGAGACAGCCCCCCTCCACCCCCGGCACAAGGGCCTGGGACAGGGATGCCCGGGGTTGGGGATGCAGGGGTTGGGGGCGCAGGGGTTGGGTGCGCAGGGGCAGGGACGGGGATGCCTGGGGTTGGGGATGCAGGGGTTGGGGGCGCAGGGGCAGGGACGGGGATGCCTGGGGTTGGGGGCACAGGGGTTGGGGGCGCAGGGGCAGGGACGGGGAGCCCAGGGTGGGGGCACTGGATGTCCAGGAGCAGAAAGAATGCAGGTGGCCCCCACCCCAGCCGACTGACAGCGAACCCTCAAGGCTCCAGCTCCCGAGAGGAGACTCTCCGCTAGAGCCCACCCCCCTTACCCTGCCTTTGCTTTGTGTCTGCTGTCCTGACAGACACGGCCTCATCCCGCCCTTTCCTGCCCAGCACCTTCATCTTCCATGTGGGGCAGGTTCCTCTCAGAGCCCAGACCAGCCTCCGGCCTGGGGCGGCCCGGGCTCCCCTCCCACCGAGTCGCCTCTCCGGCTGACCCTGCCCCAGCCCGGCCTGTGGGGCCTCAGAGGAAGGGGAGGTGGGTAAAGCAGCAAAATGAAGGGCTGACGACGAGGCCAGAACTCACTGGACAAGGGAGGAAACGAGCCCGACTTGCCTCGGTGCCGGGAACGACAGGGACCCAGCAGTTACAGTTCGAGGGGCCAGGCTTCCCCCGGGCCCTGCTGCTCACACGCAAGCCCATCTCCATGCTCATTACGAGGCGTCGCGCGACTGGCATTTGGTGCCCCGTCCCCGACACCGGGGGGCGCTTCTGGTGTCAGCTGATCGTTTCATCATGTCTTTCGGGGTCAGCCGGCCGGACCCCGACCTCACGCTGTCACTCACCGCAAGTGAATTTATCAACACGTATGTAATGAACACGCAGGGGAGTATTAACTGTTTGCATGTGAAATTACTTCATTCTTCATGCTTCAGGAAAGTCAGTTTTGCATAATAAATTATGGTGAGGGCAGCTGACAAGCCTGTCCAGGGGGAGCGACAGGAGGAGGTGAGTGGGACCTCATTGGTTGTGGTCTGTCTGGGGCTGTGGTCTGTCCCAGGCTGTGGTCTGTCCGAGACTGTGGTCTGTCCGAGGCTGTGGTCTGTCCGAGGCTGTGTGGTCTGTCCGACACTGTGGTCTGTCCGAAGCTGTGGTCTGTCCGAGGCTGTGGTCTGTCCCAGGCTGTGGTCTGTCCGAAGCTGTGGTCTGTCCCAGGCTGTGGTCTGTCCGAGGCTGTGTCTGTCCCAGGCTGTGGTCTGTCCCAGGCTGTGGTCTGTCCCAGGCTGTGGTCTGTCCCGAGGCTGTGGTCTGTCCGAAGCTGTGGTCTGTCCCAGGCTGTGGTCTGTCCGAAGCTGTGGTCTGTCCCAGGCTGTGGTCTGTCCCAGGCTGTGGTCTGTCCGAAGCTGTGGTCTGTCCCAGGCTGTGGTCTGTCCCAGGCTGTGGTCTGTCCGAAGCTGTGGTCTGTCCCAGGCTGTGGTCTGTCCGAAGCTGTGGTCTGTCCGAAGCTGTGGTCTGTCCCAGGCTGTGGTCTGTCCGAGGCTGTGGTCTGTCCCAGGCTGTGGTCTGTCCGAAGCTGTGGTCTGTCCGGGGCTGTGGTCTGTCCCAGGCTGTGGTCGGTCCCAGGCTGTGGTCTGTCCCTGGCTGTGGTCTGTCCCGGGCTGTGGTCTGTCCGGGGCTGTGGTCTGTCCGAGGCTGTGGTCTGTCCGAGGCTGTGGTCTGTCCCAGGCTGTGGTCTGTCTGGGGCTGTGGTCTGTCCCAGGCTGTGGTCTGTCCGAAGCTGTGGTCTGTCCCAGCCTGTGGTCTGTCCGAGGCTGTGGTCTGTCCCAGGCTGAGGTCTGTCCGAAGCTGTGGTCTGTCCGGGGCTGTAGTCTGTCCGGGGCTGTGGTCTGTCCGAGGCTGTGGTCTGTCCCTGGCTTTGGTCTGTCTGGGGCTGTGGTCTGTCCGAAGCTGTGGTCTGTCCGAGGCTGTGGTCTGTCCCAGGCTGTGGTCTGTCTGGGGCTGTGGTCTGTCTGGGGCTGTGGTCTGTCCCGAGGCTGTGGTCTGTCTGGGGCTGTGGTCTGTCCCAGGCTGTGGTCTGTCCCAGGCTGTGGTCTGTCCGAGGCTGTGGTCTGTCCCGAGGCTGTGGTCGGTCCCAGGCTGTGGTCTGTCCGACGCTGTGGTCTGTCCCAGGCTGTGGTCTGTCCCAGGCTGTGGTCGGTCCCGAGGCTGTGGTCTGTCCGACGCTGTAGTCTGTCCCAGGCTGTGGTCTCTCCGAGGCTGTGTGGTCTGTCCCAGGCTGTGGTCTGTCCCAGGCTGTGGTCTGTCCCGAGGCTGTGGTCTGTCTGAGGCTGTGGTCTGTCTGGGGCTGTGGTCTGTCCCAGGGTGTGGTCTGTCCGAGGCTGTGGTCTGTCCCAGGCTGTGGTCTGTCTGAGGCTGTGGTGTGTCTGAGTCTGTGGTCGGTCCCAGGCTGTGGTCTGTCCGAAGCTGTGGTCTGTCTGAGGCTGTGGTGTGTCTGAGGCTGTGGTCGGTCCCGAGGCTGTGGTCTGTCTGAGGCTGTGGTCTGTCCGAGGCTGTGGTCTCTCCCAGGCTGTGGTCTGTCTGAGGCTGTGGTGTGTCTGAGTCTGTGGTCGGTCCCAGGCTGTGGTCTGTCCGAAGCTGTGGTCTGTCTGAGGCTGTGGTGTGTCTGAGGCTGTGGTCGGTCCCGAGGCTGTGGTCTGTCTGAGGCTGTGGTCTGTCTGGGGCTGTGGTCTGTCCCGGGCAGTGGTCTGTCCGAGGCTTTGGTCTGTCCCAGGCTGTGGTCTGTCCCAGGCAGTGGTCTGTCCCAGGCTGTGGTCTGTCCCAGGCTGTGTGGTCTGTCCCAGGCTGTGGTCTGTCCCAGGCTGTGGTCTGTCCCAGGCTGTGGTCTGTCTGGGGCTGTGGTCTGTCCCAGGCTGTGGTCTGTCCCAGGCTGTGGTCTGTCCGAGGATGTGGTCTGTCTGGGGCTGTGGTCTGTCCCAGGCAGTAGTCTGTCCCAGGCTGTGGTCTGTCCCAGGCTGTGTGGTCTGTTCCAGGCTGCGGTCTGTCCGAGGCTGTGGTCTGTCCCAGGCTGTGGTCTGTCCCAGGCTGTGGTCTGTCCGAGGCAGTGGTCTGTCCGAAGCTGTGGTCTGTCCGAGACGACACAGCAGCCGCTTGCCCTTGTGTCCCTTCCCTCCGTCCCCAAAATCCTGGTCCTTTCAACATCTCTTTGACCCTGAAAAACCCGTCAGTGCCCGGGAGCTGGGCACCGTCCTGTCTCCCCCGAGTGCAGAGCTTCATAAATCCACCCCAGAAGGACCTACCTGCCGCTGACTGAAACCCCCGTCAGAATCCTCCTCGTCCATTTGTGGCCTCACCAGTTCTGCTGAGTGGAGACCTGGCCAGTCCATTCTGTGGGGTTCCCCACGGCGCGGTTCCGGCATTTGCTGCGCTGTGCAGGCACAAGGGGGACCCCACCCTCCCAGCCGCCCCCCCTGCTAACGGGTGTGACACCACGGCCCACAGACTTGACCACTGATCTATGACCATGCTCTGTAGACATGAGCTGTGTGAGGCGCAGGACCCACCCCGAAACGCTGTGTCTGATGGGAGCGCCGCGGAGCCTGCGCTGGTGAGTACCTATCTCTGCCAGAATTGTCACCAGATGGGTCAGTGTTCTGGGTGAAGTTTCCTTGGCTTTGGAGGGGTTTTTGATCTCATTGTTTTCATAAGAAGAAACTATTTGGCAGAAAACATGCTTTAAAAAACATGATTTTCCATCCGGCTGGTGTGGCTCTGTGGTTGAGCGTCTATCTATGAACCAGGAGGTGGCAGTTCGATTCTGATCCAGGGCACAGGCTGGGTTGTGGGCTCAGTCCCCAGTGGATGGCGTGCAGGAGGCGGCGGATCGATGATCTCGCTCATCTTTCTCTCTCTCCTCCTCCCTCCCTCTCTGAAATCAATAAAAATCTATTTTTAAGAAAGCACATCATTTTCCAACCAGCTGCATCTGCACTGGATGGCCCCACATAGACCCCTCCGCCTCCTCTGACACTGGGGTCGCCTCCTGTCACCCGTGCCCTGAGAGCCCAGAGCCCTGGCTTCTGTGTGGCCACGGCCATCCTGGTGCCGGGGGCTGGGCGCTTGGGGCTGGGCGGTGTCCGCACTGCTGCTCAGGGGGCGTGGCTGATGGCTCAGGGCGTGGCTCAGGGCGTGGCTGAGGGAAGGAGAAGGTCCCTGAACCTTTGCCTCAGTTATCTGGTCTCTCCTGCTTCAGCCAGTTCTGGCCTCCGTCTCCACATCGCCTGACAGGTAGATACCGGTGGCGTGGAGTCCTCTGGGCTTTTTATTTTTCTACTAGAGGCCCGATGCACGAAATTCGTGCAAGAGCAGGCCTTCCTTCCCCCGGCTGCTGGCACCGGCTTCCCTCTGGTACCCAGGACCCAGGCTTCCCTTGCAGCCCCAGCTTCGTCCAGAAGGTCCTCCGGAAAGATGTCCGGTCTAATTAGCATATTATGCTTTTATTACAGATATTTTAAATTCCAAGATGATCAGCATGGCCCTGAGCAGAATAGGTAACCCATGGCCCTGGCCGGTGTGGCTCAGTGTTTAGAGCCAGTCGGGCGTGTGCGGGAGGCAGCCAATCACTGCTCCTCTCTCTCTCTCTCTCTCTCTGCCCCCCCTTCCACTCTCTCTAAAAACCAGTGGAAAGAATATCCCCAGTGCACCTGGGCCGGGCAGGCAAGGCGGCCTCTCCTGGAACCAGGCAACTCCGAGCCCCCAGGGGTGTAAGGCCCTGGATGTTGGGTTCCCTGCCCCGCCTCCTCGCCATCACCCTCCCGCTGACCTCACCCATCAACCTATTAACAAGACTAACCATGACGGACGGACTGCTCCGGTCCCCCGCACGCCACAAATTTGGGGGGCAGAGTCCCCCCAGACTGGCCGGGACCCTGGGGGATGTAGTGGCTCATGTGGCCTCAGCCTGTCCCCACCCACTGCCCACTACAAGGACCCCTTCCTTCGCTGGAACATCAGTGCCAGCGCCTCCCCGTCCCCGCAGGTGGCCCTGGACCGAAGACGGGGAGCCTCTGAAACGGGTTCTTCTCCTCGCCTGGCTTTCCTGCCCCACGCGGGTCTCTCCGCGGGGGTGAGGGGGCCGCTGGCCGTGGCGGCCCACCCGAGGGGAGCCCGGAGCCGGCGCTCAGTCCCCCGAGGCGGCGCGGAGCCCAGGGGCGGGCCGGTGTTTGTAAAGCTTGAAGGTGCCTCCGGCGATCTCCACGGACTAGGCCGCCTGGGGCTTCCTGGGGCGGGGCGGGGGGGGCGCCCTCACGGGGCTGAAGCCCGGAGCTGCCCGAAGCCCCGGGGAGGCCCTGCCCGCCTGGGGCCCGGTGCCCGGGGGGGCTGGAGGGCAGGCCCCGGCGAAGGGCGGAGGGGAGCCCGGCCTCCGTCCCCACTCGGGCCGCTTCTGCCTCTGGCGGAGGTGGGGGCGGAGGAGACGCCGCCAGGCCCTGCCCACCGTCTCTGCTCCCACGGAAGGAGCGCCCCAAGGTCACAGGGGGCACCGAGCCTGGCAGGCTTTTCCGGCGCCAGCAGCTGAGCTCCGGCCGCCCCGCTCGGGCACCCGGGACTCGGAGATGCGGCTCCTGACGGAAAACTCGGGGTTTTTCCCCAGAAGCGGGGGGAGGGGGGCGTGGCGCTCATCTGCATCGCAGATCGCCGCTCGGAGCACGTGGGGCAGCCATAATTCATGGCACGTGAGGGGGCGCCTCCTAGCAACCGAGTCCTGGCAACCGTGCGGCCAATCGGGCGCCCCGACAGCCGCGTGGGCGTCCAGGCCCCGCCCGGGCTGCTGCCGCGGCGTCCGGGGGGCGGGGGCGGGAACGCGGCTGGGCGGGAAACGGGGCCGATGTCCGGCCGGCCGCTCCCCAGAGCCCGAGGCTGCGCCCCCACGTGGAAGCCCTCCCCCTCGCGCCAGGCCGCGGGCCCTCCGTGGCAGCCCCGGGAGCCGGCTCTGCGGGCCTCGGGCGCCTGGGGAGCGGCTTGGGACCCCAGCTGGGTCCCCGCAGGTCCCCTCCGTGGCAGCCCCGGGAACCAGAACCACTCGCCCCTCGTCCTGCGCAGCCGTGCGACCAGGACGCGCGCGCGCACCCACGGAAAGCCCCTGACATTCGGGGCGTGGGGGGGTCCTGCTCGTGAAATACTGAGGCGCTGTGCTTTCAGGAAGACTTGACAGCCACCCCGACACCCGCCGTCCTCGCGGTTCTCCAGAAGGAAAGGCCTGTGGCGCCCCGAGGGTCCCGGGCGCCGGGCAGTGAATGTGGCGTCGGGTCTAGCGGCTCTGACCGCCCTTTGCTCCTTTGAGGGGAGGTATTGGATGAGTTCTCTCTGCTGGAGCCCCAGCATCCAGGGCCCTGCTGCCAGCACCCTGATGGACTTACATGGGAGCCTGCACCCCCAGGCCAGTGCGCTCAATGGTTAGCGCAAGGCCCTCGCACCAAAAGTCAAAGGTCACAGGTTAGATTCCCAGTCAGGGGCATGCATGTACCTGGGTGGCAGGTTCGATCCCTGGCCCTGGTCGGGGCACAAGTGGGAGGCAGCCAATCCATGTGTCTCTCCTGCATCAATGTTTCCCTCCCTCTCTCCCTTTCACTCTAAAAATCAATGGGAAAAATATCCTCCTGTGAGGATTAGAAAAACAAGGGGTCTGCACACTGCTTTATTTTATATATATATATATATTTTATTGATTTTCTACAGAGAGGAAGAGAGAGGGATAGTGAGTTAGAAACATCGATCCTACTGGGGATGTGCCCACAACCAAGGTACATGCCCTTGACCGGAATCGAACCTGGGACCCTTCAGTCTGCAGGCTGACGCTCTATCCACCGAGCCAAACCAGTTAGGCCTGGCCATTCAGTTTAAACCCCCTGATCTTTTCTCCCTAACAATTTTATTTTGCCAAGGGGGCAATGTAGGCGCTGGGCCCCTCCCTCCAACTCATTTCAGCCTTGATTACGTAAGACCGACTCATTTACTGTGTGTGTGCATGTGCCCGTGTGCGTGCATGTGGTGTGCATCATGTCTGTGCCCATGCCTGTGTGCGAAGGGGTGGAGGCAAGTTTCCTGACCACAGTCCTAGTTTCTTGTGTGGAGGCGCCCTCTAGTGGCCGCAGGAAAGACTGCACCATGAAATGCCACCTTGCCTGAGGACTCACCCATGTTCATGTTATGGAAATTTTTCAGAAAATATTTTATTTGGGATTTGAAAAGTTGGGACACCAAAATATTAAGGCAGGCGCCTGGGCACAGTAGCAAGTCCCACACACAGGCTTGTCCTGAGTCAAGGACAGAGACCAAGGTGCCACCCTGCTTTTGCCCCCCCCCCCCCCCGCCCCCGGCCTACTCTGCTCTCGGGGGCCCCTTCTCTGCAGTGTCCTGCTAGGCGGCACTGAGGACGGACTGTCTGTCCGGGGGTTAGTGAGGTGCTGCCTTCTCCCAGGCTTACACAGCGTGGGCTCCTACCGGTGCTCCCTGAGGCCCGGTGGGGGGTGAGGGCCAAGAAGGGGCACATTACCTGGTGTCCATGGGTCCTGACACCAAGGGCGACCTGGCAGGTGATGAGTGACCCATCAGGTGATGGACAGCCCACGGGTGCTTCTCCGCACTGACCATCACCCCTGTCGACAACCTGCGTCCACCCTGGACACGGGGCCACGGCCCAGCCAGTGACCAGCGGCTCCAGCTCCAGGTTAACCTCTGCCTTTGATGTGGCACAGAGGCTGCGAACCCCTTCTTCATAATCAAACCCCCGGCGGGCGAGGGCGCTTCTTCCCAGGGGAAGCAGGTGGAACAGTGGTCATCGCACTCGCCTGTGGGTGTCCGCAGCCTCCGCAGCAGCCACCACGGGGAGCGTCCCTGTGGGCGAAGGGTCCCCGCAGAGACCAGCTGTGCCCGGGGCCAGGGTGCAGCATTTTATTTTGTCTTTATTTTTAATATTTGTATTGATTTCAGAGAGGGAGAGAGAGCAACACCATGGATGGGAGAGATCACTGATGGGCTGTCTCCTGAGCCCCCCTGGGGATCAAGCCCACAGCCTGGCATGTGCTCTGACCGGGAAGCCATGACCTCTTGGTTCCTAGGTCAACGATCAACCACTGAGCCACTCCAGCCGGGAAGGGGGTTGGGGTGGAGCGGGAGGAGGGGGGCCCAGCAGGGGAACTGGGCATGGTACTGGGTCAGACAAGGCCGGTGTGTGCTGTGTGGGTGAGCAGAGGAGGATGTGGCAAGGGCAGGATGACCCCAAGAAAGCCCCCCAGGCTAGAGACCACAGGGAGACACAGCAGGCCCCTGGGACGTGGGCAAGGGAAGTGGAGACAGTGAGGTGACGTCCCAGTGCCCCACGCCCTTGCAGGAGGCGGCTGCTGCCTCAGGACTGGTGGCCGCTTTGTCTGAGCACAGCCGGTAGGGTCACTGCCACCTGTAGGGTCACTGTCGCCTATGGGTCATCTATCACCTGACAGATGGTCTGAAACGCCATGTTCCTGGGACACAGAAGAGAGGGCGACGGATGCCAGACCTTCCAGGCTGCGCGCCTTCTCCCACACCGTTAGCACGGGAGACCCGGCGTGGGGGTGGCACAGGGTCATTTAAATGTCATCGTCACAACTATGTCTGCAACCGCCTCGTGCGTTTATTCACATGTACAACATGCTCATAAGCACTGAAATGAGACAAACCCAAAACCAGCAGGAGCCACCCTGGCCAGTGCTCAGTGGTTAGAGCGTTGGCCTGCGAACCAAAGGATCTCATACCTGGGTTGCATGCTCAATCCCTGGCCCCGGTCGGGGCACATGCAGGAGGCAACCAATAGGTGTGTCTCTCACATCAATGTTTCTCTCTCCCTCCCCCACTCCCTCCCTTCCATTCTCTAAAAATCTATGGAGCCCTAGCTGGTTTGGCTCAGTGGATAGAGCGTCAGCCTATGGACTGAAGGGTCCCAGGTTCAAGTCCAGTCAGGGCATATGCCTGGGTTGTCGGCTCGATCCCCAGTGTGGGGCGTCCAGGAGGCAGCCAATCAATGGTTCTCTCTCATCATTGATGTTTCTCTCTCTCTCCCTTCCTCTGAAATCAATACAAATATATCTTTTTAAAAATAATAAAAATAAAAGGAAAAGGAGAAAATATCCTCGGGTGAAGATTAACAGCGAAGAAAAGCAGCAGGGGCCGCTGCGAAGGAGGGTGGGCGGGCCTTGGGGGGCGCGGCCTGAAGCGGGCGGTGTGTAGGGTTCACCAGCCTCGTGCGGACACCAGGTCTGAGGCCTATGTGACTGCAGGGCCACTTCACACTGAGGCTTGGGAACATACACGTGGCCCAGGGCCCATGTTCTCAACTGTGGAAGGACAGTGACACGGCCAGGCTTGGACACAGCCGTGGTCACAGCACCGCCCAAGCCGCCCGAGCCCCACGTGCCCACAGAAGCCCATGCTCCCCTGCTCCGCCCGCCCCCTGGGCTGAAGGACAGGGTGTCAGTGGTGCCCCTGGGCAAAGGACCCAGCGTGTGCCCGGGACAGGCAGTGTTTCTGAGGTGTGGGCGGTGGACTTGGGCTGACTCCAGTGCACCCAGGCCACTTTCTCGGGCGGGAAGGGTTATGGAGCCATCATCGGAGCCACCTGGGCTACTCACTGTACGATGGCTCCTTGTGAAACAACTTTTATGACATAAAAGCTGGATTTCATTTGTTCACTGAGAATGAATGCACTCAAGCGAAAGCCTGGGCGCCCAGGGGCAGAGGCTGTCACTGCTGCCGCAGTGTGAGGTCACCGTGCCCACCGAGGCCCTTGCGGGCGTCAGGAGCAGCAGCATCAGAGGCCAGGATAGGCCGTGCCCAGGGGACCCTCTGTGGATGGCCAGTTCCAGGGGGACCTGTGAGGGCTAGAGGGACAGGGAGGATGAGGGCTGAACCACGGAGGCTGGGCACGCTGGGTGACGTGCTTGGTGGCTGACACCCCCCACATCCACTCCTGCTCTTGTCCCCGCCTCCTCAGCCACCTCAGGGCTGAGAATGCCCTGGAGGCAGTGGGGACGGATGTGCGTCATGTCCCTGAAGCACACACTGGGTCTGTCTGGTGTATTTACACTCCCCTCCCCCCGCCCAGGCACAGCTTAATGCGTGGTGAGCCCGTGCACAGGCTGGGATCGGGGACCTGCCCACACCTCTTCCCCCCACGAGGCCAGTCATGCAATTCCTGTCACTCTTTTCTTCAGAAGAAATGACCTGAGCAGCCACCGTGTGGGGTTGGGGGACGAAGGTGCCAGCACACCACGGGGCGCCCGCTGCCGGGCGCAGCCATGGCTCTGGCTCTCACCTGACCTGGCAACAGGAGGAGGCACTTCCAGCTGACAGGAAGCCATGCTGGCCTGTCACCTGGCTCTCAGGAGCGCTCTGATCCGGGAAGAGTCCCCCAGGGACCTGGCTGCCTATGGACAATGGCAAGTTCTGGGAAAGCCCTCTCGGCAAACCCTCGAGGCGGAAGCTGGCAGCCTGGACATCCGGGTAGAATACTGAACCTTCGGGCCTGGGCTCCACCAGCCAGCTGTCCAAGGGAGGGCCTCACGGAGCCGGCACGATGGAGCCTGGGGACCATGCAGGCCCTCCGTCCGCATGCGGTAGCCATGAGACTTTCCCACACCAGGGCGAGCGCGGAGGCGGGGCTGACACACCCCTCGCTGACTGTCCTGACAGCCCCAAGCAGGGGGCAGACGCCCGGAAGACATCGTGCCCGCTCTGTGTTGACCGTTGCAGACTGGAGTCGGGCCAGCATGGCGGGCAATGCTCGCTGAGCCGCTGGTCAGCTATGGGCCAAATGGCCCATCAGAGCCCAGTCCCGTGTGCTCCTGTGGGCAGAGCCAGGCGGGGCAGAGGTGGAGGGCCCGCCCAGCAGGTGTGGGGAAGGTCTGCCCTGGGCAAGCCCGCCCGACCAGAGGTGACATGAACTTAGATCCCACCCACTAAAACCTCATTTTGGCAAAAAGAAGATCAGGTGTGACCGCTCGCCCCTGTCACGGCCCCACCATCTCCAGGCTACGAACAATGTTTGAGGGTTTCCCGTGTCCTGGTTTTGAGGGGCCCTGGGGGGAGGGTACAGGGATCTCTAGGAGGACTGTTTGTGCAACTTCCTATGAACATGTGTGCACTTCACAAGTATGGTTGGAGGTTTTGCAGCCTTTAATCCTCCTAACACAGGCCAAAAGCTCTGTCCCCAAGCGGGAGGTAGAGGGCAGCACAGCGAACCCCGCGGTGCCCACCTGAGCCCGGCAAGTGTGGCTGCGCCTCTGCTGCGTGGCTGCGCCCTGCTCACCTGTGAGTGGACCCACCGAGTGGCCCTGGGCCTCCCCAGCTCACTGAGCCAGCCCCGCGGTGGGCAGTGAGGCCCACGGCTGCACGAACACTTGTCATGTTGGGGCTTGAAGCACGCAGGGCCCTGACACCACCCCCGACACTGCTCCAGGGTGACCGGCCCCCAGGGACAGTGAGGGACAAGTGCCAGGAAACCTTCCCTCCCGCTGCCCCCAAGAGGCCCCCGAGTGACAGGGCGAGTCCCACTCAGGACAGATCCACCTGGACCTGCATGGGCCACCCCCTCGCAGCGAGGCCCGGGCCTCAGGATGCAGCCGACGGGCCACGGCCAGGACACTCACTCGGGAGATGTCCCTGCACTGGCCCGTGTCCCAGGAGGCTGCTGGCCTCATGCTGTTCAGCGGGGCGTTACCTCAGAATCCAGCCTTTTGCCCCAAAACATCCACCCCCGGAACTGAGACGGCACACGGCTGAGACCATGCGGGCTGAGGCGGTGAAGGAGGCCGGAGCCGGGTGGTGCTCACAACTTTATTTCCGCGGTGGCGCCCAGGTCAGGTCACCGCGCTGGCCGTTCCCACAAGCACACCCGGCCCCGCCCGCAGCCGCGCCCCCACCCACACAAGAGCAGCGCCCTGTGGCCGCCATATCAGACCACACACCACACCAGACGGCGGCACAGGCCAAGCCAAGTCGCCGGCTCCGCGCCGTGGGTTTGAGTTGCTGGCATTTTTACGTCACATCCACACTTCTCACAATTCCCTGGTTTCCACGGGGGCGAGGAAAAGGCGGGTGGCAGCAGGCTCTGGTGTTAGCGGAGGTGTCGTCGCCACAGGGGGCAGCTGGGCGCCCCGACCACAGCCGGGGAGCAAAGCGTTCGTTAGGCAGCGGGTGGTGCAGAGAAGGCACAGAGGCGAGGCTGGCCACACGGGAGCGCAGTGTCCACAAACGAAACAAGCTCGTGCCTGCTGGCACCCGCGTGCCAGGCAGCCGTCTGCTTCCTCGCACCCTCAACTCGGGCCCGGGCTGTTTACGGAGCAAAGCTCTGTGGCGTCCCCTGCACGAGCTTCGGGGAGCGGTGATGGGTCGGGAGGAAAGGAAGGACTAGCGCTAGTCACAGCACACTTGCCATCGGCCGCTTCCACCCGGAGGTCAGGTTTACAAGCTCCATGACGTGGCCGCCAGGAACGGGGCCACGACAGGTGCTGAGGTCTGACCCCGGGACAGCAGGCAGCACCTGCGGCCCCGCTCAGGTGTGACGTGTGTGTGACCTGGAGTCGCCCACACTCACTACCCTCCGATTCCCAACGCCGGCCCCGCGAGGAGCCACCTGCTGCCTATCTATCCGTCACGCCCCTAAAGCTAGCGCTGCGTCAGGGGTTCGCACGGCGGCCGCACCGTCAAGAACAAGCGAGAGCCCCGACCGCTGCCCAGGAATCGCTATCTTAGTGGTGGGCTGCGGCCAGGGCGGGCGCTCACGCCACCGCCCGCTCATCACCCGCCGCCTGACTGGCCGCCCGTCCGCGTCCCGGGGTGAGGAGGTGACGGGGCGGGGAGCAGGCGCCCTACCTATCGCGTGCACACACCACACAGCGCGACGCCGCGGCGGCCGGCGCTCTAGTGCTGCCCCTTGGTCGACTTCTTCTTCTTGGACTCGTCTCTGTGCTTCTGCTTCTTCCTCTTGCCACCTTCTTTGAGTCCTAAGGAAACACGGCTTGTGAAACACTGTGCGGCAGCTGGTCTCCCCCAGCCCCCGGGCCCAACCATGTTCAACTGTCCCCACGTTAACAGCACACATGACACAGGAAAGCCACGCCTCCTCACGTGCCCATGGCCCACACTTAAAGCTCAACAAAAGGCTCTTGGCTTTACCACCACGGCCGCCGTCCGGGGCCCACCTGGCAGCGACGTTCCACAGCCGTCTCCAGTCCTGACTCAGCCACCCACTCTGGGGACACAGCTCAAATGACACTAGCAGGGTCACAACCCCGTGGGCGGGTCCCACAGACAGCCCCGTGAGGCAGCCGCGCCGCCTCCTGCCCCAGTGCCCGGCTGCCGGTGGGAGCCAGGCTCTCACTGCATGGCGCACACACACAGGCTCCAGCCCCTGGGTTCTCGGGGTGGCATTCTGCCCTCGCCCCTGGCAGGAGGTCCGCGACATTTGCAGAGGCCGCAGCACCCGAGGTGAGGGCGGGCGCCCCTGCTAGCAGGGCCGGCTGTGGGGACACGGGCCTGGGCCCTGGCAGAGGACCTGACAGAGGGAGACAACGGCCTCCGAGGAGAAACGTGGGACCAGAGCCACGGAGCCTGCGGTGTGTCCCCCAACGTGACTGCAGGGAGTGGGAGGAGGTGGCGGGAGGCGGCCGCGGAGGGCCCACCTGGGTCACGGTGAGAGGGGCAGGGAGGCCTGTGGCTCTGGGGGGCCGGATACCCACCAACGTGAGGAAAAGGGGAAGGACTCCTCACTCCCATTCTTATCAAGCATGCATTTCTAAGTTTAAGAGCACAGGAAACCTGGCTGGGGTAGCTCAGTGGTTACACAACAACCTAGGAACCAGGAGGTCACGGTTCGATTCCGGCCAGGGCACATGCCCGGGTTGCGGCTCTATTCCCAGTAGGGGGTGTGCAGGAGGCAGCCCAACAATGATTCCATCTCATCATTGATGTTTCCATCTCCCTCCCTCTCTGAAATCAATAAAAATATATTTTAAAAGAATAAAGAGCACAGGAAAATTACCTTGGACTCACAAGGGTTTTAAAGAGAGATGGTGCGTGTTTGACTGGCGCAGCCACACACACACCCCGCATGCCTCTCTGGGAGGTGCCTGCCCTGCATCTGGGGCCCATCAGAGCCCCGCAGCCCAGGAGCTGGGCAGTCTCAGACGCAGACCCGTGGTCTGGTTGGGAAATTTCTTCAAAATCGTGTAAAGAGCCCTGCGGGTTTGGCTCAGTGGACAGAGCACTGGCCAGCAGACTGAAGGTCCTGGGTTTGATTCCTGGGTTGCAGGTTCTATTCCCGGCCCTGGTCAGGAGGCAGCCAATCGATGTTCTTTCTCTCTCTCTCTCTCTCTCTCTCTCTCTCTCTCTCTCCCCCCCCCCCTCCCCTCCCCCTTGCTTCCCTCTCTCTAAAAATCAATGGAAGAAATTTCCTCAGGTGAGGATTAATTTAAAAGATGGTTTTAATTGTGTAAGGAAATGGATGTGTGATGGGAACGGTCCTCCTCTGATTCCAACAGGCCAGACCTGCAACCACATTTGGGTCAAAGGATTCAAATCCAGGGGAGCACAGCAAACAAGCTGGTGATGGGCACCGGCTCCGCCACAACGGGTGGGGGGAGGGTTGGCCTCCGGGCTCGAGGCATGTGGACACTCAGATCCCGCCACCACCTCCCATGCCCCTCGGCCTCGCACCTCACCCAGCCTGGCCCTGCAGCTCCACCCACAGCCCCAACCAGCGGTGACGCTGGCAGGAAAGTCCTTCCTGACGCGGAGTCTGGACTGGAAGGAAGCACTGTGCAGGCGAGTGAGGGCAGGCCCTCAGGTTCCTTGTAAAACAATTCCTCTGCTAGTTCCTGAAAATGCTCAATGTTTACATTAATTTAAAACAAAACAAAGCAATAAGACGTGGGCCGCCCTGCCAGCGATTTCGAGGGGACACGTGGGGGGGCCTGGGAAAGAGTAGCTGTGAGCCTCACAGAGAAGCGCAGGCGAGCAAGTCGGTTTCACTGCAAGACAAGCTCCCCGCCTCCCGCAGACCTGCCCCACCCCAGCCCAAGCCTTTAGCCCGCAGCCAGGGCGCGTCTGCAGGGCCCAGTGCAGAGTTAAGGGCCATCCTGGCCAGTGGCTCAGTCGGTGGCTCAGTCGTTGGAGTGTCGTCCCAGGTTGTGGGTTTGATTCCCAGTTGGGGTGCGTGTAGGAGGCAACCAGTCAACATTTCTCTCACTCGCTTTCTCCCTTCCTCTCTCTAAACATAAATTTAAAAGTTTTTAACAAGAGTTAAGGGTGGAGGCCCCTCGTTCCTAAGTGTTCCCTGTGCAGGAATTCTGATGTCCTTCCCAGTGGGCGCACCTGCGGGAGCGCGACTCACGCAAAAGCCCGACCCCTCAGTCTCCTGGCCACTTGCTGGTTCTTGGGCTGTGCAAGGACACACGGGCGTGACGTCAGAAATGAGCCGGCAAGCTTTACGGGTTAGAGTGGAAGACAAGGCACGTTAAGAAGTCAAATGCGCCTTCACTGGTTTGGCTCAGTGGATAGCAGCGGTTCTCAACCTGTGGGTCATGACCCCTTTGTAGGTCAAACAACCTTTTCACAGGGGTCGCCTAAGACCATCAGAAAACCCATATATAATTACATATTGTTTTTGTGGTTAATCACTATGCTTTAATGATGTTCAATTTGTAACAATGAAATTGGGGGTCACCACAACATGAGGAACTGTGTTAAAGGGTCGCAGCATTAGGAAGGTTGAGAACCACTGGGATAGAGCGTCGGTCCCAGGTTTGATTCCGGTCGAGGGCACATGCCCAGCTTGCAGGCTCAAACCCCAGTGTGGGGTGTGCAGGATGCAGACGATCGATGATTCTCTCTCATCATGGATGTTTCTCTCTCATTCTCTCTCCCCCTCTCCCTTCCTCTCTGAAATCAATAAAAATATTAAAAAAAAAAAAAAAGCCAAATGCCAGGAACTGAAGCCGCTTCCCTTCCCCCTGCTGCCCGTACCAAGGCCTGGTGGCCCAGAGCCAGGGCCAGGGCTAAAGTCACCCCACCGACCGCCAGGCCCCTTCGTGCATCCTGCGCCCATACGTGAGCTGCGACTGTGGGACCTGTCACTTCAGCACTGAGTTCATTAGTTTTCATCTAAATGAGCCACTTGCAGAAGCTGCCACTGCCTCCAGGTGGCACTGTCCTCCAACCCCAGGGCATCTATGTCCCGGGTAACCAGGTCCCTTCCATGTGCTTCTTTTAAAGGAAAATTACTCAGGACTTGGAATATGGCGGGACGATGACCAGGAGATGCCGCAAGGCCCGGCGCCGCAAGGCCAGCTTAGTGAGGGGCCAGCATGAAGGGGGCCCATGGCCAGCATGAAGGGGGCCCAGCCGTGGACGCTGCGGAGGGAGCAGCTGCCCAGGCAGCAGCGGCTCAGATTTCCTCGCTGCCCCTTCTTGCATCCTCCTCCAGGGCACTTCCGCCCTCCATGACGCGAGCTCGCTGCATGTTTGTGGGAGAATCATGCCTTTAATTCATGTGACGCCACTCAGTCTTCTCAAGGTCTCATAAATTGATTTTTAAAAAGGAAACAACAAATGTTTGACTCCAACATTCAGAAATGCTCCCAGGAAGGCTGGGTTCCCACAGAGCCCAGGGGGCTCTGGCCAAGGCAGGCGCCACCCCCGCAGCCACAGAGAGGACTCGTGCCGGCGCTCACAATGAGGTGTCCCCACTCCATCGCGGGACCGATAGGGACCCAGTGGTAGAAACTGACAAAGGCACGTGGTTTCAGAGAGAATGACTCCGTGTCCTCTGCTAATGCTGGCGTTCCCGGGTTCTCCGGCACGTTCCCCTGTTCTCGGGAGGGGGGGCAGGGGGGGCTGTCCCAGGTTCCGGGGGGTCTTTCCCAGGTTCCAGGAGGTCTGTCTGCCTTCCACTCCACAGGCACATCTGGGACGCAGGGCCTGGTGCTGAGCTCAGATGCGGCTCCGGCCGGCCAGTGGGCGGTAGCCCTGTCCTGGGAGACTGGCCAGACCACACGCCTCCCTCCCAGGAACTGGGACATCTGACCCAGGGGGCTGAGGTGTCCCTCCAATCAGACGACGCACCCATTAAATCACTGTCGAGCAATGCTCGTCCCGGGAAGTGGAGCCTGCAGCCCCGCCCTGGCCGAGGCCCCCGGGCGTCAGGGCCCCTTCCCTCACCGCCAGACCCCGCACCTCCAGGAGGGGGCAGGGAATCCTGGCGAATGTCCATTCAAGGCCAACGGGTCCTTCCTGGTCACTCGGCTCTTCCAACTGCCCCTTTCCGTTACCCACAGAGGCTCCTCCCCAGCGGCCAGCGGCGTTGTTGGCATGGCCGGTCCCAGGGGTGGGGCTCCATGCAGGGGGTTGGGGGGCGCGGATGGGACACTTGTTTCTGCCTGAACAGACTCCCAGAAGGACTCCAGGGACAGATTTCGATAGAAAGCTCTGGGAGATGAACTTACTTCTGAGATAACAGCTTGGCCCTAGGTCCACGGAGTTAACCTCATGCCGCTGTGGGACACAGAGGACCAAGGGTGAGCCTTTTCCTCCCACCCAGCCTGCAGCTCCAGGGGCCAAACCGGCAAGGATGGCTGTACCCTCAGAGACCCCCAGAACCTGGAACAGCCCGCCCGGGACCTGCGACAGACCTCCTGGAACCTGGGAAAGACCCCCCGGAACCTGGGACAGCCCCCCCCCCTTGGACCTGGGACAGCCCCCCAGAACCTGAGCCAGACCCCGCTCCTGGAACCTGAGCCAGACCCCTCGGAACCTGGGACAGACCCCCCAGAATATGAGACAGACCACAGGCCTGGGAGCAGGAAAGGGCAGCACCAGGAGGCCGCTGAGGCCGCCAGGCCCCCAGGAAGATCGTGGCTTGGCACCACCCAACCTGACAGAGCCTCCGGGCGGCCTGTGTTACTTTGTATTTAACCAAAAACAGGGGCAGGTAGGCTGAGACAGCACTGCCTGGGGGTCAGTCAATCCAAATCCTGAGACCTCAGTTACAAAAGGAGCACTTAGGGTAAAAGCAGCACCTGGTGACTGTGGCATCGGCATCTGTGCCGAGACAACACACTTCATACAGAAGGTGGCACCCCGTTTTAATTGTGGGGTTTCCGGAAGGTGCCTCCCCTACCTGCCAGGTCAGCTGACCAGCCGCACCTGCCCACCCTGCCCATCAGGTGAGGACACAGCACAGCAGTGACTTCTGTCCTCGCTGGCCTTGGGCAGGACGGGGCGCGTCCTTGGGGGGGCGCTCTGCCTCGAGAAGGCGGAGGGGTCCCAGTGGCTGGCGGCCCGATGGCGGCCCGGGTCGTCCTCGTCCTCGTGCTTGGGTGGTGGAGTGGGCCTGTGCGACCTCAGAGGGCGGGCGCTGGTGCTGGCGGGCTGCTCGGGCAGCGCGTGCTGGCCTCGGAGCTGGCAGGCCTCCCGGAAGGCGTCCTCGTCGGCCACACCTGCAAGGACAGACAGGGTCGCGTGAGCGGGCACCGTAGGTGCCACCCTCGCTCAGAGCAGGAAGGCTGCCCACTCCTCAGGTGCACAGTGGGGGCTGCACGTCACTCTAAGAGAACGGCCATGGGAACGCCCACTGTCCCCAAGGCCCAGGGACTGGAGGGCACCTGCTAGAATCCGTCCTTAGACTCAGCCCCGCGGCCCAGGTCCCGCCTCCGACTCGCTCTCCGCACGCTGACTCCAGAACCTGCGCCCAGTCCCTGCCCGCCCCCAATGCTGCAACTGGCCACAGTGGAGGCGCCTGGAGGCCTGTCCCAGTCCCACCCACATCCACCTGCGAAAACCCACAGCACTGGCGTCAGTTACGCTGGATGCACGCCCACTCGGGACAGCCCCCCCACCCGCGCCCAGAGCTGTATTCCTCTGGGCTTTTAAGCTGTGGAGGCCAGAGGCTGTGGCAAGCAGTTTGGATGAAGTCACGCACCCTGGTAAGAACTGCTGGCTCCAGAAGGCCCTGAGGTACAAGGTGCTAGGACAGACCGGAGGCCTGAGGCCTGGGCAGTTAGAGCTGCTGCCGTGGTGCTGGTGGCTGAGCACCTGAGCCCCGGGCAGTGCTGGGAGGCTGGTGGCCAGTCCTCGGGGCCTGAGCTGGGAGGACAGTCCGATCGATCCTGGCCGCGGGGCCCGGCACGTCCTCCACAGCAGGGCTGGCCGAGGGGCCGCGCCCTCCCACCCCAGGCACAGCTTTCTGGGAAATGCTGGGATCTCAGGGGCCTGCCTTCTGGGTTTGCATTTTAGAGGATTTCCACGAAGTGTCCAGTTCCGTTCATTAAACCCCCAACCTGCACAGCCCTGGGCGCGGCTGCAACCCACAAATACGCACATGGGCTTTACAGCTGGGGTCCAGCTCGCGGGACACGCCCTCGGTGCCCACCCTCACCCCTGCACCCGTCACATCACCACCTGTTTCCCCAAGCAGCTCCTGCAGCTCACAGCTGCCCCACCACCACCCCCCTCCACCAGGCTCCTGTCAGATCCCTTGCAGGTGAACTGGGCGGTCGGCTGGTGTCAGACAGCCCTCCCCTCGAGGACCCGCGTGCCCACAAGAAGGGTGTCAAGACCCCCGCCCCCAACAGTGGCTGCTCCCTGAGGCAAGCAAGCAGCACCAACTGCCCAGGCCTCACGCTCAGGCCGAGACCAAGTGCACGCTGTGGGCCCCTCTCCACGGGCGCTGAACTCCTGGCGCTCACACGGGAGCACTTGGGCCAGCCACTGGGAGCGGGTGAAGAATCAGTCATGTAGTGGCTTCAACAGCCTCGCCCGAGTGGAAGACGAGGCGCTGGTGGGGACACAGTGGCCAAGGCACCCTGGCTGTGTCCTGTGCTCAGGGCCCATCACTGTGCCGTCCAAGGCAGGCAGGCACCAGGAGAAACTTACACACACCCTGACCCAGGTCACACCCTGGGGACAGACAGCGGGCGCCCCACGTGGCAGCCGAGGGTCAGGCCCCCTGCCTGCCTGAGACCCTCACGACGGGTCACCCCCACCATCCTCACAAGTGTCCCTGGCCACCCGAGGGTGACATCATGTCAGGTCTGAGTCTGCCCCGTGAGGCTGAGCCTGGGCTGCACAGGTGGGGGGGTGGGGGGAGAGTGCGCGTGGCGGACCCCCCCGGAGCATGTCCAGTCCCACTTACCTCGCCAGCAGGGTTCCGCTCCTCAGGGGGACTCAGGACCCAGTCCACCCTGCAGCCCTCAGTCCCAGGAAGGGAAAGCGGTGGTGGCACTGCCGCACACCGCGGCGGAAGCCCATGTCCAGAGCACTCATCACCGTGTCCGGGGCAGCACATGGGCGGGATCGGGCAGGGCCAGGACACGTGCCCCTCTCAGATCCAGTGCCCAGGCAGGAGGGCCAAGATGCGTGCTCCCCCGCCTCGGACCCAGTGCCCAGGCAGGAGGACCAGGAAGTGTGCCCCCCACCCCTGTGGACCCAGTGCCCAGGCAGGAGGGCCAGGACGCATGCCCCCCTCCCCCGGACCCAGTGCCCAGGCAGGAGGGCCAGGACGCGTGTCCCCCCTCGGACCCAGTGCCCAGGCAGGAACCACAGGGCAACTGCATCAGCCAGGTCCTCCCACTGTCTGGATGAGACACACCCACTGGGTCGGTGGTGACACCACCTATCGCCTTGCTCAGCCGCCTACCACGTGGGCTGGGACACTTCCAGGGCCACTTGGTATGTGTCTGCTGTTTGGAAAAGTCACTAAGATCTTCAGCTTGATGCTCTGAGAACAAACACCTCAAATGCAGAAACACCAGACCCTCTCTCCGCGTTCCCAGGAGCCCGGCCTGGGGGCAGGGGCGGGACACTGGGAGGGGGTGGGGGATATGCACACAGCCCTTCCCAGCAGCCTGCAGATCCTTGCAGAGTCCCTCACCCCTGTACCTAGGCCCTGCCCCCACCCCACCTCCTCGCAGCCTGCCTAGCGTGTGGCCCTCCTGCATGTCCTAGGGTCAGTTGGAGCCTGCAGCCGGGCTGAGCTGGGCCTGGGGGCCCAGCCTCCACATGAACCACAGGAACGGGTGGGACACACCACTGAGCCCAGTCTCGTGCGAGTCCGACGGACTTACCTGCATGGTCAACCTGGAGGACACGTGACCTCTCGGCGCCCACCCCTCCCAGCCATGCTATGGGGTCCAGGGTCCAGGGTCTGGAGCAGGGCCCACAAGGTCCTTATGAAATGCTAGTGTCTCAAGTACCAGGAAAAACCACTTGAAGGCAGGAAATAGTGGAGAGTGAGAAGCAAAGACTACTCATTTCTCCGCTCACCCACAAGTTCTCACTGGGGCCCTGCTCGAGGCCACACAGAACCCCAAGCCCCCTTCATCACTGTGTGCACATTACTAGGCCACCACCCTCAGAGCAATATTGAGCTGTAGGTGACACATTCACACCATTTGAGTTTGAGGAAAGGGGTCTTAAAAAGAACAATCCTGCCTTGGCCGGCATGGCTCAGTGGTTGTACATCCACTGCCCACTCCCGCCTGCGAACCCAGGAGTCACGGTTCGATCACAGCCAGGACACATGCTCAGGTTGTGGGCTGGTCCCAGCGGAGGGCACGCAGGGGGCAGCCGACCAATGATTCTCTCATCATTGATGTTTCTCTCTCTCCCTCTTCCTTGCTCTCTGAAGTCAATAAAAGAGAAATTTAATAAGGATAATCCTGACAATGCCCACTGTCTCCATCCTCCAGGCGCCGTGCTCTGCCCCAGCTGCTAACAGAGACACCCCTCGGGCCTTTCGATAACAGGTGTGGTCAGAGCAGAGGCTGCTCCCCCTCCGGGCCCCGCCGTGCTCATCTGTCCCCGGTGACGGGGATGTCAGCACAGGCGGAACCCTGCCCACCGCCCACTCCCGCACAGTGGGAGGCGCTGACTGCTGGACGCTGCACTGGGGGGATCGTTCGTGCACAGCAAGGACCACATGAAACACAGGCCTCCCATGGCCATGCCTCGGTGGCAGTGTGTGCGGGAGGGGGGGCAAGACGCACTGGACTCTCCAACATCCTCCTCGGACTGCACATTGTGCGCTCTGTCATGTGCACTGGCTCAGGGGCCCCCTTCTGTCCCTGTGAGCCGACCCGCCACCCTCCAAGCACAACTCTTGTGGCCTCCCACCCACATGCCCCTCGCCTGTGTGCCCGTCACCCGACAGGCTTGCAGGGTCTAAGGAATCTGCTCCACTTGGAGGCAGGTTTCTGCTTTGGTTCCGAGGACACAGCCTGTCTTCTTGTGGTGGGGATGCCCCAAAACCACAAGGGGCCCCAGGAGCTGGTATTTGACAAGCAACCATGCGGTTGTCCCAGCCCTGCTGGCTCAGGTGGTGTGATGGAAGCTTCCAGAACAGGGCCTGAATTGGAACCTCCCTTTGCTTGTATTCCTTTGCCCCCTCCAACTTAGCATGCAGCAAAGCCCTCATAAATTTAGGACGCATCTACTTTTCAACTGCACGCTGGGACCCTAGGGTGAGTGACAGACATGCAGGCCACGGAGGGGGCAGGGGGGCACACATCCCTTTCAGGACACAGGGTCCCTCAAGAAGACGAGGTGGGTCCTGACTTCAGAGCACACAGCGAGGACCAGGCCTGCACCAGGTGCCAGGGGCGGACTCCGAGCTGAGCGCTCACTCCACGTTGACAGGCACCTATCCACCTGCACGAGAGACAGGAGGCTCCCAGGGGCAAAGCCCTGCCCAAAGGGGGACAGCTCTGAACCAGACATACCTGCGGCCCCCCCCCCCCCCCCAAGAAAGTATCTGTTCACCAGCAGCCCGGGCCTGCAGGGCAATGCCACGCCCACTTTAGACCTGAAAACACTTTGTTGTTGTTAATCCTCCCCTGAGGATCTCTCTTCTCATTGATATTTTTTTAAAAGAGAGAGTTGAAGGGGGGGGGGGGGGGGGCATCAATAGATGATGATTTGTTGTCTCCTGCAGGAACTCCGTTGAGGGCCTAGAATCCAACCTGCAACCCAGGTACCTGCCCTTAACAGGGAACCAAGCCCCTCTGCAGTGTGTGGGCAACGCTCTAACCAAGGGCACACTGACCCAGGGCCTGTAAGAAATGTAACACCTTCATGAGGGAACCCATAACATCCAAGGGCATTTTCTCATTAGAAGCTCCTTGCTATCAACCTTACAACCTGTCTTTCAAGTTAAATGCAGTGGACATGCAGCAAAGCAGATATCCCGGGGGGGGGGGGGGGGGGGGGGCACCCCAGCCCCAAAATCACCCAGGAGGATATAAGCCAGGTCTGTGGCTACACTGCGCCCCCCGCCACTGCATGCTGGGGGGTCAGCTCGCAGAGACAGAAGGGGACCCCCGAGCCAGTGCACATGGGGGAGGGGGGTGTCGGCTCACAGGGACAGAAGGGGGCCCCCGAGCCAGTGCACATGGGGGAGGGGGGGTGTCGGCTCACAGGGCCAGAAGGGGGCCCCTGAGCCAGTGCACGCTGGGGGTCAGCTCACAGGGAGGGGGCACGGGCCTCTCCCAACAGCTCCTTCCCCTTTAAATTCCCTCACCAAAAACATGAAAGAAAAGCCAGCCTTACTAAGCCTTATGAGCACTCCACACCCTCACAGCGCTCCCCTCCCAAGCTTGCCTAGGAGGGACAGGCGTGGTGGGGAGGCACTAGAGGAGCACACCGCTGTCCAATGGTTAGGAAAATTGAGCTGTAAAAAGGTGAGAGAGCCTCTGGCACAGGGGCACGGGAGGGCTCACTAGTCTGCATTTTGAGACAAAGGACTGGACCCCAAGCCCCTCTGGGGAATGCCGACCAGGCTGCCCAGCTGAGTTTTAGCACCACTGAAAACTCACACCTTGTCATCTGACTGCACGTCCAGGAAGAAGACAGGGACAAGGCGCCTGCAGCACCGTCCTCTGCATGCAGCGGTCTTCCTTGCCCGGTAAGACAGCCGGTGAGTAGGGGAGAGCTGCTGCTCCCCAGACTGGAGCAGCACTGCAATAAAGGCTCATGTATAACTCAGCCTGATCTCTGCTCAATTGGGCTTTCGTGTCATTTCAAAAGTACTGCACATTTCTTACACCAGCACAAGGACTTGGCCTGGCAGTGTGGCCCGGCATTTAGAGCATGCCCCGACACCAAAGGGTCATGGGTTCGATTCCTGGAAAAGGGCACATACCTGGGTTGCGGGTTCAATCCTGGCCCGTCAGGGCGCATTCGAGAGGCAACCAATAGATGTTCTCTCTTACATCTCCCTCCCTCCCTCTCTACCAAAAAAATTAAAGGGAAAAATATCCTTGAGTGAGGACTAACAACAAAAAAGCACAAGGACTTGAAAAACTATGTTATAAATGCACCATATTTCAATGTTCTTGCAAAAAACTGCCCTCTCCCTGCAGGCCCCACCCCAGGGGAGAGGCTGGGCAGGAACTTCTGAAACTCTGCACTCCGGCCCCAGCTCTTCAGCTGACAATGACCTGCCAAGAAATCATGACTCCGTGCACACGGTGCCTCTCCTAATACCCTGATCGCTGCCACACCTGCCACCACACTGTCCGCAAGCCAACCAGCTTGGGCTCCTATTACAGCCTTTTCCAATCTGTCCACACTGTCCCAGATTACTAAATCTATGAAAACTTATCGTTAACTTAAGTTTGAGGTTAGCAATCTGTACTACGTCCAGGCAACACATTAGAAGAATAAGCCACATCTAAGTCTACATCCCACACAGAACGTGCTCTCTTGGTGTCAATTCTGAGCCTTTTCCTGTGCAGAACCAACAATCAAAACCTGTGACATGGCCGCTGGTTAGGACCATCCCCGCATCCTTTTCATCAGGAAAACTAAATATACCAGGAAACATCCTGCCCCGGAGCACCCCGCTAAATTTAAAAATAAACACGTGATCTGCCGTGGCCAGGCCAGAGCACTGGTCACCGAGAAAACACGAAAGGAATGTCCAGCAGCCGCCACCCGTGCTCGGCCACGCACCCAGCTCATTCCTCCCCCAAACGGACCTCAGCGCAGTGTGGAGCCCAGCTGAGAACATGCAAGTGAAAACAAACTTCCAAAAATAAAGTCACTTTTCCCAAATATGCACAATCCTTGGTTGTGGATGGTTCTCTGTACTTTGGGAGAAGGAGGGTCAGACCCTGAGTCCCACCCACACTGAGGTTACTCAGTGTCCAAAAATGCGTCTCGGGCCCATCAGATGCGTTCACATACCGAGGGCCGGCAGAGCGCCGCACCCGGGGTCCCGGCCTGTGTCCACGCACACACAGAACCCAGTGGCGCTGACTGCGGGCTCTGCACAGACTGGCGGCCAGAGGACACAGAGGAAACGAAGCCGGGGCAGGTGGCAGCATGCGCTGCCAGGGACACAGCACAGAACGAGATGTGACTTGGACACAGTGACATGAAGACGTAGGCATGAGGTCAATTCTGACATGTCTCACAGGACAGGGGAGACGAGCCATTTTAACAGGAGGGCAACCAGACGGTGGACTCGACGTGGTGATGATGACGGAGAAGTCAGAGCAGAGTGGTTAAAAGCGAAGGCAGGTGCCACGGCCACGACTATCATCAAAAGCTACTGACAAAGGGATGGAAGGACCAATGCTCGGAACAACTGGAGAATGATCACATGGAAGTTACAGGAAGGGAGACCAAGTCCAAGTGGTGCCAGGCCCTGGAAATGGGTGGTGGTGCTAGAGGCAGATCAGGAGGGACATGGAGGATGTAGGAGAAGAACACAAATGAGCCCTGGCCAGGTTGGCTCAGTAGGTAGAGCTCTGGCCCATGGACTGAAGGGTCCCAGGTTCAATTTCTATCAAGGACACATATCTCGGTTGCAGGCTCAATTCCTGGCCCTCCCTGGTTGGGGCGTGTGTGGGAGGCAACTAATTGATGTCTCTCACATCAATGTCTCTCTCTCTCTCTCTCTCTCCCCCCCACCCCCCACTCTCTCTAAAAAAGTCAATGGAAAAATATCCTTGGATGGGGATTAATGACGACAAAAGCAGAAGCTGAAATCCTCCTGCCCAGGCCCCTCTGCACCTGCAGAAAAGCAGTAAAACCCATGCCAGGGCCATAAGGAGGCAGGCCACAGGCTTCCCCACCAGTGCCGTGGCTTAAGTCAAGTGTCACTTTTGTTAAGCACCCAGGACAAAACACTTAAGACCCGTCGTGGGCATTTGCACACAGGCCTGTGTGACCCCTTGTCCACATCTGAGCAGAGGACAGCCATGTATGTCATGGGCACGCACACAGCCAACGCTTATTGGCGGGAAGGCAGGCAGATACTGGTTGTGAGAGGGACCCAGCATGACAACTTCCTCCAGCACAGAAAGGTACTCCTCAGGGCGTTCTAGAAACAGGCCTGGGTGGGGACATCCATCAACAGCCTCCTGAGATGAGGAGCGGGCAGGCTCTGACAGGGCTGGGTCCCAGTTCCGTGCCTGCTGCCTTGCCCAAAAATCTGGTGTTACATCTCCACCTGAGGGCTGTTGTGCTAACCAAGGTATCAGTGCCGAGAGCGCAGGCCACCAGCCAGCATCTCATCTCCACATGCTGGGGGCAGGGATGGTTGGTTTGAGGGGAGCACAGAGGCACGCCAGCCTCCACTTTCTCCATCCGCCTGCAGAGCCTGGCACTGGACTTGTCTCAGGCCCCCAGCTTCGGGCCTTGCTCTGTCCCACCCCCACCCCACCCCCACCTTCACCCCCCCAGCAAACCCAGAGGCAGCAGTAAAGCCCTGAGACCATGCTGGGGCTCAATCTCACACCCCATTCCCACAGGGACCTTCCTGTGGCCTCGGGGCCACTCATCCCTACTTAGGAAAACTTGGGGCGTCAGGTCAGAATCAGGATTCCTTTAGAGCAGCGGTTCTCAACCTTCCTAATGCCGCGACCCTTTAATACAGTTCCTCATGTTGTGATGACCCCCAATTTCATTGTTACAAATTGAACATAATTAAAGCATAGTGATTAATCACAAAAACAATATGTAATTATGTATGTGTTTTTCGATGGTCTTAGGCGACCCCTGTGAAAGGGCTGTTCGACCCCCAAAGGGGTCACGACCCACAGGTTGAGAACCACTGCTTTAGAGGAAGGGGTGGGAGGATTGTTGCAGACCAAGGGAAGAAAAACTCCAGTTCCTGCTGAGCCCCTGAGCTGAAGTATACAATTCACATCTAAGTGGCCCTGCAACCACAGGACACCCGCTGGCCCAGGCTGCCAGCTGCTTCCCTGGGGGGTGTCCCAGCTGCCCACAGCGAAGGGACTGGGACTGTGCCTGAAGCACCATGTCATCAGGATGGCCCGAGGCTGTCCCATAATTGAAATACATCTTGAAAGAACAGCGTCACAGGCCCATAACATCTGGCTGAGACACACAGCTGAATCCGCATGAAATTTTCATGACAAGTGTTTCTTCTAAAGTTCTTCAGGCTTCTTTGAAATATGAGCCTATTATACATATTTTTTAAAAACCTCTAGGCTAGGCACGTGCCAAGTAACTCTTGTAGCTGTTTCAATGAAAGTGACCCAGCAGAGGGGAAACCCCTAGTGTGTGCTGGTGGGAATGAGGCTGGCGCAGCCACTGTGGAAAACACTGTGGCTTCCTCACAAAGTTAAAAATGGAACTGCCATTGACCCGGAGATCCCACTTCTGGGAATATATCCTAAGAAACCTGAAATACCAGTCAGAAAGAATGTACGTACCCCTATACTCATAGCAGCACAATTCACAATAGCTAAGATGTGGAAACAGCCCAAGTGCCCATCAGTAGACGAGTGGATAAAAAGCTGTGGTACATCTACACCATGGAACACTCTGCAGCAGTAAAAAGCAGAATCTCTTACCCTGTGAGACAGCATGGAGGGAGCTGGAGAGTATCATGCTAAGTGAAATAAGTCAGTCAGAGAAAGACAAGTGTCACATGATCTCACTCTTATGTGGGATCTATTGAACAAAAGAAACTAATGAACAAAAAAGAATTTATATACATATATGCATAACCAAAGGACATAGACAACAGTGTGGTGAAGGCATAGGATGGGGCAGGGGGAAGAAGGAGGGGGACTAAAGGGAGGCGGGAGGGAATTAGGGAACATCTGTAATACTGTCAAAAATTAAAATTTTTTAAAAAGTGACCCACCAGGAACAGACTGTCCTCATTGTCACCCTAGTCGTCACACATAGTCACTACTGGACACTGGGGAGCCCAACACTGTGTTCATAACCAGAGTGACCACTACTCACCTAATAACATTCCTATGAAATCCTCTTCAAAACTACAAGTCCAATAAGAACATCATGAATGTCCACTACAGGTTTTACACTTGGCATTGCTGCATGCCACACCGTAGGCTGAGGGTTTCCTTCAAGTACCAAGACGACCCAGGACACCACCCCCAGAGTGCTGCTCATAAAACTCCACCGTGTGACTAGTGGGAACACACAGCTCACTCACACCTGCAGGTGAACAAGGTACACATCTTCCTTTGACATGTTAAGGGTTAGGGTACTCTTACCCTAGCTTTGAAAATCAGTCCTTAACAAATTATTCACTAAGAGAGAACCTGATAAGCTGCCTCCCAAAGAAAATAAAAATCCAAAGACAGGCCAATTACTAAGACATCACTCACAGGTCGGGGGGCAAGGGCAAAATACCCACCCAAATGGTAGGACGGAGAGTAGACGCCATGCCTCCCTCCAACGCTCTAGCGGGTTAGTATTCCCAGAGCAGCAGCAATGTCTAACCAAGGCAGAAGAGAAGCAAGCTCACAAAACTGACAATGCAAAACTTACGGCTCCTGAGCACTTCATTCCAAACAACACATGTCCATGGGCCCAGTTTGAAATGAAAATTAAAAATACAACTGACTTAGAAATCAACAAAATGAAGGTTGTTTTCTAAGTCAAACTCAAAAGCAATTTTTGAAACTCATATTTGTGAGCAAAAGGCTGCAGATAACCTGCAGAAGCGCAACTAACAAAGAGAAGGAAGAAAAGGGGTTAAAATTAGATACTGGTTAATAAAGAGGCTTGAAAAATGCAGAGATACTGCTTGGAGAGGGACCACAGAAAACACAAGACGAGCACCTGAAACCCTCCACAGAGGACAAGTGTAAAGAAGCCAGAAATCCAACCAGACAGAACCTCTCGGGTCCCCAGCAGGACGCCATGTCAGGTTGAAACAGAACTTACTAAGCTGATGACAGAGAAAACCTGCACAAACCAGTCCTAACAGGCCATTTTTAAAGCCATCAGTAAGGAGACCAGGTGCCGAGGCCAGGAGACTTGAGACAGGACAGCTCAAGGCTTCCGAGGCATGTTTACGGCCCGGCCCTCCTGACACAAGGAGGTCCTGAGTGTGAACTCCAGCGAGAAACCAGCAGGGCAAGGGAGGTTCCTTTTCCAAAAAGAAAGCCAAGAGCATGCCCCCAATGGCAACCACTGCCATCAGCCTCCTGGGGAGCGAGGGAGAAAGCGCCTAGCACCGGTACTACTGACTAGGCAAAAACACGGGGATGTGGGGACAGTGTGCCCTTCCCAGCTATAAAAACCTCTCCCCCTGGTGACATCAACGCGTAGACTGTTTCCAGCCAGAGCTGCGTTCAACACTGCCCCAAGGACCCAGCATGTTCCCAAACGGGAAACCAACCATCACAGAGCAGACAGGACTTCTTCACGTCTCCCTAAGTCCCTCAGGACTGTGCAGCCGCTCCATCAAATGGCTCATCCCTGCCCTGCCCGTCCCACCCCCCCACCACCCCACCACCACCCGCCCCCCGGCCCCGGAAACATAAAACCCTGAGGTTCAAGAATTTCCTCGGTTTTCTCACGTGACAGAGAAACTGTCTATCCTACCAGCATCAGTGAAAAGCAGGCCTTCTGTGATGCATTTTAGTGATACCGGGCATTGCAACCCTTTCCCGAGTGGGACGAGCACACCTCCCGTGTCCAAAGGTGCTCAGGCGGAGAGCACGCACACAAGCATCTTCACTGTTCCTTGAGCTCAGCTGCCTTTGAATGCTCACATTAAACTTGTGATGCTTTACTTCTAGTTTCTATGCTATTCTAAAATACTTTCCCTTGTCTTCCGTAACAATCCTCACATTCTTACCAAGTGAATGGAACCAGAGCAACTTCCATGGGCTTTCCCATGAAGCCTAAGGGGAAAACCCTTACCAACTCCTATTCTAACAGCTTTCTTCCTGCATATTTCCAAAACAAAGCTGAGTGGGGTGGTTTCCATCCGATCCAAGACTTACTTAACATCCCTCTGGCTGGGACCCTCATGCAGGAAATGGGACTCTGTGATCCATCTCCAGCAGAGTCACCTTTTAGCCAAAAGGGTTGCTGAATTTCCTCAGGACAAACAGAATGTAGGGAGGGAAGAGGACATAAGAACAAAGAACTGTGGCCGTGAGCCAGCTTCATGGTGGAAAACCCCTCCCCCCAGGCACCCACCTCAACTAGACTGGGGGAGGGGGAGGCACCTAGAAAGGCCTCAGCCCTTTTTTATTTAAATGGCCCAATGGGAGACAGCAAGAACTAGGCGACTATGACAATCTGTTAAGCAGAGCCTCAGCCAATGAGGACCGAGGAGGGACACTTGCACCCTGGGGAGAAATGAGCTGTGATCGCTGTCCCAGGTGAGCCTGCACAACCAGGGGGACACACGCCACCGAGAACCTATTCCAGGCCTTGTTGTCGCCATACCTCTGTCTCGAGTCCATTACTTAAATGCAGACAGGTGAACATTTTTCACACTAGGTTGGTGATGGGGACAGATTTTACAGACTGAAAATCAAAAGCAGCACCTTTTGGCCACATCTGCATCACTCCATGTCGTTACCGTGCAGTCTTGATGGAGCTGGCGTCAGACATACCTCGTAGGCGTGTCACCATATTAAAATGTTCAGTAAGTTGCTAGTCATTATTTAACATACACAGGAAATCTGCACACACTGTCCAAATAGCCTGAAGAAAACGAGCACAGGTTTGGTGAAGGTGGCACCCACCTCAGTGCACAGGACGGACAGTCAGGAAGCGACAGAGGCCCAGGCACAGAATCACACAGACACAGGAGGCTGCAGCCCCACTGGGAAAGAATGCACCAAACACATCGCATTTATTTTCTTTTTTTTTAAAGCAAATAACAAAGACCCATTTTACCAGCTTTACTTTTTAAACCTAAGCTTAACATTACACATTTAAACAATTGTCAAAACTTACTAAGTTGCCAGCATTCATGCACAACTAGAAAACATCCTCAATTTATACTAAACCAGAAATGTATTACCATTGATGCATTAGTACCTTTCACTACTCAACACTCAAAGACGGAAACTACTCTGGGAGGCGCGTCCTGGCAATGTTAGCTTCACAGCAGGCCGCCACTGCTTGGCTCATGTTTACACACAATGGAAAGCAGGTCCGTGCTGGTGTTAGTGTATGAAGTCACGGCCACCCTGGATCACGTTTAATAAAAAGCAAAGTGCATACAGAGATTTACAACAATTGTAAAGACCAAAAAGAAAAGGTCCTATCATGTGGTCCCAACAATAAATCAACAGTCTGACAAACAGGCTCCGATGAGCGTGTATAAATACTTTAGATTAGGGACAGTTATACTGAAAGTCGAGTTCGTCTGAAATCTTCAAAAAAATGTTCCTGTTAATCCTCACATGGTGCTTGTTACAGTTAACATCTCTGTTACATGCGTGCGTTGAATTACTTGTTATCCAAGCGTAGCAGCTGCTCCTTACCATTTATTGTCAAGGACTTTAACTGGCCGTCTTCTTCAACTTCTACTCTTTCTTGACCGTTCTCGACAATTCTGGAGGATAAAATGCATTTTTAAACTTTATTTCTTGCAGTAAATGTATGTGTTTGTATAGATGCATTTGGAAACCAGGACTGCCACAGACGAACATGAAACCACAGACCCTAGGGCTGAGAACCAGCTGAAGCCACCCAGGGCCATCTTTCTGAAAACAGACCGATTCTGACAGACAACACTATACCACTGACCATGACCTACATGTGGACACCAAGAATCAAATGGTCACGGTTTCAGGGAGCATCTGAGATCTTGCTCCCAGGCATACGTTGTCAGACTGGCTAAAAAAAAAAAACTCATAAAAATTAAAATATGATAAAGCTTTTACTACTAATGGTGCTTTCCATTTTGTTATCCTAACAGTGCCAGCAAACCAATTACACTATTATTACAGCACTGCACATTAAAAATGTCTCTAGCTCTCGCCGTTTGGTTCAGTGGATAGAGCATTGGCCTGTGGACTTAAGAGTCCCAGGTTTGATTCCAGTCAAGGGCAACCTCGGTTGCAGGCTCATACCCAGCCTGGGCCCTGGTCGGGGCTCGTGCAGGAGGCAACCAACCGATGTGTTTCTCTCACATCGGTATTTCGCTCTGTCTTTCCCTCTCCAACTCTATCTAAAACACAAAAAAAGGAAAATTATCAAGTGAGGATTAAAAAAAAGGCTCGCCCTAGCCAGTTTTGCTCAGTGGGTAGAGCAGGGGGGGGGTCCTCAAACTACGGCCTGCGGGCCACATGCAAATACAAATATTGTATTTGTTCCCATTTTGTTTTTTTACTTCAAAATAAGATATGTGCAGTGTGCATAGGAATTTGTTCATAGTTTTTTTTTTTAAACTATAGTCCGGCCCTCCAACTGTCTGAGGGACAGTGAACTGGCCCCCTGTTTAAAAAGTTTGAGGACCCCTGGGGTAGAGCATCAGCCTGCAGACTGAAGGGTCCCAGGTTCGATTCCAGCCAAGGGCACATGTATGGACTGCAGGCTCAATCCCCAGTGGGGGGCATGCAGGAAGCAGCCAATCAATGATTCTCTCGTTGATGTTTCTATCTCTCTCTCCCTCTCCCTTCCTCTCTGAAATCAATAAAGAAATATATTTAAAAATAGATTAAACTGTTAAAAAAAAAAAAGGCTCTAAATGAAGAGGGCTGTTAATAGGTAACATTAAACAAAATTTAAAAAGAAATGCCCTAAATTCGGATATTAAGCTTCTCAGGTGCCCAATTTAACGTACACCCTATACTTCACGCTCAGGGGTAGGGGGGTGGCACCCATAAATTATTACACCTACTTATTAAAAACATGAAATATGGGAGAGAACTGTACCTCTTTGTAGTGATTTTTCTTCCGTTAACAATTTTGGTAGAAGTCGACACGGACTTGAAGTTGCCCATCCCACTACCACCAAATGACGTCGAAGAGAATGAAGTGAGACCTCCATGACCTATTGACCCGAAGGAAGAAAATCCTGTAAGAAATAAAGGGAAAAAAATATCAGAGACTAGTATGTCTGGCATTCAGTGCAAAAATCCCCAAATGTCAAATCCCATAGCAGACCTCTCCTGTAAGCAGGGTGCTGGCAGGGCAATGCTGGGTCCAAGGGACTCCTCTGAATCAAGGGGCAAGACAGCAGGCTCCTTTCACCTCCCCTCCCACCCCTACTCCTGCTGGGCCGGGCCTCGTTGCATTTTCTGTTTATGGAGGGTCCACTAAGCATCTAGCCTCCTGGAGGGACTAGGATGGCCGCACACGCTGCATCTCACAGAAACAAAGTGACCACTGCTGACAGAATGGCAGACCCAATCCGCTCACCTTCCCCTTGCACTGTGACCACAAGGGACAAAAATCTGAATTATTAGAAATCTAAAGTAATTTTAGAACAAATTCTAAAATAATTACAAGTATGGCTCTGTAGTTCATGTACAACATTCTCAATCACATGGACATTACGCCCTGATGGCCACACATCACCCTGAAGCTGGCTTCCTTGTTCATTACAACAAATACCCGCACTCCCTACACAGGACTCAGCCCTCCAGCTCTAATACTGTCTAAACCAGCAGTGTCCAACAAAAACAGAATGTGAGCCAAATACGTCATTTTAATTTTGGCCCCACTAAAAAATACAAAGTGGCAAAATTGACTTTAGCACTATTTTTATTTAATCCAGAATATCCAAAATATTATCTTATGCAATATAAAAAAGTTGAAATTGTTCGGACTTAAATATTCCATCTTTGAAATCAGTGTATGTCCCACTTGTAACGCGTCGGTGTGGACGGACCACATGACGAGGCTCAGCAGCTCCGCGTGGCTGTGGCCACCATCCAGGACAGCACAGGGCTAGAGCCTGGAGCCACAGGACCCTTTGCAAGGCCCCGACCAGGAAAGACTGCACTTCTCTAATGATTTCTACCAGCTGTTTCCCCTCTCCCTGAAACTTGAGCACTACCATAAGCACAATGCATGGTATCGGAGGATCTGCTGGAGAAAAGCCCTGGCATAGTGCTCTGTGGAAAGAGCTCCCCAAAGGAGCCTCTCCTAGCTGCTATCAGCATGACCCTTGCAGGAGGGACCTTCTGACAGTACCATGCAGGCAGCCTGTTTAACAAAGCACTGCAGAGTCTTGGCAGAGCATTTAAGACAAAAACAAGACCCAAAGACAGCCCTAGCTGGTTTGGCTCAGTGGACAGAGCGTCGGCCTGCGGACCAAGGGTCCCAGGTTCAATTCCAGTCAAGGGCATGTGCCCGGGGTTACGAGCTCGATCCCCAGTGGGGGCGTGCAGGAGGCAGCCAGTCAATGATTCTCTCTCATCATTGATGTTCTCTCTCTCTCTCTCCCTTCCTAAAATCAATAAAAATAAAATAAAAAAAGACCCAAAGACAGCAGGAACTAGGTGAGCGTCCATGGCAAGAGTCTCCTTCTTGAGGTAAAACAATCTGTTAGGCCACCACCCCATCCCTCGAGCTGCTGACCTGCTTTACCAAGGGCTAATGCCAACACTGTGCACGTGGCTGGGCACCCCCACAGCAAGCACACATCCCTCGTGGCCGCAGCAGGCATGGGTGTTATTACTGCCCCTCCTCGGCCTCCATCAGCGGACTCAGGGCCTCCTTGTACTAAACTACCCAGAAGGTTAGATAAACGAGGACTTAGTAAGACTAAGTGCGTTATTTCACAATTACCCCAAAACACCTTACTCCCTTAACCAGGAGTATTTACTAGTAAGAGCAGAGATGGATTTTCATGTATAACGTTCTTGGGAATGAGTAAAGATGACTAGGGAATCTACAAGACTGTTCTATCAAAAGGAACACATGTTTCAAACTATTTACCAGTTACCAGAAGTAAAATCTTGGGATTTGATACCTGTATCAAAAGACGGAAACCCTCCGCCGAAAGCCGGGAACCCTGTGAAGGCGGAGAAGAACGAGGTGGTTCCCCGGTTCCTGCTCCCACGCGGACCCCGCCGAGTCCCAAAGAAGTCGTCAAATGGGTCTTCTGGAAACAAACACATGCATTTTGTAAAATTGTGTTCCATGTCCTGTTTCATGGGAAAGCTGTAATAGGGGAGCAGGAAGCCTTGGAGAAGTCACGGCCAGAGCTCCTGTAACGCAAGCAGAGCCAGCCAGAGGCATCGGGGACAGACCCAGCCTGCCCACCACGCAGCCTCTGTGAAGGGTCAGCAAGGGTTCATTCACTCAGGTACTTAGGAACTCACACTCCCTAAGGTCTGAGTTGTCTCCATTATTCAGAAATAAAAACGGGGGAGAACCAAGATGGCGGCATAGGTTAACGCCGGAGTTTGCTGCTTTGAACAACTACTTCAAAAGTGAAACCAAAAAACGGAAGGGACATCACCCAGAACCACAGGAACGCTGGCTGAGTGGAAGTCCTACAACTAGGAGGAAAGAGAAACGCATACGGACACTCAGAGGAGGCGCAGTGCTGAAGTCAAATTCTGAGGTGCGGAGTGCGCTGAGCGGGCTGGCGGCGGAGGGCACGGTTGGCGTTTTCAATCGGGAGGGAGTCGCAGACTCTGAGCTCCAGATACGGGCGAGTCTTTAGGGACCCAGACTCATACAGGAGAAGCGGGACTGTCTGGCTTCGGTCAGAGTGAGTGCAGCTTTCTCTCCGAGGTTTGCAGCGGGTGCTGGGACTCAGAGAGGCAGAGCCCCTGGGGACAGGACTGAGAGCCGCCATCACTGCTCTCTCCGGCCCACCCTATTGATCCTGTGCGACCCGCCCCGCCCAAGCCCTGCACAGAGGCATTTGCCGGATAGCCACAGGCAAAGGCTAGATTAGCACCTCCCTAGAGGACAGAAGTTCTCTCACTGCAGAAACAGCTGATTCTCATAGCCACTTGGCCTGGAGGTCAAACCCTCCCTGGTATTAGCTACAACAATCAAGGTTTATAAGACTGCGCACAAAGACCACTAGGGGGTGCACCAAGGAAGCATAACAAAATGCGGAGACAAAGAAACAGGACAAAATTGTCAATGGAAGATATAGAGTTCAGAACCACACTTTTAAGGTCTCTCAAGAACTGTTTAGAAGCCGCCGATAAACTTAATGAGATCTACAAGAAAACTAATGAGACCCTCGATCGTATATTGGGGAACCACCTAGAAATTAAGCATACACGGACTGAAATAACGAATATTATACAGACTCCCGACAGCAGACCAGAGGAGCGCAAGAATCAAGTCAATGATTTGAAATGCGAGGAAGCAAAAAACACCCAACCAGAAAAGCAAAATGAAAAAAGAATCCAAAAATGCGAGGATAGTGTAAGGAGCCTCTGGGACAGCTTCAAGCGAACCAACATCAGAATTATAGGGGTGCCAGAAGATGAGAGAGAGCAAGATATTGAAAACCTATTTGAAGAAATAATGACAGAAAACTTCCCCCACCTGGTGAAAGAAATGGACTTACAGGTCCAAGAAGCGCGGAGAACCCCAAACAAAAGGAATCCAAAGAGGACCACACCAAGACACATCATAATTAAAATGCCAAGAGCAAAAGACAAAGAGAGAATCTTAAAAACAGCAAGAGAAAGAAACTCAGTTACCTACAAGGGAATACCCATACGACTGTCAGCTGATTTCTCAACAGAAACTTTGCAGGCCAGAAGGGAGTGGCAAGAAATATTCAAAGTGATGAATACCAAGAACCTACAACCAAGATTACTTTATCCAGCAAAGCTATCATTCAGAATTGAAGGTCAGATAAAGTGCTTCACAGATAAGGAAAAGCTAAAGGAGTTCATCACCACCAAACCAGGATTATATGAACTGCTAAAAGGTATCCTTTAAGAAGAGTAAGAGGAAGAAAAAGGTAAAGATACAAATTATGAACAACAAATATGCATCTATCAACAAGTGAATCTAAGAATCAAGTGAATAAATAATCTGATGAACAGAAAGAACTGTTGATTATAATAGAATCAGGGACATAGAAAGGGAATGGACTGACTATTCTTGGGGGGGAAAGGGGTGTGGGAGATGCAGGAAGAGACTGGACAAAAATCGTGCACCTATGGATGAGGACAGTGGGTGGGGAGTGAGGGCGGAGGGTGGGGTGGGAACTGGGAGGAGGGGAGTTATGGGGGAAAAAAAAGAGGAACAAATGTAATAATCTGAACAATAAAGATTTAATTAAAAGAAGAAAAAAAAAAGAAATAAAAACAAACACGGACTATTCAAACATTCATTTTAACACACAGGGAGGAGTAATTCTGGGCCTCGGATATAAGAGCTCCTTTTAAATTTTCTGTAAACTTGACATCTCAAAAATATTTTTTAAATGGTTAGTCAAGGCAAATCTAAAAAAATGTGAATTGCAGACATGACATTTGTGCTCCAATAGGAAACTACTAGATCAGTGATGGCGAACCTATGACACGCGTGTCAGAAGTGACACGCAAACTCATTTTTTTGGTTGATTTTTGTTAAATGGCATTTAAATATATAAAATAAATATCAAAATATAAGTCTTTGTTTTACTATGGTTGCAAATATCAAAAAATTTCTATACGTGACACGGCACCAGAGTTAAGTTAGGGTTTTTCAAAACGCTGACACGCCGAGCTCAAAAGGTTCGCCATCACTGCATTAGATGAATAGGCATTGTCTTGCTAGTGAGGATATCAAAATACTCCTGAAAATAAGACCAACCACGAGTTTAACTCCGATTATTAATGAGTTACTAAAAACACAAATCATAAAAACCTTATAAAAAATTTTGCTAAAGTTATATGAAATTAGTCAGGTAAGTAGGAATTCTGTGAGAAACAGAAAATGGACGGACTTATCAGGAATCCTACAAAAGCTTGCAGGGAAAAAGAAAAGCAACCCATTACAGAGACTACAGAATTAATCTGGCACACCTGGAACACAGTAGCGGTGACCAAAGTGGGGAAGAGTGACAGGAAATAGTGACACACACACACCCGCCAACGACCAGCACGAGACCTAGGCTGCACTGTCCTGCATACACCAAGCATCACACTGAAGCACAAGGTCTTGTCCTGAAATGGCCCACTGGCGAACCTATGACACGCGTTATGTCTTTAGGTTAACAAAGCAACTAAATCCTCATATGCTGTCTGCCCATGGGACACGATACTCCAGCTAAATCAAGCATGTCAAGCTCAAAGGCTAACATGGGTCAAATAAACAAGGTTAAGTTTATGTGGGCTACAAAAAACAAAAGCTTCAATTTTCATAGGAATGTAGGTTTATTTCGATAGAGACATGCTGAATACAAAAGGCTGAAATAAATGAGTAATTGTTAACATAAAATAGAACATTTTAATAAAAATTAGTATTTTTTTCTTGAGCATTAACTTACCAGACACTGAATAACTGCATAAATTAATAAACGTAACGCAAATAAACCTATTTTTCTTGTTCTCCAAAAGCAAAATCTTTCCTGTTGCACACACCAAACAAGTCAGTCCAAAACTAATGACATGGCAATCGGCTGCTAGAGTATTTGCCGCTAGTATTAGTAGAGAGAAATGGTGTACCTGCACATAAGGGAAATGAATGCAACACGAGTATAGGAATCAGTCATTAGCGAATGTTGTAGTTCGCTATTAATAATCTATACCAGCCATGGGCAAACTACGGCCCGCGGGCTGGATCCGGCCCGAGGAGCCAAAAGAGCAGAGGGTTCTCTTGCTCTCCCCTCCGCTCCTTCACCAGCAGCAGTGTTAACATGTATTAGTTCACACAAACACTCCATCCATGCTTTTGTTCCGGCCCTCCGGTCCAGTTTAAGAACCCATTGTGGCCCTCGAGTCAAAAAGTTTGCCCACCCCTGATCTATACTAATAATCTAATAAAAGGGTAATATGCTAATTAAACCAGATGTCTTCCGGACAAAGCCACGGTGGTGGGGCTGAGGCAGAGGTGGTTAGGGGTGATCAGACCGGCAGGGAAGAACGGTGAGGGGCGATCAGGCCCGCAGGGGCGAGCGGTTAGGGGCTATCAGGCCGGCAGAGGAGAGCGGTTAGGGACTATCAGGCTGGCAGGGGTGAGTGGTTAGGAGGTCAGGTTGGCAGGGGAGCAGATAGGAGCATCCGGCAGAGGCAATTAGAGGCGATCAGGCAGGCAGGTAGGTGAGCAGTTAGGAGCCAGCGGTCGGGGACTTCAAGAGGGATGTCCCAGATTGGAGAGGGTGCAGGCCCGGCTGAGGGACCCCCCACCCCCCACCCCCACCCGTGGACAAATTCTGTACACTGGGCTTCTAGTTATACAACAGGATATTGTAAAAATGAAGTTACAAAATTTTTATCAGAATGTTTCTTACTGTTATAAGGGCAGGGCCGCAAAAATATTCATTGTGTGCCTCAAGTTTGACATGCTTGAGCTAAATGAAGACTTCTATCACTATAAAATCACCTTATTGAAAAACTACTTCAAAAGTTGGGTTACAAGTATGTTAGGAAAGTAAAGTAAGTGGCTTTTCAGTGACATTTTCTTGCGCAGGAGTCAGCCGATCCATGTTTCTTTCTCATCACTGATATTTCTATCTCTCTCCCTCTCCAAAATCATTAACACACACACACACACACACACACACACACACACACACACACAGCTCATCTCAAACAGAGATAACTTACTGCACTAAGAGTTCAAAATGTTATAGTGAAAGTTGAAAACCCAAATTTCCAATAAAGGAGATAAAGAAATGGGGTATTTTAAATGCAGATTTTTACGTGAGCATAGCATTTAAGCTTTAGTAAAAGGCAGAAGAGAACATAAATGGACAGATCACAGTTTTAGTAACTGAAAAATGTTAGCCAGTGCCTTTCAACTGGGAGTAAGACAAAGGCCATTCCTTCCCGCCTCCTTTCTACTCATTCCCATGTTCCTAACTCTTACACAGAGTACACATCTTATTTTTAAGGTTAAAAAGGATAAATATCACACAATATTTCAAAAATAAATTTGAACAAGACACATGAAAATGACCAAATGTGCTGCCATGTCCTCTCCTCCCCCACTGTGTACAAGATGCCCTGCCCCGCCCACCAGGGCAAGGGGAGCTTGTTGGAGGAGGAAGCAGCTCCCACACCAGCTGCACCCATGGGACCGACACAGAAACGAAGAACTAACTGCCATGAGCTTCCTTCCTGAGTTTGTCAGGAATGTAGTTTGTGCAAACATATCAGTAAATAAGAAGCAAGCATCTTTGTTTCCCTGCCTGTCCCCTGTATGGTGTAAGGCACAACACAGACCTGATATCATACAGCCACTAACGGGGAACCAAGGGGAAGGAAGACGGAAGTCAAGGCCCCACCTCCTACTGGGGCAAGGTCAGTGCACTCTAGGTGTCTGCAGGACAGATGACCTTGCCAGTGTCTTTACATGGTGGCAAGTACAGTTTAAGGAGATGGTGAGCATGGATGCCAAACTGACAGGGTGGACTTGTAATGGTAACTTTGCATGTCAAGTTGAGGGTGTTTGGGATGAAATTGATATTTAGATCAGCAGACTCATCAGAGCAGATTGCCCTCCCCAATGTGGGTGGGCTCACCCAATCAATCAGCTGAAGGGCTGATTAGAACCAAAGGCTGACCCTAGCCTAGACTCTCCTGCCTACAGGCTTCCTAACTGCAACCCCATCTTCCAGCCTGGTGGTCTCTGGACTGAGTTGGAACCTCAGCTCTGCAGGACCCAACCTTGTCTCCAGATTGTGGAAAGCCGCCTATAAATTGGGCACAATGAGAAATTAATAACTAAGAACAGTTGTAATGATATACTGTAATACAAGTATTGTGTACGGTCTCTCTTAGAATGTCCAATGTATGTAGGACAGTGTGGACATGCTGACCGAAGGGGTGATCCGTGTCCCGAGTGAGACCGACCGTTTCTCTAAACGGCATGTGATTTAAAACTTAGTAATTGTTTCTGGAATTTCCCAGAAAATGGTAGCTGAAGCAACTTCCCCACCAGATGGTCTGATAAAGATAGTCTGGTCTGCTACTGGAACTTGCCTGCCTAAGGGCTATGGGTGAATCCCAAACTGAATAAAAGGATGGCCTGAGCACAAGTGGAGTCCATTCTCTTGGGTTGGGCTCTCGCCTGGCCCCCCAATTTCCAAATTATTATCTCGTCTCATCTCTTCCAGATCCTGAACCCTGAACCACGCGGGACGTGGGGGAATACACACATCTACACATCTGACGCCCGAAGGAAGAGAAGGGGGAAAACACATACACCAGATTCATGGGAGTCAACTGCTTCCACTAAATGTCTTCAGAGACAGAGACCCTTTGTTCTCACTGGAGAACCCTGATACAGAGTCCAGGGGGAGAAAGTATTCTTGATCATTTCACAAGTTTCCTTAGTAATGATATTATTCTGGGGCCCATGATATTAGCAAAGTGTAATAATCCCCCCCCCACCTTTACCTGAGGTTTTGCTCTCTTTGGTTTCAGTTTCCCACAATCAACCACAGCCTGAAGATTTAAAAGGGCAATTCCAGAAACAATTATTAAGTTTTAAATCACATGCTGTTCAGAGAAACATAATGAAATGCCGCTCTGTCCCACTCGGGACACGGATCACCCCTTCGGTCAGCATGTCCACACTGTCCTACATACATTGGACATTCTAAGAGAGACCGTACACAATACTTGTATTACAGTATATCATTACAACTGTTCTTAGTTATTAATTTCTTACTGTGCCCAATTTATAAATGAAATCTTACATATAGATAGGATGTGCATGTATAAAAACAAAAGCATGGTCCATATAGGGTTTGGTGCTGTCTGTGTTCAAGCACCCATGGGGGTTTGGGAACGCATCCCCTGCAAATAAAGGAGGATAGCTGTACTAAACTAACTGACAGCCTAAGTCAAACTTCTGACAAAATCTAGACTGAGCTGAATGGTATGAAAAAACTAGGCACAAAAGAAAAATGTTTACATAAACACATACACACAAAAATCCTTAAAAAAAAAAACCTCTATGAGTGAAAGATGTTTCAACCCATCCATACATTTTCTAAAGTTTTACCACAATTCAGTATTGGAGAGCACTGAAGAGAAACCCACTCTTATCAGGTGCTCTAACCCACACCAAGTAGGAGCACCACTGTCCTAGCAGACAAGCCCGCAGGCGTGGCTTCAGGCCATGTGGCCCACACTAGGAACGCCCAGCACAGAGCACTGGCACAAAGGACAACAAAACAATCGAACAGGAGAGCGATCCGCCTATTCTCGAGTCTCAAAGCTGAGCTACACAGCAACCTTCAGAAAAGGCAAACACCTGAAATTCTAGACTCCCACGAGCTCTCCCAGCTAACCCCAGCAACCCCCGCTAATGCCAGTAACACCAGCTACAAGTACAACTCATTTTTCAAGTGTCCTTTCTTACATATTCAGAAGCAGAGAACCTGTCTGGAAGAAATGTAAACAAACAGAAATAGAAGCAAATCCAGAATCAGCCACTCATTGGAGCCCCAGGTGACTGGGCCCAGGGCTGCCTAGCGCTTAGCAGCAGGCTCAGTATTGGCAAACAAGTAAACCCACTTCCCGCTTCCCATAGCGCCTCTGTTACAAAGCAGAGATTCTGGTTATACCCTAGGTCTGGCTGCAGCACTGTATTTTCTAAGATTTGCAAAAATCTATCCAAGGAACCAAGATGCAGGCGCTGGACCCAATGAGCTCCATGAACTTGACTCCCACAGAAATGACCTCCTCACAGAAGGAAAACCATGTATCTCATCTTGTGGGTGCCCTTTCTGTCCCCTCCTCCTGCCCTCGCATCTACCTTCACCCTGTACCTGAGCCATAGGACACCTACACCACCTTCCAGAAGGAAGTTGCTCCCTCGACCAGAGGGACCAAAACTCCACTAGAGACATGCGTAAAGCCTACCTACAAGGGACTCAGGAAAATTGTGACGCCAGGGTCACCTGCAAACTACAGAAAAGAATGAGGACCAGCCCTAGACCAGTGCTGGCTCCCCCCAGGGGAAACGAAACAGCAGAAGGCAGAGGGCTGGGCTGGCCAGAGACTCAGACATGCCTGCTATGCTCTGGGGTGGCTGCCCATTCTGATCCCGCGGTCCAGGAACCAGCCAGCCTCTTCTCAGGAGAGACCTTTTCCAAAGAAACATCCCTCTCCTTATTTGGGGGAGAAGGGGAGTGTCAAGGGAGCGAATGACTGGGAAACATTAGTGCACACTGACAACTGAAAGGCAACTGAACATCATCCGCACAGCATCCACCCTCATTTGCCAGCATAATCTTAATTGAAAATTAACTATTTTCAAACACAGCTCCACATCCTCACATGTGCAACCTTCTTTCTGTTGCTAGGCCTACCCCCACCCCACAAGAGAGAGAAACAGGTGAGGGCACTGCTCCCCCTCATTGCTCCTCACTCACGACCATGGACTTCGCAAGAAATTCTTTCATTTTAACACTTCTCCTTGGCCTGTGTTGCACTGCCGTCTTCCACGCGTGTGTCTCAGACGGGGCCACGCAGGTACAGGTCACTCCTGAGCTTCCTTCCCCCCACTGTGCCCATGTGGGACTGCCTTGGCTCCCGATTTCTCTCAGCAGGTATAACTTGAAGCATTCCCCTCCATCTCCTTTTCAATCTGCTGCTTCTGAGTTGAACACTGTCAGGAAGACAACATTCTAGGCTGAACTCCTGACACCAGAATCGGTAAGGTCACCTCACTTGGAAAGGTCATCAGGGTGGGCCCTCACCCTTGTCACCAGCAGCCTTATTCAAAGGGGAAATCTGCAGAGACAAACCTGCAGAGAGGAAACATGATGTGCAGGCACCTACATGCCGAGGACGCTGAGGCCACCAGACACTACAGAGACCTGGTGGGGACTCCCCTCACAGCCCCCCCGCGGGCCCTGATCTTGGGTGCCCAGCCCCCGGCACTGTGGTTCTGGCCCTGGGGCCCTGGCACCAGAAAAGACCCACGTACAACAGCCGCTCCCAGACCCCCATGGCCCCCCACGTCTCAGTTGTCACCACACCAGCGCCGTGGTGTCTGACCAAGGACCCAAGGATGTGCTTCAACCACACAGCAGTAGCAGAAACTCTTTATTCCAGGTACACTTTCCAGGGCCGGCCCTCTGTGAGCTGGCCGTCCCATCCCGGGGTCGCCAGCAGCACCTCAAGCTCAGGACCGCTGTCCTCGCTCAACAGCTCCTCGCAGTCCTCGCTGAGCTGCTCCTCCTCGGCCCTGAGGCTGGCCTCATCCTCCTCGCTGGATAGGAACTCCAGCTCCTCACTCGGGAGCTCGGCCTGGCCCCAACTACAGCCCTCGCTCAGCTCATCTTCACTGACGCCCTCGAGCTCCTCACTGGAGATCACCTCCAGTGTGTCACTGTCCCCCTGGCTCGGGGCGTGCTCCGCTGGCTGGTCCCCGCCAGGCTGCTCCAGCTCCTCCCTGGGCTCCAGCTCCTCACTGTCCACCTCCTCGAACCCTGGAGAGCAAAGTGACGCTCACTGCACCACCCGGGCACCGGGCTCAGCGACACAATTAGCTTCCTCCAAAGGCTAAGTTCCCAGGCCTACAGGCCGTATTACCCTCCACTAGCCTTTTCATTCAGTAGGGCTCGTCACAAAGACAAATGTCAGCATGCAAGGAAAATATGCTGACATGAATAGGCTCTGGAAACAGTTTTGCATTTTCAAGTCTGGCCTTGGCTTTCCGACATGAGAATGCAAGCAAATGAATGTCAGACTAAACCCAGACAGATCTCCCAGACACTGAGTCCTGCCGTGACTTCTCTGTGAGAGCATCAGTTTACTGAGTGCCCTGTAAAAAGAAATAAAGATGGTCCCCAATCAAGAGCTCCTCCTTGGGCCAATTAACGCTCTGGTAGGGCTGTCTCTGTGACCGTGCATGGGGAGAGCTGCAAGTCGGTGCTTCAGAAGTTGGGCTGCACCGCCTGTGCATGCTGGTTTGAGTCAGCCTCCACCTCCTCTCCCGGGAGGACGCCTGCCCCTCCAGGAGGGTTCGATGCCAGCAGGACCAGGCCCAAGCCCTCCCTGTCAGTGACCATCCTTGCAGCTTGGTCCTCAGGCACAGAACTGCTTATAGCCTGTCCAACACCCTTCACCCTCCATTCTACCTGGGATGTCTAAGTCACACGTGAGGTCTAATAAGTGACAAATAACTTCAGCTCGGAATGTCTTATAATAGATCTTGATCTACTATTTTGGAAGCCAGAACAGGAGAGAAAAAGTCATGTGAAAATTGAAACAAAAAGATAATGTGCTGCTATAAATGGGCATTACGACAGAGCCGAGTCCCCAGGAGGCGGGTGCTGATAACCATCTATGGCCGTGCTGTCCGCCGCACGTACCGCCAGCAGGCCGCAGCGTCACTCCGAACATGCAGCAGCCGTGCAGCAGCTCCTCCTGCGTGTAAATCCTGACCGCCTGAAAGTGGAAGTCCCCTAGGACACCTATAAGAATGGATTGAAGAGGTGTCACTGCCACCCCACACATGGGAACCCGGCAGTCCTGGCATTAGCATGTGAGCACTGCCTAAGAGTCCAGAATGGCAATGGGACCGGCCACCTCCTAAACTAGGCTGACACCCACAGAAGAAATTGCCACCAAAATGTGCCCCGTGTCCACAATCTATAACCCGTCTCAATGAAACACACAGGCACATAAAGATTTCTTTATATACACAAATCTCACAGTCTGGAAGATGTAAGTCAGGAGATTAAAACAGCTATGGTGGGTAAAACGGCATGATACTTATTCACATCTAATTATTATCTCTATATCTCCTTTCCCCTAGAAAGAACTGCTCAGAGAAAATCACGTCAATGAGGAAGCTTGGACTGGCCTATCAGACATTTTCCCAAGGAGAACCCAATCTCCTTGTGATCACACTTCATTACCACAGGCCTCCTCCCTTCCACTCTTTTCTTTAAAAAATGAGACATAAAAAATAAAATAAAATCACGAAACACAAATCGTGCTGTAGAAGTCCCAGGCTCATAGGGTCCTTCCTTCTCTGCTGTATCCACCTGGTACACCTGGTGTACCCAAGCCCACGGTGGAAAAGGGCAGGCCCAGCCCTAACACAGGATGTCACCCAACACTGCCTGCTCCCCAAAATACATCTGCTAAGGTCTGTGCTGATACACAGAGGATAATTACATTCACCTAAGGCAGGAGTGGGGAACATCAGAACCGCAGGCCACATAAAACCCACCTCATCATTTGGTGTGGCCCTGCCAAGGCATTAGGGGTGAGTTGATTAAATATTTGACAAAATAGAGCAGGCTATTTATTTCTTATGAGGATAATTCTGTATGGCCTGAGAATGATGTTATAAATATTAATGGCCCTGGGCAGAAACAAGGTTCCCCACCCTTGGCTCACAGGGAGGCAGTCCAAGCCACATTTGATAGTTAAGATAGCAGTAACTACAGCAAGTCTTCAAAAGAACCACACCGTGGGCCCCACCTCCGAACATTCCTCTGCTTTGCTTTCACTGTTCCATTTGTCAGTCAAAAGGCTCCTAAGTAAACGTTTCTACAGACATCACTTAAGCTACCTTCTTACAAGCAGCCACATCACAGCAGAACAAGGAAGTCTCTGTGAATCCCCATTGGCCCTGCACCTACCAGCCTCAGCAGCGAGTGGCTCCAGGGCAGGCAGGGGCTGTTCGGTCCCATCAACCAGGCTCCAGGAAGAACGGGGTTCACACAAGATGTGCTTCCCCCTCAATGAGCCAAAAGAAAATGACAGTGGAGGAAGTGTGCCCTGCCTCCCGGTCACCTAGCCAGCACTCCACCACACTGGCTAACAAGTGTCCCCAGCACCACCTGGGTCTCAGACACTCCTGGACACAGAGATGATGGGACAAGCCACCCTCTGTCTCTGAAACAGCAGGAACAGCCCGGCTCCTCTAGAAACACCATCCTCTGGACGAAGGTCGCTGTGCAGTCCTGACTCACCACCACACACCCCACACACCGCACTGAGAACATGAGCCAGCAGAGATCAAAGGTCTTCCTTCCACACTGGGCGCTGTGACTCGGATTTCCATCAGAACCACACTCAAGAGTTCAGTTCCCACGAACAGAAGAGCGTTTCCAAGCCCGGGCACCTGCGCACAGACCACTGTCTAATTCAGGCGGCAAAAAGAAGTGAATTATGAAAGAATACATAAAAACCTTCGTTACGTTAACGTGCAAGGTAAAAATTCAGAAAAACCCCCGAAAAGAGGAAAGAGACCATTAGAATTCCTAAATGACAAGTTAGATGATGAGATACAACAGTGTTAAACAGAAAAGGCACCACCAGTCCTCCTGTGAGTCATGGTGACACCAAGTAGACAGCAACCCTGACAATAAACTTACCAAAGAAGTCGAATGAAAACGGGTCCCTTCCACCAAAAAATTCCCTGAACACATCATCTGGGTTCCGGAATGTGAAGCCGAACTCGAACGGGTTGTCGAAGTTAATTCCACCTGCACAAGCACAGCATACTCGCTTATCAGTTCGTGTTCGGGGCAATCACTTGTCCACAGAACATTCAAAACCATAGCCCCGCCCTGACTCGGTGACATGTGTTTGGACTTCAGCGTTCCAGAAGGTCACATCAGCAGTGTGCCTGCCCTTCCTTTTCCACCTTCTCTCACTGTGTCATCAGCACATTCTCTCTCACCAGGTTTATTTTTTGTTGGGAACTTCATGTAAACCAAGTGTGTCCACATTTACTCTCAACCTTTCTAGGGTTGGTTTGGAGCCTCAATTTCCAAATGTACACCACAGACGATTACAGAAACTTTTCATCTAAAATATACCTGTCTAGCGCTAGCCAGGTGGCTGTGTCGGCTGGAGCATTCTCTCATACACCAAAAGATGACAAGCTGATTCCCAGTCAGGGCGCATGCCCAGGTTCTGGGTTTGATCCCTGGTTGTAGCATGTAAAAGAGGCAACCAATAGATGTTCTTCTTTCTCTCAGGTGAGAATAAAAAAACACCTGTCTAGCCTTACCACCAAAGCTAGTGATTTTGGTTTTCCAGTAGATCTATTTTTAATCCCTAAGGATATTTTGACGTAAAGCAGGTAATGATGTGGGTGTATAAACTCACAATATAATATTTCATGTCTGGTCTAACAAAAGCCTCCCAATAGGCTATGTAAACGCTGTCAATATGTCCTTCCGCTCCCACTCAGCCCAGGGGGCGTCATCTGTACTTATTGAAACCTGACTCTTTCCCGGCGAGCTAACAAATTCCAAACCTTTTGTTGCCAGAAAGAAAAATCAACATTTACATACCTCCACCTCCACCTCCACCATTTAATCCTTCTTTGCCGTATCTGTCATAGATGTCCCGTTTTTTAGCTGTAAATTTAAAAAGAAAAGTCAATAAAACCAAGTTCCCGTCCCATCCAAATCCAATAGATAAAGTTTTCCAAGTTCCAAGTAAAAAACCAACACAATTCTTTGTTCACTATGAGAGATAAGGATTTGGGACCAGCTTACTTTAAATGACAAGGGGGGGTACAGGGAAAAACCTAAGTACATCTCTCCATACTCAGGAAACTAATAATTATGAAGTTTAAAGCATGATTATAAACATTAAATATGTCCCTTTACCACCCAGAAAGACCACATGTGATACATTATATCATATCACCACCAAGTTACAAAATGATTCCTAGAAGTGATGAAAGCAAGAAAAAGAATCTGCCCTGACCGACAACGCAGCCAAGGCTTTCATGACATGCTGCTTTCCTGTACTCATCACCTTCTAGGATGAAAAGAATGACAATGTAGCCCTATTTACACAGCAACCCTGCAGGTTCTTCTAATACACCACCACGTGTTCTCCAAAATGGTGCAGGGAAATGCAGGGCTGTGGGGAAACCAGGCACAGGAGCAAACTACTCCCAGCCAGGTTTGGGAACCAGAGTCCTGGTAAGAACAATAACTGTGCCTGTGAAGACGGCTCCCAGCAGCCTGGCTGGGGCTCAAGGCTGCATAAGAGACCATGAAAACTGTACACTCCATAAAAAAAAAAAGGGAGCAACAAGCCCGGCTGATGTGGATCAGTCGCTGAGCCTCGACCCATGCACCAAGAGGTCGCCGGTTCAAGTCCCAGTCAGAGCAAATACCTAGGTTGCATGCTCGATCCCTGGTAGGGGCCATGCAGGAGGCAGCCAATCAATGTTACTCTCATCTGTGTTTTTCTCTCTCCCTTCCTCTGTCTCTAAAAGTCAATTTGCGAGGGGTGGTTGTTAATTTTTTTGTTATTGATTTCAGAGAAGGGGGGGGAGGGAGAGAGACAGACAGACAGACAGACAGACAGACAAACAGACGGCGGGGGCATCAATGATGAGGGAATTGGGGATCAATGCCGCAACTGGGCATGTGCCCTTGACCGGAATCAAACCCGGGACCCTCCCTCCAGTCTGCAGGCCCACACTCTATCCACTGAGCCAAACCAACTAGGGCTAAAAATCAATTGTTTAAAGAAAGAAGCATTAGCCAGAACCGGATTGGCTCAGTGGATAGAGCGTCGGCCTGTGGACTCAAGGGTCCCGGGTTCGATTCCGGTCAAGGGCATGTACCTTGGTTGCAGGCACATCCCCAGTGGGGGATGTGCAGGAGGCAGCTGATCGATGTTTCTCTCTCATTGATGTTTCTGGCTCTCTATCCCTCTCCCTTCCTCTCTGTAAAAAAATCAATAAAATATATTAAAAAAAAAAAAAAGAAAGAAGCATTAAAAAATAAAAGAGGCCCGGCTGGTGTGGCTCAATAGTTAAACAACAGGGCACATGCCTGAGTTGTAGGGTCGGTCTGTTTCTGCCTCTCTCCCCTTTTCCCTTCCTCTCTGAGAAATAAAAAGAGGGCAACCAAGTTTTTACGGGGGTTTAAAGATTCTCTTTCTGCGAATTTTGAGTTTGAGCTCAATACTCACTGTCTAATGTTCCTGGCCTAGGAAACCCACAAGTCTGAGCGGTCTGGGTTAGCACACAAATGAGATACAGGTCTCCTGTGTTCATGTTAGTCCAGCTCAAAAGCTGGACCATCAGTTTAAGACCTTAATGCTGCATTATAAGATGACTGACAGGCATCCGTGTTCTTGTGCTTTCATAAGTAACAGAAGTTACTTGTGAAATTACATGCCTGGGCCTTCCTTTAAATAAAGAAGGGAGACACTAATGGACACAACAAAGTGCTCCCATGTCAGTAACTGCTGACATGGTTGATGGCAAAATGGGGTTTGTTCCAAAATAAAAAATGACTTTCAATAGTGACCCTGACCTATGCAGACACGTGGAGCAGGCATCCACCCCGTGGTCAGTGAATCAGCCTCTACCCTTTCAAATGCCTCCACCTTGACTCACACTAGGTTATCTAGTATTGCTTCCTCGCAAGGTTGACCAGTGGTTTTCTGGCTTCCTTACAGAGCTCCACTACCCCAGAACCCAGGCACATCTCCTCTCCACCAAGAACTGTGAACTGGATTTGGTTAAGCTTTAGCATGACTCATGAAACCAGGCGAATGGACCTGAATTCCATTAGCACTCAATACCTATGCTCTCGACCGACTGGGGTCCAACCTTATGAGGAAAGTCAAACGTCGTCTTCTTGGGCACCCAGTGCCCAGTGAGGTCTCGCCCTCGGGTCACTTACCGTCGGAGAGCACCTCGTACGCCTCGGCTACTTGTTTGAATTTCCTCTCCGCTTCTTCTTTATTCTCAGGATTTTTATCTGGGTGCCACTTCAACGCCAGTTTCCGATACCTTCAAAAGAGTAAAAAGGTATTGATCACAACCAAAGCCCAAAAATCCAATAGGCTCTGAAACAGAATGAGACAAGAAAATGGCTTCAGAGCTGCAAATTCCCCTTTTCATTCAGAACCAAATTAATTAGCTCCAAAACCGAGAGAACGTCATACACACTATATCGGTTGAAAAGTGTTAACTGTGCGAGGACAAAGTGTGCACAGCGGGGCTCAGATGTGAGGCTGAGAAGAGCACGTGTGAAAGGCGGCCCTGCTCACTGAGCACTAAGAGGCTGCCGCATGACTGTCCCCCTGCCCTCACATTCTCGTTCCTCACAGGGAGGCCGTCTCAGCCACAGCAGTCATGAAGTCCACGTCTTCCTCAGCCATCCCATTCTGAAGGCGAGCCTATGGCCAAGGTCACACAGTTCCAAGGGGTCAAGTAACATGAAAATCATGCACTTTTTAAATTTTAAAATATCTTGCCCTGGCAGGTGTTCTCAATGGTTAGAGCACATCAGCCTGCAGATGGAAAGGTCAAGGGTTTAATTCCAACCAAGGGCATGTACCTGGATTGCAGGTTAATCCCTGGCCTCAGTCAGGGCATGTGCCAGAGGCAACCAATCGATGTCTCTCACATGGATGCTTCTCTTCCTCTCTCCTTCCCTCCCTCCCTCCCTCTCCACTCTCTCTAAAAATCAATGGAAAAATATCCTCAGGTGAGGATTAACAAAACAAACAAACAAATCCTAACTAATACTAGCTAAACTGTAAGTAGCATATACTTAGTTAGTATGAGGACATTAAATGGGGAGGGAGCATGCCCTTTAAAATCTAAGACTAGAGCCCAGCCGGGTGTGGCTCAGCGGTTGAGCATTGACCCAGGAACCAAGAGGTCACCGATTTGATTCCCGGTCAGGGCATATGCCTGGTCGTGGGCTCGATCACCAGTGGGGGGGGTGCGGAGGGCAGCCGATCAATGATTCTCTCTCATCATTGATGTTTCTATCTCTCTCTCCCACTCCCTTCCTCTGTGAAATCAGTAAAAATACATTTACAAATTAAAAAAAAAAATCTAAGACTAGAACAAGAACCTGGTAATCCTCTTAACATGTGGCAAGTTATTAACATGAGGCTTTATTCTCACAGCACCGTGGATCTGATCATGGAGAAGCAGACCCATCCCTTTAAAGGGCTTCAACCCTCCATAAGAAATGACAGCGCACACGGAGAACTGGAGAGAAGAGCTGAGTCAGCCGTGTGCGGATGAGAAAATGCACCCACGCAGGTGGGCTCAACTGCATGTCAAGTCAAGGCCTACGGAGTGTCCAGTGTCCTGTGTTTCCACTTGGATTTCAGGCGTCCCCACCTGGGCTTGAGCAGCAGGGCAGGGCCACCACGAGGAGGGCCTGTGAGCACACACAGTGCTGTGGGTTTTCTCAGGGGGAGGACAGCCACACACCTGTGAGCCTCACACAGAAGTTTTCCCAGTTGTCTCACATGAACGAGGATGAGTTCTAAGAATGGACTGTTCTAAGAACATGTACCACCCATGGCTGTACTTTTCCTCATTAAAAATAAATGAGGCTAGCCCCAGCCAGTGTGGCTCAGTGGACAGAGTGTCAGCCTGTGGACTGAGGGGTCCCAGGTTGATTCCAGTCAAGGGCACATGTCAGGTTGTAGGCTCAATCTCCAGTAGGGGGTGTGCAGGAGGCAGCCCATCAATGATTCTCTTTCTCATCATTGATTTTTCTCTCTCTCTCCCCTTCTCCCTTCCTCTCTGAAATCAATAAAAATATATTAAAATAAATATGGCTAAATCAAGTCTGTCAATATTTATTCATTCAACTGCATAGCACAAAATGGGAACATCTTGTTCCTTTTGAAAGTACTAGCATTTTCTAAATTTGTATCTGTCATCCTGGGACCCTGACGTCCCATGCTCATAGGCAACGGAACCTTTTACGTTAACATCTATGATACCCTGGCCGGGGGCTCAGTTGGTTAGAGCTTCGGCCTGATATGCCAAGATTGTGGGTTCCTCAGGACGCATACAAGTAGCAACCAATGAAGGCATAAGTGGAACAACAAATCGATGTTTACCTCTCTCAAAAAAAAAAAAATCAGGAGCATTTTTCTCAATCCCTTAAGATTTTGCTTCCCAATAATCACTGTCAGTTTCGCTCAAATTAGCTCACAAAAATTATCAAAAACAACAACAGAACATCTAATGAATCAATTAGATCCAGGTCACGGTCAGAGGTGCAGGCTGCGGTCCCCAACGATGGGGATTTTCAGACGACCCCACAGGATGCTTGTGGCACCACACTCCAAGTCAACTCCATTTCAAAGTCCAATGCCAGGCTCTCGGGATTATCTCACATCCTCAGGAAGGTTCTGACCCACTTAAAGCAGAAACAGAATCCACTGCCCCAAGGGAAGAAAGAGAAAACCATGCGACCTAATCCCACCCTCACCCCCAATCTGGGCATGCAAACAAAGACTGTTGTACTACACTGAATGCCGTTTTATAGACAATACAGAGTTATACTGTCCAACCGCACAGACGATTTCAGAGAGACAATTACTTACGCCTTTTTAATGTCCTCGGCGGAGGCATGTCTCTGCACGCCTAGAACTTCATAGTAATCCACCATGTTTTACAGGCTGCTGGAACGAGCCCTGCTATTAGAAATCCAGGGTGAGTGACATCAGAGCAAGGAAGAGCGATTTCCCAACTTTTTTACCTCATGGCACATAAACAAATTACTAAAATTCTGCAGCACACCAAAACATATTTTTTTGCCAACGTGACAAAAAAAATAGGTGTAACTTCGATTCATTCACACTGGACGGCTATACAGTTTTGGCTGCTGACATGTTTTTATTTGACAATCTAAGGAAAAAGAGGTGAGTGCCCCTGACTAAATAGTCTGGTGTTGCATTTCTAAAAGTTTTTGCAGCACACCAGTTGAAAATCGCCAACCTAAACAAAATAAAACAGGTGATTCGTCAGAGACATGGTGCCCACCTGAGCAGCAGCTAACAGGCCCCTGGCAAGCATCCTGCTTTCTCACCTCAACATACTCAGAAGCTTGTTGCCTCATTGTGTCCTGTGTCAGGCACTGGGCAGCACACTGGGGCCACCAGGAAGAAGAGTGCCCCTCCCAGAAGATCCACAGCATGGAACCACACACCTTGGCCTCCCCACATCCCGGGAGGAAAAAGGGGGCCATCTTTAAGGGCCATCAGTGTGAACAACTAACGTGAAATTCAGAAAAGAATGTATAACCTCAAATACACTAATGAAAGTTCCAAATATTAAATGGTTAAACTCAGTAACAGAACAGACTATAAATTTGCCACTTATAATACTAAAATATGGCCCTCACTGGTCTGGCTCAGAGGATAGTGTCGGCCTGCAAACCGAAGGGTCTGGGTTTGATTCTGGTCAAGGGCACATGCCCGGGTTGCAGGCTCGATCCCCAGGAGGGCGTGTGCTGGAGGCAGCAGATCAATGGTTCTCTCTCATCGCTGATGTTTCTCTCTCTCCCTCTCCCTTCATCTCTGAAATCAATAAAAATGTATTTTTTAAAAACAGAATAGTAAAATATTTCTAAAGTAGAGTCCAAGGTTGTTCACTATAGTTTTTTCCATTTTTTTAATATGTTCAACATTAGATATTAGGGAAACTGTTTTAAATGCAATCAGTTAAGAGATATGGAGTGAGCCAACAATTATAAAAGTTTTTCTCACTGGTAGTTACATCATTCAAAACACAGTGGTCAGCAGTGAGAACGTTAAGTTCAACCTGGAAATGACTACCCACACAAGAGGTAGCCAGTTCTTATGACCAGAGGCACAGCAACCTGAAATCTTCAGGAACTAAAAACATGGCCATCAGCCACAATAGTGCAACAGCCGCTAGAAGCAGCAGAAAACCAGCATCCCTTCAGCTCTGCTCCAAGGACTAAGGAGACACTTGGCTGCGTTAACTTGGAGCTGTTGCTGCCACAGGTCTGCCGGCCGTCTTAACAGTGACAGACAGGGAATGATGCCAGCCCACGGTCACAACAGGAGAGAGACCTCTGCACAAACCTCCCACTTCCTAAGCTGGACCATCACCTGAGCCACATGTGGTCAGAGGTCATCTGGTGTGTCAAGAGGCCATGCTTAGGTATTTTTGCTACCATTTCAAAGCCCAGACCCAGGTTCTCTAAGTCCCAATGGTTCCCATATCTACACTAAAAGAGAAGCATGCAAACTGGTGTCACTCTGCTACGCCCACAAGCCAATAAGGATGCGTATGCACATTAACCCAACAAAGACAGCGGTTAATTTGCATATGCAGGCGCAGAGCGAAGCCTGCAGGCTCCGGCCTGAGTGAAGACTGAAGACTGAAGAGGCTTGGCTTCTCCACTGCAGCCGGAGGAAAGGCCTGGGTCCCGGGCGCCGGAGGAAAACCGGTGCCAGCAGCCAGGGGAAGGAAGGCCTATTGCACGAATCTCTTCGTGTGACGGGCCTCTAGTATTTGTAATAAGCACAATGTCTGTGCAAATGATTATGGTCTATGGCAGCCAGATCCTCAAGGCAGTCAGTAGAGCCATGGGAAGATGGGCAGAACTCAGAAAGCCTTGCATAACAGGTGGTGAGTACCTGATTGCTCAATCACCAACCAACCCCCTTGGGAGATTCCTGCCCCAAGGGACTCCTGTGAACATGGTCAATTGGACACAGGCAGTCCCCCAAGGCTGGTGCTATTCTTCTTCCTAAACGAAAACCACTCCATGAGGAAAATTCAAGTGAACTCAGTAAGACCCATTGTCGGTTGAAGAGTCCAAAATCGCACCCTGCTACCCTTTTTGCCAATGCTGACCCTTCTCTACGGCTTTGTCCAACCCTGGCCAGCTCCCACAACACCTGAAGCATCCTCTTATTTAAAGTCAAGAGCCAGCCTCTCCCATTAGCATCCAAGAGACATTTTCGGGGCTTGTTTTGTGTGACTTTCCAAAACCCTAAACACACTGGGATTTCTGGTCAAGGCAGTCTCTGGTCTGCCTTTCCTGCCAGCTCACTTCCCTCAAAAAGGCCTGCTGGGAAAGCTCGGGCACTCCCATTATTCAAATAGCATATATTTAGCAACTAGAGGCCCGGTGCACAAAAATTTGTGCACTGGGGGGGAGGTCCCCTCAGCCCGGCCTGTGCCCTCTCGGAGTCTGGGACCCCTCGGGGGATGACCACCTACTGGCTTAGGCATGCTCCGGGGGGGGGGGGGGGGGGGGATCGGGCCTAAGCTGGCAGTCAGACATCCCTCTGGCAGCCCGGCAGCCCACGGGGGATGTCCACCTGCCAGCGGGGAGCAGACCTAAGCTACAGACATCCTTAGCGCTGCTGAGGCAGGAGAGGCTCCCACCACCACCACTGTACTGGCAGCCATCCGCCTGGCTTGTGGCTGAGCAGAGCTCCCCCATGTGGGAGCACACTGACCACCAGAGGCAAGCTCCTGCATTGAACATCTGCCCCCTGGTGGTCAGTGTGTGTCATAGTGACCAGTCATTCCCAGTCTTTCTGCGGTTAGGGTCAGTTTGCATATTACCCTTTTACTATATAGGATAGAGGCCTGGTGCATGGGTGGGGGCTGGCTGGTTTGCCCTGAAGGGTGTCCCGGATGAGGGTGAGGGTCCCGCTTGGGTGCCTGGCCAGCCTGGGTGAGGGGCTGATGGCTGTATGCAGCTGGTCACACCCCCTTCAGGGTGGGGGTCCCCACTGGGATGCCTGGCCAGCCTGGATGAGGAGCTGATGGCTGTTTTCAGGCTGCCTGCACCTCCTTTAGGGTGGGGGTCCCCACTGGGGTGCCTGGCCAGTCTGGGTAAGGGGCTGAGGGCCGTTTTCAGGCTGGCCTGCGACTGAAGCTCCCAGTCTCTTTTTTTCTTTTTCTTTTTTATTCTGGGATTTGTTTACCTTCTATAACTGAAACTCTGTTGCCTTCACTGGCGCTCCCAGCTCTGAGGCCACGGATGGCTGAAAGCAGGTATCTGGGCTTTGTTTAGCTTCTATAATTCAAACTTTGTTGCTTTTGGAGCTGTTGCTTTCGGAGCTTAGAGCCAGGCCACAGAAGGCGAGGAACCTTGGCTTCCTCCATCACTGGAGCAAGCAAGCCTCCTGCTCACTTCAGCTGTGTGGCTGCCAGCCGCCATCTTTGTTGGCAGTTAATTTGCATATCTCGCTGATTAGCCAATGGAAAGCACAGCAGAGGTAGTTAATTACCCTTTTTGTCTTTTATTAGATAGGATGGTTCCCCAACTGTATGTCCAATCCTAGGTCTCTCTTGGGCGCATCACATTAATAGAGACAGCTACTTGACTTAGCCATCTGGACATCTGACAGACATCTCAAATAGAACATGACTAAACCTAACTGTCGACCGCCCCCCAACAGGTCCCACCTTGTCATTCTCTAGCAAATTCTACCTTGAGCTTCCAAGCTGCATGACTGGAAATATCACCAGCACCACCACTGCTACACCTCCATATACAAAGTGAATTAATTCAGCTTTGTCTAGTGTCCAGCAAACTATCTCAAACACCTCCCCTTTCCTCCATCTTCAATGGCACCAGAATCACCGCCCTGACACACTGCAGGTGCCGGCTGATTTAAGCGCACCTGCCCCTCTCAGTGGAGGTGAGCTGCTCAGATAATAAGCAGACACATCACCCACAGCACTGGACAAACCAGCTGCCCTGCGAGTGCAGGACTCCAGTGCTCCCTGCTGCAAGACAGTGTGCACCTGAATGTCTCTCCCTTTGACTGGACATGTTACCTGCACATGTTACCTCTGGGGCAGAAGAGATACAAGAAGAGTCTAGGACATGGGTCAGGCAAGGAAAGAAGCTACAAAAATTACAGGCCTGGTCAAGAGACACAAGGAATGACTGAGGAAGTGTACCAGCATGGAAGTGACTAAGAATAGACTACTAAATGCCATCTGGCTCCTAGAGCAGGAAAAGGTCATTCATGAACACTTGATGGGATATGAATACAGTCTGTAGTCAACAATCCAGTAGCGATGCTAATTTCTAACATAAGCTGATGTAAGGAAAGCTGGGTGAAAAGGCACACAGGAAAACCCTTGTACCATCCTTACAACTCCTCTGTAAATCTAAGATATTTCAAAGTGAAAAATTAAAAATAAGTCAAAACAAACAAGTACAGCCATGTCAAAAGGACATGGGGCCCTGAGGGTATGTCTCGGTTGAGTGTTGACCTATGAACCAGGAGGTCTCGTTTGATTCCTGGTCAGGGCACATGCCCAGGTTGTGGGCTCAGTCCCCAGTGTGGGGCATGCAGGAGGCAGCCGATGTTTCTTTCTCTCCCTTGCCCTTCTCTGAAATCAATAAAAAATATATTTTTAAAAAAGAATAAGTGAATGAAAATAACATCTTTCACCCTGGCAGGTGTTGTTCAGTAGTTAGAGCACTGGCCTGAACATCGAAGCATCTCAGGTTTGATTCCTGGGTCAGGGCTTGTGCGGGAAGCAACCAGTCTCTCACATCAATGTCTGACCCTCCTTCCATCCCTCCCTCCTCCTTCCTTCCTCTCTCTGAAAAGCAATGGAAAAAATACCCTCAGTTGAGGAGAACAAAAAAGTAAAATCTTTTTTTATTCCTAATTGATCAGCAGGTAACAGTTCACGCAAATAATAACAATTATTCGATTATATAAGTTTGCGTGCGCGTCCATTTGCTTGTGTGTAACTGAAATGAATGACAATGACAGGCAGGGAGGGAGGAATTAGGAATATCTACTTTTAGAAGATACTTTGAAGGAAGCTAGTGTTCCGTCCATGAACACTCCATTGGTGCAAACTGACAACCACGTAGAAGTTTAAGAAGTCCATTTCATTGTGCTGTTTCACATCATAGTGCTTCACAGATGTGTTTTTTGTAAGCTAAAAGCAAGACCCTCCACAGCAAAAAGATTATGCTCCCTTTACTGTGGTGGTCACCTTACTGATAACCCTGATATCTCAGGGTCTGCCTGTGTAACAAATGCTAAGGACAAAAAATAAAATCATATAAAGTGTTCAGTTAAAGCCCGAAAGGCAGAAAAAAGGTGTAAGACAAAAATAGCAACAAAGAACAAGGGCAATAGGTAATAACAGTATGGGAGCAATTAACCCAACTACGCAATCTTTACTTCCTATGCCAATAGTCTGAAGCCTCCTAACCACAGCTCCTAACCACAGCCACACCCACCAGGATCTCCTATACTCTGCATGCCATCCACGTCACCCCACTCATGCAGCTGACCACATCAGAAACCTAGGCATGGCTAAGATCTGCCCTTCCCCGCAACCTCCATAACCAATTACCTGTTAATCATCAGCTTCCCGTGCCCTGGTTTAGACCCTGACATCTGTCAGCCACACCACTGCCAAACAACTCAACACCACACATTAGGCAAGTCAGTTATTCAAACCCTCCAATTCCCTACAGTTTAGTAGGTTTTACCAATTTCTGGTCTGATTCTTCCTCTACATGCTTATCTCCTTTACTATTTTTTACATTTTAAAAAATGGATTTGTTAATGGGCACACTGTAAGACCCACAAAAGTCACAAATTACAAATGCTAGTTATTTTTACTGCAACAATGTGGATTAAAATAAACTTCCTTAGGGTGCTCCCAAAACTACTACATATTGCACCTTCCAAGGACAGACTGACTCTTCTGCAGAGAATCAACACCCCACTCCTCCCACACCTTCCTGAGTGTAAAAGGGTTCCACCACCTGCAGACTCCACACAAGGCAATGCTCTGATCCTCATCCTGCCTGGAATGCCTCCCCAAGCACCGTGTACCTTCCCTTATGTGGACTCTATCTTATAAATGCCTCCAGTATAATGGTCATACCTCATCACACATGACAATGGAGTTTTTTAAATGTTTTTAGCACAGCTGGTGTGACTCAGTGGTTGAGCATCAACCTATGAACCAGGAGGTCACAGTTCAATTCCAGGTCAGGGCACATGCTGGGGGTATGGGCTCGATCTCTAGTAGGGAATGTGCAGGAAGCAGCCGATCAATGATTCTCATTGTTTTTTCTCTCATTCTCTCTTCCTTCCTCTCTGAAATCAATAAAAATATATATTTTTTAAAGGCCCATCTGTGCATCAATGGCCATTTAGGTGTATGCTGTACTCAGCACTGTAACAGTGGTGCACGAAGACTTTATAGATAGGCCTTAAGTCTTCCAAAGGTTTTCCTCTTTAGAAGGCTTTAGCAAATTTATGAATATTCGGGTTGAACTGTTCTTGCTGTTTATCACCATAACCATTATTCACTCTGTTAGTCAGTAATTCTCTATCAGGGCTTCTATGGAAACCATCACTACCTACTGGCCTGGTGGTCAATTCTTTGGTCACTATCTGAAACGTGCTTTAAAGTCATTCTGTCCATGTTTTCTGTTCAGTCATAAAGATACTACACAACTTGAATCAGTGAAGTAATGAACTTAACTGGAGTCATTTAAGTTAGTATTGCTCTTATTTTTTCAACTTTTGGTAGAGCAGGAAAAGTTAACTTTGGTAAATAAATAACATATGAAACAAAAAATACACAAAAACGTAATTGTGCGACATTAAAGGTATTAGCTGAACTCTTGTAGTAATCATGCTGTGGTATACAAATGTATCAACCAACATGCTGTGCACCTCCAGCCTCCAGTGTTGCATGTCAAGTATACTTAAATAGAAAAACAAAGAATGTAAGATTAAGTTATCAAAATAAAAAATACATATATACACTCAAAAACAAAAACAAAAAATATGAGAGCAGAGACGAGATAATTGGGGACTGGAAAGTAGGTACTAGACCAGTGATGGCGAACCTATAACACCCGTGTCAGAGGTGACACGCGAACTCATTTTTTGGTTGATTTTTCTTTGTTAAATGGCATTTAAATATATAAAATAAATATCAAAAACCTAAGTCTTTGTTTTACTATGGTTGCAAATATCAAAAAAATTTCTGTATGTGACACGGCACCAGAGTTAAGTTAGGGTTTTTCAAAATGCTGACACGCCGAGCTCAAAAGGTTCGCCATCACTATACTAAACCAACACACCCAACTTACACTGCAGAAGCCCTCGAATGGCTTAGGAATTGGCAGGGCAATTTCAGAAAAAAATAAAGACCACAATTTCCCCCTTTAAAATGACAAATATTCCATGGGGCAGAGGGCATAGTGAATGTTCGTGTCCTGACATGGCTAATACTTGAGCCCTTACTATGTCACCGTGTCGAGTACCAGCCTGAGCACTGAGTGAATACTGCTGTCTGTCCTTTCTCCCCGGAGAAACGGGAACCCTGAGGCCCAGGCGCGGGCTATCAGGTCTAGCATTACAACAGTGGGGAGCAAGGAGCCCATACAGACAGACTGACCTAGGCACTCCAGTGCAAACTGCCCTCTTCATCACTATAGGTAAGCTGTAGAAATTTATGCATCAAAAATGTAAACATAGCCCTGGCTCACTTGATTGGGCATCATCTCATGCACCCAAAGGTTGCAGGTTCCACTCCCAGGTCAGTCAGGGCACATGTGAGTTCAATCCCAGGCAGGGGGCACTGAACTGCTCACATTCATATTTCTCTCCTATACCCCTTCACCCCCGTCTCCCTTCCTCTCTCTAAAAATCAACTTTTTAAAATGTACACATCATTTTTAAAAAAAGACATTGCCTACCTGTGGTCTGAAGATTGCACTAATTCCCATTCTGGCCAATACTGTTAGCCTCAAATTCCTGGCCTTCAGAAACCATTACTGACCTGGGCCTGATCTGACTGTCCTACAATTCCTCATGTTCAAGTGCTTCCTACAAACTGCTTGCTGATCGTGGTCCATTTTCCATCTAACTGTTGGCCTTTCTGAATTTTTTTTTTTTTCAACCAAACTTTACAAAGACTTTGTTGGGACCAGTGAAAGCCAAGCATTAACTGTGTCTACTCATCAGCCTTTGACATAGGATGCCCACTGGACGTCATATGTTGCTAGGGCCAGAAAAGAGTGTTAAGTCAATATACTGCTTCTACCGACATTACTGAGAGCAACTCAGGGCTCTGTAAGGGCTCAAGGCCAGCACAGAGCAGGCCCACAATCTGCTAGGGTGAGTGCTGTGAGCCTGGGCTCAGAGAACACAGGAGCCCGTACAAGCACAACCTACCAAGCACAACCTAATCGGCAGTCTACCGATTAGTAATGCTCATGAACTTGTGTAAAGGAGGATTCCTAGGCCATTTGAAAAAAGGCTCTTTCACCCATTAACCTGTTAGCCTATGCATCTGCATCTGAAACAGGCACCTTGCAGTCACTTAGAAAGCAAGATAAATTTTCAGTAACCAAGCCCAATTATCAAAGCAGTAAAATGTGACTGCACACCAGTAACTGCTAGATTCTACAAACCCTAATCTAGTTTCCCCTCCAGGAGATGCCCGCAGCCATTCACTGTCCCCACAATGAGCATGGACTGGTTTTCCTTTGAGTTCTATTTCAGCCTCAGACTGCGGGTGCAGAGAAGTCTGTCCTCTCAGCAGAGCTGACTCACCAAGCAGGAAGCGCTTCTCTTCCCAATCTGCTAGTCAATAATCACCCCTCTAACTCTTAGGGTCCACCCCTGCCCATTCAAACCTCACATTCTCCAAATAGGTATGTATCTACACTAATAAAAGAGAAAAATGGTAACTGGCGTACAACCGCTACCCTTCCCATTGGCGAATCAGGGTGATATGCAAATTAACTGTCAGCCAAGATGGCCGCCCGCAGCCAGGCAGTTTGAAACTAACATGAGGCTTGCTTGCTTCAGTGACGGAGGACTCCAACGTTCCCACCTTGTTCCCACCTTCCCCGCCGGCCGCTGCAGGCCTCTGAGCCTGCAGTTTCAAACATTGTAACAAATACAGATGCTAAACAAAACTCCAGAAACCAGCTTTCAGCCAGCTGGGATCTGAGAGCTGGAGGTGATACAGAGTTTCAAGAACAGAAACCAGATACCTGCTTTCAGGAAAGAAGACCTAAGAGCTGGAGCCTCAGAGCTAAAGCTGGCCCAGAATGAAAAAAAAAAAAAGAAAAAAATGAGCAGTTGGGAGCTTCAGTCCCAGCCTGGAAACAGCCCTCAGCCCCTCACCCAGACTGGCCAGGCACCCCAGTGGGGACCCCCACCCTGAAGGGTGTGTGACCAGCTGCAAACAGCCATCATCCCCTCATCCAGGCTGGCCAGACACCCCAGTGGGGACCCCCACCCTGATCCAGGACACCCTTCAGGGCAAACCAGCCGGCCCCCACCCGTGCACCAGGCCACTATTCTATATAATAAAAAGGTAATATGCCTCCCAGCACCGGGATCAGCAGAGCCACGAGGCCTGCCGGCACCGGGATCAGCGTGACGGGGGGCAGCACCCAAACCACCTGATCACCCTGTGGCTCTGTGTTTGACAGGGGATGGGGCCACAACCCCCTGATCGGCCCTGCTCTGTGGGTGATAGAGGGTGGCGCCCCACCCCCTCCCCCCACGGGACCTGCTCCCACAGGACCTGCTCTGCGTGTGATGGGGTAGAGCCATAACCTCCCCATCGGCCCTGCCCTGAGTGTGACAGTTGCGGCGCCCCAACCCCCTGATCGGTCCTGCTCTGTGGGTGATAGAGGGCGGCGCCCCAACCCCCTGATCCACCCTGCTCTGTGTGTGACAGGGGGCGGTGCCCCAACACCCCTATCGGCCCTACTCTGTGAGTGACAGGGAGGAGCTCCCCAACCCCCTGATGGGCCCTGCTCTGTGCGTGACAGGGGTTGGCGCCACAACCTCCCCATCGACTCTGCCTTGAGTGTGACAGGGGGCGGTGCCCCAACCCCCCAATCGGCCCTACCCTGAGTGTGACTGAGGGTGGCATCGCAACCTCCCAATCCACCCTGCTCTGTGCATGGCAGGGGGCAGTGCCCCAACTCCCCAATTGGCCCTGCTCTGAGCCCAACCAGGGGCTGCACCTAGGGATTGGGCCTGCCCTCTGCCACCCGGGAACAGGCCTAAGCCAGCAGGTCGTTATCTCCCAAGGGGTCCCAGATTGCGAGAGGGTACAGGCCGGGCTGAGGGCCCCGGCCCCCCCGAGTGCACAAATTTTTGTGCACCGGGCCTCTAGTATATATATAAAAGGCTAATATACAAATTGTCCCTGGGAAAGTTCGACCAGGAGACTGGATCGACAGGTATGCACTGACCAATGGGGGGGGGGGGGGGGCGGGAGGGGAGGGCAGCTCCGAATAAAGGAAGGCCTTATTCACCAGCCAGGCCTAGGGACCCTACCTGTGCACAAATTTTGTGCACCGGGCCTCTAGTCACAAATATGATGATGAGCCAGGGTGCACACACAGTACCTAAGATGTTCTGTCAGGGGAAGGCTAGAGTGCACACACCCACTTCCCTCCTGGTGCCTGCACTGTAGGTGTGGACCATGGCATCAACACCTGGCATAGAAGTGCTGACTCCCAGAGCTCTATCAGCTGGCATACTTCCTCTGCAGGTGAATTAAATTGCTATCACTTACATTTAAACACTTTATCACTAGAGCTCTTGAAGGTAGAATTCTGTGTAAAATAAGTCTAGGTCACCGAGAAAAAAAAAGTGCCTAGATCCCCCCCCCCCAGAAAACTGCCATCACTAACTTCTATTCCTGTGTTATCACTGAAGTACTAGAAAAGCACTGTGCAGAATCCCTAACCTCTTGGTTACCTTCATGCCTCCCATGTTCTTTTTTTTTTTTTTAATATATTTTTATTGATTTCAGAGAGGAAAGGAGAGAAAGAGGTAGAAACATCAATGATGAGAATCATCAGGGGGCTGCCTCCTGCACACCCCACACTGGGGATCAAACACCAAACCTGACTGCACCCTGACCAGGATTCGAACCATGACCTCCAGGTTCATGCTGATGCTCAACCATTGAGCCACAACAGACAGTCCGTGGTCGTGTCACTCTCTACCCCTCCCCCCGCCCAATGTTCTTAATGAAACAAAAAAATACAAAATGTGCCCAACACAACTGTTACTAACATACCACTCTAGGCGGCCTGGCAGAGTCCCTGAACTCCTCAGACGCAGTGTGGGGACTTAGACACCTCCTGAGGCCTTCTGCTACTCTATCTTGGTCATTCACAAAATAAGGTGTTACTGAACAAAAGTGACCATATCTTTCCACCCTCAAGACCTTTCTCAAATCTCTCCTTGAATCAAAGAAACCTTACTCTGCTTGCAAAAACACCAACTCCTTACTCCTTTCCAATTGTAAGACTCCACTTTGAAACTGGAGGTGAAGCAGGGGAAAGGGTCCTTCCTTCTTCCAGAAAGCCTTTCACTATTACCCACCCACAGGTTTTTACTCATTATATGTTGTTGTAAGTAATAATTCAAAAGGTCCTATGTCCACTGGACACAGTCCCTACCTTTAGCTTAAAAATGGCAAATCAAATACATATTACTGCTATTAACCCAGAAAATAGGCAATTTTAAATAAAATATTTTTAAATATTTAATTCGTGTTGTGGCATCAAACTAATTGGTTACAATACTACTGGAATGGAAGCAGGCAAGACGTTGAAAAGAAACTGGCAAAGCTGGAGCAGCTTCCCAGGGGTCCTTCATTTCTGAGGACTTCCTAGAACAAGTCCACAGATGGGAGAAACAAACAGCCCATCCACTTAAATATTTTGTTCTTAACCTCATATCCCCTAGAGCAGCGGTTCTCAACCTGTGGGTCGAGACCCCTTTGGGGGTCGAACGACCCTTTCACAGGGTCGCCTAAACCATCAGAAAACACATATATAATTACATATTGTTTTTGTGATTAATCACTATGCTTTAATTATGTTCAATTTGTAACAATGAAATTGGGGGTCATCACAACATGAGGAACTGTATTAAAGGGTCGCGGCATTAGGAAGGTTGAGAACCACTGCCCTAGAGCTTTCCTAAAACACACAAAGGGCCCTAACTGGTTTGGCTCAGTGGATAGAGCGCCGGCCTGTGGACTGAAGGGTCCCAGGTTCGATTCTGGTCAGGGGCATGTACCTTGGTTGCAGGCTCATCCCCACTGGGGTGTGTGCAGGAGGCAGCTGTTTGATGTTTCTCTCTCATCCATGTTTCTTACTCTCTATCCCTCTCCCTTCCTCTCTGTGAAAAATCAATAAAAAATATTTTTTAAAAAAAACACACAAAGGGAAGTTTTTCCTCTATGACTCAGGATGGACACCACTGTCACCTATTAGATTCCTTCCATTAAAATAAAATAGAACACAATGGCCAACACTGTCCCTAGTACTTGTGAACTCAAACTGTATGCTATGTGTATACTTTTCAACTTTCCTAAACTCTGGATCCCACCATTAACTGCAGAACAGGAATCAACGCAAACAAAGTAGAAGGATCCAATTCAACCAGTACTTTCTGAGCACTCTGGCAGGGACAATGCTACAGGCACAAAGGAACACATCAAGGCCTACCCTGAGGAATGCACAGGGTTGCCCAGCACCCGCACACAAACACAGGCAAACTCTAAATGCCTCTGGGGGAAAGGTAGGGTGAGAATTTTAAAGGGCACAAAACCACATTCTTCCTTGAGGAAATCACTCTTCCAAAGACAACTGACACTTGCAACTGAGCCTGAGCCTAGACATGGACAATCTAGGTGTCCACCCAGAGATGGATGGATCCAGTAGTGTAGACATACAATGGAAAATTGCTCAGCCACAAAGAATGAAATCGTTGCCATATGTGGCATGTAAGGACCTAGTTAGTGTGTATTGTGCTAAGAGAAATAAGTGCCCTAGTGGTTTGGCTCAGTGGACAGAGCGTCAAACTAAGGGGACCCCAGGTTCGATTCTGGTTAGGGGCGCGTGCCCAGGTTGAAGGCTCGATCCCCGTTGGGGGGCATGCAGGAGGCGGCCGATCAGTGATTCTCTCTCATCATTGATGTTTCTGTCTCTCCCTCCCTCTCCCTTCCTCTCTGAAATCAATTTAAAAAAAAAACAAAACTAAAAAAGGGGGGCGGGGAGGGGAGGAGAGAAATAAGTCAGACAAACACCAAAGGATTTCACTTATATGTAGAATCTAAAAACCAAAACAAATGAATAAACAAAGCAGAAACAGTCCCATACAGAATGGACCGAAGATTATCAGCACCCTAACAAAGCTGGAGTATTCGGATATACTAATAGTTCTATAGCCTCGCAGCCATAAGCAACAGTTGCCATTGTTTTTCATTTACAATGGCAAAAATTTCTTACAAATTTCATATAAGGTAAAAAAAAAAAATGTGAGCAAACCAAGCCTAGATAAAATAAAGCTTCTGAAATAAGGTACCAAGGGTAAAGGACACAAGGACAGAACCTTCTCTACTTTGACATATACTGTAAACCTTAGAAATGTAACTATTTGTATTTTTCAGAAATTAATTTCCCCTCCTTAAAAACGTTCTTTAAATTTACTTCTTATGTAGGCTATGAAAACAAAAGGGGTCAGCTGTGATTTTTAAGTCCCCCTAAAAATACAAAGTTTATGGGGGGTGGGCGGGCTAGAAGGGGTCAATGGGGGAAAAGGGAACACATGTAATACTTTCAAGAAAAATTCTTTTTAAAAATACAAAGTTTGGAAAAACACTTTATAATCAAAACAAAAAATCATCAAATGTTTGCTACGTGGCTTATGCAGTGTCATTTTTCCAACTAGGCTTTAAAACTGGCTTTCCATTTCTAGCACTGTTCTTACCTTCGACCACTTGCTCTTCTTATTTAGCCCTTTTTCAAGTTTGAAGTTTTCCCAAATTCTATTCAGAGAAACTACAGGATTTGTTCAACCTTGTCACTAGCCCTCCCCCCATCCTAGTTCACTAATAAGCCTGCAGTTACCTGCCTTGCACCACGAGGTGGTGTCCTGGACAAATTTAAAATCAAACCAATTTTTAACACACCAGCATCCTAAATTCTAGACCAGCCGTCGGCAAACTACGGCCCGCCCGTTTGAAATGAATAAAACTAAAAAAAAAAAAAAAAAAAAGACCATACCCTTTTATATAATGATGTTTACTTTGAATTTATATTAGTTCACACAAACACTCCGTCCATGCTTTTGTTCCGGCCCTCCGGTCCAGTTTAAGAACCCATTGTGGCCCTCGAGTCAAAAAGTTTGCCCACCCCTGTTCTAGACTCATTTCCTAGGAAGTGAAAAGGCAAAAAGAAATAAAGTTCTTTTAAAATCCTGGTAAAGTATCAACGTACAAGGGCTGATTCTGCTCACTTACTGCTCAGCACAGCCACCAGAAGTGCTGTGCAATCACCCAGAAGAATTCACCAACATAGCAGCTGACCTTTACCCCCCTGGAAGGAACCAGTCACACCACTAAGGTGACATGGGGAGGATTACAGGGACCCGAAAAAAAATGAATTTAAAATATCTGCCAAGTTTTAAAGTGCCCTCTGAAGTTGTAAAACACACACATACACGCACACACCATAGACCAAACCTGGTTTTTGAGTTTGCTAGGTAGAAAGCTGTTGATACTGGTGACCAGTAGAACTGTAGATTTGAAACTATCCAAGAGAAAATATTCTTGGTTCTACCACTTAAAAACAATGGGATTGCTTAAACAGGAAAGCTATTGTATGACTCTTAGCTGCAGGTATCAGACAAGTTCCCTCACCAGCACTCAGTGCAGCGTATTACTCAACACTCCCCACCCTGTCCTGCAACCAGGAATACCTCCCAAGTACAGTTTTCAAATCCAAAAGAACAGACATATGTTTTGAAGAGAACACTGAACTCATCTGACATTCTTTTTTAAAGACTGAATCCCCCCACTTTCTCATCTTCAGTTCCACACTCAGCCCATTTCTTTCCCTCCCACTTCCTGTCAAGTCATCCACACCTCCCCAAATGCATGTTTTGCATAATCGGAAAGAACCCCAGCTCATCAGATGTAAATAAAGGTGCACTCGCCTTTTCATCAGAGTGCACACAGCCCCTAACCCCACAGCACCCGAAATCTCATTGGAAACAAGAAAAGTTGCATGAAACTTCCCAGAGAACCAGGGGGTGGGTGAAGTAATTTCTTAAACATTTATCTTCACAATTATTTTTTAAGAACTGTGATTACACCTAAAGGAGAATCAGCAAACATATTTCAAATTATGGGTTTATATTTCCCTTGCGGACTAAAAGGGGCCACATACTAAACCTGACAATTCAGGGGAGACCTGTGTGGCGGGCAGCCTTACAAACTCAGAGAAATTAAAACTTTTTAACTAAAAGCAGTTATTAGTGGGTAGTCATGGCCTAGAGCAGTATTTTTCCCTAATAATTTTTTTTTAGTATTTCTTTGTTGATTTCAAAGAAAAAGGGAGAGGAGAGAGAAACATCAATGATGAGAGAGGATCACTGGCTGCCTCCTGCGCGCAACCCGCCCCGACCTCAACCGGGTGGTTCATATAAGTGGACGCTCAACCACTGAGCAACGCGGGCCCGGCCTTAAGAATCTTCACCTTAACTCAGACCGCGTTGTCTTTTTGCATCTAGGATAAAAAACCTGATAAACAAGCCATTGCAATAAGAAATTTCCTTTATCTCTGGTCCCCTCCAAGTGCACGCACAGACCAGAGCAGAGTCCACAAATCCCCTCATTGTTTTTATTAACCAGTTAACAATTGACTAACTATCCCGTACCCATCTAGGTAAAAAGTGTGTATCATTTTACTTCTCATCCAATCCCATGGTTCCCCCACTTTGCTTTCTCCCACCTTCCTAATCTATGGCCAATGAATTTCAAGCAACCCAATTACATCTCCTTTTTGACTTTAATGTATAAAAAAATAAGGTGCAAGACTGGCATTTTCCGGAACATTTTCTCAATCTGTTGAGGTTTCTGCTCCAGCCATTGTCATCAGTTTGGCTCAAGTAAACTCATAAAAATTCTCTACAGGTTTGAACGTTTCTTACGATGACTCCCTCTTTTGGTCATTGAACTTTTCAGTCAGCTGCCTTAAAAGATCCAATAGGCCCGGGTCACAAAATCTCCCTAGGAATCCACAGCTGAAATGCAAACGTTGAAACCGCAGGCAGCCCCCCCGGGGGAGGTGTGACCTCTCCACCCCGCCTCCTCCCCGCGGCAAAGCCAGCGGGCGGGGAACGAGGGTGGCCTGTGGGACCGGGACCCGCACCGGCACCGGCTCCGAGAACCTTTTCCGAGGCGACACCAAGTGTCCCTTTTGCACCCCTTGCATCCTTCCCATACTTGGGCAAAAATGGCACAGCTTCAGTTACATAAGCCGCGGTACGGAGAAGTGAAACGGGCGTTGTTGTGCTCAGGGACAAACTTTTCAGAAGCCCGAGGAGAGTTCTGGAAGCGTCCCCTCGCCCCGCCCGCCCGCGGTGCGCCGCGGGCACACGGACCCCGTCCCCGCTTTAGGAGAGTCTACCTTCCGGGGCCAGAAAAGGGGGAGAAGCCGGCCTCTCCCGCCGCAGGCCCTCGGCCGCTCCTGGGAGGGCACGGCCGGGCCGGCCGGACGGGGGCGGGGGCCCGGACGACCGCCCGCACGAGTCCCGCCCCCCAACCGCCGGCGCGGGTCGGGACCCCGAGACAGGACGAGACCGGCCTGGAATCAGAACCGTGCCCGGCCCTCCGGCCCTGGCCCCACACGGGTCCCCGCCGGCCTTCTGCCCCCGGCCCCGACCCTAGCCCCGGTCCCCGGCCGCCGTCCCCAGCGCGGCCTCACCAGCACGCGGAGCCAGCGGCGGGAAGGCGGCGGGGCGGCAGCCCGGTCTCTTCGGCTTCTGAGCGGCAGCGCTGGTGACGGCGGCGGCTCCTCGCGCTTTCCTTTCTCCTTTCTCCAACAACAAACAGGAAGTGCGTCACGCGGCGGCGGCGTGCCGCGTTCACTTCCGCCCGGCCTGAAGCCGCGCATGCGCCTCGCCCGCCCCAGCCTTCCCGAAGGTTCTCGGCGGCTGGGCCGCGCTGCGCCGCGGAGGGCTGCTTCCGGCCGAGTCCCCGCCCCCGGGGGCCTGACGGCGGCGCCCGGAAACGCGGGGCGCGTGCGCTGTAGGCCGGTGGTCTCGGGGTCGTGCACCTGGACCTAGGGTGGCGCCACGCGCCTGTCCCTCAGTCTCTGCGCCGCCTGCGTCACCACCGGTCCCACAGGGGACACTTGCGCGCAGCAGGCGCAGGTGGGGCCGGGCTAAAGAATGAACCTTGACCCGAGGGAGCCGGGGTGGGACTGGACGCCGTGACCCTGACCCCGTGGAAGGGGCGGGGGGGGGGGCACTGGAAGCTGTCGCCAGGCCCCAGGAAGTCCGTGCGATGGTGTCAGCGCAGAGGCGGGGCCTGAGCTCGGCTCCGGGCCCGGGTGTCTGCTGTTCCCCCCGCGCGTGACACCACGAGCACCCTCCGCCCTAACCAGGCCCCTTAGGAGATGAGGGCTGCGGGGTCCAGCCCTGCACCCTGCGTGCTGCCTGGGCGGGCCCGCGCCCTGGCTCGCCGCCACCTTCCCAGCGAACCACCTGCTGGGCCTCACCCTCTGTACGGAGCGGGCACCGCTCCACGGAGCTGGCAGGGCCTTCAGGTCCCAGGCCCGCGTCGGCGGCGCTGGCATGGCCTTGGTTCTGGTCCAACCTACTTCAGAACAAAAGGTCGCTCATTGTGTTGCCACCTGAAACTGATAGACTGTATGGAAAATAATATTTTTAAAAGATTGCTTCATATTGTGCGTATTTATTTCTCATGTTTCTGGAACCCTTCTTGTATTATGTCGTTTTTTAGCAGATGACCAGTTAGCACAGGAAATTTATTTTTCTGAATCAATTCTCTAGGTTTGTAAATGCCTGGTCAAAAAGAAGGAATAACACTATCAGGTTTCAGTATGGACATCTCACGATAAAACTGAAGATAATTTCAGCAGAGGCTGGAATTTCATTCAGATCTATGCAGTTTGGCACCGTCACATGTCACCATATCTGCCAGCAAGTTGATGGAGTTTTATTTCCCTTCCAGTGTTGACAGTACTATCATGTGACACTTTGCATTTAAATAAGTCCCGACAGCAAGTGTGAGCTAATCTTGAAATACAGACAGCACAGATGCATGAATTTTAAATAGTAAGTGGTAAGCTAGCCACAAATAACTTCTTCCTCCCTGAAAAAATAAAAGATTTATTGAAGCGTCTGTCAGTGTGGTGAACTGTACGAGAAAAACCGGCTAGTACGAAACAAGGCACCAGTACTGATGGACACAGTGGCATCCTGGGGAGCAGAGGGTAGACACCTGGAAAAACGGAGGTATTTAAGGAGCTCTCTGTGGGACAGCACACAGCTCTTTCGAGTAAGATTAAGGATTTATTCCAAAATTCATGTCTGCACAGATGGTGATACTGGAAGCTCTAGCTCAGAGGACCATCACTCCAAGTGGAACAGCAGGACTTGAACAGGAGGGTCCTGGGTGGTGTGCTCAGTGGTTAGACTCGCAGGGGTGGGCAAACTTTTTGACTCAAGGGCCACAATGGGTTCTTTTTATATATATATATATATATATATATATATATATATATATATATATTTTATTGATTTTTTACAGAGAGGAAGGGAGAGAGATAGAGAGTTAGAAACATCGATGAGAGCGAAACATCGATCAGCCGCCTCCTGCACATCTCCTACTGGGGACGTGCCCGCAACCCAGGCACATGCCCTTGACCGGAATCGAACCTGGGACCTTTCAGTCTGCAGGCCGACGCTCTATCCACTGAGCCAAACCGGTTTTGGCTACAATGGGTTCTTAAACTGGACCGGAGGGCCGGAACAAAAGCATGGATGGAGTGTTTGTATGAACTAATATAAATTCAAAGTAAACATCTACACTAATAAAAGAGAAACATGGTAATTAGTGTCACTCCGCTACCCTTCCCATTGGCTAATCCCCCTGTCACTCACAGAGTAGGGCCGAGATATGCAAATTAACTGGCAGCCAAGATGGCGGCCGGCAGTCAGGCAGCTGATGCGAACAGGGAGGCTTGCTTGCTTCAGTGATGGAGAACTCCAATGTTCCCTGCCTGACTTGCCGGCCTCTCAGCTGCAACTCTCAGCAACTATGTTGCGAATAAAGAAGCTAAAAAAACCCCAGAAACCTGCTTTACTCAGATGAGCTTCAGCCAGCCGGACCGCAACATTGTATCAAATACAGACGGTAAACAAAGGCCAGAAACCTGTTTTCAGCAGCCGAGGCCTCAGAGCTAAAGCTGGCCCAGAATAAAAAAAAAGAAAAAAAGAAAAAAAAGGAGCGGTTGGGAGCTTCAGTCCCAGCCTGAAAACAGCCCTCAGCCCCTCAGCCAGACTGGCCAGGCACCCCAGTGGGGACCCCCACTCTGAAGGTGTGTGACCAGCTGCAAACATCCATCATCCCCTCACCCAGACTGGCCAGGCACCCCAGTGGGGACCCCCACCCTGAAGGGTGTGTGACCAGCTGCAAACATCCATCATCCCCTCACCCAGACTGGCCAGGCACCCCAGTGGGGACCCCCACGCTGATCCAGGACACCCTTCAGGACAAACCAGCCAGCCCCCACCCGTGCACCAGGCCTCTATTCTATATAGTAAAGGGGTAATATACCTCCCAGCACCAGGATCAGCGTGACAGGGGGCAGCGACCAAACCCCCTGATCGCCCTGCGGCTCTGTGTGTGACAGGGTGCGGCGCCCCACCCCCCCAACCCCCACGGGCCCTGCTCTGTGTGTGACGGAGTAGAGCCATAACCTCCCCATTGGCCCTGCCCTGAGTGTGAGAGTGGCAGCGCCCCAACCCCCTGATCGGCCCTGCTCTGTGGGTGATAGAGGGCGGCACCCCAACCCCCTGATGGGCCCTGCTCTGTGCGTGACAGGGGGCTGCGCCCCAACCCCCTGATTGGCCCTGCTCTGTGCGTGACAGGGGGTGGTGCCGCAACCTCCCCATCGACCCTGCCTTGAGTGTGACAGGGGGCGGTGCCCCAACCTCCCAATCGGCCTTACCCTGAGCGTGACTGAGGGTGGCATCACAACCTCTGGATCGCCCTGCTCTGTGTATGACAGGGGGCAGCGCCCCAACTCCCCAATTGGCCCTGCTCTGAGCCCGACCAGGGGCTGCACCTAGGGATTGGGCCTGCCCTCTGCCACCCGGGAGCAGGCCTAAGCCAGCAGGTCGTTATCTCCCAAGGGGTCCCAGACTGCTAGAGGGCACAGGCCGGGCTGAGGGACCCCCCTCCCCCCCAGTGCACAAATTTTTGTGCACCGGGCCTCTAGTCATTACATAAAAGGGTACGGTCTTTTTTTTTTTTTTTTTTTTTAGTTTTATTCATTTCAAACAGGCCGGATCTGCCCACGGGCCGCAGTTTGCCCACGGCTGGATTAGAGCATCATCCGAGCACCACAGGGTCTCAGGTTGGATACCCAGTCCCGGTCCAGGCGACGGTGGAAGGCAACCAATCGATGTGTCTCTCTCACATCCTCTCTCTCTCTCCCCTCCTCCCTCCCTCCCACTTTCTAAAAAAATCAAAGGAAAAAAGTATCCTTGGGTGAAGATTAACAAAAAAAAGTGGACAGGTCCTGTGTGGAGCCCAACAAGGGAAGCCCAGCAGTGACACATCAGATCCATGGGAGGCTGGACAGAAGCCGGGAGACTGACTGCTTCGTAAAAGCAGATAACAAGCTGGACGTGCAGGCTGGTGGCAGGTGCTTCCCTAGGTGCCTGGCACAGCCTCCGGAAATAATAGCTCTTCGTGCCACGCCCCTTTGGAAACTGATAGAAGCTGCAGGCTTCTCTCCAGCAAAATGTGCCAGTGATACGAGGGAGGCTGCGGGCACACGCGCACCCTGCCAAGCCCACGCAGGAGTCCAGGAGCCTCCGTTTGTTGGGGACTTTGGAACGGCACTGGTGTTAGACCCATGGGTCACACTGGCCCCGGGTTCCGCAACCTGGGTACTTGGGTTCTGGCGAGGCAAGAATTCAGAGCCAAGACCCAAACTGTACGTGAACATTTATTGGGTAAGTCGTAGAGGTGGGAAAAGTAACTCCTAAAAGAAATGGCTTAGGAAACAGGTTACAGAGGTAAAGGAAGGGCCCTTGGAGCTGGGGAGTGAGGAAGCGAATGGTCAAGTGCGGGGGCGGGGGGGGGGCGGGGCGGGGCGGGGGGGCGGGGCGGGGCGGGAGGGGAGGGAGAGCACTCCAGGTCCTCCACCCTGAGGGTTTTAAGGGTGGAGATTTTAGGGGTGGTCCCAGGAGGAATATCTCAATAGAACATTCAGCAGTTTCCCAGGTGTATTCTTTCAGGGTTGGGGTCTCCATTGGTTGAGTGGTGGGCTGCACCAGGGCAAGGGGTCATTCATTATTCTATGCAGCTGTCCCCGAGGGCAGCCATGGGGTCTCTGCTCTGGTTTTGGTGCTCTTCTGGACCTGGCGTGGTGCTGACATACAGCTGAGGCCTAGATGTTATCAGGAGAAAACATTAGGCGGTGCAAAGGGCAAAACCAGTGATGTGCTGGGGAGGAAAGGTCACCTGGGCAACGTCCACCTACAATTCATCGTCAATTTCTAGGCACCGGGCTTTCCGCCCCGGTGACCTGTCCCCGGCTCATCGTCCTTGCTCTGCTCACCTCTAACTGCCTCCCACGAGGTGAAGGTCCTTCCTGAATGACAGCTGTCAATCTTTATCGAACTGTGAAACTTGCCTTTGATCCCAGGATAACGTTTACAGACATTTGCCCTAAGACAGGAAATGCAGTGTTACGGAGAAAAACCACAGGCCCACAATGGCCTCGCTTGCACTAAACCCATGACACCGAACTTAGACCTGATACCAGACCTCCGTGAGTGCTGCTTCAGCCTCTCCCAGAAGCACAGTCTTAATTAGGCAGTCTGGAATTTTCTGGCCTTGCATGATAATACCCTGTCCAGTCCCTTCTCTCCAAAAGATGAGTTATGGTCTAAAAATAACGCTTTTTTTTCTTTTGCTCCTTTGTCCGACCCTTCTCCCTGTACAGACTTCCATTTTGGACTGGGACAGGACAGTAGGAAGCTGGGACAAGTGGGACAGGGATACTGAGACGACAGTTAAACAGCAGCTTGGAGCCATCTCTGCCTGGCCGGTGTGGCTCAGCTGGTTGAGCATCACCCCCTGAACCAGGATGTGGCTGGCTCCTGGTCAGGGCACAGACCTGGGTTTTGGGCTCAATCCCCAGCAAAGAGAGTGCAGGAGGCAGCTCTCTCTCATCAATGTTTCTATCTCTCCCTCTCCCTTCATCTCTCTGAAATAATTTTTTTTAAAAAACCACACACACATTGAAAAAACATCTAGAAAATCCTATCTTCCCTAAACCAGGGAAACTTGGAATAAATGGTTTGCACTTCTCCCAGCCACGGACAAAAGAAAGATGCTGGGTGGGAGAGGTCTGATTTTAGGCAAAAAAGGGGTGACAGCCCAGCTGGTATGGCTCAATGGTTGAGCATCAACCTATGAACCAGGTAGTAGTTCGATTCCTGGTCAGGGCACTTGCCCGGGTAGCGGGCTTGATTACTGTTAGGTCGGAGAGAGCCCAGGATCGGATACTTGCAGACGTGTGATGAGATAATGGACTCCCCCTGGAATTTCTAACAGATCAACGTGCCAGACACAGATACCAGCTTCTTCTCCCTGAATCAACATGACCCCGACACAGACACTGACTCCTTCCTGAATACCCTGCCGACCCCCTGCAGTGGAAACTTCCTCAGCTGAATACCTCAGCTCATGTCCCCACCCCTCACCCAACCGCAGTATAAAAAAAGCGCCCCCCTCCCTGTTGGCACGAATCCACGTGCCCTGTCTTTGGGGTCTGTGGGTCGCCCGGAGACGCAGAATAAACCTTTCCTTTTGTTTCTTTGACTCGACTCTCTTTATTTCCTATGCCGCCTCCTGAGCCACCCAACCTAACAATTCCCAGTGAGGGGCGTGAAGGAGACAGCCAATCAATGATTCTCTCTCAGCACTGATTTTTCTCTCTCTCTCTCCCTGTCCCTTCTTCTCTGAGATCAATAAAAATATATTATACTAGTATATGTGAGGAAGGGCTCACCTGTCCAAACGTCAAATGGCGAACTGGGAAGCAGAAGCATGGCGAACATAAGACTGAATAACACTCTTGAGAGCAGGCGCCCATTGTTCAGGATCACAACGTATTTATTCAGTCCCTCCTCTGGCTCCTCATTGGCCGAGGACTATTTGGTCACCTGTTTCTGTCTCCCATTGGGACATTTAAAATATTGGGCTGAGACCTTTCTAGCAGTCTCCACCTCCCCCTGTTAAGCCTGGGGGTTCCCACCATTTGCTGGCCCACTTGCGCAATTCTTTGTTCCTACATCCTCTTCTCTCCTCCCCACATTCTGCTTGCCCTGAGGAAATTCAGAAAATTCCATCCGAAGCCGACCATGCTGGAGATGGATCACACAGGAGGTGGTCAATGGGGAGGGGAGGGGACATATGTGATACTTTCAAAAATAAATAAATAATAAATAAAAGCCGGTCATGGCAGGTAGTCAGGTTCTAGGCAGGCATCTTCCCTGACAAAGGTCAACCTTTACCTTAACTGAATCTTCTATTGTCTTTTTGCATCTAGGATAACAGACTTGGGATGTCAGGGTAATTTCCTCTCCCCTGCCCCCACTCTTCAGGGTGCAAGCAATGCACCAGAGCAGAGACCACAAATCCCATCGTTGTAATTGCTATCCCATTAGTGACTGTTAACTATCCTGCACCCACCTCTGTAAAAGAAGTATATGGGGGGGGGGGGGGCAACGGGGGAAAGGAGCATATGTAATACATTCAACAAGAAAGATTTATTAAAAAAAAAAAAAAAAAAAAAAGACGTGTATGTCTATTTGTTTTACTTTTTATTTAATCCCAGAAGTTTCCCCAGTTTGCTTTCTCCGGCCTCCCTGATCTCTCTCCAGTGGAGTTCATGTAACTCCTTATGCTTCCTTTGACTGTAATGGATAAAATAAGGTGCATTTTCTCAGTCCATTGAGGTTTTGCTTCCTGGCAATTGTCATCAGTTTGGCTCAAATAAACTCATAAAAATTCTTTCAGATTTGGACATTTCTTACTTTGACATAAGTAATGAGATTGTTTGGCAGGTTTCTGTTAGGTCCATGAAGGAGGAAGGACCAGGCCAGAGAGGTGAGGGATTACGAATTTACTCGATCATCCACACACCAGGTGGCTGAGCCTGGATGGCTCCAGCCCCGAGTGATGGGAGCCAGCAGCTTTTAAAGGACTTTTGGCGCCTTTTTTCTGTGCTTTACGCAGACTTCTTTACGCAGACCTGGAGGGGAGAGAGTGGAAGGGTGACCACCTGGGGTCCTCAGGAGAAGGGCACAGTGACCGGGAGGGACCTGGACTTCTTGCCGCCACTTTATTAGGAGACACAAATTATTTTATTAGACAACTAAAGGAAACGGTGACTCTGAAAGCCTTGGGAACATTTCAGGGTTATAAAAAAATATTGAGAATCTCCATCATTAGCTGCGATGGGTGAAGAAAAGGAAGAGAGTGAGACTCAGTCCACCGGGTTGTGGTTGGGCCGGCGAGTTTGCTCTACAGACATGGTAGTCAGAGGAAGAGGCAGGCTGGTGGGAGGAGAGAGTGGAGATCCATAAACAGAATCCTCATCTAAATGGGAGTCGGCCTTTCCTCTCTGAAAACACAGTCCTCTCCTTTTGTTTTTGGTGGAAGTGGAGTTCTTGGAATTTGGGGATGGAAAGAATTTCCTGAGACCCCCACTGGAGGATGGGGTTTCATGGAAAGCTGTATTAATGATGTAAAATTCCGGGTGTTTCCCTCCAAGGGCCCATCTCTGACTGTCTTGCTATGGAAGAAATCCAATCCTGTCTTCAGCAGGACCAGAATAAAAGCCACTGCCCAGAATTCCTGCTCCGTATTACAGTCCAGTCCTGCATCTGCCAGCTTAGCTTGTGCTCCCAGCTAAGTCCATTGCGTGTGGGGTCTGCACAGCCATGGGCCATGCAGCTGCTTAAAACAACTTGGCTGTGGAGGTGAGCACACAGGCGAGGGGGGGTCATGGAGCAAGAGAGCAAGAGGGGAAAAGGGAGGGGGATTTTAACTTTCCAAGGTTTTGCACGGTTCTGATGGGGTCCACCCCCAGCCAATCGATTGTTCCCCAGGCTAGACTGACTGACAAGCACCTTCCACACTTCACCTGAATTCACCGAGCATGCGCCCATCTCCTCTTCAGTTCGACCCCGCCCTGTGATCTGCAGGGAGTGCATGGCGGCTCCCTCGGAGCGGGAGGGGCAGCTTGCCGCCAGCTGACCATGCTTATAATGTCTGGCCTCCCCTTTGCTCCCTTCCTACTGTCGGTGTTAATAACCAGCTACTGACAGTGGTAACACTTTGTCCTGTGGACTGGGTGTGGTTTGCCATTAGACCACATATCTAGAACTGCCACTCTTTTTTTTAAATTAAATCTTTATTGATGAAAGTATTACAGATGTCCCTCTTTTTTCCCCATTGACCCCTTCCATTCTGCACCCGCCCCGGGCTTCACCACCCTATTGTCTGTGTCCATGGCTTATGCATATGTGCGTACAAGCTCTTTGGTTGGTCTCTTCCCAGCCACCCTCCCCCATCTTCCCTCTGAGAGCCAACAGTCTGGTCCATGTCTTCATGTCTCTGGATCTACTTTGTTCATCAGTTTATTTTGTTCTTTAAATTCCACGTATGAGTGAGACCATGTGATATTGTCGTTCTCTGACAGCCCAGGTGACCATGCTTATAATGTCTGGCCTCCCATTTGCTGTCTTCCTATTGTCAATATTAATAAACTAGCTACTTATGATGATAATACTTTGTCCTGTGGACTTTGGTGTGGTTTGTCATTAGAGCACATATCTACAACTGCAATTCTTTTTTTTCTTTTTTTACCTTTTAAAAAAATATGTCTTTATTGATTTTAGAGAGAGAGAAAGGGAGAGAAACATCGATGTAGGAGAAACATTGTGTCCTGCAACGCCCCCTACTGGGGATGGAGCCCACAACCCAGGCATGTGCCCTGACCGGGAATCAAACCGTGACCTTTTGGTGTACAGGACCATGCCCAACCAATTGAGCCACACCAGCAAGAACTGCAACTCTTTGTTGTTCCTGAATAAACCCATTCGCGGGAGAAATAATCTGGCTGTCTATTTGTGTGAGGTGAACAATGTTGGCCACAGGGAGGGGGAGGTGATCATGGGGAAAAACTAACACACGGGAAGAAATACAATCTCTAGGGAAGAAAAGCCAAGTGCAGGCTTGGGGTTTATCTGGTTTCATTTTGCTGTTGTTTCTGGTTGTGACCTCAAAGACACTCCCACATACTTCTCATCAAATAGCAGGTGGACAGAAAAGGAATTGGAGACGCCAGAGAGAAAAGTGATCCTCACAGGAGTCGGCCTCGGAGGAGGTCTGGAGCTTCGGGACTAAGACAGAGGAACTGACTGAAGAGGAGGGATTTACACGTCTCCCTTCAGAGCCGACAGGAGGTGGAGGAGGGTGGGGAATGAGCAGGCTGGCCGCGATGCTCCTGTCTGCTGGCCAGACCTCAGCACAGGAGGCTGGGGAGCATGGTGTTCGGGACAGTTGTGGGGGTGTTTGGGCTGGCAGACACAGCTCATGCCTAAAATCAAGCAGTGGAGAAGGCCCCTAACCTGCTCAGAAAAAGGAGCCAGGAGGAACGCATTGATCTCGACTCCACCTGCCGCCTCCGAACCCACGTTCCTCAGAAGGGGGGCAGGGCAGGCTGCATGGGAAACCCTTGTCCCATTCTTGGGGGGGTGGGGCGAGAGGCCACAGAGGGAAACCAGCTGCTTTTTTTAACAACTGGTAGTCAATTTATTAAAAAGGTTGATTTAAGCACCTGCGATGGTGACTTCCACCTCGACTCCTGCTCCGTCCGGATGGAGGTCATCTGCTCCAGTCTCAGAGGCTGTGCAAGCCAGGGCGTGGCTGTGGGCCCTGGTGGGGAGCCACCCAAGTCTTAGCGCCGCCCCTCAGCCTGATTTTCTTGGTCAGAGATAGACTGGTCCTTCCACCTCGAGATTCTCTGCCTTTGGGCCTCAGGTCAGGCCCGCGCACACCTTCTCCAGGGGCGGCGCAGCGTTAGACGATTCCAGTCCCGCGAGGCGCCACCTCGGGCTCCACCGGTGTCTTTTTGTATCTCTCACGGCTGCGGCTGCGGCGTGGCTGCTCACCTGACCTACTCGTTCCGCAGAGCGGGTCTTCCTCGGAGAGCGAGCCACCTGCTGCGAGCAGCGGCAGCGGCACCGGCCCAGGCACGAACGGCCCCCAACACCCGATAAAATGCCAGTGTTGCTGCCACAACTTTAACCGCGCACAAACCTCGGTTTCCCTGCCTGTAAAATAGGAATAGCAGTGGCTACTGTGTCTCATATGGTCATTGGGAACAATTAGTTCTCTGCGCTCCCCAGATAAGAGGTGTGGAAGCACATATTCTATGAGAAATGGGCTGTTTCACATATTCACAAATATTGAAGATGTCTCTCTAATGAAAACACTGCCTCCCAGTCTCAGAGAAACATGTTAATCACAAATCTCAGAGGCACCAAGATTTCACAGAATTCTACATCTGTGAGTGGTTTATGTTTTAGCTTTCCTGCCTTCGAAACAAATTGCCCAGCTCTGGCCGGGTGGCTCAGTTGGTCCCATACACCACGGATGCAGGTCTGATCCCTGATCAGGGCGCATGCAGGCATCAACCAATGAATGCACCAATAAGTAGAACAACAAATCTCTCTCTCTCTCTCTCTCTCTCTCTCTCTCTCTCTCTTTCTCAAATCAATACATAAAATTAAAAACAAACCAATTGCCCAGAATTGGTATCAGAACCAATTGGTATCATTCTGATAAGTCAGAACACAGTCACTGTGTTCTCGTCCCACCTACACACACATTCTCACCGCAATTCACTTCAAGGCACATTGCTAAGCGGGGACAGGCACGGTGTGGGGCAGTGTGCACCTTATGCTGTCTTTTGTGTAAAAGGGGGGAAAATGATGAATTTTTGGACTGGGACCCAGATTCTTTGTCCGCCGGAATCAAAGAATGAATCCACGGACAGAAAATGGTATAGCAAAGGTGGAAATTTATTGAAGAATAGATACAGACTCCCACGTGGGGGAGAGGGAAGAGTCCCACAGAATGAACGTAGGGAGGGAGAAAGGGTCCCACAGAATGAACTCCCACGGAGGGAGGGGGAAAGGGTCCCACTGAGTTCCTTTTCCCTATGGCTTATAAAGGCTGCAGTGCCTGTGTCCTGATATCCCCTCTGATCGGTCAATATTCCCCTTGAATTGGTTACTATAGTGATTCCTAAGGCCCTCCTCCCTCATAGTCCTTCCATTTCTCTGGGCTGTCTTCTTTTCCATCTGAATGAAGAGCTTCCTTCTCTTTTTGTAAATACAGACCTTTTCTGGTACTTCCAGTTCCCGTGTCTTATGTAAATGCCACTGGTGCTGCTCCCTTGTCTTATGGAGATGTGAGTGCACCTGCTTCCTGTGTTATGGACATGTGCCTTCTCCCAGGCTGCAGTCCCATGCTTTTCCATGGACCCCAATTCCAAAAATCCCTAAGCCTGCCTATACCCCGCTAAAATTCCTGCCTCAGTAACAATAATTTTGCTTTCATACAGAACTCTGACATTCCACCCGGTTGTGCTGGGGGCACAACCGGGAGGTGAGGGGGGACAGGGGTAAAAATGAGACTTTTCCCTATTACAGTGTCAACTATGTGAATGTTATTGATGGAAACTGTTTCCAAATTAATTTTACAAGAAAGCAGTAGAGAGGTGGACCTGTACATAGCAAGTGTGGATGAAAGGGGCCACATGCTGACCTGACAGCTCAGGGAAGGCCTGCATGGCAGTCTTGCAGACTCAGAGACCTAAAGTAACCACAAAGGATGGTCTGAAATTAAACCTTAACTAAAAGCAGTTACGGTGGGCAGTTCCGTCCTAAGCCGATATCTTCACTGATAAGGTCAACCTTTACGGTAACTGAGCCTCTCTGTCTTTTTGCATCTGTGATAACATGTCCCTGGGATGTCTGGGTAACTTGTGACTTCCCTGTATCTGGAGCCCCTGGGGCACAGCCAGGTGTGCTGGGCCCAGGACAGATGCCACAGATTCCCTCATTTATCATGTTAACTGTTCCTGCACCAACCTAAGAATGTGTCCATCATTTTACTTTTTATCCTATCACAGAGGTTTCCCCGCTTCGCTTAATCCCACCTCCTTAAATCTGTCACCAATGAATTTCATGTATAAATGCGGATGTAACCCTGCCATTTTCCGGACCACTATCTCAATTCGTTGAGGTTCTGCTTCCCAGCATATGTCGACAGTTTGGCTCAAATAAACTCACAAAAATTCTTTACAGGTTTCAATGGTTTTTTTACATTAACACAAGGAAAGGGGCCGCTCTTGGGCCTGCAGAGCACAGGGTGGCATTAGTGGGGTGACACTTCACAGAGGTCCGCGTGCTGGGAAGGCTTCCTCGCACCCCACACACCGCTTGGCATGGCTGTGAATGCCACAGAAAGAAACCACAAACCACCCCTAGAGCCTGTCTGTTAACGTAAAAAATCCATTGAAACCTGTAAAGAATTTTTTGTGAGTTTATTTGAGCCAAACTGTCGACATATACCGGGAAGCAGAACCTCAATGAATTGAGATAGTGCTCCGGAGAATGGCGGGGTTACATTTGTATTTATACATTTGCAATCAAAGGAGGGACGTAGGTGGGTTACATGAAATTCATTGGTGATAGATTAAGGAGGAGGGATAAAGCAAAGCAGGGAAACCCCTGGGATTGGATAAAAAGTAAAATGATGGACACATACTTAGGGGGTGCAGGATCAATTAACATGATAATGAAGGAATTTGTGGTATCTGTCCTGGCGCCCAGCATATTTGGTTGTGCCCCAGGGGCTCAAGAAAAAGGGAAGTTACAAGTTACCCAGACATTTCAAGGGTATGTTATCTTAGAGGCAAAAAGGCAAATGGGCTCAGTAAGGATCAAAGTTGATCTTGTCCGTGAAGATACTGGCCTAGGACATAACTGCCCACCATCACTGCTTTTAGTTAAAGTTTAATTTCAGACCATCCTTTCTAGTTACTTTAGGTCTCTGAGTTTGCAAGACTGCCATGCAGGCCTCTCCTGAGCTTGTCAGGTCAGCATGTGGCTGAAAGGGCAAGGGCTACGCCCTCTATCTTACTCCGCATCACACCGACTTGCGCCCGGCCAATTGGCAGGGCCCACAGTCCTCTCTCCTCCCCTTACTCCAACCCCCCTATTAAACCCCTCTTCCCACGGGGCTCTCGTGCTCTCTCGGCCGCTTGCCGCCTGGTCTGTGAGTGTGGCTGACGGGGGGGGGGGGGGGGGGGGGGGGGGGCGGGGGGGTGCAAACTAGTTTGAATAAAGACTCTCTGCTTTTGCATTGGACTCAGCTGGCTCCCTGGTAGTGGTCTTTTGGGGATCTTGAAATCTGGGCATAACATTTGGGGGCTGGCCCGGGACCCCAAGACCCTCGAGGGACCCCCGATCTGGAGAGTCTAAATGGCTGCGGTAGATGTCTGTGTGTTGTGTATTCTATTCTGTGTGTTTGTGTGTTCTGTCCTGTGTGAGCTCACGGGGGACGTGTATTCCCCCCACAAGGGATGTGTATTCCATTCACGAGGGATGTGTATTCCCCTCAAGGATTTGAGACGAGGCGGGTAACTCCCACCGGTTTGGTGTAAGGCCATCATCTAGCTTTCGGTTTGGCTTCTGCAGAGTCGGAAGGTAGTTTTGGTTTTGCTTCCATGGAGTTGGAAGACTGTATTTTCGGGCCCTTTTAGTTGTCTGTGTTTGTATGTTTTTTCTGTGGACTTACTGGATGGACATTATGGGACAGACTCAAACTACTCCTTTAAGCATTATGGTCGTTTTAAAGTCAAGGGCTGGGCCAAGCCTGCTTGCCAGCCTCAGGTGTGGTTTTCCAGGGCCGCAGTGAGCCTTGAAGCCTAGGGCACAGGCCTGGGTGGAGCCGCCGTAAGTGCAGATCTTGGTGGTAGTAACAAATAATTTAAAGTCCTTCTTGTAATTGACAAAATTTAAAAATGCATCTAGGATTTCTGTGCATGTATAAAGAAAAAAATGGCTTAAAACTAATGCGCGCCGATTTTGGATAGAGTTTTGAGCTAGAGTCTCTTTGCAAATGTGCAGGATGGAGCCCAAGACTGATTATTTACCCAAAGGCTAAAATAAAGGCTGGCTAGATTCTAGCAGCAGGATTGGTATTTCCATAATAAAGAACAGTTTTTAAACACTAATAAAGATTGTTAAAAGGTTAACTTCAAGGCCAAAAAGGAAATTCAGTAAAATTGTCTCTGTTAAAATAATAATTTGGATTTGAATCTCAAGAAAAATCTAAATAGCCCAGGTAAAAGATGGCTATGCCCTTTAATGAAGGCTGGCTTCCCAAGGCAATTTCTAATGGAGGAAGGGCTAGCCTCTCTTCCCCCAAAAGAACAAGCAGGTAGGCAAAAATTTCCCACCAGTGGCAACTTCTAAAGACAGGTTTGCTTCCCAGTTTCTCATCCTTGGGAAAAAGAATGTAACTACTTTGCATTTTAATGGTTACCTGTTTCCAGTCAATGGCAGCCCAAGGCTTTGGGAGTTTGCTAAATTGAACAAATGCTAAAATGTCTTGCATTTTTGAAGTTTATTCTTAAAAATGTCACTAATTGAAAAATGCTAAATATTTGACTTGCCAGCTAAAAGGTTAAGGTTCAGATTGAATTGAAAAAAATTGTGTAATTTTGGTAACTAAATGCCTTTGCTTATCGGTCTTATTCTAATGAGATTTCTGTTTGTCCGCAATACAGCCACATGACTTGCCGCTCCCCTGGGGGCCGCCATCTTGAAACAGAAAAGGCCCCTCCCTCTGATTTAGTCAATCACAGAAGGAGTGTCTGCTCATTGAAGCAGGCTGGGATTTCAAGGGTAGAGTTTTAAGGCGGAGTTTTACTACAGAAATGTAAATAGGGCAGGAAGTGGGCTTGCCTCACGGATTTATTTAATACTATTTTTAAGCTAATCCCTTAAATCTAAAAAACCCTGCTTTCCTTAGACTAAGGACAATTAAAGATTATATGTTCCCTCCCTAAACAAAAGTTATGTCAAAGTCTTTAAAAGGGACTGATAGCAGTAATCCAATTTCTAAAGTGAACTATGGTAACAATTATTTCAGGTAAAAACTGTGGTTTCATACTGATCTTAAAGGGCACATTTTTCCTTTGCCTGGGAGGGACAGTGCAGCTGTCCCAGGGTCGGAGGGCTCCAGTTAACTTATCAACTCAATGTTCTGGAAACCCAGGACATGCCTCAGTTTAACCTAGATTACCCAAGGACTCTAGATAATGTGTTTATCCAAAACTGTAATTTAGATTGCATGCTGCCTCTGCTTCTATAAATTGCTTTTTTTGAAAACTAGGTTCCTCATTCCAAACCTTGAAGTATAGTCAATACCTTTGTGATCTTTTTGACTGCCTCTGTTCAGGAATTCAAACTTTTTAATGGGAAATATTATCTGTCTTTATTGTTTAAATATGTATCTTTGTTGTTTAAAATAATTTAGCTAGTGAAATTTCTGTTTATAACTCCTAAAAATATGAATGTATTGCTAATCTAAAACTATTTGTTTTCTAGGGACTTTAATTTGCTAAAAGGTATTTGTGGCTTTTCTAATCTGATTGGAACATTTAGGGGTGGGACTCACAATTCCCCAAGGCAGAAATTTTATGGACCCCTCCCTATGCTAAATTAAATAATATAGTCCAGAGTCATTTGGTTTACTGGTTAAAGGAAAGCAACGGGCCCTGGAATCTGTAAAAATGGCTAGAAATGAAGCTGATTAAATGTATTGAAAGAATTCGGTACCTGTTGCTGCTAGCAGAGAAGGGGCTGATATCCCCTTCTAGTGCACTCCCTTAAAAGAGGCCTGATTGCTGCTCTGCCACAAAGAAAACTGGTAGAAAGGCAAAAAAGCAGGGCCCTGTAACTAACAAACAGGGTTCACAAAAGGGCACTCTCCCTAGACCTGGGAGCCATCGGGACTTTGGAATTCTCCAAGGGAGAGGGAGTCTGGCTTGGAGATTGGCCGAGGCATCACTGGATTGGAAGAACCGGAGGCTGCGTATTGAACTTGTAGACTGCAGTTTGCTGGGCAGAGGCCCAGGCCCAGTGGTATAGGGGTCAAGCTACCAGTGTACAGCAAAACAACCTTCTCCTGTGACAGACTGTGTTTATCACTAGAAAAAAGAACTGGCCGCAGTGCACAGCCCTGACAGTAATCTGCAAAAAACTATATAAAAAACTCAAATAATGCCTCTCATGAACATGGCTCCAAAGAGGCAAGAACAATTTTGCCTTATATCGGAAACTTTAGTGTCACATGTTTAGTAGCAGAAAATTTGGCTGCCTGAAGCGGCCACGGTGCCAATATCATGTTTCATTGTATTAATATGTTATATTAATCTTCAATTCTCTTACAAATTTAAATGTAGCTGTAGCTGTGGACCGGTAATGGTCTACAGTCCTTAGTAGTCTTTGGAAATAACTGGGAAGTATCCAGTCTCCCACACTGAGAGACAGTGTTATAGCTATGTGTTAGCTATCCTGGAAGGGGACTATATGGAATAAACCCCAAAAATAAAAGGTGTCTAGCTGCCAGGAGGGCAGGTGATCAACTAGACAAAAAAAAATACCCATCAGATTTTGATCTCTATTGAGAAACAGTTGACAGTTGGCAGCATGTATACTGTCTTGCAGGCCTGCATAACTATGCCCATGTCAAGGATAATACAAACCTCAACTGTAGAAAGCTGGGAAAGGCCTATTTGGAATAGAAGGTTTGAGACATAGTTATACATAAAAAGAAGATTTAATGCCAACAGTTACTGTTTTGTTATAACTCTGAAAAATCCATAAAAACAAATTGGCAAGAAAAATAAAAAAATCTTAGAGCAGATCAGTATGTTTTTCTCCTTATATAATTCCTCTGAAATATTGGCAATACTAAATAAATCATGGCAATACATTTCTTTGCATAGATTCAATAAAACTGGTTCCTAATAATGATTTTATTAACAGAAAACTTTAACTAAAGTATCATGTTTTAAAAAGCCCTGTCTGAGCTCTAAAGACTTAAAACCAATAAAAATACCACGAAGAAAGCCTGATATCCTGCTTGGAAGTCCTGAAGATGGCTGGCGCTAGAGCGTCAGGCCCATGCCCTACCATCCACTGGCAGTTGGTTATAGTAGAAGGGGAGCAATAAGGATGCCTCTGCATCCCTGCAGAACCCCCACTCACTCTGGACTACAACAAATAGAAGGGCTACTGAGATGGGCCTTAAAGCCTAGAGCATGGGCTCAGGTGGAGTTGCTACAGGTGAGGGATTCACCTAACTCAGCAGATACTGCACGCAGGCCTGATGGCAGCTGGATGGCTTGGCTTCCTGGCCCTACGGGGCACATTAAAATTCAATCATGAAATTCCAACAAAAGTAGTCAGTTATCATTCTTATTGTGTTTATGCAAACATCAGGAGATAAATTAGTCTTGATTTGGCTTTTTGATAGCCATAGAAAAATTTTTGAAAAAATCCTATTTCAATAAAAATTATTAAAACTAAAATGGTTTCTTTCCCTTCCACCAAACCATTTGTTATAGTTTATCTCTACCAGGTCACAAGCCCAGCTCCTTCTGTGCCCAAGACATCAGGGAACCTAAATGGACAATAACACCCGCTGCCAATCACCCTCAAGAAGAGAGCAGAGATCTAAGATCCTGTAAGGTCTGGCCCAGTTTAAACCTTACACGTGGGCCGAGACCGGTTTGGCTCAGTGGATGGAGCGTCGGCCTGCGGACTGAAAGGTCCCAGGTTCGATTCCGGTCAAGGGCATGTACCTGGGTTGCGGGCACATCCCCAGTGGGAGATGTGAAGGAGGCAGCTGATTGATGTTTCTCTCTCATCGATGTTTCTAACTCTCTATCTCTCTCCCTTCCTCTCTGTAAAAAATCAATAAAATATATTAAAAAAAAAACTTACACGTGGGAGAACCAAGATGGCTGCATAGGTTAACGCCAGAGTTTGCTGCCTCCAACAACCACTTCAAAAATACAACTAAAAGACAGAAAGGACATCATCCAGAACCACAGGCTGAGGGGAAGTTCTACAACTAGGAGGAAAGAGAATAACATACCGAGACTCAGAGGAGGCGCAGTGCGGAAAATACAAAGGTGCGGAGATGCGCGCAGAGTGGGCTGGCGGCTGAGGGTGCGGTTGTCTGTTTCAATCAGGAGGGAGTTTCAGATTCTGAGGTCCAGATCCGGGCGAGTCTATAGGGACCCAGACTCAAATGGGAGAAGCGGGACTGTCTGGCTTCGGTTGGAACTCGAGGGCAGCTTTCTCTCCAAGGTTTGCAGCGGTTGCTGGGACTCTGAGAGGCAGAGCCCCCAGGACGGGACTGAGAGCAGCCATAACTGCTCACTCAGCCCGCCCTGTTGATCCCCTGGGACACGCCCTGCCCAAGCCCTGCACAGAGCCATTTGCCAGATAGCCTCAGGCAAAGGCTAGATTAGCACCTCCCCAGAGGACAGAAGTTCTCTCACTGCAGACACAACTGATTCTCACAGCCACTTGGCCTGGAGCTCAAATCCCCTCTAGTATTACCTACAACAATCAAGGCTTAACTACAAGAAGACTGCGCACAAAGACCACTAGGGGGTGCACCAAGAAAACATAAAAAAATGCGGAGACAAAGAAACAGGACGCAAATGTCAGAAATGGAAGATATAGACCTCAAAACCACACTTTTAAGGTCTTTCAATAATTTTCTAAAAACTGCCGATAAATGTAGTGAGATCCTCAAGAAATCTAATGAGACCCTCGATGTTGTGATAAAGAACCAACTAGAAATTAAGCATACACTGACTGAAATAAAGAATATTATACAGACTCCCAACAGCAGACCAGAGGGGCGCAAGAGTCAAGTCAAAGATTTGAAATGCGAAGAAGCAAAAAACTCCCAACCAGAAAAGCAAAATGTAAAAAGAATCCGAAGAAAATACGAAGATAGTGTAAGGAGCCTCTGGGACAGCTTCAAGCATACCAACATCAGAATTATAGGGGTACCAGAAGATGAAAGAGAGCAAGACATTGAAAACCTATTTGAAGAAATAATGACAGAAAACTTCCCCTACCTGGTGAAAGAAATAGACTTATAAGTCCAGGAAGCGCAGAGAACCCCAAACGAAAGGCATCCAAAGAGGACCACACCAAGACACATCATAATTAAAATGCCAAGAGCAAAAGACAAAGAGAGAATCTTAAAAGCAGCAAGAGAAAGAAACTCAGTTACCTACAAGGGAATACCCATACGACTGTCAGCTGATTTCTCAACAGAAACTTTGCAGGCCAGAAGGGAGTGGCAAGAAATATTCAAAGTGATGAATGCCAAGAACCTACAACCAAGATTACTTTATCCAGCAAAGCTATCATTCAGAATTGAAGGTCAGATAAAGAGCTTCACAGATAAGAAAAATCTAAAGGAGTTCATCACCACTAAACCAGTATTATATGAAATACTAAAAGATGTCCTTTAAGAAGAGGAAGAGGAAGAAAAAGGTAAAGATACAAATTATGAACAACAAATACACATCTATCAACAAGTGAATCTAAAAATCAAGTGAATAAATAATCTGATGAACAGAATGAACTGGTGATTATAATAGAATCAGGGACATAGAAAGGGAATGGACTGCCTATTCTTGGGGGTAAAGGGGTTTGGGGATGCAGGAAGAGACTGGACAAAAATCGTGCACCTACGGATGAGAACAGTGGGTGGGGGGTGAGGGCAGAGGGTGGGGTGGGAACCGGGTGGAGAGGAGCTATGGGGGGAAAAAGAGGAACAACTGTAATAATCTGAACAATAAAGATTTAATTTAAAAAATAAAAAATAATAAGAAAAAAGAAATCAATAAAATATATTTTTTAAAAATAAAAATGTTATGTTGCCCTAAAAAAAAAGGGGGGGGGATACAGAGGCAGAGCAGCATTGAGCAGACTGTCAAACTACAGTGGGAACCCTGGGGGAGGTTTGGGGGGAGTAGGAGATCCACCGAAGGACTTATATGCATGCATATGAGAATAACTAATGGGCACAAGATACTTGGGGGCGGGTGGGGGGGAAGCCGGGGGAATGTCAAGGGGGAAAAAAAAGGAGACATGTGTAATACTCTTTGTAATACTTTAAGAAATAAAAAAAAGAAAAAATATCACTTCTACTGTCGTGGTAAACAACCTGCTTCCCTATTTATAATGGTCTAGCCCTCTAGCAACTTCAGCATGAAATTATAGCTAATTTGTCTACAAGCGTCAGGTGGTCATAATAATCTGGCCACTCCGTATATATATGTAATTGATATCTACGCTAATAAAAGACAAACATGCAAATTGACTGTACCTTCACTATGCCTTAAGCCATGCCTACCAGCCAATCAGAGTGACTATATGCAAATTAACCCAACTAAGATGGCAGCTGGCAACACGGAACTGGAGCAAGCAGGAGGCTTCGCTGCTCCAGTGATGGAGGAAGCCAGGCTTCCCGCCTGCCCTGGCCAGCTCTGAGCTCCACTCAAGGCAACAAAGTTTCAATTATAGAAGATAAATAAACCCCAGATACCTGTTTTTTTTTTTTAATTCTTAATGAGTTTATTTGAGCCAAACTGATGACATATGCTGGGTAGCAAGATCTCAAATGCTCCTCAGAATAATAGTTTTGCAGTTTCTTTTATACATTTGAAATTTATTTTATTTTTTTATAATTTTTATTTCTAAGAGTATTACATATGTCTCCTTTTTTTCCCTCCCTTGACATTCCCCCGGCCCCTACCCCTGCCCCCCGGTGTCTTGTGTCCATTGGTTAATCTTATATGCATGCATATAAGTCCTTCGGTTGATTTTTTTTTTTAATATGTTTCATTGACTTTTTACAGAGAGGAAGGGAGAGAGATAGTTAGAAACATCGATGGGAGAGAAACATCGATCAGCCGCCTCCTGCACATCTCCCACTGGGGATGTGCCCACAACCCAGGCACATGCCCCTGACCGGAATCGAACCTGGGACCCTTCAGTCCCCAGGCCAATGCTCTATCCACTGAGCCAAACCGTTTTCGGCTCAGTTGATCTCTTAATCCCCCCCCCCCCAAACCCTCTCCAGGCTTCCCACTGTAGTTTGACAGTCTGTTCAATGTTGTTCTGCCTCTGCATCTACCCCTATTCATCAGTCTATACTGGTCCCCATTATCTGTCCCAACCTCACTGGAGCAGTCCCAACCTCACTGGGGCCGTCTCAGCCTCACCGGGGCCGTTTCAACCTCACCGGGGCCATTTCAACCTCACCGGGGCCATGCCGACCTCACCAGGGTCGATTCAACCTCACCGGGGCTGTCTTGACCTCACTGGGGCCGCTTCAACCTCATCGTGGCCGTCTCGACCTCACTGGGGCCGTTTCAACCTCATCGGGGCCATCCCGACCACACTGGGGTCGTTTCAATCTCACCGGGGCCATCCTGACCTCACCGGGGCCGTTACAACCTAACCGGGACCGTCCCGACCTCACCGGGGCAGTTTCAACCTCACTAGGGCCGTTTCAATCTCACCAGGGCCGTTTCAAACTAACCTGGGCCGTCCTGACCTCACCGGGGCCGTTTCAACCTCACCGGGGCCATTTCAACCTCACCAGGGCTGTCCCAACCTCACCGGGGCCATTTCAACCTCACCGGGGCCGTCCCGACCTCACTGGGGCAGTTTCAACCTCACTGGGGCTGTCCCTACCTCACCAGGGCCATCCCTACCTCACCAGAGCCGTTTCAACCTCACTGGGGCTGTCCCTACCTCACCGGGGCAGTCTCGACCTCACCAGGGCTGTCTCGATCTTTCCGGGGGCATCCCGACCTCACCAGCGCTGTCCCGGCCTCACTGGGACCGTTTCGACCTCACCGGGGCCGTCCTGACCTCACTAGGGCCGTCCCAGTCTCACCAGGGCCGTCCCAGCCTCACCGGGGAAACACGAAGTTTGGCCCTCTGTCCCCTGCTGGGCGGCTCCCCGCCAGACAAAATCTCCAGGGGTTCCTGGTGGCTGAACACCCAGCACACCTGCTCGGACCATGCCCTCCTCCAAGTGCAGAGACTGCCCATCTGCTGTCCCACAGCGCCCCACGCGAGACTGGAACTGGTGAGCATGTTTATGCGCCTGCTGGTACAGCGGTTCCACAACACCAGCCCAGCCGGGCCCAGCCCCGGCCTGCCCCGAACCCGACTCCGCCCCCTGATTGCGTCCCTCCCGGATGCGAGGAGCTGAAATCTGCAGCCTGCTGGGTTGGGCTCTGTACTTGGTGCCCCTGCACATCCTACTCAGTCTCAATGCTCTTCTTTCTATGCGAGGAGCTGAAATCTGCAGTTTGTTGGGTTGGGCTCTGTACTTGGTGCCTCTGCACATCCTACTCAGTCTCAATGTTCTTTCTTTCCTTCCAGTTGTAGAGCTTCCACTGGGCCAGCTTTTCCATGGTTCCATATGATAGTTGGTAGTTTTGATGTTGTTGTGGGAGGCAGCATGCACAGGTCTCTTCCTTACTCCGCCATCTTGGTTCTCCTGGGTCTGCTTCTTGAGTGTGTTTCCCATGGCTGAGCAGCTGAAGTCTGCAATTTGTTGGGTTAGGCTGCAAAAGCGCAGGTGGATCTTTTTGTGCACCTGGCACAGCTTGGATGGGGATGTAAATTGATTAGGGCTGGGTCTCAGGGAGTCGCCATGGCAGAGCAAATAGCACTGGCTGCGTCTCCGTGGCCCCTCGCCTCTCCAGGACACCGGGGTTTTGTGTCCCCCAGTGCTGGCGAGCAGCTGTGCGACAGAGCCTCCCTCGCTTTCTGACCGCTGGAAGGCCGTGCCGTCTCTCCCGTGGGGCCTGGGGCCTCAGAGACCCGCCCGAACTAGCTCAGTGGATTTGAGAGTTTGTAAAAGCACAGACATTTCCTCTTGTGCCTCTGGCACAGCTTGGATGGGGATGTAAATTGAGTAGGGCAGGGTCTCAGGGAGTCGCAGGTGTGGAGGAAATAGCAATGGCAGTGTCTCCGTGCCCCTCGCCTCTACAGGACACCAGGACTTCGCGTTCCTCAGTACCGGCGAGCAGCCGCACGTCAGAGCCTCCCTCGCTTTCTGACCGCTGCAAGGCCATGGCCGCCTCTCCCCGTGGGATCTGGGGCCTCAGAGACCTGCCCCCAGCAAGCCCAGAGGATTCGAGGGTTCGTAACCGCTTCCGATTGAAAAACCCCACAAATCCAGTTGCAGCCTGCCTGGCGTGTGACTGCGTACCTCTGTTTTTGGCGCCTCTGTAGCTCCCTCTCAGTCCCACTGCGCCACTTTCTTTTCTGCCAGTTGTAGATCTCCCACTGGGCCAACTTCCCCGTGTTTCTGAGTGGTGGTTGTTTGCCTCATAGTTGTTAGTTTCAATGATGCTGGGAGAGAGCAGCACGCACAGGTCCCTCCCTACGCTGCCAGCAGATACCTGTTTTCAGCCAGCAGGAGCCTTGGGTTGCCCCTGGCAATGGAGGAAGCCAAGCTTCCTGCCCGCCCTGGCAAGCTCTGAGTTCCACTCAAGGCTACAAAGTTTCAATTATAGAAGGTAAATAAATCCCAGAATTAAAAAAGAGGAAAAAAAAGGAGAGGCTGGGAGCTTCCATCGCCAGGGCGCTTAGCCAGCCTGAAAACAGCCCTCAGCCCCTCACCCAGACTGACCAGGCACCCTAGTAGGGACCCCCCACCCTAACGGGGATGTGGCCAGCCTGAAAACAGGCATCAGCCCATCACCAGACCTGCCAAACCTCCATGGGGTAAGGGTCCCCACTGTGGGGGCTGGACCAGCCTGCAAACAGCCATCAGCCACTCACCCAGGCTGGCCAGGCTCCCCAGTGGAGACCCCCACCCTGAAGGGGGTGTGACCAGCCTGCAAACAGCCATCAGCCCCTCACCCAGGCTGGCCAGGCACCCCAGTGGGGACCCCCACCCTGACCCGGGACACACTTCAGGGAAAACCAGCCAGCCCGGACCTGTGCACCAGGCCTCTAACCTATATAATAAAAGGGTAATATGCAAACTGACCCTAACAGCAGAACAACTGGGAATGACTGGTCACTATGACACACACTGACCACAAGGGGGCAGATGCTCAATGCAGGAACTGTCCCCTGGTGGTCAGTGCACTCCCACAGGGGCAGCTCTGCTCAGCCACAAGCCAGGCTGATGGCTGCCAGCACAGCAGTTGTGGCGGGAGCCTCTCCTGCCTCCTCAGCAGCACTAAGGCTGTCCAACTGCAGCTTAGGTCTGCTCCCTGCTGGTAAGTGGACATCCCCCGAGGGCTGCCGGGCTGCCAGAAGGATGTCTGACTGACAGCATGGGCCTGATCCCCCAGGGAGCAGGCCTAAGCCAGCAGGTGGACATCCTCCGAGGGGTCCAGACTGCAAGAGGGCATAGGCCAGCCTGAGGGACGCCCCTGAGTGCACAAATTTTTGTGCACTGGGCCTCTAGTATATATATAATCAAACCTGCAACCCAAGCAGGCACCCTTTGGTCCACAGGCAGACGCTCTATCCACGGAGCCAAACCAGCTAGGGCCGTCCTGTAGTTTTCTAGAGTACAGGTCTTTTATCTTCTTGGTAAAGTTTATTCCTAAGTATCTTAATTTTTTTGTTGTAGTGGTAAATTATGGGTTTTTTTGTTTTTCTTTTTAAATACATTTTATTGATTCTTCACAGAGAGGATGGGAGAGGGACAGACAGTCAGAAACATTGATGGAAGAGAAACACGATCAGCTGCCTCCTGCAAACCTCCTACTAGGGATGTGCCGGCAACTAAGGTACATGCCCTTGACCGGAATCAAACTCAGGACCCCTCAGTCCGCAGGCCAATGTTCCATCCACTGAGCCAAACTGGCTAGGGCGAGGGTTTTTTTTTTTAGTTTATCTTTCAGAGAGATTGTTATGGGTGTATAAAAATGTCATTGATTTCTGGGTATTAATTTTGTATCCTGCTACATTTCCAAATTCATTTATTAAATCTAGTAGTTTGTTTTGGTGGAGTCTATATGGTTTTATCTGTACAATATTATGTCATTCATGAATAATAAGTTTTACTTTCTCCTTTTCAATTCAGATGCCTTTTATTTCTTTTTCTTGTCTGATTGCTGTGGCTAGGACTTCTAATACTATGTTGAATAAAAGTGGTAAAAGCAGACATTCCTGTTTTGTTCTTGTTCTTAGGGCAAATGAGTTTAGTTTACATTGAGTATGATGATAGCTGTAGTTTTGTCACATATGGCCTTTATTATTTTGAGGTATGCTACCTCTATTCCCACTTTGATGAGAGTTTTTATAAAAAGCTAGAGGCCCAGTGTACGCAATTCATGCATGGCTAGGGTTCCTAGGCCTGGCCGATGATCAGGGCCAATCAAGGCCTTCCGGCTGCCAGCCAGGGCCTTCCTTCTTTCCACGCCATACCGTGGTGGTCAGCATACATCATAGCGAGGAATTGAACTCCCAGTCTCCTGGTCGAACTCTCAAGGGGACAATTTGCATATTAGTCTTTTATATATATAGATGGGTGTAGGATATTGTTGAATACTTTTTCTGGGTCTAATGATATGATCATGTGATTTTTGTCTTTCAATTTGTTTATGTGAGGGATCACATTTCTTGATTTGTGAATATTGTACCAGCTTTGCATCCCTGGAATAAATCTCACTTAGTCATGGTGTATGACCTTTTTGATATATTGCTGCATTTGATTTGCTAACATTTTGTTGAGGATTTTAGCATCTATGTTCATTAGGGATGTTGGCTTGTAATTCTCTTTTTAGTGTCTTTATTGATTTCAGAGAGGAAGGGAGAGGGAAAAAGAAACATCAATGATGAGAGAGAATCATTGACTAGCTTCCTCCTGCACACCTTACACTGGGGATTGTGGAGCCCACAAACCAGGCATGTGCCCTGACTGGGAATTGGATTGTGACCTCCTGGCTCATAGGGCCACACCGGCCAAGCTGTAGTGTCCTTATCTGGTTTTGGAATTAGGATAATGCTGGTCTCATAAAAAGAGCTTGGAAATGTTTCTTTCTCTTAGATTTTTTTGGGATAGTATGAGGAGGATAGGTGTTAGTTCTTCTTTGAATGTTTGGTAGCCTGTGAAGCCATCTGCATCAGGGCCTTTGTTTGCTGGGAGTTTTTGATTACTGCTTCAATTTCGTTAGTTGTTATTGAACTATTCAGGTTTTCTGATTCTGCCTGATTCAGTTATTTTCTAGGAATTTGTCCATTTGGTCCAGGTTGTCCAGCTTGTTGGCATATAGTTGTTCAACATATTTTCTTACAATCCTTTGTAAAGGGTGTCCCAAAATTTACGCAAGAAGTAATTTTGATAGAAAACACAGGTTTATAATTAAAAATTGTAAATTTTTTATTGATTTATAAAGTATACAGTATAAGGTTATGTATGGAATAGCATATCAGGTAAATGGCCTCCACAGTTTTGCTGGCACATACGCACTCTTTTGTTGAAATTTTCCATGACCGTTTTGCATAAATGTGGCTGAATTTTGTTAATACAGCGCTCAATTTCCTCCTTCAAGCTGTGGGTGTTCGTGGGCTTGTTGGCATAGACCTCAGACTTTAAAAAACCTCAAAGAAAAAAAGTCCAACAGTGTTAAGTCGCATGATCTGGGCGGCCAATTCTGATCACCAAAACGGGAAATTACACGACCAGGAAATGACTCATGCAGTAATTGAATTGTTTCTCGGGCTGTATGGCATGTGGCACAGTCTTGTTGAAATCACATGTCGTCCACATCCATATCTTGAAATTTAGGAACAAAAAACTGGATTATCATGTCGTGATAGCGAGCACCATTAACTGTTATTGCCTGAGCAGCCATATTTTTGAAGAAGAATGGTCTGATGATGCCTCCAGCCCAAAATCCGCACCAAACAGTGACACATTGTGGATGCATTTGTTTCTCAACAATGACTCGTGGATTTTCTGAACCCCAAATGCAACAATGTTGTCGATTAACCAAGCCATCAAGATGAAAATGAGCCTCATCGCTGAAGATTATTTTGTTCAAAAAATCAGCATCCACTTGTTGTTGTTCCAAAATCCATTCAACGAACTCTATTCGCTGTGCGTGGTCAGTATATGCTAGGGTGAGGAACTGTGGCATGGAAGGGTTACAGAATGTTACAGAATGTGCTGGGAGGGGGGACTGACGTATGGAGGATTGTGTCAGGGTTAGGAACCATAGAAGAAAAATTGCTAGATTGTCTTAGAAAAACAATGTGTTATGATATGCTCCAGCCAGGTGTGACTCTGTTTACCCCCCTTTTGTGCTTATGAACTTTCTATGAACTTCTAAGGTAACACTGTTTTGCTATAAAGGATCATACTGCACCCTTGATCTCTGCCACATGCTCCGAATCTCCCAGAGGGGGAGATAGGCGCTGTGGTCAGCTGGCCAGCTTAATAAAAGGCTCTTAAATTTAAATTCTGAGTCAGTGGTCTATCTCGTTGAGCCAACCCATAACAAGTAGGCTTCATTTCTTGAGTCAGTTGAACTTTATAAGCATGAAGATGCAAATCTTTCGTGAGAATATGCTGTAGAGAGCTTCTTGAAATGTCCAATTCTTGACCACGGTGCCCAATTGATGTCCCTGGTCGTATAATTTCCTGTTTTGATGATCAGAATTGGCCGCCCAGATCATGCGATTTAACACTGTTGGACTTTTTTCTTTGGGGTTTTTTGAAGTCTGAGGTTTATGCCAACAAGCCCACAACCACCCACGCCTTGAAGGAGGAAATTGAGCGCTGTATCAACAAAATTCAGCCACATTTATGCAAAACGGTCATGGAAAATTTCAACAAAAGAGTGCGTATGTGCCAGCAAAGCTGTGGAGGCCATTTACCCGATATGCTATTCCATACATCACCTTATACTGTATACTTTATGAATCAATAAAACATTTACAATTTTTAATTATAAACCTGTGTTTTCTATCAAAATTACTTCTTGCGTGAATTTTGGGACACCCTTTATTTCTGTAATGTCAGTGGTTATTTCACCTGATTTTATTTATTTGGTTTCTCTCCTTGTTTCTTGATGAGTCTGGCTAACAGTTCATCAATCTTATTTATCTTTTCAAAGAACCAGCTCTTGGATTTATTGTATTGTTTTTAGTCTCTATGACATTTGTTTTTTATCTGATCTTTATTATTTCATTCCTTCTACTTACTCTGGGTTTTCTTGTTGTTCTCTTTCTAATTCTTTTAGATTTAGTGTTAGATAATTTTTTTATTTTTTATTTTTTAATTAAATCTTTATTGTTCAGATTATTACATTTGTTCCTCTTTCCCCCCCCCCATAACTCCCCTCCTCCCAGTTCCCACCCCACCCTCCGCCCTCACTCCCCACTCACTGTACTCATCCATAGGTGCACGATTTTTGTCCAGTCTCTTCCCGCATCTCCCACACCCCTTTACCCCCCATGAATAGTCAGTCCATTCCCTTTCTATGTCCCTGATTCTATTATAATCACCAGTTCATTCTGTTCATCAGATTATTTATTCACTTGATTCTTAGATTCACTTGTTGATAGATGTGCATTTGTTGTTCATAATTTGTATACAAGTCCTTCGGTTGATCTCTTCCCCTTACCCCTGCCCTCCCCTACTTTCCTTCTGGGGATTGATAGCCTGATTGCTGTTTCTCAGTCTTTGGGTCTGTCCCTTTTCATCAGTTTATGTTGTTCTCTATAATCCACAAATGAGTGAGATCATGTGGTATTTATCTTTCTCTGACTGGCTTATTTCACTTAGCATACTGTCATTATTTCTTCAAATAGGTTTTCAATGTCTTGCTCTCTCTCATCTTCTGGCACCCCTATAATTCTGATGTTGGTACGCTTGAAGCTGTCCCAGAGGCTCCTTACACTATCTTCGTATTTTCTTCGGATTCTTTTTACATTTTGCTTTTCTGGTTGGGAGTTTTTTGCTTCTTTGCATTTCAAATCTTTGACGTGACTCTTGCGCCCCTCTGGTCTGCTGTTGGGAGTCTGTATAATATTCTTTATTTCAGTCAGTGTATGCTTAATTTCTAGTTGGTTCTTTATCACAACATCGAGGGTCTCATTAGATTTCTTGAGGATCTCACTACATTTATCGGCAGTTTTTAGAAAATTATTGAAAGACCTTAAAAGTGTGGTTTTGAGGTCTATATCTTCCATTTCTGACATTTGCGTCCTGTTTCTTTGTCTCCGCATTTTTTTATGTTTTCTTGGTGCACCCCCTAGTGGTCTTTGTGCGCAGTCTTCTTGTAGTTAAGCCTTGATTGTTGTAGGTAATACTAGAGGGGATTTGAGCTCCAGGCCAAGTGGCTGTGAGAATCAGTTGTGTCTGCAGTGAGAGAACTTCTGTCCTCTGGGGAGGTGCTAATCTAGCCTTTGCCTGAGGCTATCTGGCAAATGGCTCTGTGCAGGGCTTGGGCAGGGCGTGTCCCAGGGGATCAACAGGGCGGGCTGAGTGAGCAGTTATGGCTGCTCTCAGTCCCGTCCTGGGGGCTCTGCCTCTCAGAGTCCCAGCAACCGCTGCAAACCTTGGAGAGAAAGCTGCCCTCGAGTTCCAACCGAAGCCAGACAGTCCCGCTTCTCCCGTTTGAGTCTGGGTCCCTATAGACTCGCCCGGATCTGGACCTCAGAATCTGAGACTCCCTCCTGATTGGAAAAGACAACCACGCCCACAGCCGCCAGCCCACTCCGGGCACCTCCGCACCTTAGTATTTGACTTCAGCACTGAATTTCCTCTGAGTCTCGGTATGTTATTCTCTTTCCTCCTAGTTGTAGAACTTCCACTCAGCCAGCCTTCCTGTGGTTCTGGATGATGTCCGTTCTGTCTTTTACTTGTATTTTTGAAGTGGTTGTTCGAGGCAGCAAACTCCGGCGTTAACCTATGCCGCCATCTTGGTTCCCCTGTTGAACCTTCTTATTTTAGATCTTGTTCTAGTCAGATTGCTCTTGGCAATTTAATTATGATGTGTCTTGGTGTGGTCCTTTTTGGATTCCTTTTGTTTGGGGTTCTCTGTGCTTCCTTGACTTGTAAGTCTATTTCTTTCACCAGGTAGGGGAAGTTTTCTGTCATTATTTCTTCAAATAGGTTGTCAATATCTTGCTCTCTCTCATCTTCTGGCACCCCTATAATTCTGATGTTGGTACGCTTGAAGCTGTCCCAGAGGCTCCTTACACTATCTTTGTATTTTCGGATTCTTTTTTCACTTTGCTTTTCTGGTTGGGTGTTTTTTGCTTCTTTGCATTTCAAATCTTTGACTTGATTCTTGCGCCCCTCTGGTCTGCTGTTGGGAGTCTGTATAATATTCTTTATTTCAGTCAGTGTATGCTTAATTTCTACTTGGTCCTTTATCACAACATCGAGGATCTCATTAGATTTCTTGTACATCTCATTACGTTTATTGGCAGTCTCTAGAAGACTCTTGAAAGACCTCAAAAGTGTGGTTTTGAATTCTATATCCAGTAGTTTGCTTTCCTCCAGTTCTGTCATTTGTGTCCTGTTTCTTTGTCTCTGCATTTTTTATGCTTCGCTGTGTCAATAGAGTGGCTTTCTGTGCTAAGTGTCCCAATTACCTGAGGTAGACACTCTTGGTGCACCCCTTGTGGTCTTTGTGGGAAGTCTTATTGCAGTTAAGCCTTGATTGTTGTAGGTAACACTGGGAGAGTTTTGACCTCCAGGCTAATTGGCTGTGAGAATCAGCTGCGTCTGCAGTGGGAGAACTTCTGTCCTCTAGGGAGGTGCTAATCTAGCCTTTGCCTGAGGCTATCCTGCAAATGCCTCTGTGCAAGGCTTGGGCGGGGGTGGGGGGGCGGGTCCCAGGGGATCAACAGGGTGGGTTGAGCGAGCAGTTATGGCTGCTCTCAGTCCCGTCCCCAGAGGCTCTGCCTCTCAGTGTCCCAGCAACTGCTGAAAACCTCAGAGAGAAAGCTGCTCTCGAGTTCCAACCGATGCCAGACAGTCCCGCTTCTCCTGTATGAGTCTGGGTCCCTAGAAACTCGCCCAGAACTGGAGCTCAGAGCCTGAGACTCCCTCCCGATTGAAACAGACAACCGCACCCTCAGCCGCCAGCCCACTCCGCGCGCACCTTCGCACCTTAGTATTTCACTTCCACACTGTGCCTCCTCTGAGTCTCGGTATGCTCTTCTCTTTCCTTCTAGTTGTGGAATTTCCACTCAGCCAGCCTTCCTGTGGTTCTGGGTGATGTCCGTTCTGTCTTTTAGTTGTATTTTTTTTTTATTTATTTTTTTTATTTTTTAAATATATTTTATTGATTTTTTACAGAGAGGAAGGGAGAGAGATAGAGAGTTAGAAACATCGATGAGAGAGGAACATCGATCAGCCGCCTCCTGCACATCTCCCACTGGGGATGTGCCCGCAACCCAGGTACATGCCCTTGACCGGAATCGAACCTGGGACCTTTCAGTCCGCAAGCCGATGCTCTATCCACCGAGCCAAACCGGTTTCGGCTTTTAGTTGTATTTTTGAAGTGGTTGTGCGAGGCAGCAATCTCCGGTGTTTACCTATGCTGCCATCTTGGTTTCTCTCAGTGTTAGATAATTTATTAGAGCTCTTTCTTGTTCCTTGAGGTAGGCCTATAATGCTATGAACTTCCTTTCAGGACTACTTTTGCTGTGCCCCATTGATTTTGGGTTGTTGTGTGTTCATTTTTGTTTGTTTCCATGAAGTTTTTTATTCCTACCTTTATTTCATTGGTAACCTATTCATTGTTCGATAACATGATACTAAGCCTCCATTTTTTTAATGTTTTTGAGTATTTGTGTTGTAGTTGATTTCTAATTTCATGCTATTCAGATCTGAGAAGATGCTTGATATTATCTCAATTCTCTTGAACTTGTAGAAAGTTATTTTGTGTCCTAACATGTGCTCAATCTTTGAGAATGTCCCATGTGCACTTGAGAAGAATGTGTATTCTGCAGCGTTGAGATAGAATTTTCTGTAAATGTCAATTAAATCCAGCTGATCTAGTATGTCATTTAAGGTCCCTGTTCCCTTGTTAATTTTTGTCTGGAATATCTATCTAGTGATGTCAATGAGGTATTAAAGCCCCCTACTATGACTGTATTGCTGTCAATATATCCCTTAAAGTCCTTCAGAAGTTTTTTTTTTCTTTTTAATACCTAGGGCTTCTATATTGGGTGCATATATGTTTATCAGGGTCGTATCCTCTTGTTGTATTGCTCCCTTTAATATTATGTAGTGGCACTGTAGCCAGTTTGGCTCAGTGGATAGAATGTCAGCCTGTGGACTGAAGGGTCCAGAGTTCGATTCTGGTCAAGGGCACATAGCTAGGTTGCAGGCTCCTCCCTGGCCCTGGCCCTGGCCCTTGGCCAGGGCTCTTGCAGGAGGCAACCAATTGATGTGTTTTTCTCACAGTCATATTTCTCTGTCTTTCCCTCTCTCTTACACTCTAAAAAATCAATGGGAAAATATTACTGAATGAGGATTAAAAATGTATATATATATATACATTATGTAGTGGCCTTCTTTGTGTCTTGTTATGGCCTTTGCTTTGAAGTCCATTTTGTCAGATATCAGTATTGCTACCCCTGCTTTTTTTCATTTCCATTTGCATGGAAACATTTTTTCCATCCCTTCACTCTCATACTGTGTGAATCTTTTGTTCTGAGGTGGGTCTCTTGAGGCCAGCATTAATATGGGGCATGTTTTCTTATCCATTCATCTACCCTATGTCTTTTGATTGGAGCATTCAATCTATTTACATTTAACGTTATTATTGATAGGTACTTATTTACTGCCATTTTTTCCCTTTATACCTACCTATGTTCCTCTCTATATATTTCTTCTTCTTCCTAAAACACTCCCTTTAATATTTCCTGCAATGCTGGTTGGGTGGTAATGTATTCCTTTCGCCTTTTTTTTTTTTTTTGGTCTGGGAAGCTCTTTTTTCCCCTTCAATTTAATTTTGTTATTATTAAAAAATATTTGTATTGATTTCAGAGAATAAAGGAGAGGGAGAGAAAGACAGAAACATCAATGTTGAGAGAGAATCATTGATTGGCTGCCTCTGGGGATCTAGCCCACAATCCGAACATGTACCCTGACTGGGAATTGAATCATGGCCTACTGGTTCATAGGTCAATACTCAACAACTGAACCACACTAGCCAGGCTCCCCTTCAATTTCATTTTATTTATTTACTTATTTTTAAAGAATATAAACTTTTATTTTATTATTTTCTGTTGTTGTTCATCCTCACCTGAGGATATATTTCCCTTGAATTTTAGAGAGTGTGGGAAGGAGGGGAAGAGACAGAGAGAGACACATTGATTGACTACCTCCTGCAAGCACCTTGACCAGGACCAGGGATTGAGCCTGAAACCGAGGTATGTGTCCTTGACAGGAATCAAATCCAGGACCCTTCAGTCCAAGAGCTGATGCTCTATCCACTGAGCCAAATCAATGAGGACTGGATTCATCTTGATTGGAACTTTGTGCTTCCTGAACGTGTGTGACTTTTTCCTTCACTAAATTAGGGAAATTTTCTGCCATTATTTCTTTAAACTGGTTCTCTATTTCTTGCTCACTTTTGTCTCCTTCTAGCTTTCCTGTAATGTGGATATTGTTATGTTTCATGTTGTCCTAAAGTTTTCTTAAACTATACTCCTGCTTTTAAATTCTTTTTTCTTTTTGCTGCTCTAATTGGATGTCTTTTTCCTACCTTGTCTTCCAAGTTACTGATTCAATCATCTGCCTCATTTAATCTACCTTTTATTCCTTCCAGTGTATTCTTTTTTAATATTTTTTTATTGATTTTTTTACAGAGAGGAAGGGTGAGGGATAGATAGTTAGAAACATGGATGAGAGAGAATCATCAATCATCTGCCTCCTGCACACTCCCCACTGGGTACGTGCCCGCAACCAAGGCACATGCCCGTGACCGGAATCGAACCTGCGACCCTTCAGTCTGTAGGTCGATGCTCTATCCACTGAGCCAAACCGGTTAGGGCTCCAGTGTATTCTTGATGTCAGATGTTATTCTTCATTTCTAATAGACTCTTACTTATGGTTTCTATTTCTTGTTTCATGCTGTGTAGTTCCCACTAAGTTTCTTGAACTTCTCATTAAATTCCTTGAGCATCCTTATAACCATTACTTTGAGTCTATAGTTGATAAATTGCTTTCCTCCATTTCATTTAGCTCTCTTTCTGGAGTTTCCTCCTTTTCTTTCATTTAAGGGTTGTTTCTTTACCCCCCCCCCCCTTTTGCTGTCCTTTTGTTTTTGTTTCTGTGTATTAGATCGAACTGCTATGCCTCACAGTCTCTGTGGGTGGCCTATGTAAGGTGTTCTCTGGGACCCAGGGGTGCAGTCTCTTAGATCTCCTGAGCTGGGTGCTCTAGGAATGTCTCTTGTGTGAGTTATTTGGACTCTCCTGTTGTAATTGGGTCTTGCATGTTGTTGTTCATGGGTGGAATCTCCTCTCAGGCAGGCTGACTGTAAGGCTCATCCCTGACCACATCATGCGAGCTATTGTGCAGGTGCTGTCAGAACAAAACTAAACAAGAAACAAAACATACACAAGACCCCTATAACAACAACAACAACAAAAGCAATCACAAAAGGAGAGAGAATTAGGAAGGAGAAAAGAGAACAATCTTATATTATAAAGAGGTAATATGCAAATTGACCCTCACACCCTCACATCATCACAAGGTGGCCGCCCCCACAAGATAGCTGCCATAAGGAGGTGATATACAAATCAATCCTCATGCCCTCGCATTATCTCAAGATGGCCACCCCATGTTGTCACAAGATGGCTGGCAGGGGAGGGCAGTTGGGGCCATCGGGCCAGCAGGGGAGCAGTTAGGTGTCAGTCAGGCCAGCAGGGGAGTGGTTGGGGGCTATCAGGCAGGCAGAGTGGTTAGGGGCAATCAGACAGGCAGGCAGGCGAATGGTTAGGAGCCAGCAGTCCCAGATTGTGAAAAGAATGTCCGAGGGGTCCCAGATTGGAGAGGGTGCAGGCTGGGCTGAGGGACACACCTCCCCAGTGCACAAATTTTGTGCACTGGGCCTCTAGAAATAGAATAAAAGAAGAAAATATGGAGAGAAAAAACGGGGAAGAAAAAGGAATATGAAAGGGCAGAAATGAAAGAAATAAAATAAGAATAAAGAACAGGGGAAGGAAATGTTATAAAAGAAAAATGGAGAAGAAAGCTGATAGACAAAAATTAAGAAAAGGAAAAACAAAGAGAAAACAAGAGAAAGAAGAAACAAAATAGGGTAAGAAAAGGGAATTGAAAATTAGATCTATGAAAGGAAAAAGAGATTAATAGCAAACCCATGAAGCAGAAAACTGAAGAAGATAAGGAGAAAAGTAGAGGGGTGCTCACCTCGCCGAGCTGGTGCTCCTGGGCGCCCCCTCCGAGCCTGCTCTGCTCACTGCGGCGACTGTTCTCCTGCCAGTGCTGGGCCTCCTGGGAGCTGCTGTCCTTTGGCTCTCAGCAACCTGTTTGAAGCTGCAGCCGAACGCAGGTTGCGTCTTTCTCCACAGGATTTGGCTGTGCACCCAGGGGCCACGTTGCACTCTAAGGCTGCTTTGTTAGAGCTTGGGCCCAACCTTCCCAGGTCCCCCGGCTCCGCCTCCTCCTCCCTTCGCCTCATATCAGCTGTCAATCTTTTTTTCTTTAGGCACCACTGCCAGCAGTCAATCTTAATCTCTCTGTTTCACTGGCCACTGGTGGCAGTGCCCACTCCTGCAGCTGTGGCTCTCCAGGTGCTGAACGGAACTTGAAAAACAGGTGTGAGTTCTTAGGAAGAAACCCCTAAGATGGCAATTTAAAACACAGGGGGCCCTTTATAAAGGCCTGTGTCTAATGGGCCGACACCCACAGGAACCCGTGAGCTTATATGAGTCCAGTTCAGAATCATCAGTCAGTTCAATCCAGCAAATATCTTCAGATGTTAAGGAGACTGTCTTATGCTTAAGTGGAGTGGAGGCGTCCTGGGGATGGGGGACAGGTAGGCTAGGGGGCGGGGGACAGAAAAGGACTGGAAGGGACAAGGGAGATGGGGATAGGAGGAAACAGAAGGGGACAGGAGGGACAGGGGGGCACAGGCAAGGATGGGCATGATGGGAGGAAGAAGAGGGGACAAAGAGGGCAGAAGAGATGGGGACAAAAGGGGACAAGAAGAGACAGGAAAAGATGCGGCAGGAAGGGATAGGAAGAGAAGGGAGGTGATGCCCTGAACACCTGCCCTAAGCCGAGGTCGTTTCTGCCCCTGCCTGTGCCCCCGCTGGGCCCTTCTCCACGGCCACGGCTGGGGCCTGCGTCCTGGGAGTTCCCTCTGTGAAGAGGGTTCGGAGCAGGAACCTGATCCAGGCCTTGACACCCACAGGCGTTGATTTCTAACTTGCTTCTCTGCTCTTAAATCTGTGCCATTGACCTGGCTGCTCCTAACCCTGTGAGCTGGTCAGTGCACTGTTTCCTGAGTTCCGAGCTGGTCAGTGCACTGTTTCCCGAGTTCCGAGCTGGTCAGTGTGCACTGTTTCCTGAGTTCCGAGCTGGTCAGTGTGCACTGTTTCCCGAGTTCCGAGCTGGTCAGTGTGCACTGTTTCCCGAGTTCCGAGCTGGTCAGTGCACTGTTTCCCGAGTTCCGAGCTGGTCAGTGTGCACTGTTTCCCGAGTTCCGAGCTGGTCAGTGCACTGTTTCCCGAGTTCCGAGCTGGTCAGTGTGCACTGTTTCCCGAGTTCCGAGCTGGTCAGTGTGCACTGTTTCCCGAGTTCCGAGCTGGTCAGTGTGCACTGTTTCCCGAGTTCCGAGCTGGTCAGTGCACTGTTTCCCGAGTTCCGAGCTGGTCAGTGTGCACTGTTTCCTGAGTTCCGAGCTGGTCAGTGTGCACTGTTTCCCGAGTTCCGAGCTGGTCAGTGTGCACTGTTTCCCGAGTTCCGAGCTGGTCAGTGTGCACTGTTTCCCGAGTTCCGAGCTGGTCAGTGTGCACTGTTTCCCGAGTTCCGAGCTGGTCAGTGCACTGTTTCCCGAGTTCCGAGCTGGTCAGTGTGCACTGTTTCCCGAGTTCCGAGCTGGTCAGAGCACTGTTTCCTGAGTTCCGAGCTGGTCAGAGCACTGTTTCCTGAGTTCCGAGCTGGTCAGAGCACTGTTTCCCGAGTTCCGAGCTGGTCAGTGTGCACTGTTTCCTGAGTTCTAAGCCGCTAGCAAACTCATCGAACCCCAGAGGAGGCGTGAGAACTTCCAGGCCATGGCCCCTTGGTCAGCACAGGTGACAACTGGAACCTGAGACCGCAGCTGAAGTGGGGTGGGGGCAGGGAGATAGAGTCAGAATTGAGTTAAACTGGTCGGCCACCCAGCTGGTGGCACGGAATTGCCAATGTGGAAACTCCACACACAGCTGGGGACCAGAGTGTTGTGAGGTGGCATCGTAGACCGGCCCGCAGTGCGCAGGGTGTTTGAAAGGCAGTTTTTCTTCGCAACACTAGTCACTCTAATCCAGGATGACCTCATCTTTTTTTAAACGCACTTGTATTGATTTCAGAGAGGAAGGGAGAGGGAGAGAGCGAGAGAAACAGCAGTGATGAGAGAGAACCTCTGTCGGTTACCACCTGCATACCCCCGTCCAAGGATTAAGCCTGCAACCCTGGCCTGTGCCCTGACCAGGAATCGAACCCTGACCTCCTGGTTCATAGGTTGATTCTCAACCACTGAGCCACCCCGGTCAGGCCAGGATGACCTCATCCTAACCAATTACATCTGCAAAGTCCCCATTTCCAAATAAGAAACCATTCTGAGGCTCTGGGGGGACATGAATATTGGGATCACTGTCAACACCATCAGAAGTCACCATCTACCCTGGCTGGTTTGGCTCAGTGGATAGAGCATCGGCCTGTGGACTGAAAGGTCCCAGGTTCAATTCTGGTCAAGGGCATGTACCTTGGTTGCGGGCATGTCCCCAGTGGGAGGTTTGTAGGAGGCGGCTGATCGATGTTTCTAACTCTCTATCCCTCTCCCTTCTTCTCTGTAAAAAAATCAATAAAATATATTAAAAAAAGAAAAAGGAGTCACCATCCACCTGAGCCCACGTACGGAATGTGCCGGGGCCACATAGTCTTGTGTCTGTTAAACAAGACGCAAACGACGTGTTCTTTCGTGAAACTCCGGAGGCCAAATACACTTGGAAGTTCAGAACCATCCTGAATGGAAAAGGGATGAAGTGCACCTGTGGCACCCAGGGCCGTGCGGGGAGCTGCGGGGACCTCCCCACGGCCTAGAAACCACCGGGTCGGGTTAGGGCTCACAGCCTGTTAGGAAAACAACTGCTTGTTGGAGCTGTTTGCATTTCCAGTTGGGGTGCAGATCATGGAGCGGCGCCTGCACACACCCCGAGCTCAGAGGAGCATGGAGATGGCGATGCAGCCTGCCCAGCACCCAGCACCCAGCACTCAGAGCCCTGCCCAGCACCCAGCACCCAGCACTCAGAGCCCTGCCCAGCACCCGGCCCAGCACCCAGCACCCAGCACTCAGAGCCCTGTCCAGCACCCAGCACCCAGCACTCAGAGCCCTGCCCAGCACCCAGCACTCCTGCCCAGCACAAGGCGCCCAGCCCAGCACCCGGCACTCCTGCCCAGCACCCGGCACTCCTGCCCAGCACAGGGCGCCCAGCCCAGCACCCGGCACTCCTGCCCAGCACCCGGCACTCCTGCCCAGCACAAGGCACCCAGCCTAGCACCCGGCACTCCTGCCCAGCACAAGGCGCCCAGCCCAGCACCCGGCACTCCTGCCCAGCACAAGGCGCCCAGCCCAGCACCCGGCACTCCTGCCCAGCACAAGGCGCCCAGCCCAGCACCCGGCACTCCTGCCCAGCACAAGGCGCCCAGCCCAGCACCCGGCACTCCTGCCCAGCACCCGGCACTCCTGCCCAGCACAGGGTGCCCAGCCCAGCACCCGACACTCCTGCCCAGCACAGGGTGCCCAGCCCAGCACCCGACACTCCTGCCCAGCACAGGGTGCCCAGCCCAGCACCCGACACTCCTGCCCAGCACAGGGTGCCCAGCCCAGCACCCGGCACTCCTGCCCAGCACCCGGCACTCCTGCCCAGCACAAGGCGCCCAGCCCAGCACCCGACACTCCTGCCCAGCACAGGGTGCCCAGCCCAGCACCCGGCACTCCTGCCCAGCACAGGGCGCCCAGCCCAGCACCCGGCACTCCTGCCCAGCACAGGGCGCCCAGCCCAGCACCCGGCACTCCTGCCCAGCACAGGGCGCCCAGCCCAGCACCGGGCGCTTCAGTAGAACAGCGGGGACACTGTGTTGTCACCACAGGGATGGCGCCGACGGCTCCTGGGGAATACCGGCATTTACAAACCAGTTTCTCACTGGTAGACACTTCAGCTGTTTCTAAATTCCCCCTTATAATATGTTGTACCTCCCACAACCACGGCGTGTGCCCTGACCAGGAATCGAACCGGCAACCCTTTGGTGCATGGGACACTGGCAAACCAACTGAGCCACGCTGCCCAGGACCTCCGCCTTCTCAAGTTTGTAAGATCATAGCTGCCGGAGATATTGGAGCCCTGGCTGGGTTAGAAAAAGCTAGGAGACCACTTCATTTAAAGAAGCAGCTTCCTGGCCCTTTGGCTCCGTAGGCTGAGTGGCAGGCACCTTGTCCACTGGAGGTCACCAGTTCAATTCCCAGTCAGGGCACGCGCCCAGGTTCCATGTTCGATCACTGATTGTGTGTATGTGGGAGGGAACAGATCAATGCTTCTCTCCCTCTCTCCCTTCCTTTCTCTCTAAAAGCAATTAAAAAAATATTTTAAAAGATAAATAAATTTTAAAAAATGAAGAAGAAAAGATTGTAAAAGGCGTTGAAATGGTGGAAAGTGATTACAGGATGCCCTGGACCTCACCTATCATATATTCATGCCTCTCATTGTCTGTGCACTGTATTGTGACTCTATAATTGTAACAAACTTTCAATGTGCCCCACTCGCGTGCTCAGTGGCTGACCATCGACCCATGAACCAGGAGGTCACGGTTCGAGTTCCGGTCAGGGCATGGATTGTGGGCTCTATCTCCAGGGTGGGGTGTGTCGAGTATGACTCCCTCCACGTTCTGTGTGGAGTAGGGTTCGGTATCTGAAAGAGGAGCCGCACAACAAATGAGAGGAAAAGACACGAGATAATTTTGCAATATTGGGGGACCAGGCGGGCAGGTCCCCAAGGACTTCCACTGATGCTCAGGCCGCTCCAACCTTTTATTTGGTCTAGGGTAGCCCTAGGGTGAGGAGGTTTGTTTGGGGTAGCCCTAGGGTGAGGAGGTTTGTTTGGGGTAGCCCTAGGGTGAGGAGGTTTGTTTGGGGTAGCCCTAGGCTAAGGAGGTTTGTTTGGGGTAGCCCTAGGCTAAGGAGGTTTCAATGACACAGGGATCAGCGGACAAATTCCAGGAATAGACTAAGTATCTGATTAGCTCATCAATAGTTTTCCGGGAGTAGGCAGGGTATCTGATTAACAATAATCAACAAGAATCTACATAAGTATCTAAGGAATTAAGGGAACTAAGGTGGGGATGCTTCAACTATTATTACCTAAATTAACTGAGTGGTTCCTAGATTAACTGGGTGGTGCACAGCCCTGACCTTTGTTAGGACTTTCAAGCCCTGACCTTTACTAGGACTTTCAAGGGCTACTAGCTTTTGGGGGAGGTCTCTGTCTAAACTCAGCTAGTGAAGACAATGAATGGTCTCCGGCAGGGGTGTGCAGGAGGAGGCCAATCAGTGATTCTCTCTCATCATTGATGTTTCTATCTCTCCCTTTCCATTCCTCTTTGAAATCAATAAAAATATATTTAAAAAACAAAACTCATAATGCAAAGGATTTGTGTCCATAGAAATGCAAATTAATTATTCCCAGTGGGGCCTGGTTCCTGGAAGCCCTGGGAAGCAGCTGCAATGTCTTAGTGAGCTGGAGGCAGTCTGGATGCATTAATTCCATGCCCCTGTGAGTCACAATTATATCTACCTCCTACTCTCTCCTAAGGATAAATCCCTAAAATAGAGTCTTGGGGCCGTCAAACAGGTACCTTTTGGGTTTTAATACACTGAGTTGGGGTGCCTTCCCTCACAGGTTCTAATTTACAATCCCACCAAACGCATGGAAAGCCAGCATCCTCACACTCTCAGCAAAACTCAGCTGCTGCCCTCGCTGGTTTGGCTCAGTGGGCAAAGCATCGGCCTGCGGACTGAATGTGCTCTGTGAGGATGGCGTGTAATCAGCCGCGTGAGCCCCTGCCTGCTCTTGGCTGTGTGCTGGGGGGTCCTGGGATGCTGGGGGTCCTGGCCACCCAGCTCTGTCCCTAAGCCTGCCTGGGCCCAGCTGCCAGGATAGCTCATGCTTAAGAGGGGCACTTTGGCGCCGAAGCCGGTTTGCTCAGTGGATAGAGCGTCGGCCTGCGGACTGGAAGGTCCTAGGTTCGATTCTGGTCAAGGGCATGTACCTGGGTTGCAGGCACATCCCCAGTGGGAGATGTGCAGGAGGGAGCTGATCGATGTTTCTCTCTCATCAATGTTTCTAACTCTCTATCTCTCTCCCTTCCTCTCTGTAAAAAATCAATAAAATATATTTAATAAATAAATAAATAAATAAATAAGCTCTGCTCCCATTTAAAAAAAAGAAAAGAGGGGCACTTTGGCATCGTGGGAATTGAAGTGCCCACCGCCTCGGTCCCCAAATCCCATTCCGCCATTTGTCATGCCAGTGGCCTCTGCAGGCTGTGACAGTGAGCACCTGGCAGCCACCGCAGGCAGGGCAAGGTGAGTGAGCACCCGTGATGGAGGTTACCGACGGCTCTTAAGGAGCCCCGCCCCCCCCTCCCCCCCTTGCCAGGCGGTGCCCTGACACTGCCCCACAGGAAGCTCAGAGCCCGGCAGAGCCGCGAGGCTCCTGGGAGCCAGAACCGAGCAAGCATCTTCCTGCGGGAGCCCCAGATGGCTGATGGCGTCTCCACCGAGGAGATGCGCGGCCCATTCACGCCCCTGCAGGACCTTCCCTTTTCGAATGATATCTGGTGTGGACGAAAGGGGCCACACGCTGACCTGACAAGCTCAGGGAAGGCCTGCGTGGCGGCCTAGCAGACTCAGAGACCTAAAGTCACCACAAAGGATGGTCTGAAATTAAACTTTGACTAAAAGCAGTGATGGTGGGCAGTTATGTCCTAGGCCGGTATCTTCACGGACAAGATCAACTTTGATCCTTACTGAGCCCATTTGCCTTTTTGCCTCTAAGATAACATTCCTTTGAAGTGTCTGGGTAACTTGTAACTTCCCTTTTTCTGGAGCCCCCGGGGCACAACCAAATGTTCTGGGCGCCAGGGCAGATACTACAAATTCCTTCATTATCATGTTGATTGATCCTGCACCCACCTAAGTCTGTGTCCATCATTTTACTTTTTATCCTATCACAGAGGTTTCCCCCCCCCCCCCCCCCCCCGCTTCGCTTAATCCCACCTCCTTAAATCTGTCACCAATGAATTTCATGTATAAATACGGATGTAACCCCGCCATTCTCAGGAGCACTATCTCAATTCATTGAGGTTCTGCTTCCCGGCATATGTCGACAGTTTGGCTCAAATAAACTCACAAAAATTCTTTACAGGTTTCAATGGTTTTTTACGTTAACATTAATTGGCATAGTCGGCAGGATTCCAAAGCAGCTCACCCAGGACCATCCCTTGGACTTTGACTCGGTGCTAGGATCCAGCAAAGGGCCCATTGAGCCCGCCGGTTCTCCGCCCATTGGGTGAACATGGGTGAGTTTCTCTTGGATCCAGAACCTTCCCTTCCTTTGGTCGAAGGTCGGACTTTATTTGAACTGTTTTAAATCCTCGAGGTGGAACCAGGGTTGATAAGACCCCAGGTTAAGGGTTCAGAGCAGAACCCAGGGTAAGGCAGGATTGGAGGAAAAAAATGGGAGGCTGAGTTTGATTTCGGCTTTTTAATTAAAACGGCTTTCTGAGAGTCTGAGCAAAAAAGAAAACCTTCGCTGTATAAATGGCTTTACTAGGGGGCCACCTTAAGGCTTGGTCTGCCCGGGCCCTAAACCTTTCCTGTGGTTTTAGACAGCCGGGAGACAAACTGAGGTCACATTTGACCCACTGCATAACATGTCTAGAAAGTTTGCTCCGACTACAGATATTCAATAATAATAAAAAATTGACATGGGAAATTGTGCCTCCAAGGCCAGAAGCTCCCGAGACACCAGCCCTCATTTAATACTCCTGATAGGAAGCCTTTACTTGCAAGTACTTTAAAATATTAACTGAGAAATGGCTAAAATGCAGTTTGTTTGGGTACCTATGTTAATATTTTGCATGCAGAAATTAGAAAATGCCTGCTCTGAAATTAAACTGAATGAGTACATGGGAAGCATATCTTAATTTGGAAATTAGAAGCTTCTAGAGAAAAGCATAGGAAAAATTTTTTCTAATAAGATGGAAATTAATAAAATTTTAGAGACTGTCTCAGAACTATTTTGAAGTTAATTAATGTCTACACCCTGTTTTTCCCTAAGCCCATTGTTTGTTTGTTTTTTGAATAGTCCATTGGGAATATACTGAAATTCTAGAGAGGGGAAGTTCCTGAACCAGGGACAAAAGACACTGCTTTGGTAATTTTTAATGCTGGACATTCTCTGGTGTAAACTTTTAGTGTGTTCTGTGCGCCTATATAAGAGTGTTGATGTTTTTGTGTCTTTTTGTAGTGAAATAGGAAAAAATTTGAAAATATCTTTCTATTAATCATGACTTTGGGAAAAATATGCCATTTGAGTCATTTGCTTTAACTTCCCCAAAGCAGGATGTGGGGAAGGGGAGAAGGGAACACATGGCGATCCAATATAGATGCCTCCTCCCCAAGTATTCTAATTTAAAGTCTCCTTTGAAAAGTTTTACAAAATTTAAAAATGCGTCTGGTACTTCTGTTCACATGTAAAGAGAAAAGCTGGTTTAAAACTAATGCGCACAATTGTCCTGTTTTTGGACATTTAGATAGAGTTTTGAACTGGACTCTCTTTACAATGTACAGAATAAAACCCAAGACTGATTATTTCCTAAAGAAAATGGCGAATTTTACCCAGGGAAGAAATGCAGGCTTGTTCTAGCAACAAGCCTCCAAAAGAAAATTCAGTAAAATTGTCTCTGTTACAAAATTTGCCAAAGTAAATGCCTTAATAATAATAATTGGATTTGAATATCAAGAAATTATGTAGCTACAAATTTGCTTCTTGACTTTCCCCAGAGAAAAATGGTCCTTTTAAAGTCAAGGGCTGGGCCAGGCCTCCTTGCCAGCCTCAGGTATGGTTTTCCAGAGCGGCTGGGAACTTGAGACCTTAGAGTTTACTGAGTCAAATGATAAAAACTTATGTCTAGGTATTTTGAAGTGACATAATACATAATGTTGATCTGAGTATGCCTCGTACGAAATCTAGAGGGTAGAATTGAATCTGTTGGTTGATTGTGTCTTATATTTTTGAAGTTTATTCTTAAAAATGTTACTGATGTTAAGGTTCGGGTTGAATTGGGAGAAATGTGTAGCTGTGGTAGCTAGATGCCTAAAATGTAGAAATTTTTGAGAAAATAAATTTTGCTTTCTCTGAAATAATTAGGAATTCAAAATATGCTGCTTATTGGTCTGATTAAAAAAAAGAAAGAAAGAAAGAGGATTAACTCTGTGATCTCAACTGAAATTCTTAATGCAAAAAAACAGTTTAAATTTAATTGCAAAGAACTCGCAGAGCCAGGTGCAGACAGGAGGCTCTCAATGGGGTAGGGTAGCAGCTGTCCTGTCAGGGACTGGACAGCCAAGAGTCAGGATCCCCGTGGGGGCGTCTGCCAGTGATGCTCTGGTGTTTGCTTTTCACAGATTGGGAGTTTATGAATTATTTTCAATGCTGAAAACACTGCTTGCAATAAGCCATGTGCCTCATTTTAAAATCTTACATATTTATATTATAGAAAAGCAAAGTTTTTATCAAATCTATGACCATGCCACTTTTAAATTTTGTCATTCGTGGACAGCTTTATTCTGATGCATTTGTAAGGTATATTATATGTTTAGAAAAACCCATGAAAAGGACTCTGACTTAATCTAAATTGCAGGTTTTTAAGCAGGTCATATCTTTGAACTGGATGAAGATTTATAGAACTTCAAGGAATAACTGAATTCAAAACCTACTGGCAAATAATCGGGATAAACAAAAATAACTATGGGACTAAATGAATTAAGGATAATTATTCTTATGACTGTTTAAAATATTGTTGACTTTTAAATCTTTTGTTTCCCAAATATAAGGAAAAGTAAAGAGCAGACATTCTGCATTGTAGGAACTAACAAAATTGGTAACAGATTCATTTCACAGTGCACTCCCGAGCGACGAAGATTTCAAAGATCATGGCTTACAACCAGGAGATTTGGTGTGTTAGAAAAGACACCAAATAAGACTCTCTCCAACCTCATTGGAGGGGACCTTACCAGCGGAGATCAAAGACTTTTCAAGGACGAGAAACAGCAGAGGTCTTTCAAGGATGAGAAGTTGCTGACCACGAAGGCAGACAGCTATCCCAAAATGACGTCAAAAAGGCCTGTATACTCACAAACTGATATTGCTAGCTGTGGTGATTCAAAGATTTTGGTGGGGAATGTTATCTGTCTTTATTGTTTAAGTATATGTCTTTGTTTAAAATTATTTAGCTAGTAAAATTTCTGTGTCTCTTAAAAAAAAATGAATGTATTGCTAATCTGAGGAATGTTAATTATTTACATGTCACCTAAAAATTAAGGCTAAGAGTTCTAACTAGCTGGAAAGCATGGCTTAGGTGTGATGGAGGAAGGTAAAGAGAAATACTTAATGGAAGGTCTGAGGCATGGTTATGCATTTTTGAAGGACATAGAAAGAAGGTTTGAAGGATAACTTGAAAGTGTGAAATTTGTGAAGGTTTTGTATGTGATGAGAAGGAAAGAGAAATCTTGAAAGAAAGTTGAATACATGATAAGCCAGTAAGCTGAAACAAGTAAAATAGGGAAACTGAGCAGAAATCCTATCTTCCTTAAACCAAGGACACTGGGGAGTAAATGATCTGCATTTGCCTCCCTAAACAAAGGTTAAATCGTTCATGTCAATCTGATTAGTGTTATTTGCTGTCCACACCCAAGGACAAATGAAGTTAAAAAAAATTAAGCCTTATTTTGATTAGTTCTTTTAGAATGTATGTTAAGGAATTTTAAAATTGCTCAGACCTTGCTGCCTTGGGTCCGGTTCTGCGTGTGTAAGAAGGGACAGAGTAAGGTTTAGCAGCAGGAGTGAAGAGGCAGGCAGGGCAGGAGCAGGCCAGAAGAAGCTGACAGGGCCATCCAAACCACCCAGCCGCTACGGCCAGAGCCGCCTGAGGCAGACCTCCTCGGACTGGCAACAGCTGACTCCGGGTGGGACAGACTGGGCTCTTTCCAAATGGGCCCCCATGAGCCGATGGTCGAAATGAAAATCAGGGGCCAGACTGTGAACTTTATGGTTGATACAGGGGCAGAGCACTCGGTAGTTACTCAGAAGGTAGCTCCCCTCTCAGGACAGGAAGTCACCATTATTGGAGCTACCAGGACCACAGCTGCAGACTGTTCTGCCGCCCCCGTTGACGTCAGTTAGGCGGCCACCAGGTGGTTCATAAATTCCTGTGTTTGCCAGAATGCCTGTACCCCTTTCTTGGATGTGATCTCTTACAGAAATTACAAGCCACCCATAAGCCTGTTCGAGAAGCCACCTCGGACTCTACATCCTTTTCAGCCTGGGGACTGGGTGTGGGTAAAGAAGCTCACTACCTAAGGACTCACCCCAACTTGAAAAGGACTATACACTGTCGCCCTGCTGACGGCATCCAGACCTGGCTACACCACTCCCAGCTCCTGCACCAGGAAACGGCCTTGATCCCGGCAGCCAGCGGCCTCACCCGTGAGAGCCAGGAGGAGGCTCGACGTCCGCAAGAGTGGAACTGGACTTCAGTGAGGACAGTACTAATGGGGACCGTGGCACGAGGGCGCTTGGTAACTGTAAGAACATTTTTTTTCTAGCCAGTGAGAAAGTCCAGGGACAAGTGGGGCTAGATGCACAAGGGGACAGAAGAGCAGGAACAGAATAGAGAATGCCCCTAAAATAAGTGGGGTGAGTAAATGAAAATTAAATGTGCCAAACTGGCAGTTTAGAAAAATTAATTCGGTCTAACTACTTGTAGTTAGAGGGCAGTACCATCCCCTAACTAGTAAAGATGAGTCCATGATTTGACTCATGTACATAAAACCAGTGGGGAATGAAGTATGGTACCTATTTGCTTTGCTTAAGAGTGGAAAAATTATTTTGATTTTCTGAATTGTATACATCATCCCATGCGATTGAATGACCATCCCATTGATTGTGATCTTACTGGTTTTGGAAAGCACATTCTTCTGTACCTGGGAAACAGGACAGCGCAATTATCCTAGATCATTTTAGTGACCACAGATAATGCATTCCAGTTGACTCAGTGGTCCCAAGGCCAGGGCAGCACAATTACTCTAAATTTAATAAATTCCTGGCAACTCAGTGGTCTCAAGACCCGGGGGGCTCTGGATAAGGTGTTTCTGTCAATTCAGTGACCCCGAGACCCAGAACTACAATTCTGCTTGTGTAAACTGTTTTGTTTTTTTTTTGTTGTTGTTTTTTTTTGCGAACCAGATTCCTCATTCCAAACCCTGGTATGTAATCAATACCTTTGTGATTTTTGTGTTTATCGTATGTAAATGTTATACTGGATGCAGAAAAGCAAAACTTAAGACAAACAGCAAAAAGACTCGGATCATGATGGCTCAAAAATTAGAAATGATCCGGAATACTTTTTAACCAGGACGTATAGGACCTGACTGCCTTCCATTTACCTGCCCTTTTTTAAATAATAATAATTCGACCTTAAATGCCATCTAAGGTTATGGTCTTGTCCCATCCCCAGAGGTCCACCTGTTCAGCAAGACATGCTGACAGTGAGACATCCTAGGAATGAGCCTTCCTAGCACCGTGGGACTCCATTATCCAACCAAAAGGTTGGTCATCAATGCATCCTTTGGATTGATTTATGACCAAAAGGGGGATGTGTGGACGGAAGGGGCCACACGCTGACCTGACAAGCTCAGGGAAGGCCTGCGTGGCAGCCTAGCAGACTCAGAGACCTAAAGTCACCACAAAGGATGGTCTGAAATTAAACTTTGACTAAAAGCAGTGATGGTGGGCAGTTATGTCCTAGGCCGGTATCTTCACTGACAAGATCCACTTTGATCCTTACTGAGCCCATTTGCCTTTTTGCCTCTAAGATAACATTCCTTTGAAGTGTCTGGGTAACTTGTAACTTCCCTTTTTCTGGAGCCCCCGGGGCACAACCAAATGTTCTGGGGACCAGGGCAGATACTACAAATTCCTTCATTATCATGTTGATTGATCCTGCACCCACCTAAGTCTGTGTCCATCATTTTACTTTTTATCCTATCACAGAGGTTTCCCCGCTTCGCTTAATCCCACCTCCTTAAATCTGTCACCAATGAATTTCATGTATAAATACGGACGTAACCCTGCCATTCTCCGGACCACTATCTCAATTCATTGAGGTTCTGCTTCCCGGCATATGTCGACAGTTTGGCTCAAATAAACTCACAAAAATTCTTTACAGGTTTCAATGGTTTTTTTACATTAACACTGGGCACTACTGGTCCAGGCGGCTTGAGGACCCTTGGGAACAGCGCTGCTCCAGACAGGAGCCAGCTCCTGGGCATCACCGTCGCGACAGGTCTTGGCCCTGCCCCCAGCCATCCTGCCAAGGTTTGCAGGGAATATATTACCTTCACTGCAGGTACCATGGGCATTGCACGTCCATATCTGATTATGACAGTGGTTCTCAACCTTCTGGCCCTTTAAATACACTTCCTCATGTTGTGACCCAACCATAAAATTATTTTCGTTGCTACTTCATAACTGTAATGTTGCTACTGTTATGAATCGTCATGTAAATATCTGATATGCAGGATGGTCTTAGGTGACCCCTGTGAAAGGGTCGTTCCACCGCCAAAGGGGTCGCGACCCACAGGTTGAGAACCGCTGGACTATGAGAACCACATTTAATACCCAAAATTATCATGGCCCCTCAGGTAGCAGCATTATAATCTGATTATTTATTGATGAAGACAGTTCCAAGGGGCCCAAAACCTCTATTAATTCAGTAACATTTAAAAATGAGTTTGGCCCAGCTGGTGTGGCTCAGTGGTTGAGAATCGACCTAGGAACCAGGAGGTCAGGATTCAGTTCCCGGTCAGGGCACATGCCAGGGTGGGCTCGATCCTCAGTAAGGGGCTTGCAGGAGGAGCCAACCTATGATTCTCTCTCATCATTGACATTTCTATCTTTGTCTCCCTCTCCCTTCCTCTCTGTCTAAAACCAAGTTAAAAAAAGAAAAGAAACGAACCTGTGATTGGTTCTTGGGGTTGAATTATGTCCTTCCCACAGAAATATGGAAGTACATGTGCCTGTGAATGGGGCCTTATCTATCTATCTATATAAAGAGCCAGGGTTCGTAACATCCACAACAACCAAAGGCTCCACCGAACACCAGAAGTCAGTGCTGGGTCGCCACCAGCACTGACTTCCGAGGGGGCTGCGGATCAGGTCCAGAGAGAGGCCTGCAGAGAGAGGGGCAGGCTCTGATCCATAGCCTTCGTGGCAGCTGTTGATCAGCTGTTGCCTCGCTCTTTCTCTCCTGGCTTCACCAGCAGCCATGCCTGTTTCTCTCCGGGCCTGGGGGGCGGGGGGGGGGGGGGGGGGGGGGTGCTGCTGATAAGCCCCGCCTCTTTGATCAGGACCAGAGATAGGCCCAGAGACGCTGACTGGCATAGAAACTGACCAATCAGAACCAAATCTGGGTGAAGTGCCAGGAGCCAATGGCTGCCTAAGAGGTGGAGCTTTTGATGCTGACTGGCATAGAAACCAACCAATCAGAACCTAATCTGGGTGAACTGTGACAGCAGAATCTAAGGTGAGGGCTGAGGAGGGGTTTTAAGGGCAGCACTGTTTGGTGTAAGACCGTGGTTGGCAAACTGCAGCTCGAGAGCCACATGTGGCTCTTTGGCCCCTTGAGTGTGGCTCTTCCTAAGCCTTAGGAGTACCCTAACTAAGTTAATAACAATGTACCTACCTATATAGTTTAAGTTTAAAAAATTTCGCTCTCGAAAGAAATTTAAATTGTTGTGCTGTTGATATTTGGCTCTGTTGACTAATGAGTTTGCCAACCACTGGTGTAAGGTATAAGAAAGTGCTACGATTTGCCAAAACCGGTTTGGCTCAGTGGATAGAGCGTCAGCCTGCGGACTGAAAGGTCCCAGGTTCGATTCCGGTCAAGGGCATGTACCTGGGTTGCGGGCACATCCCAGTAGGAGATGTGCAGGAGGCGGCTGATCGATGTTTCTCTCTCATCGATGTTTCTAACTCTCTATCTCTCTCCCTTCCTCTCTGTAAAAAATCAATAAAATATATTTTTTAAAAAAAAGAAAAGGGAAATAAACCCAACTATTTAAAAAAAAAAAAAAAGAAAGTGCTACAATTTTTTAAAATATGTTTTATTGATTTTTTACAGAGAGGAAGGGAGAGGAATAGAGATAGAAACATTGATGAGAGAGAAATATCGATCAGCTGCCTCCTGCACATCTCCCTACTGGGACCCTTCAGTCCACAGGCTGACACTCTATCCACTGAGCCAAACCAGTTAGGGCAGTGCTACAATTTTTTAATGACCGGTTTGGCAGTATAGTGCATATGGCTGGCTATCAGTCCAGATATGTTTTTGTCTGCCAAGAGCATCTCCTCCTGCTGAAAAAGGCTCCCCCCCCACTTCATTTAAGCAATCTTATCCTATGTAATCTATACTAATAAAAGGGTAATATGCTAATTAGACTGGGTCGACCGGTCATCTTACAGACGTCTGACTTCCTTCCAGACAAAGCCATGGTGGTGGTGGCCAAGGCAGAGGCAGTTAGTGGTAATCAGGCCGGCAAGGGAGGGTGGTTGGGGGCGAGATCAGGCCAGCAGGGGAGGGCAGTTAGGGATGAGATCAGGCCAGCAAAGGGGGGGCAGTTAGGGGCGATCAGGCAGGCAGACAGGTGAGCGGTTAGAAGCCAGCAGTCCCAGATTGTGAGAGGAATGTCCGACTGCCGGTTTGGGATGGGGCCTAAACCGGAGGTTGGACATCCCCCAAGGGGTCCCTGATTGGAGAGGGTGCAGGCTGGGCTGAGAGAATCTGCCGGAGTCCATTCATTGTCTTCACTAGCTGAGTTTAGACAGAGACCCCCCAAAAGCTAGTAGCCTTTGAAGTTCCAGCACAGGTCAGAACTGCGCACCACCCAGTTAATCTAGGAGCCACCCAGTTAATTTAGGTAATGGTAGTTGAAGCATCTCCACCTTAGTTCCCTTAATTCCTTAGATACTTGTGTAGATCCTTGTTGGTTATTGTTAATCAGATACTCTGCCTACTCCCGGAAATCTATTGATGAGCTAATCAGATACTTTGTCTATTCCTGGAATTTGTTTGCTGATCAGTGTGTCATTGAAACCTCCTTACCCTAAGGGCTACTCTAGATCAATAAAAGATTGGAACGGCCTGAGCATCGGAGGAAGTCCTTCGGGACCTGCCCGCCTGGTCCCCCAATATTGCAAAATTATCTCGTGTCTTTTTCTCTCATTTGTTGTGCAGCTCCTCTTTCTGATACCGAACCCTACTCCACGCAGAACGTGGAGGGAGTCTTACTCGACAGGAACCCCTCTCCCCTCCATGCACAAATTTCGTGCAATGGGCCACTAGTCTATGTATCCAAAAAGCCAGGGACTGTAACGCTGTAATGACTGTAATGACTGGTTGCTATGACGCCCACTCTGGCCAGTGAACTGACCTGATCAGGTACATATGGCTCCTTTTTTTCCCATTGACCCAGGAGCTCTCTATGTGGTTTGCTGAGGCTGATCTCTGGCCAGCATTGCAGCTTTACTTATTCCTTTGCTCAAACCTGCTCTTTTCCCATTCTTTCCAGTTACTGTTCTCAAAAGTATCCTTTAGTAAGTACTGCCCACTACCAGGATCTCCCACCCCGATCAAGGGTGGGGCCAGGCAGCCAAATGCCCCACCCCCTTCCCCCAGGCCAGGCCCACCCCCAATCGGCCCACCCCACCATGTTAGGCCTGTAGCCCGTCCCCCTGGCTGGCCCTGCCCCTGATTGCTCCCCTACCCTAATAGGGGGCAGGGCCAGCCAGCCAACCGCCCATAGCCCCTCCCCTAGGCTGCTGGCCCCCAATCAGCACCCCCCACCCCATTTGGGGGTGGGGCTGGCCAGCCAACCGCCCACAGCCCCTACCCATGGCCGGCCACACCCCCAATCGGCCCCCCAAACGCCAATCAGGGGTGGGGCCTGCCGGCCAATTGCCCACGGCCCCTCTGCTCAGCCAACCAACCTGCCATCTCCTGTCCCACAGGCCCAGCCGTGATCCACCCGGATTGGGGCTGGGCTGGGTGGACCCCACCCGTGCATGAATTCGTGCACCTGGCCTCTAGTTTAGAAAAAAGGCCTTTGCAGGTGTGATCAAGTTAAGAGGGTCATGCTTAACCCAGGGACGGTGGCCTGATAGGGAGCTTAGACACAGGGACACAGGGCGTGGCCCCCTGGCAACAGAGGCGAAGTTGGCGTGAGGGGTCTGGCCACCCCCAGAATCTAGGAGACAGGCTGGGAACAGCTTCTCCCTAGAACCCCAGCAGGTGCCCACCCACAGCACCCCAATTCTGGCCTTCAGGACTCTGAGGGAACCAAGTCCTGTGGCTTCAGGATACCAGTCCTAGGAATATAGTGCAAAGGTTTTGTGGGTTTTGCTTTTTTTATTGCAATAAGTGTAGGTTCACATGCAGTTGTAAAAAAAATCACACAAAGCCCTGGTCATTTGCTCAGTGGATAGAGCATCGGCCTGAGGACTGAAGGGTCTTGGGTTCGATTCCGGTCAAGGGCATGGACCTGGGTTGCAGGCTCTATCCCTGGTCCCAGTTGGGGCTCATGCGGGAGACAACCAATCGCTGTGTCTCTCTCGCATCAATGTTTCTCTCTCTCTTCCTCCCTTCCTCCTTCCACTCTCTCTAAAAATCAATGGGAAAATATCCTCGGGTGAGCATTAACAAACAAACAAAAAGAACAAAGCAAAAGTCACACAGAGATCTTTGCCCAGTTTCCCCCAATGGTGACATCGTGCAAAATTATAGCTCAACGTCCCAACCCGCCCACCTGAGCCAGGCCCCGGCCCCGTTTACCTGTATGAGCGCTTCACCAGGTCCTTCGTTTGATCTCTTGTAGGTTCACGTGTCCACCACAGGGAAGATGCTGCGTCCAGCACCCACCGCCTCCCCACCCCCGCCCCGCCCTCACCCCTGTGCGCCCCCATTCTCACTCCATTTCCCCAATGGCGTCATGCCAAGCGCTTTGTGGAAATGGACTCCACGGTGTGTAGCCTTTGGGGAGACTCCTCCTGGTCATCCTTTGGGTCGCCGAGCTGTGGCCGCACCGACTGGCGTCTGCCCCCGGCTGCAGGCTCGGCTGGGTCCAGGTTCCGGCTGAGGCCAGTGAAGCTGCCCGTTCCTCTGCCGGCGTGAGCACCGCGGACGGACGGACGGACGGCCGCCGCACCGCTCCCGCCCGCCGGGCAGCACCGTGCCGGGCCGCGCCGCAGGACCGGTCCCCCCGCGAACCAGGCCTCTCGTCACTCACCCTCTTCCTCGCTCATCTGGTCGCCGGACAGCGTTTCCTGCACACGGCGCGCGGGCTGTCCGGCCACCTCCGGCAGAGGGCTGCGGCCGCGGGGAGCAGGCAGCACGCCCCGCGCCACCCCGCGGGCACAGGTGGAGGCGACGCGGCAGCCGGCCCGTGACCTCTGCCCCCGCGGGCCCGTCGCTCAGCGGCTGCATTCACTGCCGCCTTCGGACACCGGCCCTGCCCATCGCGCCTCCCGGGCCGCCGGCTCGGACCGCAAGCGCAGGCGCCGGCTCTGTCGGGCCCAGGGCAGGAGCAGTTCGCGTTTTCCGTCGGAGGGCTGGGCTGGGCGGCCGGGGCTGTGGGCCCCGCGGGCCGAGCACCACCCGGCCCGGCCCTCAGCTCTGGGGGCCCGCAGCCCCGGCCACGGCTGTGCTGCCCACGTGAGGCCCGCACAGGGCGGCGGAGACGCTGAGAGGGTGCGGGAGCACCGCATGTGCAGCCGGCGCAGCGGAGGTGCGGGGACGCTCACCCGGCAGTGCGGCGCGGCGCGGCGTGGCGTGGGGAGCGAGCCAGCAGGTGGGCGTGAGGCAGCACCGCCAGGGGTGACCCGGCCCCGCCTGTCCGGCCGCGGAGCCGCAGGCGCCGGGCCCCGCAGCGCAGGGCCAGCGCACAGCGCAGCGGAAGGTCCGGTCTGGAGGCCCAGGCCCCGCTTCCGGTGGCCTCCTCCCGCGTCCCCCTCACCTTCGCTGCTCGCCGTGTCCGCAGGTCCCTTCCCACCGGGACGCGGTGGGCACAGCGTCAGGGCCGCGCGGGAGACCCAGCACCTGGTGGCCCCCCGGTCACCTCCGGGGACCTGCCTCCAGTCCCATCCCGAGGTCAAAGGGTAGGCGTCCAAGGGGACAGTGTGGGGACGGGGTCCGCCCTGCCAGGCCTCGGGGGGGGAAGTGGGGCTTTGCTTTAGGAGGGAAGCGGGGAGCCTCCGAGTCCCGGGAAGGGGCGCCGGGCAGCGGCCCTGGGTGCGGGCGGGCCGAGGAGGTGGGCCCTGCGGGGACCCGATCTCAGCCTTTCCCGCCAGAGGCCAGCTCTGCGGCCCTGGAAACAAACCACAGTCCGCAGAGCCTGGCGCCCCCGCCTCGCGACCGCGGGTTTTAAAGGGGGGTGGAGTGAGGGCAGGAGAGGGGACTGTGGGCCCCGCCGATTGGCCAGGCGAGAGTCGGTACAGGATGTGGTCATAGTGATGGCGTGCACTTCCCTTGATTATTATTGGTCAGTCCAGAGAAATCCTGGGTGTGGCTAGCAGCGGCTTCTTCCCATGAGGAAGCACATGGCACCGTCCCAAAATGGAGGACCCAAGGCAAGATGGAAGGCGCAGTCCTCGCCCCCCCAAGGGCGAGCTGAGCCCAGGCTCCAGGGGCCTGTCCGGTTGCTGGGGGTCCCACAGATCGACCAGTTCCAGCCCAGACAGGAAGTCCACGTCCTCCGTCTCGTTCCCGGGGCCACTGGCGATCGCCTCCTCCTCCATCTCCTCGAGCGAGGGCACGCGCCCCGCCCTGCCGCCACCGCTGCTGCTGCTGCTGCTGCGTGGGTCTGGTCCCGGGGCGGCAGGCGGGTGGCAGCCTGCGCCGGGCTCCCACCGTGGGCTGGGGAGTCGGTGCCCGAGGCCGCCAGCAGCGTGGTCAGGCCCGGCGATGATTCGCCCTTTCAGGTGACACGCCAACCACTGAGAACACTGGCCAGGACTCAAGTGCCTTTTTAAAAAATATATATTTTTATTGATTTCAGAGAGGAAGGGAGAGGGAGAGAAGACAGAAACATCAATGAGGAGAGAGAGTCATGGATCGGCTGCCTCCTGCATGCCCCCGACTGGACATCGAGCCGACAACCCAGGCACGTGCCCTGACTGGAATTGAACCCAGGACCCTTCAGTCCGCAGTCCCATGCTCTATCCACTTAGCCACACCAGCCAGGAGCTCAAGTGCCTTTTCTATGTTCATTGATCACTTGTATTTCAAATTCTGTGATGAACTAGATTTTTGCGTATTTGACGAGCGGGGAAGCTGGCTAAGCCTGACTCGGGGTCCGTGTGTGTTTCCAGGGCCAGGCCCCAGCGTCCCTGCCGCGGGCTCCTGCCTGCCGCGGGCACCTGCCTGCCGCGGGCTCCTGCCTGCCGCGGGCTCCTGCCTGCCGCGGGCACCTGCCTGCCGCGGGCTCCTGCTCCTGGAGCTCTTCCTCGCGGGTTCTCAGCCCACAGGACCCCCTCATCCAGGGATGGAGTCCGCCTTGCTCTGGGCCTCTCCCAGGATGTCCTGGGCCCTGGTGTGAGGGTTTCCACGGCCCTAACCTTGTCTAGTATGTTCTGGAATGTGTTGGAGTGTCTCTGAGCCATTCCGGGCAAGGACAGACCAGGTTCCCACAGATTTTAAGTTAGTGTTGCCGACTTCTCTTAGAAACACACATCATTTCAGTTGCAGCATCTCTAGAAAATGTTTATTAATTGGTAACACGCATTCGGAGCGGCAAGTGCAGATTCTGGGAGGAGGGGGGTGGCCGGTGGGGAGTGGTGCCCACACAGCCCCTGGGTCAAGGGGGTTATGAGGCCTGGCGACGACCTGCGGACTTGGGGGTGTGGGCGCCCAGGGCATGGGGAGAGGGACACTGTCTTCATGGGCTGAGCTCCTGGCACCCGCAGAACGAGGCCAGAAGTCAGCGGCCCTGGGGTTCCCCCCGCCCCCCGGCTCCTGGCCTCCCCGCCCCCCGGCTCCTGGCCCCCCTGCCCCCCCGGGCTCCTGGCCTCCCCGCCCCCCCGGGCTCCTGGCTCCCCCGCCAGTCCAGGGCAGGAAGCTGCCGGAAGCCCGGTGTGGCCTTCAGCCTCCTTAACCCTCGGAGGTGGCTCTCCCTGTCTGCAGGCGCAGCGGGTTCCTGATGCTCGTCCCTGCGCCACGGGGCGTGTGGCCACGGGGCCTCCACCTGGCTCTCCTGGAACCCCGCGGCACCTTTTCTGGGAATGGCTTCTCCCATGGCCCCCGTCCCACCAGCCGTCTTCGCCAGAGGCTTCAGCCTGTGAGTTCACGAGACAATGAGCACGGACTCCACCCCCACATTCGGTGTCACTGGCACCCGAGTAGGAGGAGCTTCTCGCCACAGGAGAACAACAGGCCAGGAAGACGCAGGACCCCAGGAGTCAGACCCCACGAGGACCCGGGACTGTCCTGAAGGCGCCCGTCACACACCTGCCTTCCGCCCGCCTGCCTGCCCAGCTCAGCCCAGGCCGCTGAGGACTGTCCCGCCAGCCACCGCATGAGGAGCCACCCCCGTCGGGGCGGCCAGCATCGCCCCCGGGTCCCCTTGGCTCAGTGCTATGCCGCCCTTCCCTTTGGATGTCCCATCCCCATCCTCTTTCCCTAAATAAATTCAATTTTTCTTTATCCACCAAAAAATAAACAAAACAAAAAACCACCTCAGAGATGGACGCTGGCAGCTCAGACCCTGTGTTGGCGCCATGCCCGGCTCCCACAGCATCGACAGACGCTCGGGCCTCCCAACACTACCACCCACTCAAGCCTCTAAAGGGGGAACATTCAGAATGGAAGGGACTCCAGGTCTCGGCTGGTCTGGCCAGCGGGCAGCTCGCCCCGAAGGCAGTGTTGCCCTGTGGCCCCCATCAGAGCCGCCTCCTTGCTGAGCTGCTGGCTGGGGGCTGTGAAACGGGGCGGGGGTGGGGATGGGGGGCATCTCCCGGGCTCTCTGCAGGGTGTGGCCATAAACCCTGCCCTGCCCCTGAGCTCAGGCTGAGCTTACTGGGGAGGAAAACACGTTCCCTCTGCCCTCGTAGGTTCCGTCCCTGACCTGGGAGTTAGCCCCACGACGGACAGGCCCCAGGGCAAGGCGCTGAGGTGATTGCTGTGCTGTGGGTGGTGACTTGGTGATGAGTGACTCACAGGGCCGGGCAGAATGGGGGCTTACTCCAAGGTCACAGCTGAGGGGGAACAAGTGACTTTTTGGAAAGATAAATGGTTTTGAGGAGAATGAACAGGTGAGAGAGTTTGGGAAGTCGTCTACAGGTCTACAGGTCTGAGTGGCTTCCATCTCCTTCAAGTCCGTAAAACTCCCTTGGAGAGAGTGTTTCTGGTCTCGTCTCCCGAGGCCCCATTTTCTTGCGTCTTCTTTTTAAAAAATATATTTTTTATTGATTTCAGAGAGGAAGGGAGAGGGAGAGAGAGAGATAGAAACATCAATAATGAGAGAGACTCATTGACCAGCTGCCTCCTGCACGCACCACACTGGGATGGAGCCCACAACCCGGGCACGTGCCCTGACTGGGAATCGAACTGTGACCTCCTGGTTCATGGGCTGACACTCAACCACTGAGCCACACCGGCCAGGCTTCTTATGTCTTCTGATTCTCAAATGTCTTCGGCTTAACCTGATCTTTTTCCCAATGTGTCCTGTTTGGGTGGGTGTATTCTGATCCCCTCAACCTCCATCTGGGTCCTGAAGCAATTCTGGGCCTGACCAGCCCACAGACTCACATCCCGAGGGGCTATCTTGGGCCAGTCATGCGCCCCCAGCAGGAAGAGGCCAGAAACGCACATTCCCAGGCTGCCCCGCACCTGCTCAATCAGTCCTGTGGCCACAACCCTCCGGTGATTCCCGTCGGCCCCAAAAGAGAGTCTGGGGGAGCCCGGCCAGTGTGCTCAGTGGTTAGCCGGCCCGAGCACCAAAGGGTCTTGGGCTCAATTCCCAGTGAAGGGTGCGTACCTGGGTGGCAGGCTCAATCCCCAGGCCCTGCTAGGGCTTGTGCAGGAGGCAACCAATAGATGTGTCTCTCTTACAGCAATGTTTCTCTCTCTCTCTCTGGCTCTTCTCTCTCCCCTTCCCTCACTCTTCCACTCTCTAAAAATCAATGGAGAAAATCTCCTCAGGCGAGGATTTTTAAAAAGTACAATAATCACATCACCACCAATAGGAATAAAAATAACGTTTGCCAAGTGATATAACCAAGTGGTACTTTTCACCTATCAGCTTGCTAGAGATTGAAGATAACCAGTTGGGTCTTTTAATTAAAAATATTTTTATTTATTTCAGAGAGGAAGGAAGAGGGGGGAGATAGGAACTTCAATGAGAGAGCACCACTGATCGGTGCTCCTGCATGCCCCTACCATCTTTCCGAAGGGAGACCTGCCCCCAGGGAGCCCTCGCTCTGCCCTTCCCGCCCTGCTCCCGCGGCCCCAGCCATCTCTGGGTCTGACTCGGTCCTCACTCCTGGGCGCACCCCACGGCAGCCTCGCCCTGTGGCTGGCCAAGCAGGAGCGCTGTCCGCGGATCACCCGCTTGTCCTCGCTGGCCCTTCTCCCATGTCCTTCCCTGGCCGCCTGGCACGACCACCTGCCAAGCAGGACCCCAGAGTCCTTGCTGGCACCTGTCTCCTTCACCCCCGCCCTCCCCACCCCCGGAGCTGGGCCCGCCGCCTCCCTCCCCGACTCGGCCGAAAGCAGCCGTGAAACAAGGCAGGGAACGACTCCTCCTCGCTCCCCCGGGCTCAGCCGTTACCGCCCTGCTCCTCACAGCACCTCACTGAGGGGCGAGGAGACAGGTCCTGGGGTGACAGCCTCGGTTCCACAGGTGCAGGGGGTCCCCTCTCCCAGGAGCCGAGACCGTGCAGGCCCCAGCCTGCCACCTGCCCCTGCCCCTGCCCCTCAGGGACTCTGGGCACCACCGCTGCAGGCGCTGCAGGCGGCCGGGGTGAACCTGCCTGGTTGGCTGGCACCTGGAGCCTCTGAACCCTTAGTCCCTGTGACTGACATGGTTTCAGGCACAAGGCCCTCAGGGCTACAGCTGGGGGCCCAGGCTCCTTCAGGGGAGCCATCTGCCAGCCGGCACACCTGCGGGCCGTCCTGCCCTGACTCACAGCCACTGCCCGGCTCCACCCTCCTTTCCTGCCCTCCCCGTCGCAAACCAGAACTGCTGGGCCCTGCGTGACTCACCTGAGCCCTCCAAGCCTTCCGGGCAGCCACCCAGCAATGCCAGCTCATGAGATGTCTCCCAAGTGCCTAGAGCAGCGGTCGCCCACCGGAGGTCCGCGGGCCCGGAGGACCCTCCCCAGGGCCGGCAGGCTGGAGGGGGCTGCCAGTCGGTCAGGCATCAGTGAGAACGAGCAGCTTTGCCCATTCACGGTCCTTGGCGCTGGAGGAGCGGGAGGAGCTGGAGGGTGTGGGACGGAGCCCCTGGTTTCCCAGGGGAGGGCGGGGGCGCGATGAGCGGCTGTTCTTGGGAAACAGCCCTGTTGTGTGTGCTGCCCTGACCCCGAGGAGAGCCCCGCTGAGAAGGACTGCAGCTCCCCTGCGAGTCGGAACCTCAGCATGGACCCCCGTGCCGTCAGACGCTGGAGAAGACACGGGGGAGGGGCGAGGTCCGGGGGCCCGGGGCAGTGAGAGGGCCGGCGGGAGTGGTGACGGACCGTCTGCCGGGCGGTGAGTCAGCCTGCACAGTGCCGGCAGGTCCTGCGCCCACACCTGCAGGTCCGGACGAGCGTGCCGCAATGCCAACGGCCGGCAGCCCGTCTGTGCTGGGTGCTGACTGGCTGGTGGATGGAGTGTCGCCATGTGAGTGGCACCCAGTGGGGTTCAGGTGTCGGGCCCGGGCTAAGGGTCCTCATAAGCACTACGAAACCCAATTGTCCTTATGAAACAACATTTTATTTTCTAACAATATATTTTTATTGATTTCAGAGAGGAAGGGAGAGGGAGAGAGAGAGAAACATCAATGATGAGAGAGAACCATTGATCGGCTGCCTCCCGCATGCCCCTCACAGGGATCGAGCCCGCAACCCGGGCCTGTGCCCTGCCTGGGAGCTGAACCGCGACCTCCTGGTTCACACAGGACGGTGCTCAACCACGGAGCCGCGCCGGCCGGGCAGGACGCAACATTTCTGATATGAATGCAGATGCTGAGAAATGCTGGGAGTATTTCAAGAAAGATAAAATCTACCACCTCGCGGCCAGAGCTGCTTTTGATCACAGGGAACCCTGGCTCAGCATCACATCTTTTTAAAACAGAAGAGCCCAGACTGTGAGCATGACTCTGGCCCAGAGAAAACGGTCCTCTTCATCGTGGGCCATCAGCCTGACTTAGGACAGGCACATGAGGTGATGTCAGGAACTGACCATTCCTGGGAATGCTGACTTCTCATTCCCGAATCCCCAGACGCACCCCTGTCCGGCCTGGTGACTAAGAACCACCCACGTCACCCACTCCATTTCCTCTGCTGACTGCCCCTCCCCCCACCATTACAGGCCTCTTGTTCATTCAACAAATTTTTCTTGAACTTCGCCAATGTCTGGGGCTGGGTGGGGCCCTGGGATGGGTGCCCGTGGCCCCGCCCTCCAGGAGGACACACAGGTGGGGTGGCAGCGACCAGGTGGTTAGAACAGGACATGCCAAGTGTCTGCAGGGCGAGGCGGGTCAGAAAGCTGTGGGAGTGAAGCCCCAAGGACACCGACCTGGGAGGGAGGGTGTCCCCAGCACGGGGTGGGTGTCCTGGGCACGGGGCGGGTGTCCCGGGGCACGGGGCGGGTGTCCCGGGGTACGGGGCGGGTGTCCGGGGCACGGGGTGGGTGTCCCGGGGTACGGGGCAGGTGTCCCGGGGTACGGGGCGGGTGTCCCGGGGTACGGGGTGGGTGTCCCGGGGTATGGGGCGGGTGTCCTGGGCATGGGTGGGTAGGAAGAAGGGGCAGAGGCCGGGTCGGGCAGAGAACCTCATGCCCAGGAGAGCCCCTCATGTCAGCAGCAGCCTTCCAGAGGGCTGCCTGTTCTGGACGCCCACCTCCTGCACGCCTCCCCCCTCCCCCCTCCCGCCCAGTCAGCGTGGCAGAGGGACTGAAGCCAGTGCCATGAGGTCATGGAGTCCTCGCCCCACCCGGCCAACCTCAGCCCTGACTCCGTGAGCCGTGCCGCCCACTTTGCCTGCAGGGTTCCTGCCCGGTCCAGAGAGGCTGCGGCCTTTCGATACGGCACAGCCCTGTGTGCCGGCGGTCAGCGTGGGGGAGTGAACGGCCCAGGCTCAGAGCTGGCAAGCGTGTGGACCCCAATCCTGTGGGGAGTGTGGCCTTCAATGCAGCCACCCTTCCGACCCCCCCAACAGCCCTTCCCCAGCCCCCACTGCCCCTCCCTGGCCCCCCCCCGGCCCTTCCAGCCCCCCAATGCACCTCTCAGAAGGGGGCCCCCCACTGCCCCTCCCGGTTTCCCACTGCCCTTCCCCAGCCCCCACTGCCCCTCCTGGCCCCAGGGTCCCTGAGGGCACAGCCTTACCCTCGAGGACACTGCCAGGAGCCATCCAGGACCCTGGCGTCTGCCCCCACAGGACTCTGGCATCGCCCTCCGAAGGAGTGGCTGTGAGGCCTCTGGGTGCTCAGCACACAGGCAGGACACAGTGCCACGTGTGCGGGGACCGCAGGGACGGCTGGGCCATCTGGCCCCGGTGCTGCCCTGGACTGGCCTCGGCTGCAGGCGGGACTCTGGGTGTCCTTGCTGTGCCCCCCACTTTGGCCTCCAGGTAAAATACAGGACATGGGTGAGGTGGGAATCCCAGGTGAATGCACTGGGCTAACGGGTTTGCCTGAAATCCCCATGTCACTGGCTCAGGTTCCTTGGGCCTGGGTGGCCCTGACTGACCACGGTGCCTGGGACCCAGTGGGCACACCCCATGCCTGTGACCTGTGAGAAAGTTGTGGGCTCCAGGCTGTGCGGGATCCCGGGCCCCAGGAGCAGAGAGGCTCCGGAAGCCACGCTGGTTCATGCAGCCTGTGATGGAGAGAAGGTGCCCCACCAGGCCCCGTCCTGGTCCACGGCTGTTCGCACAGACAGCAGAGTCCTCATACGGCCCACGGCTTTGCGAGGGAGGAAAACAACTGAAGCCACATCTTAAATTACGGAAGGATTAGATGAGTTTTATTCTCCCACACGACCTGGCCTTGCGGCCTGTTCATGAAACTGGATGCTTCTGCATCCGAGAGGAGCCCCCAGACCAGATGGGGCGGGGGGGGGGGGAGGTGCAGCAGGGGGCGCTGAGGCCCGGGATTTAGGGACATGGGGGGTGTGGGGGGGGCGCTGAGGCCCGGGACCCAGGGGCGTGGGGGGTGCAGCAGGGGGGCACTGAGGTCCAGGATCAAGTGTCTCCAGTAGACAGTCACCCAAGTTCATGCCTCAGGAACTGCGGGAACTGAGTGCAGTCCCAGCCCAGGGCAGCCCCGGGGTGACCGCTCTGCCCTGTAGAAGATGCCCAGCACCCTGGCTTCCACCACCACGTGCCAGGAGCTATGCCCCTCCCCCGTGTGACAACCCAAAGTGTCTCCTGATGTCCCTGGGGCCACGCCCATCAGAGCTTCTGCAGGGAGAGCCTGGAGGGAGGCAGTGGACTGTGGCATTGCGGACTCTGCCTGAGAGTGGAGATGCCGCCGTAACGGGTCGGGGAGGCCCGGCGGCTGGGCTGGTAGGTGCCTCAGAACCAGACTGAGGGACACCGTCCCCAACAGGCCGGCCCTCGCTGGCCTGGGAGGCCACCTCCAGCCCCACCAGGAGCAGCCGAGGTACTTGGTTCCCAAGTCCCTAAAGCACTGGAGGCGGCGGCCGGATGCCCGCCTGGCAGGCGCCCCGCGTGGCCCGGGCAGCCATGCCCATGTGGCTGGCTCCCTTGAGTGGGCACTAAAGAGGTCCTGTTCCCGGCACTTGTGGGTCACTCAGCTCTCTGGCTCGGTTTGCTCATCGGTCAGCGCCGATGTGGGTGGCGCGCCTCAGGGGCTGCCCTGAGCAGTGAGCAGTGAGCAGCGCTGGACCCGCCTCTGGCCGGGGCACCGTGGGGTCCTCATCTCCTGACCGGTCCCTCTGCCTGTCCCTGTCTCTCCCCACCTGCTGTCCCCCCGCTGGAGCCAGCGCATTCTTAGAAACGCCAATCTGATGCTGGGAACCCTCCCAGGCCCTCGGCCACCTGTGCCACCACATCCTGCCTCAGGGCCGGGGTCCCCTGCCCTGCGCAGGCTGTCAGTTGTTCCCCTTTTTCGGGGCCTCATTTGCAGAAGCAGCGGCTGGAAGGCTGGTGTCCCGTCCCACGTGGAGGCCTGGGCAAGTGAGAATCCCAGACCAGCAACAGGCCACCTGCTGTGAAAGCATTTCCCAGAGGTCGCAAGCGACAGGCTCCGAGAGGTGACCTCCCGGCCCGCTGAGCCCTGCCTGAGCGCCTGCCCTCTGCTGGTTTGGGAAGCACCTTGGCCCCCATGTTGGTGCGGTTCCTTTTATTAAGGGGAAAAGGAGTCCCACACGCGTGAGGTGCTGGGAAACGATTTAAAAATTAAAACCACTGAGTGTCGTGACACCAACAGAACGTAAGGCGTGGGGACCTGGTGTGGACAGCGGTGCCGGCCACGGGCTCTCCTTCCCACGGGGCTCTCAGGCCAGCAGCGCCGCCTGCAGCCCTGGCAGGTGCTGGCCCGCCTGGCTCCTCCACACAGCGGGGCTGAGGGCACTGAGGCAGGATGGTCATGGGGCCCTTGGAGAGGAAGCAGAGGGAGACAGGACAGACCGGAGCAGAGGGTGGGCGCGGCCACCAGCCCAGGCCCGGGCAGGAGGGGCCGGAGGACTGGCTTCCCAAGCCCCGGAGGGAGTGGGCGGGGGTCTGGACTGTGGTCCCAGTTGAGGGGAGGAGACACTTGGTGTCTTCAGCACTGGGTCCATGGTTCGAGCTACAGTGCCAGGGGCAGACAGGCTCAGGGAAGACAGTAGAGCCGCAGGACGGGGCAGCCCAGGGCTGGACAGGTGTGCCTCCCCACACCCCCTAGGGCTCAGGACACAGAGGACGGGATTCTGCTCCATCCCAGCATCCCGGCAGACTCAGCGTCCGTGGCGGGGCTCCTGAGTACGAAGCTGGGGGAGGGCCTGGTGGCCCTGCAGGTCTGACCTCGCTTGTAAAGGCCGGGCTGCACTCCCAGTGTCTCGGTGAAGCCACACTGGCCCTGTGTCCTGGGTCCCAGGAATGAGCCTCCCCTGCAGCCTGTCTACAGTCACTCCTCCCCCAGGTTCCACCTGCACCTGCCGCCTGTCTGGGTCTGCAGGTCTGGGTCCCTGTGCTCACCACCACCCCATCCGCAACCTGACATGGCCGCCCTGCAAGTCCGTCTGACACTTCCACCTCATCAATGCACAGGGAGCAGGTGTGTGCACACGTGTGTATACGTTTGCTTGTGTGCGTTTGAGGCATGTGTATGTGATGGTGTGTATAGGAACGTGTATGTTCATTTGGGGGGCATGTGTGTATATGCATAAATGTGTGCATCTGGGGTGTGTATATGTGTAAGTATGTGTGTGTTGGGGGCATGTGGCCTGTGTGCAGCCCCAGCGCTGTCTGCTGGCTACATTGGGGACTGTGGTGTGTGCGGCGCCTCCGCTGGGTCCGGGGTGGGGTGGTGGTGGCAGCGGTGGGGACAGGTAGGCTGGGTCTCTGGTGCAGACGACTCCGGAGTCCCTGTCACGGCTCTTCCTGCTCACGGTGGTTCGTACGTGAACAGTGCCGCATGCACGCTCACCCTTCCCCTGGCAATCAGCAGGTGAGTCCGGGTTACTGGGACCCCCCCCATCCCCCCCGGCTTCCTCGAAGAATCCCCGCCATCCTGGTTAGCCCCTAGAGCTGGGACGACGCCCACCCCTTCGGAGCCCGCGAGTTCCTGGGACAAAAGCTGTCTGTGGTGGCCCAGGCCCTCCACGCAGCTTCTCTCATCTACAGACTCCCCATCACCCTTGCCGCCCTCCCATCCTGTCCTGTACTGGCCGCCGGGTCCCATCAGCTGGCCCGTGGGCCTGACCCAGGGGTGGATTCCCAGTGTTTCGTGGTCCCCCACTCCAGCGGGACCCAACCCCATGGCCCCAGGGACACACCCTTCTGCTCAACCATCCGGCTCCGTTTCCTGTTCGTTTCCCTCAGCCCATGACCGAGCTCCCAGCACCCAGTCGTCAGGGCGGCTCGCCCGGCCACCAGTCAGGGCTCAAGGCCCGCAGAACAGGCTGTGGGCTGTGACCAGAGGCAACCCCACAGGAGGTGTCTGTAGGTGGTCGTTCTCCTGAACCTGAGACATTTCTCCCCATGTGTCCCCAGTCCTGCCATTTCCTTGACCTCTGCGCCTCCTGCGGGGGCTTTGTTTCCTGGAGACCCACACTCACCTGCTTGCTGAACCCACACACCTGCGAGGCCCTCCAGGTGCGCCCCCCTCAGGAGCCTGGCTGGTCTCCTGGCCTCAAAGGCCGTGGCCCTGACACCTGGCAGCTCCGAACCTCCGCAGAGGCCTCTGCGCCCGAGGCGGGGCCACCGCTTAGCCGCTGCCCAGGGGTGTCTGGCAGGGCAACCTGGGGCGCGGTGCACAAGGTGCCCGACCCAGCAAAGCCCCAGGCGCAGGGCTCCCCCCCTGCTGATCTAACAGCATCTCCCACTGTCCCCACTGCAGCCGAGTCTGGTGAGTCATTGAGTGGAGGGTGGTCCCCGGCAACGGGGATGGGGAGGGAGTCCCGAGAGTGGCCTCAGCGTCAGGGTTGGCAGGAGGAGGAGCCCGAGTGTGGTGGAGTCTGAGAGAGCACATGGGCGCACATGGTCTATGAAATACAGAATTCCCCGACCCAGATGGCCGGCAGCCCTCATGGTGACCCTTCAGGAGAAACAATACTGTCATTTGTTTGATTCATACAAACGTCAAATAAAAGTTTCTTGTTTTTACTCTGTGAGGTTTTCTCACCCACTCGCCCTCCCACCTGTCCTCTCCTGGGAATGTCGCGCAGGCCGGTGCTCAGCGCACCCAGCCGCCCTCCCGTCTTCGTGGAAAAGCGTCCGGTGAGGTCCCATCCATTTGTTCGCTGCCGAGTCCCTGTGCACACGGGGTCCACCCGGTGGGACGGGCGGGCAGTGTTCCTGGTGCTTGGTGACAGCGGCTGCTAAAGAAACTCCTGCCTGAATGACACTGGCTCTAGTGCAGGTGGGAAGACTATGTGTGAAACACATGAACTAGACAGACTGTGCCCCAGAGGACATGGGCGAGGAAGGGTGGGGTGCTGGGACAGGGGTGCAAGGAGAGGCGACCCCAACCAGGAAGGGCCTGGGGCAGCCTGGGCACTGGAGACCAGGAAGCAGAGGGCCTGTCAGCAAGGAGTGGTTGGATCGGGGTTCTGCTCTGTGAGGAGCAAGCTCTGCCCACAGGACAGGGGGCTGAGGACACTGGCTCTGCCCAGGGAGGCCGGGCTGGGTGCAGAGCAGGCGGGCGGGTGAGTGTGTGAACCACTTGGTGGGTTACACATGACGCACAGGCCACCGATGCAGATCCAGTCCCCCAGGAACAGCGGCCCGCATGCACCACGAATCCCCCTCTGAAACAATGGGGTGCGGAGAGGGGAGCGCTGAGGGCGCCGGTCCCTGCCCGGCTCTGTGAGGGAAGGGTGCTGGGCACCCTGGGGCATGGGCGGGATTTCAGGGCTGCAGTGACCTCTGCACCCTGTGACTCAAACCACACAGTAAGGACATCCTGTGCAGACCGAGTATCTGGTGCCTCACTTCACACACGTGCAAGCAGAGGCACAAAGTACTTGGGCTTCTCACTCGCCCCCAGAATCTTCTGGAAGCAGAGATGCACAGAGCCTGCAGCCAGCTCATTCCCCTCCTTCATCTCCAGACAGATCACCACACATGGGTCACCACGCTGCTGCAATGCCCGCTGACCCAGGGGATAAGTTTGGGAGAGCTGATGGTTTTACATTTGTTTTTGGGGGACTGGCTGTAGGAATCAGCCATGAGCTGTGGTTAGCTTATTTGAGGCTCCTACCTAGGCCCCGAGTTCCTATTTTATTTGCATTATGTTCTGTTAGCTGTTGTCTTTCTTCAGTCTTAGCAGCTTACAGGCTAGTTGTACCTGCCCTCACCCCCTCAGGAGCCCCCTGCACGGTACCCCAGCACCCGCCTCGGTTGGGTGGCTAAAACCAACAGTCAATAGCATACTATGCAAAAAGACCCATTGGAAGGCCAATGGACTTTGATACTCAGCAGGGCTGAATATTGCCCTGCTGTGGGCTCAATGGCTGAAGGCAATTCCCTAACCCGATAACCCTTTTACTGTTGACCAAACACTACCTTTGATATGCCTGTATGCATTCCTAAAGGGCAAATGTGTATTTAAGTGAATAAAAGCTGACAGGTCCAGGGTTCAGCGAGCTTCTGCACCAGAGGGAAGTTTCCGCCTGGCCCCCATGTCTTCTGAATTCAGATTTCTTGTCTAGTGTTTTCATTTGTGTTCAGACCCTGAACCCTAGCCGTAAATGGATGCGGCACCGAGCACCCAGGACACCCAGCAAATACCTATGTGCAGACCACAGCGTGTCAGACACCGGAACAGCCTCCCTTCACTTGGCACCCGGCTCTGAGCACAGCACCAGCAATGAGAGTGGAACAGCAGGGAAGGCTAACCTCTGTGAGGGTGGGAGACCCCTTCAGACTCACTGTCCTCAGCACCGGTGCTGTCCGATGAGAGGGGGGGGGGGGAGTTGATGCCGGATGAGGGGGGGTGCTGCCAGTCCTGGCCCAGCCCCCTCAGCGTGCCCACAGGTAACAGAAGCTGTGGTATTACTAGGGCAGAATAGAACCAACTACAACTATTTGGGGTATGACTCCAACACAACCTTGGGAAAAAACATTTAATGCAAATATTTAGCCATTGGAACATACAGATAAATAAATAAGCTCAGAATCACTGAGAAAAAATCAAATAAGTATAATTGCCCATTTCTTTTCAATCCCAGGTATTTTCAAAATACTGAAAATAAAATGTACAAATTAACTGGTAAGCAAAGAGGAAACAGAACATTCGACATAAAACAGCCTGAAATAAAAATAAAACCGACAAGGACAAACCCTAATTATTTTATTTCTGTGTGTATCAAGACTACAAATAGCATTTAACACTTAATTTATTATTCCAATTAAGAAATTACACGTTTTGATAATGGTCATTGTTTTAAAAGTGTCATTCAGTCCTGCACGTGAAAGGATATTGCTAACCGGGTCAGTTCAGAGGGACAGCCCGGAGCCCAGGGCGGTGCCCCGCGGAGAGCAGCCCGGAGCCCGAGTCCGCCATCAGCGAGGAGGCCCCGCTCTCACAGCCGCCGCGCCAGGACGCCACCGCGGGGTCCTGATAAAGTGCCGACTGCGCGGGAACCGCCCACACTCCTCCCCTCGCGCGCGTGTGGGGACTGTCCCGCCTTCCAAGCAGCACCGTTGAGGAAGTGGAGGGTGCGGAGCGTGGCGGGTTACCCCAACATCCAGGGCGACGCCAGCTGGCCCGGGACGGGGCATTTGGTTCAAGTGACTGGATCGAGCTCAGTGTCTGCTCCCACGTCGTCACTTACTGTAGGTCACAGACCTTCTCCCGAAAACTCTCCAGACAGAGTGGAGACACATGGGAAAGAACGGAGTGCCCTCCCCGCACCCCACAGCAACAGCCAGGCCACCGTGATGAGGTCGATGGTGCGCCCTAAGCAGGCACGCTACCACACGACCACGTATCTCTTCTCCAAGCCTCGCCCTCGGGGAAAAGGCAGCAGGAAAAACGCCTGGAGTTTGAACAATCAGGCTTGTAAACAGCTCAGCCCACAAGCAGCAGTGCCCCTGAGTCAGCACCCAACCCACAGTCAGTGTGAACAGCAGCAGCGCCTGGAGCCTGCCCAGGGCACCTCAGCCCAGGGGCGCCCAGTCCAGAAGCCTCGCCCAGGGGCACATCAGCAACGCCAAAGCTGTATCTTTGGTTAATTTCACTGAGTTGCCACTAGTCTTAAAACTGTGTTCTTGGCAAATTTACTGAATGAGCCACATGGCACCTAACATGTTATTTTAAATGTAAGTTACTTGAAAAGCAATGCCCTTCTGAGTGACAGTGACTGAAATCATGTAAAAAATGAAGGGGCAGGAGAGCGGTGGGAGCCCAGCCTGAGCGTCCTCGTGGGCCTGGGAGGAGCTACTTACGAGGAGGCCGCGCAGCTCCTCCGCAGAGGTCGCCGCCCGCCCGGGGGGCTCAGCTCAGCTCGAAGCCCGCGGCGCACTCTATGGCGTAGAGCAGCTTGCTGCGCAGCAGCGCCTCGTCCTGGAACTCGGGCAGCTTCAGCAGGTTCATGCAGGTGCTGGCCGTGGGCAGCCGCTCCAGGTCGGAGCCACCGTTGTGAATGCAGAAGGCGGGGTACAGCTCCTGAAAGACGCCAGCCAGCATGGCCTTCAACCAATTTTAAAATGCCAAACATGACACAGCTTACCGCGGGGACGTTACCTGCATCCACACACACCCACCCAGACAGATGACGACGCCCGCTGACCAGCATGGCGAGACCAGAGAGCACACTGGGAGCCAGGCCCCACTCTGACAGGGCACCAGGGTGAGGCCCCGCCACGGCCTGAGCAGGACAAGCCCGGCTGACACTGCACATCAGCCATGCTGCCCCGCGTGTGCGTGAACTCAGCACACGTTCTATGACGGGCAGGACATGGCAAGAGCACAGCCCACAAACATGCTTCTGACCTCGGACCTCTGTGCGTTCACCACAGTTACATTAAGCTCCATTTAAATAACACAAGTGGCATGTGAAATGGGCTAAAAAGTGTCTTTTTTTTCTAATTATAGTTTGTACACAACTTTAAATGTCTCTCACACAGGTCAGCACAGGCGCTGAGAGAGAAGCAGAAAGCCTAGGACCGCACCACCCTCCCCGAGCTTCCGAGTGCACCCGCTCCAGGCCATGCTCTCAAGTGCCCGAAGGGAAACCAGGCACCTGCTGAGAAAGGACTGTGCAGGCAGGCAGTGAGCGCCGGGTAAACACGTGGTCATGTGACTGGGTGAAGGCAAGCGTGAATTTATTTTGCAGCTAAATGCCACGTCTCAGCGTTTCTTTCCTAATGCTAATCGAATTTCCTACTTGGAGTCTTAAAAGTAGGAAAAATGAAGTTCTGCACTGAAACTGGAGTCAAGGGCAGCACCTCACGCATAATTAAGCAGTGCCTCGAATTGGCATTAATTCAGAGTGAGGAGAGCTTCCATTGATCATGTGGCCTGATAGCAACGTAACAATTTTCTATTAGCACTTTAATGATTTTTTGTCCGCAATAATCACAGTCATTGAACATATTAAACTTTAATTAGCTTTAGCTGATGTTTCTGCTCTCCCATAACCTGGCACTAGGGTCTCAGGGCGTAAACTGTGCGTCTGCGTCCTCCTACCAGGGTCTCGCTGCAGGCAGCCCTCCTCCCTCCTCCGATTCGGCCTGCCTGCCCGGGAAAGAATAGGAATAAACAGGAAGGTGATTTTCCCAATGTGAAGTCGAACTTATGACAGCTGCAAAGACCTTTAAAAACTCTTAAATTCCTTGTAAGTGGCTTCTGGTACTTCTCACAATAAAAAATTTATTTTGAAGATTTTTTAAAAAAACAAAAACAAAACAAACCCTCTTAAATTCCACATGTAATATATTTTAGTTCATTGAAAAGACCTAGAACAGGAAGTCTATCTCAGGGTTTCCCAAACAGCATTTTTCAGAATACAATGCACTCAATTATGGCTGCACAGGGATCAGCAGGGACAGGCTGGGAAGGCTGGTCCCCATGGATGGACTCAGAGGCTGCAAATCCCGGCACCGGTTCTCCGGAGCAGCACCTGCCCTCCAGCTTATTGCCAACACCGTCGGCTTCGACAGACCAGGCGCCGGCAGAAATCTCTGGGGCTGAATTTTGCTTAATTTTCATATTTGTAGGTTAGGTGTTGTTTTGAAATCAGAAGATACTGGAAGCCTGGTCTGTCATAAAAACTTTCCTGGGAGGAACCAAGATGGCAGCACAGGTAAACACCTGCATTTGCTGCCTCCCACAACCACAGCAAAACTACAACTAAACACATAACAGCTCTCATCCAGAACCGCGGGAAAGCTGGCCGAGGGGAAGTACTGCGACCAGAGAGCAAAGAAGAAAGCGCACGGAGACTGGGGGGAGGTGCGGAGGCGCGGAGCGGGCTGGCACCTGGGTGCGCCGCCTTTTTAATTGGGAGGGAGATACAAGCTCTGGCTTGCTCTGAGCTCCAGCGAGACTCTGGGGGACCCAGACACACACGGGGAGAAACGGGACTGTCTGGCATTGGGGCAGGAATGCGGGCAGCTTTCTTTCAGATGGAGGTGCTGGCAACAGTCATGGTTCCTGCGCTGGGACCTCCCCCAGTGGAGGGCTGACTGGCAGCCACTGCTGTTTGCTCCACCCTGGAGATTCCCTGAGACCCCGCTCCACCCAATTTACAACCCCACCCAAGCTTTTGCATATGAATGGCCTGTCCTTTCTCAGCCTAAAACCTGTCAAACAAGCTGGAGCTGGGTCAGGGAGCCCCAAAGCTATCAAAAGAAGGCCAAGGCCTCACCAGCAGCAACCTGCCTTGCTTCACAGCTGGGCCTCGACTGGGCACTTCCAAACCCCATACAAAGAGGAAGAATCTGAAGATCTCTCTGTAGCTCCTGCTGGGTGGCCTCAGGCAGTGGCTGACTTTGCGCCTCCTTAGAGATCCAAGAGCCAGTGTACCCAGTGGTCACTGTGAGACCACACCAGATTACAACTCCTCACATCCATAAGCGACACACTCAAGGGGCAGACTCAGTGAGGACCAAAGCCCCACTGAAGCAAGTCCTGCCCCATAAGGGTGTCTCCTGCACCACAGCTCTTCCATTGTAGACACAGTTGGTCCTCATAGCCAATTGGCCTGGAGGTCAATTCCTCCCAGTGACACCAACAGCAATCAAGGCTCAACTACAAGACTGTGCACACAGCCCATAAAGGGGTGCACCAAGAGTGTCCACCTCAGGTGACTGGGGAGGCTGAGCCACTGGGCCCTATAGGACACCTACCACACAAGGCCACTCTATCAGCTACCCAATATATAGAAACACTGGGAAGCAGCCAAAATGCGGAGACCAAGAAACATGTCCCAAATGAAAGAAATGGATGAAAGCAAAATAACTATATATAGAGTTCAAAACCACAGTTATAAGGTTACTCAAGAATCTTCTAGAAACTTCCAAGGAACTTAATGAGACCTTCAAGGATCTTAGTGAGAATGCCAAAAAAATGGAAAAGGGCCAGTCAGAAATTAAGCATACACTGACTGAAATAATGAATAATATACAGAGATTCAACAGTAGACTAGAGGATCCCAGGAATCAAGTCAAATATTTGAAATACAAGGAAGCAAAAAACACCCAATCGGAAGAGCAAAATGAAAAAAGATTCCAAAAATATGAAGATAGTGTAAGGAGCCTCGTGGACAACTTCAAGAGTACCAACATCAAATTATAGGGGTGCCAGAAGAAGAGAGAGAGCAAGATATTGAAAACCTATTTGAAGAAATAATGACAGAAAACTTCCCCTACCTGGTGAAACAAACACACAAGTCTAGGAAGTGCAGAGAACCCAAACAAGAGGAATCCAAAGAAGCCCACACCAAGACACATCATAATTAAATTACCAAGGGCAAAAGACAAAGAGAGAATATTAAAAGGAGCAAGAGAAAAGCAGTTACCTACAAGGGAATACCCATATGACTGTCTACTGATTTCTCAACAGAAACTATGCAGGCCAGAAGGGAGTGGCAAGAAATACTCAAAGTAATGAGTAGCAAGAACCTACAACCAAGATTACTTTATCCAGCAAAGCTATCATTTAGAATTGAAGGTCAGATAGAGCTTCATAGATAAGAAAAAGCTAAAGGAGTTCATCACCACCAAACCAGTATTATATGAAATGATGAAGGGTATTCTTTAAGAAGAGGAAAAAGAAAAAGGTAAAGATAAAAAATTATGAACAACAAAGTGACAACAAATACATATCTATCAACAAGTGAATCTAAAAATCAAATGAATAAAAAATCTGATGAGCAGAATACATTGGTGAATGTAATAGAATCAGGGGCATGGAAATGGAGCACACTGAGGGTGAAGGGGGTGTGGGGGGGTGTGGGAAGAGATTGGACAAGGATCTTTTTAAAAAAAATATATTTTATTGATTTTTTACAGAGAGGAAGGGAGAGAGATAGAGAGTCAGAAACATCGATGAGAGAGAAACATAGATCAGCCGCCTCCTGCACATCTCCTACTGGGGATATGCCCACAACCAAGGTACATGCCCTTGACCAGAATCGAACCCGGGACCCTTCAGTCCGCAGGCCGACGCTCTATCCACTGAGCCAAACCGGTTTCGGCTGGACAAAGATCTTATATGCATGTATGCAGTACCTATAGACATGGACAGTGGGGTGGCAAGGGCCTGGGGTGGGGTGGGAACCGGGTGAAGGGGAGCTATTGGGGGAAAAAAGAGGAACATCTGTAATAATCTGAACAATAAAGATTAAAAAACAAAAATCAAAAATCTTTCCTGAAATAATTACCGGATGGCAGTCCGGCCGTGTGGCTCAGTGGTTGAGCATGGTTCAACCTATGAACCAGGAGGTCACGGTTTGATTCCCGGTCAGGGCACATGCCTGGGTTGTGGGGGCTCAGTCCCCAGTGAGGTGAGTGCAAGAGGCAGCCCATCAATGATTCTCTCTCATCACTGATGTTCCTGTCTGTCTGTCTCTCCCTCTCTGAAATCAACAAAAGTATTTTTAGAAACATCACCCATGGCACGGAACCCTCCGTGCTAAGAATGTAATGGTCGCCGCTGTCTGTCACTGGGTGATAGAGGTTCTGCTGAAACCCTTCCCGCAGCCCCTTTGTCTGCACTTGCACGTTTCACTCGGTCTGCCCTTCGCTCCAGGTCCCCACACAGCATCACCTCCAGACCCAGCCCCTCCCCAGCGCCCAAGGCACTAGACCCGTCAGTAAGGGGGACCGTGCTCCTGGCCGGGGTGTGGCCTGCACAGCGGTTCCTGAGGCCTGTTCTCCAAACAGACAAGATCTTCTGTGGACGTCACCGTGGTGACCCGCACGTGTCTGTGCTGTGGCTGAATGTGAACCTGTTTCTGGGTCGTGTGTCTCGTGCTGCGTGCCTCCTCTCCCTACCCCCTCGCAGAGTCTGACTCCTCACCAGCCCTCAGGTGGCTGAGGCCGTGGCAGGAGCACAGGTGCGGGTCGCCCCGCCCCCTCTTCCTCTGGTAATTCAGCTGTGGTTATGGAAAGGGCTTGTGTTTTGGGGAATCAGCAGGAAAGATACTTCCTCAACTTACCCTCAGTTCAGGACAGAAACATACAGAGATACTAGAACAAGGGTGGCAAACGTAACAACTGGTAACTGTGGTTACGGTGTCCTCTGCCCAATTCTTACAAATACTCTATAGATGTGAAGTAAGGCCAGGTAACAAAATAGGCCACAATGGGCACCTGGGAACAATGTGCTTCTGCTCGCACACCTCTCCCCAGACGCAGCCTCCACTTTCACCCTGCCTCCCTCAGCCGGGCTGCAAATAGCCCAGGACACACGACAGACCTGGAGGCAGTAGCGGTGACAGCCAGTGCAGTGGACGAGGTGTGCCCGCCGGCTCACAGCCACTGTGCTCACCGGACCACCAGCAGGCACCGTGGGGCACAGTGGACGCAGCAGGAGACAGAGGCCCAGTGGGCAGTGCTCCCGACGCAGCACAAGGCCACACACCTGGTGCCACCTATCACTGCACATCAGTGCCACTTCCCCGGACTCCAAGTGCCCCGCCACCAGAGCCCCACATGGTATCCCACTGCCTTTCTCGGTTACAAGGGGTTTTAAAGCAAATGCACAAAGCAGTACCTTAAACCCCAAAAGAGGGGGCCGGGAGCAGCTGGTGACGAACTTGAGCAGTTTGCGCTTCTCCTCGTCTGTGAAGCCCTCCACGACGCGCCAGAAGGCTCGGATCACAGGGTGGTCGGCAGAATAGCCTCCTAACAAAGTGACACGTGGTATGAAAAAGCAGCGGTGCACAGTGGGGTCCCCAGGGCCCCACCACAGGGCGCTACAACGTCACCACGTGGTGGTGGCAGCTCCTGGCAGACGGCCCTCTATCAGCACCTCTTAGGCCGGCCCCGGGTGACGGCACGTTCAGAGGAACAGAGCCTCCGGAGGGACCCGTGTCACAGGACGACCGCCGGGGTCTGAGCTCCGGGAGCTGCAGGAAGGGCGCCTGCCGCAGGGCAGGCCTGGGCTTTTCTGTGACAGGCAGAGCTGCTCGCCTGCATGACCTGTGTCCACTCGCTTTATCACCTGTCCCGACTGAGGCACAGGCGTGGCTGACAACTAGACCACTATTCTAAAGTGTGCCATCTGCTACTTACAGCTTTTAATCTGCTTAAGTGCCTCCTAAAACTGAAATAATGGCCTTATATTGTTCCCTCATTGTTAATATACTACAGAAATAACATCAATAAAATATCTTAAGTGCATTAATTGGCACCAACATGAATAGGATGCTATTTTAACCCTATTCATGGGCACAACTGCCATTGGCGAAGGTGTGAGCTGGGGAGACACTTCCTGGCTGGCCTGGCTTCTCTAGACTCATGATCCGAGTGGGGACAATGTGCCGTCAGATTATTTCCTTCACACACACAGGAGAGTTCAAGTTCAGAGCAGTGGGAATTCATTACAGAGGGGAGACACATGCACACATTTACAAGTACATGAATAGACACACGTGTATCTATATAAATAAATGATTTTAGCAAATTTATAGATTTTGCAGCCACCACCACAGCCCAGTTTTAGGACATTTCCAGGAACCCCACACGTGCCCTCAGGGTTACTTCACATGGAATTCCTCCCGCAAGAGGAGAACCTTCCGCACGGTCCACTCCCAAAACCCTTTCAAGTTACCCTGGAGGAAGGCCGAACGGCATTCAACAGAAGAGCGGCGGCGAGGCTGGTTTCGCTTTTTAAAAACCGCAGTAACAAAAAACTCACCACTGAAGCCCTCCTACGTGTACAGGTCAGTGGCGCTCATGCGGCCGCTGCTGATTCTAGCCAACACTGCCCGCCCCTGGCCCCTCCCGCCCACTCCCAGGGTCTCGGAATGTGCCGGTCCTAGGCACTCTGTCGTTTGGTGCATGTGGCTTATTTCACGTGGCATACTGTTTCCAAAGGTCGTCCTGTTTGAACTTCATTTCCTTTTAAGACAGCGCTCTCCCACTGTGTGCACAGACCTTTGCCTATTGTGAACAGTGCAGGTTTGAACCTTCCAGAGCACGCACCTGTCCGGGTTCCTGCGCCTGACCGCCCGGGGAACACGCTAGGAGTGGGGTGTGGGCTCACACAGCAGTTCTGTGTCTAGATTCCGGGAACCACTGAACCACCAGCACAGTAGCCATTTCCTGCACGGGTATATTTAGAACGCTCTCTCGCAGTCTTGCCTGCCTTTCCACTTCTGAGAGGCAGCTTTTGAAACACAAAGGCATTCATTTCGAGAAACTCCAATTCCCATCAGCATTTTTCTGGACTGCGCTTTGGTGCACATCTCTGCCTAATCCAAGTCAGGAGATATTCTAAGGTATGCTAGAGGCTTCCCTGTAGGTCAGCAATCCGGTTGTGTCGTTTCTGCATATGGTGAGGAAAGAGCTACATTCACACTTTTCTACGTGGATATTTTCCCTGCATCATTTTTATCTTTTATTTTTTTTAAAAGATATATTTTATTGATATTTTACAGAGAGGAAGGGAGAGAGATAGAGTTAGAAATACAATGAGAGAAAAACATTAATCAGCTGCCTCCTGCACACCTCCTACTGGAGATGTGCCTGCAACCAAGGTACATGCCCTTGACCGGAATCGAACCCGGGACCCTTCAGTCCGCAGGCCAACGCTCTATCCACTGAGCCAAACCGGTTAGGGCATCCCTGCATCATTAAACAGGCAAAAATCAAATGAACATAACAGGAGGACACGCTCTGAGCTCCATGATGGCCCCGCGTCAGCGCCGCTATGGGGGCTCTGAACAGAGTCTAGGCTTCAACTCTGCCAGACACAACTGTTTAGGCTGCTACAGGCCCTTTACATTTCCACATACAATAGATGAGCTGCTGAGATCTGATAGGGGTCGCATTGAATTTGTAATTAATTTGCAAGAATTGCATCTCGACAACACTGAGTCTTCCAATCCCTGAGAACGGACTGTCCCCCATTTTTTTAAGTCTCCTGTAAACCATGAATAAGTCTGCGTTTACTTTGCTAACTTGTATTTTATTCTTTTTTGATGCTCCTTTGAATACATTGTTTTATAATTCCATTCAATTGTCTATCGGAATAGAATTGCTTCCTGCACATGGAGCTATGCTGCAACCTGCTGCCCTTGCTCTTCAGCTCCCACGGCCTGTCTCTGGTCACTGTCCTCGTGAAGTTTTACTCCTTTCACTTTCCTTTTCCAAGCTGGCTGTTTCTCTCCTCCCTCCCCCCTCCCTGCCCACCGAGACCATTCACTGCACTAGCTGGAACCCCCAACACAATGTGGGGTAAAATAACAAAAGAAAGTGTCTTTGCTCAGGGAAGCACTCGGCTCCACCGCGCTGCCGCATGATGGCAGTGGTGAATGTTTCACAATGTCCTGTATCAGGTTTAGGAAGATCCTTCTATTCCTCGTTTCCTGAGAATTTTTTTCCTGGGAGGAGAGGCTAAGATGCTCAAAAGCTGCAATTACTTTTTTCTTTGCATCCATTGCGATGATGATATGGGTTTTGTCCTTTGTATTACCAATACATCAACACATTTTCAGATGCTAAATTAACCTGATATTCATGGGATAAATACTCCTTGATTTAATCATTTTTATGCGCTGCTGGATTCAGATTGCTAATATTTTGAGGATTTTTACATCTATGTTCATGAGGGACATTAATCTATAATTTCCTTTTTTTTAAAAAAGTTTTTATTTATTAAATTGATAGGGGTGATGTTGGTCACATGAACATATAGGTTTCAGGTGTGGGTTCCTATATTACAAGATCTGTGTATTTTCTCTGCCTTTGATATCACACTAATAGTGATCTTTGTGGAGAAAAACTCCTCCTCACTCCACCATACATCTCAGGACCACACAGGATATGCTTCTATGGCTTAAATATTATTCTTTTTTTTTAAAAAAGTTTTTATTTATTTCAGAGAGAGGAAGGGAGAGGGAGAGATAGAAACATCAATGATGAGAGAGAATCATTGATCGACTGCCTCCTACATGCCCGCTACTGGGGACAGAGTCCACAACCCAGGCATGTGCCCTGACTGGGAATCGAACCATGACCTCCTGGTTCCTGGGTCAACACTCAACCACTGAGCCATACCAACTCAGTTGGTTAAAGCATCGTACCGATACACCAAGGTGGTCAGTTCAATCCCTGGTCAGGGCACATACAAGAAACAAACAATGAATACATAAATAAGTGGAAAAACAAATCAATGTCTCTCTTTTTCTCTAAAGTCAAGCAATCAATACAATTAAATAATAAAACAGAAAAAAAGTACAATGAAGAAAAACCACCCGTAATTTCATTACTTATAAATGACCACTACTATTTTATAAAACTGAAATGGATTAAGTTTTGTTTTGTTTTTTTTTAATATATTTTATTGATTTTTTTACAGAGAGGAAGGGAGAGAGACAGAGAGTCAGAAACATCGATGGGAGAGAAACATCGACCAGTCGCCTCCTGCACATCTCCCACTGGGGATGTGCCCGCAGCCCAGGTACATGCCCTTGACCGGAATCGAACCTGGGACCCCTCAGTCCGCAGGCCGACGCTCTATCCACTGAGCCAAACCGGTTTTGGCAGTTTTCTTGGTTTTAAAAAGTAAATTATGCAGTGTATAATCAGAGAATAGAGAAAGGGAAACAAAATTTTAAAGCAGCAAAAATGACATAATCTCAGGACCACTTACTATATTACTTTTATCTTATTCAACTTTAATAAGTTGAATATAAGTGGTATTATGACATGTATTTTCTGATATATGAAATACTTTAAGTGTTCATGCACACGATAAAGGCAGTCCCAGTGGCTCACAACTGAAATCATTAAAAAAATTTTTTTTTTATTGATTTCAGAGAGGAAGGGAGAGGGGGAGGGAGAGATAGAAACATCTAAATGAGAGATGCATTGACTGGTTGCCTCCAGCATGCACCTCTATAATGGCTGGGGAACCTGAAACCGAGGTAAATACCCTTGACAGGGAATCGAACTCATGACCCTGTGGTCCTTGGGCTGACGCTCTAACCACTGAGTGAAAACTGGCCAGGTCCACGAGGTTAAATTTTTGTTGTTATTGTTAATCTTCACCCAAGGATATTTTTTCCATTGATTTTTTAGAGTGGAAGAGACACACTGAGAGAAAAACACTGATGTGACAGAGACACATCACTGGTTGTCTCCGTCCCTGCCTCCTTCACTCCCTCCAACTGCGGACGGGGATTGAGTCTGCAACCGAGGTAGGTGCCCTTGACTGGAATGGAACCGCAACCCTTCAGTATGTGAGCCAAACCAGCTAGGACCATGGAGTTAATTAAAAAGAAAGAAAGAAAGAAAGAAGTTTTATTGATTTCGGAGAGAGGAAGGGAGAGGGAAAGAGACACAGAAACACCAGAGAGAGAAACATCAATGGTTGCCTCCTCACTCCTTACTGGGGATGGAGCTTGGCCCCCGGGCATGTGACCCAACCAGGAATCAACTGGAGAGCTCGTGGTGCATGGGGTGCTGCTCCGCCGAGCCACACTGGCCGGACAGCACGAGGTTAATTTTTTAAAAATTTACAAATGCCCAAAGGCCACCAACTCCCACTCTGAACAACCTCCTTATGGTTTTAGTTTGATGACTAAGGCTGTTGAGCATCTTTCAATGTGCTTATTGGCCATCTGTGTATCTTCTTTTTGGTTTTTCATTTTCATGAAAAGCAGAAACATTTAAGTTTAATTTAATAAAAAAAATAAATTCCAACAAGGCCCAATTTTTAGTTTTTCTTTTCTTGTTGGTGGGTTTTGGGCTAGCACTGCTCTTAAAAGGAAAAGACTAGAAGCACCCAATGCCCGTGAGTAGAGACTTAAGAAGAAGGTTCTGAGGAGGAAAGCCCCACACAATGCAGAACGGTGGCGTAAGGATGAGGGAAATGGAATGGAATTTGCGTGTAAACACACAAAGGTACCAAGAAGACTCATGACTCATGGTGGGAGGGGAACGGAAGACAGGTCAAGAACAGGACTGTTGCTGTGGGCCCCACTATACACTTTGGGTTTTAACCCACATTGTTAAAAATGTGTTAGCTACAAAAAAGTGTACACTGACAACCACTGTGGGAACACGGTCGTCGGGGACATCTCCAGGAATAAACAGCGGGTGGCAGTAACGTACCTGAGTAGTTGGTAAAGGACTTCAGGTCCTCCAGACTTATGGGAACTTGTGCACCAGAAATCAGTACCTGAAACAAAAATGTAACTCATAAACCTGGAGGAAAGCCGTGTTACACCAGGCCCAGTGCCCAGGTGCCTGCGGGCACAGACCTGAATCTCCTGCTGGTCGAACATACGCAGCCACTCCAAGTTGACCACGTTGGCCAGGCCCTGCCGGAAGGCCAGGCAGTGCTGGCGGATCTGCCTGTTCAGCCTGTAGTCGGCCACCAGGTGGATGTATGCGATCCGGTTCGCGCTGGTGACAGGGATATCCTTTCCGCCACATTTCAGTTCTACTACCTGTGAACATCAAAACCAGGGGTCAAAATTCACACCCAGAGCCAGAGAGAACAGTCTCTGGAAATGGGCTGGTGCTGCCGGTGAGTGGGTCTCAGCAGCAGGCATGCACCCGGCACCCCGCCCCCTCCACGTGACTGTGGGCCCAGGCTCTGCGTCTCAGCCCGGCATCAAGGTGACTGACCACCCTGCTGTCTCCACAGCACCGAGGACTGAGGCAACAGCTACCACGGCCTGTTCATTTAGACATGAGAAGTCACACAGGGCCAGGACACGAACCACATGGCCCAGAGAAGCCAGGGACTCATTTTGGGGAAACAGCTTCAGGAACTATGGCCACAATGAAGCGATGACTCGCACTGGCACCAGGGCGGCACCCGCTTCTCCATCTTCCCCAGGTTCCTCTTGCTGCTGCTGAACTGGGACGGAGAGGGGAACCTCTCTCTCTGTGTCTGTGAGCAGAACCAGGGAGAGCCACTTCCTGTCGCTGCACAAGCGCACTCGCAGGCCTGCAGCCCCGCGCTGGGTCAGGAGGCACCGTGACAAGTGCTGAGCCGTGGAGCGCCGGTCCTGGCTCTGGCTCCTCACCCCAATAGGAGGCTTCACACGGCATCCCCCCAGCTTCTTGTCATTAATAAATGGTGACACTGCTTTGCCTATCTTGGACTTGTGATTACATAAGCTCATATAAAAGTGATTGACAACTATAAACACCTAAACCTAATTTCCAAGCATGTATGTGTATGTGTATATATATATATTCTTTTATTGATTTCAGAGAGGAAGGGAGAGAGAGAAACATCAGTGATGAGAGAGAATCATTGATTGGCTGCTTTCTGCATGCCTCCCACTGGGAATCCAGACCGGGCATGTGCCCTGACCGGGAATCAAAACATGACCTCCTGGTTCATAGGTCGATGCTCAACCACTGAGCCACGCTGGCCAGGCTCCAAGCATGTACTTTTAAACTCCTTGCTCACTACCACTGAAACAAAAGAAGCACACTCTTGGTGCAGTTGAATGCTGCAGCCTATGCCAAGGACGGAGAGTGCAGTAAATCCACGCTCAGTGCGCAGTCACCGGAGTGACACCACCGAGCAGGCTTCCGCACCCACAGAGATGTGAGCCTGGAGGTGGGAAAACCATTCACCAGCGCTGTCTTGGTAGCCATTCTCCTGCGAGGAACAAACACCACCTTCCCAGTCCCCACAGAAAGGCTGCTCTCAAGTCTGCTGGAAGGCTTCCCTCACCTAAGTCCCAATCTCGGCTACATCAGATTCCAAGCCTTAGCTCTCACTGTGCTCCTGGCTAAGCCCCGAGCCGCTCCCAGGGGCTGCCCCGCCCTGACGGCCACCTGTGCCAGCTGCCCCTGCTCTCCTTCAGTCTAGGAAGCCCACCCTCCCCCAAGTGGATTAAGGTGACAACTGCTGGGGCCCTGGTGACTGGGAAGACAAAGGACCCCTAAAGACCCGCCCTCCCCACCCCATCAACCGGCACTGACGTTCCTCAGAACTTTCATGTGGTCACACTCCGTCATGTAACTCAGGCTACACAACTCAGGAGGTTTAACGTCGTCACACTTGTCCCAGGATGTCTGTGTGTGGGGCATGTCGCCTGAATGTGCGGCCAGCCCAGCTCCAGACACGTTTCCCAGGGGCTCAGAGGCTGGGCTCTCCCCATCCTCGGCTCAGCCACCTCCCTCCGCAACGCCCCCCCACCGCCCCTTGAGCTGGAGGACGGCCTCTGACTGGCCCAAGGTCACTGCCACCAAGGTCTCCTGACTTAAGTCCATGTTTTCCTACACAACATGGGCCCCTCGTAAAGCCTGAGCACTGCCCCAGGGAGGCGTGTGTAAGTGAAAGTCTGAACCGCCAAGGAGGGAAACAAATGTGAGTGCAGGCCCACCGCCTTTAAGTCAGGATGGCCCACAGCTGAGCCTGCCCCGCCAGGCTCTCCCCCAGGCAGGGCTTTACCAGTGACTTCCTTAAACTTCCCAGTTAGACACGTCAGTGTCATTATTCTTATGCACTATCATCTATAATCTTACTCGGGGAATTTCCATGAGTAACTGGAACATCTTACTGCCACCCGTGGCTGTGAACACACCCAGCGCTCCTGGCGCTTCAATGGAATGCCCCCCCACCCCCATTTCAGAAGAAGGAGCTGCTCCCATTAGCAGGCCTCCCACTGCCCTAAGGCTTTGGTGCCCTGTTGAGTCACCCCCAGGGGGAGCAGTAGCCCTGTGTCCAAATGTCCTTAGGACTTGACAAATCTCACCTTTAAAACACACCTGGATGCTGCATTGTTGGGAATTCAGCTCTATGGCATGGAAGAAAATGAAACAAAAGCAACAAAGTTGCAACCAAATAAAAACCGGTTCTGTCTTCATCCTTCCTTTACCTTACAGCGTTGGGGTCTGCTCCTCAAACTGCCTCGAGATGACCGCGTGGCGGGAAGGGGAGGCCGTGGCAGCACTGTTTCCCTTATTCCTACTTGGGCTAACCCATACCCACTTCTGCAATACGAGTAGGCTAAGAGACAGACTGAACACTCAGGGACCACAAAGATGATCGTTTAAACCGCCCCAGAAAGCTCAGACACTGGGATGTGGAAACCTCCACGTGCCTTTTAGTTCAGTGTGGAAGGCATCACTCTGGCGTGCACAAACCCGAGTAAGGTTCTGCTGAGGGAGGAAGCCAGTTCAAAGACAGGAGTCGCTCATTTCTGAGGGAGCGCGAGGCTCCACCCCTCAGCACGGCTGTCATTTGAGAGAGAAGAAAACAAGGTGCTGACCAGGATGTGGCTGGCACAGGGCCCTTGCGCACTGCCACCTGCCCAACGTTCCCCATCTAGGCGGCTAGCCAGGACCTGCAAGCATTTACGCAGCCATGTTCCTGGTGGTGCATCCCTGACTCCTAGATAACTGATGCCCATCGGCAGCTGAGTCAGCCTGGCACAGGCAGGCACGGAGGACCGCTCAGCCTCAGTGGAATACATTCTGGTACCTCTTGCTTCATGGCAAACCTAGAGGACATTGTGCTCAGTGAGAACCTGTCACAAAAGGACAAATGTTGTGATTCCAGCTGGACGAGGGGCTCCAAGCGTGGGGTTCAGAGACAGGCAGTGGGTGGCAGGGCCAGGGACTGTGCAGTTAGTTCCACAGTCCTGCCTGCCCACCCCTCTGACACTTCGTTCAAGACCCTGACCTACAGAACGTGACGTAAGTCACAGGCCTCTGATTCCGGGAACCACGGGACCCAGAGGACAGCCAGGCTGCTTCCAGATCCCGCCCTGACCTCGCCGGAGCTGTGTCCCTGTGCTCACTGCCTTGCCAGGTCTGAAATGCATCTGGGGCTGCATGCTTGTTTGTTGTTGTTAACCCTCACCTGGGAGGGAGGAGGGGAGGAGAGAGAGAGGGAGAGAGACTGATTTAAGTGAGAGAGAAAGACACGTTGGTTGATTGCCTCTCAGGCTCTGACTGGGGCCAGGGATCGAAACTGCAACTGAGGTGCATGCCCTTGACTGGGAATCGAACCCGTGACCCTTCAGTCTGCAGGCCACGCTGGCCTTTCTGAGTCTCATGCAGGCCCAGGCACGCCGCAACAGCTGTTGAAGGGACACTGGCTTTCTGAGCCCACGGCCTTCAATGCTTCTCCATGAACCACAGGCTAAAGCCCAGACGTCTTGGCACCCACCTACCCACCTGCTACACACCCTCTCGGTCTGCTCACCCACCCGGACGCCTCACGCGAGTGTGCTCCCGTCCTCTGCGGGAGCTCACCTGAACTCTGTCTTGCCCCAGACACCTGCCCTTGGCGCCGGCGCTCCCACAGGCCCACCTCCTGCAGCACAGTGGCTGGCACAGGGCGCCGTGCCTGTCCCCTGAGTGAATGAGGACATGAAGCCGAGGCCCAGTGCATGTAGGTAACAGGATATGCAGAGAACGGAAATGGCATGACCCAAACGTGTGCGGCGTGTCCAGCAGTGTGACGCGTGTGCCGCCCCCGGGAGCGGGGCTGAAGGAGGGGAGGACCTGTGCGGGTCATGCCTTTGCAACTCTGAGTCCACCCAACACCAAACCTATTTACTGTGCAGCTGCTTTAACACTGGCCAAGCCGATGACCTCTGCAGCCTGGATCGGAGGCCAAGTCACAACAAAGATCCAGAGAAAAACATTGCAAGACAACCATCTTTTTGTTGTTAAAACACAATGGCTAGATTCAGAAGACTATGGGTTGACATAAGAAGAGTCAAATACCTCTTCCCTGGAGACACATTTGTCTGAACACCAAACGAAAGTTAGAGAAGCCCAGAGGTGACCTGGACAGTCCTCCAGCCACGGGACCTGCCTGCGTGTGAACCCTGCGCACGCCGGCGTGTACCCCAGCAGCGCAGAAGCCTCGGCCCAGCCCGCCCGCACCTGGGCCTCCCCGAGGTCGTTGTTCACCACGGTGAAGTTCAGCCCCAGCTCCTCCACGTCGCCCCCGTAGCTCTTGAGGAACAGCAGGTTCCGGTAAACCTCTGGGTCCAGGGAGGCCAGGTGGTGGATGTCCACGTCGGCACTGGTGCCCAGCAGCTTGGACAGGAAGAAGCCCGCGAAGGGCAGCTCCACCAGCATGTTTTCGTAGAGAGCCTGCAACGGGACAAGGGCCAGCGGTCAGCCTCACGGTTCTTTCACGCGCCCTAAACACAAACACCACGTCCAAACTGCTATGCGACAGGCTCCTAGGGCGCGCTACTTGGCGAGCGGTTAATGTCCAGGGGCCAGGCCAGTCTATGCATGCAATGCTTGCATTCAGTACATGAAAAACTCTAGAACAGACTATCGAAGAATTTAGGGCTGAAATCATAGAATGTTAATACCAATGGGGAGTTTTACATTTTTAATCCTCACCCAAGGATATGTTCATTGATTTTAGAAAGAGAGGAAGGGAGAGAGAAACATCAATCTGTTGCCTCCTGTACGTGCCATGATGGGATGGAACCTGAAACCTAGGTATGTGTCCTGACAAGATGGAACCTGCAATGTTTTCGTGTACGGGACAATGCTCCCACCGAGCTACCCATGGGGCACCAGTCGGGATTTTTAAGGGCCAAACCTGCCCTGGCTGGTGTGGCTCAGTTGGTTGGGTAGCATCCCTGCCCCAAAGGGTCGTAGGGGTGTGTGCAGCAGGCAGCCCATTGGTGCTTTGCTCTTACATCATGTTCCTCTCTCGCTAAAAAGAAAGAAAAGAAGAGCCAAACCCTCCTGCCGCCAGAGGCTGGCGAGCGTTTTCCGGAAAGGGCTCTGCAGGTGTATTGGTCTCCTAAGCCTGCCGTAACAAAGCACCACAAACAACAGAAGCGGCCTGTCCACCCTTCTGGAGGCCAGAAGCCCAAAGCCAAGGGTCTCAGGGCCACGCGGGGCCCTGAAGGCTCAGGGGAAGGACCTCTCCTGCCTCTTCCAGCTTCTGGGGTTGCTGGTGTCCTCAGCGAAGCCTGGCTAGTAGCTGTACCCCTCCATCCCCGCCTCTCCCCAGGGCTGTCTTCCCTGCGTGTCTGCCGTGTTTGAAACTCCCCTCCTCTTATAAAGACGCCAGGTCCCTCATCTGAGCTTGACTACACAGTGAGGTCACGTTCACAGGTACAGGGTGTTAGGGCTTGAGCTTATCTTTCTGGGGGGGGGGTATAATTCAACCGTCTCGGCCCCCCACCCCCGAGCCTTTGGAGCACAGTGTGAGGACAAGTGAGGGCACCTGGGCACCAAAGTTCATGTAACTTCCAATTGAAGAAATACTCTTCTTCTTTAGATGTGTTTTTAACCACCGAATGGAAAAGCATCCTCAGCACACTGGCCATAGGAGCAGGGGCAGGCTGAGAGCACAGGCTGGCCTTGCCCGCCCCGTCTCAGCTGAAGGAGCCCTAGGACCCGGGAACTGCCCAGATAGTATGAGTCAGTAGGTGGCAAAACTGGTACCAAAACTCACCTCTCCTGATGCCAGGCCTATGGGGTTTCACTCTTAACCCTACCAGACGGCTGTACCGATTTTTCGGTAATTTCCACACAAAGGTGGAATTGGCGCTAGATGAAAGGTAGACCTATTTTCTACAATGTCTCCAAGTTCCACCTTATTCTAACCACTTGTTTGCATGTAACTAACATTTTTCTATATCATGTTGGTTTTTCCTTTTTAATGCTCAGGAGCCCAGGTACAGGGGACAGTTAGGTTCAGGGCCTCAGGTCTGGTAGGATGAAGTTACTGTCTACCTTTATGTCTAAGGACTGCAAGGCGAAATTATTTTTGCATCTATTTATAGTCAAGTATATTACATATGGTAAAAAAGTACAACTGACAGCAGCTGTGTAACGACCCCTCCGACGGAGACACAGAACACCCCCGCCTCCCACACACCCGGCAACACCCCAGGCCCGGCCCAGCCTGTGCAGCCACAGGCGAGTTCTGCCGGCTGCAGGGCTTCATCAGTGGGACTGCCCAGCACTCGTTCTTCGGCGTCTCCTCAGGCGCAGCCCTCACCTGCCCGGGCCTGCGGCTGCTCTGCGGCGGCCGGGTGAGCAAAGCTGTGAGCAGCCATGCGCCCGAGGGCCTCTGCTCTCACTCACGCCTCATTAGTCCGCACTGAGAGAAGGTCTGTGGACGGGGAAGCACTAGGAAACGAGGCTATTTTGGAAAATGCAAGGAGTTTGTCCCCACGACGGCAACGTGGGAAGGCTGCACCTGGTCCTCCTCCCAGTGGCCAGCAGTGCTCGCGGGCTTTCGCCTGGCCTGGCGGCGCGGTGGGTCTCCCCGTGGCGTGGCTTGAGTCTCCCTGACGGCCTGTGGTTCTGGGTGCCATGGCATGTGGTCCTCTAGCACAGCAGGTGGGAAGGAGAGTCTGCGCAGCGCTAGGTCCCCTGAGGCCCACGGCGGCAGAGTGCGAGGAACCAGCCACATCACAATTTCCAGACCATTCCGATTATCTCCCTCGGACAGAGGACTGCCTGGGGAGCCACAACACATCTCTCTTGTCAAAAATGTGCTAACGGAACAGCTTCTCCTCCCGAGTGCCAGCGGGTGCCAGGCTGCCACCCGCCGACCGCAGGCTCCCAGGGTTCCTCCACGATCCTCGAACCCTCCACCCGCCAGCTGAGAGGAGGTGCAAGGGTCCTACCTCACCTGGTCAGCGGGGCTCTGCACTCAGACGATCATGAACTCTGTCTGGGGGCAGCTGTGACCCTTGCCTGAGACAGAGTGACACCAGGACAGACAGAGGGGGTAAGGAGTGCCCGAGCCCTGCCTTAGAAAGGATGGTGTGAGGGCTGCTGAGTGGGGTTGTGGCGAACTTGCAGACTCCTTCCCACCTGCTGTGCTAGATGTACGCACACGTCAGGCCGCTGCTTTAAGATCGATGCTACTGCACTGCACACAGCATCCAACATTAAAATCAGCACTTGCCCTGAGGTAACCCTTCACCATGAAAACGTCAGAAGTCACTCTTCCTTCCACATACACGAAATGAAACACGAGCTCAGCGAGTCAGACGTGTGTGAACTCACTAACGCGGCTGCAGCTTGCCTCCTCCAACCCCCAGCAAAGAGGGACGGCTCAGCCGACACAGCATCCATCTGGGTCCAAGTGAGCCGTGTCCTCAGTCAGCTCCCACACAGGCACAGTAGGCAGCTGTTTCACAGTGGATAGTTACCCACTTCCCCCGACCCCGGAGCTGCTCACAGGCACCGGGACCTGCCTGTCCGCCTCCCCACTAGCAGGACCGTGGGACCCTGCACTGGCGGGTGAATGACACCGCTTCTGGTTCCAGACAGGCTGTGGCCAAGGAACTCCGACGCACCTGTCAACTCCGGACTCCACACAGTCCCCTCAGCTGAGACCTCAGGGAAATGCCAGTCCCGGCTTGTATTTCTGACTAAGGATGGCCCAAGTACTTTTGAAAAGATGGCAGAAAGGGATTTCTTCGTGGAGACTGTGACAGCATGGCCACCGAGCCTGCAGAGTGGCCCAGTCTGCTCAGGTGCGTGGCTCAGACAAATCAGCAGCACTTCCAGGCCCTACACTCCAGGCCACGGCTGCAGAGCCATGGAGCCCACCCTGCAGGGACGAGCTTGTCCCCGGGCTGAGGAAAGCCTCATCTGTTCCAGGGACTGGAAGTAGCTGCAGGTGTAAATCACCAGATGGTCAATACATAAGGTCATTGTTTGCCATTTCTGCATTAGTAACAATAAGCCAGTGAAATTCATTAAACACATTCGAGCTACCTGAATTTTAAACAGAATCCCACTGTGACTCATAAAATGTAAATGCTTAGGTATAATTTTTTACAGAAGGCAGCTTTAAACCTTCAGAGCATTTAATATACAAGCACTAATAAATGATAGTACTAAAAACTATGATTGCATCAGCTAAATGGATTATAAATTAAATTTCCATAATGTATGCAACCAATACAAATGTAAGCATAAATCAAGGTATTTTCTAAACACAGGTTAATTATACAACTTCAAAAACTGTCTATTTTTTATGCAAAGAATCCACTTAGCATTTTTCATCTTGGCCTTCATGGCAGCCAGCTGACCATGCTGGCTCCCGCGGCCATCAATAACCACCTGCCACGGGAAGTAGCGGTAGGTATATGGAAAAAGCCTGGAACGGATTTTTCAACTGTCTGTCTTTTATGAGTGTTTATAGCTAGAAATTGTGCCAAAATGATCTGAAATAAAAAGGATTAATTATCATAGAAGCCTTTTAATATAAGTGAGTGCAGTTTAGTACAATTAATGCAAACTGTGGCACCATCAGGAGAGCAGATGCGAACCTCACCATGGGCGTTTCTGTTTGCTGCCAAACGACGCCGGTAATTTACTACATTAAGAATCAATAAAAAAATAATGCTTTTCAAATGCATCTTTATCAATCTTCAGGTGGTTCTAAAGTGAACATTTATAACTTAATCTAAAAACTATATCAGAGATGTCTTTTTTAAAGGCCCCCTAATTGAGCAAGAAGAAAACTGTATTTCAGACCATGCAGCCCTTGGAATGTGAAAGATAAAGAATGTAAAGTAGGGAGGCGTGCGGGCAGTGTGCTCGCTAGAGCGCCCAACTGGACCGCAGCTCCTGGAGGCAGCAGCTTGCCCACTCGAAGGACGAGCCCGCACACAGTACCTGGCGCCCATCCATTTAACAAGCACTGACTAAGGCCAACTGGGGGACCACCACACACCCTGGAATGCTGCATCCATGGATTTGTTTGCAGAAGAACATTAATTCTCTTTGGGGACCTTTCAGGTTATGAAAACGACCTGTCTGGATTCACTGCAAATCTGTGGCCTCCAAAATCCAGCTCCAGAGACACGCCCAGGGTTCACCCTTGACCCCCGTCCGCACAGCCTGCATTATGGTACTCCGTGTAAAGACCTGTATGATGGCAGCGTTGTTTCCACGGTCCCCGTGTGCAAGCACCCAGGACCACGAGGGGCCCGGCCATGCCCTCCGCCCTCCCCGCCCTGACAAACCAGGCCCCGGCACACTTGGGCACTCCAGTGTTTCTTTAAACATAGACAGAGTTTCTACTGGTGTGACAGCAGGGTCCAGGGTCCTGGAGTTTACTTGAGGGACAGGCACCACCGGAGGCCCTGAGGCACCCAGGAAGCTGGCGCTGCCTCCCAGGAGGCTTCCTCCTCCCGAGAGGCAACAAGCGCTCTCCTCTGCGACCAGGAGCACGAGTGGGTGGAGGGGCTACATGGCACCACCTACTCCCCCAGCAGGGAGGCTCCAGAATGAGGGCTGTCCCTGGTTCACTGCAACTGACAACCCACACCTTTGGTCTGACAGCGCTGTTTCTAAAAACAGCTCTTTCACTTCAGAAATCTCTGCGGGATGCTGATGGGAGAAGGCAGTTCAATTGTCAGGGTCCATTTTCCTGGTGGGATGTCCAGAGCTCAACACACAGGATGGAAACACTGTCCACCAGCCAGAGCTGCCCCTCACAGAGGACAACCTGGCCTCCTGCTCCGCCTACCTACCCACCAAATCTTCCTATAGGGTTAGCCAGTGAGGCGTGTCCACACGAAGGACTGGGGGGATTTTAGAACAGCTGGTAAGTCCCTGCTCTGGAAGGTGCGAGAGTATAAACTCACGAGGTCCAGTTATGTACCCCATAGCCAAGAACTACTTCAATAATTAAAAAGGAACACTTTTCAGGCCTGGCTGGTATGGCTCAGTTGGTTGGATCATCATCTTGTGCACTGAAGGGTTGTGGGTTCAATTCCTGGTGAGGGCACATACAAGAGTGAACTGATTAATGTTTCACGCTCTCAAATCAATTAAAAAAACCCAAATCAAAACATATCTTCAGGTGAGGATTATGAAAAAAAAATTTTTTTTTAAGAAAACTATGCCCTTGAATAACAAGAAAAATAACCTCCTGATCTGATTGCTTGTTTTTAATGGAAAAGGACATAAATCATTATTAGGATGCTATAAACACAGGCACAATTCTCAGAAGGTGTAAGGCTCAAATCAAGTAGTCATCCTATATAATAAAAGCCTAATATACTAAGTGTCCAGTTGTCCGTTTAACCAATCAAAGCATAATATGCTAATGATATGCTAAGACCGCCCAACCACTCGCTATGATGTGCACTGACCACGAGGGGGCAGACACTTTAACTGGTAGGTTAGCTTGCCGCTGGGGTCCTGCCGATCAGGACTGAGCCAGACAGGCTAGACATGCCCTGGAGCTCTCCCGTGGCCCCTCCCTGGCTGGCCAACCTCCTGCGTCTCTCCCCAGCCCTGATCATGCACTGGTGAGGTCCCTCGGCCTGGCCTGTGCCCTCTCACAATCCAGAACCCCTCAGGGGATTTCGGAGAGCCGGTTTCAGCCCAATCCTGCAGGCCAGTCCAAGGGACCCCACTGGTGCATGAATTTGTATACCAGGCCTCTAGTTTGTAAGTATTGATCTTTGATTTTTCTGCTTCCAAAAAAAGTTGAAGGTCAATAAGAACAAGCTGCTAAGGGTTCACCCACAGCCAGAGGCACAGCGTGGGCATGCGTGTGAGGTCTGCGACAGCTAAGTGACACATCTTAACGCTGGTGAAAAGGCTTGTGCTAAGCACAGAGCCATCAGCTATTTGCTGGGTGTCACGTTTAAAAACCCGGAGGGAAAAGATACGTTAACTTTAGAGATCCCAGCACTGAGTCTAGTGACAATCAGGTGAAGCGGCCCAACTTCGCTGACCTGTCATGAGTCTGAGAGTCAGAACGGAATGAGAGAGAAGCTTTGCCACTTGAGGACCAAGGCACTTAAATTACTAACACGCACCTCCATCCACAGCTCTAAAGCCTCAGCGAATTCAGTGAGCTTTTTTTTTTTTTTTTTTAAATATATTTTATTGATTTTTTTACAGAGAGGAAGGGAGAGAGATAGAGAGTTAGAAACATCGATGAGAGAGAAACACCGATCAGCTGCCTCCTGCACATCCCCCACTGGGGATATGCCTGCAACCCAGGTACATGCCCTTGACCGGAATCGAACCCGGGACCCTTCAGTCCGCAGGCCGACGCTCTATCCACTGAGCCAAACCGGCTTCGGCTCAGTGAGCTTTTATAAAAGGACACTAGTGATACTGAAGAACACATCTTCCCAACCCTCAAAACTCTCAGGATAAACTGCTCACTACTCTGTATGAAACATAAGGGCACACCGGTTCTAACGCACAAAATCATAAACTACACTGACGGTTCACAACCTGCTAATTCGAAACCTGAAATATATAACCAAGATTTTATCAAAAAAATCTGATTTATAGGCATGCTGATCCAATTAAATCAATATTCTAAAGCAAGGAATAAAGAGAGCCATTTTCAAGTAGAATTCAAATATGATAAAAGATTTCCTTCAATAAATATTCTGAACTTAATTGGCTTAAATGGACCTAGGTGCTTCTGTCTGTAAAAAAAAGTTTGCGATGACATTACCACATCCTTGAGCTGTTTATTTATCCCCTGCCAGGGCTGATTTACGGGCGATGAATGCAGGCCCGACGCGCACCAGGCCCAGGAATCATCTGCTAATGGAACTCCTAATTGAGGAGTGACCGCGCCATGAGGCAACTCTTCCCGCGCAGGACTGCTCCTGAGGACCTCACTGCACTCCATCACAGCAAACAATCACTAACATATGCATTAGGGAAATTTAAATACATTATGACCCAATAAATACCATAATCCATCAGTACACAATTTCTCCTCTTAGAGATTTAGAGTTCAGGCATACCACTATGAGTGCCGGCCATTCACTCACTCGGGCCGACAGTCTGACACGTGGGGACACGTCTACCCATTTGTGATCAGATGATCATCAGAGAAGGGTTAGAAGCCAGCACTCCGAGGAGTACCCATGCAGAAAATTATGTCAGTCTCAAACATGTGGGACCACAAGTGAACCATCCTCCTCAAAGGACTACAGTTTAGTTACTGGTTTTGTCTACATATCATTATTTTAAATAGCTTCACTGAGATAGAATTTACATAAACTTCATTGTTGGAAGCAAGGCTGAGACCCCAAATTCTCCTGCCTGGAACCTGGTGTAAAGGGAGAAGTGAGAAGCACCCACCGTCCCCCGAGTCCAAGGCCCCCCGAGATGCCGCCTTCAGCACCACTGCAGCCTGAGCCACCAGCAGTCACCAGTGGGCGTCACTCCGCACCACGGCACAGAACAAGCAGCCACCTGAGGCTACAGTGAACAGGGCCATCTAGCTATCTTGTCTCTATAGTAATCAAGATGGGAGAGCAGACACATTCAGGAAGGAAGGTAATACATCGCTTCCATCAGATTGAATTCAGGAAGTACGATGACCTACCTGCTGCCTCTCACTGCAGTGTGAGAACCACCGCATTGGGGAGTGTTTCCGGGGACTCTAGCAGACTCAGAGCTCCCCTTACGTAAACGGATTTTATTACTATTAACTTAGCAGGTTCTGGGGCTTGCCTTAGCAGAAAGAACTATGACGCATGAAACTGCAGAGGTTCTCACGCAGTGAGCTCATGAAGCAGGCGTCCTCGGGGCAGATGAGGCGAGTGTGAGGGACTGGCAGGAGCAACGATCTGCTAGGCACAGACCCCACAACCAGCACACGGCTCCAGGCATGAGAGAAAGGGACCTGCTGGGAATTCATGCTGAATAGTCCAATGCTGGGCCCACGTCCAAAGTTTGCCATGGAAACCTAAAGTGGTAGGAGGTGAGCCCGGAGGAAGACGCGTGGCAGGTCCAGGTCAGGCTGGAGTCCATCACAGCGTCGAAGAACAATAAACCCCAGCAAAGCAGCAACGTGTGGAATCTGAGTGGGTGCACAGGACCTGGGCCCATGACGATGCATCTCACAGACACACGCATCAAGGGGCAGTGCTCGTCCCCAGGATGTGCTGCTTCCCCCGCTCCCCTCTGCTTTGGGAGGCTGGGCTTCAGGACCACCTGCCATTGACAATCTGCACCCAGCACACTCCCACAGAGCAAGGATGGCAGGGAACTCAATGTTGTAAGCATTTACAAATTTTTGATACAATAGCCTAAGCCCGTGGTCGGCAAACTGTGGCTCGCGAGCCACATGCAGCTCTTTGGCCCCTTGAGTGTGGCTCTTCCTACCCTAATTAAGTTAATAACAATGTACCTGCCTTATGTTTAAAAAATGTGGCTCTCAAAAGAAATTTCAGTCGTTGTGCTGTTGATATTTGCCTCTGTTCACTAATGAGTTTGCCAACCACTGGCCTAAGCAATGAAAGAACTAAAAACCCTAACCATCTATAGGAGAAATGCAGAGCTATGTGAAAAGTATAATCTATAGGAATATATAATCTATAGGAATATAATATTTTTAATGAATAGCATAAAATACCCCCCCCCCCCCCAACTAATTCCATTTACTTTTTCTTTTTTGGTTCATCCTTACCCGAGGATATTTTTCCATTGATTTTTAGGGAGAGTGGAAGAGAAAGGGGAAGACTGAAACACATTGATTGGTTGCCTCCTGCATGAGCCCCTTGGGTAAGGTATGTGCCCTTGGCCAGAATCGAACCCAGGACCCTTTGGTCCTCAGGCCAATGCTCTAGCCATTAAGCCAAACCAGCCAGGGCGGAGCACACATTTTTACTTTTCATGAATTCTGTATTTTTTGATGTTGTTGCCTGTGATTTTGGTGTCTTATCAAAGAAACCATTGCCTAATCCAGTGATGGCGAACCTATGACACGTCATCAGAGGTGACAGGCGGACTCATTTTTTTGGTTGATTTTTCTTCGTTAAATGGTATTTAAATATATAAAATCAGTATCAAAAATATAAATCTTTGTTTTGCTATGGTTGCAAATATCAAAAAATTTCTATATGTGACACGGCACCAGAATTGTTAGGGTTTTTCAAAATGCTGACACGCCGAGCTCAAAAGGTTCGCCATCACTGGCCTAATCCAAGGCCACGAATTTTGCACCCGTGGGAAAAAACCCTCCCCTGTATGATGAACTCATTCTCCACGAGGGGCCAGGGCAGGCTTCGCAGTAAATGGTGCTGGGACGAGGGGGACCCATGCAGGAGGAACCTCCCACCATCCTGGGACTTGCTCTTTCTAGAGGTGCTCTCTGCTTCCCTTCACAGCACACCTTCTCCCAGGGACCCCCCGGGCCTGACACTTTCCACTCTAACCCTAACCCTCCAGGCCTCTTCCTCTACCCTGGGTGCTGCAGTGATAGAAACTCCCCCAAGGACAACCCCACAAACCCACCGCTGGGTAAGTGAGGCTGTCTGACAGGGAGCCTGGCAATGAAAGGGGTGAAGTAGTAACACCTTACAACTCAGAGGGTCCTTGGAGCAGGCGTGCTGAACAAGCCAGCCACGAGGCCACAGCTGCCTGACACGGTTTATGTGAACTGTGCAGTGGGTGCTTCACGCGGACAGAAGGCAGGTGAGCACTGGTCAGGGCTCGGGGAGTCAGGGGACCCGGGCGGTGAAAGTGTTCCGGGGTGCATGTGGCTGTCTGTGAATGTACTGAAACCACCTGGACCAGGTGAGCTGCATGGTGTGTGAACCATGTCTCAATAAAGCTGTTGTAGCCCTCACTCGCCTGCACCACAACACCGCCGCAATCCAGGCCACCACCGGGTGGGACCAAAAATCCAATCCTCTGCTCCCCTCGGGACCAGTCTTCTGAAAACGTAGAAAGTCCATTATCTCAGCCATGACCCATGGGATGACGACCTTACTGCCCACCGTGGAACAAAGGCCCTAGGAGCACACGTGAGGCGCTGCTGAACTCTGCCGGGGGGGGGAGGTGGGGTGGAAGCGGGCGGCGGAAGCAGCCTCAGATCATTTGTTGATCAGGCCCGGCTGCACTTTAGTAAAACATTTTTATAAAAATACAGGTGGGTGGATTTGGCCAGTGGCTAATAGTTGCTGCCCTCCATTCCCGAGTGTCTGTCACCTTTGGTCACACCTTGACTTGCAGAAGCCATACTGATTACAATCCTTGTTACAATCTAGCCGTCTCTCAAAAGGTGTGGACAATAAATACACTGAAACTTCTTTTCCCAAACGCCCCCCAACAGTTCACGCCTCAGCCTGACAGCCCTTGCATGCTGATCCCTGTGTGGTCGGTCACGCACCTCTCAGGTGGCAAACCAAGGAGAGAATGTGCGGATATGGTGTGTGAACCATGTCTCAATAAAGCTGTTGTAGCCCTCACTCGCCTGCACCACAACACCGCCGCAATCCAGGCCACCACCGGGTGGGACCAAAAATCCAATCCTCTGCTCCCCTTGGGACCAGTCTTCTGAAAACGTAGAAAGTCCATTATCTCAGCCATGACCCATGGGATGACGACCTTACTGCCCACCGTGGAACAAAGGCAGTCTACCACTGTTAACATTTTAGGATGTGCTGTGATTATTTGTGTGTTTGTGCTTATAATTACTGTGAAATTTTTATTCTTTACTGTACATTTCCTTTCCTTTTTGTTAGATTTCCATTTACATTTCATGTCCTTTTTTTTTTGGATCTTCACCTGAGGATATTTTTCCATTGATTTTTAGAGAGAGTAGAAGAGAGTGGGAAAGAGAGAAATATCGATGTGAGAGAAGCACATTGATTGGTTGCCTCCTGCACAAGCCCCAACCAGGGCCTGGGCTGGGGTGGAGCCAGCAACTGAGATACATGCCCTTGACCGGAATCAAACTCAGGACCCTTAGTCCACAGGCCAACACTCTATCCACTGAGCCAAACGGGTAGGCCCTTTTTGTTTTTAAAGTTTTTATTTATAGATTAAACAATACAATAGACATATAAGAAAGGTTAAAACAGGAAATCATTTGGGGGTCTGGAACAGATGAATTCAATTTACATGATTTCTAATGGGAAAAAATGAATTAAATATTCCCATTCCACTATTCTGTAAATATATTTTTGTTTTTAAATTGACTTCAAAGAGAAAGGGAGAGGGAGAGAAACATCAATGATGAGACTCCTTGATCGGCTGCCTCTTGCACGCCCCCTACTGGGGATTGAGCCCGCAACCCGGGCATGTGCCCTTGACCACATAAAATTTGGGAACCTTCAGTCCACAGGCCAACGCTCTATCCACTAAGCCAAACCAGCTAGGGCTTAATCCACTATTTTCAACAGGGGAAATAGCCTGGCCGGTGTGGTTAAGTGGTTAGCATTGACCTGTAAACCAGAAGGTCATGATTTGACCCAGCCAGAGCACATGCCCAGGTTGCAGGCTCCATCCCTATTTGGGGGCATGCAGGAGGCTGCCAATCAATGATTCTCTCTCATCACTGATGTTTCTCTCTTTCCTCTCCCTTCCTCTCTGAGATCAATAACAATATATTTAAACTAGAGGCCCCTCGACCTAGCCTGCAGGATCAGGCCAAAACCAGCTCTCTGACATCCCCCAAAGGGTCCTGGATTGCGAGAGGGCGCAGGCCAGGCTGATGGACCCCACCGGTGCACGATCGGGCCAGGAGAGACGCGGGAGGTTGGCCAGCCGGGGAGAGACCATGGGAGGGCACCAGGACGTGTCTGGCCTGTCTGGCTCAGTCCCGATTGGACAGACCCCAGCAACAAGCTAACCTATTGGTCGGAGCACCTGCCCCCTGGTGGTCAGTGCATGTCATAGCGAGCAGTTGAGCGGCCTTAGCATATCACGCGCTGATTGGTTGAACGGCTGACCAGTCAACCGGGCACAGCATATTAGGCTTTTGTTATAAAGAACAGGGGAAATAAAAATATATTCCCAGACCATCCAAAAACCCTAACGAATTTCCCCACAACACCATGAAAAATGTGTTTTACTTAGCTATAAAACAGCAAGGCTTCTTGGGTAGCAGAGACGCTGAGCTTTACTGACAACAGTCTCATGGGTGGATGTGCTGTGTGTACGGAGCAATGCTACTGTGGAGCCGAGACACAGGCTACTCCTTCCTCTACGCGGCAGGAAGCCTCCCCAGTGAACACAGAGGAGGCAGACGTCTCCAAACTGGCGCTCCCGAGCTAACCTGGCCCTGGGAAACTCCAACTGCTGCCTGCTGGCGCGCTCCTCGCCCGTGAGGGAGGGTCTGGCGCAGGGCTCGCTCCCACCGTCACTAGAACTGCTGAGATTGGTATTCTTCCCGACTGGCTTCTGTTGGGGCCTACTCGACACTTGTCTCAGTCTCCTTAGTGCAGGGCAAGACGGGCTGCTGAGTGGCTCTGCGGCCCAGGGCTGCAGACTGCGGGCTGCGTTCGATGCCCCCTGCTACTGCTGGGCTGCGTGGAAGACAGAGCCACTCACCTGACAGAATGGAGCCACCTGCACCTGTGGAAGGGCATGCCCCGCCTCTGGGAAAACAGGACATCTGCAGGGTGGGTGCATTCCTTTTCCTCGGGGGAACCTCTGGGTCCGCAGGGCCTGTGGTGGCCGTATCTCCCCGGTTAGGGTTGTGGGTCTCTTCCCCTTGCTATTCCTCTGTGCTTGTAGCCAATACTGCATCCGGGGCCTGAATGCACTGTGCTAATGCCCTAACCACCCAGGTCTGCTACTAGAAAACTGGCGCGTAGACTGTGAGGTGAAATGGGTGATAGCGGGGTGGAGTGTAGGGTCAAGCAAGGATATGGCCCACTTCTCCTCCCTCCTAGTCAGTGGAATGGTGTCCGTCTGGCCAGCGGTCACAGGAGCAGAGCAGTTCAGACCTGAGTGTTTCCCACATCTTTGACGACTAACAAGCCTCACCAGACTCCCTGTTTGGTCTTGGTCTGCACACAGGCCTCCCTAGCACGGCTCCCTCCCTCTCCCCTCTGCTAGATAAGCCCCTAGCCCACCCTGGCCAAGTGCGCAAATCCCCCCTCCATCAGCCGCCATTGGGGACCCCATTGTGTCAGTAATAAAGGCTATGACTCTTCCCTGTGGTCCCCGGAAAAACAGTGTGGCTTCCCTGGGTTGGAGCTCCTACAAGACAACATCATGCCAGGATTAGCAATTACCAACATTAAAATTAGTTAAAGTGCACAAAGCAAACAAAATAACCTTGCATGTTTCTCATTACTAAAATGTCAGTAATCAATGAGAAAGAAAAGAAAAACCCCGCCCAGCCAGTGTGACTGAGTGGTTGAGCGTCAACCTATGAACCAGGAGGTCACAGTTCGATTCCCAGTCAGGGCACATGCCTGGGTTGTGGGCTTGATGCCCAGGGAGGGGCATGCAGGAGGCAGCTGATCGGTAATTCTCTCTCATCACTGATGTTTCTATCTCTCTCTCCCTCTCTGAAATCAGTAAAAAAGTTAAAAAAAAAAAAGAGAGAAAGAAAAAACAACAACAAACTGCTTTTCCTGGCATGGAATTGACCTGGGGGAAGCAGTGAGACACCTGATGGAAATGACTTCCCTCCTCCTGCTTCCCACATGGCACACCCACAGGCTGCACTGTGGTCCGAGTGACTGCCCCCCAAGTTCATACACTGAATCCTAACCCCCAGGGTGATGGTCTTAGGAGGTGAGGCCTTTGGAGGTGATGAGGTCATGAAGGTGGAGCCTAGGAACAGGGTCAGCGCCCTCATGAAAGAGGCCCTCCCCCCACCGCATGCGCACACGAGAGGGTGATGGTTATGAACCAGGAAGTGGCCCCCACCAGACGACACCATGTGGCACCCTCGTCCAGGCTTTCAGCCTCTGGAACTGCAAGAAGTGAATTTTGGTTGTTTCTAAGCCAGCCAGCCTGCAGCATTTCAATCCAGTAGCCTGGACCGGCCCACAGAGGTCAGTGAGGAGGAGGCCAGCATTGGGAAAGACCCTGACTTGTTCTGACTTTAATGGGAGGGAGCTTCCGCTGGGCTATGTAACCCTTTCCTTCCTGTTACCATCCAGCTGCCTTTTAGGGTGGTCGGCAGGTGTAGCCCCGGGGCTCCTCAGGGGCCAGTGTTCATAGAACTGCATACAGCACATGCAGCACGAACCACACTGCACGACGACGGTCTCCCGTCCCACACACTGTGAAATTATTAGAACCTGACAAGGATCATGTTCACACTATTATCAACCAGACCCCAGGAGAAGATGCCATGTGCGGCACACACCACTGCGGGTCTTCTACAAACACAATCATATGGCATGTTTCCCATGCTTTCAGCACCATCCCAATAATTCCCCTTAAGTAACTACTGTGCATGTCAAGTACAAAGATGAGCTCTAGTTATTAGTGGAAAGTGCTCTTCAGGGGTCATCAAAATCACGTAAGAATCCTGAATGAAGGTCTCCACAGAAACCATCGGCCACCATGCAGACACAGAGAATGTCACCCTCCTGGTCAGAGACCGTCCCCACGAGCGCGTTACCTTTCCAAGCATTCTGCCCAGGAAGTAGTAATGTCTGGCGAAGGAGTCCCCCACGAGCATTTGCGCGGCAGGGTTGGGGTACAGGAGGCCCTCGTTCGTCGTCTTGAAGAAGCCCTGGTTAGGGTTGAAGCCCGACTTCAGCAGCTCGTTCAGGAACTCCCTGAAGATGCCGCCACCGTCGATACCGGCTTCGTCCAGGCCGTGTGCATTGAGCAGGTGGACGCGGATGCGCTTCTTCAGGTCGGGCTCTGGGGGGTGGGAGCAGCAAGAACAGTAGAGACACTTTAATGCAGGTTCTACACACAGGGTCCCCAGAGCCCTCAACAAAGGGGGAAGTCCCTCTGCATCCACAGCAGAGCGAGGTCTGCAGTGGGGAGATGAGGAACAGTCATCAGCTTATTCCCAGGAGCAATGCAAACAAAGATGCCCAGAGAGGAGGGAGTTGGAATTAGGGCATGAGGGTAACACTGGAACAGAGATTATTACCAAGAAGGTAAAAAGGTAAGTGAATAAAGATACCTGTGAAATGAACGACCCTGTGACTGAGGCCAGTGCCACAGGAGGGCAGAACACCAGAATCTACACCACCACTGAAAACTGATGCTTGGCTGAAAAGGAGGACTTTTTTGGGATAGAATGAGAGGAATCCCCACACAGCTCTCCTAAGGACAGCACCACCTGGGGAGGACTAACGCGTCCCGACAGGCCGCCAAGAGCACAGCAGGCTTCCATCCAGTGCCAGATCCCGGTACCCACCACAAGCCCTTCCCGCTTCCCTCCTGTGTTCTCCAGGTGCTGTGCAGAGGAGGGAGGGCAACACATGCACGAGAGCCTCCAACCCCATGATACACAGGTGTTGGTACTTCTGAAGTCCAAGAACCTGGTGTGAATGTTCCATAGTGTTTTGAACATAACTTCCAGTGTGGCCTACAGTCTGGGCCCTCACACACAGCAGTTCCCACTGTCTCACCAAACGGTCACCTAACCCACCAGCAGGCACCACAGCTGCACCAGGTAAGCCCGGCGAGCTCCTCCTTAAAGCCCACATGCTACTGGGGAAGGCGAACCCAAACCACCCTCCCACGCTCCGCAAAGGGGCCCACACTGAACGCCCACCCTGAGCTAGATCCGTCCCTTCAGCTCCTCTAACCACCTTCTGGGGTCAGACCCCTATTCTGCGGCGAGACGACCACAGGCCAGCGGTCCGCCTGACGACACCGAGTGAGCACACGGGCCGCGCTGCACCTTGGAGCTGCGCCTGCTCCCTGCAAGCAGAGGCTCTTCTCTACTCAAACACAGTCTTTCACTTTTAAAATTTCACTCCACTTACAGAAGAACATGCTTTCCACTGACGATCAAGTTCCACAAATAGTTATTTGTTTCTAGTATTTTGATTGATATTACAAAATATGTCCAATCTCAAGTTCTAGTGAAATGCCGAAAGCACCCAAGCAGACAACCACGGCTGCCGCACAAAGCTGCAGCCGGCCTTCTCACCTTACACATCCTCATAATGCCCAGGCCAAGGGTGCCCAGCCCGGCCAGTGTGCTCAGTGGCTGAGCGTCAACCAATGTTCCAGGAGGTCAGAGTTTGATTCCCAGTCAGGGCATGTGCCAGGGTTGCAGGCTCGATCCCCAGGAGGGGGCGTGCAGGAGGCAGCAGATCAGTGATTCAGGGATGTTTCTCTCTCTCTCTCTCTCTCTCTCTCCCTCTCCCTCTCCCTCCTTCCCTCCCTCTCCCTTCCTCTCTGAAATCAATACAAATATATTTAAAAAACAATAATATACTTTAAACAGGGATGAACTATTGCATCCTTTACCTGGGTATTATGAGGATGTGTCATAGATAATATTTCTCAAGATCATTATCATTGTCAGCAGTTAGCAGGTTTTTTTGTAAAAATTGTAAGCATGAAAATTTTGTAGGTGAGAAATGTTCAACCACTGTCCACCTTACGCTGCGGGACTAAGATTCACGCTACAGGACGCTGTTCTAAGGAGGTCGCTGTCTCTGAGACGCAGCACCATCCACACACATTGCCCTCACAGGCTGAGCTGTCTGCAGCTCCCGTCAGCCACCCCTGTGAACAGCAAGACCACAGCCCAGCATGTGCTCAGAAGGCAGCGTCTTCTAGGGGCCATGCCACCACGTGTTCCTAAGGACAGACTTAGAATATCTACGCACACAGGAAGGCTTTAGTGAGGAAAGCCTCAGTGCGCGGTTACTTTGATTTTAGTTTAGTACCCTTTCTTCTTCAGGAAAACAATGCAATAAATCCTGCCCAGTAAAGAAGTAACACTGGAAAGCAGGGGTGAGCGAGGCTCTTGGGAGAAGACATGGCACAGGTCAGCCTGCCCCAGCCACCGTCACCATGACAATGAGGACGTCAGGAGCCACTGCGTTGCCATCCCGACCCTCCGAACAGTCCCCACACTCTCCCATGGGCAAGGCCCAGCCCACACTGTCACCGTGGGAAGTGCTGCGATGAGGTCCCCTGCCAAGGCCTGTGTCACTATTTGCTCAGCGCCCAACTGCGGAGGGAAGCCACTCCACTTCTCCGAGCTCCACCCGGCCAACCTGCAGGGGCCGGGGGCTGGTACCCACACTGCAGAGAACGGTCCTGAGATGGAATGAGATAACCGCTATCCATAAAGGATGGATCTGCTTTAATAACTAGATGATATATGGGGTAATCATATTAACTGATTATATGTAAATGATCAGTCAACAGAGCACTTCAAACTGATTCACTAAGTGAATTAAACATTCTAAGATAATATTTAATTTTACTAATTTGCCTAGTAAAATACTAAATAATTTTAACACATGGTTTAAAATTTCGTACTAATTAGAATTAGAGAACATCCGTAAAGATTTAAAGCATTATAATGCATATTACATGTATTATGAGAAGATTTTTCCCAATCCATTAAACTGAATGCAATTATCAGCTTGCACTTATGAGGTGGAGTATCATCAACTCTGAATAATTTCTAAGTTTAAGGACACAGTAGGCAATTGGGGTTTGCTATAATTGGGCAATATTAATGTCTTAAAAAAATCACCTACATGAAGTAGTTTTAAAGCCAAACTCACAGTAAGCACACACACTGACTTGGGGTGAAGCGCTCACACGGGCTGCACCTGCAGAAAGCCCAAGTCTACCATGTGCAGGCGTGGTGGCCTGGCTGTCCGAGCCTTGCTGTACCCTCACCTGTAGACCTGTCTCCTGTCCCTGAGTCCTAGGTCAAGTCCCGCCTCTTCATAAAGCTCGCCACCATCCTCCACACTCAGCTCTGCTCTGCACTCTAGGACAACACAGCTGACTCATCATTTCCTGTATCTTCTCCCCAGGCTCAATCACAAATCCAACCACATCCACCGCCGCCAGCTGTGCACTGAACCAAGGGTTCCCCCCCAGAACTCCACGGCTTTGACTGTGAATACAATGCGACAACCACAACGGACTCATGACAGCCTGTGGGTCCCAAAGGAGGAAGAACTTTCCCCCGCAAAGTATGTGAGACAAGGAGTCAGAATACCTGAATCCCCCTCACTCATACCTAACACAGAACGTAAGAGCCCAGGCAAGAGTGACCCATCTCAGCTCATGGCGTCCGGCCCGAGGTCTGCGGCGCAGACTAAATGGGAAAGGGAACGACACCCAGTGCCCCTGCGCGCAGCGCCTGGGCCAGAGCTCGTGGCCTGCGGTGTGACCCTCCTCACTGTTCCCACAGGACAACCCCAGCTAGCTCTTTACGGAAAAGAAAAAACAAAAAACAAGCAAACAGAAAACCACCTAAATGAGAGGTTTTGCTTTCCTGGCAGAGAATTAAATTGCTCCTCGTAAGAAAAGGTGCTGTCATTTCCCACCGGACCTGTGACTGGGTCCTACCAGCGTTCCTTTTCAATCTCCTGCATTGATTTAACACAATATCATGGACTCCACATTCTGAAGCTAAAATGATTCATATATAAATTAATATCAAAAGTTTTAACACTGGGTGTCAATCACTAAACCAAGACAAAATGTGTCACTGGCCTCTACATGCTGCCCAAATCATTGGTGCATGTAACTCTCTTATCTCTTAGTACTGCCCTCAAAGCACACTGCTTTTTTAGATGTCTGGATTGCAACGGCTTTTATTCTAGTGTATTTAATTGGGCTGACAATTGATAGCATTTACATAAACAGGTAATTGTATACAAAATACTGCCCATCCCACTGGGGGGAGCGGGGGCCAACTCAATATCTGAAAGGCTTGTGTGGCAATCATTATTTGCCAATCCTAGCAATCTTATTTGATGATATGTACCTCCCAAATATGAACCCCTACATTTCAGTTTTAAAAAGTCACTGCAGGACAAGATGATGGACACTCGTTTTTAAATGATTATCTTTTTCTAAAATAATCCCCCGGCCCCGCTGCCACATGCATACATGACACAAAGAGAAGCATACATACCATTTTCTGGGGAAAGTTTGTCATAAGCATCCTCATAAATATAATTCCTTCTTATTGTGACATTAATTCCATCCAGAAATGGGCCATCTCCTTGAACTTCTTGCTTGTCTGCATAAATCAACCTTTGAAAGATCTAACACACAGGGAAAATTACAAGGTTATTTGACAAAACAGAATTTTTGTTATAAACATAAGCAAACAAAAGAAAACTGCTAAATAAATCTTAACTTTTGTATTCCCATAAATCTAAAACCAATTTTAAAGTATCAAATATTGATTTTATGCCTTATCTACAAATGGTAATATTTATTCATGTGTAACATTGCTCCTTTACCCCATTTTACAACAAATTTTAAAAATCCAACCCTATAGTATATATTCAGTACTTTCTTTTGTCAACCCTTCATAAACATCCAGGTGGGAGGAAAGAAGGAAGACCAGCTCCGTACAGCTGTATATGAACATTAGTAAGAGCTCCATAATGATAAAATGTAAGCAGTTCTTTAAGCAAAGCTCCAGCAGAGGGAGCTCAGGAGCCATGCACTAGCGGTAGGCGTGCATGTCTCCAGGAAGCAGCACTCGCTACAGAAGGAGCACATTCTGTTCACCTCAGAGAACCGCCAGCAAAGCCTCCAAAAGCAGGTCAGTGTGAACAAGTTCTGTGCATTAGCCAACAGTCACCAGATATAAAGCGCACATCTCTATAACACCATGTGCAGAGGTGTAGCTTTTAAAAAAAATGGTGTTTTAAAAAATAATGCAACATTTACTAGACAAAGAGTACTATACGGCTCCCTTTATTAAGAAACTAGAGGTCTGGCACACAGATTCGTGCCCTGGTGGGGTCCCTCAGGCTGGCCTGCGGGGATCAGGCCAAAACTGGCTCTCCAGCATCCCCCGCGGGGTCCAGATTGCGAGAGGGCAGTTCTCAGGTGATGCACCCTGGAATCGGGCTCCCTCCTCTCTGGTTCCGGGTCCGTCACCTGAGAACCACAGCTGCCAAGTCACCCCAGCTTGGCAGCCCCTCCTCTGAGCATCTGCCCCCTGGTGGTCATTGGGTATCATAGCTACTGGTCAGACGGTTAGACGGTCGCTTAGGCTTTCATATATTTAGATGATAGCCTAACAGGCTTTTTAAGTAGTTACAACTAAAGAAAAAATATTTCAAGTTTGTATGGACACATCTGGTTGGATTACACATTTATAAATCGCTGTTAACTATTGCAATCTGATGCAAAAAATATAAATTGTACTATTAGCTAGGCACTAGGCCACTTCAGAGACTCTTTCATTTGTGTTCCTTTTTCACACTGAAATGATATGAAATACTGCACACCCTCTCTGGAGAAAGTCAGCCTACCTTTACCCGCTCTTCAAATGGAACCACGAAGGGCAGCTCCGTCAGGATGGCGAGCTGTCTTTCCTCAGATACAGACAGTGGAGGTGACTCCAAACCCACTGCAACACAGTGCAAACCTGTGTTAGGTACACATACCCTCCTGTCCAGGCCCCCAAGGATACGCACTGTATGGTTCAACTTACAGACATTCCAGAAAGGACAGAGCTATGGGACTACCAGGAACTCAAGGCTGCTGGGGGAGAGGGGCTGGGACTGGGCTACGAAGGAGCTCGAGGTGGTGTGTGGTACATGTTCAACCAGAATCACAGAAGAGGACATGGAAAAGATGAGTTCCATGGTCTGTGAATAACTCCCCTTGGCCCGAGGTTAGAGAGCGCTCACCATCCAGGGTGGACTGCAGGGGGCCGATCCTCCCCATCCGTCGGAACCTCCACACGTGTCTGGCAGCTGGCACGTACAGCTGGGTGACCTAGGGGATCAGCAACCCTGCTTAGTGCTGCCCGCCCCCCTCCCCCCCCCCCGTCCCAGGTGAGCTGGTGGCCATTTTATGTTTACTGGAGTAGGCTAGGTCCCTCTCTGACCTCATGTCCTTTTCAGACGACCTGCTTATGCCCTCACACACTTACTGTGTGACTGTTTTCTTTTTTTTATGTGCCTCAGGCATGAAACAGCTCTGGCCACCGACACAGGCATCAAGCTAGGATGAACTAAGGACTGTACATCTGCTTTGCCCCTGACTGATATAAGAGCAACACCACCAAACAAGTTGTCTCCTTGCCCACTGCCAGGGGGTGTGACTGTTTTCTCTAACACATCCCAGGGACATCTCTGCTGATGTGTAACACCGTGACACACTAACCATCACCCATACGACTGCTCCTCCCTCCCTCCCTCCCCTCTCCCTCCCCCTGTCTCTCAAAATCAATGAGAAAGATAACCTCTGGTGAGGATCAGCAACAACAACAAAAACAGTGGGGTCAGTCCTTCGCATTTACCAAAGTGGCCGGTGCAGCTCTTTTTCTCTTTAGGCTCAGGAGCTCGTAGGCTAAGCACATCTGATATCTGGCCCCTGGCCCACTGCACCTGTTCTGAGTGATGTGTGTTATCCCCCCCACCCCCCGAGGGAGATCCTCAGCTGCCCCTGGCTCTCCCACACTACCTTCTGCACTGCTCAATCCTCCAGCGACAAAGCACCATCTTGTCCGGGGCTTCCCAGACCTAGGACTGACCCCCGGGCTGACAACTTCCTTTTTAGGGGGAGATGCTGTTCAGAGGCCCCACCCTGGGCCCTGGCCATGCTCACTAGCACAGGACCTGTCATGGTTTCAACCTGGCCAGTGGACAGAGCCAGAAGCCACGTGGTTAACTTAATTAAGTGGGGACAGAGTAATGGAAAAAGCCATTTTCTTTAGCGTTTCAGTAGTGCCCCTGTATCTCCTGTATCCTCCATCCCCAAGATTCTGAAATGAACCTAGTCATGCCTTTTTCTGACAAAAATGACATCTCATGTCCTTTATTAATGTTACTTAATTTTTTAAACTATAGTATTGAATCAACTTTAGCTCTAAATGTCAGTAATATTCAAATTTGTCTGTTCCTTTACAAAACCAAGGACAAGCTCCATTTCCTTTAAGTCTTAAATCTATACCGATGACACCAGTAAAAGCAAAATCTTCTTCCACCCCAACAGAGAATCATCAGGGTTCAATACAATTTGTGGTTAAAAGAGCAAATTACCAGGGGATTGTCAAGGGCAGGGGAAAAAAAGGGACACATATGTAATACCCTTTGTAAGACTGTAAGCAATAAAAAAAAAAGGAAAAAAAAAAGAGCAAATTAAAATGAATAAAATCAGAATGCATATTTTAGTCAATGAAAATGCTCTGTATTCCATCAATGACCTAAGAGTTACAATGAAAACATTCACGGTTACTATTCAGTTACCTATATAATAAATTAAACAGTTATAAAGGACAAATGCTGAAAGGCCGCCAGTAACACCTTATCTGCTCGGATGTCTTCCTGCTCTGACAGCCAGTGGTTTGGGGGACAGAAGTTTCTCCTCGTGTCTCTGGACTTCAACATCTTCACCAGATTGGTGATGACCTGCAGAGGAAGAGAGGACCACGTCACACAAGCCCAGCACGGCCACCAATCAGAAGTCAAAGGACTCCAAGAGCATGTGGCTTGGCGATCATGACCTGGCCGAGGCCACCGGATCAGGCCACAGGAAGGTCTCATTTCGTGACCACAAGAGTGAGCTTTAGGTACAAAGCAGCCCGTTATCTGCCAACAGAGAGAGAAAAACTAACATGGGCATGCCCAAACGCTGATTTTAAAGAACGAGGAAGGCAGTAGGAAAGTTTTTCTCTGTCTCAGCCTCTGGAGTTAGGTCTACTTCCCACAGCAGCTCCACACGTCTTAGGTCTTTCTTTTTAAAAAATACTTTAAAATTTTTATTTATCTTTTTGTTAATCCTCACCCAAGGATATTTTTCCATTGATTTTTAGAGAGAGTGGAAGGGAAGCAGAGACAGAGAAACACTGTTATGAGAGAGACATCAATTGGTTGCCCCCCTCCCCGCCCCCATACCCCTACCAGTGCTGGGGATTTAGCCTGCAACTGAGGGACGTGCCCTTGCCCGGAATCAAACCGAGGACCCTTCAGTCCGAGGACTGGCACTCAATCCACTGAGCCAAACTGGCCAGGGCAAGTGGTCTAACTTTCTTCACAAAGCTTCTTCCCCGACTGCCCCGCCCAGCCACGCCCTCCCTCGCCGCAGTGTCGTCCTGTAGCACTGGGTCCTCGGTGCACTAGCTTCCTATGAACACAGCCCAACCAGCTACTGGAAACCTCCATAACTGACTTGGGATCAATAATAAATTGTAAGTTTTATAACATATAACTAATAAGATCTAATGCCACTGTCTATTTAAAAGACCTAAAGTTCTATATTAAGTAAAAATGTATTTTGTGATAAACAAAGATAAAGCAGCATAAAATTGTAAATCCAAATTTCTAAACTTTTACCCCCAAGATTTGACATACAACTATTCTGTAGTTAAAGTTAAGACTATAATGGTGTTTTCTGAAAAAGTGAGCCTGTCTTTTAAGTAAAAGGTAATTTGCATAAGGAATTAGGATAAAATATAATTTGGATAGAACGGTAAATTAGGATAATGTGATAAGTTTCCAAATACATCCACCAGACAAGCAAGATCGCATCATCTCAATAGTTAAGAGATGTCCCTTTAACACCCACTCGTCAGCATCGGGGGCACAGACACTTCTTTCACGACGCCATCCCAGAAGCTCTGTGCCATGAAAGTGCTGAGACAGGGTCTGTGGTTGGGACACCTGGATGACATGCCCACAGACAGAGAAGAAGCCATCCCTGACCATTTGGCCATGCAGACCCACAGCACCAGTAAAAGCCTCTCAGGAACTAGAGCACAGCTTAACCCACTGATCTGTGACACCTGGTGGCATTTGAAAGCCTCCCTTAGTACCCTGGTGACCGCCTTTCTGAACCAGCAGAAATGAGCCGCCAGATTCCTTCACTTTGGCCGGCTGTGCTGGGGGTGCTCAGGGAGTAGGTCACACAGAGCAGGTTTGGGGACCACTGCCTTCGCGGGTGGCTCAGAAGATGAAGACACCCTAGATTTGGGTTCCACCTGGTTAACTGCTGGACAGAACGAAATATGGTCGTTGCCCACGCACCTAATTCGTGGAAATTCTGCTCTGCTCCCTTGATCTGGGGCCCAGATCAGGCCACAGGGAGCCATGCGCTCCTGCGATGCAGGCAAACACAGGCTTCCTGGATGAAGCACAGTGTCTTACCTCCCCAATTTCACAGCCAATTACATTGGTACTTTATAAATTCAAATTTAACAGATGTTGTGCTGAAATTTAGCCGTAATATGCCACAACTATTAGCATCTTAAAGACATGCTTTCTGAAAAACATTTCGGTGCATTTACTCCATTATTCCTTCTGGCTTCCACGTACCATCCCTGGAGTCTTGGCACCCTCATGAATTTATCGTCCCCACTGTACAGCAGAGGAAGCAGCACCTGGGGATAGGGCCATGCTCACAGGCACACCGGGGCAGCGCCAGGCCTCCTAACTCCAGGAAACAGTGTCCCCCACCATCTCCTGGCATTCGTCTCCACCAAAACCATGTTTACGAGAACATTTATTGTATATAGGTCACTAATATCATTAAACTACCTGTGGGCAATTAATGTCATGCTTTACATTCTTCCTTTACATTATTGTGAAATTAAGCATCACAAAGTTTCAATATAGGGTATTTATTTTCTTTCATGTTTCACACTGTAAATGTGAAAAAAGAACTAATCACATATTACTTAAATATCCTAGATTATTTTTCCTCTTTCCAAAAAAAAAAAAAGGAAGCAGAGGGACTAAGAAAGAAGATACAAAAGTGATTTAGGCCCTAACCAGTTAGGCTCAGTGGATAGAGCGTCGGCCTGCGCATGAAAGGTCCTAGGTTCAATTCCGGTCAAGGGCATGTACCTTGGTTGCGGGCACATCCCCAGTAGGAGGTGTGCAGGAGGCAGCTGATCGATGTTTCTCTCTCATAGATGTTTCTAACTCTCTATCCCTCTCCCTTCCTCTCTGTGAAAAAAAATCAATGAAATATATATATTTTTAAAAAGTGATTTAGCCTAAGAGTGTATATCAAGGACGGGATGCCAAGACGGAAGTCACTGTGGAAAAGCATCTCCACAAGCGGAAGGTGACAGGGAGCCTGATGTGAGGAGGACCCTGCGCAGCCTGCGGGAGGCACTGCACACCTAGTGAGTCTGAATTTCTGACAGGCACCAATTACGTTTTTAGTATAAGTATGTCCCAAATATTGCTTTATTCAAAGTATAAGACTACCTAAAATATTACACAGGACATGTCTATATTTAAAAGCGCATTTGTTATCTGAAGTCAAATTTAACTAGGTGAAACATATCTGTGTACTAAGTCTGGCAGTACTAGCTCTGGACCACCCAGTCCAAAATACTTTTGCAGAAATGCCGAAGCTCTTATCTTAAATGCAACAGGGACCACTAACTTCTTCGTTAAAACTATGTTTCGTCTAAGTTTCACAAAAAAATACAAATTTTAAGAAACCATGAAAGTTAACTCGTTAAGCGCCCAGCCTGTTTTGTCTTCCAGACGGTGACCGACAGGGCGCTTATTAACTGGGTCCTTTTTATGATGTCAAAACACCTCTATGCACATTCATTTTCTCTGCATTCATTTTCACTATCACAAATATTTGATACTAAAAAAGAAAATTTATGGAGGTAACCATGAAAAATTACATAAATTGATTAAAGATGGTGAAAGGTAAGAAAAGCTGGAGTAACAATTTTAAACTGAATCAGAGTTCTCTGTAAGTAAAATCAAAACAACTTAGGCAAGTCTTACAAAAAATTCAATACAAAGTAAAGGATACATAACTTGCAGGGACTTAGGTGTGGCAAATATGTAATATGGTAAAATATGTCAAGTAGGAAATTTGTAAGAAGTTGATTTCATAGCGAAGAACACCTAAAAATGAAACATAAGAACCGCCAGAAAAGCCCTGCTGGGCGAACAGGACTGTGGAGACCAAACGCTGGGTCTTCTTGGAGTCAACTGAGCTGCAGGAAAGACCTGTGTTGCCCCCACCTGTGAGCTCCAGGCACCGTTTCCGGGCTCTGTCCTATCTCACTGGGATTAGCTGGATGTCTGTCCTGTCTCACTGGGATTAGCTGGATGTCTGTCCTATCTCACTGCGATTAGCTGGATGCCTGTCTTGTTCACTGTATAAAGAATGACACTGAAGGCCAGGGACTCAGTCTGGCCTTAGTTACGACCCCAGCACGGGCGCAGTTACCGTTCCTGGGGTATTTGGACTGTGACAGTCAAGACACCCTCACCTGTAGTCATAGAGCATCTGACGTGGACTCCTGCTGCCAGAGGCTCCCAGAGCTTGTCCAGCCCTTGGTCACCACTTGCTAAAATGGGTGTTTTTATAAAGACAACAGTGTTCCCAGCACATTCCCATTCTCCTTCCTAGTAAAAAACAAAGCGAATAGTCTCTTAAAAGACAGGAGGATGTGGCATAGCTCCACCAGGACACAGGCCACTGCTCTGCGCCCCTCGGTTAACATACAGCTGCCGGTGGTGTGTTAGGGTCACAGCTAGGGTCTGTCTGCTGTTATTTGGACTTAACTTTTAAAAGTCTTTTTGAAATGGAAAAACACAAGTCAACACCAGGACAGTGAAAATCCCTCGTACTGTGCCCTCTCTGTCCAGCCAGGTGTGGCAGGCAGGGCACGAGTCCCTCCTGCCCCCCCACTTCTCCTCCTGTGGGGGAGCTACCCACGTGCATGTCGTCTGAGAGTGCACATGGGCTAAAGCAATCAGAGCTATCGATGACATGCCAGGAGGGGTTTATGAATTTGATAAATGCATAAACTGTTTTAGCAGTGTCAACGCAGGCCTTAGAGATTGACCCCAGTTCCCACAGTGATGAAGAAAGATGACTCTCTCCACTTAAAGCACTATTCTGTGACCAGCCAACAGCCGCTCCAGAAGTCAGCGCCAGAGGCCCGCGTGGGCCTGAAAAGGAGAACGGCTGGCGGTCAAGGGAGTCAGGTCTCATCACTGCAATTCTGTCCATTAACGAAAGGCAATGCTGCTGCCTTCTTGGTTGATTCTACCTTGAATTCTTCAACTCAAATGTGGCGCTGCAATATATAACAAATGCCAATCGTTTATTCTGGTTCTCCCCACCCACTACCTGTGCGACCAACTGTAACACGGAAAAACGGAGTTACTGTCCTTAGAGTCAACACATTAAGTCCTTTAACCCTTTTCGATCCAACGTCGAGGCTGACTCGACAGACCAGGTGCTAGAAGCAGGTCCAACGTTGAGGCTGAGGTCGACACCGCAAACCGGTTCAACATTCAATCCCGTCAATTAATTTGGACCAGACTGTTTGAATTCCAAAAATAAAATTGGACCGCAAAGGGTTAATACTCAAAAAGCTCTCAGAATACTGTCCAGAACACAGTGTCCACTGAGGGGGATTCTTGTTATTTCACCTTATGGAGCATCTTTTCTATCTTAACACCATGGGAACATCCTTAAGGTAAAGAAAACCTATTAGTCCAATAAATATTCGACAAAGGAGGCAAGAGCAAATAATGGAGTCAAGACAGTCTCTTCAATAAATGGTGTTGGGAAAATTGGACAGATACATGCAAAAAGATGAAACTAGACCACCAACTCACACCATACACAAAAAGAAACTCAAAATGGATAAAAGACTTAAACGTAAGACGGGAAACCATAAAAATACTAGAGGAATCCACAGGCAGCGAAATAGCAAACTATGCCGAAGGAATTTCTTCTCTGATACTGCTCCTAGGGCAATGGAAACGAAAGAGAAAATAAACAAATGGGACTACATCAAAATAAAAAGCTTTTGCACAGCAAAGGAAACCATCAACAAAACAACTAGAAGACCCACTACATGGGAGAACATATTTGCCAATGATATCACCGATAAGGGTTTAATCTCCAACATTTACAGGGAACTCATGCAACTAACAATAGGAAGATAAACAATCCAATAAAAAAATGGGCAACGGACTTAGACATTTTTCGAAAGAGGACATACAGAAGGCTGAAAGACATATAAAACATGCTCAAAGTCACTAATTATACGAGAGATGCAAATCAAAATGACAATGCGGTATCATCTCACACCTGTCAGAATGGCTATCATCAACAAATCAACAAACGACAAGTGCTGGAGAGGATGCGGAGAAAAGGGAACCCTCGTGCACTGCTGGTGGGAATGCAGACTGGTGCAGCCACTGTGGAAGACAGTATGGAGTTTCCTCAAAAAACTAAAAATGGAACTCCCATTTGACCCTGTGATCCCACTTCTAGGAATATATCCGAAGAAACCAGAAACACCAATCAGAAAGGATATATGCACCCCTATGTTCATAGCAGCACAATTCACCATAGCTAAGATTTGGAAACAGCCTAAGTGCCCATCAGCAGATGAGTGGATTAGAAAACTGTGGTACATCTACACAATGGAATACTATGCTGCGGTAAAAAGAAGGAACTCTTGCCTTTTGCAACAGCATGGATGGAACTGGAGAGCATTATGCTAAGTGAAATAAGCCAGTCAGAGAAAGATAAATACCTCATGACCTCACTCATTTGTGGAATACAGAGAACTGCATAGACTGATGAACAGGGACAGATCCAAAGACAGAGAAACAGCGATCAGACTATCAATACCGAGGGAAAGTAGGGGAGGGAGGGGGTAAGGGGAAGAGATCAACCAAAGGACTTGTATGCAGGCATATAAGCCAAACCAATGGACATGGACAACAGGGGGATGAGAGCATGAATGGCGGGGGGGGGGGGGGGGGGGAGGGGGAAATAGGGGGTTAATGGGGGGGGGGGATGAGGACACATTTGTAATAACTTAACTTATAAAGAATTAAAAAAAAAGAAGAAAACCTAATAGCAGCTGAACCCTTTCTACTCAAAGACTATACCTTGATTTTATTTTTAGGCCTTGGCTCAATGAACATTTTTCCCCCAAAGAACAGAAATCATGTTAAAAAAAACTGCAAACTATTCTGTTCTAAACTCAGAAGGTCTTTGTAACAACTCAATTTCAAACCTAAAATAATCCTTTACCCAAAATAGTGAACTTTCACCCTAGTTTTCAAAAAACCTCAATCTATAATAAAGTGGTAATAAGTCATTTTGAGGCATAAAAAAATTCACTATGAAATTTCCATTTAATATTTAAACAAAATAAGTAGGGCCAAGGGGAAAATACACAGTATTATTAAAGTCAGCGATTCCTAGGTTCAAAAGATAAGCCTGTCATATGAAAATTATTGAATTTTCAATAGGTGCTATAAAATAATGAGATTATCTGATACTGTACACAATACCTTATATCTACAAAATGGAAAGCTTTATTAACAGAGATTCCAGAGCTTAATTAAATACTTAAAGGAAAACACATATGCTACCATAATACTCATATCCAGGAAATGTTTACATAAGAATTATGGGTTTTAAACAGGTACATGGCTTATTTTTAACTTAGAAAAGTTGTAAAATTGTCAATCTTTAAGAAAGGATATATTAAGGGCTCAACAGGTGACCTTCAAAGTTTATCTGGGAATATAGAAATAAGTAATAAAATAAATTATGCAAACATTTATTACATCCATCTGCACAAATTATAAATTCAATGATGCATTAGGACTGTATTCAGTACAATCAAAACATTATCAGTTACTCTCTCTGATACTAATGCCCATGCTCATAAGTGAAATGCGTTGTAAAATCAGGCCCAGCAGGCTGGATAGAGACTGTCATGCACTCGTAGGATGAATAAGCAGTCCTTAATTAGCCCATCAGGTTAAGTGCAAGCATTAATGGGCCTTTCCTAAAGTCTAGCTTGACATCTTTCTCCAAACATGGCCAAGAAGAAAATTCCATTAGCAATATTAATACAAGCTTAGTTGATCATTTTCATTCAATTAACTTCTTTCAATTAAATAGATAGCTTGACAAAAGCAGTGATAAAAGACCTGAAGGGACAGCTGATGACTCGAATTGAGCATTAGTGCGCGAGAGGTCACCAGCATTAAACGGACTGTAAATCTAGCATTCAATCTGGAAAATGCATTTCTTCTGCTCTCACTCCTTTAATGAGCAATTTTAGCTGACTAGATGTGTTTGCTGCAGAAATTTCATGGGAAGTCAAGCGCCCTTTTGCTTTTCTTTTTTTCTACCCCAATAGTTACAGTCTCTCTCAGTGGTGGCAGCTTCCTGCCAACATTCCAGCCAGGGAATCTCCTAACTGCTCTTTCTGCGTGGTTAAAGACGGAGATGGTTTAAAATAATTTATTTATTTATTTTTTTAAATATATTTTATTGATTTTTTTACAGAGAGAAAGGGAGAGAGATAGAGAGTTAGAAACATCAATAAGAGAGAAACATCGATCAGCTGCCTCCTGCACATCTCCTACTGGGGATGTGCCCACAACCCAGGTACATGCCCTTGACCGGAATCGAACCTGGGACCTTTCAGTCCGCAGGCCGGTGCTCTATCCACTGAGCCAAACCAGGTAGGGCAAGGTCGTTAATTTAATGGAAGTTGAATATAAAGGCCGAAACCGGTTTGGCTCAGTGGATAGAGCATCGGACTGCGGACTGAAATGTCCCAGGTTCGATTCCAGTCAAGGGCATGTACCTTGGTTGCGAGCACAGCCCCAGTGGGGGGTGTGCAGGAGGCAGCTGATCGATGTTTGTCTCTCATCGATGTTTCTAACTCTCTCTCCCTTCCTCTCTGTAAAAAATCAATAAGATATATTAAAAAAATAAATAAATTGACGACCTTATTCCACTAATGTTATTTCTTAAAAGATTAAGAAAATAAAAATCTGTAAGAGATCTTTTAGTGCAAAATAAAAATGAACTCATTACAAATTTTATTTTTATTTTACCTTGTCATCAAAAGTACTTAGTGCAATTTTATTTTTCTTTCAAGCACAATTCTATCTTAGTGCAATTTTTAACAGATGCATTTAACAATGTAAAAACGAGGTTTTAAAAGAAGGCAAATGTCAAGGGCCGGGGTAGAAAAGGGCAGAGAGAGCCAAATATATGGTGATGGAAGATGATTTGACTTTGGGTGGTGAGCACACAATGCAATATGCTGATCATGTATTACAGAAATGTACACTTGAGCCCTGGCTGGTGTTCTCAATGGTTAGTGTCAGCCCGTGCAGTGAAGGGTTGAGGGTTCAATTCCTAGTCAAAGGCACATACCTGGGTTGCAGGTTCAATGCCTGGTCCCAGTCAGGACACATGCCAAAGCAACCAATCAATGTGTCTCTCTCGCATCAATATTTCTCTCTCCCTCTCTTCTTGTGCTAAAAGGCAATGGAGGAGTGACATCAGAGGAATGGCGCTGTGACAGCACACCTTGTCCTTTCCCCTTGAAATTTCATCAGCTTAACCAACTATAATTCAACAAAGAAATCCCTGCTCAACACAGATGCACACCTGAGACCCACGCACTGAAACATCTAAAGGTGGGCAATCAGGAATAAATGGGGAGATGAGAAGGGAGGAAACGCAGATGGCCTGCAGACGTAGCCCTGCAACCAGGAGCTCGAAGCTTGGCCGGGAAAGAGGAGAAAGCCTGTGGCAGCAGGCACTTCCTTTGGCCAGGAGAAACAGAGAGCTGCAGGAAGCGGGAGGAGGTGGGGGTGAGGGGTGGTGGTGTGTGCGTAGCTCCACAGGGCAAAGCGGGGAGGGAGCAAACAGTATCTGAGTCAGCAGAAGTCTGACAGAGCAGGGGGTTCTGCTGTGCAGTTCTCCACTGTCAGGCTGGCAGTGGTGTTTCAGACAAAGAAATGGAACCACAGAGCCCTGCCGCCACTTGGACTCCCAAAACTTGCCTCCTGTTGCCCTTGGAGTCGGGTCCAGGAGCATATTATTTGTAAACCAAGAGCTGCTGCAGTAGAACCACTATTTTCCTCTGTGACTGATCCCTAGGAGGTGTGCTTGAGGCAGTACCCCATGGAGATCAGGGGTCACCATTATGGTGAGGGCAAAACAAATGCTATCCCCAAGCAGTGTTGGCTATACTCTCTTAAGGAAGTTGTGGAAGTCAAGAATGGGAGATCACAGAGGTAAAAAATCTTGCAATTCACCATCTACTGAAACATAGCAGAAAGACCCTATTCAGAGAAAGCTGCTATATAGAAGGCCATTAATAAAGACAGGTATTCATGCCTAGGGAAAGGAGAACAGCAAATACCATGAATAACCACAGTAATGAGGATGAGCAGAAAGAAAATGAAAAATCCCCAGAAAGCAAGCTGGAACACATGGAAATATGTGATATAAATGACAGATTTCAAGATCACAGTTCTGAAAATCCTCAACAACACAAGAAAATACAGACAAGCAATTCAGCACACTCAGAAAACAAATCAATGAACAAAACAGGTACTTTATGAAAGAGATTGAAACTTTAAAAAAGAACCAATTAGAAATCCTGGAAATGAAGCATGCAATTAAGATTAATAGTGAACTACTGGACATAGAAAACAGAGCCAACCAGACGGAGGAAAGAATTAGTGATATTGAAGATAGGAATCAAGAAATGACGCAGAGGGAAAAAGAGAGAGACCTAAGCATAAAGAAAAATGAAAGAGTGCTACAAGAACTATTTGACTCCATCAGAAAAAGCAGTATTAGAATTATAGGCATTGCAGAGGAGGAGAGGGAGTAGGCAATGGAGAGTCTACTCAAATAGAAGATGAGAACTCCCCAAACCTATTGGAAGAACTAGGTCCTCAAATCCAAGAAGCAAACAGAAAACATAGTTGTCTCAATCCAAAGAGGCCCTCTCCAAGGAACTTGGTATTAAAACTGTCAAAAATTAATGACAAAGAAAAAATTATCAGAGCAGCCAGGAAAAGAAGGGAGTGATCTACAAAGGAAAACCCATCAGAATTTCATCCTTCTCAGCAGAAACTCTACAAGCCAGAAGAGAGTGGAACCAAATATTCAAACGTCTGAAAGATAGAGATTACCAGTTATGAATAATATATACAGTAAATTTACCCTTTAAATATGGAGGAGAAATAAAGATGTTCCCAAATATACAGAAGTTGAGAAGTTTATTACCAGAAAACTTCCTTTTCAGGAAATACTCAAGGGAGTTATTTTACCTGAAACAGAGAATATAAGGTCACAACACTATGAGTAAGATCACCAAAAAACTTACAGCATAAACAGGGATTATTTGTGACAACAAAAACATAAAAAGGGGGGTAAAAGTCTGAACTGGCAAAGGAGAATGAAGATCAGATGCACTCAAAAGAAAAACAACTATGGTACATATGCAACTTTATTTTTTTTATAAACCTAACTAGGGGCCCGGTGCACGAAATTCGTGCACTGGGTGGGGGGGGGGGGGTGGGTGGGAGGGAGTGTCCCTCAGCCCAGCCTGCCCCCTCTCACATACTGGGAGCCCTCAGGCGTTGACCCCCATCACTCTCCAATTGCAGGATCGGCCCCTTGCCCAGGCCTGACGCCTCTGACAGAGGTGTCAGGCCTGGGCAGGGGACCCTCATTTCCCCCCATCACTGGTTCTGCCCCCAGCCCAGGCCTGATGCCTCTGGCCCAGGCATCAGGCCTGGGCAGGGGACCCCCAGACCCCTCTGATTGCTGGCTCTGCCCCTTGCCCAGGCCTGATGCCTCAGCCAGAGGCGTAGACTCCCATCACCCTCTGATCACCTGATCGGCCCCTTGCCCAGGCCTGACGCCTCCGCCAGAGGTGTCAGGCTTGGACAGGGGACCCCCATCTCCCCCCGATCACTGGCTCTGGCCCCTGCCCAGGCCTGAGGCCTCTGGCCCAGGAATCATGCCTGGGCAGGGGACCCCCCTCTCCCTCTGATCACTTGCTCCACCCCCCGCCCAAGCCTGACGCCTCTGGCCCAGGCTTCAGGCCTGGGCAAGGGGACCATCATATCCCCCCAATCCCCGGCTCAGCCCCCTGCCCAGGCCTGATGCCTCGGCCAGAGGAGTTGACCCTCATCACCCTCCGATCACCAATCACCGGATCGGCCCCTTGACCAGGCCTGAGGCCTCTGGCAGAGGTGTCAGGCCTGGGCAGGGGACCCCCAGCTCCCCGCGGTTGCAGGCTCCGCCCCTACCCAGGCCTAACGCCTCTGGCTGAGGCATCCGGCTCGGGCAGCGGGGACCCGCAGCTGCAGCGGCCCCGCGATCGTGGGCTCCGCTTTAGGCCCAGGCAAGGGACCCCTAGCTCCCGGGACTGCCAGCTTCGACCGTGTCCAGCTCCCATCGCTGGCTCCACCCCTACTTCCTGCTATCACTGGCCAGGGCGGCAAAGGCGCCTGATTCTCCGATCATGGCTGGGGGGCAGGGCAAAGGCGGCCCCAGGGCCGCCTTTGCCCTGCCCCCCAGCTCTTAGCTCCCCCCTGGGTTTCAGATCACTGTCAGTGGCAGGGGGCTTCTTCCTGCTTTCCCTTTCGCCTCCCTGCATTGTGCCTACATATGCAAATTAACCGCCATCTTGTTGGCAGTTAACCGCCATCTTGTTGGCAGTTAACTGCCAATCTTAGTTGGCAGTTAACTGCCAATCATAGTTGGCAGTTAATTTGCATATAGCCCTGATTAGCCAATGAAAAGGGTATCGTCGTACGCCAATTACCATTTTTCTCTTTTATTAGTGTAGATGATAACCACACACAAAAATCCCCAAATCAGGACATAAAGCTTTAAAAAAAAGAGGAAAAAAGTATGAAATGCCACCAAACAAAAACAACAGACAGAAACACAAAGGAAAAGAACCAATGGAGGCACAGAGCTATCCTCAAACATCAATTACCCTATATGTAAGTGGTCTGAATTCACCAATTAAGAGGCACAGAGGGAGTGCACTTCTCTTTTCCATCAAAGACTGAAGACTGAGCTAAAACACTGAAGATGTCTCACTGGAGCAGAGCAGACTGGCACAGAATGGAGAGCAAAGCACAGCGATGCAGACCAGTGAAGAGCAAAGCAGACATTGAGGCGCAGAGCTGTCTACTGGGGAAGGGTCTGGCTCAGGGCTGCCAGACATAATCAATCCCAGTATCTTTCTAAATCTCTCTCTTCTCTTGGCTTCTATGCCTACTTTGCCCCAAACCACACTCCATATTTTTCTTCTTACCTCCCTGGCAGCTCACACTCAGTCTCCTGTGAAAGGCTGCCTCCTCTTCGCCCCACCCCACTGATAAATGTTGTCATGTCCTTGGCCTCCATCCCAGACTCTACGTTTTTGCCATCTACACCCTCCCCCAAAGGGAAGTCATCCCTTCCCATGGCTTTAAACATCACAACATGCTCAGGACTCCTAAATTCCTCTCTCCAGCCCAGACCTCCCCTTCACCCCGGACTTCCAGACACAGCCATCCAACGGTAACCAGGCTTTTCCAAGTGGGTGCATCATAGACATCTCAAGTTGGACACATCCAAAAGAAGACCTTTTGTCTTTCCACACCAAATGTGTTCCCTTCTGTCTCCTCATCAGTATATGCTACCACTATACCCCCAGTTGCTCAAGACCCAAACCTAGGGGTTATCTTAGATTCCCCCCTTTCTAGCACCTCTCTACTTCCAGCCTCTCAGCAAGTCTTCTTGGCCTTTTCGTCTCAGTAGACTCTGTATCTGTCCACTTATCACCCCTTCACTGCACCACCCTAGTCATTCTCTTTTCTTCTTCAGACTATGGGAAGAGCCTCCTAATTGGCATCTCTATTTCTAGACTTGCCACCCCTCTCCCCTCACCTTTTCTTTGAGAACTCTTTTAAGGCCATAAATAGAGTATTCACTTCTCTGCTTAGAACCAATACTGGCAAAAAAAGAGGCACCGAGCAGCAGAGTAGATAAAAAAAACAAAACCCAACCATATGCTGCCTACAAGAAACACATCTAAGCTGCTAAGAAAAAGGTATTTGCAAAGTAAAAGGGTGGAAAATGATTCTCCAAGCAAATAACATCCACAGAAAAGCACATGTAGCTGCACTTGCATCTGACAAAATGGATTTCAAGATAACAAAGATAAGAGACAAAGATGGAACTTTATAATGATAAAGGGAACACTGCATCAAGAAAACATAACACTTCTTAATATATATGCAGCCAACCAGAGAGCACCAATGTATATAAAACAACTACTCACAAAGCTAAAGGGAGAAACAGATCAAAACACAATCATAGTTGGAGACCTTAATACTCCATTGACAGCTCTAGACAGATCAACCAAACAGAAAGTCAATAAAGAAATATCGGCCTTAAATGAAACACTAGACCAAATGAACATAATTGTCATTTACAGAACCTTTCATTCCAGAACATCAGATTATACATCCTTCACCAGTGCACATAGAACATTCTTAAGGATAGACCATATGTTGGGTCACAAAACGAGCATCAACAAATTCAGGAAGGTTGAAATGATACCATGCATATTCTCTGACCACAATGCCTTGAAACTAGGAATCAACTGCCAAAAGGAAGTAAAGAAACCCACACATACGCGGAGATTAAACAACATACTACTAAGAATGACTGGGTTAAAGAATAAATAAAAGATGAGATCAAAAGATATATAAGTGAGAATGACAATATGACATATCAGAGCTTCTGGGATGCAGTGAAAGAAGTAACAAGAGGGTCATTACAGGCCTATGTCAAGAAACAAGAGAAATCCCAAGTAAATAACCTAACATCACATCTTAAAGAACTAGAAAAAGGAGAATAAAAGCAACCCAAAGTCAGGAGAAAGAAAATAATAAAAATTAGAGCAGAACTGAATGAAAGAGAGGACAAAAAGACTTTACAAAAAAATTAATAAAACAGCCCTAACTGGTTTGGCTCAGTGGATAGAACCATCTACTGGCAAAAAAAAAAAAAAAGAGGCAAGAGGCAGGCGATCAATGATTCTCTCTCATCATTGATGTTTTTTCTATCTCTCTCTCCCTCTCCCTCTCTGAAATCAATAAAAATATATTTTAAATAAAAGAACCCCCCACCAGAAACCTATGTTCATGTTGACCAATGTCAACCCAATAAATTTAATAAAAAATAGATAAATTAAAAAAAAAATCAATGGAAAAAATATCTTCAAGTGAGGATGAACAAAAAACCAAACAAGCAATAAGAAATGTACACTTGAGCCCTAACCGGTTTGGCTCAGCGGATAGAGCGTCGGCCTGCGGACTCAAGGGTCCCAGGTTCGATTCCAGTCAAGGACATATACCTTGGTTGCGGGCGCATCCCCAGTGGGGAGTGTGCAGGAGGCAGCTGATGGATGTTTCTCTCTCATCGATGTTTCTAATTCTCTATCCCTTTCCCTTCCTCTCTGTAAAAAAATCAATAAAATATATTAAAAAAAAAGAAAAGAAATGTACACTCGAAACCTATATAATCTTATTAACCAATGTCACCCCAACAAATTTAATTAAAAAAAAAAGAGAGACCTAACCGGTTTTGCATGTCGGCCTACAGACTGAAGAGTTGTGGGTTCAATTCCAGTCAAGAGCACGTACTCAGCTGCAGGCGCAATCCCTGGCCGGGGTTGAGATGTGTGCGGGAGGCAACCAATCAATGTGTCTCTCTCATATCAGCGTTTCTCTCTCTGTCCCTCCCCTTTCCTTCCACTCTCTTTAAAAATCAATAGAAAAAATATCCTTGGGTGAGGATTAACAAAAATAAATAAATAAATAAATAAAAAATAAGTAAAAAAAAAAGAACTAAATACACAACATCTAAAATAGCAAAACAACAACCCCCCCCAAAAAAACCAACAACAACAAAAGGCAAACAAAATGACTTAATTTAAAGTTTGGGACTGCGAATCCCGCCTACTGACGCGGGAAGGAGAGCGCCCTGTGTTGCATCTGACCTTGAACAGCTGGATCCACCGCTTCTGCTCCATCTGGATGCACTGCTGCATCTCGGCGCTCGTGGTCACCCCGATGCTCTGAAACGCGGTGACGTACTCCTCCCGGACCTCGGGCTTGGTCTCCGGGTAAGCTAGCTTGATGATCCCGAGGCAGGCATCGCGGAGGCAGCGGGACAGCACCACCAGCTCTTCCAGAGTGAAAGGCATCAGGGATGATTGTCTCTGACCTGCGGCTGGAAAACAAGCCAACTCCCATCACAATTTTAGGAAAGTTCTCACACACCGACAGACTTAGAAGAATGAAGGCTTCCCTGTCCTCCATGGGGTTGGAGAGGTGAGGCCAAGGGGCCAGCAACAATTGGATTCCTCAGGTCTCACCTTCTATGGGGTCCCCGAAGAATTCATTATCATGTATGGAGATCAGAGAGTGACTAAACAAGGAGCTGAACAGGTAGAAGAGCGGGATGATGCGGCTGGAATCTTCAAAGGACATGGGAGAGCCCCTTGATATCACCTGAAGCAGTGGCACCATCGACCTGAGTGGGGAGGAGAGAAGACACGACACCAGACAAACACAATCAGAGAACTTCACATTCATGGGAGCAACGAATCTACCTCAAGGAAAGGTGAAGTCCTTCTAACAATGTAGGCTAATAAACAACAGACTAAAACCCAGGAACCAACCAGCCACTCAACTGCAGGAAGAAAGTCTCCCCTTCTCAGCCCTGGGCCCTGTTTCTATTGTCCAAGTTCATCACCTAGCTCTGTTACTGCTTCTGCTTTTACGAGCAGTCACTGACCACACAGAGCAGTCTAAGGTGAGGGGGTCCTGAGAGAGGTTTGGAGTCTCCTCACCTGTCAAGGGCTGTAATGCCCTTGACACGAAGGCACTAAAACAGGACCCTCCTTTCTCTGCAAACCACATTGAAAAGCTCGAGGTCAGGATCGTCAACACGAGACGCCTAGCCCATCTAATACATCACACCTAACCACAATGCCAATGAAGGCACACTCAAATGCTGGGCACTCCACCTCACCCCCCAAACATTCCTTCTTTCAACTTCTTACCCTCACCTCCAAAGATGCCAAACAACAAAAGAAAATAAAACAAAAAGAAACACTCTTCTTTACTGTCTGGCCCTAAACCTGGGCCTTCCTCTCATTCTTGTGGGCTGGCTCCCAGCTGGGCCCTGGACGAGGCTGTATCTCCAGGGAATGAGCCTCACAAGCAGGTGCATCCTGAGTTCTGTCCCCAGTAAACTGAGTCACACATGCCACCTTTCTGCATGACAGTGTGGAGGGACCAACTTAGACCTCTGACAGAGGGGACGTTCCTTATGGGAATAGCCTAAGACAGTTTGCATGAACATTCATTTCTCTACCTGTTACTCATTCAGTTTCAATATGTAAAGATTCTTGCCTTCAAGTGACATAATGATTCAGATAAGAAAAATTAAATTATTTCAACATAAAGTTTTAAAAACCAACTTCTACAATATTTGATATCTTTTAATATTTGTAATGGTACTAAATTTGCTTCAGCTTGGCCAGTGTGGCTCATTGGTTAAGCATTGAATTATGAACCAGGAGGTCACAGTTCAATTCCCGGTCAGGGCACATATCCGGGGTTGGGTGCTCAATCCCTAGTGAGGGGCGGCAGGAGGCAGCCAATCAACGATTTTCTCTCATCATGGACGTTTCTATCTCCCTTTCCCTTCCTCTCTGAAATCAATAAAAATGTTCAAAAAATTTGCTTCAAATCTGTATTTTCAATCTCAAAAGCACAGGCAAGTCATATGGAACAAAGAAATGTCAAGTCTCTGTTTTCCAAAAATGACTGAGTTTTAAGAGAAATTTACCCTCAGATAAAGCCATACTCCTAATAATACAGATGAACTGATGTAAAATTGGCACTGGTTACTTCTTTTTATGAAATTGAGAGCATTTAGAAGTTATCTTCTAATATGAAATAAGCTAGATATAAGTAGTACTTAAAATACTATACAGTAATTTTTTATTATTTGCTACTTCCTTAAGCTCAATTTCTAAATCTGTGGGATACATACCCTGTGATCATCTGCGTTGTCATTGAGGATATGAGAACCCAAAGGTGCCTCAGAAACCTGGCATTAAAGGCTAAGCTGTAGAGAAGCCTAAAAAGGAATGGGGGAAATAAGAGTCAGTAAATACTTGCTCAATATGTTTCTTCCAAAAAGCAGCGAGCTGAGGAAACTGTACAATTTGGAATCTGTCTGTATTAACTCCTCAAATGCATGAGCCCCACGCCAGGCTGCAGGGACCCTGCCCACTGCTCCTGAGTGAAAACCCCAAGCTGCCAGAGATCCCACCATAAGACAGCTGAGTTTGCTCCTTCTGAGGAGATGTTGCAGGATGTGAATATACTAGAATAGTATGCATTATACTAGAGGCCCAGTGCATGAATTCATGCATGGGTGGGGTTCCTCGGCCTGGCCAGCAATTGGGGTGATTGAGGGCATCTCACCCAGTCCTGATCAGCTGGCCTGGGGGAGGGACCACAGGAGGTTGGCCAGCTGGCCGGGCGGAGGGACCATGAGAGGTTGGCTGTGGGAGTGCACTGACCACCAGGGGGCAGCTCCTGTGTTGAGCGTCTGTCCCCTGGTGGTCAGTGTGTGTCATAGCAACCAGTCGATCGGTCGTTAACGGTTGCTTAGGCCTTTATATATTCACTAGAGGCCCGGTGCACAGAATTTGTGCAGGGGGGACAGGAAGGGAAGTGTCCCTCAACCCGGCCTGCACCCTCTCCAACCTGGAACCCCTTGGGGGAATGTCCGACTGCCGGTTTAGGCCCGATCCCAAACGGGCAGTTGGACATCCCTCTTGCAATCTGGGACCACTGGTTCCTAACTGCTCGCCTGCCTGCCTGATCGCCCCTAACCGCCTCTGCCTGCCATCCTGATCACCCCCTTACTGCTCCCCTGCCAGCCTGACTGCCCCCAACTGCCCTCCCCTGCCGGCCTGATCGCCCCCAACTGCCCTCCCCTGCCAGCTTGATCGCCCCTAACTGCTCTCCTCTGCCGGCCTGATCACCCCTAACCGCCTCTGCCTCAGCCCCTGCCGTGGTTTTCTCCAGAAGACGTCCGGTCTAATTAGCATATTACCTTTAATATTAGTATAGATAGACTATAGAGGCCTGGTACACAAAATTAGTGCATGGGTAGGGTCCCTAGGCCTGGCCAGCGATCAGGGCCGATTGGGGCCTTCCAGCTGCCGGCCAGGGCCTCCCTTTGTTCTGTGCTTCCCCCTGGTGGTCAGCGCATGTCATAGCGAGCAAACTCCCCATCAAACGCCTGAGGGGACAATTTGCATACTAGGCACATGTGTATATATGTGTATGTACATATATTAGAGATTATTACTGCTAATATACATTTTAAAAACTTTAAATACTTAGTGACTGATTTTAAGTCACCATTTAAAAAATATAATTTTTTATTGATTTCTGAAAGGAACAGAAAGAAGAGATAGAAATATCAATGATAAAAGAGACTCACTAATCAGCTGCCTTCAGTATGCCCCCTAGTAGGGATCCAGCCAACAACCCAGACATGTGCCCTGACCCCGAATTGAACCCTGACCTCCTGATTCATAGGTCGACGACATTCTACCACTGAGCCACATCAGCTGGGCTAAGTCACCATTCTTGAAATAACACATAAAAATTGGTGTTTAATGTTAACTAATCTCTAAAATATAACTTAAATCTAAAAATATATTTTAAAGGTAAGAAGCCCTCCTGTATAATCTCAACTTCATTACAAACTAAGGAACTCTGTGGCTCCTTTAAATGAGCTCTGTGTACACTGCATTTCTGTAAGAGGACACACTTTGGAATCACATGTTACAGCACAAACATCTAGGAGTGCAGGTGTCAGACAGGAGACTGGGGACAGCAGAGAAGGTGAGGTCAGGGTAGTGGGGAGTGTGGCCTGAAGTGTACAGCTCTTGCTTTAGAGCTACCCTAGAACAGTCGGGAAAACCTCGGGTCATTCAGTCCAACGCCACTGAGCAACGTTCTCATGAGAAAAGAAGGGGCCGAACCACTTCAGCTCTAAGGCCTTCCCAGCTCAAACATGTGGTGATTCTACATAAAGTGTACCACACAACCCACGGCACGCTAACTGGACGAGTCTCAAAATTAGGTTGAAAAATTTAAAAATCATTGGAATAATGAAAAAAGAATTACAGATAACACAGTAAGTCACAGGAGATCAGCAAAATAAACCATGTCACTGAGCATGCAAAAGCTCTGTCATGAATGTCCTGGCAAATCCCACCTAAATTCACTTCAGAAAGACCACCCCCTACCTCCTCCTCCATAACACCAAACACACCCACCACACACCAAGTAGATAAATAATGTGTGCTCAAATTTTAGTTTTCCTGACTCTATGGAGTTTTACATGCTAGACAACTACACAGAAAATAAGAAAAAATTGCATTGAAAAATACGAACTTTCAACATAAGAGAATTCTAGAAGGTAGTATTTCCTTGCCTTATTTCTCTTCAGAAAAGAAATTTTGAGTTCTTTTTAAAAAATGTATTATGTAGTATAATTTTATAAATATCAGGATTTCTTAAAACTATGGTAAATATAAATACTAAAATTTAGCACCTCAAAAATCTGAAAACTCACATATTTCGGTAAGTGTGCTGCTTTTGCTCTTTCTAAAAATAATACAACAACAAGGAAAAAGAAAATGAGCCATATTTCATCCCATCCTCCGAGAAAAAACCAGAATTAATACCTTGGTGTAAATCCTACATACAGATATTTCGTGTACATGTGCAAACAAAATGGGCTCCCTAACATACTCCCTTGTCACACACCTTTCACAAAAATTACAATTAACATCTTTCTACATATATCTGAAAGACGATTTTAATGGCTACACATTTCCAAAGCTATATTTCAAGTTAACTTTGAGACAATTACATTTCCTAAATTAATCACTCAATAGACAATAAAACAAATTTACTAAACAGGTCTATAAATTAGTGAAGGTTCTTTACATACTCTGGGACATATTAAAAACCACCCACTAAGATCCCACTTTTAGGAACATATCCTAAGAAATCCGAAACACCAATCAGAAAGAATATATGTACCCCTAAGTTCACAGCAGCGCAATTTACAATAGCTAAGATCTGGAAAGAATCCAAGTACCCATCAGTAGTTGAGTGGGTAAAAAAGCTGTGGTACATTTACACCATGGAATACTATGCAGAAGTAAAAAAGAAGGATCTCTTACCCTTTGAGACAACATGAAAGGATCTGGTGAGTATTATAAGCAAAAAAAGCAAGTCAGAGAAAGACAAGTATCACATGATCTCACTCATATGTGGAAGCTATTGAACAAAATAAACTGATAAACAAAATAGATCCAGGGACATAAAGGCACAGAACAGACAGTCCAATCTCAGAGGGAAGGCGAGGGAAGGTGGGTGGGAAGAGATTAACCAAAGAACTTGTATGCAGAGAAAGGAAGGTGGCAGAATAGGTAAATGACCGTAATTGCTGCCTCCCACAACCATATCAAAAGTACAACTAAAATACAGAACCACCACCATCCAGAACCAATGGAAAGCTGGCAGAATAGAAGTCCTACAATTAGATAAGTAAAGAAGAAAGCACACTGAGACTGGTAGGTGGTGCGGAGGCATGGAACAGACTGGTCCGGGACGCACGTGTGCCGCTTTTTTAATCGGGAGGGAGATCATCTCTGCGAAAGCCACCCAAAGGAGCAAGGGGTCCCAGCCCCACACCAGACCTCCAGTCCAGGATGCCAGAGCTGGCTAAAAGAAGTCCCTACGGGCAGTAAGAATTACAGGCTGTAAAAACCAGTGTGGACTGGAGCTCAGTGACACAGAGACTGCTGGAGTCCCAGCTGTTCCTCTTAAAAGGCCAGCACCAGGAACTGATCTTACAAGGTCCTGCTTCCTCTGAACTTCAGCACCAGAGTGAGGCTCTGGGGGACACAGACACATACAGGGAGGAACTGGATTGTCTGGCATCAGGGCAGGAACTCAGGAGCGGCTTTCTCCCAGACAGAGGTGCTCGCAGGGATCATTGTTCCTATGCTGGGATCTCCCCGGTTGCAGGGCTAACTAGTAGCCATTTCTGTTTGTTCCACTCAGGTGATTCCCTAAGACCCTGTCTCATCCAATTTCCAACCCTAAACTACTAGTTTGCCATCTGAACGTCACTTTAGACTAGACTCAACTGTAACATCGGGTGCAGAAATGTTAAAAACTCATGAATTGTGCAGTCGCTTTTGCGTATGAATGGCCTGTCCTTGCTCAGGCTAAAATCTCTCAAACAAGCAGCAGTTAGGACAGGGAGCCCCAATCCTATCAATAAAAGGCCCAAGACCTGGCACTAGCACCAATCTGCCTTGCTTCATAGTTGGGCCTCATCTGGGCACTTCCAAACCTGATATAAAGAGGAGGAATCTGCAGATCTCCCTGTAGCTCCTATTGGATGATCAAGGCAATGGCTGACTATGCACCTCCCTGGAGACCCAAGAGCCAGTGTACCTAGTGGTCAGTGTGAGAACATACCACATTACAACTCTACACATCCATAAGCGACACACTCAAGGAGCAGACTCAGTGAACAGCAAAGTTCCAATGAAGCAAGTTCTGTTCCATAAGGGTGTCTCCTTCACAGCAGCTCTCCCACTGTAGTCACAGGTGGTCCTCACAGCCAAATGGCCTGGAGGTCAATTCCTCCCAGTGACACCAACAGCAATCAAGTCTCAACTACAACATGACTGTGGTCACAGCCCACAAAGGGGTTTACCTAGGGTACCCTGCTCAGGTGACTGGGGAGGCTGAGCCACTGGGCCCTACAGAACACCTACTACACAACACCACTCTACCAACTCAAGGAGACATACAGGTCTACCCAATACATAGAAACAAATACAGGGAAGCAGCTAAAACACAAAGACAAAGAAACATGTTACAAATGAAACCAATGGAAAAAAGCAAACTACTGGATATAGAATTCAAAACCAGTTATAAGGTTACTTAAAAATCTTCTAGAAAACAGACATTGGAGGAAGGGAGGAGGCCAAGAGCCAAAGAATGCAGCAACCTCAAGGAGTTGGAAGAGCCAAAGAACATTCTTCTCAGGATCCTCCAGGAGGTGCCAGCACTGCCGTCCCTCGATTTTAAGTCCCAGAAGACTTATTTCCAACATTTGACCTTCAGAACTATTGCCTGAAGAAAAGCCAAAGAAATTGTCTTACTTGCTCGTGAGGCCAATGATGGATGAAGGAAAGACAGATGGACAATTTTCATAGCTGCACAAAGATGGGTTTCATCGTAAAATGTTTAGAAACACCATAAAGTAATGAAGAATCTATCTGTGACAATATAAATGAAACTGGGAGGATTAAAAATGGCAGCAGAGTAGGAGGATGCTGCACAGACATGCTCCCAGGAACAAGCTGGAATTACAACTGAAATATGGAAAGGCTTTCTGAATAATCAATGGAAAACTCACAGGAGAGAACCCTGATACCCAAGGACTGAAGGTGGTGACTGCAAGAGAATGGTAAGAGAGGTGGAGGCGTGAATGGGCTGGCCGGGCTGGCATCTGCAGAGGCAACTGAAGTCCTGGAGAGATATCTCAGCTTCGGGGGGGGGGGGGTGGGCGCGTGTGGTGGTGGTGGTGGTGGGAGGAACAACTGAGAACTCTGGGATCTAATCCCCAAGCAGGGGGGGGGGGAGTGGTTAAGAAGGGGAGGGTAAAGTGGACTGGAGCTGTGCGAGCAGAACCTACGACTGGGGTTTTGGGGGATAGAGGTCAGAAGGCAGACACCCCCAATATCCTGGGCTGAGTCATTCCCTCACACAGCGGAGGACATCTTTCCCACACAGACATTTGCCTTGCCTGGGCGATGACAGTCAACACCTCCTATTAGAAAACACCTTGCCCTGAGGCCACTTAAGAGACTAAAAAACTCTCACCACACATGAGGAGGATTGCCTGGGAACAATTTCAAATTGGAATCCTAACAGTCTGTGGACAGAGGTGGTCTCTGGAGGCTTTGAGTCTTTGCCTGATCTAATTAGCCAGGAGCAGTGTTTGACACTGTCCTGCACTAGAGATTGAGAGGTGTAGAGGATCTACCTAATACAGAGTCACAAACCCAAACAGGCAGCCAAAATGAGGAGATAAAGAAACAACCTCCAAATGAAAGAACTAGTGAATTCTCTATAAGAGGAGATAAATAAAGCAGTGATAAGAAATTTATCTGAAACAGAGTTCAGAGTAATGATGTTAAAAATGCTCAAGAGTATGAAAAAGATATAGTAACTATGAAAAAAGAATAGTCTGAGATAAAGAATGACATAACACAAATAAAGGACACATTGGAAGGAGTACACAGCAGATTAGGGGAAGCTGGGATCGAATCAGTGAATTAGAGGACAGTTGAAAATATCACTCAATTAGAGAACCAAAAAGAAAAAACAATTAAAAAACAGGAGGACAGCTTAAGGGAGCTGTGGGACAATGTGAAACGTAACAATTTTAGAATAGTAGGTGTGCCAGAAGAGGCAGAAAGGGAGAAAGGAATAGAGAAGGTGTTTGAAGAAATAATGGTAGAAAACATCCCTAAACCCGGTAAAGGAAAAAGTCACATAAGTTCAGGAGGCACAGAGAACCCCAAACAAGAAGAACACAAACAGACCCACACCCAGACACATCATAATTAAAATGCCAAAAATTAAAGACAAAGAGAGAATCTTTTTTTAAAATATATTTTATTGATGTTTTACAGAGAGGAAGGGAGATAGTTAGAAACATCGATGAGAGAGAAACATCGATCAGCTGCCTCCTGCACATCTCCTACTGGGGATGTGCCCACAACCAAGGTACATGCCCTTGACCGGAATCGAACCTGGGACCTTTCAGTCCGCAGGCCGAAGCTCTATCCACTGAGCCAAACCGGTTTTGGCCAAAGAGAGAATCTTAAAGGCAGCAAGAGAAAAGAAAACTGTTACCTACAAAGGAGTTCCCATAAGGCTGACACCTGATTTCTCATCAGAAAGGCCAGAAGGGAATGGCATAAGTACTCAAGGTAATGGAAAGCAAGGAGCTGATACCAAGATTACCATATCCAGCAAGGCTATCATTCAAAATAGACGGTCAAATAAAGAGCTTCCCAGACCAAAAAAAAAAAAAAAAGGCTAAAGGAGTTCATCACCACCAAGCCAGCATTACAAGAAATGCTAAAGGGACTGCTGTAAGGGATTCCTGAGAAGAAGAAACAGAGAGAGAAACCTAGCCATGCAGAATTAAAATGGCTATAAATAGGTACCTATCAATAATAAACCTAAATGTAAATGGATTAAATGCTCCAATCAAAAGGTGTAGAGTAGCTGAATGGATACAAAAACGTGACCCAAGTATATGCTGTCTACAAGAGACCCACCTCAAAGCAAAAGACACACACAGGATGAAAGTGAAGGGATTGAAAAAAATTTCCATTCAAATGGAAAATAAAATAAAACTGGTGTAGCAATACTCATAGCTGACAAAACAGAGTTTAAAAGCATCATGCTAAGCAAAATAAGCCAGTTGGAGAAAGATAAATATCATATGATCTCACTTATTTGGAATATAATGAAGCCAATAAACTGATGAACTAAAATAGAGCCAGAGGGGGGGAAATATTCTAGAATGTAATCCTGTTATTTTCAGATTTTTAATATTTCCTACAACTTTTGTGATATTATACTATGTTAGTATAATTTTCATAATATTATTATACTTAAAATCTTTTTATTCTTGAAATATTGTTTACTGCATGTAATATTATTACATGTAAGGTCATTTTTCTTGAATAATTGGTGTTTATTGCATGTAACATTATATTTAAGATCATTTTTCTTGAAATATTAAGGTTTACTACATGTAACTTTAAAAAATAAAAATAAATAAAAACAAAACAAAACCAACAACAACAAAAATCTTCTAGAAACCTCTAACAAAATGGAAAAGGACCAGTCAGAAATTATGTATACACTGACTGAAATAAAGAATAATATACAGGAATTCAACAGTCGAGTAGCGGATTCTGAGAAATCAATGATTTGAAATATAAGGAAGCAAAAAAGCACCCAATCAGAAGAGCAAAAAGAAAAAAGAATCCAAAAGTATGAAGATAGTATAAGGAACCTCTGGGACAACTTCAAGATTACCAACATTCGTATAATGGGAGTGGCAGAAGGAGAGACAGCACAAGATATTAAAAACCTATTTGAAGAAATAATGACAGAAAATTTCCCCTACCTGTGAAAGAAATAGACTTCAATGTCCAGGAAGCACAGAAAGTCCCAAACAAGAGGAACCCAAAGAAGCCCACACCAAGACACATCATAATGAAAATGCCAAAGGTTAAAGACAAAGAGACACTTTAAAGTAGTAAGAGAAAAGCAGTTAGTTACCTACAAGGGCGTGCCCATACGACTGTCAGCTGAATCCTCAACAGAAACTTTGCAGGCCAGAAGGGAGTGACAAGAAATATTCAAAGTAATGAATAGCTAGGACCTACAACCAAGATTACTCTACCCAGCAAAGGTATCATTTAGAACTGAATGTCAGATAAAGAGCTTCCCAGACAAGAAAAAGCTAAAGGAGTTTATCACCACCAAACTAGTATTAATGAAACTAGAGGCTCAGTGCATGACATTCGTGCACTGAGGGGGAAGGGGTCCCTCAGTGTGCCGACCTGTGCCTCTCACAGTCTGGGACCCTTCAGGGGATGTCCACCTGCCTCAGAGGCAGGCGAGGCTCCTGCCACCGCTGCTGCGCTCGCCAGCCGTGAGCCCGGCTTCTGGCTGAGCAGCACTCCCCCTTTGAGAGCACAGTGACCAGTTGTTCTGCCATTCAGTCGATTTGCATATTAGTCTTTTATTATATAGGCTGTTGAAGGGTATTTTTTAAGAAGGGGAAGAAGAAGAAAAGAAAAAGATAAAAAATGTGAACAAAATGGCAACAAATACATACCTATCAACAACTGAATCTAAAAATCAAAATAAATGAATAAGAAATCTAATGAACAGAATAAACTGGTGAATAAAATAGGATCAGAGGCATGGAAATGGAACAGATTGACAATTCTAGAGGGAAGGGATGAGGAGTTGGGAAAGAGATTAAAGAAAGTTCTTGAATGCATATATACATTACCTATGGACACAGACTATAGCGTGGCGAAGGCCTGGGGTGGGGCGGGAACTAGGTGGAGAGGGCAATGGGGGGAAAAAAGAGGGACATCTGTAATAATCTCAAGAACAAAGATTAAAAAAAAGGACTTGTATGCATATATGCATAAACCCATGGACACAGACAATAGAATGGTGAAGACCTGGGGGGTAGGTGGGCTAGAAGGGGTAAAACAAAGGGACATATGTAATGCTTTTGACAATAAGGGTTTTTTGTGTGTTTTTTTAAGTAAAATAATGCAATAAAGACATCTGGTGGAACAACCGGTCGCTATGATGTGCACTGACCACCAGGGGGTATGAGCAAAAAATGGCAGGCGTCGGCAGCAGGTGGCTGAATGCGGAACATGGTGGGCGTTGGCCGCAGTGGGATGTTGGAGCAGGTGAGCGGGGGCGCCAGACCAAGGCTTCTCCACCTCCACCTGCTCCCAAGGGGTGACTGGGGCTGGCAGCTGCCTCTCGCACCCGCTGCTTGTACCCACTGCTGGCCCTGATCGCTCGGCACAGTCAGTGGATGCGAGCGGTGGCTGCCAGCCCTGTCAGTGGATGTGAGTGGTGGCTGCCGGCCCCAATCTTCCCTGAGGGCTTCTCCACCTCCCCCTGCTCCTGAGGGGCAAATGGGGCAGCAGCTGCCACTTGCACCCGCTGACGGCGATGGCCCCACTCGCACCCACTACTGGTGCCAGCCCCAATCTCTCTGTGCCATCAGTGGGTGTGAGCGAGGCCAGTGCCATCAGCGTGTGGGAGCAGCGGTGGCAGGAGTGAGGCTACCAGTAGACAGGGGATTGGGAACCGTGGCAAGAGGGGCCCACAATTCCTTTCAAGATGCACGAGTTAGTGCACTGGGCCCCTAGTTAAAAAATAATACTAACAAACAAACAAACAACTACCCACTAGGTTTTGTTTGACTGAGACAAGCCCATGAGTAATCAGTATAGGGCAGTGATGGTGAACCTATGACACGTGTGTCAGAGGTGACACGCAAACTCATTTTTTTTGGTTGATTTTTGTTAAATGGCATTTAAATATATAAAATAAATATCAAAAATATAAATCTTTGTTTTACTATGGTTGCAAATATCAAAAAATTTCTCTATGTGACACGGCACCAGAGTTAAGTTAGGGTTTTTCAAAATGCTGACACGCCGAGCTCAAAAGGTTCGCCATCACTGGTATAGGGCAATGCTGTGAGGACTGTTTCTAACTCAGGCCACTGCCTGCAGGGACCACTAAAGTTATTAAGAGACATGCAGAGGACAGCAGCTTGCACACAGGCAGGAAAGGTGGGGACAGCAAGGCATCCTGAGCTCCCTGTACGCAGGTTGTCACAGGTACAAGAAACGGGACAAGCCAGCCACCCAAGGCTCCTCCACTCCTGCAGCTACAGATGCAGTCCTGACCCAGTGATCTCCTGCTGCAGATGTCCTTTGCTGGGAAAGCAACATTAAAATGCATTTCACCTCTCACTAATGCAAGATGAAAAATAAATTCCAAGTTTCCTTAATGACAATAAAAACTTTAAGACATATTTGTTACAGGCAACTTGCTAAATACTTTTATTTCACAGACAAACTAGCAGTTAGACTAGAAGATAAGTTTTAGACACACAGCTGTGTTAATTGAGCATTCCAGCGCTAAATCCACACCCAGTTTAAACAGATAGCACCGTTTCCCTGACAACTGAGTGCCTTTCACTTTAAGATGAACAGACACAGACAGGAGCTGTGCTTAGGCTGCAGGCTGAGCTAATGGGGAAGTAGCACTCACCACCTGTTGCTTCCCTAAGATTTCCCCCCTTACTTTGTCTTAACATGATTTTTCAAACAGAGTTTAAATTGCCTTTGTGTAGGCTTTTCCAAGGTTTACGCGCATTTCCTATGAAACAATTATTCACAATGTTTAGAAGTTCTGAGCAGCTGAAAACTCACTACAAACTATATGCTGAGTCGGCTTCCTAAGGAGCAGGGCGTCAGCAGCTACCGCCAGTTTGCCATCTGAATGTGACTTCCAACTCATGAGCTGGTCCTAGTCGGTTTGGCTCAGAGGGTAAAGCGTTGGCCTACAGACCAAACGAGCGTGGGTTTGATTCTGGTCAAGGGCACATACCTTGGTTGCAGGCTCCTCCCTGGCCCGGTCCCTGGTTGGGTCTCGTGCAGGAGGCAACCAATCGATGTGTTTCTCTCACATTGATGTTTCTGTCTGTCTTTCCCTCTCTCTTCCACTCTCTGAAAATCAATGGAAAAATATCCTCGGGTGAGGATTAACAACAACAACAAAAAACAAACAAAACCCTTATGAATTCTATTTGACCTATCAATACAATGCAAATTTTAACATAAATCAAGAGCCAATTAAATCTACTGATTATACTGAGAATATCACTGATAATAAAAGAAAAAATAAAATCACAGGCAAAAAAGCAACTTTCTCTCTATAGGTACCTCCTCAGTATTTCTTCTAAAACACTATAAAAATGTGTTTACAGAAACGTAAACAGGAAACATAACCCTGTGTTTGCCTTCACTGAAGTAACCTGCACAATCATTCTGTCCCCAACGACTGAAGCTATGGACCGGCACACTGAGAGCGCAGAGCCCGTTACCACCGTTCTTCCCGGCGCTGAGACAGCAGTGGAGTCCCGCGCAGCCCCAGGACACACACTGTCTACATCAGAGTGACTGACTGCTCACAGGTAAGTTGGCTCATTCCATTCATTTTTGGTAGAAAAATCAAGCACATATTGTAATAAAATGATTTGTGATGCCTCAAGATGTGATGTATTTACAAGAAAACTATAGGCAAATCGCTATATATCAACCGCTCTGATCCCTAAAACACTACCTTTAAAAGTCTAAGTTTTTTGACAACAGAACAAAAGAGCCAACCCCCAAAGAACATGCCCATCTACCCACCTTAAATGTAAAGCGTAACTCCTTAAAATCTTCCCTCTAAAAGGAAGTCCCTACCATAAAATGACAATTTCACTGGATAAGAGAGGAGCGATCTAAAAGGAAGTCCCTACCATAAAATGACAATTTCACTGGATAAGAGAGGAGCGATCTCAGTCTATAAACTTAGGAAGGCTTCTGAAAGATGGTGACCTGAGCATGAATCTACAATTGGGCCAAGAAAGGTGAGATGAGGAGGAAGAAGGTGCATCTTGGACAGACCAGTGTGGGAACAAGGAGAGAGGCCGGAGCCAGCACCTGGGATCAGGAGAATGCAGTAAGGACGCATGGCCAAGACAAAGTATTTTATGGCTAGAAATGAAGTTAGAGAGTTCCCAAATGCCAGTCGGGAAGGCTCTCCACATGTCAGTGAGCTAAGGAGTAGGAATGCTCCCCTGGATGCAAAGGGACTTGACTGGTTGGTGTCTAAGCAAGAGTGAAATAATTAGGGTTATATTTTGACAAGACAGTCAGGCAAAACGTGACAGAATGTGCAGTACTCACGTGTCATGGTGTCTGAGCGCATGCCAGGAGTCGCTGAGGGAGGGTGCCTCAGCCTCAAGGCCAGGCCAGCACTCCAGCAAGATGTTCTGTAACGATGACAATGGCCTAAGCCACCGCCACACTGACTACTGGGTATGTGGAATATGGCAAATGTGACCAAGGAACTGGGTTTGTGCTCCGATTTTAATTAAAGTGCAGTGGCCATGTTCCCAGGGGCTCCCTATACCAGCCCCAGCATGACTCAGGCTGGGGAGAGACTGGTTAGTCCTGGTGTGTGCAGGGGTCTGAGGACAGGCCCTGTGACCCAGGCTGGGAGAGACTGGTTAGTCCTGGCATGTGCAGGGGTGTGAGGACAGGTCCTGTGACCCAGGCTGGGGAGAGACTGGTTAGTCCTGGCATGTGCAGGGTCTGAGGACAGGCCCTAGTAGCAGCTTAGAGGAGTCTAAGCCCAAAGGGGGAGGAAGCCACATGTGAGAGAGAGATCACCCAGAGAAGGAAACACTGACACAGTGCCAGAGGTTGCCTGCAGAGGAGCCATGGAGGAGCAGCCAAGGGGTCGAGGAGAACCTCATGAGAATGGGGTCTGTGGGGGTGACAGGTGCGAGGGGTCAGGAGGGCCAACATCATGGAGTGTGGGGGACCATGGAGTCATGGCTGGGTGCTGGGACTGTTGGCAGCCTGTGGGGCATCTCCACAAGCTAGGTGTCCAGGTGAGACAAGGAAGACAGAGCAGTGTGAACAGGGACAGACACAGTCCCCCTTTCCCCTTTCTGACACAGAAAGTAGGCTACTGTTCCCAAGGTCCGGATCTCCCTTTCTTTTACTTAAACACACACCTTGGAAACTGTTCCATATATATATGTATATAAACATATTTTTAAATTTCTTAATCCTAACCTGAAGATACTTTTTCCACTGATTATTAGAGCATGCAAGGGAGGGGGAGAGACACAGAGAAAGAAACTGATGTGAGAGACACACGGATTGGTTGCCTCCCGCATGGGCCCCGACCAGGGTCCGGGATTAAGCCTAAAACTGAGGTATGTGCCCTTGACCAGAATTGAACCTGCAACCTTTTAGTCCAAGGGACAACACTCTAACCCAGGGGTGGGCAAACTTTTTGACTCGAGGGCCACAATGGGTTCTTTAAACTAGACCGGAGGGCCGGAACAAAAGCATGGATGGAGTGTTTGTGTGAACTAATATAAATTCAAAGTAAACATCATTACATAAAAGGGTACGGTCTTTTTGTTCAATAGTTTTATTCATTTCAAATGGGCCGAATCTGGCCCGCGGGCCATAGTTTGCCCACGGCTGCTCTAACCACTGGGTCAAACCAGCAAAGGCCACTGATGTGTTGTGTTGTTTTTTTTTAAAGAGAGAGTGGGAGAGAGGAGGGTTGGAAAGAGAGAAAGAGAGAAAGAGAGAGAAACATCGACACGAGAGACAAATTGATTGGTTGCCTCCTGCGCACACCCAACCAGCGCGGGGGCTTGAGCACACAACCCTTCAATGCATACTCTAACCACTGAGTACACTGGCCTGGGCTGTTCCACATTTCCTCATACAGCCTAACAATCAGTGTTAAACAGAGATTAAAACTGTAAATCCCAACCCTGGAAATAGAGGGATGGAAGTGAGCCTGAAAGGACTCGAGAGAGAGTTATGTGCCTGAGAATCTACTAACCCTGATTTAAACACTTTTTTTTTTTAAGTATTGTTATTGAGTTTTTAAAGAGGAAGGGAGAGGGATAGAGAGATAGAAACATCAATGATGAGAGAGAATCATTGATCGGCTGCCTCCTGCATGCCCCACTGGGGATCAAGCCCACAACCCGGGCATATGCCCTGACCGGGACTTGAATTGTGACCTCCTGGTTCATAGGTCGATGCTCAAACACTGAGCCACACTGGCCAGGCTAAACACCTTTTAAAAGAGTTGACCCTGGCCGTTGTGGCTCAGTTGGTTGGAGTGTCATCCATACACTAAAAGGTCTCAGGTTCATTCTCGGTCAGGGCACATACGTAGGTTGCGGGTTTGGTCCCTGGTTGGGGTTCGTACAAGAAGCAACTGGTCGATGTTTCTCTCTCTCTCTCCCTCATCCTCTCTCTAAATCAATAAACATATCCTTGGGTGAGGATTTTTTTTAGAAGTTGAAAACAGCTCTTTTCCTCCCTGGCTGCTTGAAGATCAACCTTCATCATGAATGACACGGTAACCATCTGGACCAGAAAGTTCATGACCAACAGACTACTTCAGTGGAAGCAAATGGTCATTGATGTCCTTCACCCTGGAAAGGCAACAGAACCCAAGACAGAAATTCAGGGAAAACTAGACAAAATGTATAAGACCACACCTGATGTCATCTTTGTGTTTGGATTCAGAACCCACTTTGGTGGTGGCAAGACCGCTGGCTTTGGCATGATTTATGACTCCTTGGATTACGCAGAGAAAAATGAACCCACAGACTTGCAAGACATGGCCTATATGAGAAGAAGAAGACCTCAAGAAAACAGAGAAAGGAACGCAAGAACAGAATGAAGAAAGTCAGGGGGACTGCACAGGCCAACGTTGGTGCTGGCAAAAAGTGAGCTGGAGCTTGAACTACAGAAGGAGTAAAGATTCTTCGGTGACTTTATCTGTGATGGTTGTGCAGATTTTTCATGAGACGATTAATAAACTATAAACTTTTGTGTGTCAATAAATAAATAAAAGTTGAAAGCAGTTAAAATCTACAGCCATTAAGGTAAGCCTATTTGCTCTTTCATGAGCTATGAAAAACATTCTAAATACTTAAAGCCTAATATAGTTAAGCCATCCATAGGTTCCTGGAGCAGTTTCTTGGAGGAAACAGGTGCTGTACTTGTAAACCAGGACCACACATAAGCCCACTGGAAGGAGGCTCACTCTGGACCCAGAGCTAGTCACCCCTGCCTGCACCGGTGGACTTTGTGCTACAAAAAAACACAAGTGACGCTCAGCGCCTGCCCTCAGATCTCACATCCGGCTCTAACGCAATTAGCCCTGGGAGCTAATCACCTAATGGAGGACCACAGCCTCCTGGCATCAGACTCCCTCTGCAGTAATAAACGCCAGCCAGCTAAGACAGCACCTAGTTAGCTGGCCACATCAGTGTTTACATGGCAACTTCTGCAGCCGATGTCCCTGCACACACTCCACTCCAAAGATGCTTTCCTCACCGCGGCAGCAGCTCTTTCCAGTGTAGGTGAGCACTTTATAAAGGTGACATACATCACCTGACACCAGCCCAGGACCCTTGCAGGTCACCTGGAACCTGTCCCTCACTTCCTAGATCTGCACATATTTTTGCACTGTATTGCATTAAATAACTTTCTGTTAAGTCCCTAAGAAACCGCTAAACTGTCCCTTAAAATGGAGGAGGGGGGGGGAATAGTTCAAGACTACCGTCAGTTATCTTAGCACAAGTTAGCCATTTTAATTTGTATGCTTTGTTCCTCTCAAAAGTTTTATTTCAGCCCTAGCCGGCTTGGCTCAGTGGATAGAGTGTCAGCCTGCAGACTGAAGGGTCCCAGGTTTGATTCCAGCCAAAGGCACATGCCTGGGTTGTGGGCTCAATCTCCAGTGGGGTGCATGCAGGAGGCAGCGATCAATGATTCTCTCGCATCATTGATGTTTCTCTCTCTCTCCTTCTCCCTTCCTCTCTCTGAAACCAATAAAGAAATATATTTTTTTTAAAAAGTTTTATTTCAAAGTTTTGAAAACCAAAAATCTCAAAATGCCAGAATAAACTGTCAAGGCAACCTGATAAAAAGAGTAGATGAAAAAGCTGAAAAAGATGTCATATATTACGTCTATAACTGCAGGCATGAGCCCAACTTTTAAAATGAGTGGCTAGGCCCTACCAGTGTTGCTCAGTGGTTGAGCGTCGTCCCATGCACAAGAGGTCACTGGTTCTATTCCTAGTGAGGGCACATGCCTGGGTTGCAGGCCCCATCCCCAGTAGGGGTGTGAAGGAGGCAGCCAATTGAAGTGATGTCTCTCTCATCAATGGTTCTCTCTCCCTTTCCCTTCCTTTCTCTCTAAAATCAATTAAAAAAAAGATTAAGCCAAAACTGGTTTGGCTTGGTGGATAGAGCGTTGGCCTGCGGACTCAAGGGTCGCAGGTTCGATTCCGGTCAAGGGCATGTACCTTGGTTGCGGGCACATCCCCAGTGGGAGGTGTGTAGGAGGCAGCTGGTCAATGTTTCTCTCTCGTCGATGTTTCTAACTCTCCCTTTCCCTTCCTCTCTGTAAAAAATCAATAAAAATATATTTAAAAAAAAAGATTAAAAAAACAACACAGCAACATATTAAAATGGGTGGCTAGGACTGTACTCCCCTTTCATATGATAGAAAAATGATTTCATCTCTGAACATGTTCCAGAACACCTCAGAGCCTCACAGGACAAGAAAAGGACTCAAACAGTCCTAACTGGTTTAGAAAAGAAAACTGGCTTTCATGTTCCATGCAATGCTGCGACAGTAGACTATCCTGAACCACATGCTACAGGAAAACAGCGATGGATCAGCAGACTCAGGCCAAGCAGAGACAGGACGGGAACTGCAGAGCTCATCAGGGCCTGCACCAAGCGCACGTGCCTGACGCGGGGCACCATCATCCGCTGCTGCACCATGAGCGTGTGGCAGATGCAGGCCATCAGCGTGAAGGCCTCCTCGCTGGCCGAGTCCCTCCACACCAGGTTGAGCAGCGTGTTGGTCTGCTGCTTCGTGTCCAGCTTTTTCAGACACTCCTCTGTTATGTATGGTAACGACAGCCTCCCGTCCGCCTGAAACACACCCGAAGTGACTCCACGTTAGTGATGCACCACGAGAACTCACCTCTACACGACAGACACACAGGAAATCTCACTTTCGTCCAAATCAAAGTACAAGGCAGGCAGTATCCAAAATTACCCAATCACTATGAACACACCAAGATCTCTATCATGTATCCATTAAAGGAATCTGAACACCCATAGTCACATCTGTATTAGGGACCAATTTTGACCAGCATAACAACAGCACAGGAACTGTGACTATCCAGTGTTGCCTACTGATGTGACAGTATTTTCAGTATTACATTTCAAGAGAAATTCATTCGCCTGGCTGGTGTGGAGCAGTAGTTGAGCATCAACCTATGAACCAGGAGGTTGCGGTTCAATTCCTGGTCAGGGCACAGACCAGATTTTGGGCTTGGTCCCCAGTATGGGGTGTGCAGGAGGCAGCCAATCGATTATTCTCTCTCATCATTGATGTTTCTCTCTTCCTCTCTCTGAAAATCAATTTTAAAAAAATTAGAAAAAGCATTTCATATGTTTAGATTGCATTGTACTAAGCACATACCTGTGAAAATATATTGATAGAATTTCTATTTTAAATTATTTGAGAGATCAGCTTAAGCAAAACAGAATATTAAAGAACTTATTTAAAAGAATGAAATAAAATACATAAATCTATTCTTTTATATCTTGATTTCTCTAAAAGATCTGATTCACTGAATAAAACCTGAGCTAATGCTCTGCACAGTTACCAAATTGGGGTATTAACCAAAGATGTACACATACTTTATATATGTGTGTGTGTGTGTATGTGTGTGTGTGTGTGTATATATATATACCTATATAAATATAAGCATATACGGGGTGACCCCAAAAATAGACACATACTTTAACAGCTGATAGCTCAATTGATGTTTCTTTATTTTCATATTTAACCTACTGGAATGAATAATTATTCAAACTGTACATACATTTTTTGGGACACCCTGTATATATAAAAGATTAGGCATTGTTGACTGTATTGTTTGAAAGCTTGGATGGATATACTAGTAACTTATAATAATCTACCTAATAAAACATTATTTTAGAGATAAAAGTAATACATTCTACCTGGCTCTTTAAATAAGATGTACCTAATAAAAATGCTAGAACAAGAGTGCTGTATCAGTGCTACTGTTCTGTGTGGGCATTTTAAAAGCACACTCCCACAGATGTAACACCGCACACTGCACTTGGTGAGTGTCAGACGTGTAAGCACGAGCGGCAAGCCTGCTGCTCTGTCTGTGCACAGTGAGGAGGGGCTCTCCACCAATATGCCACAGCCTCTTCCTCACGGGGATACAAAGTACTTTGCACGTAAATAAAATGATAGTTTCCGGGATTCTCCAGAAGGTCATTAAGTATTAAAAAACTGTCGTCTAAAAATAAGTTTATCTACAGCATCTACAGGATCCCAATTCATTTTGGACCACACAACAAAGTTCATTTTGGGGTGCAGAGTTTTGAGTCTGGACAGATGCCCCTCATCTATGCCCTGACCCACCCTCCTCGTACCCTTCCTGAGATTAGGCTTCATAGTAACCTAACAGGAAAAGATGCAAAGCCTACTAGAGCCATACCTCAAGCATTTCAAGTGTGTAATTAGGAGAAAAAGAGGTCGGTGGCAAACATATCATAGTAAGACACAAATTATGTGTATGTAATGTATAGCTTTTTATCCCTTGAAAATACATAGTAAACAGTGCTGGGTAAGAAATGGGAGGTAAGTGTGACAATGAAGTTAAAGTTCATTTTAGGGTAAATTATCACATTTATTATCTATAAAGTTGGCAGAAATGGCCAAGACATTGATTGGTGTTCACCAGATAGGGTAAGAAGAAACATAACCTTTCCCCTCAGAGGGGCTGGGGATTAGGGGACAGAGAACGATGCTAATGTCAGGGTTTCTTTCTGGAAGGAGGAAATGTTCTAGAAGCGGTCATGGTGAGGGCCGCCCGGCACTGCTACTACACGGAAGGAAACATGCACTCAATTGTACATCACTTCAAAGGGTGAATATTATGGAAAAGTGCATCTCAAAAAAGCTGTTATTAAAAATTCGTATAAAAACAGACAAGTGCCTGGCACCCAGCACGTGTACCTCCTGAGCACACCCTCTCGCCCAACCATTTCACCTCTGGCAATAACGAAATTCACATGCAGCCCAACCCTACTGGGCACAGACTCCGAGCAGAGCCCCGCCGCCATGAGGCCTGTTCGTGGACTTCTAACCCAGGACTGCCACGTCTGGGAAAGGAGTGCGATGCCGTGGAGGCGAGGGACTTGACCTGGACAGTCTGAGTGCTTCATGCACACACGCCCTCATGGACCGAGCGAAAGAACTTTGTAGCCCACGGCCCGCAATGCTCACCGGCGTGCTCCTCCGCTGGTCGCCCTCCGCACCCTCCTCTTCTGAGTCGCTGCCGGAGTCCTGGCAGCTGGCCCCGGCAGGTGCGACGGGTAACTGCGCAAGGAAGGCCTGGAGGACTCGCAGGTACACCAGCAGGCCGTCCTCGGAGAGGGTCCCTTTGAGACAGTCCGGGAACAGTGAATTAACGCGGAGCCGGAAGAAACTGGAAACCAGGTATCCCTTTTCTTACGCTCCGCGAGGCGTGGCTAACCATAACCTCCTGAAAGACTAACATTCATGGCAGAAGTTTGTAGAGAGGAAGGTGCTATAATCTAGGACATTACAAGTTTAGCACACAGGGAGCTACCGCGAACGCACATGCTTCCCGAATAGACTTGACACCAACGATCCTGGTAACCCGTGTGCCTTACAAGTGTGGGCCCTGCCGTCAGGGCCGTGCGGGCACTTCCCCCGACACTGTGCAGGGCAGCCCTGGGCACGTGCACCTTCCAAGGAGTTCCCACCGCAGCGGCCACAGCGCCCTGCGCCGCCCTCCTGGCCCACCCTCCAGCACTGCCCACGCAAGCGCGCGGGTAAACGGAGCTGCGCTTCATACCCAGGTAGTTTTCACCGACGGTGAGGACAAAGTAGAAGAGCCAGGGTGCCTGCCCACGGGCCCTGGCGCCGCTCTCCGCCGACAGCAGCGCGTCCAGGAAGGGCTCAAAGGGGAAGGCGGCCTGGGTGTCCGCCAGCGCGGGAATGACAAAGTGGAAGATCTGGTCTGTGAAAGGGGCCGCCAAACACTCCTCCGTGAAGGCCGCGAACACCTGCTGCCTACAAAGTAAAAATGTGCGCTTTTTAATAAAATCGCAGCACGCTGCTCATAAAATCCAGGGTTACAGCTAACCGAGGGTCAATTCCAAACCAGCCTGTTGTTACTCTAAGCCAAGCACTCTAGGCCCAGCGGACCGTCTGCGTGAACTCCACGCGGTGTCTTCCCTGTTCAGGAAACGCTGTCACCACTTTGTACCTCTGGCAGCTTCCAGAAAGCGGGAAAATAACCAGGTCTTCAGAACGATCAATTCACGTTAGGGTCCAGGCCAGAGAGAAGTACATTTTTCTTTAAACTGAGTCACATTAGTAAAGTAAAAATCTGACTTCCAAGTCTATTATTCAAGATAGCACCCTGTGTCAAAGTTACAGTTAGACACAGATCTTGTGAAATCACGAAATAAAAACGATCCCGTTCTTACCTGGCGCCCTCCGGACAGGAGTTGTAAGTAAAGTGCAATGGTTTTAGGACATTCTCTAACAAAACTTTTGCTATAGGAACTCGAGATAAGTCAGAATATTCAATACTTGATGGAAGCTTGCTGTTAATTAACAAATAGAGAGATCTATAATACCCTAAAAAAAAAAAAAAGGAAAAACACATATTTAAAATGTGGTGCTTTTTCTTCTATGAGGAAAATAACATGTCAGTTTTTAAATGCTTTTTACAAAACTCTAATCAGTCCAAATTTTAGTGAATTCTTCAACATTACGGAAAACTTTATAAACAAGTACGTAAGTTTCTGAAATGATATAAACTCCATGCACTGTTGATTGTCCAGCATTAACGATGGTCAACCCATCCATCAGGTAGCCTCCACCCATCGGAAGCAAATCCAAGACATGACCGTGTCCATGTGCTGCCAAAGATGAGGACTTTATTTTTCTTAAAAATACCATGATCACAGCTAAAATGAATTCACAGCAATTCTTTAATATGAAAAATAGCCAGTGTTCAAGTCTCATGCTATAAATTTTATTTAACTAGTTTGCTTGAATCAGGATCCAAGTAAGAGCCATATACTGGGATTTAAAAAATTTGTCTCTTACATCCTCCAGGTAGTTTTGTGGGTTTTTTAAATATAAATTTATTTTATTGTTAAGCCTTACAGATGTCCCCATTTCCCCCTTTACCCATCTTCTACCCCATTCCAGGCCTTCACCTGTCTACTATCTGTGTCCATGGGCTATGACCAGTTTGTACTTCTAAATCCCTTCACCTCCTTCACCCACCTCTCCAACCCCCCTTCAATTTGGCACCTGTCAAAATGATCAGTTTCTATGAGTCTGTTTCTATTCTGTGTGTGTGTGTGTGTGTGTGTATATATATATATAAAATATAGATTCTTCTTTCTTCTCCTCCTTCTTAAGAATACCCTTCAACATTTCATGTAATACTGGTTGGTGGTGATGACTCCTCCTTTAGCTTTTTCTTGTCTGTGAGGCTCTTTATCTGACCTTCAATTTTGAATGATAGCTTTGCTGGGTAAAGTAATCTTGGTTGTAGGTCCTTGCTTTTCATCACTTTGAGTATTTCTTGCCACTCCCTTCTGGCCTGCAAAGTTTCTGTTGAGAAGTCAGCTGATAGTCGTATGGGTACTTCCTTGTAGGTAACTGACTGTTTTTCTCTTGCTGCTTTTAAGGTTCTCTCTTTGTCTTTTGCTCTTGGCATTTTAATTATGATGTGCCGTGGTGTGGGCCTCTTTGGGTTCATCTTGTTTGGTACTCTATGCTTCCTGGACTGGTATGGCAACTTTTTTCACCAGGTAAGGGAAGGTTTCTGTCATTATTTTTTCAAATAGGTTTCCAATATCTTGCTCTCCCTCTTCTTCAGGCACCCCCATGAGGCGCTTGATTGTTCCAGAGGCTCCTTACACTATCTTCGTATTTTTGGATTCTTTTTTCTTTTTGCTCTTCTGATTAGGTATTCTTTGCTTCCTTATATTCCAAATTCTTGATTTGATTCTTGAAGTCCTCTACTCTACTATTAATTCCCTATAAATTATTCTTTATTTCAGTTAGTACAGCCTTCATTTCTGGCTGATATCCTTTTTTATGATGTTGATGTTCTCACTAAATCCTTAAAGCTCTCATTAAGATCCTTGAGCGTCCTTATAACTATTGTTTTGAACTCTGTATCTGGTAGTTTTCTTGCTTCCATTTCATTTAGTTTTTTTTGAGATTTCTCATCTTCTTTCATTTGTGACATTTTCTTTTGACTCTGTATTCTGGCTGTCTCCCTGGGTTTGTTTCTATGTATTAAGAAGATCTGCTGTCTCCTGGGCTAGGTATCCTGTAGGACCCAGTGGCTCAGTCCCCCAGTTACCAGAGATGGGAGCTCTAGGCGCACCGGTGTGAGCTGTGTGCACCATCCTGTTGTAGTTGAGCCTTGGGTGATGTTGGCATCGAGAGGAATTGACCCCCCAGGCCACTTTGCTGTAAGGAACAGCTGCAACTATAACGTAAGAGCTGCTGTGCAAGAGCCATCCCTGTGGAGCAGGACTTGCCTCAGTGGGGTGCTGGTGCTCACTGAGTCTTCACTTGGCATGTGTCACTTGTGGAGGTGGTAGGCTTGTAATCTGGTGTGGTTGAAGCTGTCCACTGGGTGTACTGATTCTCAGGCCTCCCAGGAGGTGCAAAATCAGCCTCTGCCTGTGCCCTGCACAGGGCCACTCAGCAAGAGCTGCAAGGCAACCTGCAGATGGCTGCTACTTGTGTTGGGCTTGAAGGTGCCCAGGAGAGACCAAGCTATGAATCAGAGTGGGCTGCCGCTAGTGCCATGCCTACAGCCTCTTATTGAGAGGTACGGGGCACGCTGAGGCCAGCTCCTGCTTATTTGAGAGGTTTTAGGAAAGTTCAAAGCATGAGGCAAGAGAGACCAGGCGTATCGAAAAGCCACTGGAGCCTGGCCAGTGTGGCTCAGTGGTTATGTGGTGACACATGAACCAAGAGTCATTGGTTCAATTCCCAGTCAGGGAATAATGCTGGGGTTGGGGGCTTAATCCCCACTTGGAGGCATGCAGGAGGCAGCCAATTAATGATGTTTCTCTCTCATTGATATTTCCCTCCCTCTCTCTCTCCCTACTCTCTCTTCCTCTGAAAAAAAAGAAAAAAAGTGTTCCTATCTTTCTATCCCTCTCCAATCCTCTCTAAAATCAAAAAAAGAAACGAAAAGCCAATGGAATTGACTTAGATGAGCCTGCAAGTAGTGGGGGGGTGGGGGCTGGGGCGGGGTTTTGGAGCATCACCAGCACAGGGTGAACAGTGTGGGCCAGGCTGATGGAGGTTCAGATAAGGTGCCTGTCTCTCTGCAGTGTGGCAGGGAGGGCTCAGCAGAGGAACACCTGGGAAACAGCCATTGCTGGCTTTGCCCCCTGAAAACAGTTGGACCCAGATGTGCACTCAAGTCATGAACACCAAGCAATGACCACTCGGTGCTCTGTCGCCAGACCCCCTTTGTTAACCACCTCACAGACAGTGGTGACCAGTGAAATGCGACTGCTAAGATTTCATAGAATAATGTCAGAAAGTAATTTACCAAAACAGCTGAAGAAAGGCTATGGTACAAAGAAGCTAGAAGCAGCAGCTTCAGTGCATGATTTTGAAGCATTTCCCATTTCTAGACACATTCCAAACTAATGCGTATTTTAGTTTTCATTATATTTTTAGAAAACAAGAAAAGTAAAAATTCTAATTAAATGATTATTCTTAAATCAATATACTAGATACACCAATGAAAACAATGGACCATTTCAGATTATCAATAATTAGTTTTTTAAAAGATCAAATTCCATCAATTTCAATTTACTTTTTAACTAATTCCCTAATCTTATAGCAAACTAAGAAGGGTGTCTTTTTTTTTAAAAAAAAAAAAAAACCTAAGCCAAACAGTAAGGTTGAGATGTATAAGACTTTAAATTAATTTTTACAGTTTTAACATCAGGATTAAATTAGCTAGATTTAATCCAGATTAGTCCATCACTTCAAGCAAACAAAAGCAAACTTACTTATGCTTTATCAGCAAGAACTACTTTCCAGAACTTATAATACATATTTTTAATGCTAACTAATACGCTGGAGTCCAAGTCCTGAAGTATTTGACTTTCTACCTGAGGAAACACTGGGAATCCGATTTTTAAATTGCTTTATTTTATACTATTTAATTTGATCATAAACCTTGTAAAATCACATGCATTTCATAGTCTTTCTCCAAATGATGTCACTGATGTGTCCCCAGGGCCATCCTCTTCAGAGCATCAGTGCAAAGCTGTCCCAGCAGGCTGGGAAGAAAATAAAAGACACCACATGTCTTCCTCTCCTCTATGAACTAAGGTGGTGCCTCAAGACCGCGTCGCAGTGGGACAGGTCCCGCTGGCAGATCTGCCCGTCCCAGTGCAGCAGGCCATGGAGGGCTGGCCACTGCACCGCAGACAGCGTGTGACCAGTGTGCCCAGGAGGACGGCTGGCAGCAGATGTACACTATCTTGCTTCACTTACAAGCGATGGGAAAATGCAAGTGAAGAGACTGAACACATTTCCAAATGTTAGGTTGGGTGGAGACAGGGCAGATGTCAGGATCTGCGACCACCAGCACATGCTCCCTCAACTGTGCCAAGTCCCAGGCGATGCTCAAAGAAAGTGTGCTCACCTCACCCACGGCCAGCCCCAGCTCAGCCCAGCTTGGACCCGCCCACCACTTACCATTCTGAATCATGTAGTGCAAAACTTGCTCAATTACTGACACCACATAGCTAGCATCTTGTAAAACAGGTAAGTAAGTCTTCTCGGATGAAAACACCTCAAGCATTCTCATTGGAAGTGCAACATTCAAACTGTCATCATTACAGTTTTGCAATAACCTGTAAAAAGGAAAAAAGGGATTCACATACTTATTTGATAGCACACATCGCCGTTTCCTCAGGTTGGTGCTCGAGCCACTCTGCTCTCCTACCGGAATGTCCTTGGAAGAGGCCGACTCAGACAGGAAAATAAGCAAATTTTCTGTCATTCACACTTTTTTTTGAATCCTTATTACGTGCCAAACAGTATGTTGGCACTGGGCTTACAGAGATGAAAAGTGCACCACCACTAAGAGACAGGCAGGAAAGAGTGTGGACCACAAACGCAGCGTACGAACTGCTGTGGTCCATGAACTGCAGCTAATGCAACGCAGCGAGGGCCTCTTCTCTTTAAAGGGCCTGTTATCTCCTTCAAAGACATCAAGACTTTCCATCCTTGCAATGTCCACTCTGCAGAAAAGTTAACCTATATTCTGGCCCTAAGTCATCTATTATTATTATTTTTAAATATATTTTATTGATTTTTTACAGAGAGGAAGGGAGCGTACACTGACCATCAAGGGGCAGCTCCTGCGTTGAATGTCTGTGCCCTGGTGGTCAGTGCGCATCACAGCAACCAGTTGTTCCACCATTCGGTCAATTTGCATATTAGGGTTTTATTATATAAGACTTGAGGCCCGGTGCACAAAATTTGTGCACGGGGGCTGGGGGGGGGGGGGGTTGAGGTCCCTCATCCCCGCCTGCACCCTCTGCAATTTGTGACCCCTACACCTTTTTCTTATCTAGCTAACCTCTTCACATTTAAAAAAATTAACTGCAATACCACCTACTCTAGGAAATCCTCTTTGAACAAATCTCTTTACAATCTGTATTAAGTATTTTATAGTATATCATTCTTTTTCTTTAACAGCAGCTTAGAGTGGATGCAATGTGCTTCTCATTCTTCCATCTGATTTTTTTCTTCTTGCTCTTGTAATAGCAAAGCTTATCCAATTTACATTTGCCCTTCAAGGGCTTATATTTGGTTCAGTTTCTAGTTGGCTCCCTGCTTTTTTTTTTAAGCAATAAATTTGGGTTGTGATAGTAAGCCTCACTTATAATCAAGCCTGTAGGTCTCCCTATCTGAATATTTCTATAATACCTATCACTTTAGCATACCAGAGATTGTGCTCATTTATAGAAAATAACAATAAATGTCACCTGATCATTTGCTCTTCTAGTAATATTTTATAGCAAGCTGTATTATTCCAGTAACTTAACTATTACAAAACTGAGGTGTGCAGAAATAATTCACATTGAACAATAAAGAATGACTCAAATATCAAAGCATAGTACAGTTAGGGCCTCCCCTTGTCCTGTGCCTTAGATATCACAGCATATTACACAGTTCACATGGAACTCAGTTTCCTTTAAAATAGGAAGGGATCCCATACTCATGAAGCAGCTACTTCCACACACATTTTTTTAATTTAATTCACAGCACATACTCTTTGTACTAATTGTTGGAAAATCATCATAGCAATTGCCTCTGTTCTTCTCTGTATTGTTGCCTTACATTCTGATGTCATTACTGTGCTTTTATCATCCACTCGCTCTAATAAGATTGTTAATTACTTAAGGGCAAAGATCATGACTTGAGCTTGTGTGTTCCCTGTCATGGTGCCTAGATAAATATTCAAATGCCATCCAGTCCAAATGACTGTGATGACAGAGGCCACCGTTGCTGGAGACCTCTGATTTTGATTTAAGGGGCCTCACCTGTTCTGCACCTTTACAGAGGAGTAGTGGCTGAGGGAATTTGAGAAAACCCAGACAGAATTCTTCTCCTAAAAGATTTTGCTAAGCTGGCGTCCGGGAACGCAGGGCATTTGTCCAATTAAAACCCGGACACATAGCAATAACAAAGGCACTGGTGTCCTACTGCTAATGCCTAGGGATCAAACCCCAGCCTGCAGGAACTCGGCCCTGCAGTCAGGACCCGGCGCTGGGAGGACCTGGGCTGGTGCTCCTAACTCTGGGGAGAGGGAGTCTTCCCGTGGCTGCAGGCTAGAGGTCCCAGACTCGGCGCCACCCACCCAAACACGTCCATAGCGCAGACTGGTCAGAAGGGCTTCTTCGCCCGGGATCGTGGGGAGGCGTGCCTGTCCTGTTCGCCCACGATCGATCGTGGGGAGGCCTGTTCTGTTCGCCCTGCGAGCAATTACAGGGAGGGCTGTTCTGTTCGCCTGGGTATCCATCGTGGGGAGGCGTGCCTGCTCTGTCCACCCTGCGAGCAATTACAGGGAGGCCTGTTCTGTTCACCCTGCTATCGATGAGGGGAGGCCTGGCCTGTTCACCCTGCGATGGGCGCTGGGCTGGGGGGCGTGGACCCGGGCTGCCGCTTGGTGAATTCGCAAGCAGCCACCGGGCAGGAACATCCGCTTGGCGCCTGCGCCCATAGGCCCAGAGGCGTTCTGGGACCCCGGCTGTTCAGGGCCTATGTGCGGGTCTACAGGCCAGGAGTGGCCTGGGTCCCAAGGATGTTCCCAGGACCCAGGCCGCTCGGCGCCTGTGTATGCAAATTAACCCACCATCTTTGTTGGGTTAATTTGCATACTCTCCTGATTGGCTGGTGAGCATAGCGGAGGGATGGTCAATTTGCATGGTTCTCTTTTATTATATAGGAGGATTCTTTCAACTACTGTGGGTGTTAGAAATTTTTCAAAACAAAAAGTTGGAAAGGAGAAATTATATTTTGATACATCATCTATTGAAATTACTTTCTAAATGATTATCTTTCAAAAGCATGTTAGGCCCTGGCTGGTTTGGCTCACTGGTTGGAGTGTCAGCCCGTGGACCGAAGGGTCTGGGTTCGGTCAGGTATGGCATATTTTCAAACTTCTTGTGGCACACCGGTTGAAAATCGCTGCTCTAGAGTATGGTGCATATAATGTATTTTTCAAAGTAAAAGTTTCCAAAAAACACAAGGCATTAGGAAAAAAAATGGAAATTCTTGGGATTTGTGGTCCTCTGGGTTCTCTCGCTTTTATGAGGTTCTCTACTTTTTGGATCAGCTAAATATTTTGGGAAAGTATGTTAACCCCTAGAGTGCCAGGGAGCGCGATTGCGCTCCTCCTATCTTTTGCCAAAAGTGCCGGGAGCGCTATCAAAGCTTCGAAATGGCGTCCAGTTCTAAATCTGCTTTTATTAGTGATGATGATATTGCTAAATATGTCAATGTAGTAAAGGTTTCCTTAAGTTTTTGAACATGTAACCTCACTTACTTGCGATTCATAATTTTTTCCCCCTAAACTGCTGTAAAATCAGCAAAAATGCCTTGGCAATTTTAGCATAGTTCCTAGGATATTGGTTGGCACTCAAAGGGTTAATGAGGCCTAGTTCTGAGAGGAATCCTAAACAAGCTTTTCTAATGCAGCCTCTAGAAAATTAACTGAAATTGTATCTAGGCTCAGAATCATTTGAAACTTCTGCTACTGCAGATACAGCAATTGTATAAAGATGGCGAAAATACTAACTTGCTCTTTCACTTAGGTACTAACAGTTCACATCACTTAAACATGGGATGATGCAGACTGAATACAAGCAAGTCATGGAAATGGCTTACTTCAGGTTCATGCATAAGTCACACTGAGAGCCTGGCAAAAGGCTGGCTTCAAAGTCAGAGGCCCTGGGAGAACAGAACTGTTCTCACCGCAGGAGGCCTCGCTATTGGCCAATCCATTCCCTAGTAACCAGGTGTGGGAATGATGCCAGACGCCAGATACTCAAGGCCTTGTTGATAGTACGCTGGATGGCCAAGGCCACTCTAAACATGGGAATCTGAAAGAGAATGTTCAAGACTAAGATACCATTTGCAGGTGCAAGCAAGGCCACAGCGATCTCACGGTACACTGTGCCCTTCTATAACCCAAATGATGGATGTAACTACTGGAACGAGGCCTCTTTTGTCTAAGTAGCATTAAAGTACTAGTGGCCCGGTGCACAGATTCATGCACATTGAAAGGAAATTAATTAGAATATTTAAATATTGCTATTCGCCATTTCTCTATAATAGGAGTGTCAACCAAATTCACAATCGACAATGCAGATCAAAACACATGTGTGCGATTGGTGCCAGTGAGAGCTTTATATGTATTGCACGCATGTGCGAGTCAACTTAGCCTTTTATAGCTATAGAATAAACTTGCTTAATTAGACCTGCTTTCTGACGTAGCTAAACTTTTTCCAGTCCAGTGAAGCACCCCAACTTCTCTTTCAGGTAATTGTCAGCAACACAGTAGTAAATATCAACATGAAGCAGATTATTATTGTAAGTCATGCAGGGAGAACAAAGGGTAAAATATTTAACTGCAGCAGTTTTTGACTATATTCTGCGCAGTGAGAAACCCTGAAGTCATTTTCAAGGTCCACCATTTCTTAACTTCTTTTCAGTCAGGTCAGGTTTCTAAACGTTCTAAATCATTTTCAAGCTAATTAAAAGAAAACAGGATTCCACTGAGTATCCTGTCTACCTACTCCAGGACTTCTGTGAGTATCAAATGAGATGAGGCATGGGAAAACGCTTCACAGACATTTGGTTAAAGTGTGAAATGTTTGCACCTGGCTATAAAGGAAGTCATGTTTTGGAGCTGAAGAAACTTCAAGGAGGCTAGTCGTAGCTAGGTGCTGTTTATTGTTAAATGGCCTGTCGCAAGGAAGAGGAAGCCGGGTGTTGCTATGTGACGTCATTACCCGGCGCCCACAGCGACCATTTCCGGGCTGGACTGTGAGCCGCATTTTGTGCCATGGGGTGGTGGTGGGGCTTGTGTCCCACTTGGGGGAAGCCGAGTGTTGCTTTGTGGGCGCCAGGTCCGTGGTGTCATTTCTCTGTATGCGTCACAGCAGCTCATGCATTGAGGTCTGCCCACTGGTGGTCACTGCACACCAGAGTGACCGGTCGGCTGGACACTTGGCGTATTAGCCTATTATATACAGTAGGTCCTCGGGTAACATTGGAGATCCGTTCCTACAGCACGACGTAACGCGATTTTCGCTGTAAGTCGGAACCCACCTACATAAGCACCTACGTCACTCACATGGAGCACATACCCAGCAGTAATGAAGTGCAACAGTAAAAAAAACTTAAAAGAAAGATAACAATTCCTGACCTTTACTTGTGGTAAATAAATGATAAAAAACATAAAGCACATATGTACATACATCGAAATGACGGAACTTTTTTTTTTTTTAAATAAATAAATGGGAGATAGCAACGTAACCACGAAACGACATACGTCGAGTCCGACAACCCCCGAGGACTGTTTGTATAGATACTACTAAGGCTAGTGAGCTCAGATGAGGCAGATGAAGCTGAGAGCCAGTGCTGCTACGATGAAAGGCTAAGAGCTCATGGAGAGCTCAGATATGGCTACCATGTAAAGCTAGTATGCTAAAGAGGAGAGAGAGGCTGGGGAGGCAGGAGAGGCTACTGAGGCCAGAGAGCTCAGGTGCCAATATTATGTGAGGCAGTGAGTCTAAGGGCAGTGTGCAGCTGCTCAGATAATAGCTGTGGGTAGAGAGGCTAAAAATGCTGCCTTTGTGGGAAAGATATATTTGTTCACCAGCCAGTGTGTGGCTACCTGTATGGGACTGCTGTGAAGGACTGTTTTGTATGATGGCTCTATGGCCACTGGCTTCTATAATAAAGGCTTCCTTATATACACCCAGAACTTCTCATGGCTTCTCGATCTAAGACCTAGTGTCCAAGAGGTCCAGTCCCTGGCAGAGGGGCTCAGACCAGACAGTTAGTGCAATGAGCAGGGTTCGAGAAGGAACCTGCCCTACAGCTGGCGTAGTTGAGCAGAATTCAGAACAATATATGGGCTCAGAGCAGCAGTGCTCTAGCTGTTTCTGACACCAGGCCTCTGGCGGATCACAGTTATCCCAGGGCACACTTGAAAGAAAATATCCCCTGGATGGTACTTTGACCTACATTTTAATGTCTACAGGCCATGTTCACCACAATTAAAAATTTTAACACACAGAATACTCCATCGTATCAAAAGCAAACAAAAAACCCCACTGTCACAGGTACTCGTCCAGATATTCAAAGGGATCAGCACATTTACACACGCTGCCGATGATGAAGAGATTTACCTGCAACAGAGGCTCATCAACCTCTTTAAATGAAATAAGCATGTAAGTCTGTCGGATCCATCCAACTGCTGGACAAACAGAGAGCTGTGCTTAATGAGGTTCTGATACATCCATATCTGAAACAGCAAAACACACAGATTACAACTCTCAATCCACAGAGCTAGTTGTGACAAATCACCAACATTTCAAATCCCCTCAGGTGGTAAACAGACATGTAACCAACACTAATTGATCAGGCATGGTGAGAAGTGACTCCTCTGGGTCAGGTTTTATTGAGCGGTATACACATGCTGTCAATTGTCCCTTAAAATGGCACTCCGGCAGTAAGCTAAATTACTAAATTTATTACTAAAACAAAGTACACTTAAAACTCATGTAAATCTGAAACAGAAACAGTACATTTGAAAAATGAGCAATCCATACTACAAATACAGGCGACCCCAATGATGAGACTAGTTACACAGGGCACGTGTCCCCAGCACCCTCTCCTGCTGCGTGCTCCAGGCAGCTCTGGCAGGAAAGGCACTCAGGCCCACTGCTCCCAGCAGGCGCTCAGGTGTGTGATGCTGAGGTGATAGATGTGCTGTTCCTCAACTAGGTGGCAGGAACCTTTCAGTGTTTATGTACACAGAATCATCATGGTGTACACTTTAAATATCCCACAGTTTTATTTGTCAGTTGTGTCTCAATGCAGCTGGGGAAAAAGTCAGGATCACAGAATCACCTCAGTGAGTTCAGCAAATATCAGATAGATCTCTAACTCGCATCCTGTTTGTATGGATGCAGCTGCCACAGATGACTCTGAAAACTCAATACCTAATGAGGAATCGCTTCTACTTTATTTGTAACACAGATCACAGGTCAAGTCACTGAAATAAACAAAGGGAGGGGGTGAGGATGGGGAGCCCTATGCTTAGTCCTGCACAGAGCGCCTGACACACGCACTGGAAGTCAGGGAATCTGAAGACTGGCCAGGAGACTTCCCCACGTGTAACTGATTTACTGTGTTTATATTTTTGTTTGCAAACTGAATATCAAGTTCACTCGTCACATTAACCAGGTTTGACGGCATTTAATTCTACTGATTCAGACTCTGCACAGGAGGCTTGGCCTCGTATTTGCTCAGGGCCTGGAGTCAGCATGCGCGTTCCCCCCCCCCCCCCGCCCCCAGCTCTCCAGTTGTGCCTGCTGCACTTGTGGAACCCCTGGGAGAGCAACCAGATTTTATAGCTGGAGGAGGCAGGAGCAATTCCTAAGGTAAGGGTGCTCGGAGACAACCGGCTGACGGCCCCTCGCACCGCCTGTCAGCTCGTGGTGGTCCTCCCTCTACCAGACCAGAGTACATGGAACCGGGAAAACCTGCTGTGGTACTTTCCTGAAGCTGCTTCCTCTAAACTCAGAGAGACGCCTGGAAGGGCCAGCACTCAGGAAGTCCAGAGCGTAGGGTGGGGGGTGAGGGGTGGGGGGGAGGGGGTAGCCACTGGCACTGCCCCCTAGACCGGCTCTAGTTTATGGCGTTCTTCCCACGGTCCAGCCCAGCTCACTCAGGAGGCAGGGCTGGGACCTGCAGCCAAACGCTGGCCAAGCTGGAAGGCGTGCCTTTGTCCCCTGCCCCGACTGCTCATTTGTGCTCCCTGTGTGCTCCCGCCATTAACTCACACTGCCCCTCATCACCGACAGCAGAAGCCTAGCCCCGCGGTCGGCAAACTGCGGCTCGCGGCCACGTGCGGCTCTTTGGCCCCTGGAGTGTGGCTCTTCCTAAGCCTTAGGAGGACCCTAATTAAGTTAATAACATTGTACCTACCTATATAGTTTAAGTTTAAAAATTTGGATCTCAAAAGAACTTTCAATCGTTGTACTGTTGATATTTGGCTCTGTTGACTAATGAGTTTGCCAACCGCTGGCCTAGACAATTTAAGTCGTTCAGTTATCCAATTATATTCTGGTTGTTTTAAGAGACCCTGTAATTTGGGATTTAGACTAAATAACTTACTGATAACAGGCTATGATATTTATGATTCCCTTCACAGTGATCAAAGGCACAGGTGTGGAGGGTTCTGTATGAAACCAGGTGTCAATGACTGTCCTGGGTATGTGGTGGATGGCTCAGCACACTATTCTACTTTTTCTAATATTTGAAATTTTCCATATTAAAAATTTACATCGATCTTTAAGAGGTAAAACATATCACCACAAAGACGACCTACTCCCGCTGAGGAAAAGTTCATGAAGATGAGACAGTGGAGGGTTATCTGACTGCATTTTAGAAACTGGAGATTCTATAAAACTAGGTTAGTGAAAACACCGTTAACACTCACCAAACGTTTTGAGTCTTCGTTCTGTTTGTAAAAAAACAGAAGCTGCCTCACCAAAAGGGTCAGGTTGGGGCCATTGGCAATGGAAAGCGTGCCCCCAGCCTGGGACGAGTTAGCACAGCGGTCAAATGCAGTTCTTTGAATGGCGTACTGAAACAGAACAGCGCACAGTCAGCACACAGGCCGCCACTGCGATGGGCAGTGTACATAAGTGTTCTCACAGGACTGGGTAAACGGGCAATTATCCTGCCATTGCCGTGGAGTTATGGGTAGCAGGTTAAATAAAACCCAAACACCTGGAATGTAATGGCAGACCCTTCAATACCCACTAAGACAGTCTTCCACCACTTTCTCCTCTTTAGATTTTTACCTGTAGTTTGGCATGTTTGTATTTTACTATTTTAAGAAACCTCACCTACCTATAGATCTTTAGGTAAATCTAAATTAATAAAAAACTAGTTACTAGGGGAAATACTATTATCAACATTAACTTTCACTAAACAGGCATACAGAAATACATACAACATAGATTCCACATCTAGGAATCCAAGGTCATTACTAGAGGTCCAGTGCACGAATTCGTGCACAGGTGGGGTTCCTCTGGGTGGCCTGCAGGGATCAGACCGAAACCCGCTGTCCAACGCCACCTGCAGCTCCTACCTGCCGCTCCTGCTCATCCTGGCCCCACTGTGCCTGCTGCAGGCTCGTGCCCAATCAGTCCCGATTAGGAGAGGCTCCCTCTGCCAAGGCAGCACATACCAGCCATGAGCCCTGCATCTGGCAACCTCCCAAGGGGAGTGGCCTGCGGGATTGGGTTGAAACTGGCACTCCGACATCCCCTGAGGGATCCCGGATTGTGAGAGGGTGCAGGCCAAACTGAGGGACCCTACCTGGGCATGATAGGGCTGGGGAGGGACCACAGGAGGGCTCCAGGGCATGTCCGGCCCATCTTGCTCAGTCCCAATCTGCTGGACCCCAGCAGCAAGCTAACCTACTGGTCGGAGCATCTGCTCCCTAGTGGTCAGTGCACATCATAGCGAACGGTTGAGCAGCCTTAGCATATCATTAGCATATTACGGTTTAATTGGTTCCATTTTTCTGCTGTTTGGTCTATTTGCATATTACCCTTTTAATATATAGGACTAGAGGCCCGGTGCACAAAAATGTGTGCACTCGGGAAGGGGGGGGGGGTCCCTCAGCCTGGCTTGTGCCCTCTCGCAGTCTGGGAACCCTCGGGGGATGTCCACCTGCTGGCTTGGGCCTGCTCCCCGGGGGGATCGGGCCTAAGCTGGCAGTCAGATATCCCTCTGGCAGCCAGGCAGCCCTTGGGGGATGCCCACTTGCCAGTGGGGAGCAGGCCTGAGCTGCAGTCGGACATCCTTAGGGCTGCTGAGGAGGCGGGAGAGGCTCCCACCACCACCGCTGTACTGGCAGCCATCAGCCTGGCTTGTGACTGAGCAGAGCTCCCCCTGTGGGAGCACACTGACCACCAGGGGGCAGTTCCTGCATTGAGTGTCTGCCACCTGGTGGTCAGTGTGTGTCATAGTGACCAGTCATTCCCAGTCGTTCATCTGTTAGGGTCAATTTGCATATTACCCTTTTATTATATAGGATAGAGGCCTGGTGCATGGGTGGGGGGCCAACTGGTTTGCCCTGAAGGGTGTCCCGGATCAGGGTGGGCGGGGGGGGGGGGGTCCTGCTGGAGTGCCTGGCCAGCCTGGGTGAGGGGCTGATGGCTGTTTGCAGGCTGGCCACAGTCCCCAGCCACCCAAGCTCCCAGTGGAGGCTGGCTGGAAGCAGATATCTGGGATTTATTTTTCTTCTATAATTGAAACTTTGTTGCCTTCAGCCGAGGCCAGAGCCAGCCAGGGCAGGGGGGAAGCTTGGCTTCCTCCATCGCAGGGGCAACCAAGCCTCCTTCTTGCTCCAGCTCCGTGGCTGCTGGCCGCCATCTTGGTTGGGTTAATTTGCATATAGCCGCTCTGATTGGCTGGTGGGCGTGGCTTGGGGTATAGCAAAGGTATGGTCAATTTGCATATTTCTCTTTTATTAGACTAGACCAGAGGCCTGGTGCGCAAAATTTGTGAGGGGGGGAAGGGGGGTAGTCCCTCAGCCCAGCCTGCACCCTATTGCAATCCGGGACCCCTCGGGTAGGGTCCCTAGGCCTGGCTGGGCCTATTGGAGCTTTCCTTCCCCCAGCTGCCAACAGCTGGCCCTGTCCCCACCGCTGCTTACCATATGTGCAGCACTGCCACCCTTTCCCCCTTCCACCGGTTGCCTCCCTCTGCAGGCAACAGGTGTGGAGTGTGACCGCTTGGCTAGCCTGGGCCTCCCTCTGCAGGGCGATCATGGGGCAATGGCCGGGCCCCCTTACCAATTGCATCTCACTCACCTTGGCTGGCCTGGTGCCAGTGCATGTCATAGTGTGGTCGTCCGGATGGTAATTCTGTTTGGTCATTTGGTCAATTTGCATATTATACTTTTATTATTATAGATAAGCACTCATATGCCTTTCTGACCATTCTCAGTTTATAAACAGACTTACTTGCTGTTTTCTGTCTCGATAGCCTCGAATAAATGACTGAATAATTATTGCGTTTTTCAATCTTCGCCTTTCTTCCTGAATAAAGGAGGAAGGAGGGAACAGTCGGTCAGAATCAGTGAAAATAACATTTAGTTAGTAAAGACTTAAAAATTACAGCTATATAATTCACATAGCACAAAATTCACTTTTTAAACTATACCATCACCAATTTTTGATATATTCAAATTTGTGCAACCATCTATCTAATTTAGAACACTTTCATCACCCGCTCCCCAAAATAACCATGTACCTATTAGCAGTCACCATCATTCCCTGTCCTGGCTTCCCCTACTTCCATGCCCTTGGCAACCACTTGAACTTTCTGTCTGTACTCTGGCTATTTCATATAGTGAAATCACAGAGTAAGTGGCTTTTAAAAAATATATATCTTTTTATTGATTTCAGAGAGAGGACGGAAGAGGGAGAGAGGGAGATAGAAACATCAATGAGAATCATTGATTGGTGCCTCCTGCACACCCCCTACTAGAGACTGAGCTGCAACCTGGGCACGTGCCCTAACCAAGATTCAAACTAGTGCCCAGGATGATACTTAACCAAGCCACACTGGTCGGGCTGTGGCTTTTTCACTTGGCATGAAGTATGTTTGTTGTAAAATAATTTATTTTTTATTTTTTATTTTTTTGAAGAAGCATGGAAGAGACAGAGAAACATCGATGGGAGAGAGACATATGGATTCTATGCCTCCCACACACTCCCCAACCAGGACCTGAGGGATCAGGAATCAGAGCCTGCAACCCAGGTATGTGGCCTTGATGGGAATCGGACCCAGAACACTTTAGTACATGGGCTGACACTCTATCCACTGAGCCAAACCAGCTAGGGCTGGTATGACGTTTTTTAAGGTTCACCCACATTGTATCACATATCAGTCTTTCAGTCCTTTTTATGGCCAATTAATATCCACTGTATGGTTGCCTCACGTTGAGTTTACCAGCCAATGGACATTTGTGCTTCCACTTTGGGCTACTATGAGCAATACTGCTATGGACAGTCATGAACAGTTTTGCATGGACAAACGGTTTTCATTTCTCTTGGGTGAATACAGGAGTGAAACTAATACCTGAGGAACTGCGGACTGTTTTCCAGAATGGCTTCACTATTTTACAATCCCACCAGAATAGTGACTTTTTTTTTAGGATTTGGCTTTAAATATTAAAAGAATACAGACAGGCAATACAAACACCTATTTTAAGGGTCACATCTTTGTTTCAAAGCAGAAAACTCCGATTTTTACTGACTTAAGACTGTCTTCAGTGACCTAGCAAAATAATGTATTCATCATCATTAAAGCATTGTAGGCACCACGTTTGACAGCCTGCTGTGCCAGCCCTAAGAAAGACCCTTCACGTGCACCTGTACAATAACCTTCCACGTGAGAATTTCTCTTGTTTTAAAGATGCAGAAACTGAGGGTCAGCAGTCAAACTCAGGCTGACACTAAACTGGGTACTCCATCTCCCACGTGGTACGGCTTCATGCCTTTTAGGAATGCCGCATAATCCACAGACCGCCCTTTTGTCCATCTTTCCTACATTGGTGTCAGGATAACTGCTTTACTGTAAAATCCAACAAATCCAGAAATGTTTCTAAAGCTCAATATATACACGTAAGTATACATATAGTCCATCACACTGAACACACACACACACACACACACACATATATACATATCTATATATATATAAAACAGTAAAACCCAGAATTTAAAAATACTTATAGACGATTAAAAAACTGTTTTTACCTCTCTTTTTCTTCTTTCTTCCTGAGTACGATGTAAAAGAGAAGCCTTTTCTTCCTAAACATAAAGAGAAAAATTATAGAATGTTTTGACCCAAAAAGGATTCTAAAGATCATCCAATCAAACCAACTGACTTAGCGAGAAATCTGAGGCACAAGAGGTTAAATGGTTTTCAGAGGTCACAAATCTAATTAAAGTTAGTACTTCAGTAGTTTCCTAAGAACAAAACCTATTTCTTCACACACAGTGAGTTCGAGTGAAACAGGAGATATGAATGAGATTGGTCACTGTATCAATGCCAATACCCTGCTTGTGACAACGACTACTTTGGCAAAGTACAGCCCCCAGGGGAAATGAAGCAATGTCAAGGAGGGAACCTTTCTATATTATTTCTAACAGCTGCACAGAAGTCTACAATTATATTAAAACAAATTTCAATGGAAAAATCAATTTCTTTATGGTTATCAAATTAACAAATTTTAATGTTTTTTCATCATAAATAAAACTGCATTTTGAACAAAGTTACTCAGTACATAGAAAAGACTAAATAAGTGGGACAATTAAACATTTCAAATAGAATAAAAATATCCTCCCACCTGGCCAGTGTGGCTCAGTTGAGAGTCAATATATGAACCAGGAGATTAAAAATAGTGGCAGAGTAAGTGGATGCTGACGGACATGCTCCCAGAAACAAACTGTAATTACAACTAAAATACAGAAAAATTTCCTGAATAATCAACAGAAAACTGGCAGGAGAGAACCCCAATACCAGAGGACCAAAAGTGGAGACGGCATAGAAACTGGTAGGAGGGGCGGAGGCGCGAAAGGACTGGCCGGGCCGGCACCCACAAATGGCAACTGAAGTCCCGGAGAGATATCTCAGCTGTGATGGGGAGCCACAGAGAACTCTGGGATCTAATCCCCAAGCTGGGCCCCCCAGAAGATAGCACCACAACTGAGAAGGGTACCCTCCTAACATCTGGCTGTGAAAAGCAGCAGGCTGCTGTCTGCCAGGGAGTGACAGCTGGAAATTCAGGCATCCTCTTAAAGGACCAACACACAAAATTCCCTGTGGAGCCACCCACCTTGTGCTCCAGCAGAGGGAGGGCAGAGTGGACTGGAGCTGTGCAAGCAGAAGCCAGGACTGGGGACATGGAGGTTAGAACTCAGAAGGCAGACACCCCCAGTTTCCTATGCTGAGTCATTCCCTCATGCAGGGGAGAACATCTAACCCACACAGACATTTGCCTTGCCTGGGGGGTCAGACAGTTGACACACCCTTTTGGAAAACACCTTGCCCTGAGGACACTTAAGAGACTAAAAATAACAATTAGCCTCCACCCAGAAGCAAGTGCCCCACCTATTAAAAAAAACTCTCACCACACTTGAGGAGGATTGCCTGGGAGCAATTTCAAATTGGAATCCTATCAGTCTGTGGACAGAGGTGGTCTCTGGAGGCTTTGAGTCTTTGCCTGATCTAATTAGCCAGGAGCAGCGTTTGACACTGTTCTGCACTAGAGAGATTGAGAGGTGTAGAGGATCTACCTAATACAGAGTCACAAACCCAAATAGGCAGCCAAAATGAGGAGACAAAGAAACAACCTCCAAATGAAAGAACTAGTGATTCTCTAGAAGAGGAGATAAATAAAGCAGTGATAAGAAATTTATCTGAAACAGAGTTCAGAGTAATGATGTTAAAAATGCTCAAGAGTATGAAAAAAGATATAGTAACTACGAAAAAAGAATAGTTTGAGATAAAGAATGACATAACACAAATAAAGGACACATTGGAAGGAGTACACAGCAGATTAGGGGAAGCTGAGAATCAAATCAGTGAATTAAAGGACAGTTGAAAATATCACTCAATTAGAGAACCAAAAAGAAAAAAACAATTAAAAAAACAAGAGGACAGCTTAAGGGAGCTGTGGGACAATGTGAAACGTAACAATATTAGAATGATAGGTGTGCCAGAAGAGGCAGAAAGGGAGAAAGGAATAGAGGTGTTTGAAGAAATAATGGTAGAAAACGTCCCTAAACCTGGTAAAGGAAAAAGTCACATAAGTTCAGGAGGCACAGAAAACCCCAAACAAGAAGAACACAAACAGACCCACACCCAGACACATCATAATTAAAATGCCAAAAATTAAAGACAAAGAGAGAATCTTAAAGGCAGCAAGAGAAAAGAAAACTGTTACCTACAAAGGAGTTCCCATAAGGCTGACACCTGATTTCTCATCAGAAACTCTACAGGCCAGAAGGGAATGGCATAAGTACTCAAGGTAATGGAAAGCAAGGAGCTGAGACCAAGATTACCATATCCAGCAAGGCTATCATTCAAAATAGACGGTCAAATAAAGAGCATCCCAGACCAAAAAAAAAAAAGGCTAAAGGAGTTCATCACCACCAAGCCAGCATTACAAGAAATGCTAAAGGGATTGCTGTAAGGGATTGCTGAGAAGAAGAAACAGAGAGAGAAACCTAGCCATGCAGAATTAAAATGGCTATAAATACGTACCTCTCAATAATAAACCTAAATGTAAATGGATTAAATGCTCCAATCAAAAGGTGTAGAGTAGCTGAATGGATACAAAAACGTGACCCAAGTATATGCTGTCTACAAGGGACCTACCTCAAAGCAAAAGACACACACAGGATGAAAGTGAAGGGATGGAAAAAAAATTCCATGCAAATGGAAAAAAAAAAGCTGAAGTAGCAACACTCATATCCGACATAATAGACTTTTAAAAAATCATGCTGCCCTAACCGGTTTGGCTCAGTGGATAGAGTGTCAGCCTGCGGACTGAGGGTCCCAGGTTCGATTCTAGTCAAAGCCATGTACCTTGGTTGCAGACACAACCCCAGTAGGGGGTATGCAGGAGCAGCTGATGGATGTTTCTCGCTCATCAATGTTTCTAACTCTCTATCCCTCACCCTTCCTCTCTGTAAAATAATCAATAAAATATATATTTTTTAAAAACACAAAAAACATCATGTTAAGCGAAATAAGCAAGTTGGAGAAAAGATAAATACCATATGATCTCACTCATTTGTCGAATGTAATGAACAACATAAACTGATGAACTTAAATAGAGCCAGCGGAGGGAAAAATATTCTAAAATATAACAGAAGTAATCCTGTTATTTGCAGATTTTTAATACTTCCTACAACTTTTGTGATATCATTCTATGTTAGTACAGTTTTGGTAGTATTATTATACTTGAGTCCTTTTATTCTTGAAATATTGATGTTTATTGCATGTAATATTATATGTAAGATCATTTTTCTTGAATAACTGGAGTTTATTGCAGGTAACATTATCATGTTTAAAATCGTTTTTCTTGCCAAAAAAAAATCACTCAATCAGAGAATCAAAAAGAAAAAACAATTAAAAAATAGGACTACAGCTTAAGGGAGCTGTGGGACAACATGAACGTAACAATATTAGAATAGCAGGTGTGCCAGAAGAGGCAGAAAGGGATAGAGAAAGTCTTTGAAGAAATAATGGCAGAAAACTTCCCTAACCTGGTAAAGGAAAAAGTCATATAAATTGAGGAGGCAGAGAGAACCCCAAGCAAGAAGAACCAAAACAGGCCCATGCCCAGACACATCATAATTAAAATATATGAACCAGGAGGTCATGGTTCGATTTCTGGTCAGGGCACATGCCTGGTTGTGAGGTCAATTACCAGAAGGGAGCATGCAGGAGGTAGCTGATCAATGATTCTCTCTCATCACTGATATTTCTTATTTTTTTAAAATATATTTTTATTTATTTCAGAGAGGAAGGGAGACGAAGAAATAGATAGAAACATCAATGATGAGAGAGAAATCACTGATTGGCAGCTTCCTACACCCCCCCCCCCCCCCCCGGGGATTGAGCCTGCAACCCAGGCATGTGTCCTTGACCATAATCAAACCCGGGACCCTTGAGTCTGCATGCCGATGCTCTATCCACTGAGCCAAATCAGGTAAGGCTCATTACTGATATTTCTATCTCTCTCCCCCTCTCCCTTCCTCTCTGAAATCAATAAAAAATGTGTTTTTTTAAAAAAACCTCCCCTCCCCAGAACTGTTCTAGACTATAGAGCATAGACATTTTATTTTTGTAAATTTAATACAAAATAAAGTCAAAGGTCAAAGATGTTATAAATGAATTCTTAGAAAAATCAGTACACTTAAACTTTTTAACAAAAATATATACCCTATTAAAAGACTGTTGGAAAACAAGTAATCACTAATTTAAAATTATACATTGAGCCCAGCCGGTGTGGCTCAGTGGTTGTGTGTAGTAGACCCATGAAACAGGAGGTCAGGGCTCATTCGATTCCTGGGGTTGTGGGCTCAATCCCAAGTGGGGGCATGCAGAAGGCAGCCGATGAATGATTATCTCTCCAGATGTTTCTATCTCTCACCACTCTTCCTCTCTGAAATCAATAAAAAAAATTTTTTAAAAGAAAAAGGAGGGGAATGGGAAATCTAGAGTATAAAGTACAAAGTTATGTTCAGAACTATGGAAAGCTTACAGATAAAAAGTGTCACATTTCTGGTCATTATCTTTATTTATGAACAGAACTGGTTGGTATGTTTATATCAACAACTAGAGCCCCAGTGCACGAAGTCATGCACAGGTGGGGACCTTTGGCCTGGTCTGCGATCAGGCCAATAGGAGCCGGCCAGTCAGGGAGGGACTGTGGGAGGGCTCCAGGGCATGTCCCGCCCTCTCGCCTAGTCCTGATGCACTGGACCCCAGCAGCAAGCTAACCTACCAGTCGGAGTGTTTGCCCCCCCCCCTCCCCTCCGGTGGTCAGTGCACATCACAGCAACTGGTCAAGCAGTTGACTGAACAGATGACCAATCAGTCAGACACTTAGCATATTATGCTTTTATTATATAGGATTTATTTTCCTTCTATTTCTATTTGTCCAAATTTAATGTGTTTTCATCATTTGATCATAACTAAAAACCTCGGATTTCCTGAAATAGTATACTCTGTTATAATTACAAAAAACATACTTAATATCTGAAATTTAATAAACCAACACTTTACCTTAAAAAAAGGTACATGCTGGCCAAAGTCACTAAATTTACTTTCACACACAGATGAGCTTAGTCATCACTAATCTAAAAGTTCAGAGCTCATGCGCTTTGCAGTACCACGTCCCTGTCATCTGCTTCAATGTCTGGTACATGTAGGTGCTCAATAAATATTTTCACAGTGAGAGAATGAACATTTCCCTAAGTAAAACAAAATAGTCTAATAGAAGGAGGAACCATACCATTGCAATATTTTCAAATCAAAATAGGTACTAAGTATCAAAAAGCTTAATTGAATTCTAATCCAACACTAGACTTTCTCAGGAATTTTGAGTTTGAAGCCCAGTGATCTATAACATAAGCCTAGAGTCAGTTATAGCAGAAACCAGTGGGAGTGGGACACACTGGTGGGAACAAAAGTCACGTGCGCTACACTTTATGCAGCAATGAGGGCACAGAGGATGGAAGGTCAGGGAGGACCATTTACCTTAATGCCCCTGGAGAGGGAGGGAAGAGAGCAGGAAGGGTACTCCTGGGCCTGGAGACCTCCCTCCTCCTCCTCCTCCTCCTCCACCAGGTCTCACAGGTGGCCCTTTGCCATCTCCACAAGGTCTACCAAACCTATACTATCTGTACCACTGACTTCTGAAACTTTTATTTTTAATTTTAGACCAAAAAAAATTGCAGAATGATCACAAGAGTTCTCTTATCCCTTCTATCTTTTTCCCATTCCCCCTCCATAACTGGAGTAAAATTAGAAAAAATAAGAAATTAACACAGGTACAGTATTACTAACTACACTACAGACTTTGTTAGAAATTCACCAGTTTCCCACTGATGATTTTTACCTGTTCTAGGATCCCATCCAGATCCTCACTGGACTTACTCTTTCTCCTTAATTCCCACCAATCTGAAACTCCATCTCTGTCTTTCACATCCTGGACTCTGTCCTTGATTTGGGTTTTTCCGATATTCTCTCACAATTAGTGATAGCTCTGAATGTTAATCATAGAGTAAAATATATATCATGACTCCAGTTACATAAACAATCAAATACATATAGGAGAGAAGAAAAACCTCTTCCTCAGAATTTATTCAGTTAATGAATGTAGAGGAACGAGGCATACAGCCTACTGCCCTGTGCTAACGCTAGCAGGCCAAGGCCTGAGCAAAAACAAGAGCTTCCTGATCTGAGTGTCTTCCTCAAGACACTTAGTAACTAACCACCAAGAGAAAGACAGTAGGAACCCAGAAGACACCAACCACCTGACCAGGCGAATCTCACCAGGAATAAGGTACAAGGCCATCAGGCACCACCATTGGATAGAGGCAAAGGATACAAAACTTTTATCTTGACAAAAGACTCCTTTTCAACTTAATTATATTCCTCTCAAGAGGAACCTTGCATCGCTCACTACACTAAATATAAAGCCTGTAACACTGACAAAGTATAAAGTACATACTCCTGAAAATAAACACAATGAAGACAAAAGTGCAGTTACATTTTAAATTAACTAGATTAAAAAATAAACACTGATTACAACAAAACATCATACATTTATTTCTGAAAAGCCCCATCTGGAAACTAAGTTTTTTAAAGCAAAGAACTATGAGGAGCTATGTAAAATTCAAGAGAAACGCACTGGCATTAAAAAAAAATTTTATATTAAAAACAGATAATGCTAACTTCCATGTTTATCATTAGCTCAAGCACCTGGTATTTAACACCCTTCTCTGACACAGCTGGATTCTTAAAATGAATCTATAACCAAAACACTAAGTGTGATTTTGGTTTAACAAACTTTTGTTTCAAGAAGGCATCAAGGGTCTGACCTTTTGAAAGTGGCCTTCTATCCAGTACTGTTCTCGGTGATTTTTTTTAAAGGATGTGGGGCTTGTTTCTATCCATTCACCATACTCATGGAGCTTACTCTTAACTTTATATATGTGGGATGCAAAATACTTTGTTCAAGCTTTTCACAATTCTTTCCCCATGGTTCCAGGTCAAGGGGAGACCTTCCTGTTTCCAGCATAGGGGACCTGCCCATATCTTCACAAAGCTGGAGGATGAAGGCCACTGCCTTGAACAGGGCGATGCATTGACACTCATAGGTACTACTCTTTTTATATATATGCTAGAGGCCCGGTGCACAAAAATTTGTACACTAGGGGGGAGAGTGGAGAGGACTGTGCCCTCTCACAGTCCGGGAGCCCTCAAGGGATGTCCCCATCCTCTGCCTGCTGGCACTCGCCTTGGCTGGCCTGGCACCGCCTGCTTGCCGGCGGCAGCCCCGCCCCCCGCCAACTGGTCATTCCATCGTTCAATCAATTTGCATATCACACTTTTATTATATAGGATATATTATTGATTTCAGAGAGAAAGGGAGAGGGAGAGAGAGAGAAATAGAAACATCCATGATGAGTGAGAATCATTGATCAGCTGCCTCCTGCATGCCCCCCACTGGGGATCGAGCCCGCAATCCAAGCATGTGCCTTTGACCGGAATTGAACCCAGGACGCTCCAGTCCGCAGGCCAACACTCTATCCACTGAGCCAAACCAGCCAGGGTGGTACTACTCTTAACTAGCCTCTCATTTGTGAGATTTACAGGACTGCCTTTGGATACGAAGGTCATTTCTGATGGAATCACTGACATCACACATGTGTCTATGTTACTGTTTGTCACAAATTCACCAACATATTTTAAAAAAATTTCCTCTAGTTTATGAGATAGACAGAACATGTCCTCGAGGGCTTGTCTATTCAAGCCCTCATGTTTGTCAAACAACAAAGGGTTATTGCAGTTAAACGTATCGGAGACTCCTCAGTTTGCAGTGAGCAACAGCAACCCCGTCTTCCCTGGTGGACAACCAGCTGCCCCAAATACCTGGCCTAGCTATACGTAGACAAGGCACTTAATTATCAAAAGAACCTTACCGATATGCTCTTGGCTGTCACTTGTCATCACAACTTTTATGCTTTTGGCCACCTGGCAGCTCCAGACTGCAGTCAGATACAATACCACAGATAAACTGACTTTCCAATTGTAATTCCCCTGTCATATGGGGACTTGCTTTCAGGCTGTTTAGGAGACTTTCCTGTTGTTCCCAAAAGTTTAACAGTTTGCCTTTTCGTTTCAATATAAAGCTTGAGTGATGGTTTCTTACTGGAATTTTGCTCATAATGAGATAGCTTCACTCTCTCAGATTTCAAAATCTTCATTACATTTTTGTTTTTGTTTTCTATGAAGTCAGCAAGTTTACAAGACTAAAAGCCCGTTCTAGTGGGTCATTACTTCGTCCTTATTTTATGAAGACAAATGGCAACCATCTATCCTTGGCTCTCTCCCTCCCAGGAGCATGCCCACACCTTCCCTTTCCCGGAGGTGCTTTACCTCTACCTTTCTCCCTCCTAAGCTCCAACGGTCCTTGTTTTGCCTCCGAACTTGCTAAATAAACTTCGTCTTATTAAAGATAAAATTATGCCCGATGGTGTGGCTCAGTGGTTGAGCATCGACCTATGAATCAGGAGGTCTCAGTTCAATTCCCGGTCAGGGCACATGCTGGGATTGCAGGCTGGATTCCCAGAGGGGGTGTGCAGGAGGCAGCCATCAATGATTCTCTCTCATCACTGATGTTTCTATCTCTCTCCCTCTCCCTTTCTCTTTGAAATCAGTAAAAATATAAAATAAATAAATAATCATAACTATCCTTAGTACCTTACTTTATAAGGCAACCTTCACCTTTAGGCTTTCAAAATGATACTGTTTTTCATTAACCCCTAATCCATGTCAGACTCAGAAAAAATAAAGGCAGAGTCATGATCCTAAGTCAAAATTACGAATACCTACACGTGGCGCACACTAGCAAATAGCTGTCACCTTCTGAAAGTGAAAACTTGCCATGCTGCTAATAAAAATGAACAACCAAACCTACAACAACACACAGGAGAGCCAGCATATAGGGATCCACGCTAGCGATACAGACCAGGGCTACACAGAGCCCATGCTGTGCCTGTACACACAGATGCAACCACGGAAGCTGATGATGCCTGCACCTGGCTCACCACAAAGCTCCCCAGTTCACCTCACCATCAACAGGCATCTCAGGGAAATCACAGGTTTCATATCCTAGTTAGGTTTCTACTGACACTGAAATAAATACTACTAAATTTTAAAGATGTTCCTTCATATACCACTAAATCATCACACACAATACTTTGGGACAGACAATGACCTACACTAACGAGGTCAAAGCATGAGTAAACAAGTCAATGAGATCTCCAGGGAGGAGCAAACAGAAATGGAGGTAAGAAATAGAAATCTAGCCCTAACTGGTTTGGCTCAGTGGATAGAGCGTTGGCCTGTGGACTCAAGGGTCTCAGGTTCGATGCCAGTCGGGGGCATGTACCTTGGTTGCGGGGATGTAGCCAGTGGGGAGTGCAGGAGGCAGCTGTATGATGTTTCTTTCTCTCGATGTTTCTAACTCTCTATCCCTATCCCTTCCTCTCTGTAAAAAATCAATAAAATGTATTTTTTAAAAAACAGGAATCTATAGAGAAAAGTGTATTACTCAATAGTGTTGGGCAACTGAGTAGCCTAAACAAATGACGTCGTATACCTAGTCTTCACATCAAAATGGCTTCCTAATGAACCTAAGATTTATATGCAGACACAGCACCATACAATATGGGAAGATAATGTGGGAATAAAATAAATCTCAGAGGAAGAAGACTTTCTAAGAAAGATATCACATATTAAGTCTATGTTACTGTTGTCATTAAGTTATTTAAGCTCTTAAGTCACTTAAGAATGATGAATTTGACCACATAAAATTAAAACTTTCTGCACAGAAAAATATCATAACCAAGGTTTAAAAAAGTGACAAAGTGGTAATAAATATTTGTAACACTGCAAAATGAACATTTGTAAAAGCTCAATAATAATTTTAAAAGATTAACAATCAAATAGGAAAATTAGCAAAAGTTATAAATAGTATATAGGAAATAAACAAAAATATCATTTAAACATAGGAAATTAATTTTACTCATTTTTGGAAAAAATGCCATAACACAGTGAAATTGGCTTTTTCACCTATGTAATCGGCAAACGACACCTCAGGACAGGCTGTGAGGTGCAGACAGAGGACAGCAGCTACGTCCATGCACTGACATAACCCTTAACGGGCGATCTGGAAATATCTACAAAAATTCAAAATGTACACAGCCATTGACCTGCACTTTTAGAAATCCAAACTCACATATGATAGACACATGACAAGGATATCCACTGCAATGCTGTTTAAATTAGCAAAACACTGAAACCATCTAAATGGCCATCAAAGACATGACAACTAAATAAGCTGAGACATTCATTCTTTACATGGAGTGTCACGCAGCTCCTTATGAGAATGCAGCGCAGATGTGTATGGACCTGGAACTATCTCCAGGGGAAGGCAAGAACATGCTCCATCATGTGTTTAAACCAGAGGAGTGGACACCCTTAGTGAGTCTATGTGCAGAAAACAGCTCTGTGAGGACAGTGAATCTGGTAACAGTCCGACTAAAGAGGACTGGGTTAGGGGATCCTAGTAGGAGCGAAAGGCAGGGCGACTTTTATTATTGTACTTGAATCTGTATTTTCTACTGCTTGAATTATTACCCATGTACATGTAATACTTTCTCACTTTTTTAAAAAATATATTTTATTGATTTTTTTTCAGAGAGGAAGGGAGAGAGAAACATCGATCAGCTGCCTCCTGCACATCTCCTACTGGGGATGTGCCCGCAACCCAGGTACATGCCCTTCACCAGAATCGAACCTGGGACCTTTCAGTCCGCAGGCCGACGCTCTATCCACCGAGCCAAACCGGTTTCGGCAACTTTCTCACTTTTTAGAACATAAAACTAATGAAGCTATATGAAAACATAATTTTAAAAAAATCTCAATATAACCAAGAATTTATGTTCTCTCTATATAAAAACCTAATATGAAAATAGACTGAACAGCGGAGCAATTGAACAACTGGTCACTATGACGTGCACTGACCACCAGGGGGCATGCAAGGGACATGGCGGGCGTCGGCAACAGGCCAAAGAGTGCGGAACATAGTGGGCCTTGACTGTGGCGGGATGGTGGAGCAGGTGATCAGGGGAGCCAGACCAAGGCAGGGCACCATTCGCTGTCACGGGGCAAGACTCTGGTGATTACTAAAAATTCTTTGCTTCCGTGCACCAGTCTCACAGGGTGCTCGCACCCGCTGCCAGCGCCGGCCCCGCTCACACCCACTGCTCGCACCCACTGCTGGCACCCAGCGCCGGCCCTGATCGCTCAGCACTGTCAGTGGGCGCAAGCAGCAGCTGCCAGCCCCGATTGCCCCTGAGGGCTTCTCACCTCCCCCTGCTCCTGAGGGGCAATCGGGGCAGCAGCCACCTCTCGCACCCACTGCCAGTGACAGCCCCACTCGCACCCGCTGCTGGTGCCGGCCCCAATTACTCCGCACCATCAGCAGGTGCGAGCGGGGCTGATGCCGTCAGCGCGTGGGAGCGACAGTGGCAGGGGTGGGGCTGCCAGCAAACAGGACCAAGGGCCGAGACGGAAGGGGCCAAGCAGGGGTGCAGAGGCTGCCACCACAGCCTCATGGCCCACAGTTCCTTTCAAGGTGCATGAATTCGTACACTGGGCCACTAGTAAGTTCATAAATGAGTGGCTCGGAGGAAAAGAACAATAGGTGTCAGCAACAAGCACATTTAGATTTTGTTAAGTTTTTTTGTTTCAAATTATTACACTTATATTTGAAAACATCTTTTACCTTTTAAGTTCTACAGGCCTAGAAAAGTTAGGGGTTCCTAGGAACAGTTAGAGACCACTTTCAGAAAGTGTTTTGGATGACTAAGCCTATTGTTCTCAGAGCACCCTCATCACTTCCCATGCTAATCTCTCACCTCCACAGTTGTGGCTCTAAACCTATTTATTCATCAATATGTAAATAACAGTAAATGACAGCATACGTCTCTATTTGATAGTTGAGATTTAGACCCATTATCTTACCTCCTCTGAAAATTAAATATGATCAAACTTCACTAACAGAGATATTCTTATATGGGGAAAAAATGCTTTCTTCATGCAAATAAACTTAGTGGTAACAAAAAGAAGTTTTTAGAAAAGTCAGTCATATGTAGTTTAAATTAGATAGGAAGATTAGATTTCATTAACCATCAGAATAAAAAAAATTATGGTAAAAAATGAGTATATATTGAAGTAAATTTATATAACATGACAATTTCCATAAAATCAAATGCTCAAATTAACTGCTAACCATTTATAAAAAAAGAACTGTAGCATGTTTATTGATATCTTGATTTAAAATAAAACAGCTATGAGGTTTCCACTGTTTCATCTATTTGGGTTGTCATTAGCAATTTCCTCCACTTAACAATGTAAACAAATGATCAGTTTACATCTGCTTCAAGTTAGTATTTCCCACTCTCAAGCACTGACATGACACTAAAAGTTCTACACAATTCAGCTGAAACCGGTTTGGCTCAGTGGATAGAGCATCGGCCTGCGGACTGAAAGGTCCCAGGTTCAATTCCGGTCAAGGGCATGTACCTGGGTTGCGGGCACATCCCCAGTGGGGGATGTGCAGGAGGCGGCTGGTCGATGTTTCTCTCTCATCGATGTTTCTAACTCTCTATCTCTCTCCCTTCCTCTCTGTAAAAAATCAATAAAATATATTTTAAAAAAAATAAAAATAAAATAAATAAAAGTTCTACACAATTCAAAGAATATTTAAGTAAAACCCTTTCTTTTGAGTTAATTACAGTGGGAGTAGAGGTAAGATGGAGGATGTGCAGGTAAACGGCAGAGGACTTTCAGGGTGAGGAGCTCCTCTGTCTGATACTGTAGCACTGGACACACATCACTATACATTCATCAAAACCCACAGAAAGTACAGCACAAACAGGGAGCCTAATGTATCAATATTGGCTCACTAACTGTAACAAATGAACCACACCATTCAAGATGCTAATCACAGGAGAAATGTAGGTGGAGGGAAGGGGGAATGAAGAACTCTGTTTCATCTGCTTGATTTTCTGTACACTTAAGAAAGCTCTAAAAAATGAAGTCTATTAATTTCTTTTAAAATATTAAAGAAGTATTAATTCTACTGCCACGTACACCTCAACTATCTGGAAAGTTGGAAGGAATTTACTTTCCTTCCTATCTATAAACTCTCCTGTGTCCACATCCATTTCTTTCCTTTAAATCTAAAAATATGACCCTCTTCTTCTCCCTGGATTCTTCGCACTGTTGCTTCCACCAGGCCCCGACAGCCTGAAACCCCCAGAGTCAACGGAACGCAGTGAATACTAAGTCCATGCACATCCTTCCACCTGCTGGGATACCCCTTCCTGTCCCTGACCTATCCCAATCCCACTCGTCCTTCAAGGCTAAGCCCCTGCCCGGCAGGCATGGCTCAATTGTTGAGTGCTATGAACCAGGAGGTCACATGATTGATTCCCAGTCAGGACATTTGCCCAGGTTGTGGGCTCGATCCCATGTGGGGTGTGCATCATTAATGTTTCTATCTTCTCTCCCTCTCCCTTCCTCTATATTAAAAAAAAAAAAGAAAGAAAGAAAAAGAAAAAAAAAGACTAAGCCCCAACCAACTCTATCCTTTCCTAGACCAGTCCCAAGGGAGACTCAGATGTTGTAACTACTCTCTATCGTAATTTCATCTTTACCTGTTTAAGGCTTATATTCCTAACAACATTATAATGAGGGCACATCCCTAGCCGATTTGGCTCAGTAGATAGAACGTCGGCCTGCGGAGTGAAGGGTCCCTGGTTTGATTCCGATCAACAGCACCTGCCCAGGTTGCAGGCTAGATCCTCAGGAGGGGGCGTGCAGGAGGCACCCGATCGATGATTCTCTCTCATCATTGATGTTTCTACCTCTCTCTCCCTCTCGCTTCCTTTCTGAAGTCAGTAAAAGATAAAATCCTATATAATAAAGAGCTAATATGCAAATGGTCATCATGCCCTCACGGTGTAATGGCTCAGACACTCAACACTGGGGAGAGAGGAATGGGGACCAGCCAGGCACAAATGAGCTCACGAGAGAGGAAAAGGGACCAGCCTGGCTGTGGCTTGGGAGAGGGACAAGCTGCATGCCCCTCAGTCCCGGGCGCCAGTGGCTGGGGCTGTGGCCCAGGAGAGGGACAAGGTGCCCGCCCTGTGGTCCTGAGTGCCAGCACCTGCGCCTGCGGCCTGGGAGAGGGACAAGTCACCCACTCTGCGGTCCCAGGCGCCTGCGGCTGCAGCCCAGACAAAGCCACCTGCCCACGGTCCCCTGAGGCTGCAGCTGGCCCAGGCGAAGCCGGCCTGGGTCCTGGGTGCCTGCGGCCAGCCAGAGGGAGGGAAGCCTGGGTCCCAAGTGCCTGCGACCAGCCGGAGGAGGGAATCCTGGGTCATGGGTGTGGGGCAAGACAGAGGTGGTTAGGGGTGATCAGGCCAGCAGGGGAGCAGTTAGGAGTGATCAGGCAGGCAGGCAGAGGGGTTAGAGGCGATCAGGCAGGCGAGCAGTTAGGAGCCAGCAGTCCCAGATTGGAGAGGGTCAGGCCGGGCTGAGGGACTCCTCCCGCCCCCGCCCATGTATGAATTTTGTGCACCGGGCCTCTAGTAAAATAATAATGAGGGCACAATGTTTCCTTACAGTTTCAGATCCTACACAGAGCCCTCAGAAATAACCACTAAAAATGCTCATTTATATTGGGGGAGGAGAAGTATGTATTTATTCAAAACGTTTCCCACTAAGCTCAAGAAAAAAGGGACGATGTCAACTAATTTAACAGAAAGATCATTATAGCTTTTGTCTTTTAGGTAAGGGTTAGGCCGTAATTCAGCTAAAGAGAATTAAGGAGAATAAGCATGTGTAGGTAGGTGTTCAATATAAGGAAGCAAAATCAAAACTACAATGAAACTACATCCCCACCAGAATTGCCAAAATTAAAGGGACTGACAGTACTGTTAGTAAGAGGTGGAGGCACTGACTCCCTCACCCGGCAGGTGTGGCCCGAAAGGGAAAGTGGAGTGTGCTCAGGGTGAAGCCGGCATCTCAGTGCGTCCCCCCGAAGAGAAGACCCACACACAAGTGCCTGTAAAGAAGAATGGTCACCTGGCAGTGTGCTCAGTGGTTAGAGTGTCGGCCAGCGCACGCAAGTATCACAGGTTGGATTTGGAGTCAAGGGCACGTACCTGGGTTGCAGATTTGATCCTGCCCTGGTAGGCACTCATGCGGAGGCAACCAACTGATGTGTCTCTCTCACATCGGTTTTTCTCTTTCTCTCTCCTCACCACCCCCTGCTCCCTCCCACTTTCTAAAAAGCAATGGAAAAAATATCCTCCAGTGAGGATTAAAAAAAAAGAGTGGATCCACTGTGTCACACAACGGGATAAAACCAGATGGGTGATTCCACCTCTCAGAACTCGGAATGTGCCAAAGACGCCAGAGCCAACAAAATGGCAAACTGTATGAGACTCCATTCACAGGTCATTCAACAGGGAAAACTTACCTGTGGTAACAGAGGTGGGAAGACAGTTATCGCTGGGGAAACGCGGGGGGGGGGGGGGGGGGGGCAGGAGGGAGCCTGGGAACGCTGGGAGGAGGGGTGGCCACGCCGCTGCGTTCACAGGTGAAATCCTTCAAGCTGAACCTACTCGTTCGGATTCCTCCAGGAGCCAGTGCACCCTCCCCTGCACCGCAGGCCACTGCTGCCTCCTGGGTGGGGGGGGGGGGGGGGGGGCTGGCACCTCCCCCAGGGCAGCCTGCTGCAGTGACTGACTAACAGGGGTGTACAAGGCGCCAGCCTTGCTGCGAGTTCTGTCCACACCTGCCCTCTCCCCAGCCCGCCTCAGGCCCACACGGAGGGGCAGGTTGCGACCCTGAGTGACGTCAGCTCCACGCCTCCGTCAAAAGTAGTAGAAAATGGCAATTGTGTGCACAGCTAAAAAGCGAGACCTGCCACTCCTCTCCTGGGAGCAGAGGGTTGCCTGGTGGTAACACCCGGCCAGGCCGAGCGGGTGTGCCAGGGCGCCTGTCCCCGGCCCACGCGAGCAGGGCGCGGGCTCGGGCGCGGGGCCTGTGCTGGCTTCCTGTCCACCCTGGTTCTCAACGATTATAAGAACCGTAGCAGAAAAGCCCTAGATTCTCTCCAGAAATACGCTTCCGGGGGCTGGAAAAGCATAACTCCACAGGCTCGCCCCAGCCATGGGCGCGACCAACACGGCCTGTGCAGTCCCTCGGCGAAGGCCCCCCGCGCGCGGCGCCGGAGGAGGGCTGCCCCGGGGGGAAGGCTGCCCCGGAGGAGGGAGGGCTGCGGGGGGCGGGGGGGGGAGGGCTGCCCGGGGGGAGGGCTGCCCCGGGGGGAGGGAGGGCTGCCGGAGGCCGGGGCGACACAGTAGCGCGGCCGGTTCCGGAGAAGAAACACTGTGTCCTTCGCTACGGACAGAGGAGGCTGCGCCTCCCGCCTCCCGCCTCCCTGCGCGGGCTGGAGCTGGGCGAGCGGTGACCGCGGCCCGCACACCTGCTGGGGCGGCGGGCGGTGACACAGCACCCGACCCTCGGTTCCCGCCCCCGGAGGCCCGGACGCCGCGGCACCGGTCGCGCTTACCTTCCTGCTCGCGCCTCCGAGGGACACTTTGGGCCTCGTTTTAAAATCCCCTTCAAAGCTGAACATCTTTACAGCCTAGCCCATCGGGGAGCGGCCCGGGCCTGAAAGCGACGGCCAGGCGGGCGGCGGGGAGCGCCGGGAGGGTCCCGGCGGGGAGGACGGCCGCGCCGGGGAGCGCCCTCGAGCCCACCCTGTGCTCTGCCCGCCGGGCCGGTCCTCGCGTGGGGGGCGGCGACACGGAGGGGGCTCCGCCTCACTCCCCCTCATCCACGCCTCCCGCTGCTCCGGCCCCGGCCGAGGGCGCCGCAGGGAAGCAGACCCGCGCTCGCGCCCGGAGCAGCGGCCGGGAGGAAAGATGGCCGCGGGTCGCTGCCGCCGTGCGCGCGCCCGCCATTGACGCCGCGGCGCCCTCCGACGCCCCGCCAGCGTGCGCGCGCCCGCCGTGGACGGCGCGTCAGAGGGTGGGAACCTGACGCCGTGACCTGGTTTGGACCCAGGCGCGTAGATCGGGGGCGTGGCCTAGCTCGTGGGCGGGACCAGGGGCGTGGCGCGGTGGTGGGCGGGGCCTGGGTCATGGACGCTTTGGCCTCTGAGTTGGACTTACCTGTCAGTTGTGCACCTTTTAGGGAAGCAGGCTGGGAGGTCTCCATAAGATGCCAAACGACCCATCTGAGAAAAAAGGATCAGATACTTAGTGCCTGTAGGGAGTGCGTACCTATCCCATCATGACCTGGCTAGCCTCTGTAACGTAGTCTTGTACATACACACACACACATATCACATGCACACACATATACAGAAATGTATATCAAGTACACACATATGCATAAATATACATGTCACGTGCACGTGCATTATAAATATATAATGGACACATATATACATATATTATACAAATAGATATCACATAATTCACACAAATGTATGTAATAGACACATGCATATATATTATATACACATGACTGAAACCGAAATATATTTTTAAAATGTTTATTGTTGAGATTACAGAAATCCCCCCCCACAAGTGCTCCCCTCCACCCAGTACCTGCCCACCCCAGGCCTTCACCACCCTATTGTCTGTGTCCATAGGTTATGCATATATGCATATACCGCAAGTTCTTTGGTTAGTCTCTCCCAGCCCCTTCTCTCCCCTTTCCTCTGAGATTCGTCACTCTGCTCCATGTTTCTTGCCTCTTGTTCTATTTTATTCATCTGTTTACTTTGTTCATTAGATTCCTTGTTTGTTTATTTTGATTTTAAGATTCAATTGTTGATAGGTATGTATTTATTGTCATTTTATTGTTCATATTCTCCTTCTTCTTCTTCTTCTTCTTCTTCTTCTTCTTCTTCTTCACCCTTCAACATTTCATTTGTTCTAAATACTGGTTTAGCTTTTTCTTGTCTGTGAAGCTCTTTATCTGACCTTCAATTCTAAATGAGAGCTTTGCCGGGTAGAGTCATCTTGGTTGTAGGTCCTTGCTATTCATTAATTTGAATATTTTCTGCTACTCCTTCCTGGCCTGCAGTTTCTGTTGAGAATTTAGCTGGCAGTCACATGGCTCTCCCTTGCAGGTAACTAACTGCTTTTCTCTTGCTGCTTCTAAGATGCTCTCTTTGTCTTTAACCCTTGGCATTTTAATTATGATGTATCTTGGTGTGGGCCTCTTTGGGTTCGTCATTTTGTTTTGTTTTTATTTCAGAGAGGAAAGGAGGGTGAGAGAGAGGAAAGAAAAAACAGCAATGATGAGAGAGAATCATTGACTGGCTGCCTTTTGCACACACCTCCCCCCCCCCCACTGGGAATCGAACCCACAACCCGGGCATGTACCCTTGACCAGAATCGAGCCTGGGACGCTTCAGTCCACAGGCCGACGCTCTATCCACTGAGCCAAAGTGGCCAGGGAGGTTCATCTTGTTTGGGACTCTGTGCTTCCTGGCCTTATTTGTAAGTCTATTTCTTTCACCAGGTAGGGGAAGTTTTCTGTCATTATTTCTTCAAATAGGTTTTCAATGTCTTGTTCTTTATCTTTGCCTTCTGGCAACTCTATGATGTGAATGTTGGTATGCTTGAAGTTGTCCCAGAGGCTCCTTACACTATCTTCATATTTTGGGATTCTTTTTTTTTTTTTCTCTCTCCTAATTGGGCGTGTTTTTTTGCTTTCTTATATTTCAAATTGATGATTTGATTCTTGGTGTCCTCTACTCTACTGTTGATTCCCTGTAAATTATCCTTCGTTTCTGACTGGTCCTTTTTCATGTCTTTGATGTTCTCCCTAAGATCCTTAAAAGTCTCACTAAGTCCCTTGAAGCTCTTATTAAGTTCCTTGAGCATCCTTATAACCATTGTTTTGAACTCTGTATCTAGTAGTTTGCTTGCTTCCATTTCATCTAGTTACTTTTCTGGAGATTTCTCATGTTCTTTCATTTGTGACATGTTTCTTTTTGTCTCTGCATTTTGGCTGCTTCCCTGTGTTGGTTTCTGTGTATTAGGTAGAGGTGCTATGTCTCCTGGAATTGGTAGAGTGGCCTTGTGTATTAGGTGTCCTGTAGGGCCCACTGGCTCAGTACCCCGTCACCTGAGCTGGGCACTCTGGGTGGGCCCCTGTGTGAGTGTGTGGACAGTCTTGTAGTTGAGCCCTGATTGCTGGTGACATCACTGGGAGGAATTGACCTCCAGGCCAATTGGCTGTGAGGACCAGCTGCAGCTACAGTGGAAGAGCTGCTGTGCAGGAGACACCCCTATGGATCAGGACTTGCTTCAGTGGGGCTTTCATGCTCACTAAGTCTGTCCCTTGAGTGTGTTGCTCGTGGATGTGTAGAGCTATAATCTGGCATGGTGTAAAGCTGACCACTGGGTGCACTGGCTCTGGGGTCTCCCAGGAAGTGCAAAGTCAACCACTGACTGTAACCTGCCTGGGGTCACCTGGCACAAGCTACAGAGTGATGTGCAGATGGCTGCTACTTGTGTTGGGCTTGGAGGTGCTCAGGAGAGGCCAAGCTGTGAACCAAGGCAGGCTGCTGCTAGTGTTGGGCTTGAGGCCACTTATCCAGAGGTATGGGACATGCTGAGTGCAGCTGCTACTTGTTTGAGAGATTTTAGGAAAGTCTGAAGTGTGAGCCATGACAGGCCACTCATATGGAAAAGCCACTGCAAACAGTTTGGGTGGGCTGCAAATTGGGTGAGGAGGTGTCTCAGGGAATCACCAGAGCAGAGTGAACAGTGAGGGCCAGGTTGATGGAGACTCAGATATGGTGCCTGCCAGTTGGCTCTGTGACTCTGTGATGGGGAAGGTCTCAGCACAAGAACAATGACCTCTGCGAGAACCCTTGTCTAGGAGAAAGCAGCCCCTCCAAGTTCTTGCCCTGATGTCAGACAATTTAGTTCCTTCCTATATGTTTCTGGATCCTTTCAAGCTATTGCCCCAGCACTGGAGCTCAGAGGAAGGGAGTCTAGGTAGTAGTAAGTCCGTGCACCAGCCCTTTCAGAGGAACTGCCTGCGTTTCCAGCAGCCTCTGTGCTACTCAGCCACAATCCCTGGTTTTTACAGCCCAAAGTTACAGGGTCTTCTCTTCCAGTACTGGAACCCTGGGCTGAGGGGTCTTGTGTGGGGCTGAGACCCCTTGCTCCTCATGGGAGGCCTCTGCAGCCAAGATATCCCTCCTGATTCAAAACACACCACATGTGGGTGTCCAACCAGCCTGTTCTGCACCTCTGCCCCTCCTACCAATCTCAGTGCACTGTCTTCTTTACTTCTCTAGTTGTAGGTCTTCCATTCAGCCAGTTTTCAGGTGGTTCTGAATGATGGTTGTTCTGTATTTTAGTTGTAATTTTTATGTGATTATGGGAGGATGCAAGTACTGTGTTTACCTCTCTGAAGCCAAAATTTTAAACACTAATATATATCATTACTCTGTGGGATGCACTGATGTTTTGTTTTTATGATTTCACAATCCACTAATGGATTTCAATCCCAGAAAAATCCTGCCCCCCCCCCCACACAATGTGTGTGTGTGTACTAGCATATCCTATCTAATAAAAGAGAAACATGGTAATTAGCCGTACCTCCGCTACCCTTCCCATCAGCTAATCAGGGCAATATGCAAATTAACTGCCAGCCAAGATGGCGGCCAGCAGCCAGGCAGCTTGAAGCGAACATGAGGCTTGCTTGCTTCAGTGACGGAGGACTCCAACGTTCCCTGCCTGCTGCTGCCGGCCTCTGAGCTTGCAGTTTGAAAGATTGTTACAAATATAGAAGCTAAACAAACTCCAGAAACCTGCTTTCAGCCAGCCGGGATCTCAAAGCTGGAGTTGAAACAGTGTTTCAATTATAGAACCCAAACAAACCAGATACCTGCTTTCAGCAGCCGAAGCCTCAGAGCTGGAGCCAAGCCTAAGAGCTAAAGCTGGCCCAGAATTTAAAAAAAAAGAAAGAAAAAAGGAGAGGTTGGGAGCTTCAGTCACCAGCCAGCCTGAAAACAGCCCTCAGCCCCTCACCCAGACTGGCCAGGAACCCCAGTGGGGACCCCCACCCTGAAGGGGGTGTGACCAGCTGCAAACAGCCATCAGCCCCTCATCCAGGCTGGCCAGGCATCCAAGCAGGACCCCCACCCTGATCCAGGACACCCTTCAGGGCAAACCAGCCGGCCCCCACCCATGCACCAGGCCTCTATTCTATATAGTAAAAGGGTAATATGCCTCCAAGCACCGGGATCAGCGTGACAGGGGGCAGCGCCCAAACCCCCTGATCGCCCTGCGGCTCTGTGTGTGACAGAGGGCAGGGCCACAACCTCCCTATCCGCCCTGCTCTGTTCGTGACAGGGGAAGGCGCCCCAACCCCCTGATCAGCCCTGCTCTGTGCCTGATAGGGGTGAGCTCCCCAACCCCCTGATTGCCCTGTGGCTCTGTGTGTGACAGGGTGCGGCGCCCCAACACCCCGCCCCCCCCCACGGGCCCTGCTCTGTGTGTGACGGGGTAGAGCCATAACCTCCCCATCGGCCCCACCCTGAGTGTGATAGGATGCAGTGCCCCAACCCCCTGATCGGCCCTGCTCTGTGTGCGACAGGGGGCGGTGCCCCAACTCCCCTATCGGCCCTACTCTGTGAGTGACGGGGGGAGCTCCTCAACCCCCTGATCAGCCCTGCTCTATGCGTGACAGGGGGGGAGCTCCCCAACCCCCTGATGGGCCCTGCTCTGTGAGTGACAGGGGGCAGCGCCCCAACCCCCTGATGGGCCCTGCTCTGTGCGTGACAGGGGGCGGCGCCCCAACTCCCCAATCAGCCCTGCTCTGAGCCATACCAGAGGCTGCACCTAGGGATTGGGCCTGCCCTCTGCCACCCGGGAGCAGGCCTAAGCCAGCAGGTCATTATCTCCCGAGGGGTCCCAGACTGCGAGAGGGCACAGGCCAGGCTGAGGGACCCCCTCTTCCCCCCCACCCGAGTGCACAAATTTTTGTGCACCGGGCCTCTAGTATATATATACACACAATATAGTGTATATTTTATTATAAGTCAGGATCAAAAAACTTTGAAAACCACTGGTTTATTGTGCTGTTTCCATTACCATACATCTACTCTAAAATGTCAAGAAAGCCTTGATTCATCAAAAATGTTCAAATATTACCAATCTTGAAATCTTATAGATTTTTTAGAAATATGTTTTTATTGATTTCAGAGAGAGGAAGGGAGAGGGAGAGAGACAGAAACATTGACGAGGGAGAAACATTGATTGGCTGCTTCCTAGATGCCCTCTACTGGGGATCAAACCTGCAACCTGGGCGTGTGGCCCTGACTGGGAAGCGAACCAGGTACATGAGACGATGCTCAACCAACTTAGCCACACCAGTCAAACAAAATCTTGCAGATTTTGTAAATAAAATGTCATGCTTTTTTAACCTGTCATATGGGCAAAGATTTAACTTACTGTATTGGTAATATCCATTATGTACTCTAGTAACTGGTTCTGCTCTGAGGTCTTAGATTTTGCCTCAAATAAATTCTTCTGAGATCTAGACCAGGAGTGAGGCGCGGGGAAGCCCCATGGACTGGACCGCCAAGCCCAGCTCTTCATGTCAGCCATGCTGGTATGGCGGCGTGGGGTCTCCACTGCTGGGGTGCTGTTCCTGCTGGCTAGGAACGTGGGCGGGGCCGCAGGGCTGTTTCCTGGGCCTCTGTCCTTGCGTCTGCTCTGTGGGTGAGCATCCCACTCTCACCGCAGGCCATTTTGCTTGGCACTCACTCCACTGGAGAACTAATAACCTGCCCGCAAGCTGGAGGGAAGACTGGCTTATCCAAAAAGTGTGTTCTCTAGCATGATTCCTACGGAAAGATTTCCAGGGATTTTAAAAACATTTTAATAGAAAATTTCAAACCGAATAATTCAGAAAGAGTAGTGTGACCTCGCTTCAACGGCCAATTCTGAGTAATGTATACACCACCCATTCTTCCTATTCCTTTGCTGCAAATGAATCTAACGTAAAATATGAAATATATTCTTATTGTTTTTGGAAGCTTGTGAGACCTTCTCAATTTATCTGAAGATTCTAGCTGAAATCAGGAATTGCTTCAGAAGTTCCTTGCTGCCCTGGCCGGTGTGGTTCAGTGGATAGAGCATCGGAAGGGTCCTGGGTTCGATTCCGGTCAAGGGCATGTGCCTTGGTTGCGGGCACATCCCCAGTAAGGGGTGTGCAGGAGGCAGCTGATCGATGTTTCTAACTCTCTATCCCTATCCCTTCCTCTCTGTAAAAAATCAATAAAATATATTTAAAGGGGAAAAAAGAAGTTCCTTGTAACATGCAGGAGCGAAAGAAAAGAGCTACTTCCAACAGGAAACCATTTATTAATTTTCTTCTTTCTTACTCTCGTCTTAGTTACCTCACAATTCAAACATTTGGTAAGAATTGGTTGTATTCTTACTGTAAGAATTTGTTTAGAATAGTAATGCATGTTAACTTTTAAGAAAAATCAAAACAATACCAGCATAGCAAAGTATGAGACACTCTATCAGCCCTATATAATCAATCTAATCTATCTATCATCTGTCTATCTGTCATATATATCACCTATATGTCCAGCTATTTATCACCTATGTATCATCTATCATCTGTCTATCTACCTATAATCTATCATCTATTTTGTATCTATCTATATCTATCATCTATCAACTACTTATCATCTATCTATAATCTATCGATCACCTATCTATCAATCACTTATCTATCTTAGTTTTCTGTCACTGTTGCAACAAATTACCACAAACTCAGTGGCTTAAACCACAGAGATCTATCACCTTCAGGTTGTGGCACTCGGAAGCCTCATGAGGCTATAGTGAGGGTGAGTGCTGAGCTGTGCTCCTAGGAAGAAGGTGCCGGTTCTGACTCAGAAAGCAGGTCCTCACCAGACACCGGACCTGCCTGCACTCAGCTCCCAGCCCCCAGAGCTGCTGGTCATTGCCCCCAGTTTGTGGTGTCTGTTAGAGCAGCCCCAACTTGGAGACAATGAAATTTCCTTTTCTAAAAGAAATTCAGCATTCAAATGATACATACAGAAAGTGTATTAAACATTTATCTACATTTTAAAGAACAATGCCAGCTCACGCCCCCTGGAAAGACACAGGCTGAGAAACAATGTTGCCAGCACCCGAGCGGCTCCCTCCAAGACCTTTCTGGTCATGACGAATGGCCCCAGCCCTCCCAACTGTGTGATGTTGGGCAAGTCATTTAACTTCCTCCACTCCATCCGCCACGCAGGCAGAACGCCTCCCTGGGCTGAGGCCTAGGCCTGTCCCTATGGCCCTGGAGATCGGCATTTTGGGGATACAGACGTATTGAATAAGCCTGCTTGTTTTAGACTGCATTAGCACTGAACATCTGTCCTTGAAGGGCATTTTGCTAAGTTCATAGGCCACAAAAAAAGTTCAACAATGAGCACTATGAAAGAAAACAAGTACTGAAAATAGGCTGTTAACATTCTGCTGGTACTATGTTTATGCATCACCATCATCCTGGTTTTAATTATTTTAAAAGGTTAGACAATTAAGAGTGGGTTTGGCCGCCAGTCAGTGTATGGGAAGCAGGAGGCCAAACCGCAAATGTCCCGGATCTCCGGGGACTTCCACGAGCTGCCCTCCGTCAAGGGCAGTCCTCGGCGCACAGGCTCCCAAACGCCATCGCCAGCGCCCTGGCTCTGGAAGGACAGACTCACACTCTGCTCAAAGCCACCCAACAGCGTAGTGCGGGAGGGTGCGTGCCGAGGCACTCACAGCTCCTGCTTCCCGGGCGCCCCTTTCTGTTCGGCCAACGCCGTACACTGCAGTCTTTGCTTCCTTCTCACAGCGAACCTATCAGGTAAATATATTTATCCTCCACTTTTTTTTTAAGCCTCACCTGAAGATATGTTTTTACTGATTTTTTTAGAGACAGAGGAAGGGAGAGAGAGAAAAACATTGGTGCGAGAGAGAAACATCAGTGCATTGCCTCCCGTACCACCCTGAACGGGGATCAAACCTGCAAACTGGGTATGTGCCGAGATCGGGAATTGGACCTGCAACCTTTTGGTGCACAGGACCATGCTCCAACCAACTGAGCCACCCAGCCAGGGCCATCCTCTGCATTTTTATTGATTTCAGAGAGGAAGAGAGAGGGAGAGGGAGAGAGAGAGAGAGAAACATCCACGATGACAGAGCATCACTGATTGGCTCCCTCCTGCACGCCCCCACTGGGGATTGAACCCGCAACTGGGGCATGTGCTCTGACTGGGAATCAAACCATGGCCCCTGGTTCAACCCCTGAGCCACGCTAGCCAGGCTGTCCTCTGCGTTTTACAAATGCAGAGACTGGAGCCGAGAGAGCAGGTGAACGGGTATGACAGCCAGGACCCAAACCCAGGGGTCTGTGTAACCAAGCCCCGAGTTTCCCTCCTAAGAACCGTTGCTTCTTGATCGACAGCCGGCCAGGGTTTAACTTCTGGCGATGTGGGTGAGGCTTTGCTTCAAATATGTGTAGCTCAGTGGTTAGAGCATTGCCCTGTGCACGGAAGGGTGGAGGGTTTGGTTCCCAGTCAGGGGCACACACCTGAATTGTGGGTTCTCTCCCCGCCCCCTGTTGGAGTGAGTGCAGGAGGCAACCAGTTGATGTGAGACCTCTCTCTCTCTCTCTCTCTCTCTCTCTCTCTCTCTCTCTCTCAGAAGCAATGGAAAAAAATATCCTCAGGTGAGGATTAACAAAAGCAACAAAGATATGGCCAAATGTGCCATATTCTGAGGACAGCCTTTCCTCTCAAGACACAGCCCAGGCCTGGGATGAAGCCGGTCCCTCTGTCACAGCAGCGTCCTCCGCAGAAAAGGGGGCGCGCCCGCGGGGTCACCCTCCTCTCCATTGTTGGGGAGGCAGCTCCTTCTCTGTCCCAGCAACCCGTCTGCAGGGTGACAGGGACTTGGCTGAGAACCAGGGAAGGGAGTTGCTTAGACTCGCCCTGGCTTCGCATTTCAGGGGAGACGGTGTCCTGGAAACCCGCGCCTGCTGTGAATGGCTGGCCCCCTGCTGGTGGGACCTGGGCGTCCTTCCCGCTTGAGTGGCACCGCGCTGGGGCCCACCACCAAGCTGCCCGGCACCCTGCCTTCCCCGTCCACCCAGCCTGGCCCGTGGCCCAGGATGGTGAGCCTGGTTACCTCAGTTCCCTCTCCACACCCCCCCCAGGGCCCCCTTTCAGGGCGCTGAGCCTGCCTCGCCTTTCTGCCCCTCGCAACATGGAAGAAACGCTCTTGACTGGCGAACACGGCAAGCCCGGAGCTTACTCAATGGACCCAACACATCTCACCTAGCAGACGGCTAGCACACAGCTAGTAGACAGCTGGTAGACAACTAATAAACAATTACTAGACCTCTGGGAGCTAGTAAACAACTGGTAGACAGCTAGTAGACAAGCGTCTCCTTCAAAATAAGGGATTCTGTCCTAACTTCTACCTGCTGTTATAATCTAACTTAAAAGCAAGGGGATTCCCAGTGGCAAACGATGGCTATTACAGCCCGTCTCACACAACAGAGTCAGGGCAAGGCCCCGCCCCGCCCGCTGCTCCCCTTGCGCATTAGATGTGGCGAGTGGGGTTATGATTACATTTTTCTGGAGGGAATGTGCTTACTTGGAAATATTTTATGTATTTTTGAGATGCAAAGACTGACATACAGGTATGAACGAGATCGATACTGAGCAGAACGAAGACAGATAGCCATGGATGTTGTCCAAACCCTCATGTTACAGATTGCAAAACTGGAGCTCCGAGGCGTCAGGAAAATGACCCAGTGGATGCCATTTCCAGTTCTCATTTTTTACATTAGCATCATGGTGCCTTGTTTATTACCCTAAAATCAGCTCGGCCACGCTCCAAAGAGCCTTTCCCTTTCAGGCCAGGCCTGGGAGACACTGAGAACAGCACAGCCAGGCCGGCCCCGCAGGCTGCCGGCTCCCCCTCACGGGTCCTGTCTTCCCAGCACCTCCCAGCCGCCGCCCAGCCGCCCAGGCCCCCGAAGGCCCCCCACTCCCCCGCGCCCCGCAGTATCAGCTTCTCCTAGCAATGCCAGCTAAGTCCTCTCTTCCTGCACACCCGGCTCCTGGGTCCCAGCCTTGGCTGCTGACCCGAAAACGAGTGGCAGTGAAATACTGTTTCATCTGCCCAGGTAACATCATGGAATTTTTAAAATATGTTTTTATTGATTTCAGAGAGAGGAAAGAAGAAAGAGAGAGAGAAACATCAACGTGAGAGAGGCACATTGATTGGCTGCCTCCCGCACGAGCCCAGACCAGGGTGGGGAATCAGACCTGCAACCCAGGCACATGCCCTTGACCAGGAATTGAACCCTCCACCTGTCCGTGCCCAGGCCAACTTTCTAACCACTGAGCAACACCAGCCAGGGCAAACAATTTACTTTCTAAAAATATATATTTTTATTGATTTCAGAGAGGAAGGAAGAGAGAGAGAGAGAGAAACATCAATGATGAGAGAGAATTAATGATCAGGCCTCCTGCACACCCCCCACTGGGGATCGACCCAGGCATGTGCCCTGACCGGGACCTGAACAGTGACCTCCTGGTTCAGAGGCCGATGCCAGCTGGGCAATAATTCACTTCTGAAGAGAGCAGGCCTTTGTCCGGAGAGCCGGGCTGCATGTCGCACAAATGCAGGTGCAGGCGAAGCGTTCCTCTGGGAACAGCATGCCGCTGGAGGCCTGGGTGGTTCCGGCTCCCACTGTGGGGGGTCCTCCCCGAATGGCGTTCCAAGGCGGTTGCCCTGTTGTCCTGCAGTCACCCCTGCACTCACCCATCGTCACAGTCGGGTCCCTAACCCCACAAGCAGCTTCCCAGAGGGTCCTGGTCCGTGGGCTCCAATCCACTCCCACTTGGCTCACTAGGAAGAGCTTCTGGAGGGAACCCCCCCCCCCGAACTTGGTACCATGTCTGGCAGGAAGGAAAGGCTGGGTGCGGTTCTTCACCTTACCCGCAGCTCTGCAAACCCGCTCCCGCACTCCTCACACCACAGCCACAAAGAACCCTGGCCCCAGCCCTTCTCCCGCAAGGCAGCTCAGCCGGCCTCTTTCCCCACGGGCCACACTGAGCCGGTAAGGGGGGTTGGGGGGGCAGGCCTGGGAGGGCCTCATCATTAGAGGGTTTTGACCTGGGGGATGGTTGGACTTGAGGGCTGAGGGCTCCCTGAGAAGAGCCACACTTGGTGGCCTGGAGGGCCAGCTCCCTGAGGACAGGGAAGCCGCCCGAGAGACCTGCCCCGCCTTGCCCAGTGTCCGGCCTGTGGCTGGTTCTAAGCTCCATCCTTTCGCTATAATGTAACTGAATCATAAGTAGAGCGCTTTCCAGAGTCCTGTGAGCCTTTCCAGTAAATTTTGGAACCTGTGTGAGGCCCTGGGAACCCCAGAAGTTGCAGCCAGCTGGTCAGGAGAGAGGGCAGTCCTAGGGCCCCCACACTTACCACTGGGGTCTAGCTAGGGCAGCCAGGGTCCTGCTCCTCCAGTCTGTCCAACTGGGTCCCAATGAAGGTTTTTTCTTTATTTAATTTTTAAGTGTCTATGTGGCATTTTTTCTTTTCCTTTCTTTTTTTGTTTTGTTTGTAAATCCTTAGCCAAGGTTGTTTTTCCATTGATTTTTAGAGAGAGTGGAAGGAAGGGGGAGAGACAGAGAGAGAGAAACATTGATGTGAGACAGATGCATCGATTGGTTGCCTCCTGCACGCACTCTGACAGGGCCGGAGCCTGCAACTGAGGTATGTGCCTTTGACCGGAATCGAACTCAGCACCCTTCAGTCCACAGGCTGATGCTCTGTCCACTGAGCCAAACAAGCTAGAGCCCAGTGAAGGTTTTTAAATTTATTTTGAAAGGAGAGGGAGAGAGATAGAAATATCCATGATGAGAGAGAATCACTGATTGGCTGCCTCCTGCATGCCCCCTACTGGGGATCGAGCCCACAACCTGGGCATATGCCCTGACCAGGAATCAAACCCAGGACCTTTGCAGGCCGACACTCTATCCACTGAAACATTTCCCACCCTTTTTATTTTTTTAAATGTTTTTTAAAAATATATTTTTATAGATTTCAGAGACAGAAACATCAATGACGAGAGAGAATCACCGATCGGCTGCCTCCTGCACACCCTCCCACTGGGGACCGAGCCAGCAAGCTGGGCATGTGCCTTGACTGGGAATCAAACCCGGGACCCTTCAGTCTGCAGACACTCTAACCACTGAGCCAAACCAGTGAGGGCTTAAATGTTTTTTTATTATTGATTTTTAGAGAGAGAGGACGAGAAGGTAAAACAACTACGTGAGAGAGAAACATTGATCAGTTGCCTCCCGTACTCAATGGACGGGGGACAGAACCCACATGGGTATGTGCCCTGCACCGGCGACCCTTCATATCGATGTTTCTCTCTCTTTCCCTCTCCCTTCCTCTCTCTCTAATATCAATAAAAACATATTTTTAAAAAATACTTTTGGTAGATTTCAGAAGCACAAATGGGCTTTGAAGGAAGAAGACACCTCGCCCCTGTCTGGCCGGCCGGCTTCCCCGAACCGCCTGGAAGGGTCACTGGCCCTTTTCAAAAGAGTTTCATTCTCAGAAATTATTTTTAAAATCCGTGAGCTTTTCTACGAGTCTGAAAGCATAAATCACGCCTTTCAGGAAAACCCATAAAATACACTCCGCCTGTGAGATGAAATGAAATCAAGACAAACCTAACCTTTACAGCTGGGCCTGCGCTCCTGGATGAGCAACTCATAAAGCACAGTAGCACCCTCGCCGGGTTGTGGCTCCGGAGCAGCGATTTTCCGCCTTTTCCATCTCACGGCACATAAACTAATCACTAACATGCTGTAGCGCACAAATATATAGATAGCCAACCTGACAGAGCACAGGTGTGTTCTGATTCATTCCCACTGCGCGGCTGTTGTCATGCTGGCTGTCGCCATTCTTTAAACTTGACAGTCTGCGGGAAGCAAGCCAGTGGCCCGACTCGGGAGCCAGGTGCTGTGCGTGTCAAACTCCTTGCAGCCCCAGCCAGCTTGGCTCAGTGGCTAGAGCGTTGACTTGTGGACTGAAGGGCACATACCCAGGTTGTGGGCTCGATCCCCGGTGTGGGGTGTGCAGGAGGCACCCGATCAATGATCCCCTCTCATTGATGTTTCTACCTCTCTCTTCCTCACTGAAATGAATAAAAATATATTGTCTTTAAAAACCTCCTTGTGGCACACTGGTGTGCTGAGGCACCACGGGTGAAAATTGCTGCTCTAGAAATTGCCATCCCTACACCTTGGAGCTGTCCCTGCTCTCTGGGACACGTCTGCTTGCCACACCTGGGATGTGTCTCACTGCAAAGCAAGTGTCACCTCATTTCTTATTTACACCATGCCAAGAATTTGTCCAGGCCTAGCTTATAACAATTTGAAAGGTGCTTTGTCACCGAAGCAGTCCTTGTTTGAGACGTCTCCATAGTATTGTGATCAGGAGTGGCACAGCCTGGCACGGTGCTACTCTCCTGCCCAGAGAAGCTCTGGTGATAGCCGCTAGATCGGGCGTGTGGTGACGGTCACCCTGTACTGCAGCCGGAGTCCGCACTGACAGGGCTCCGCGCCTGAGCATGCGACACCCCGGGACTGTCTCAAGGAATGCAGAGTCTGAAACACAAGCTGGAAAATTCTCAAGATTATAAAAAAATGTCAACTCTCTTTGGCTTAAAGTAGAAACAACAGCTTACGTGGCTGAGTGAGAACATTGAGTGTATCGTAGAGGTATATGGAATTGAAAACAAAAAGTATGCAAGGTTGCCCAGATGATGAGCCCTTTGACCCAGGAGGTCACAGGTTCCCAGATGGATCCCCAGTAGGGGGCGTGCAGGAGGCAGCAATTGATGATTCTCTGTCATTGATGTTTCTATCTCTCCCTCTCTCTCTTCCTCTCTGAAATCAATAAAAACATATTTTTACCAAAAAGTATCCGATGTCACAATCCAAGAGCAGGGACTGCGCCATCTGCACTGCCAGTGGCTTCGCTGTCGAGTGGCCGATCGGTTAGGTCCATATTAGGACTCTTGAGCTGGCTCGGGAGTTGCTTCAGTCTTAGAATAAACAATGGAATAACTCACAGAAGCCGTTGGGGCTTCCTCCGACGGTGGAGTCTGATAAAGTGGCTAAAGACAGAGCCTAAGAGGCGACAGGTTGCGGGTGGAGATCGCCTTCCAGGTCCTCAGCTGGTCTGTGCCTCGGGGCTGGTGGCGGCAGGCGCCTGCCGCTGGCTGCTCTGTTCCCTGAGCTGCGAGGCCATCACTTCCCAGGGATTCGGGGCGCACTTTCTTGATTCTGCTACACTTTGCTCTCTGGAGCAAGGAAGGCTTGGGTCTCCGACCGCAGGAGGTGAGGCGGTGCTGCTGGATCGGTGTCCTATGATGGCGGTATCAAATCACCGCAAACTTCGCTGCTTGAAAACACACAGCGTGCTGTTAGCCTTCTGAAGCGCAGCGTCCAACTGGGTCTCTGGGGGCTGCAGTGCGCCTCAGTGGTTGAGCATTGACCTATGAACCAGGAGGTCAGGGTTCAAATCCCAGTCAGGGCACATGCCCAGGGTGCGGGCTTCATCCCCAGTGGGGGGCGTGCAGGAGGCAGCCAATCAATGATTCTCTCCCATCATTGATGTTTCTATCTCTTTCCCTCTCCCTTCCTCTCTGAAGTCAATAAAAATTTATATTAAAAAAAACGACAAAACTTTTTTTTCGAAATAAAATGTTACCCCGCAGCAAGAGGAAGCCACGCATTCCTCCTTCCTCCAGCGCAGTCTGGGACGCCTTGAACCCAGGCAGCTCTGGCCCAGGCCTAGAGCATATCCCACCCCCAGGTTCTGACCTGCCTGCAGCCACAGGACTAAGGGCCCCCTGTCAGTGGGCTGGGCGCTCTGTGCAGCCCTCCCGGCAAGTGCACTCCCATCCTAATGACAGGCGGGATGCCCGAGCCATGGATTAGCGTGTGCACCGCCTGTGGGACCACAAAGGCAGAGGAGCGACAATTAGTGGGTTTAGTTTCCCACGCGGGGGCCTCGAAGTCCACGTGCTGGGACGCCCACTGGCCTTCTCATCGCTCTTCCATGGCGCTGACGCCCAGGAAGATGCCACAGCGTGGCCCCTAACCGCTCCCTTCGTGCTGGTGAGCGTCCTGATGGGCAGCATGGTTTTGATGAAATCCAAATTTATGAGGTTATTAAAGTCGTTGATTATTTGGCACCATCGAGATTTCATTGGCTTCATCCTTAATGAGCACTGACAGCTTTATGTTTTCGGTGTAAAGAGTGGAATTTCGTTTATAATGCTGCCTGCCCTGTTCCGAGGGCTGTGGCTCCCACCTTCCCCCATCTCCCCTCATTCCTACCCCTGGCCTCTGCTCCCCCTGCTCCCCCTGCTCCCCCTGCTCCCCTCTGCTCCCCCTGCTCCCCTCTGCTCCCCCCTGCTCCCCCCTGCTCCCCCCTGCTCCCCCGGCTCCCCCCTGCTCCCCTGGCTCCCCTCTGCTCCCCCCTGCTCCCCCCTGCTCCCCCGGCTCCCCTCTGCTCCCCCCTGCTCCCCCTGCTCCCCTCTGCTCCCCCCTGCTCCCCTCTGCTCCCCGTGCTCCCCCTGCTCCCCCCTGCTCCCCCTGCTCCCCTCTGCTCCCCCCTGCTCCCCCTGCTCCCCCGGCTTCCCTCTGCTCCCCCTGCTCCCCTCTGCTCCCCCTGCTCCCCCTGCTCCCCTCTGCTCCCCCTGCTCCCCCGGCTCCCCTCTGCTCCCCCCTGCTCCCCCTGCTCCCCTCTGCTCCCCCCTGCTCCCCCTGCTCCCCCGGCTTCCCTCTGCTCCCCCTGCTCCCCTCTGCTCCCCCTGCTCCCCCTGCTCCCCTCTGCTCCCCCCTGCTCCCCCTGCTCCCCCTGCTCCCCAGTACTGATGTGTAGCTCTTTCCCTCGACAAGTGGGTACCCAACCCCAGGACGTTTCCTCCAGCAGCCTCCACCTGAGAGGGGCGCCCCTCCCCCACGCCTCACCTGGGCAAGGAGGGGTCACCTCCACACGCTGCAGTTCAGCCAGCGGCCTGGGCTCTGCTCCCACCGCGCTTGGCAAATGGGGGGTGAATATTGTCGGGGCACCTGATCGCACTCGCGCTCGGGCTGTGGGCTGCGGGCTGTGGGCTGCGGTTCTGTGGTTCTGTGCTGAGCCGCCTCTCCTAGTTTTTCTCAGGGACAGCGCACAGCGGACAGCGGACAGCGGACAGCGCACAGCGGACAGCGGACAGCGAGGGGATCTTAGTGCAGGAGCCTGAGGTCAGTGTGAGGACTTCCCGGGCAGTGTGGGGGGCAGAGCGGCTCCGAGGGCTCAGGACCACCGTTCCCGCCAGCTCACCCCGCTTCACCCCGGGGTCTGGAAGCACCAGAGATTCCAGACGGACTCACAGGTCCTGACCGGGCACTTTCTGACGGGCGCTGGCGCGGCAGGGACGGCAGGGACGCGGGGTGGGCGCTCTCCACTATAATTAGAAGTTGATTCGGAGAAGGTGGGGAGCCGGGGAAGGAAACCCTAAAACCCGGCAAAGCTCTATGTGCAATCATTTCCCACCTGCTGAAGTGCAAACTTAGCGCGTGGCCTCTGTGCAGGCAGGTGGACGGGCACAGCAGCGAGAGCAAAACGACACTTTCAAAGGAAAAAATTCCCTCTCGTTGTCTTTGTAGGAAAAAGGAGAGAGTGAGAGGAGTTGTCGGTAGCATCTGGCAGAGGGCACTGTGAGGAAGGAGAGTCTGAATCAGGAGGCTCAGCCCTGACTGAGCCCAGGCTGGGGTGCTTGTGCGTGCGTGTGAGTGTGCGTGTGAGTGTGCGTGTGAGTGTGCGTGCGTGTGAGTGTGCGTGCGTGTGAGTGTGCGTGTGTGCGTGTGCGTGTGCGGTGAGTGTGCGTGTGAGTGTGCGTGTGAGTGTGCGTGTGAGTGTGCGTGTGTGCGTGTGCGGTGAGTGTGCGTGTGCGAGTGTGCGTGTGAGTGTGCGTGTGTGTGTGCATGTGTGTGCGTGTGAGTGTGCGTGTGTGCGTGTGAGTGTCCGTGCATGTGTGCGTGCGTGTGTGCACAGCATGACTTTCTTCCTCTCCTCCCACAAATGATCAGGAGGCCTATGGTGCCCTTGACCAGAGGGACAGTCTCTCCAGTTCAAATGCAAAAGGCCGCAGGAATGGGGTTGCATAGGATTACCTGGTACACCAGGATTTCTCAGCCTCGGGAAGAAATCAAACTGAAACGTTCCAGAATGTTCGGGGATCTTCAAGCTTGTAGCACACTGGCCACAACAGAGCATCTTGGGGAAGGCGAAAGTCCGGGAGAGGAACCCAGGTGCCTGCGACAGTCCCAGGCACCAGGCACCGCCCAACACGGGGCTGGCACGGGCGGGCTTGCCTTGCCGCTGGTGACCAGACTCGGGAACTAACCACCACTGGCCACCAAACCGCCAGCGGCTGAGGGCGAGCTGGCCTCTGCCAAGCGCTGCCCCTCAGGCGCTTCTGCATTGGGAGCCCCGCCCGGTCTGGTCCCTGGCAGGTCCACGCCAACATCAGAAAGTGCATGGAAACACCTTCCCGCCACCGCAGGCCAGTGGCTCTGAGACAGAAGCCAAGGGCTAGAGAGCAATTTTAACTGTTTTCATCTCATGGCACATAAACTAACTGCTGAAATGCTGCAGCACACCAAAAAATGGATGGGTTTTTTTGGTTTTTTTTTTTTTTTTTTTTTGCCGATCTGACAAAAAGATTAGGTATAATTTTGATTGATTCACACCAGACGGCTAGTGTTGTGTTGGCTGCTGTCATTTCTTTTTCTTTTTTCTTTTTAAATATACTTTTATTGATTTCAGAGAGGAAGGGAGAGAGAGAGAGATAGAATGATGACAGAGAAGCACTGATTGGCTGCCTCCTGCATACCCACTACTGGGGGTTGAGCCTGCAACCCGGGCATGTGCCCTCTCCCGGGATTGAACCTGGATCCCTTTGGTCCACAGGCCAGTGCTCTATCCACTGAGCAAAACCAGCTAGGGCTGGCATTTCTTTATTGGACCATCTAAGGGAACAGTCAGTGCCCCTAACTCAATAGTCAGGTATTGCATGTCCTAAAAATTCTTGCCCACACAGTTGAACATAGCTGGGCTAGATCAACATGTAAATGCAATTTCTCTGCTTATTCTCAAATACCTGTATATGTTGTTATACCAGCTTAGAAGAGTCAAGAAGATAAGTTAGATGTAAATGTAAGTGAAAACCTAGTTCTGGGTTTTACTATGGGTGAACAGTGGGCCAAATCCAGGCCACGACTGCGTTTCTTTGTCCTGTAGAGTGTCCCGTCATCCCACCTGCTATTTTGTTGTTGTTAATCCTCACCCGAGACTATTTTCCCTTTTTTTAAAGAGAGAGAGTGGAAGGGAGGGGGAGAGACAGAGAGAGAGAAACACTGATGTGAGAGAGACACATCAACTGTTTGCCTCCCGCATGTACCCCACGCTCTGGCCCAGGACTGAGCCTGCAACCAAGGCATGTGCCTTGACCCTTCAAACCTGAGGCCTTTCAGTCCACTGGCCAACGCTCTGTCCACTGAGCTGAAGTGGCCGGGGCCACAGACAACCGAACAAACACTACAGGACATACCTAGATTCACCAGTTACCATTTTGTCACATCTGTTTTTTCCCATGAACGTGGGTGCCTGTGTGCAGGCATGGTATGTACCTGTGATATGTGTGTGTCTGTGGATGTGTGTGTGTGAGTGTGCGTGTGTCTATAATTGTGGGTGTGGGGTGTGTATGTGTATGTGTGAATGTGGGTGTGTGTCTGTAGATGGGTGTGTGTGTCTGTGGATGTGTGTGTGTGAGTGAGTGTGTCTATAATTGTGGGTGTGGGGTGTGTATGTGTATGTGTGAATGTGGGTGTGTGTCTGTGGATGGGTGTGTGTGTCTGTGGATGTGTGTGTGTGTGTGAGTGAGTGTGTCTATAATTGTGGGTGTGGGGTGTGTATGTGTATGTGTGAATGTGGGTGTGTGTCTGTGGATGGGTGTGTGTGTCTGTGGATGTGTGTGTGTGAGTGTGAGTGTGTCTATAATTGTGGGTGTGGGGTGTGTATGTGTGAATGTGTATGTGTGTCTGTGGATGGGTGTGTGTCTGGGTGTGGATGTTTTTGTGTGGGTGTGTGTCTGTGGATGAATGTGTGTGTGCGTGTGCCTGGATGTGTGTGACTGTGTGTCTGTGTGTGGGAGGTCTGGCAGAATTCATGTGGCACAGCTGTGTTTACACTGAAGTGTCTGTGGGAGGCGCTGGCAGAGACAGTGCCCCCAAGTTTGTGGGCGGGGCCAAAGCCCCCTTCCCCTGGCACCCAGTGGCTGGCCTGGGCGGGGACACACAGCCTGGTGCTTTCTCTCCTTGCAGGGGGCGTGGCTGAGTCCACACCCCCACACCGACCCCTCCGGAGGCCCCCAGCCCTGATGGCCCCACAGTTGGGGGTTCCCAGAAAAGCCACGGAATTCTGCCAGATCTCCCAGGAACCTCAAACGAGTCGCACAGGACCTAACTTCTATGTATAACCCTACATTTCCTACACATCTGCTCACACACTCATCTTCCAAACCACCCCAGGAGGTAAACAGTGAGTCTCGTTTACTGAGGGGTCAAGCCACCGGGTGGCAGTGGCCTCCCAGCGGTGGGGACGGAGCTGCGCGGACACGGGGCAGCCTTCACACGGATGTTCACGTGACAACGTCCTGAGGCCATCCATGTACAGACAAGAGAAAGACCTTTCTAGATCTTCCTACATAGATCTTCCTAGACTGGACGTCAGCCTGGCTGTGTTGACGGTCACCTGGAGGAGCGCGTTCAGCCCCAGCACAGCCACGAACAGCGGCGAGGGCCAGGCGACAGGAAGGCTCCGGCAGCGCCGACGGCCAGGACCGCGGGACGGTGCTCGGGCGGCCGCAGGGGGACGGTGAGCTCTCTGCGGCCTGAACTGAGGCCGGTCCGCACGTGAGTTACCTGTTCACCTTCACGGGAAAGAGAAAAGGGTGGGGGCAAGGGGAGGACCAGGCGGCTGTGGGCAGCACAGACACATGTCGATCCACCTCCCGATTTCACCCTGTCCGTCCCGCATACAACAAAAATCCAGCCTCGGTCTACAAAGAGGTCACAGGAGCCATTCCCACCCAGCGAGTCCCAGACGATAACCGTGTTAACCTTGACCAGCTCTGGGGTCAGGCTGAGAGCGTTGGCCTGGAGCCTGAGGGTTAGCACCAGGCAAGTCGGGTCTGAGACTGAAGCCGGGGCAGGAGGGCAGGAGGGCAGGGGGCAGGGGGCAGGAGGGCAGGAGGGCAGGAGGGCAGAGGCAGAGGCAGAGGCAGAGGCAGCCTGGACTCCGCTCGGCCTCACCAATGCAATGAGAGCAAGGAACGTGTTCGCGTAGCTTAGCTGTGCATTTTGTGATAAATGGAGAACCTGGGAAATTAATTCGATGTGATGTTGAGGTAATTGGGTTTGCGAAAACAACAGCAACAAACATCAGGTGGAATGTGTGCCCTGCTCCACCCCACGGAGGCCAGGTTCCCAGGTTCCCACCTGCCGTCTGGGGGCAGGGGCCTTGAGGCCCTCCCACGGTTCTCAATTAGGTGGAAATTTTAGGAGCAACAAAAATTATGGGAGCAATGTAGCTTCATCAGTCATTTTCCTGCAAGAACAGTGGCAATTTGAGGAGTTTTAGCACTCTGAAGGTCAAGATTAACACCCCCGTCATTTAACCACTGATTTAGAGATTAACGTTGTGCCAATTAATCAATTACTCACTGTGATGAACTGACAATTAATTGACATTCCAGTTCCCACCTGGCAAAGCTTTTTGGTTTCCACAGTGAATCATATACAAATCTCTAAATTGAAAGGGTTTCTTCCAAGATCAAAAGGAAAAGGAATGAGAGAGAATACATAAGAGTCACTGTCACAAAACTGTAAAATATGAAATCTCTCTCGTTGCCTCACCGGGAGGAGGTCTGTCTCCACACACCAGCCTGAGCGGCCAGGACCCGCTCCTCCTGCGACTGTGCTTGTCTGGGTCGGTCCTTCAGGTGAAGCCTGGAGCTGATGTGCGTGCCCCGCCAGCCCCCCCCCCCCCCCCCGCCACGCCCCACACCGCTGCTCCAAGAACCAGGCCCCTGCGGTCATTGGAGTCACCGCCAGGCCAAGGGCGGGACAGCCACATTCTAGCCGCCCAGCCAAGGTCGCGCTGCTCCCTCGGGGTGGACAGCGTGTCTGCAGCTGACCAGGTGAGGGTTCTGAGACCTCGGCAGGTCACAGTCAGGACCAGAGCCAGGGGCTGCAGTGCCCGCCGGGAGCCGGCGAAGCTGAGTCTCAGCAGACAGGCAGGCTGTATCCAGAAGGTCACGTGAGAAAGGGAGGCGCAGGGAAGACCCGGGGCTCGGAAAAGACTTGCCTCTCTTCCCCGGCTCCGGGCTCCCTGCCTGCCCCCGCCACCTTGTTCCTGAGCTTGCCCGGCAATGCCTGTGTGACCTCTTTGGCGCCTGACCTCGACTTGGCCGAGAGCCTCCCGGCCACAGCATCTCAGTCCTGTCTCCCACCTCAGCCTAGACTCGCTTCTGCTCTTTATTGGCAGGAAGTGAGGCCCCAGACCCTGAAGAGGAGACGCAGTGGGGCTGGTGCGGGCGCAGCGGGCAGCCGCCCTCGGGAGGCAAGGCGGGAGGAAAAGGAGCGAGGCCCAGCAGGCCTTGCCCCAGAAAGCCGTCACCTGGGAACCACAACCGGAATGACATTCAGCTTCCAAGAACCCGAAGTCCAAGAGCAAAGGGCCGAGTAACTCCACTGCAGGGAAAATTAAGTTCTTGATAAAAACAGCAGGTAGGTACAATGGGGAGGCACGTTTTTCAATGTGCCCTGCAGTCAACACAGCCCTCCCACCCTCCCGCCTCTGCCAGCGAGGACACCACAGCCAGCGGCCAGCAGCCCTCGGCCCCTCAGCACTCTGCTCTTGTGGGCTCCTTCCTTTCCTTGGGTGAGCTCAGCAGAGCAAGCCAGCTCCCAGGCCTCGGCCTCGGGAGGGAGGAGCTGCAAGAGGTGCTCCTGGTTAGTGGGCGCAGCTCCGAGCCCGGCGGCGGCTCCCTGGGGCTTCTGCTCCCTCTCTCACTTCTTCTCAGTCCACAGCTTGGCCTTCCCACGGCTTGGCTGCCGGGGAAGGCAGAGATGGGGCCGCCCCTCCCTCAATAACACAGAGGGGCTGGCGCAGAGGCTGAGGCAGGAGCCCAGGAGGCGATGCTGGGAAATGGGAGAGGCCCTGGCGGCTCCGTCAGGGGCTCAAGAGGCCAGTTGCTGGCAGGCAAGCTTGGGACAGGGTGACCAGATAGGAGGACTGAAGGCCACGAGAATCACGTTTGCAGCAGAGCCCTGGACGGTTTGGCTCAGTGGATAGAGCGTTGGCCTGTGGACCAAAGGGTCCCAGGTTTGATTCCGGTCAAGGGCACGTACCTGGGTTGCAGGCTCCTCCCTGGCCTGGCCCCTGGTTGAGCGTGTGCAGGAGGCATCCAATCAATGTGTTTCTCTCACATGGATGTTTCTCTGTGTTTTTCCCTCTCTTCCATTCTCCCCTAAAAATCAATGGAAAAATATCCTTGGGTGAAGACAAAAAAAAAAAAAAAAAAAAAGATTGTAGCAGAGTGGACCCTGGCTGCTACTGGGTCCTGTGTCTTACCCGGTCATGTAAGACGGCCACTGTGCATGCGGCCCAGGTCTCAGCCCTGGCGGTGTGGCTCCGGGGTTGAGCGTTGTCCTGTGTGGCTCCGAGGTTGAGCGTTGTCCTGTGCACCAAGAAGTCATCAGTTCAATTTCAGTTCCTGGTCAGGGCACATGTCTGGGTTGCAGGTTTGATCCCCATCCAGGAGGCAGCTGATTGACAGTCCTCTCTCCTCAATGTTTCTCTCTATCCCGAAACCGTGGGACTGTCTCATGTTACAAGAGGCAGGGGCGGGCACAGGTGCGGCAGCTCAAACGTGCTGCCAGGACTTGGCTCTCTGTCCCTGCTCCTTCCTCCCTAATGTGGGAGGCCCCAGACTCAGGCTTCTCACCAGGGGTTTCACGGTGCAGGTGGCCTGTCCACAGTGCATCTGCCGTCCTGCCAGGCAGGAAGAAGGGCGGGGGTGAGGACGGGGCAGGAAAGGGAGGGAAGGAAAGGGAGAAATGAGTGCTTTCTGTCAGGTGGGTTGAACTTTGCCAGAAATCACACCCATACTTCTCCTGGCATCTCATTGGTCAGATCCATGTCACATTGTCCCCTGAAATTCCCCAGAAATCATACCCATAATTCTTTAAAAAAAATTTTTTTTAATTTTATTTCAGAGAGGAAGGGAGAGGGAGAAAGAGACAGAAACATCAATGATGAGAGAGAATCACCAATTGGCTGCCTCCTGCATGCCCCACACTGGGGACCTAACCCGCAACCTGGGCATGTGCCCTAACCAAGAATCGAACCCTGACCTCCTGGTTCATAAGTCGACACTCAACCACTGAGCCATGCCGGCTGGGTGACACCCATAATTCTTGCATCTCATTGGTCAGAACTGTGTCACATGGTTCCCTGAAGTTCTCCCAAGATTACATCCATAATTCTTGCATCTCACTGGTCATGTGGTCACTAAACTTTCCCAGGAGTCTCCTCCTTACTTCTGTTCACATCCACTGGTCAGTGCTGTCACATGGTCACCATAGCTGCAAGAGAGGCTTTGCAGAGCTGCTGCATTGTTTGGGCACCTTCTCCTCCTTCAGACTCGAGCTCTTTCTGTAAGGAAGGACTTGGGTTAGGTGTTCTGGAATTAAAGAGCCTGGCTAAAGCTTGCATGGGAGGCAGGAGGAAGTTACAGAGGAGAGGCAGAGACACGCAGCCGGCGTGTGTCCCTCCGGCTGCTCAGCATGCGAAAGATCTCAGTCATTGCCCGGATGGACTGGGACCTGGGAATTCTAAGTCTCCCCGGGACGCTTAGCTTCTAGATCAAATTGTTCCTCAGGCAAATTAGAGATGGAGGCCAATTGCATCATTTCTCTTAATTAGCAAATCTCTTTCAGAGACTGAGAGTCCAAAAGTGAAATCTGTCATTCCAAGTTCTCCTTCGGCTTCCTCCCCAAGCAAAGAGGGGCCGTATGGATGTGCCGCCACCACCCTGAGTGCAGCACAGCTCCTGGAGGCGGGCGGCATTAGCGTTTCCACGGCCTGGTGATGTCTGCAAACCCCACGGCAGCAGAACAGCCATAAAGAAGCTCTTCAAGTGTGCTGGAGGGTGTCCATAAGGAGGATATAATGAAAAGGACTGCCCGAGTGTGCAAGGATAATATAGTTAATGTATTACTCCTTTTATTATTTTATCATCTTTCATTAATTGCTGGCGGCGTGCCTGCAGGAGCTGGTTCTCTGGAAGGGCTTTTAGTTAAATGTCTTCAATGAAGCGGCCACTGAGAGCCTGCCCACGAGGGTGAACCAAGGTTCATCGGCTTCAGTAAATCTTGTCGGGCTGGAGGCTCGCGGAGGGGCGGGTGGGGCTCATTCTGGGACAGCCTGACAGGGCAAGGGCTTGGACACCCCAAGCCGCTCAGGACTGACTGCCTCCAGATGGGAAGTACAGAGGCCTCCCCACCATGGCTCCAACCCGCTGTGTGGCCCTGGAGATGCGACTTGCAGTCTCTGAGCCTCAGTCTCCTCGGGTCCGCACCTCACTGACACCAAGCCAATTAACCAGCTATTTAAGGGTCACCAGATCACCGTTAATTAATGGGAGGCTGGAGTGGTTGGGGAGGGACATGGGGTGTCCCCCTAGACCAAAAGGCGACCCCAGAACATGGATGCGGCTGCTCAGGACAGCCAGCGATGCTGTCCCTAGCGCCCACGCCGCCCCTGTCCCCCATGTGCTCCAGCGCCTCTGTGGACAGCAGGGCTCCAGGAACTGGGCACGCCCTCCGTGCCAAGATGCTCCAGCCGCCCTGGACTTTGTAACCTAGCAGCTTCCTCTTCCCACCGCCTGGAAAAATGTATAAAAATGCTGCCAAGTCCTAATTTCAGCAACTTAACACTCCCCTCTTTGCGCACATCTTGGATCCAGCTCCTTTTCATTTAAAGCAAACATCTCTGCAGCGGCCTCATGCTGGGAGGGAGGAGGAGGAGACAGTTGCAGGCAAGGGGGTCGGGCTGGACCCAGGCGGTGGCCATGAAGGGCGGGCGGACCCGCGTTGGCTTGTCAGGAGGTGGAGGTCACAGCCCCATGTGATCCTGTAGCAGAGGCGGTGGAGGGAGAGGAAGGGCCCCAGGATGCTTCTACTCACTTCTCCGCGCTTGGCCTCTGGGTCTGCCGGACATTTCCCCTCGGGTGTCCCGTAACGCCACCCGGGCCAAACTGAATGACCGACTTTCCCCCCAAAAGTAACTCTCCCCAGACATTCCCACTTCTTCCAGTGGCACTTGAACTTCCTTATTCACCAGCCTTCCGGTGCGCCCTAATCTCTGCCCCCATCCCACCAGCTCATCCACACACGGTCACAAGGAGGATGAGGTCACAGGAGGGACTAGTGGTGCAGAGAGAGAAGCCCAGGCTTGGCAGGGGTGACCTCAGGGAGGATCAGCACCCAGGCCTTCAGGCCCAGCCCACCCTCCCCGCCCCCCAGGTCGGCTGGCCCCCATCTTCCCTGCACCTCCCCTCCCCCACAACACTCTTGTCCTCGTTCCCCGCACCGAGTTCATGTAGGCTCAACCCCATGAAGACTGGCAGCAAGGGGAGGAGCGGGGGTGAAGCGTCCCAGGCACTGCAATGCGAACACCTTCATCATGGTAGCACAACATTAAAACCAGGAAGTGGGCGCTGGTACAACCCACAGAGCTTGCTCAGATGTCACCCGTCACACGTGCACTCGTGGGTGTGCTGCACGTGTGTGTCTGTGTGATTTTATCACATGTGTAGCTTTATGTAACTACCACCAAGATATGTAACTGGGTCATCATCAAAGACCCCTTCATGCTACTGCCACATCCTCCCTCCTCCTAACCCTGGAAACCACTGAGCCTCACAAGCATGTTTCACAAGCATTAGCCCGCCATGCAACACAACTTCATCAGGTTCAGCTGTCAGCCCAGGTATCACAGTCTGCTCCTCTTTGTTACTAACTCCTGTGGCTTGGTAGGCATGGGCCAGCTGTGTAGCCTTTCTCCTACTGAAGGGCGTGCAGGGAGCTTCTAGTCTGGGACTAACACAAAAGGAGCTGCTGTAAATGTTTGTGTACCAGTCCCTGTCAGAAAATAAGTGTCCGTTTCTCGGGAGCTATGCCCCAGGGTGCCAGTGCTGGTCTGCAGGGAGGTCCACTTCCCATGTTAGAGGAACCACCAAGCTGCATTCCCCAGTGGCACTCCCATCAGGAGTATATGAGCGGTCCAGGTTCTCAACGGCCCCGTCATGATTTGGTTTATGACAATTTTTATTTTCTGTTTATCCTCACCCAAGGATAATTTTTCCATTGATTTTTAGAGAGAGTGGAAGAGAGGGAGGAAAAGCTAGAGAGAGAGAGAGAGAGAGAGAGAGAGAGAGAGAGAGAGAGGTGGATGTGAGAGAGACACGTCGATAGGTTGCCCCGACAGGACCAGGGATTGAACTTGCAACCCACGTACGTGCCCTTAACTGGGAATCAAACCCAAGACCTTTTGGTTCCTGAGCTGAACTCTAACCACTGAGCAATGCTGGCCAGAGCTTGATGGCAATTTTTTATCTCAGTCGCTCTGGCAGGTGTTCACGGAAATCTCATTGAGGTTTTCTTTTCTTTCTTTTTCTTAAAAATATTTTTTGATTGATTTCAGAGAGAAAGGGAAAGGGAGAGAGAAAGAAACATCAATGATGACAGAGAATCACTGATCGGCTGCTACCTGCACGTCCCACACTGGGGATCAAGCCTGAAACCCAGGCATGTGTCCTGACCAGGAATTGAACTGTGACCTCCTGGTTTATAGGTCAACGCTCAACCACTGAGCCATGCCAGCCAGGCACTCATTGAGGTCTTCATTGCCACGTCTCCGATGGCTGGTGATGTTGACCAACTTCCCACATGCCGTTTGCCACCTCTACATCACACGGATGGATTGTTTGAAAATGTGTACACATCACTGGGACATCTCTGCCCCTGCCCCCCTCCCCACCCTCCTGCAACTGGTGCAGCCACTGTGGAATATCGGTTGGCATTTCCTTTTAAAATTCTGGATCTTGGGTTTCTTTCTTCTAAGGTCATCAAATGACTTCCCGTTGTCCTACCCTCTCCCACCGACCCCACTTCTGCCCAAGCCCGCCCTTGCCCCTTGGGGAGCCCAGGTGAGGATGAGCTGCTGGTTGTACCTGAATGTGGCTCATAGATTGGCCAAGGTCAAATTCGTTCAGTATGTGGGCAGTATGGACCTGGACCTGGATTTCTGTTTCTCTTTCACAGACAAATGTCCCTGGGACCCCGAGGAGGCTCTGGATGCTGAGGTCTCTTGTTCTGAGGAAAATGAGAGGAGCTCAGAGGGCGCCTCCAGGGCGGGGTCCACCCTGGACCCTCCAGAACCTGGGAACTTTTCTGACAGTGCTGAGGTTAGCAGGGGGGCTGAATTCCCAGGTAGCCAAAGCGATGCAACCATCTTGCCGATGCCTCTGCAAGGTGTCCTGACCCTGCACAGACGTTGTTACCCCGATTTCTTCCCCGGTGTGGCCAGCCAGCAGCGTCTCGGTGAGAGCCACTCCCATCGCTCCTGCCCACGCAGAACAGGAGTAATAATTGAGGGGGTTCTCGGGGGAGAACCAGCCCAGACCCCGAACTCAAGGTTAACTCCCTGTGCTCGTCCCTCCTGGCCCAGAAGCCCGAGAGGTGACATTTCCGAAGTGTCCGATTTATGCAGCTGAAAACTGGGCCAGGCTCATTTGTTTGTGCGGTGTTGACCGCCAGCGGTTAATCACCAAGGGTAAGTGCAGGCGTCATTCCTGTTCATTTGCAAATGGAAATCAAATGAGGACTGAGCTGAAATGCATCAGCGTTTTCCCTTCCAAAGGAACGGGTTTCAGCAAGACGGCTGACCTTGGGCGCCTGGCATGCAGACCGCTCAGGGCGCGTGGCTTCTCCAAACACACTGTGCCACTGGCCCGGAGGCAGACCTACTTAGTTTGGAAAGTACGACGCATTTGGGAGGCTGTGATTTCGTATGTGCCTCTAGCAGCCACTTCTTTTTTTATCACTGCAGAGACCTGGGGATGTGTGAGGAGCCTTAGCATGGAGGGTATCAGGCAGGAGGGAAAGGGTCAAAGCAGAGAGTGTGGGGGACCTGAGGACATCGGCCACCTCCCTCATGAGCCAGCCCCAAACAAACGCTGCCCCCTCCTAACCGACAGGCGGCAGGGCCTCGGACCCCGTGCGCCAGCCGCCCTGGCCTAGTGACCGGCTCGGAGGATCCCACTGCCAGGGCCACCCCTGCTCCTTAAAACCACATTTTCTCCGCAGTTCACCTTGAGTTGCTCATTCACACAGCCCTTCACTGAATGCCAGTTACCTGGGGTTTGACTATAAGAAGCAGGAGCTTTGGTTAACTGAGCAAAACAAGTAATTTATTGGAAACATATCAGGTAGCTCCAGAGGCCACAGGAGGCTCCAGAACAGGTTCAGGAAACAGCAGGAAGCTGACGAGGCCACAGAACCCTGGCCAGTCAGGGGCAGGGCTGGGCTGGGCTGGGCTGCTCGTCACCCCAGGATGCTGCTCTGTGAACGAATCCTGACCTGTCCCTCAGTCATTGTGGCACCTCCACCAAGCTCAACACACCTGAGAGCATCCGTTGGACCAGCCTGGGCATGGGGCTGGGAAGAGCAGGGCTGGACCTGGGGGGCTCCCACAGGGCCAAGGGGAGCCCTTCTCCCCCAGACCCAGGAGGGTGAGAACGCAACTACAATACAAGTGTGGAGCATCCGAGCTCGGCCCTCCTGTGTACAGGTCTGGAACATCATGGTCCTCCCTGGCCATCGCACCAATACCTGTGTGGTGCTGGGGGCACAGACACTGGGGAGGGAAGAGATGAAATCATGAGAGGTGCATGGAGCATCCACCTGCTGGCAGCCGGACGGAGGGTGCAGTGAAGCGGGGGGGCCTGTGTGAGTTAGCGTTTGGCCCAGAGCCGTGGGATTGATGCCGGGGTTCCCTCCTCTTATCTGTTTTACAAGCCAGCTCTTGGCTTCCCGGTTTTGTAAGAATCACAGCTTTACATCAATTACATTTCCATTAGTGCAGAGATACGGCAGGATGGGCTGAGACACAGTGTCCATCGCCTGCGCTCCTTCAGGCTTCCTGCGGCTCCGCGCCTGGAGGCCGCGTCTGTCAGCACGCCCGGCTGCAGATGTGCGACCTGGCGCGTGGCCGAGGAGCGGATGTGTCCGCCTGACCTGAGCGACCTTCTCCCCACCACAGGGACTAGCACCTGCCACGGAGGTCACGTGGCTTTTCCTCTGCCGACTCCGCTGCCTCCCTGACTGCAGTCAGAAAGCGCTCCTGTGGCCCTGGCCCCATGGCTCTGTTGGTTAGAGCTTTATCCCCAATGCACCAAGGTTGCAGGTTCAATCCCCGGTCGGGCATATACAGGAATCAACCAATGAATGCATCAATAAGTGGAATAACAAATTAATGTCTCTCTCTCTCTCTCTCTCTCTCTCTCTCTCTCTCTCTCTCTCTCTCTCATCAATAAAGAAAAATTCTAAAAGTGCTCCTGTAAATGACTAAGGAAGAGAGATGACAACATTGGGTCGTAGCCAGGGACTCCATTTTTGCCTCGTGTTCGATTCTTGACCTGCTCTCCCTGTGGTTGGAATCAGCTGCACCCGTGGAACAGCGATCGGAAGAGCCTGCCACTGCCATCAGCCACACACAGACGCCCTCTGACTTCCTCAGACAACCCAGCCAGCAGCTCTGTTTCTCACTGAGTCCATTGTATGAGCACCAGTCTTTGTAAACAAACAAACAAGATTCTTCTTAAAATACTGATGTATGTTTTAAAAATAACAAAATTAAATAGCAAATGAAAATCCAGGGAAAATATTTGCAACATATCTGATCATGAAAGGGTAAGGTTTTCTATATATAAAGAGCTTTTATAAATCAATAAAGTTGAACATTCCATGGGGGAGAAATGGCAAGACATGTTACCTGAGAATGAGCTTTTTAATCACAATTTTTTTTTTTAAAAAAGAGTGAACTATTGACACATGACACAACATGGTTGAATCTCAAAATAATTAGGTTGAGTAAAAGAAGTCAGACAGAACGAAGTCCAGACAATGCCAGCTAATCCACAGGGGCAGGAAGCAGGGAAGTGATTACCTGAAAGGGGAGGGGGAGGCAGGGCTGTCAGGGGAGCATAGCACACAGGGTGACATGTATGTGCATTATCTTGTTTGTGGTCATGGTTTCACCACATAAGTATACCTTGGTCAAAACTCATCAAATTGTACACGTTAGCCGAAACCGGTTTGGCTCGGTGGATAGAGCGTTGGCCTGCGGACCGAAAGGTCCCGGGTTCGATTCCGGTCAAGGGCATGTACCTGGGTTGTGGGCACATCCCCAGTAGGAGATGTGCAGGAGGCAGCTGATCGATGTTTCTCTCTCATCGATGTTTCTGACTATCTATCTCTCTCACTTCCTCTCTGTAAAAAAATCAATAAAATATATTTTAAAAAAAATTGTACACGTTAAAGACGTGCACTTATTGTGTGCAAACTATAATGAAAAAAGCATAATATGTTAATTAGACAGGATGTCCTTCCGGACGACCTTCCAGATGAAGCCCGGTCCTGGGTGCCAGAGGGAGGCTGGTGCCTGCAGCGGGGGAAGGAAGGCCTGTGCTTGCACGAATTTCGTGCATCGGGCCTCCTGCGCCTTAATAAAGCTCTTACAGAGGAGCGGAAAGGCATTCTCTAAGAGAAAATACAAGTGGCCAGGATGCACATATTTTTAAATTTTTTTTTTTTTATTAAATCTTTATTGTTCAGATTATTACATTTGTTCCTCTTTTTTCCCCCCATAACTCCCCTCCTCCCAGTTCCCGCCCCACCCTCCGCCCTCACTCCCCACCCACTGTCCTCATCCATAGGTGCACGATTTTTGTCCAGTCTCTTCCCGCATCTCCCACACCCCTTTCCCCCCCAAGAATAGTCAGTCCATTCCCTTTCTATGTCCCTGATTCTATTATAATCAACAGTTCATTCTGTTCATCAGATTATTTATTCACTTGATTCTTAGATTCACTTGTTGATAGATGTGTATTTGTTGTTCATAATTTGTATCTTTACCTTTTTCTTCCTCTTCCTCTTCTTAAAGGATACCTTTCAGCATTTCATATAATCCTGGTTTGGTGGTGATGAACTCCTTTAGCTTTTCCTTATCTGTGAAGGTCTTTATCTGACCTTCAATTCTGAATGATAGCTTTGCTGGATAAAGTAATCTTGGTTGTAGGTTCTTGGTGTTCATCACTTTGAATATTTCTTGCCACTCCCTTCTGGCCTGCAAAGTTTCTGTTGAGAAATCAGCTGACAGTCGTATGGGTATTCCCTTGTAGGTAACTGAGTTTCTTTCTCTTGCTGTTTTTAAGATTCTCTCTTTGTCTTTTGCTCTTGGCATTTTAATTATGATGTGTCTTGGTGTGGTCCTCTTTGGATTCCTTTTGTTTGGGGTTCTCCGCGCTTCTTGGACCTGTAAGTCCATTTCTTTCACCAGGTGGGGGAAGTTTTCTGTCATTATTTCTTCAAATAGGTTTTCAATATCTTGCTCTCTCTCATCTTCTGGCACCCCTATAATTCTGATGTTGGTACGCTTGAAGCTGTCCCAGAGGCTCCTTACACTATCCTCGCATTTTTGGATTCTTTTTTCATTTTGCTTTTCCGGTTGGGTGTTTTTTGCTTCCTCGCATTTCAAATCATTGACTTGATTCTTGCGCTCCTCTGGTCTGCTGTCGGGAGTCTGTATATTATCCTTTATTTCAGTCCGTGTATGCTTGATTTCTAGTTGGTTCCCCAATATAAGATCGAGGGTCTCATTAGTTTTCTTGTAGATCTCATTACGTTTATCGGCGGCTTCTAAACAGTTCTTGAGAGACCTTAAAAGTGTGGTTCTGAACTCTATATCTTCCATTGACAATTTTGTCCTGTTTCTTTGTCTCCGCATTTTGTTATGCTTTCTTGGTGCACCCCCTAGTGGTCTTTGTTCGCAGTCTTATAATTAAATCTTGATTGTTGTAGCTAATTCCAGGGAGGGTTTGACCTCCAGGCCAAGTGGCTATGAGAATCAGCTGTGTCAGCAGTGAGAGAGATGGACATCGGGTTTTTTCTTCCACTTATTTACCCATTCATGGGTTGACTCTTGTATATGCCCTGACCAGGGATCAAACCCCAAACTTGGTGTATCAGGATGATACTCCAACCAGCTGAGCTACCCAGCCAGGGCAATGTACTAGTGTGTGTGTGTGTGTGTGTGTGTGTGTGTGTGTGTGTGTATTGTTAATCCTCACCCGAGGATATTTTTTCCATTGATTTTTTTAAGAGAGTAGAAGAGAAATAGGGTGGGGGGGGGGGGAGAGAGAGAGAGAGAGAGAGAGAGAGAGAGAGAGAGAGAGAAGCATAGATGTCAGAGAGACACATCAATAGGTTGCCCTGACCGGGGCCAGGGATTGAACGCGCCCTTGACCTGGAATCAAACTTTTGACCCTTTGTTGTGTGAGCTGGTGCTCTAACCACTGAGTGCACTGACCTGTACATTAAAAAATATGTCTTTCTTTATTGATTTCAGAGAGGAAGGGATAGGGAGAGAAAGATAGAAACATCAGTGATGAGAGAGAATCATTGACTGGCTGCCTCCTGCATGCCCCCTACTGGGGATCGGGCCCATAACCCGCACATGTGCCCTGACTGGCATCGAACCGGGACCCTTCCGTCTGAAGGCTGATGCTCTATCTACTGAGGCAAACCAGCCAGGGCTGTATATATCTTTTTAAAGTTCCACATCTTTGGTAAGAAAAGACAGAGAAAACACGGAGCTCCTTCCTGTTGCTCACCATGCTGGCGGGGGCTCTGCGCCCCATCCAGTTCGGGTTGGCGTGAGCTCCAGGGGCGGCAGGCCTGCAGGAGGCTGAGCTCTCCTTCCCATGAGGCTCCCACACCCACAGGAGGTGGCCAGTGCAGCTGGTCACCCTGGTGCAGGGCGCGGGTCACATGGCCCGAGAGTCGGCTGCCTCCGGGAGTGGGTCAGGGTCGGGCTGTGCCCCAGGAGCTGCTTCCCAGAGCAGAGGAAGGTGCCCGTCATCGACCCCTGGGAGCTCCGACCCTGGGTCAAGAACCCCAGGCAGAGCAAGGACATTTGATGCGAACCCAACAAGCATCAGAAAAGCAGCCCGGCTCTGTGCCCCTTTACTCAGCAAGCCTGACTTCAAGGAAACGAAAAGTCACTGCCTCCTAGCACCTTCTAGCACCTTCTCTGCCACCGTCCATGAGGCAGCGGGAACAACAAAGTATGACTTTCCCGCCCAGTAAGGATGGTCCAAAAGAGCCCGCCAGCACAGGCACGGCCACTGCTTCAGGTCGCACGGACACAGACAAGGTCCCACCTCAGCCGAGCAATTCTTCAAGGACCGGACCCTCTCAGCCATCGAGCCGGACAACGGAGAAATGACGACAGTGACGTTGGCAGCCTCACTAACAACGATAAATACACGCGGGGCCCTTCTGATAAATGCTCGTGGCACCAGCGGAGGCAACTGCAGCCCACACGCTCTGCCCGCTCCGAGGCCTCTCTGCGGAAATTGCCAATTAACAGAGTGCCCGCGAGCCGTGCTTGGCCTGGCTCCGCGGCCTGGACCCAGCGTGTCTGCCAGATGCCAGCGGAGCAGCTACTGACCTGCTTCTGACCCCGGGGCGCCTCGTGGGGAAATGCTTGCTCTCCATCCCGACCGGCAGCCTCGGTGCCAGTGTGACCGCGGGCTCACAGCGTCCTCCCGGCCCGGCCCCGGCAGCTACCCATCTGTCCGCACAGTGAAGAGCAGCCCCCTCGCCTAGAGGCGCCGCCAGGGCAGGACTGTGCACGCCAGGCCCCGTGCATAGGGGACACCCACCACCACCTCTAACCACCATCTACGCCCACATAAGCCGGGGCCACCCAGGCCCCAGGACGCCCACCCACAGCAAAGCCCACGCAGCCAAGCCTCCTGCCCAGCCCTGGACTCCAAGTGTTAACCTCCAGAGAACAAAACCTCGCGAGCTGGAGACCAGGTGCGCTCCCCTTCTGGGGCTGCTGGGACAAACTGCCCAAACCCAGTGGCTTCAACAACAAACATTTATTGTCTCCAGTTCTGAGGCCAGGAGTGTGAGGCCACGGGGTCAGCAGGCCACGGCCCTCCCACGGTGCCAAGAACCAGACTGCCCCTGGCCGCTCGCAGCCCCCAGGACCCCCGGCCTGTGCCTACGCGGTTTCTTCCTGTGCACGTGGCCGCGTCCAAATGCCCCCTTGCCCTGGGGACACCAGTCATGTTGGATTAGGACCCGCCCTAAGGACTCACCTTCACTTGATCACCTGTCAAGTTCTGCTTTCTAAATAGGTCACATTCTGAGGCCCTGGAGATAGGGATTAGGATTTCAACAGATCCATTCTATTGCAAAAAAAAAAAAAGCAATACGAAATGGAACAGAGTGAGCCTGAACCACTGAACAGTGCAAACTGTAGACATGTTTTGTTTGCTAATCCTTACCCAAGGACATTTTCCCACTGATTTTTAGAGAGAGTGGAAGGAAGGAAGGGAGGAGAGAAAGAGAGGGAGAGAGAGAGAGAGAGAGAAACATGGGTGTGAGGAAGACACATTGATTGGTTGCCTCCTGCATGAGCCCCCACAGGGACCCAGGATGGAAACTGCAACCCAGGTCCATCCCTTTGACCAGCAATCAGACCTGAGACACTTCAGTGTGCAGCTGGCACTCTAACCACTGAGCACACTGGCCAGGGCCAAACGGGACACTTTTTTAAAAGAAACACAACGTGTTATAATCCAGATGAATTTCATGGAGAGGATGAGCAGGCTACAGCATCACGCAAAGGTCAGCCAGAGTCCATGTTCACAGAGTGTGCTGGGCAGGCCGGTGCCCCGTGCAGACCTCCGAGGATAGCCAGACAGACACGCCTCAGCCCCACCCAGCAGGTTCGCTCACAGAATTGAGGTCATCGATTAGCTTTGCAGCTTCAGGAAAGCTCAGTATTAAACTGTCATTTTGTCAATAAAACGTCATTTCATCAACATAACGTCTGTGCGCCTGAATGTTTCTGCATAATTAATTCTGCAGATGCATTAAGGAATGTTATACACAATATTAATCAAAAAGTCGTGTCGATGGACAGGTAATATATAAGCCCAGACAGAAAGATTACAAACCTCCCTGAAAGCTGTCTTCCCACCGACACACTTCTCGTCTAGAGATATGTAGATCTTTTTTGCATAAAACTGCTATTTAAAAAATTAGCCAGTCAAGGAAAAGCAATTCAAGTAACATAGAGAAACCTCTTGGGAAATTAATATTTTACCAAACATTTTTTAATAAGTTGCATTTAGTGTTTAGAAAGTCCTCTGAAGGCCAGGGCCCTGAGACACCCAGGATGTCTGTGTGCAGAGCTCCGGTGCCTGACGCCCCATCCCGGCCGCACCCCCAGCCACGCTGACCCTGGAGCCTTCCTCCTCCAGCTGCTTCAAAACAGACCAAGTGTTATCACCTTCAGAGGATCCTGAAGGCATCTTCCATCCCAGTCTGAGGTCAAGGTCGAATGCTAAGCCCCGAATGTCTCGGCAGGTACCTGGAAAACGCCCCAACTTGGCCACTGGATCCTGCCCAGGTGACAGGAAACTGTGAGGAAGAAGCAGCCCAACCCCACACACAACTGGCCCCGTGTGTCCCCTCCTTGGCTGGGCTCCCAGCTCCTGACTCCATTAACCTCTGCCAACCTGCCTCCTGTGCAGCTCTCCGCGGCCACAGCTCCGCCAGGTCCTCATCAGTGCGCGCCGGACCACTGCTCAGAGAGCCGCGCCCTCACCTGGAGCCACCTCGGGCAGGAGGCGGAGTGGGGAGTGAGACCAGCAGGCACGCAGAGGCCCTGCTCAGAGCTCCCGGTGCCTGTGTTCTTGGTTAACACATCATTAATGCCAAGGCCCCATTCTGGCCAGGCCAGTGTGACACCATCAGAGCCCCACCCGGCCAGTGGGACCTGGAACTGGGTCTTGCTGCTGCCAACCCAGCCTTCCCTGGACACCTGTGGCCCGAGGGCCATGGCCTTCCCTGCCATCACTGCTTCCCGGCCAGGACCAGCCTGATCAGACTTGCAGATACTCACCGTGGGACAGGCGGCACCCTGTGCACCCCTGCTTCTTGGAAGCTCAAACCAAAGAAAGGAACTCCCCCAAAGTAACAGTTTGCAGGTGGCACAGCCGGGTCCAAACCCAGGACGGAGGAATGTCATCAGCACCTCAAACGGTGCTTGGTGCAGCGAGCGTCACCGGCGCTGGCCATCCTTTGGGTCGGGGCTCAGACACCCTGATCCAGCTCTTGCTCCTCAAGTCGCTCTGGGGACCCACTCGCTCCTCAGGAAACAGAAGACTGTGCTGCTCACGGCCCATTCCCGCCCTGGCTCTGCCCCCCACTGCCCTGTGGCTGGGACCGGTTACCTCTCCAGCTGCTCAGCCCAAGGGAAGTGTTTGCTGTGACTTTCTGGCCTTGGAGAGGGTGGAAGGTCATGGCCAGCGGTCAGCTTCCTGAAGATATGTTGCCCTGGGGTCGGCTCCCCGAAAAAGATGCGCAGGGACGTGCTGACTCGGGATCACCTTCCAGTCACACCTGAATGGCCAGATGTGGAAAGGGAGGCTCAGGCCCACCAGAGCGGGACGCCCCCTGACCTGCCCAGGCCCCTTCGTCTCCAGAGGCAGCCCGACCCTCCCATGGACGCTCCTCCGTAGGCCTCATCACCTCCCTAGGCCCACGTTCACCCCATCACGCTGCGTTAGGGCTTCAACATGAACGTTCAGTCGGTAACAGGTGCCCACACTCATGCCAATTCCGCAGCCTCCCTGGTCACAACTAGTCAATACCAAGTAGCTCACGTCCCAAGGGCCGGCCTGTGCTCCACCTCTTATGTGGCAGAAGCTGTAGGGGAGCTGTGTGTGTCCTGTTGACAGATATCATTGTCCCCATTTTGCAAATAAGGAAACTGTGGCTGAGAAGGACCAAGTGACACTCCCAGGATCACAGTAGCAAGTGGTCTGGAGGCGCCCTAAAGCCAGGCCCTTACAGTAGCCCCCCGCCTCCCGGCGACCCACTGCTACATGCACACATTACATGTGAAGTACATGTATCCGTTTTCTGAACTGACATGTCACTGGCTTGTCAGACCTGCTCTCAAATGCTTTAACACAGCCCTGGCTGGGTGGCTCAGTTGGCTGAGCATGGCCCATGCATCCAAAGGTTGCCAGCTGGACTCCCGGTCAGGGCACATGCCCAGGTTTTGGTTTCGAGCTCGATCCCCAATCAAGGTGCCTGCAAGAGCCAGCCGGATAATGTTTCTCACGTCAATGTTTCTTTCTCTCCCCCCCTCCATTCCTCTCTCTCTAAAATCAATAAAAACATATTTAAAACAAAATAAAATGCTTTAACATAGATATGATATTTGTACCTTTATTTTGCCACAGATCCCTAAAATTTAAAATGCCCTACTTTATGGACAATTACATAACATGTTTCAGCTACGACAGTCAAATAAGGATATTGTCATGAACTATTTCATTTTTTTCTTCAATTCTTTCAGAGATGATGTTTAAACACGTTTTAATCTAAAGTTAATGCTGCATTAATAAAGGCAGGTAGGTGGCCCAATACGGTCTTTGAAACCTCTTTAGCTGACAAGACGAATATTATGAACTGTATATCATTACAAGGCCTGTGTTTGAAGCAAATAGTTCTTATTAATTTAATTATTTAACCAAATTTACAATCATTACAACCCCTTTCCAAAGAAAACTTGTATTATCAGTAACTTTTCCATGCGTCTTCCTAGGAGCTTACTATTATCCACAGACATATGCATGCTCTGAGTGCTGAACATTTCATTTTCTTCGCCAGTGCCCTCTATCACCCAAAGGTGTTTTATAATAATTTGGGAAAACCGAACTCTCTCGCCCTCTTAAGTGGTAGGGCTCGGGCCACAGGAAAGCGAGGTTGACATATGTGAGGCTGCGTCGTTCCTGTGCAGGAGCCCAGGCAAGCACTTCCTGTGTTCACGTGAGTGTGAGGGAGTCACTGAGCAGAAGTAAGTGTGGCTCGCTGGTCATTTGAATGATGTGGGGAAATGGAAAGGTTAGGGTGATGGTGATGCTGAGGATGAGATGATTAATGCAATGAGCCCCAAATCGCTCTCGTTAACAAAATCCATAAATCCCAACCTAGAAACTCCAGGTCCCCAGGCCTGGAAAGAGGGAGTCTGGGGGGAGAGGGCATGCCTTCCGATCATTTCCTTGAGGAAGAGTCTACAGTAACCAGCATGTCCTCCCCACGAGGCTGCGTCCTCGAGGCGTCCCAGCCCCTGCGGGGAGCTGACCGCCTCAGCTCACCCACTCTCCTGTGGACTGGAAGCGCGCTATGTATTTGACGAATTCGAAGGAAAGGAAGTGCATTGTTTTTTTAAACAGTATGTTATTTTAAATACAGTTTGGTATACAAGGATAAGGTTTACAAGGAGCTCTCGTATGGCAAAGTGTAAGAAGCAACGGACTAAATAAATGATAGGGAGGTTATTACAGATAAATCTATGAAAATAGATGTGTAATGAACACACCGAAATGCTCAGATGAAGCCAGAGGAAAGGAATGCGCACCTTTAAAAGGACCAACTAACATGGGCCGTTTGAGTAGGCCCTGTCCTAGCAATCACTGTTCGGAAAAAGCGGGCTGACACCGACAGGTGGGGCAGCATCAGAATAACACCCTGTAGGCTGTTCTAGACTCAGAATAACACCCGATAGATAGTTACAGAGAAGACTGTGACTCTAGTCTAAAAGAGGCGCTCCCAGGATGTGTCACCATCTTCTTCCTTCCTAGCAGCCTTAAAAAGAAGGGATGCCCTGGCTGGTGTGGCTCAGTGGGTTGGGAGTTCTCTTGTGCACCAAAGGACTGCTGGTTCGATTCCGGGTCAGGGCACATGCCCAGGTTCAGGGCTCGATTCTTGGTAGGGTGCGTGCAGGAGGCACGGATTGATGTATCTCTCTCACATGGATGTTTCTCTCTCCCTTTCCCTTCCTCTCTTTAAAAATCAATTTTAAAAATCTTTTAAAAACAAATAAACAAAGGACAGCACAGAGAGACTGAAATTTGCCTTAAAACTCTGCCCCATGTCCACCGCACACGAGAAATGAGCTGAGCATTCAGAAGGAAGGAGAGATGATGGCTTTAAGAATCTCCTGTGTGATTTCACCAGCAAAGGGGACCAGGCTGTGAGAGGTGGTCCCTGGGCACAGATGCCAAGGCCATGGGCCCCGTGATTACCTCCCCTGAGGATAACCTTCTAGCTTGTTCTGCAACCACAGGAAGCCTAAAGAGAATGCACGTCCATAAGGACCTACTGGGCTGTTTAATGGCTCAGAAGTTCTTCGCATAATTCTGAACTCTGTGTCCCAGAAGCTAAAGATGAAACCGGCCTGGCCAGAGTGGCTCAGTGGTTGAACATCGACCTATGAACCAGGAGATCACAGTTCGATTCCCAGTCAGGGCACATGCCTGGGTTGCGGGCTTGATCCCCATTTGAGGGCCTGCAGGAGGCTGCCCATCAATGATTCTCTCTCATTATTGACGTTTCTCTCTCTCTCCCCCCTCCTCCTTCCTTTCTGAAATCAATAAAAATATATTTTCTAAAAAATGAAAAATAAAGTCAAAACTGCCAACGCAGTCCCTGGCTGTCTTCTCTAGCTTTCTCACATCCCCTCCTCACCAGGTGGTTGAGGCTGACAACCTGGTGGCTTCAGGTGAAAGGCAAAGTTATGCCAGGCTGACTTAGCGCACTATTGACTGTTGATACGACACTGAAACTGCCCATGACGGATGAAAAACGACTTTCCGATCTCAGGGGAATAAATCAGGGCCGACGAGTGAGTCTACTTAATAGTTAACTGTAGCCAGTAAAATATTACACCTGTTATTATTCAGGGCAAACACCACTCCTTCCATTTGTTTATTGAGGAGGCAATTTATTTGAGGACATTTAATTGCAACAGTGAAGCCCAGCTTGGGGGTTAATCCCGGTTTATCGATGCAATTAAAAGCAGTGCGCGCGGCGTGCGCGTTTATTATCCCCGGCAGTGTGGACACAACGCTGCCGGGCGGTTCTGCCCTGTCTGTGCTCCTGCACCCGTTTGCATAGTCTAATTGAGGCAAGGCTTCTAATTTGATTTTGCTTGGAACAATAGGGTTCAAATTGCCGCATAGATCCAGCACTGTTTGCTTTCTCGTCAATGGCATGGCCTGGTAACGGCAAACAGCTCGTCCTCACACCTCTGGCAGCATTCCACAATGACCTGGGCCGCGGTCCCCCCCCTCCTCCTTTCCCATCTGAGGACCTAGCGCCCCTCAGATCTCACTAGCTCCGGCCTAAGTCAGCTCCTGGGTGCCCGCCCCTCTCGCTGGCTGACAACCTCCCCACAGCTTGGAGGGACCTGTCTCGCAGGGAAATGCCCTAAGTGGGGAACAGGGAGCCCACAGCCCCCTCATTCCACTGGGTCCATCCTGAGACATGGCCAGAGGAGGCACTTTGAACATCTTACTTACTCTTTTATTTTTTTTGTTAATCCTCACCTGAGGATATTTTTTCCATTGATTTTTTTGGGGTGTGTGTGGGGTTTTTAGGTTTGTTTGTTTGTTTTTCAGTCTGGAACGGGAGGGAGCGGGGGAGAGAGAGAGAAACATCAATGTGTCCATGGGAGAGAGACACAATGATTGGTTGCCTCCCACATGTGTCCCCCCCCCATGGGGACCAAGGATCTAACCTGCAACCCAGGTCTGTGCCTTTGACCTGGAATTGAAACCCACACCCTTCAGCACATGGGGCAACATTCTAAGCGCTGAGAACCACCGCCCAGGGCATGACATCGCTTTTTCCCCATTATTGGCTATGATTTTCTTCTGGTCATATGTCTGTTGCTTTTATTTAGACTTTTTAAATGTTCTCTTTAATTGTCACTATGATTAATACAGGGTGTCCCAGAAATGTGTATACACTATAAGAGGTGATAGATCAATTGAAACCAAATAGGGTTCAGATTTACCCATTGGATTAACAATGGCAGCCAAGGTGTGTGTCCAGTTTTTGGGACACCCTGTATTTGGCCACCTGTTCGGGAACCGTTTCTGGAAGGGCCTGGAGACTCTCTCTCTTCTCTTTTCTTTCTGACGGTCTCCTCCCCACCCAAGTGTATCTTCACCACCCCTCTGGTGCCTCGGGCAGCCCTGGCACCCGGCTGTGCCTCTGCAAGTGGTCGCTGGTTGACATCGCACCCTTTCTGTGTCCACACTCCCCCTGGCTCGGTGCCGGAAGGGGTGCTTGAACTCCAGCTCTTGAGGGACAAAAGACTGGCTGATGGAGCAGCGATGTTTGGCGTTTCATCAGAAATATGAAACGTCATCTCACTCACAGGCCAAACCCTCCCGTATGGCTAGTGTCCCGCGAGCTCACAGGCTGAAGGTGGGCTTTGGTCGGGGAGGTATTGGTGCCCCGCCCCCGGCTGCTGCAGGAATAAGAGGACCGGGAGAATCTCAGGCCACGCCGCTCTGAATTCAAATGATGCCTCTGCCACTGCTGGGTGTGTGATTTGTGGGCAAATCAACCAAACTTCCCAAGCCTCCCTTTCCTCCCTGTAAAATGGGCACAAGATCATAGCTGGAAGCTGGCCTGCACTAGGTCCCCCAACGGTTTAAATGACCCCTTTTCCGCTGATGGCAAAATGACATGTTCACAGACATGAAACTGAGACCCAAGGAAATGAATCAAATGGCCCAGGTGATAGAGAAGGTGACAGGGCAGCTGGAACAGGACTCCTCCTCTGTCGTGTGACAGAAAAGTAAGATTCCTGTTGGCTGTTTGTGGCGAGCCTGGGGAGCTTTTCCTGCAGGAGGATCAGGGAGAGACACCTGTGCTACCCCACGCGTGCACGTCCAGGCCCGGATGTAAGTCTGACTGCACGAAGCATGGCTCCGTCCTTGTTCATGCACGCACCACACGTGGCCTGGCGTGCCCTGCTGTGTGTGCACGTGCTGTTTGTTCCTGGAGTATTGAGCTGGTCAGCAAAGCAGCTGAGAAGTACTTGCTGACCTGCATCCTGTTAAACAGCCTGTGTGGGACCAAAGGGCCAGAAAAGGGCCTATGGGTGTCACTCCCAGCTGGGGAAGGGACGCTGAATTCTCCCCCCAGCCACAGGACGACATGTGCCCACACGGTGTTTCACTCGTCTGGCAGGTGACCCACGGGGAGCCTGTGGCTCTGGGGCCTTTGCCTCCTCTGGCCCAGGCCATCGCTCCGACCATGCTCACTGACCATGCTCACTCTGAGCAGCGGAGAGGGAAAGAAGGCCCATCCCTCTCCCCCGGTGGTGCATCCTGACCGCAGGCGCACAGGGAGCCTGGCTGGCGTTGCTTCTGGAGCGCTCTCTCATCGCTTACCCTGCCCCTCAGTCCTAGCTAATAACCAGAGAGAGGAGGTGAGCCAGCTTGGATTTGTCCTGCAGGCGGGGTCAGGGTGAACATGAGCCCACCTGCCCATGTGTCCCCTGGGGAAGCGCCTGTGGCTGGGTTTGGCTCAGAGGTTCTTAAAGTTGAAAAGTGTCACTCAGATTGCAGGGTCCCCCTGCCCTCCTGGCCACAGGTTGGAAGGAATGGGCTGCCTGCGTCCTGGACCCCAATCCTCTTCTCCCCAGAGGGTTGCATGCAAGACCCGCCTTCCCAGCGGGCATTCTCTGCAAGGGGCACATTTCCCCTGGCACCAGCTGGGAGCCTCAGGCAGGTCCCCACCTGCCAGGACCCTGGGCAAGACCTGGTCTTCCTGTGCCCTGGCTCCCTGGGCATTTAAGGTCCTGACTTAAAATTTAGCTAAAACTTCCCCCTCTTCCCCAAACCAGCCCCACCTGTATCAGTGAGGGGCCTGGAGACCAGGGCAGGGGGCAGGGTCGCTTAGCGGGACAGGGGAGCCGGCTCCTGCAAAAGTGGAGGAGCTGGCACATCACAGCGCCCCGCCAACCCCCAGTCATCCCGCCTTCCCACAGCGAGGGCGCAGGCTGCGCAGGAAATGTCCTAGGGCCGGGGGACAGAAACCGGGGTGACCTCCCCACTGCAGGGAGTCTGGGGAGTCTGGGGAGGGAAGGGTCAGCGGCTCCGCAAGCCAAGCATAGGTTTACCACTTCCATCGGCTGGGAGCCGGGGTTCTGGCTTCTAGAAACAGCCCCTGGCCAGTGCGAGGCCGGGGCAGGTGCGCCAGGGTCCCACTCGGGGAAGGGCTGGACGCGAATCGCATCAGGCTCTGACCGCCTTGCGGGGTGCCAGGGCCCGAGCGACTGACACTGGGGGCAGACGAGCGCCACTCGGAGCAGGGACTGCGGGACCTGGAGGGGGAGTGGCCGCCGCCTCCACCCCACCCCACCCCCACCCCGGCCCCGCACCCGCTTCCCCCTGGTGGAGGTGAGGGAGTGGGGTGGGGCAGGGGCGGGTGCCAGCACAGAGCAGCGGCCCCATAAATCTTACCGAGAGGAATTAGTTAATTTGTCAATTAAATAAGGAAAGGGGGGCGGTCAGGCTGCGGAAGCCCCCCGCGGCCCCAGAGCGCAGGCCACCTGGGGGGCGGGGCCCCCTCTCTAGACAGGGACTTGGAGGAGGGGGAGGAGGAGGGAGGGGCCGGGGAGGAGGGGGTGGGGGAGGGAGGGGCGGGGAGGAGGGGGTGGGGGAGGGAGGGGCGGGGAGGAGGGGAGGCAGACGGTTCGGAAGCCCGCCCCGCGCCCCCTCCCCTGGGCCCCGGAGCGCCGAGGTGCGGAGTGGAGGCCGGTGTGCCGTCTCCGCGGCGGCTCGGGGCGGGCTCCTCGGCGGGGCCCCTCCCCCGGAGCCTCCTGCTGGGAACAGATTTTTTAACAGAAAGAATCCGCGAAAACAGGCGGGGCCCGCCCGCTCCCGCCGCTCCCGCCCGGGCCCGGCGAGGACCGCTGCCCGCGAGCGGCTGGAACCGCGTTAGCCGCTCCGTCGGGCGTAAGGCTGCACGTGCCGACCCATATATTCTAACTGGAAACGGACTCAGTCACTTAAAATATGGCAACGTCGATAGGACTAATTAATTGGAAATAAGAAACGAAAGAATACAATTAAACGAGAACAGAATCATTTTCTAATTTAATAGAGGGACATTTATAAAGATCACAAGCTAAAAGGCATCGAATGATTCTATCGACATGCTATTAAATCAGCCGCTCGGGCAGAGGGGGCCGGCGTCCAGGGCGCTGGGCGGGTCTCCTCCCGCCCCCACCGGGCCTGCGCGGGGGTGGGGGGCGGGGGGGGGCGGCGGGCCCCCCCGCAGACCTGCCTCCCAGCCCGCCGCTCGGCCGCTGGGCCGGTCACTCCCGCCCAGCCCGGGGCTCCCAGCCTCTGCCGGGAGGCCGGGTTCGCAGATATATTACAACAAAATCACTAATTGGAAAATGAAATTGTCAATAAAGCACAGCCTCCCCCTCCCCATGTATACAATATCCTTAAATATTAAGATATTTTATTAGGCCCATTTCCTAACAATAATTTATTGCAATAAAACAGACACCACAGGTCCCCTTAAATTGTCTTTTCATAATGAATAAATTTAAGCAGGCTAATTAATATATAAACTAGCCCAATTTGTCAAGTTGATTTGTATTTTAGTTAATTGTGAAAGTAATTACCACACGGTCAAATTAACAGCTTTCTGGAAATGACCGAGCCTGACGTTTTATTTCCTTCCTGGGTGAAGAAAATTCATTTTTCCAAGCTCTTGATGTGATGAATAAAAGTCATAAATCTGGGTGATTGGTGCAGGCAGAGTCTAAATGGCTTCATATTTCATTTTAGGTTTAATAGAAATATTCATGCTCTGTTTTAATGAAATTAAATTGAGGGGGGATGGGGCCAGGAGGTGGCGGTGACCGGGGCTTAAAGGGACAGAGCACATTTTCCTCCCCTGCCCTCGGCGGGCAGGCAGGACGCCCAGGTCACCTCTACGCTCCTGTGCCAGAGTCCAAGGCCCGAGGCCAAGGCCTGGCCAGGGAGGTGGAGGCAGCAACTCAGGAGCCCCAACCCAGGTGCATCCCAGGGCGGCCAGTGCCTGCGCCCCACGCCTGCTGAGGCCACTGACAAGGCCAGGTCACCTGGGGGCTGGGCAACGCTGCCTGTTGTCATAACTCAGGCCTGAGCTGCAGGTGGGGGGGGGGCAGGGTCAGTCTCCTTCTGTTGCCTGGTGGGGACGCACAGGAGGACATGCAGCCTCAGACAGATACTTTGTGGGGGCCCCCAGGCCCCTCACTCAAACCCTCTGCTCTGGCCCCCTGCAACTTCCCGCTCAACGCTGCTGCAGAATCCACCTTGCCTTGGAGGTAATCGGAGTGAACGAGACCGCCAGGGCCCAGGACAATCACCCCAAACGAGACCGACAGTGCCCAGACAGTTGCCCCAAAGCCTGGGTGGCAGAGCCCCCCACTTGGTCCTCAGGAAGGCTGTCTTCAGACTCAGAAACTTTGCTGTATCTGTTCTAATCACAGTTGGGGGGTACATGCTGTCAGCCACTCTGGGCACCTGGTGGGGGGAGTAGGGGGTCCCTCAGCATGCCTGGGTCCCCCGACTGTCCTGGCCCCAAAGCCCCTTAATGGAGCTGACCTGTGACTTGTTGATTTCCCCTGAGCAAATAAGGCTTTGATGCAGTTCCAAGCAAGAGTAGTTAGCTGATGAATTGACAAAAACTAATCAGCTTTATTGGGAAACAGGTTAAGGGCACGGGCGTGTCAATAATTCTCAGCCTGACCCGCTCATCCATTAGCCGGAGCCGGCTGATTGGAGTAAGAAGACCCTCTCACATTTTGCTCTGAAATTGCTTTCATAAACTCGCCATTATTAGCAGCCGGTGCGAGCAGCTAATTTAGAGAAGACATCCCAGGCATGTCACATCTATCATCCGGGTTTATGTATCATTATCTCATTTACAGAATGTCGCAGTGTAATATGTGTTTTTGGCAATAGGCTTGGCCGGGTGCCTGGGCTGCGGCTCTTTTTAGCAGCACAGCGGGAACCTCCTGCCCCCTTTGCCACCACCAATCCTGGGGACACGGGAGGGCGTGGGCCCCAGCTGAGGACTCTTTCCTCGTGGGCAGGGACAACTGGGTCCACGTGCACACACACACACTCACAGACTGTGACACCCTCGCGCCTGCTCCCTCTTGCGTGGCCCTGGATCGAAGCCCAATGTCAGGATTTGTTCCACCTGGGAGCTGGCAGGATGTGAATTCAAGATTCTGCCCGTGCCCTAGCCGGTTTGGCTTAGTGGCTAGAGCGTCGGCCTGCGGACTCAAGGGTCCTGGGTTCGATTCCTGTCAAGGGCATGTACCTTGGTTGCGGGCATGTCCCCAGTGGAGAGTGTGCAGGAGGCAGCTGATCGATGTTTCTCTCTCATCGATGTTTCTGACTCTCTATCCCTCTCCCTTCCTCTCTGTAAAAAATCAATAAAATATATTTAAAAAAAAAGATTCTGCCCGGGACCCCCTCCCCGGAGCAGGGCAGCAGCAGGTGGTGGGGTGTGGTCCGCATCCCCTACTCCAGGGACCATGGTCTCACTGAGCACCATCCAGGCCCACCTGGGGGCCCATGGACAACCGGGGGACAACCCACCACCAGAAGGTCCTGCTCCGCCCTCCCCGGCTCCCTGGGCGGGGAGCCTGACCTTCCCTGCCTGGGCCGACACTGTCCTCCCTGTGGGCCTGGGTCTGCAGCCCAGACGCGAGGCCACCGGGAGTGGCCACCTGTTCAGCTTTAATTAGTTTAATGTAAAGGCCCCTCCCGGGGCTCCTGCAGTGACAGCCTCGAGGAGCCGCTGGCCTTTCAGTGGAATTTCCCAGATGGGCTGAGGGGAGGCCAGGGCGGTCACCAGGGGCCGGTTAACGAGTTCATTAGCCAAATTATCTTGCCCTCAGCACTGGGCCCAGGAGAGAGGGCGCAGGGGTTGGGAGGGGGTCTTCCCCACCCCACCCTATAACCTCCACCCTCTACCCCCACCCAGCAAGGGGTCCGTGTGCAGGCGAAGGGAGGAGACACACACCGACACACGCACACAGGCACGTGGGTGTCAGGAGGAGGGGACCGGACCCAGCGGTTTCAGCTGCCATTCCCGCCTCCTGTCACCTGAGCTTCCTCAGCAGGAGCCCAGCAGGGCCAAGGCCATGGGAAACAGTGCTTAGAATCACGCAAGGAGGAGATGATGACAAGTAAGGAGACCGTGGGACCTGAAGTCAGAGCCTGGGCCTGGCATGCTTTCTGCAGGTGCGGCTGCTGGCTGGCACTGTATGGGAAGGCCCATGGAAACACTAATGCGGTGACCAACCGCTGGGGGCATCCTGGGGGGTCCCGCAGCTTCCCTCCCCTCCCCACTTACTATGTATGTGTTTGCCGCTTCAGGGTCTCAGATTCCTCTTGGGTGAAGTCCTCCCTGTTCAAATGGGGGGGGGGGGGAGGGGGCATCAGGGGGCTCTTGACAGACCTGCCCCTTCTGCCCTTCAGACCCCACTCCCCACCAGCCCCAGGAGGAATGAGGACCCTGGCAAACCAGCCAACGCTTGCATATAGGGACCCTCCCAGGTCCACCCCCAACCTGAGATCTGTCCCTGGGCCTGAGTGTGTATCTGTGGGAAGAGGCAAGGGCAGGCCTGGAAGAGATGAACTTGACCTCTTTTGCCCATCTCAGGAGGGATCCAGTCCCAGTCCCCCTTTCCCGTCCCCTTCACTCGCCCCCTCTCCCTCCCTCCTCCCTTCCGCAGCCACTGCTTCTGCCACCTCAGCAACTGCTAAATAGACCAATTAGCAACGACTTCCTGCCATTACCCGCCGCGGAGTTGCACATTAGCGCGACCATTCGGCCATAATTTCGCGTCAGACGGCACTAAAAAGTTCAGGCACTGAGGCGCGAAGAGGGCTGAACCTCGGCGGCTGCTGTGTTTCTTCCCAGCCTGCAGCCCAGGCCACGCTTGGCGACCGCCCTCCTCCCGCTGGGGGTGCGGGTGGGGGACAGAGAAGCGCCCTGCACAGGCTCACAAACGCCACCCTCAGCCAGCATTTTCGGCTGCTGAGGCCCTCGGAGAGTGAGTCCTGGGTGAGCAGACGGTGTGCTGTCCTTGGTCTTAAAACAAGACGCGCCCCTCGACAGTCCAGACTCCCTCGGAATTGTAGGTCAGAGTGGGCGCTGGGGAGAGGGCCGTGCAGCTGCGGCGGCTGAGCGCCCCGACCTGGGTGGGTGTTGGACACCTTGCTCCTGACAGCGAGACCCTGCAGTGACAGTAAATTAAATTAAAATCCTGCAGCAACAAGTCTTCTCCCGGGAGTTTCCAGAATTCTTGGGGGGACTTGGGAGCCGTGGCTGGGACCGCTTTGGGGCTCCTGGGTCAGAAGGAAACCTGCAGACGGTGGGTGCTGCCTCCATCCCAGGGGCCCAGCGCCAGGCCTGCCCCTGCCTGTGTGTCCAGGGAAGCAGGGCGCCTGCCCAGGGTCTGAGCAGAAAGCAGATGTTTTGTATCTGGAGGAATTTTCCAAAAATAGAAGGCCCGTAGATGGCTGGGTTTTTGCATCTAAATCCCGCAGCATCCACCAGCCCCAGCAGCGAGCCCCGTTGGGCTGGCTGTCTGCATCTAGGCCCGGGCCGGGCAGAGGACAGGCCCGAGACACCGGGACCGCGGTGACCCGAACCCAGGCGCCAAGAGCGAGGCCGACTAGAGGGGGAAGAGGGAGTGGAAGCGGCGGGTTGGTGCGCGGGTCTGCGGGCCCCAACCTTCCCAAACCTTTTAGAAGCCCAGCGCCGCGGGTCAGGGAGGAGGTCAGCAGATCAAAGCGCATCGCTAACCAGGTGGTACCTCTGGCCCTCCGGGCGATGGGGCGGGGACACCTGCGCGGACCTGCCCCGCCCCGCCCGCCCCCACCCCGCGGGCGCCTTCCGGTGACCCCGTCCTCCGGGCGCGGAGCGGCCTCCGCCGTGCAGCCGTGACGCGGTTCCCCGCGCTCGCCTCCGCCCGGACGGAGCCAATCCGGACCCGCAGGCCCGCCGCGCCCTCAGCCAGCATTTTCGCTGGTCGCCCGGCTGCCTGGGGTCCAGTCCCACCGCCGCCCTGACCCCAGGCCGGTCACGGAGCGCCCCCGCGCCTCCGTTCCCCGTCGCAAGCCCGAGAGGGTAAACTGCAGTCCATGAATCACACCTCCCCACGCCCGGACAGGGCTGCGGCAGGTGCGGGGGGCCCGGGGTTCGGGTGGGGAAACCCCCGCAGGGGAAGGTGAGCTCTGCCGAGGAGCCTCTCCCCGCCCCGGGCCTGGGGGGCCTGCCTGTTAGGGCCCGGAGCCCCCACGCCACGCGGAAAGAAGCTGGTACCGCGGTAACGATGGTGCCGCCCCCATCCTCTGCGTGAACGTGCGCGTCCTATGCCCAACTTCACACAGATGTGTATTTATCTGGACGAAATTTCCAAAAACAGAAGGCTCGTAGGTTGCTGGGTTTTACACATTTAAATTCTGCAGCATCCCCCTGACCTTTAAAAAATATAAATATAAATATAATCTTTCCAGACAGGAATAGGCGCGGATTACAACAGTTTTTCTTTTGCGATTGTTTGCATAAACCTTCCCCTTTCTGAGCAGCGGAAGAAAGGGCGCTGCCGGAGACACGGAACCTCAAAGGAAGATGGTGGGGAGAGGAGGAGGCCAGGCCGGGAGCAGGCGGGCCGGGGACTCACAGGGGAGGGCCCAGGGCCGGGATGGGAGCCGCCCGCCCAGAGGCTGCCCTGAGAGAGGAGGCCTCGGCCCTCCCGCTGCAGCCCTGCTCCGAGGCCCGAGCCTTCCTCAGAGCAACGGGCTGCGCAGTGCAGGTGCTGGACACCAGACAAACCCCGCTCCCCAGAGCTGCCCCTCCCACAGCGGCCTCCCACAGTGTGTCCTTACTCTCCACAGGCGGAGATGTGGTCACGTTAACGCCCCGTAGCACCGGAGTCCATTGGTCCCAACGCCACCAACTTCTCCAGACAAAGAAACACACATTCACCTAAACGGAGGAGCGGCCTGCGGTTAGCCTGCAGCTGGAGGGCGGTCAGGCCCCCGGAGCAGGCTGGGCACCACCACTGTGGCCTGGGTTGAACCAGATGAGCCTGAGCTGTGGCCTCCTGACGTGCTCTCAGCTGGACCCAAGGGTGGTGGGGGAGGGTAACGGGAGAGAGGGGATTTGGGGGGCTGAGAGGGAGGTTACTAGGAACAAGCAGGGTGAAGGTATTCCTCTGGGAGTCACTGAAACACTGGCTTTGTTGAGGAAAGGGGTGTTTGGGGAGTGTAGACTGCACACCCATTCCCAACTGAATCGGCCCAAGAGTGGGTGTTTGGGTAGGAGAGAGGGTGGAGAGCTCCAGGCTCAATGGGGGGGGGGAGGGTACTTAGTTGGCAGTCACCCCACCCCAGCCCCGGAATCTGTGCCCTTGGGACCGATGACCCGTCTCAGCAGGTGGAGGAGAGGGGAGGAGAAAGGCCCTGCCTTGGAGCTAAGGCCTGTCTGAGGGCTCCCACTGCCCTCTCCAACCTGGGGGGCAGGGAGACACTCTCCCTTGAGAGTGAAGGGTGTCCTGCCCAGAAAGGGGAGCTTAGAACCCCAAAGGCAACAGGTAGGAGGAAAGGGGGGCAGGGATGGGGACACTGGAGGGCAGAGGCAGAAATGTGTGGCCCCTGCTGTCAGACCTGGGCCCAGTCCCAACTCTGAGGCTGTTACCTGTGGGGGATGGTTACCTGTGGGGGACGGTTACCTGTGGGGGATGGTTACCTGTGGGGGACAGTTACCTGTGGGGGACAGTCTCAGCCTCTTGAAGCTGGACTCTGTGAAACAGAGGTGGCAAACCCTTCTAGTGTCCTAGTGAAGATGAAAGAAGATCACTGTAGACCGCTCACTGCCTGTAGCAGGTGTTCCAGAAATGTGAGTGCTCCCCTCGCTCCATGAGAGGCTGGGCTGCATTCCTATTTGTTCAGAAAGATCTCATCTACGACAAACACCGTGTCCCTGTCGATGCTGTCACTCCCATCTGCAAGTGGACACTGGTTTGTGCAAAGCGCTGTGGCACTTGCTCGGGTTGCTGCCAGCCACTGCCGGCCTCCTAACGCCCACCGGGCTCTGCTGGTCCCAGGACGCCCCGTGAGAGGAAAGAAACTGGGCTCTTGACAATGGAACCTCCGCCGTCAGCTCTCCCGAGGTAAAGGCCTTTCCAGAAAAACAACAGGGCCCCACACGGTATTTACCTTTTTAAAAACCCTCCTGTAGCAACCTGACTGCTCATTGACAAATTTCCTGCCCCGATTGTCCTGCGCCCCGCCCCTCCTGCCCTTTACTCACCTTCCTCCTCCTGGGAAGCCCGACTTCAAGAACCTGAAACTCCTCCCCTTTCCCACACCTGTCTGGGGAGATAACTGGGTCTCACCGAGCTATTGACAAAGCCTAGTGTTGGGGGCCACCTGCCTGTTGATTCTTTCCGCTTAAAAAAGCCCCTTGAAAGTGCTTTTACTGTAAATATTTGAGGCGTATTGGCGGGGGGGGGGGGGGGGGGGTCTGGACTCTGACTCCAACACCGCGGGCCTCGGCTGGTTTTCCAGGGCTGCGGGTAGCAGGCGAAGGAACACCAGCAGCATTTTCCTGCCAGGGTCCCAGCGACCAGCCTCAGGACAAGCTCTGCTCCGGGCGGGTACTGCCTCCTGCACGCCCACCAAGGACCGCCCCAGGCAGGTGGACAGGTCTCTGCGCCCGCGTCCTGGGCTCTGCAGCGGCGGGGAAGGCACACTCACGCACACACGCCCAACACCTGGAACGCACGGCACTTTCCAGAGGAGGTAAGGAGGTGACACCTGCAGAGGGTTGCGACAGGGGCACAGACCGCTCCTGTGCGCCGCGGAGACCCAGGAGCGAGGCTTGGGGACCCAAGGTCCTCTTTGCTCTGCAGTCACTGAGCAGAGCGGCTAGTTCTAGAAGCAGCGTGGGCTCCCCCACGGAGAAGTGGACAAACTCAAGTGCTGACGAGGAGGCGGGGGAGGAGGCGCTCTGCCGGCTCTGGGTGACCCGAGCGCAGAGGGGAACAGCGCGACTCAGGGGCTGGAGTTGGGCAGTCGCGGGGGCCCCGCGGGGACCCAGGACCACCAGCGCCCGCCATCCTGCTCAGCACCCCCAGGAAGGAGAGCAGGAACCCTAGATTGCGCCGCAGAGCTTCCCACCCCTGGTCGCTGCTCCCTCCCTGCCACCGCTGCCGGGCACCCCGGGCTGTTTAGGACCTTGCAGCGCAGGGGCGGGGCGGCCGGCGGCTGCGACGGTGACAGGTGCGCCCAGCGGCCAATGGCCAGGCCCGCGCCCCTCCCCGGGCCCCCGCTGCGCGCGCCAATCCGCGGCCGCGCTGCGCTTCAAGTGCGCGCAGGGGCGCGGGTCCCCGCCACCGCGCCAGCGGCCTCCGCCCGGCGCCCCATACTCGCGTGGAGTTTGTGCGAGCGCGTGTGAGCGCGGCCCCGGGCGGGGCCCTCGTGGAGGAGGCTGCGGACATGGTCACTCTGGGCTGAGTTTGCGGCGGCGACTTTGATTATTGGCAGATAATCACCATAACAATACCGAGCCCTGGGGCTTGCCACGCCACGCGACGCTCCGAGAGCCTGCACACGGCCGCGCCACTCACCACCCGGCCCTGATCGCCAGCCCCTAACGAGCAGATGGAAAAATCCAAAAATTTCCGCATCGACGCGCTGCTGGCAGTGGACCCCCCGCGAGCGGCCTCCGCGCAGACCGCGCCTCTGGCCCTGGTCACGTCGCTCGCGGCCGCAGCATCCGGCCCTGGCGGCGGCGGGGCGAGCAGCGGGGCGAGCGGCAGCTGCAGCCCCGCGTCCTCGGAGCCGCCCGCAGCGCCCTCCGACCGCCTGCGCGCCGAAAGCCCATCGCCTCCTCGTCTGCTTGCCGCGCACTGCGCGCTGCTGCCCAAGCCGGGCTTCCTGGGCACGGGCGGCGCGGGTGGCGGCGCGGGCGGTGGGCCCGGGGGTCCCCACCACCACGCGCACCCGGGCGCCGCCGCCGCCGCCGCTGCCGCCGCCGCCGCCGCCGCGGGAAGCCTGGCGCTGGGGCTGCACCCGGGGGGCGCGCAGGGCGGCGCGGGGCTCCCAGCGCAGGCGGCTCTCTACGGCCACCCGGTCTACGGCTACTCGGCGGCGGCGGCGGCGGCGGCCCTGGCAGGCCAGCACCCGGCGCTCTCCTACTCGTACCCACAGGTGCAAGGCGCGCACCCCGCGCACCCCGTCGACCCCATCAAGCTGGGCGCAGGCACCTTCCAGCTGGACCAGTGGTTGCGCGCGTCCACCGCGGGCATGATCCTGCCCAAGATGCCGGACTTCAACTGTGAGTACCGAGCAGCCCTCGGGGTAGGAGATTCCTGGCAGGTAGTTCTCTTGCGCATCCGTCCGCCTCCACGGGACACCTCCCTCCCTTCGCTTTCTGCTCCGATGGAGCTGTGGAAGCGCGGCGAAGCCGCCCTGCTCCACCCGGGCCTGCGAGGACTCCGGCGGGCTGCGCGGTTGGGATGGGCGCGAATCAGTAAAATGGCCACGCGCGGGCCTTGCCTTCTTTCTCTCAACGGTTCGGTGCAGCTGGAGGTGTGAGACTAAAATCTAATGATTAACTGGCAGGCTAGGGGAGAAGGAAGTGGCGCGGGAAGGAAGGAGCGCCCCAGAGCACCCTGAGTCAGGCGGCGTGGGGGTCAGGAACAAGGCGCTCCTATCCAGGGAAACTGACTTAAATTTGTCCCACATTCTGGGTTCTGGAGAGACCCCCACTCTCCTGGCCCCTCCCACGAGAGGGAGAGATCGGGAACAGCAGGAGAGAAATGGGCTCCCCCGGCCCAAAGGCCAGAGCCCAGGCCACCCAGGCCCTTCCCTGGCTCTGCTGCCTCTGGAAGGGTACTCGTCCAGGGTGCAAAGCCCAGAGGTGATGGCCTGACTTGAACGGAGTGGTGGTCAGTGGGCCCCTGTGGCAGGGGGATGCACCCTTTGTCAGGAACCCCATCACAGGGACTCTAAGCAGCAGCACCCACTTTGAAGTGGGGATGCCCTACACAGAAGCGAACCCTTCCTCTAGGAGAGAGGTGGGCGGTGGACTGCGGGCCGTCGCCGGCTCACCATCTCCCAGGCCGGACCTTCCCCAAGGCCTGGGCCAGCTCTGGCTTTGCTGGCGAGAGGCACTGGCTGCAGGGAAGAGTCGGTCTCCATCCTGGGACCCGCCCCATAGGCTCAGAGGAAGACGCATAGGCTTTATGCTTCCCAGCACCCAACACCCAAACAAAGAGACCCCATTGTTTCTGTCTGAGTGGATTTGTTTAGACTGAGGAGATGCAGGCATGGTAGAGGGAAAAGCCAAAAAGAAAACAGAAATAAACACTTGGCAGAATTCAGATTCCTCTGTTAGAAGCCATGGCTGTGACTAAACAGAGAAAAGCTAGGGCCCCAAGGGCCACAGAAGTCACAGCCCAGTGAGAAAAATCCCAGCAGGGCACTGCTTGCCTGGGCTGGCCTTGCCTCAGCTCAGCTCCCAGAGGCCTAATGACCACCCACCCCATCCCACTGGAGTCACTCCCGCCTGAGCCCCCACAAAGAAGAGGGTAGACTGGCCCTCACCTCTCATTGGGGGGCTGCCATGCTACAGACACAGCTGATCCAGGGTCCGTCAAACCCAGGGCCTGGCCTTCCCCCCAGCACACCTCTTCTCATTATGATCTGCATCCCCCGGGGCCTGAGACTGTCCCCCACTGTGTGTGTGTGGGGTGGGGAATGGGGGGGCTGGCTTCTGCAGCCACCCAGGTGCTTTGGGGGCCTCGATGGAGCACAGCGTCATGCAGGAAATCGATGAAAGCTCCATTTCTTTGCCAACACACTTTGTCCATCTCTGGTTCCAAATTTTGACCCAGAGGCAGCCGACTTAGGATCCAGGCAGTGTGAATCCAGAAAGAAGGTGAACACCGAGCCCCGAAGGGCCAAGGGCCGCAGCAAACTGGCCAGGGTTCCTCGCGTCCCAGTCGCCCCTGGTCGCCAGAAGGAAAACCTGTTTAGTGCCTTTAATTGGTCATCTCTGCTGTCGGATGGCATTTTCCAAATGGTCCTTTGGGAGCCAGTGTTTTAATTAAAGTTCTAATGTTGTGTCAAGTTGGGAATCCGGGACCTTGTTTAACTAAAGCGGGGGGCGTGGGCCTCCCATAAAGCAAATTGCAGCCCCCGGGGAGCTGCTCCTCCGGCCTGGCCCGCCTCCTTTCTTCTCGTTCTTTCTTTTATTGTCTAACACTCGTCAGGCTCCTGGGAAATCAAGGGAAGTCTTGTTTTGAGGTCATAAAATTCTCTGTGATGTAACCGTGTGAAATTATGTAAATAAAGAGAGAGACCTCCTTGAATGCATAGAAAGCAAAGTCCCTTCTGCCCAGGCCTTTCATTTGCATCAAGAGAATGTCCTGGAAGGCTACCAGTTCCCCGGTCCCAGGCCCGGCCCCTCTGTGCTGGGCGGTTGGCGGAAAAAACATTTTAAATGGGGGGAGGCCTCTGATGAAAACTGTTTAGGCCCAGGATTCAGTTCCTGCCTCCCGCCCGCCCTTCCTCCTCCTCCCTTCGTACCTGAGGCGCCCGCACAGTGTGGAAGGAAGCGGGTAGAGCCCGTGGGAACCTGCGCGGGAGTGGGCAGGCCTGAGGCCGCGGTGGGTGCTCTCCTGCCTCTGCCAGCACCCCCGGGTGGGGAGGGCGCCCCAGGACGGGCTCTCAGGGTCTGTCTGGGATAGAGCTGTGGTCCCCCCCCCCCCCACACACACCGTCCGGTTCCGCCCGGGCCTCGAGGTTGGGGAGGGTCGCTGGCACTGAGGTCCCGCCTCAGGAGGACCCCGGGTGGGCGGCGGCCCGCGCCTCACGCCGCTCCGCCCGCAGCCCAGGCGCAGTCGAACCTGCTGGGGAAGTGCCGCCGGCCGCGCACCGCCTTCACCAGCCAGCAGCTGCTGGAGCTGGAGCACCAGTTCAAGCTCAACAAGTACCTGTCGCGGCCCAAGCGCTTCGAGGTGGCCACCTCGCTGATGCTCACGGAGACCCAGGTGAGCGCCCGCCCCCCGCACCGCCTGGGGGGCGCTGAGCGCGGATTACTGTGGGGCGAGGTCACGCGCCGCCCGCCGGGGTTCCTCACCCGGGCCCAGAGGTCTGATTCAGGAAATGGGGGGCGGGGGGCAGGAACCTGCATTCTAACGACCCTCTGCCCCCGTTCCGAAGCGGGTGGCCCCAGGTCACATTCGAGAAATTTTGTTCCAGAAAGAGGCGGGAACACCGTGAGCTTCACAGACGCCCCCGAGCTGCCCTGACCCCCGCCCCCGCCCCCGCCGCAGGCCCAGGGAGCCCGGGGGGCTGGGGGGGGGGGGGAGAAGGCGCGGTCGGGCTCCAGCTCAGCCCCCCTGAGCCCCGGCCCCCAGCCCTGCCCAGCTCCTCCCGGGCCGAGCCCCACTCGGGCCGGCTGTCAGGTGCCGGAGCCGGGCCTGGGAGGGACGGGAGCGGAGGGCGGTGAGCGTGTCTGACCCCTTGTGCCCCCAGGTGAAGATCTGGTTCCAGAACCGGCGGATGAAGTGGAAACGCAGCAAAAAGGCCAAAGAGCAGGCCGCGCAGGAGGCCGAGAAGCAGAGGGGCGGCGGGGGCGCGGGCGGGGGCGGCGCCGCCGAGGACAAGGGCGACCACGAGCTGCTGGGGCCGCCCGCGCCCGGGGACAAGGGCGGCCGGCGCCCGCGGGACCTGAGGGACAGTGACCCCGAGGAGGACGGAGAGGACGAGGACCCCTTCCCCTACAGCAATGGCGGCGCGCACGCTGCCTCCTCCGACGGCTCTTCCGGGGCCGACTCCCCGCCTCCGAGGCCGGGACACCAGCCGCCCCTGCAGTAGGACCCGGGCTGTCGCCAGGGATGCGGGTCCCGGGACCCCTGGGCCCCGCGCCCGCCGCAGCCACCGCCGGCCCCAGGCCCCGCACCGGTCGGGGCTGCAGGTCTGGGCCGCAGCACCCGTCTGCTCCGCAAGCGACCGAGAGAGGCGGCCCAGCGCGCGCAGACTTGAACTCTGGTTCTTATCCATGGCATTGGGGGCGGGGGGGGCGGTATTGGAAGGAGGACCGACGCCCCCCGGGGCGGCGCCCAGCTGCCCTTCCCGAGTGGGTCAGGCGGGACCCTAGTTCCACCCCTGGAAACTGGAAACCTCCCTGGAAACGCCGCTCGCTGAGTCTTGAGAGAAGAGAATGTGCTTATGTATCTGAGGGGCACTCCTGGCACGAGCGCTCCCGCTGCTGGAGCTCCAGCGCTGTGCCGTCTTTATTTTTGTACACTGTATTTATATATAAAAGAAGCGTATGTGCATGCTAAGTTATTGTTCCGCTTCCCCATCGTCCGCGGTGGAATGTAAAATAAATTGGTTTTTTACTGGAGGAGCGGGACAATCTCTTGGGGGGAGCGTGGAAGAGCGTTACAGCTCTTGTCGAAACGATGGGGGTCTCCCCGCCCCCAGCGACTCGCAGCAGGAGGTAAGAATCCGAATCCCAGAATTGCAGCTTCGTGTGAGGCCCGCCTCCGCCTCTGAGCGCCCGCGAGAGGGACGCCGGGTTCCGCCGCTGGGGAGTCGCGGGTGCGAAGTGTTGGTATAAAAGAAAGTCCCCGAGGCCAGGTGTGCGCTCGCGTCCGGGTGCCTGGCTCTCACCCGTCCCTATGCCCCACCCGGGAGGGTGACCCTGGGCCCTGGCTTGTTGTCCCGTTTCCTTGCGGGGCTTCTTGCTTCACTGGGGTCCAGAAGTGAACCCCTGCGTGTTTCGGAAAAGACGCTCCAGCCGCCTACACTGGACGGGCACTTGAGGTCCGCGCGGCCAGGGCGCCACCTGCGCACGTTCCCGGGTCCCCGTGGCCTCCCAGAGCGCGGCGCAGTCCCTCCCCAACTCCCAGCCTCGGAGCCCGGCCTGGAACGGCTTCCTGGGATCTGCGAGGACAGCACAGGCCGAAGGACAGCCCAGGGCTGCACTGGCTCCGGGTTAACCCACCTCGGCAGCGCCCGCCATCCATCACCCGCGCCAGGTGCTGCACACATGCCGGCCTCGCTTCCCCGGCTCCTGCCCCGCCGCCTCCGGCCCCCGCCGCTTCCTGCCCCCTCCGCCGCGCCGGGGCCTGGAGGAAATCGCCACGGGGACACTGCTCTCTCCCTCCTCCTGTTTCCACTCTCTGGGCCTCGGGCGCGGGGTGAGCGCCCCTCCCCCGCCTCCCAGCTGATGGATGAGTTCGCAGGGGCCGGGCGGCTCATTCCCGCGATTACGCGCAGGCCAGCGGGGCCACGCCTCCACCTCCAGGCCGGGCGAGATTAATATCCTCTCTGGCAGCTCATTATCACCCCGGCTCCTTCCATAAAATCCAACCCCGCCGAGCCGGGGGCGCGACCGCGGGAGCAGCTGTCGGGCGCGGTCCTGGCCGCCTCGGGGTCCAAAGGTGCTTTGGGGGACAGGGCTGGGTTTGCAACTGGTGGGAAAGCCCCGCGGAAGGGGGGAGGGGAGAGGAAGAGGGCGCGCCTTCGGGTTAAAAGCGATCTGCAACCTGTGTGTGTCTCGTTTTAATTTCTAACGCAGCGGCGAGTTGAGCCTGAAGCGATCGCTCCCCGGGCCGGCTGCACAGCTGTGTATCCCCGCGCGCAGGCCCGCCCTCGCCGCCACCCGACCCGGCGCTGGGCGGCCAGGGCTCCGCCGCGCGGCGGGGGGTGGGGGGCACTGGTCCTGGAGTCGGACCTCAGGCCCCAGCAAGGTGCTGTCTCTTCACCCAGCGGGCAGACCCGCTCCCTCTGCGGCAGGGGAAGGGGGCGCCGAGGGACATCCGAACCAGCCCTGCTTGGCGCGGGGACTTGGCGGCGGGAAGGCCTGGCCGCCGCGCCCTGGCTCCAGCCAGCTGCTTAATCGCGGCGGATTTATCTCGCTAATAAATTTAATGATCAATTCGTTCTTGTCACAGTTGCTCTTCCCCAAATCAATTATAGCAAATTTAAATATAATCACTGGCTGGTCCTCACCCACTCTGGGCACAGCGAACAATTCATTCCGCGGAATGAGCGCAGCCAGCCCCGTGGACGGACCCCAGGACCCCCGCCACGTCTGTATCTACGCAGCCCCAGGCGCCGGAGGGAGACAGAGGAAACGTGGTGTTCAGACAAGCCCAGCCTTCCCGGGGTGGTGGCAGCCCGGGGCCTTTGGAGTGCAGCCCCTCGCGGGTCCCACCTGAAGTCTGAGACACCGGACCTCTCTGAACCGGCCAAGCCCCTCGGGCGAGCCTCTTCTCTGTAAAGGGTGTCCTGCCTGTGCCCGTGAACCCAGCAACAGCGAAAGGATAGAAAAAAGAAAGTTGGAGACAAAGAAACCAACCTACACGCACCCCCCCACACACACACACACAGCCCACGGGTCTCCTGTCTGATGGGCTCATGTCCATGAAAAATGCACCTCAGCAGCAGCGACAAAATCCAGTTTTAAAGCAGGCAAAGGACTGGACTAGACAGTTTTCTAAAGAAGACACTCAGCGACCCAGCCGTGTGAAGGCTGCAACGCCACCGCTCACTAGGGAAACGCGACGGCCCACCTGGCCCCCTAGGGTGGCTGTCACCAAACCGGAACAATGGAAAACACGCCTCGTGAGGACCCGGAACAGTGGGGACCCTGTGCACTGCTGGTGGATGGAAAACAGCAAGGAGGGTCCTTAAACACGTCAAACACAAACCACAAGCACCTAGGAGCCAGCAGCACCGGTGCCGGGTGTGCCCCAAACAGTTGAGTGCAGGCTCTGGGAGAGCTCCGCCCACCTATGCCACTGCGGCATCGCTCACAGAGCGAAGGAGTGGTGGCAACCCAAGGGCCTGTCAACAGGTGAATGGGCCAAGAAAACGGGCACAGACAGAACATGGAATGTTATTCAGCCTTAAATGAGAAGGCTGCCCGGCGGATAGCACCCAGGACCTTCTGCGAGCAAAACAAGCCCGGCACAAAAACACTGCATGATGCTACTTACACGTGGAACCTGAAATCGTTCATCTCCTAGAGGCAGAAGGTAGAAGGGTGTCAGGGCTGGGGGGCTGGCTGAGTACAGGTTTTGTTTGCAGAAGAGACGATTGCAGAGATGTTGCCCAGTTAAATGTATGGCGTTAGCATGATTGTACCAGACACTGAAGATGGTTCAGGCGGTTGAAACGAAAGCAAGCCTTCCTCCTCCGCACCCCTTCCTCCTACTCTCCTCCCTCCTCCTTCCCCACCTCTCCTTCCTTCCCTCCCTCCTTCCTAAAGGAAGGGCAGACTAGGTGGGAGAATCCAGATCACCGCGAGGGCACAGGAAGGGGAACCTGGCGCCGCCCAACTCACAGGACCTGAGCCGCTGCCCCACGCAGGATTGGGCACGGACTGCGCTCTGGAGTGGGGTGGCCCCAGGCCCAGGGCGGAGGGGGCGCTGCTGGGAGGGGCCCTGGGCGGGAGCAGGCCCCACCAGGAAGGAAGCCCTCCTCGCAGCAAAGGGCTGAGGGGAGGGGTCCCCACCCCAAATCAAAGTCCTGCGTGCACGGTGTCTCCCGCAATAAAACTAACCCCTTCGGAGGCGTGACTTTCCCCAGGAATGCTGCGCGGGCCAGACCACAAGGGCAAACATGTTTTTCAGATTTGGTTTTATGGTCGGATTAAAGTTTATCTCCCATAACAGGCACCTAATAAACCCAGAACGCCGGGTCGGCTCCAGCTGGTGGCCTCGTTTAGCACTTTCACTTCGTAAATCACTTTACAACAGCCAGGTGTGTCCCACACGGGGGGCTGAGGAGCCACAGCCCCCCGCCAGCGGGGCTGGGGTCCGGGGAGGGCGGACTCGAGCCCCCAGCCCCTCCTGTCCCCGTACCCCGAGAGGCCGGGCCACCCTCAGCCGCCCGCCGCGACCCTGCATTCCGCGGCCTGCGCACCTGGCCGCCCCGCCCCCACGTGCACACAAACGAGGTGTCCGACTCCGAGAGGCTCGCCGGCCATTGTCTGTGGCCTGGGCAGGACAAAGGTGCCGCCGCGAGGGGCGCGGGCGCGGTTTACCCAGCTGGGGAGGAACAAAGGCCGCCGCCTTCTCCCGGCGGGCGGGGCGGGGTCAGGCTGGGGGCACTGCGGCCCCTCCCGCGCCCCCCGATGCGGCGACCTGTCCGCTCCTGCGGCTCAGGCGCATCCCACCCGCCGGCAGAGCCGCCGCCCAGGAGGGTCCCAGCCCGCGCGCAGAGGGCGCCGGCGGCTATGGGTGATGGTCAGCGCTCCCGGCGCTGGCCCTCCGAGGCGGCTGCTTGTGGGGTTGTGGTCGTTGCTAATCGTCACCGACCATATTTTCCCGTTGGTGTTTAGAGAGGGGAAGGGAGTGGTGAGACACAGAGAGACATGCTCTGTTGCCCCTGCTCCCAGGTGGCGCTTGCAACCAAGGAACGTGCCCTGGACTGGAATGGAACCCGGGACCCTGCAGTCCGCAGGCCGAAGCCCTACCCAATGAGCAGCCGGCTGGGGCCGTGTTTGGCGTTCTTTAATATTGCAGTTCACCTCAGGAATGATATTCTGTCTTCAAGCATAACGGCCGACCCTGTGCTGGGACACGCTGGCGGCAGGTGAGGGCTCCCTGCCTCCTGCAACTGTGGCAGAGGCCAGCGCGGTGCCAGGAGCCGGCAGGCTATTTTTTAATGGATAAATCCCTAACGGACATGCAAATGGGGTGTTTTCCTGGGTCTGCAACACCTTCCTACTTTTCACCACCTGGCGGATTTACACCCATGATGAGTGTTCCACAGGGGTGCCCCGCCAGGGTCCCATATGCCCTGGGACTAGGGACCCATGTGACCCTGCAGCCTTTTCACCCCCAACAAGACCACAGCAGCCACCTGGGAAGTGCCCCAGCCCTGGCGCTGTGGCCAGTCTGCTAGGAGCCCTGCCGCTGCCCTCAGCACAGCACACACTGTGAATAAAACAGACAGAAGTCTCCACCGTCTGGGCTCCATGCGGCGGGAAGAGAAAGGTGAATAACGAACGGTAAACCCCGTCATAGTGTGAAGGGCGCACCAGCATGTGAGGTTATGTGCGGGGGGGTGGGGGGGGGGAGCCTAAGGGGAGGCCTGGCCAGTGGCCCAGTTGGCTGAGCGTCCTTCCGGGCACTAAAGGGACTTCCGGGGGATATGGGAGGCAGCCGATGGGTGTTTCTCCCTCATATTGATGTTTCTCTCTCCCTCTCCCTTCTTCTCTCTCTAAAATCAACAAAAACCTGTTTAAAAAGATATTAAAAAATGGCTAAAATTGTTAAAAAACCCACACACACAAAAAACTAAGGGGTTGGGGTCCTGAGGCATTTAGACGGTTGCAACCACATGGCCGCCATCCTGTCCCCACCAGGCAGGGCTCTGGCTGTGCTGGTGACAGGAACATGAGAAACTGGCTGAGAGGAATTGGGGATTTTTTTTCAAACATTAAAAAAAAAAAATCTCACCCGAGGGTATGTTTTATTGATTTTAGAAAGAGGAAGTGAAAAGAGAGAAACATTCATTGGTTGCCTCCCCATACGTGCCCCAAGTGGGGATCAAACTCACAGTCTAGGTATGCGCCCTGACCAGGAATCAGACCCGAAACCTTTTGGTGCATGGGACAATCAACCAACTGAACCACCCGGCCAGGGCAGGAATTGGGGAACTTTAAGAGTTGTGGGGTATTTATCCTGAGTGCAAATGATGGAACATTCACTCACTGATTCAAATGTCCCTAACCACTATGGTGGGATAAATATTCCAGAAGAGAGAAGAGACAGGCATGTTTGGATGGTGGAAGTGGGAATTTTGAGACAGAACTAGATTACATGTATGATTTATTCCCCCTTTTTATGAGATATAATTCACATATAACATTGTATTAGTATTAAGGTGTATGATTCCTTAATTTTAATAATTAACATACATACCTAAGACCATTATGAGAAATAAAAGAAAAACAAAATTCCCACATAAAACGGTGTGCTGCGAACGTTAGAGACTGGGGGCGACCGCTGGGAGGGGGCCTGGGCCCACCTGGCACAGGACGCGCGCTCACTTCTTCACTTCCCTGGCCTCTCAGTGACATCAGGTGTCCTTGGCCTCCGCCGGCATCTTCACTGTCCCCGCACGCAGTGTGTCTATGTCCACACATTGATCGTTCTCCCCTTCCCTGCTTCTATCCATCCTTCCGGACAGATAGGGGCAAGCCTGTCACCCCGGGGAAGTTCCTGTGCCCAGAGCAGAAGGCTGTGGAGGGTGGGACCCTGAGCCTGGCCACCCGGGACTGTGCCCGCCTCACCTGGTGTGTGTCTGGGACAAGCTTCTTGACCTGTCTGTGCCTGAGCGTCCCCATCTGTGAGTTCCTGGCTCACAGGGCTTTGTGAGGGTTAGACACAGGACACTTGTGACGAGCCAGGTGCCATGTACAGGCTCCTGGGATAATCCAACAGGTGAACACCTGCCCCTCCATATGCACCTCTGCAGCCCATGGCACGCAGACCCGTGGCACTCAGGACACCCCTCGCTCGGGGGGTCCTTGCAGGTGGGGCTCAGGCTGGCCTGGGAAGATGTGGTGGGTGGGGTACTTTTTGTAAAGATTCCTTGGGAAGCACAGGGATCCAAGGACAGGAGCTGGGAGGCCAAAATCCTGGCTGGGTGGCTCTGGGCAAGGACTTGACCTCCATGTGGCCCAGGATTGCCCCCTGTCGGGTGAGGACCGGCACCTGTCCTGTGCACGCCTGTGACAGGAGGCACCCCACACAGCAGCACCTCCTGCCGGCCCCTCGGGAGTCTGGGGCCCCCTCGCCCCGCGTGTGTCCTTGTCTCCTCTGCTCACTGCCCTCCTGGGCAGGCGGCTCCTGTGCCCACACCTGTGACATTCCTCCGAGAACCCCCTCCTCTGAGCTCTGCTGCCGTCCCCTCCCTGAGCGCCTCACACGTGGCCACGTCTCCTGGGTGACCAATGGGACCTTCAAAAGTGGGACCTGACTGGACCTTGTAAAACGTGCACAAGGGTCGTCATATGGAGAATCATGGGCCAGTGGCTCAAGGCGGAGACCCGCGCGCCAGCTGACCTGCAGCCCCTAGAGCGAGGTGCTAACGCATGCTGCTTGGGGTCGCGCAGGTGGCAGAGAAAGCTCTCTGGTCCCATGCACACCCCTTGGCCCAGCCCATCCTGTAGGCCACCCCTTGAGCACCTCTCCACACCCTGCCCTCCCCAGCGAGGACTGTTTACTGAGGAACTCCGGGTGCCGGGCGGGGGCTGGGCGCTGGACTGTAGTGTGCTCTGTGCCAGGCCCCGAGGCCCCAGGGAGCAGGCTGCAGGCTGACTGCCGGAGGGGCCTGGGCAGCCCCTGGCGAGGTCCCCGCAGCTTCAGCCCCCGGACTAACGATGCAGTCCTCATGCCGCGGTCAGGGCATGCTGCCTCCGCGCTGAGCTCGTCTACTGGCCGGGAGCAGAGTGGGCTCAAAGCACAGGAGAGCCACAGCCATAGTGGCTTCCACAGCGTTCGCTCCTCTCCTATGACCCAGGCCCTTTATCTCTGGCTCATCTTAAACGTGCCTCCCCTCCTCGCTTCCGGGGTGGGGAGGGGGCCCGGCCCCACATCCCACCAATGGGACCAGGAGCACAGTGCACACCTTCCCACATCACTCAATGAGCGGAGTTCTTCACGCAGAGCTGTGAGCGTCCTGGGGTGGGAAGGGTGCTCCCAGGGGGCCAGAGCCGACCTGAAGGCTGGGGTTCTGTTCTGAGGGAGCAAAGGTGAATGGATATTGGGAAACAACTAACAAATTGCTACAGTGTCTACTTTGGTTCCTTTAAAAAAAATCATTTTTGTTAATCCTCACCTGAGGATATTTTTCCATTGATTTTTAGAGAGAGTGGGAGAGAGAGGGAAAGACAGAGAGAAACATCGATGTGAGAGAGACAAATCGACTGATTGCTTCCTGCACGAACCCTGACCAGAGCTCAGGCCGGGGAGGAGCTTGCAACCGAGGTCCATGCCCTTGACCAGACTCGAACCTGGGACCGTTAGGTCTACAGGCCGATGCTCTGTCCACAGAGCCGAACTGGGGAGGGCTACTGTGGTCCCTTTTTAATTGTGGTGAAATCTACACAATATTGATCATGTGAACCATGTATAAGCGCACAATTCAGTGCATTAACTGCATCCACAATGTGTGCCCACCCCCCTGCTGCACTCCGTCCCCAGCCCAAACTCTCCCCAGTCGACACCACCCTCGCTCCCCAGCCCTGGGCACCTCCGCTGTCTCTACCTGACTGTCCAGGTCTAACTCCCCAGAGTGCCCAGCAGAGAGATGAGCACATAAAAAGGACCCCATGCATGAAGTTCATTTCTTCCCCACTTCAGCGAAGGCACCACCTTCCACCCAGGGATTCTGGCGGACAACCGCGGCACCTGTGTCCTCCTCACCGCACTTCGGGTAAAGACACACCCACGCTTGTCCCGGGCTCTGGCCACCACTGTCCCTTCCCTGACCGTCCAGCACTCTCCTAACTGGCCACTGCACAGCCGGGTGACCTGCCAGTACCTGCCCTCAGGTACACGTCACGCTCAAGAGCGCAACACGCCAACAAGGACATGTCGTTGGCCCTGCTGCAGGCTCTTGGTTTCTCAGTGTAGCTCCAACAAGTGACTCTGACAGGACAGCCCTGAGCCCGGGGGCGGGGACTGGAGAATTCTTTCCTGCCCCCAACTTTCACTTTGAACACAAAGCCAGTGCGGCAACCACAGCCGTTCTCTGCTAAATTTAAACCAGAAACACAGGCCACTTCGCAGCCCTCGGATCCTCCGCTTTCCTTTCCCGGGTGAAGACGACACCGGCCTCTCACACATACATGTACTTTTGGCTGTTTTCAAAACTGCTTGAAAAACCCCGAATTTCCCCAGAAGCCGCCAGGGAAGTCACCAGCTGCCCCCTCGCTGGTGGCCCGCTCTCGGCAGGTGGGCCTGGCGTCCCTGCGTCCCTGCCCGCCAGGCTGCCGCTCCTATGTCCTATCTTCATAAAACGCTGTAATTCGCTTTTAACGAGCCCGGTGTTTTCGTTCCCAGTTCTGCCTGAGCAGATAATGTGTCGGAGGCCTTCCCACAGGGTTAAACCGCCGCGACCTTCCCAATCAGAGAACAGAAACAAATTATATTTACTCATACATGGCACCCAGCCTCCGCGCCAGCTGCCTCCTAATTGCGACGCGGTGATACCGTTCTGCTTTATCGGGCGGCGCGCAGGTAACAAAGCGCATATTCTTCCACCAGGCAGATAGCAGCCGCAGGCTGGCGCCCGCCCACAGAGGGCAGATCTCCGAGGGCAGGTGTGGGAAACAGGCTCCCTGCCAGTCGCCTGTTGGTCCCCTGGGAGGCCAGAGCCTGGAGAATGGGTTGGTGGGGAAGATGGGCTGGGAGTGACCCGATACCCGCCCGCCGCCCCCCCCCCCATCCTGAAGAGGCTGCACAGTGGGACCAGTTAGAGGCCTGGCTCTCTGGGGGGTAGGGGGGCGGGGAGGGAAGGGGGCAGCAAGATCATTCCCTACTGACAGTCCCATGGGATCCACTGCCCACCACACGCATCCCCACGCCTTGGGGGCTCCTTTCTCCGCACGTTTCTCAGGAGCTCAGCCCAGCAGCCAGCAGCAGGAGGCCCCCACACCGCTGGTCCCTGAGGAAGTGCAGTCTCCCAGCCCCACAGTCAACCAGCCCAGGAGAGTAAGGCCAGGGAGAGGCAGCCCCAAAGCTACGATGGCAAATGGGACTCCCCGTCCCTCGCCCTCCTGACAGGACAGCCAACGCTCAGTGCTGGGCAGGCTGGACACTCTCCGGAGACCAGGCTCCTGGCCTGGAGCACTGCGCCCAGGGGACAAGGCTCCGGTTCATCCCCACCGCCCACTCCCTGTCCGCCTGCCCTTGGGGACCCTGTGGCCCACTCTGGGAGGGTTCTGTGTGTAAGGCGCGCGGGTTCCCAGGCCCAGGCGGCAGTGCCCCCCCCCCCCCCCCCCCCCAGTTTCCCCAAGCTCCGCCCCTCGCCTGTGGCTGTTTAGGCCCACAGCTGCTGAAGTGGAAAAGCAGACGCTGTCTGCCCTGTTAAATCTGACTTAGGACACAGAGGGCTTTCAAAACCTGATCGTCCATTTGAGTCAAAAAGTGCAAGGGTGCTGATGACGGCAGCATGGCCTCGCTAGCCAGTTGGGGCCACACTGAAATGTGCTTCCTCACTCATCAGAAGTCGGAGGGCCAGGACATAAATCTCAAATAATCACACTGCACTTTTGCTGAGGAAACAGGTGTTTTGCGCCTGAGACACAGGAGCGGGCTTCTCCGCTCGGCGAGCCCTGGGTAAGCACTTACTCTCAAACCCGTGGCTGCAGCTCGTTATTTCTGCATCTTGTCGGATAATCACACCCGGGGCACAGCAGCTCGGATTTGACTCCCGGAAGAGCTTTGGCTGAGGCTGGGCAAAGTGAAGTAATATTACTGACCCCACCTGAGCCCTGTTCTCCCCGGCAACTGCCGTGCTGACTCAGAGATGCTGGAACCACCTGGCCTTCAGTGCCCTGGTCCATTTTGAACTATTTTGCAATCCTTGCTTTAGTTTCACGAAGGATCATTTTCCCAGACAGTAAAAACACTGGATTCCCCATCAGCTTCCAGGAGTCACACAGGCCCTCGGCGGCCCTCACGGCCGGGCCCAGGGAGGAAGCGGCTCTGGAGGCCCGTCTGCACGGGGAGCCAGGCTCTGCTTTCCTGGGTCTGGACGGGAACCTGCTTTTGAAGGACACAAAACGCATTAGCAGTCTTACACTGACTCGGAAGTGCCCTTTCCTGCCAACGTCGGGTTGTCAGCAAGACTGAGAAGCAAACCCTCTGTCTCCTTGGCCAAGTTACTGATCAAACCATGAGATAAGCAGAAACACTGGGCCAGAGACCGCAGGGAGTCGCTGCTGGACCCGCCCCCGGCACAGGCACCCCAGGCCGTGTGGCTGTGGGACTGTGACCAGCTAGCTTACCGTAGGCCGTCGCGCCCTGAAGACCTCACCAGACACCATGTTTGAAGTGTGCAGTCTCCCGGGGTGTCCAACCAACCCGTTATAGGACATCCAGTGTGAGCACTGAGTCCTCCCTCCCGAGAAACCCTGTTCAACCAGGTCAGCTGGTCACCCGCCTGGCTCTCTCAATGGCCAGAATGACCCGCAGTGTGAAGTGAGAACACATGACCCACCTGTCTGTAGGGAATGTGGCCTGGAGCTACTCTATCGTTCTAGGTCAGCCGTGGGCAAACTACGGCCCGCGGGCCAGATTCGGCCGTTTGAAATGAATAAAACTACTGAAAAAAAAAGACCGTACCCTTTTATGTAATGATGTTTACTTTGAATTTATATTAGTTCACACAAACACTCCATCCATGCTTTTGTTCCGGCCCTCCGGTCCAGTTTAAGAACCCATTGTGGCCCTCGAGTCAAAAAGTTTGCCCACCCCTGTTCTAGGTGCTCACAAACCTGAACCACAGAAAACAAGTGCCGACCTGCTTCACAGGTATTTCCGATGGGTGACCACGGAGGTGACAGTCCATAGAGGCTGGCCCTGAGCTGCTGGTCAGCGCTGGGAGGTCTGATCTTCTGGTCCCCTGCACCGCATGACTGGCAGCAGGAATGCCGACAAGGGTCCTCCTCCCCAGTAGAAAGGACTGCACAGGTGTGATGCCATGGGCGATGCAACACAACGTGCTGCTGATGGAAGGAACCACCCCAGCCGGATATTGGGCCCTGAGGGGAACTAGCCGGAGTTCAGGTCGATGCAGCGGGAGTTAGGGAAGCTCCGTAGGCAACCTGTGGGGAGGCGCACTCACGGGCAGGTGGACCAGGCCACCGACACCCGCCCAGTCTGGTGCCTCTTGCTGAGAACATGTCCTTGCACGGCCTTGGCCAACATCATGATTCTGGCTGCCTTGGCCCCACCCTGGCCATCTAAACATGGCTGGTTTGGTCTTTCCCGGGAAAAGCGGAGAGGGGCACAGGAAGGAGCGTTTTTATTTATTTATTTAATATATTTTATTGATTTTTTTTCACAGAGAGGAAGGGAAAGGGATAGAGAGTAAGAAACATTGATGAGAAGAGAAACATCCATCGGCTACCTCCTGCACACTCCCTACTGGGGATGTGCCCGCAACCAAGGTACATGCCCCTGACAGGAATCGAACCTGGGACCCTTGAGTCCGCAGGCTGAGGCTCTGTCCACTGAGCCAAACCTGTCAGGGCAGGAAGGAGCGTTTTTAAAGAAGAATGCAGCTAACAATGGAGCAGAAGCGGCAGAATGAGAAAATGAGCATTGGGCAACCACCGGCGGGCCTCGGGGCCGCCTGAACCACAGGGAAAATACCGGTGAATAGGAAATCCACATTTCTTTCCCTTGTAAAATGTCCTGAAATTTTGGTGATTAATTTCCCTTAAAAATGACAAAGGCAACCTGGCCAGTGCCACTCAGTGGTTGGGCATCATCCCATTCACCAAGAGGTTGCTGGTCCAATTCCCGGTCAGGACACACGCCCAGGTTTCAGGCTCCATCCCCAGTGCAGGAGGCAGCCTATCCATGTTTCTCTCTCATCAATGCTTCTATCTCCCTCTCCCTTCCTCTCTAAAAAACAAACGATTCCTAACAATACAAAATCAAGAATGACAAAGGTTAAAAAGGTGCCTTTACGGTGGAGTCTGGCAGCCTCACTGGACTAAGTGCTTGACCCTCAACCCTGAGCTCTCCTGAGCGCGCTTACTCCACAGCTCACCACACATGCAAGGCTCGCCCACACCCAGGGCTCACAGGCCAGCGGCCAGCACTGCTCAGAAACCTGTGTGAGGAACGCGAAGAACCAGGGAGTGGGGGGTTCTGTTTTGAAGAGAATCAGCAAGGAAATGGCATGTGTGAAGCTTGGTGGTGGTCTATCCAGGGAAAAACAGCTGTAGAAAATTGACTTTGGAACAAGGAGCAGTGTGAACCTGGCCTGCCTGCCAACGGGGTGGCGAGTGCTGGTGTCCTGGGGGGGATGATGGCACCGAGGGTATGGGAGAGTGTCCTGCCTCAGGAGACACAGGCCAATGGTTCAGGAGGTCGGTGTATTTTCTGGTGATTACAGCCAGGACGTGTGTGCAGTTGCACATGTCTGCCTATACAAAGAAAAAGCAAATGTGGCAACTGTGAGCAATTGGCGAAGAAATAAGTTAGAATTTGCCCTTTCTCTGGAAACAATTCTGACAAGTAGAATGAAAGGAATATTCCATTGAGTCTCCATAGAGGATAATTTTAAAGTGCCTTCAACCATTTTACTTGGGCCAGAATGTGTATTTCACGCTGCCTGGTGAAGGGCAGGAGGCCAGGAGGCAGCCCGGGTAGATGGGCATGGGAGGTGAGAGGGGCCAAGAGCCGGCCCCTGGAGCAAGAATGCGGCAGAGACCACGAGGGGTCGTCAGTCGTCAGACACCTCGCTCCCAGCGGGGGGGAGTGGGAAAGCGTGGGCCCGGTAACCTGCAGGCGGCCAGCTCATCCATCCTGGCTCGGACACGCTCAAGGTCAAACCGCTGGGCTCCAGGGGCCCCGGGACACAGGACACATTGTTCCCATGCACAGGCCTCGCTGTTCCCGAAGGTACCTTCGGACACTCAAAGCGGGCCCCACATCCCCTTCCATCATCTTATCCTGCAAACACCATTTTTCATCATTACCCAGCTCTCAAGATAAATGTCACCTGTGAACCCCCCTCCCGCTGCCCATCCGTGCAGCACCCAATACAAAGCGTCAGGCTGAGAACAGGCGAAGCTCCCGTTCCCAGGCCAGGCTCACCTCCCCAAGACAACCCGCTGCACCCACCTACGTGACTCCCCTGGACCCGCTGCACCCACCTTTCGTGACTCCCCTGGACACACTGTGCACACAGCCTGAACCCTGTGTGTGCAGGGATGAGGCTCTTCAGGGGCTCCCATTATGAAGCTGCCTCGACGGTTACAGCTGCAGAGCCAGGGTGTGTTTTGGAGCAGATTCTACACGACCCCCAAAGCCAAATTAATGTCCGTTTCCAGCCCCTTTCTTTTTTTAAATTAAATCTTTATTGTTCAGATTATTAGTTGTTCCTCTTCCCCCCCCCATAGCTCCCCCCAACCCAGTTCCCACCCCCCCTCCGCCCTCACTGTACTCATCCATAGGTGCACGATTTTTGTTCAGTCTCTGCCCGCACCCCCCACACCCCTTTCCCCCCTGAGAATAGTCAGTCCATTCTCTTTCTATGCCCCTGATTCTATTATAATCACCAGTTCATTCTGTCCATCAGATTATTTATTCACTTGATTTTTAGATTCACTTGTTGATAGATGTGTATTTGTTGTTCATAGTTTGTATCTTTACCTTTTTCTTCTTCTTCCTCTTAAAGGATACCTTTCAGCATTTCACATAATACTGGTTTGGTGGCGATGAACTCCTTTAGCTTTTTCTTATCTGTGAAGCTCTTTATCTGACCTTCAATTCTGAATGATAGCTTTGCTGGATAAAGTAATCTTGGTTGTAGGTTCTTGGTATTCATCACTTTGAATATTTCTTGCCACTCCCTTCTGGCCTGCAAAGTTTCTGTTGAGAAATCATCTGACAGTCAATGGGTACTCCCTCGTAGGTAACTGTCTTTCTCTTGCTGCTTTTAAGATTCTTTGTCTTTTGTCCTTGGCATTTTAATTATGATGTGTCTTAGTGTGGTCCTCTTCGGATTCCTTTTGTTTGGGGTTCTCTGTGCTTCCTGGACTTGTAAGTCTATTTCTTTCACCAGGTAGGGAAAGTTTTCTGTCATTATTTCTTCAAATAGGTTTTCAATATCTTGCTCTCTCTCTTCTTCTGGCACCCTTATAATTCGGATGTTGGTACGCTTGAAGCTGTCCCAGAGGCTCCTTACACTATCTTCATATTTTTGGATTCTTTTTTCATTTTGCTTTTCCAGTTGGGTGTTTTTTGCTTCTTCGTATTTCAAATCTTTGACTTGATTCTTGTGATCCTCTGGTCTGCTGTTGGGAGTCTGTATAATATTCTTTATTTCAGTCAGTGTATGCTTTACTTCTAGTTGGTCCTTTATCACAACATCGAGGGTCTCATTAAGTTTATCGGCAGTTTCTAGAAAATTCTTAAAAAACCTTAAAAGTGTGGTTTTGAACTCTATATCCAGTAGTTTGCTTTCCTCCATTTCTGTCATTTGTGTCCTGTTTCTTTGTCTCTGCATTTTTTTATGCTTCGCTGTGTTGATACAGTGGCTTTCTGTGCTAAGTGTCCTCTAGGGCCCAGCGGTTCAGCCTCTCCAATTACCTGAGGTAGACACTCTTGGTACACCCCCTTGTGGGCTTTGTGCACAGTCTTGTTGTAGTTAAGCCTTGATTGTTGTAGGTAACACTGGGAAGGATTGACCTCCAGGCCAATTGGCTGTGAGAATCAGCTGTGTCTGCAGTGGGAGAACTTCTGTGCTAGAGACACCCCTCCGGTGAAAGACTTGCTTCAACGTGCTTTGGTGCTCACTGAGTCTACCCCAAGTGTGTCCTTTATGAATCCGAGGAGCTGCAATCTGCATGGTCCCACTCTGACCACCGGGCACACTGGCTCCTGGATCTCTAAGGAGGTGCTAATCTAGCCTCTGCCTGAGGCTACCCAGCAGGAGCCAGCTGTGATGCAATGCAAGTTGCCCTGGGGCCTTGGGCCAGCTGCAGTTTGTTAGGTAATTATCAGATTGCAAAGGGCCAGGCCTTTCATATGCAAAAGCCTCCATGCAGGCTTGGGCAGGGCGGGGCCTCAGGGGATCAACAGCGCAGGCGGAGCAAGCAGTATGGCTGCTCTCAGTCCTGCCCTCAGAGGCCCTGCTTCTCAGTGTCCCGGCAATCGCTGCAAGCACCCCCAAGAGAAAGCTGCCCTTGAGTTCCAACTGATGCCAGACAGTCCAGTTTCTCCCGTATGAGTCTGGGTCCCCAGAGACTCGCCCGGAACTGGAGCTCAGAGCTTGAGACTCCCTCCCGATTGAAAAAGACAACCGTGTCCTCAGCCGCCAACCCTCTCCGCATGTGCCTCTGTACCTCTGTATTTTACTTCCGCACCATACCTCCTCTGAGTCTCGGTATGCTTTTCCCTTTCCTTCTAGTTATAGAATTTCCAGTCAGCCAGCCTTCCTGTGGTTCTGGATGATGTCCGTTCCATCTTTTAGTTGTATTTTTGAAGTGGTTGTGTGAGGCAGCAATCTCTGATGTTTACCTATGTCGCCATCTTGGTTTTCCAGCCCCTTTCATGGCTCCGCTGTCTCACGGTAGGAGCTGCTCCCCTTCCCTTCGCCCCCCAACTCTCCTCCAGGCACTTAAGACTACACCTAGAGCTGGGAGGGCTGCACCCCAACCCCGACCTCTGCAGGCTCCACTGACCCAGATCCGGATGTTGACAAAAGCACCACCAAGCTTCCCAAACTCCTGTCTGCCCCCCTCAACCTCTTCATTTAAAGGTACCAACTCCTGATGCATACCTATCAGGATGTCTCTAGAAATCTTCACTCTCACCGCTGCTGAGCCCGCGGGTGGCACTGCTGACCTGGCAAGTCCCAGGAACTATCAGCCTCTGAACTGCCTGGTAGAGGGGTCAAGAGCCAGCCCCCTGGAGCAAGAATAGGGCAGAGACTATGAGGGGTCGTCAGCAAGAATAGGGCAGAGACTATGAGGGGTCGAGCGAAATGTCTGTCGCTAAGTGGAGGTTCTTCTTGAGGAAACAGACATCCCAGCCCCTGCCCTGGGAGTGGTGTTGCTTGCACCCTGACCAACACCTGGCACACGTTTCTTGTTGAAAAGCCCCTGAATGAAGTGCAGGCTCCAGCACGCTCGACACCTCAGCTTCTTTGTTGTCCACGTTCGGAGCCCGCTGGGGGACTCCGAGCAGGAGGAGCAGCCATGTCCGAGATGCGTTACAGCTAACCTGAACTGAATTCTCCACGTTTCAAAACTTAGCCTGTGCCCTGGCTGGTTTGGCTCAGTGGATAGAGCGTGGGCCTGCAGACTGAAGGGTCTCGGGTTTGATTCTCATCAAGTGCACATGCCTGGGTTGCGGGTTCAATCCCCAATGTGGGGCGTGCAAGAGGCAGCCGGTCAATGATTTTCTCTTATCATTGATGCTTCTCTCTCCCCCTCTCCCTTCCTCTCTGAAATCAATTAAAATGTATTTTAAAAAGAGATGTTACCACAATAAAATTAAAAAACAACAAAAAAAGAACGAAACTTAGCACATTAGTTTAGAGACACGCAGAGACACTTGGGACTGCACATTGTATTTCTAGTCATGAGCTGCTGACACTACTTGATAGTGTGTGGCAAAGGGGAGTCTAAGGGTGACTCTTCACAGTCATTCTGCATATCAGCAGGCGGCCCCATGTCTCACTCTTCCCAGCCCCCACCTCAGCAGGAGCCCCAGGAAGTTCAATGCTGTTTAGAAAAGTGCATCACGACCTGGAATTGATGGGTGTAAGTGGCCAACACAGACAGGGAGCACGTGCTGCACCGAGTCATGGCTTCAGAGGTGTCACACGAACAACCCACTCACACTACATGGCACCGACATTTCCTCGGCTCATGGTAATCCCTCACTTTTCTGGAACACCTGCATTCCAAATGCTTAATCAATTAAATATCAGGCACCATATTTAACTGATGGCTTCTGAACTTTTAACTAATATGTTTAGAAAGATAAAAAACATGTCTATTTCTTTATAACTGCACCCTCTAGTGGCCCATCTTATCTATGAAAAAATAAGAACCACACAAGTCCCACTTTAACTCACCCTAGTCCTGTTACTCAGAGAACACTGTCCAGTGTGTCTGCCCATGCCTCCTACACACACACAAACACACACACACACACACGTGCACAAGCCCTGAAAAAACTGGTTTACAACACACACAATATAACCTTGGATCAAAAATTATCTCAAAATATAATACTGTAAATACAACAGACCATGATATGGCTCTCCCCAGCTTTTATAGCCAGCAGAGTAACAGGCCTTTGGGTTAAAAGGGTGCCTGGCAGACAGGTCCCTACATTCTCAGTGAAGGCCTTCCCTGCAAGGCCTTGGTGGCGAGCTCGGCTCGCTCCCGCAGCGCACTGGCCTCCTCGGCACTGCGGTGCGCCTGCACACTCTTTAGCAAGAAGTGGCTGATGAAGAGCTTCAAACCTTCGCGCAGCACACCCAGCTTTGGGTTGTCGGACACCCTGGAAAGAAACCGTACAAACTGTCAGGCACGAGCTGTCTACCTAGCTCTCCATTCTAGAAGTCTTGGATGGGGAGACAGAAACTATTTCTTTTAAAAAGAGAACTCTCGCCCAGGCCTGTGTGGCTCAGTTGGTTGGAACGTCAGTCCTGTACACCAAAAGGTGGCAGGTTTGATTCCTGGTCAGGGCACATACCTAGGTTATGGGTTTGATCCCCAGTTGGGGCACATGTGGGAGGCAACTGATCGATGTTTCTCTCTCCCTCCCTGCCTCCTTTCCTCTCTAAAAAATAAAATAAAAAAATTTGCAAGGGAGAATTTAACATACCCTATTTGCAAGAAATCATTACTAGTTTGCTATCAGGCAGGTTTCCTTTTCCCGAAATCTAATGTATAACATACTGTACTAGCTTAAAACTAAAATTGACTTAACCCTTTGAGTGCCAACTAATATCCTAGGAACTATGCTAAAATTGCCAAGGCATTTTTGCTGATTTTACAGTTTAGGAAAAAAAATTATGAATCGCAAGTAAATGAAGTTACATATTCAAAAACTTAAGGAAACCTTTACTACATTTGTAAATCTGCACTTGGGTGCCACCTGTCAATAAAGAGTGAACTACTAGCATCTAATAGTGACACTGCAGCAGGAGCGCGACAGCGCTCCCGGCGAAAGACAGGAGGAGCACGATCGCGCTCCCTAGGGGTTAAGTAGACAGAGTACAACCACCTTGCTTTTACCAGTGAGGAGTGACCTGTAAGTGGGAACAGCGCCCTCTCTTTCCCACGATGTGTCAGCAAGGCTGGGACCATACCTTGCGAAAATGAAACAGAGGTCTTCAGCTTCTGTTCCCATCAACAGCACATGTAACACTTCTCGTAAAAAGTGGACTCTGGGTTTATCCAATTCACTGAACTCAATCACCTACCAGTCAGGATAGGAAGAAAAATAAAGTTACATTGATCTAGTCAACTTTTCCAATAATTTCTAAATAGAGTAAAAAACAACCCCCCCTTAAATGAGGCTATGTCCAGCTTTATAAAATGACGGAAAGCCTACGCACTGCTGGTGGGGGGGTCCAGCAGGCACTTAATTTCTAGACTTGAGTGAACAAAAGCACAAGCACAATTTTAAGGCACCAAATATAAACAACTGTCATCATTTTCATTGCTTTCAGTAGTTTCATCTATCTTACAAACCTTTAAAATGGAAAGTGGGAGTGATTTTGTCTTCAACAAGTGGGCCACCAGATAAACCAAATTGGAGAAGTTGGTGGCTGGTAAGTTCTCTAAGTCTCGAAATTTGTCCCAAATGCTGAACTGGAACGTCATCTAACGTAAGAACGGAAAAGAAGAAAAGTTTAAATGCAACAAGTTATTAGAACAAATGACTAAAAATACGATCTAGCCCTTGCCGGTTTTGCTCAGTGGATAGAGCATGGGCCTGTGGACTGAAGGGTCCCTGGTTCGATTCCGGTCAGGGCACATGCCCAGGTTGCAGGCTCAATCCCTAGTGGGGGGCGTGCAGGAGGCAGCCGATCAATGATTCTCTCTCATCATTGATGTTTCTCTTTCTCTCTCCCTTTCTCTTCCTCTCTGAAATCAATAAAAATATATTTAAAAATACAATCTAAAGATACTCTGCTTATTCACTCATTTGTAGTATCTTAAAAATCAAGACTCTAAGGACAACTCCACTGTCCTTTTTGATGCACAGGTGACAGGAGACAGCCACACGCCCCTCAAGGCAGCAGGAATGTTGGAAAAGGACAGTTTGGTGCGGCACCAGAGGCACTCCGCCGGTTACTGGGCTGTGACAGTCCCTCACCTGTGCCCAGAAAGGTGACATGGCAGACACGGCTTCGGTTGTGGTCAGCTACTCTCCCTAGGACCTGACTAAGGTCCCACCTGGGGGGGGCCAAGTCTGACAGAATGCTCAGAGGACAGCGGAGCGCTGGCCTTCTAACCTGTTGGCCTTCTAACAAGTTACCTGGAACCTCCTCTCATAGTCGCAGAACTTGGCGGCCAGGAAGGCGTAGAAGGGGTTGTACGTTTTCTCCTGCAGACAGCAATCCATGAGAACGTGGACTATTTCCCTTTCCTGCTGGTCCTTAAGCCCAAGCCTACAAAACACAGACAGCAACGGGGAAATTTCAATTTGCCAAATCTGAACAGGTTTAAGGCAGAGACCTTTCCAGGGCCGCACCTCCCTGGCAGTTTGGTTAAAAGGGAGTGGAGCAGAGGTGGGGGTAACAAGGCAGGAGCGACAGGCTGGGTCCTGTCCCCTGGCCTTAGTGTTTCTGGCCGTGGTGACCATGGAGTCGACACCGATTGGTGTCTTGTGCCAGCTACAAAGGCCTGTCACTGGTTCTGAGGGACAAGAAACAGGACGAGCACTGGACTGTGAGCCTCATCGTCAGGTTCCTGCCATCGTCCTACTTCCCACAAAAGCACGCTTCCTTCCAGTGCAGGGCCGAGTTCAGACCATTGTCCAGCCCTGTACTATTTCCCTCTATTTCATTCTGAATTTGAAGCAAATAAGGAAAATTCCTATCTCTCTTTAGGAGTACCTTGCACAGGCACTTTTTAAATCTTATTGCAACTAACTACAGAAACGATACCAGACCATTTTAAATTTAATCTGGAAATTTTAAGCAATTCATGACAATCAGCAGCCACTGGGCCATGCGTTCACACAATGCTTACTTCAGAAGCTTCTCAAATGCGTCCAGGAAATCCTCACTAGTCATAATTGTACAAAATACGTTTCTCCTGACGTCGGTGTTCATTCTCTGCTTCCGGGCGAGTTCCAGCATCTTGGCGCTAACCTGAAAAGGGGGACGGTTGAGATGTGGGTCACTCAAGTTTTAATGAGATCTGTGACTCTGGTTAAGCTGCAGTCGGTAGAGTTAGGTTTCTAAAAAATAACGTGTCCGGTTCTGTGGCTTGCCCTAAGCGTAACTGTGAACTGTAGGCACGCATATGTAAATGCAACATCTTTATTCTTGGGTAACTCCCCAGGCGAGAACACACTGGACGTGGGAGATTGCCGTGGCAGAGGCCTGCCAGCCTGAGCAACAAGGAGATAAGACAGAGGTGAGTGGCCACAGCCAGAAGAGCCGCGGTGATGTGGGATCCTGGGACAGAAAAAGGGCTTCAGGGGGAAAAAAGAACCTAAAGAACATGTGGACTTCAGTGAGTATAAAGTACAAAGAAGTGCACAGAATTTTGCCAATCTGAGCTCCGGGTTAGCCCAGCGGCCACAGTTCCTGGGAGGCAATGTGTCTGTCTCAAGAGCCGGTCTGTTTGCAAGTGTTCTGATGTTCTGTGTCCTCATCCAGCTTCTAACTCCTTCATGTAACGTGTTTTGGGACTTGAAACAAATCCCTTATAAAGTAACAACAGAAACTGAATTAAATCACATCACAAAATAGTACCAATTTCTACAAGGTCTGCAAATAAGCCCATGTCTGCCCATCTCAATACCATCCAACAAAGCGGAAGGTGGCCACTCGAGGGAGAGCCAGTGAGGCGCCATGGGGACAGCCACACGCTGGTCGTGAGCTCGGTGCGTACCGTGCCTGCCAGTGGCTTCTGCGGGGCCTTCTGCTGACTGCTGATCATGGGGGCCCCGCTCCAGGCTGACCCCACGATCCACCAGCGCCCCGTCTGCTCGGCATTCAGGACGCTGTCCCAGGACACGCGCAGCTGAGATTCTGTGCCCGAGCCGGCGCCACGCACCTGACGGGAGGAAAAGGAGCTGGCGAAACGCTTCAGATGGACCAGTCTGTCTGCCGACCCCCTCCCCCAGCCTCCTGTTTCTGACAATGGCATTTCTGCTGCGTGCACACTGTGATGAGTCACTGACAACTGGGACGTCACCATGTGGAATAATGCCAAGTGAGAGGCACTCTCCCAGGATCCGTGTCTGAGGTCTACGGGCCCATCCCCGCCGTCCGCTGTCACAGCAGAGCAAGAGGCTCAGGCCACAGGGAAGCTCCCTCTGGCTGGTGGTGGGAACACGACCTAGAGGGGCCTGGGGTCTGCTGAGTCAGTGGTTCTGGATCTTACTAAAGAAAGGGCAGACTCGCCCTGACAGGGTCTCATGTAAAAAATACCCAGGGAGCTTAAATTAAATAGACAAGCCCCCTCCTCCGTGCTGAAACGCCTCTGGTCCTGATGGGGCCCTCTTCTAAAGTCATCAGAAGGTTCTATTGTGATTTCGATGTGCAGGCGAGTCCAGCACTACAGGCTAAGTCTCGGGGATGCTTAACTCCCAGGGGCTCCCTGCACATGGCCACTCGCTGGGTCTCACCACACAAACTCCTGCTGACCAGGCCGGGCACTGACTCACAGCCCCAGCTGCCTCCCAGACCTCCGTGCTGGGCTCACGCCCACAGGGAGGCTCAAACATCACAATCAAAGTGACTTACCAAAGCCCTTTGCAATTTCCTCAGTTTCTCTACAGGCTCAGGGTCATAACCCGGAATTTTCCGCATGTCATTGTTCTTCAGTGCCAACATCGTCTCCAGCATAAACCGAATCTTAAAAAAAAGAGAAAACATCATTTCAAATTGTCTAAACAACTGACCTTTCAACTTGGGAATAAATAAACCAACTCTGCACGTGGCCATCACTGGAGATGGTCTCAGGCAGACCATCTCTACTGCAGCCTCTGCAGTATTTTAACAGAAATTAGATCCAGCACGGACCTCCACTGGGCTGACCACTACTCACAGATCTCGCTCCCTCTCCTGCTCCGCTGCCCCCTCCTGTGCTCCTCCCCTCCTGGCCCTGTGCTCTGAGTCACTCCTCCTGTTGCCATTCCTTCCCTACTCATGGCCTTTCTATTTTTTCAACTTTTAAACTGAAAATGTTATACTTAGAGAAAAGTTGCTAGAATACTACAGACACTTCCCAGAAGCCCTTTTCTGAGATTTCTCCAATGTTGACTTTTTAAAAAATAACATTTTTATCGATTTCAAAGAAGGGAGAGGGAGAGATAGAAGCATCAATGATGAGAGAAAATCATTGATATGCTGCCTCCTGGACACCCCCTACTGGGGATGAAGCCTGCAACCTAGGCGTGTGCCTTGACCAGGAATAGAACCATGACCTCCTGGCTCATGGGTCACCACTCAACCACTGAGCCACGCCAGTCGGGCAAATGTTGGCTTTCTTTGGTATAATTCATATACCATAAATTCATTTATTGAAAGTGTATGCTTAGTATATTCAGGATTGTGCAACTATCTCCACAATTTTAGAATTTTCATCACTCCTCCCCCCGAAAAGAATCTCAAAACACATTAACAGGCACACCCCAATTCCGCCAACCCTCAGCCCTAGGCAACCACGCGTGTACTTCCTATCTCTGCTGACTTCTGTGTTTTAAGTTTGACCTCTGGGCACTCAACATGGGGGCAACTTCTTTTCCAGAACACTCCTGCTTGGCTCCTGTGATCTTCTTCCTGCTTCCTTCTCTCCACCATGCAGCCCCAATGTCTGACTGTCAGCTTTGCAACCATGGCCGCAGGACCTCCTCAGAGGGCTTAGACCACACCTCCTCCCAGTGAACCCAGGGACCGTCATTTCAGGATTTCAGAAACCAGCCAGTCTTCCCTTTTGAGCCTGTGTCCCCTCCTGTGTGTGCTGCTGTCCACTGAAGGCCCAAGCTGAGAACCTGGGCTAACTGACCCCCTCCACTCCTCGCTTCCCTCCCTCCCACCCACACCAGCCTGGTCAATCTTGACTCCCACACCCACGTCCATACAGCTGAGCTGATCCTTGCCACTGCTGTCTCTGACCCCTGCAGGGGCGTATCCCTGCCTGACCACCTTCCTCTTGTATGTTGTAGCCAAAGTGACATTAGCATGAACACTTCCCATGTTCTTTTCCCACTCAGGACCCTTCAGGTGCCTCCAGAATAAAAGCCAAAGTCCTTGCAATGGCCTCTGCCCTGCTCCCCTATGGGCCCCACACGAACCGGGGCTTCTGTGCCCTCCCCTATCTTTGAATCTGCAGAATAGAAAATGAGGTAGGAACTATGCTCAGCCCCTTTTTCTACAAGGGGAAACTGAGGCTTGGAAGACTCAGGTCACATTGCTGTTAAGTGGCTGAGCCTAAACTCCAGGTGAGCTGACACCTGAGCCCCGAGCCCCGGGGCCTTTCTCAGTAAGCATTTTTTGAATGGATGAGTGTTAAATAAATTGATTATTAAACTCACAAAATACCTCAGTTCTTAGTAAAGAAACAAGGTTCGTTCACATATTGATAAAACCATCAAATCACAGGAGAAGATAACAGATTGCTAGGAAATGAAACGTAATATTTACCCCAAACACTTATTTTTTAAGTGCTGGTCAGTTTCTGAGCATTAGGCACTTAGGAAGCAGGTTGAGTGACCCCTCGTACCCTGGTCTGGTCCTGGAACTTGCTGCCTGTCCCGCTGGCTTTGGCCTGGGTCTCTGTGATTAGTTCCTTAAGTGACAAAGCATCATCTTTTCTCAAGGAAAAGCCCACATTTCTCAGCATTAACAGGATCAGTTCGATATCTTTCTCTGTGAAAGTTCCAATAAGTTTTTTCAAAATGTCGAAGATGAGGAGAGATTGTACCACGTGGAAGTTATACAAATGTGCAATGATGGTGAATAGGTTGTCACACTCTTTGCCCTCAGTTCCCTTTTTATAGATGTCATCAAACTTCCTCACCACGGCCTCCAGAAAGTGAGCTCCAACCTGCACAAAGAAAACAGACCAGATGTCATCGCCAACACCTGACAATCGTGGCAGCAAGTTACTCTCAGGGATTCTTCTTTTGAAAAAGCTTAAATGTTTATGCTGAAAGAGTCAGTACTTGTAAAATTAATGCATAAGTACACACATGGTAGGATACACACTCCCACAGGGCATATGCTTTAACCCTTTGCAGTCGTTTGTCTACTCTCAGCCACCAAAGCTTTTGTACCGTTCCGGTCGTGTCTGCTCTCAGCCACCACAGCAAGGAACCGCACGAATCTTAACTCTATTCATTCATGTATCAGTTCATAATTTCTCTGAAAGCTCTTAAGTGTCTAAGCGACCTTGTCACGAACCAAAACATTGGCCCGACAAATCGGAGATATCGAAACTCAATATAAACAAACGCGGTCGTTCCACACGCGCCATGCAAACACCGTGGCGAGTCCGTCGCCTTTTGAGAGTGAAGAAATCAACAAGCTTCGGAGATACTTCGCAGAATTTCAAATAAAGCTTTACAAATTACGTTTAACTGTAATTAGGCATTCTCGCTTGTTAAGATATTTCAAAATAATACTCCAAAATGGCAAAAAGAAAGTTACCGAAAGAAGTGTACTGCGAATCTGAAAGTAACGATGAAGAGTTTTATTTTGGCACCTTGAATACTGACTCTGACATAGAAAGTGATAACGTCTGTAGTGATTCTACTAGTAGTGACGTAGTTCCAAAAAAGAATTAATAAATCTTGTTTATCCTTCATAATCTTGCATGTTATGTATTACTGCTCTTTCAATGGAAATTAATTCCAACCAGTACGACACCCATGTCCAAATTTAATATGACCGCAAAGGGTTAAAACCCAGTCTGAGTGCGCAGTATTGATACACCACACGGATGGGTGAATGAAGCACAGACAATCCGTCACAGCACTCGAACCTCCCCTGTAGGTACACCCCCTCGCTTCTAAATTGAGGTGGACTGCTTCAGCCAGCAGCCATCTGGTTCCTTGGAAAAGTAGCACAACACATCCCTGCCTGCAATGCTGCACATATAACAGCACTCATTCTGAAGCGCAGGCTGAGCCTGGAGGAGGAGGTGGAAGCAGGAAACCCTGGGGGAGGGGTGCAGGTTAGTGGGGCTGGTTAAACTGTGGGTGCAAGTGAATTCAACTAGACAGGTTAGAGTCAATATACACGTCATTGCCAAAATGCAAAAACTAAACGTTAGAAGACTCCAGAGAAAAGCACTGATGGGCAGGAGGGAAGGATGATTCCACAGAGATGAGCGCCAATGGACTGGGGATATTCTTTAGTTTATAAATAACTTTAGCCCTAGCAGGTTTGGCTCAGTGGATAGAGCGGTGGTCTGCGGACTGAAGGGTCCCAGATTTAATTCCAGTTAAGGGCACATGCCTCGGTTACAGGCTTGATCCCCACTAGGGGGTGTGCAGGAGGCAGCCAATCAATGATCCTCTCTCATCATTGATGTTTCTATCTCTTTCTTTCCTCTCCGAAATCAATGAAAATATTTTTAATAAGTAATTTTAACCTGTCAACTCCCCACTCAAGCTCCATCACTAAAGATCAACTTGAGGAGCATACTATGACTACTACATTAGGTTCATATATAACTTAAAAATGAGAAATTAGAATTCTGAAGACATCAAGAAAAAACCAACTTTGCACATGGTCATCACTGGAAATGGTCTCAGGCAGACCATCTCTACTGCAGCCTCTGCAGTATTTTACATAAATTAGATCTGGCACTGACCTCAAAGGGGTGCTGGGTGTAATTTATGTTATGCATTAAATACACTCAAATTGCATGTTTTCAACACAGGAATGGATTTAATTATATCAAATTTTCAACTTATTTGATGTCTTCAAAATAAAATATAACTTAGTGCAGCATTTAAAAATAGCAATACTGTTCATGTTACTGAAGTTATTTAAGCACATACATGAATTCCAATAGGATTTTAACACAAATCTGATGTTTTATTTTTAAGTGGCTCAAGAGCAATTCAGTGGTGACTCATGCCACGGGCTTCGTGACCCACTCTGGACTCCATGAGGACCTTCCTGGTCCCACAGAACTGGAGTTTAATGGGCGCGGCATCTGGAGAGCTCATCGCTCTGGCACAGGTTTCCGGGGACACCATTAGCTGAAGCACCATAATGGCTTCCCTGGAACAAGTCTCTCTGGTGTCCTCCATGCTATGAGTGAAGGTTGAGAAGTGGACCAATAACCTCATGTTTTCATGTCCAGTGGTCAGGGTCTATGGCTTTTATGACTCAGTGAAATTCTGTCTCAGGCAAAACCATTTGGTTTGTGGAGGATCCTGGTCAGACACAGGAGGGTGGGGGTTGGGGGGTGAGGGGGCGAGGAAAGTCCTGGAACAGCGCCAAGTTGTGGCAACACAGGGCAGGAGGCGCCCGGGCCCGTCACACTCTGCAGGGAGGAGCGGGACTCGCCGTGGTGAGGATGAGTCGCTCTCAGAAACAAAACCCTGACTTCAGAAGGCCGACTCCCTAAGCAACTGGTGCACATGAAGCCTGAGCTTGTCCTCTGCCCGCATCCCTGGTGCCCACACACCTTGCACGTGCCACCTTGCCGGTAGAAGTTTACCGAGGACGCTCGCTACTGGTAAAACTCGCTAGACCAACTGTAGAGGCAGAAACAGGGCCAGGAACCGAGTTCTGGCCGCGGGTAGCGTCTGCCCCACACTGCTGTCACTGTGGGACCCTAACACCACAAAGGAGACCCACTGTGGCGAGTCTGTGTGTGGTACCGTAAGAGCCCCCCTCTGTAAACCCCAGTGATTCTCCAGACTGGGACTGAGAGAGCAAAGACCAGCATATGAAATGGCTGTAAGACCAGGGCTGTGAGCGACAGCTGGCCCTGGAGCCAAAGCACGTCCCTGCCCTGCCCCAGCTCATGGGCTGGGACATCACACAGCTCCTCTGGCTTTGCTGAACTTGCAAAGTGGGGTCCAATCAACATCTGCCCTAAGTATCCCGCTGGGAGACCACAAGGACCCTGTAGCGGGACATGGAGCCTGGATCACACTGGGCCTCCTGCAGCGGTGCTTTGCGGCCAGGCCTGTTCTTGGGATGGGGCTATGAGACGGTAAAGAAACCAAACCCACCATTAAGACTGTCCCACACACAGACCCAAAGGCCTCCCCAAGTTCTTCCTTGCACAGAAACCCCACCGGCTAAGTAAGCATCATGGCCGACTCGCCACCCATTCGCCTCCCCTTGTCTGCACTCTGGAAGTAGACCCCTTCCTTCAACAACCCTGGGACTGGCCACATGGAGGGAATGGGGTGCTGACTCGGAGGGTGATGAAGGGGTGGGGACAAGGACACTCAGCGGCACCGATGAGGCACCAGAGTTGTGCAGCACCCCAAGAAAAAGCTGCCGCAGCCCCGCCTCAGACGAGGACACGGGCACCGAGGTCTGGGCCTGCCTGCTGGCTCCAAGCCTAGGCTTGTCACTGTCTGCTCACGGGGTCCAGCTTTACCTGACATCTGGTGGCCTTCTTACTTATGAAAAAAAAGAAAAAAGAAAGAAAAAAAGATCTTCCAACCAGTACAAACACCTCAGAGGTAAGATCACACCCCCACTGCCTTCTGAACTCCTGAAATGAGTCAGTGTTCCAGGGGAAACACGAGGAAAATGAAGGCAAGTCTGAGACACAGAGGAAGATAAACTAATAAATAACAAACACTTGTTAGGATGAACCCCGCACAAAGGCAACCGCTGACCAAAATCAAGCATTTACTGGCTGTGGTTTAGAATATGACACACACCAGACTGTGCTGGCCGTTAAAGCGAGCACCGCTGAGAGCCACTGCAGCCTACCTCGATGCCCACTGTGCGGTGCAGGATGCTGACCAGGAGGACGTGCTCCATCACCAGCCTGCCCGGCATGGCCGTGCCCGGAGCACAGGCACTCATGAGGATGCCCGTCAGGGTGTCGTTCATGTCCTTCCTGCTGTGGGCCATGTACAGCTCCTCCAGCTGCCCACTGATGGAGGCCATGTTCGGCTCACTCAACCTGCAGACAGTTATAAAGACAGAGCTGCAGTGACGTTTCAAATTAGGAATTACTTTTTAGGGCAGTTAAAAAAACCAACAGAAAAAGCTATCAATACCACCAATGTCCACGTCCTAGTTCATGGACACGTCGCCTCACGAACAACGCTTACCCTGCCCCAACAGCCCCGCATATACGAGGAGGACACAGTCCTCTGGAACCCTGCAAAACCGTGACTGCGGTTTCTCCTTTCCAGCTGAAATGCAGCCGCAGTGAAGGACACACAGGACTGCCCCTAAGACCGATGCCCCACTTGCACGCTAACCTTACATCCCCAGTGGAGGACACACTGGGCCCCCTTAAGACCAGACGGTGCTGAGGATGCTGCACGGGAACCCTGCCCAAGGTCCCCAGGGAAATTCCCACATCCCATTTTCCTGCCGATATGAAAATCTCGGGCTCCTAAACATGAGGAAAGGTTGCCCTGTTTCCTGGGTGGAGAAGGAAGGAATCATGTGCACACAGAAGCTACGCACTGCACCTGTGCTCACCATGTTCTGCCCTGGCTGGTGTGTCTAAGTAGTTATAGCGTTCGCTGGCCCATGCACTGAAGAGTTGTGAGTTCAATTCCCAGTCAAGGGCATGTAACTGAGTTGCAGGTTCAATCCCAGCCCTGGTTGGGGCACGTACAGGAGGCAACCAATCAATGTGTCTCTCTCACATTGATGTCCCCCCCCCCCCCCACCCCTTTCACTCTCTCTAAAAATAAATGGAAAAAATATCCTTGGGTGAGGATTAACAACAAAAAGCAGAATTTCAGGATGTACCATGCAAAGTGTTTTGTTTTCATCAGAAAGAAAGATTTTAAAAAGCAATGGGGGGCGGGGGGGGGGGGGGCGATAGTGGTAGCAGGAGAGCCATGGGCACTGGCTCTGTTCTGTCTTGAGCATGGGGTAGCACTGCAGAGCTGTGCGCACGCGCATACACACACACACTCACACACACACACACACTCACACACACACACGCACGCGCACGCACACACACACACACTCACACACACACACACACACACTCACACACGAATGAGCCTGGGGTGGAGGACCACGCTCCTGACTGGAGGGCCACCTTGGACCATGAACTGGCTCTGCAGGGAAGAGGGTCAATCCTGCTGCCCCTGCTCCAGGACGTCTCAGAATAACCAAGTGGGCACCTGCATTGCTTTTAAACTCTGACAGGTTCAATGTACCAAAGAGAAAAGGTGAGGATTAAAAAAAAGAAAAAGAAATAAGCCAGTCAGTGGCCACAGTCCTGCCCCCTCACTGTGTTTTAATTCCTGGGATAGTTTCTGTATATTTATTTATTTATTTATTTATTTTTAAAATACATTTTTTACTGATTTCAGAGAGGAAGGGAGAGGGAGCGACAGATAGAAACATCAATGATGGGAGAGAATCACTGATAGCTGCCTCCTGCACACCCAACCCTGGGGAATGAGCCCACAACCCAGGCACGTGCCCTGGCTGGGAATCAAATTGTGACCTCCTGGTTCATAGGTCGAAGCTCAATCACTGAGCCATGCTGGCCAGGCTAGCTGTATTTTTATTTATTTATTTTTTAAATATATTTTATTGGTTTTTTACAGAGAGGAAGGGAGAGAGATAGAGAGTTAGAAACATCGATGAGAGAGAAACATCGATCAGCTGCCTCCTGCACATCTCCCACTGGGGATATGCCCGCAACCCAGGTACATGCCCTTGACCGGAATCGAACCTGGGACCTTTCAGTCCGCAGGCTGACGCTCTATCCACTGCGCCAAACCGGTTTCAGCACTAGCTGTATTTTTAGAAAACAGACCATCTCTTTCAGTGACAATGTACCAGTGTTTCAGGGTTACCTGTTAATTAGGCCTTGGACATGCTTCTTCAGCCGTTCTCTCTCTTCCCTTTTCCGGGCAGCCACTGTCTCCTCAGCTCGCAGCACGTGAGGGGGGAGATACTTTCCCGCATTTTCACAAAGACTCTGCTAGAAAGGACAGAGGTAAGTTACAAAAATGTACACTGAACAAACCCCCTTCGCTGTGCTCACAGAACTGGCAGAGCTGTGACCACTGACAGCTGCTTACTAAACACCAGCACCCGAGGAGCGCCCCTCAGCCTGTGGGCTCACCGTGGGCGCTGATGTCATGCATCTCCCACTCATTCTTTTCCATCTGCAGTGCGAACTGGCCATGTCCCTCTGATCTGCGGACAGGCCCTACACTCTACCCTTGGCCCAGGGTTACTTTCTGGGGACAGAACACACAAACACCCAATGTACCACCAGTTTTGTAGGGAAAGTGTTCTAAAATAATTCCAAACTGCCCTGGCCAGGTGGCTCAGTTGGGTAGTGTCCCATACGTCAAAAGGTTGCAGGTTTGATCCCCAGCCAGGGTGCATGCATTGATGTTTCCCTATCACATCAATGTTTCTTTCTCTCTCTCCCCCTTCCCCTCTCTAAAAATCAGTAAAAAAATGGTAATTTCCAACTTGTTGAAAACTAGTATCTAAATTTACGTGCTAAAATCAAAACCAACCCACTGCTCACTAGCTCCTAGCATATCAACTGCAAGGATTACAAATTGTGATCACTGGCCAACACTCCCTGGGCACCCGAGGGACAAGCCTTAGGGACACATCTATAATCACGGCCCTTGGTGTTAGTGACGTAAGCCCACTGGCGAAAGCACTGACGTGCACGGAAACGGTTACCCTTGAGAAACCCTTAGTTCACACTGTGCGCCAATGACCCCAACGGCCTGGGGAAGAAAACCAAGACTAGCGAGAAATAGCGTTCTAAGAGGAACTACAGCACTAGGACCTGCTCAAAAAGCGCTGGGTCCCAGGGACCAGGGAGAGAAGGGAAGGCAGCGTGTTGCCGAAGATGGAGTTAGATAAACACCACTGAGAAAGTGAGGAGAAGCCTTGCAAGCAGAAGTAACCTATCAGGAGGGAGATGATACAATAATACAGCGGCCCCTTTTCGGCAGGGGGTCCGTCCCGAGCCCCGCGGATGCGTGAAACTGCAGATAGTACTAACCTTTGCCCTTCAAGGAAGCACTTGGTGCTTCTTTCTGGCACATCCCAATTGCCAGCGTCACCATGCATACACTTCGGGGCCATTAAGTAAGGCTATTTGAACACAAGCGATGCAATGCTACGGCAACTGATCTGAAAACTCGGATTCTAGGGCTCCGCAGTGACGCAAAGGCGGGTAGCACAGTGTGGGCGATTCCTGGATGGAGCACAGCATGAGCCCCATCACCCTTCTCCGAACATTTAAACTTAAAACTTACGAACTGCCCGGTGGGCACGCTTCAGTGGCTGACCATCGACCTGTGAACCAGCAGGTCGCGGTTCAATTCCTGGTCAGGCGCGTGCCTGGTTTGCGTGCAGGAGGCAGCCGATCAATGATTCTCTCTCATCACTGATGTTTCTACCTCTCTCCCTCTCCATTCCTCTCTGAAGTCATTAAAAATATATTTTACAAGTCCACTTATTAAGTGTTTCTTTGTGTAACTTTTCATTTAATTATCTTTGGACCCTGGTTCACAGCAGGTGACAATCCACACAAAGCAAAACTGTGGATCAGGGCCACGTGGTGAGAAGGCAGCGAGACGTCCGCCGGCTGCCCGCCCAGTGCCCGCGGTGCCGCCGGGCAGGGAAGGCGCAGGCCCGGACGCCGTGTCCCGTGTCCGGTGGTGAGCCGACCTTCAGGGTCAGGCCACTGAAGGGAGTGCTGGCGCCTCGGACTCCCCGGGGCGCCCGAGGAAAAGGCAGGCGAGGGCGGGGTCGGGAGCGGGGCGAGGGGAGGGGCCCAGCCAGGCGGGGAGGCCGGGCGGAGACGTCCTCGGGGCGCCCGGGACTGGCCGTTCAGTCCGGGATGGGAGGCCTCCGGCGCCCCTCTCCCTGGCGCGTCACTGGGGGAACTCACGCGAAAAGCAGGCGGAGCCGGCCCACCCTCCCGGCCGCACACCGCCTGTGCCGAGCCCCGCGCCCCGTCCCCGTCCCCGTCGCCGAGCAGGGGCTGGCCACTCGATACCTGAGCGGCTGCGTCCACATCCGCCCGGGAATTCTCACTCGTTCCTTCGTCTTCCGCAAACCGGACTCTCCTTCCGCCCGCTTTCCCCTTCGCTCTCCTCTCGGCCGCTGCTTCCTGCGGCTCTTCCTGCGGCGGGTCCTCCTCCTCCTCCTGCTGCTCCCCGGCCCCGTCCTCGGCCTCACTCCCCGCGTCGCCTCCGTCCTCCGAGTCACTCCCCGCGTCGCCCCCGTCCTCGGCCTCACTCCCCGCGTCGCCTCCGTCCTCGGCCTCACTCCCCGCGTCGCCTCCGTCCTCCGAGTAACTCCCCGCGTCCTCGGCCTCACTCCCCGCGTCGCCCCCGTCCTCGGCCTCACTCCCCGCGTCGCCGGGGCGCGCCGTCGGTCCCTCGTCCTCGCTGCTACTGCCGCACAGGCCGCGCCCCTCCGCCGCCCCCAGGGCTCCCAGGATGTAGTCGAGCCCGTCGCGGGCGAAGCTGGGCGGCACCGAGCCGGCGTCCCCCTTCCTCCGGCGCCGGTGCAGGCCCAGGCAGCGCTCCAGCTTGCGGATCTCTCGGTCCTCCTCCTCGTTGGCCGCCAGAAGCGCCCGTCTCCGGGCGGCGGCGGCGGCGGCGGAGGGCCGGGTGCTGCCGACGGCGGCCCTGGTCGGGGCCCGGGGAGGCGGCGGGGCCGGAGGCGGTGGCCGTGGGGCCCGCCCCTCGGTGCCCTTCGCCCGGGGCGCGCTCCCCTCCCCGGCCCCGCCGCCCGGGGCTGCGGTCCTCTGGAGCCGGCGCGCCTTCCTCAGCTGTCGCTTCTCCTTCCTCAGCTCCCGGCGGCTCTTCCTCCCGCCGGGACGCGCGCGCCGCTCCGCCCGGGGCCCCTCGCGGCCGCCGGAGGGCCGGCCCTCGCCGCTCGCCTGCACGAACTCCTCCACCGCGAGCTTCAGCCGCTTCAGGGGCCCCGCCCCGCCGCCGGGCCCGCGCCCTTCTCCGCGCTTCCCGCGGCCCACGCGCCGCCGGCGGCCGCCCCGGCCAGACGCTCCCGCGTCGGTGGACGCCGCCATCGTCCGGACGCACGGATGCTGACTTCCGGGAGGGAAGGGACTTCCGGGCGGAAAGCGGCGCGCTGCGCGGGGCGGGCGGGCGGGCGGCGTCCCCTGGCGGCGGGAGGGCGGCAGCGCAGGGAACCGCGCAGCCCACGTGTCCCAGTCTCAGAACGGATTGTAAACCGAGGAGCGGGGTGCAGGACGCGGCCTCACTTCCCACGCGAAAGCCCCGCAGATCGTGGTGGCGGCTCCGCACGCCCTGGCTCGGAGGGGCCGTGCTGGTCGCAGGGCGGGAGTCTTCCCGGGCGCTTTACCGGGTGAGAGCATGCCCTAGGAAACTGGCCTGTTGCTCCTCCGTGTACTGATGGGGATCTTCGTGCTCAGCTTGTGTTCTGAGACGTTTCCACTCACGCCCGGCCTCCCTGTCTCAGTGCCGTGTGGTGCTTCTCCTGGGGGTGCTCCACCATTCACTCCTCTGCGGAGAGACACGCACCGGTGAACCAGCGTCCCGAGGCCGTGCCCGTGGGAGCAGTGACCGTGACCTTATTCGGGAAAGGGCCTGTGCAGATGTAATCAAGCTCAAAGGAGGGCTTGGATTAGGGGCCCCAACTGCAGTGGAGTGTTCCTATAAGAGGGAAAACGACTCACTCCCAGGCAGAAGGCCATGCGATGGGGAGAGCGTGGGGGGTGTGTGTGTGTGTCAGTTTCCAAGCCAAGGAACCGAGGATAGCTGGCCACACCAGCAGCTGGGAGAGACCGGGGCTGATTTTCTCTTGCAGCCCCAGGAGGAGCCCACCCTGCCCGCACCTTGGTTTCTGGGGATGAGTATTTGGAGCCCCGTAGGCTGGACGAGCTTCAGTGTGGAGAGCTCTGGTCTCTGCCTACCTGCCTGGACCAGTCTCCTAAGCTCCTGGAGAGAAGCGCCGTGGGGGAAGGAACTCCCAGCCCTCAGTCTGTGGGATGGAGCAGGAGGGGGGTGGGGGTGCCTGGGGCACTGGCCTGCCCCTGCGTCCTTGGTACCTCCCATCTCATGCCGACTGGTGGGGCCATGGCTGATTTCTGCCCAGAGGGCCTGGGGACCAGTATGCAGGGCTGTGCAAGGGAGAGGCAAGAATAGCCTTGACAAAGCTCATCTTCTGCCCTAGCTGGTGCTCAGTGGTTAGAGCATTGGCCTGGGGACTGAAAGATCTCGGGTTCAAATCTGGTCAAGGGTACGTACCTCTGTTGCAAGCTCGATCCCTAGCCCCATTGGGGCACGTGCCAGAGGCAACCAAACAATGTGTCTCTTGCACATCTATGTTTCTCTGTCTCTCCCCCTCCCCAAAGAATCCACTGATTCTTTCTAAAAATCAATGCAAAAAATATCCTTGGGTGAGGATGAACAACAACAACAAAAGCTCATCTCCATCTGTGCCCACTCCTCTAGTGCTGCATACACTCAGCACCCTCGCCGCCCCCACCCTGTCTCTGCAGGGTCTGCCTCCTGTCGTTACACCCTGGAGCCCATGCCTCTCTCTCATTCAATGATTTCTCTGGTGCTAATTGGGAAGAGGGAGTCAGTCACCCTTTCTGCCACACCATTTGACAGGAAACAAATGAATTACGCCCATTTTTTCCCACAGAGTGCTTAGAAGGGGTCTGGTGCACAATAGCTGCTCAGTAAATGAATGTCAGCGCCCTCCACAGGCCCCTTCTCCAGGCATTCGGGGCAGTTGGTGGACAGGAAGTTCTGCTTCTCTGGTCCTGGTGAAAGGGCTGGTTGCAAACATGAAACAGTCCATTCATGACACAGGGGCTGACAGGTGTGCAACAAGGCAGGTGGCAGGGCCAGAGTGCTGGTGTACATGCATGTGTGCATGAGTCTGTGTGTGTGTGTGTGTGTGTGTGTGTGTGTGTGTGTTCCTACCTGTGTCTGTGCATGCAAGAGATGGCTGGAGAGGTGGGCAGGGCCAGGGGTGAAAGGTCTGGTGACTTTCACTAGGTTTTGTGTTTATTCTGGGAGCACTCGGAACCTCAGTGTTTTAAGTGGACAAGTGGGTAAGAGTGTGGGGGGCAGCAGCCTAAATGGATCTGCATTTGGAAAAGATCGCGCTGCTGTATGCAGGACTGACCCAGGTGGGTCAGAATGACGGACAGACACTTGTTCCCCAGCCTGGAAAAAACTGTTGGTTGGGGCTTTGCCTATTGGCTCTTTATTTTATTTTTTAAATTTAATTTTGTTTTATTTCTTTTTTTTTAAATATATTTTATTGATCCTTTACAGAGAGGAAGGGAGAGAGATAGTTAGAAACATCGATGAGAGAGAAACATCGATCAGCTGCCTCCTGCACATCTCCCACTGGGGATGTGCCCGCAACCCAGGTACATGCCCTTGACCGGAATCGAACCTGGGACTCTTCAGTCCGCAGGCCAACGCTCTATCCACTGAGCCAAACCGGTTTTGGCTGTTTTATTTCTTAAAGTATTACAAAGAGTATTACATATGTCTTCTCCTCCCCCCCCCCCGCCCCGGACATTCCCCCAGCCTTCTCTACCCCCTAGTGTTTTGTGTCCATTGGTTATTCTTATATGCATGCATACAAGTCCTTTGGTTGATCTCTAACAACCCCCCAACCCTCCCCCAGCTTCCCACTGTAGTTTGACAGTCTGTTCAATGCTGCTCTGCCTCTGTATCTATTTTTGTTCATCAGTTTATAATGGTCTTTATTATCCATAAATGAGTGGGATCATGTGGTATTTTTCTCGGCTTCCCAGGGGCTGTTGCAGCCTCACAAGGGCCGTCTTGGCCTCACAGCAGCCGTCTCGGCCTCACAGGGGCCGTTTCAGCCTTGCAGGGGCCGTTCAGCCTCGTAGGGGCCGTTCAGCCTCGTAGGGGCCGTCTCAGCCTCACAGGGGCCATCTCAGCCTCACAGGGCCATCGCAGCCTCGCAGGGGGCGCCGCATCCCACATTGGGGGTGAAGGTGCGAGTCAGAAGCTCTTCTCACTGTCTCTCCTGCTGCTCCCTTGCGTATCGCCGATGCTGGAAGTTTCTGAGAGTCGTCTGCAGGTGCTGGACATCATACTTTAACTGGTCAACACAAAGTTTGGCATTCTGTCTTTTGTTGGGCGGCTCCTTGCTGGACAAAATCTCCAGGCGTTCTAGCTGGCTGAATATCTGGTATGTTTGCTTGGATTTCGTTTTCTACTAAGTGCACAGACTGCTTGTCTGCCGTCTACCAGTGTCCCATGTGAGACTGGATCTGGTGGACCTGCTTGTGCGTTTGCTGGTACAGCGGTTCCATGTCGCCGGCCCAGCTGGGCCCGGCTCCAGCTTCCTCTGAACTTGATTCTGCTTCTTGAGTGTTTCCCTTATGTATGCGAGGAGTTGAAATCTGCAGTTTGTTGGGTTGGGCTGCAAAAGCGCAGGTGGTTCCTTTTGTGCCACTGGCACAGCTTGGGCGGGGTCTCTGAGAATCACCAGGGTGGAGCAAAGGGCAATGGTGTCTCTGCGACTCCGTGTCTCCCCACGACTCCACATCTCCGCGTCTCCCGAGTGCCGGCTAGCCGCTCCGTGAGAAAGCCACCCTCGCTCTCCAACCTGCTGCAAGGCCATCCCGCCTCTCCCCGTAGGGGTCTGGGACCTCAGAATCCTCCCCCAAACAAGCTCAGTGGATTTGGGAGTTTGTAACCCCTTCTGATTGAAAAAAAACACGCATCCAGTTGCAGCCCGCCTGGTGTGCGACTCCGTACCTCTGTTCTTGGTGCCTCTGCACATCCTACTCAGTCTCAATGCTCTTCTTTCTTTCCTTCCAGTTGTAGAGCTTCCACTGGGCCAGCTTTCCCATGGTTCTGAATGACAGCTGTTTGTCTTATAGTTGGTAGTTTCGATGTTGTTGTGGGAGGCAGCACGCACAGGTCTACCTTACGCCGCCATCTTTGTTCTCTGCCTACTGGCTCTTTAAAAATAACAGCATGAATGCTCTGTTAAGAGTAATATAATATACAATGCAAAGTGTCACCTTTACTCGGTGTCTTAGTCCATTCTGGCTGCTGTAACAGGCACCACAAATTGTGTGGCTTACACAGCGGAATTCACTTCTCACTTTCTGGAGGCTGAAATCTGGGATCAAGGCCTGGGCAGATTCCCTGTCTGGTGAGCACCCCCATCCTAGTTCATAGACAGTGTTTCCTCACTGTGTCCTCACACGGTGGAAGAGGAGAGAGAGCTTCCTGGGCTCCTTTACCTGGGCACTAACCACATTCACAACGGCGCCGCCCCCATGACCTAGTCACCTTACAAAGTCCCCACTTCCTGACACCATCACCTTGGGGATTAAGATTCAACATATGGCCCGGCCATCGTGGCCAGTGGTTGAGCATCAACCTCTGAACCAGGAGGTCATGGTTCGATTCCTGGTCAGGGCCCATGATCAGGTTGTGGGCTTGATCCCTGGTGGGAGGCATGCAGGAGGCAGCCAATCGGTGATTCTCTCTCATCATTGATGTTTCTGTCTCTCTCTCTTTCCCTCCTTCCCTTCCATTCTGTCTAAAAATCAATGAAAAAAATATCCTCAGGTGAGAATTAACAAAACAAAAAAATAAAAATAAATACATGTATTTTTGCACTATTAAAACATGCTATGGCCAGCATCCCTCTGTGTGTGTGTGTGTGTGTGTGTGTGTGTGTGTGTGTGTTTTCAGGACTGTGCCAGTGTTTCACAAGGCTATCATCCTAGAAATTGCTTAGGGAAAGTATATAAATTTATATTTTTAATTAACAGGTAATTCCAAATTTCCAATCCACTTCTGTGCCAGCTCATACTCAAATTGGAAGTGACAGCCTGTTCCCCATGCCCCCTCCTTCATAGACTTGGCTCTGGGTTTTCACCTCTGCCCATTTGCTAGGTGAAAGGTCAGCATGGAGACGCCCTGTGATAGGGGATGGAGTGGGGGGGCCCTAGGCTGCAAGGCCACCTAAACCCCCTTCCTCAGCCCCCTTCAGCAGTGTCAAAACAGCTACAGCTGCTCTGAGCCCATAGATTCTTCTGAATTCTGCTCGACTATGCCAATTGTGACCAGGTTCCTTCTCAAACCCTGCCCATTGCACTAACTGTTGGGTCCAAGCCCCTCTGCCAGGGACTAGACCTTCTTGGATGCTGGGTCTTAGATGGAGAAGCCATGAGAGGTTGTGGGTGTATAAGAGAGTCTTTAGTGAAGAAGCCAGTGGACATGTAGCCATCAGACACCACAGTCCTTCACAGCGGTCCCATTTAGGCAGCCGCACACCTAAATACATATCCTTGCCACCCAGCAGTAGAGTCTCTGCGCCCACAGTTATTATCTGAGCAGCCCACGCAGCCCCTAGACGCACCGCCTCCCATCGTAGCGGCGCCTGAGCTTCTGCTTCAGCAGCTTCTGCAGCCTCTCCAGCTTCTCTTGCACATATAAGAGCTACACCCTCTGAGCCTGCCTCAGCTTCTCCAGCACACTCCTCTAGCTGGTCAGTACCATGTATATCATGAGACAAAGGAGGCCTCTACTCAATAATGACATCAATCACTTGGATTATAGAAGAGCACAGTGCACCGTGAGGTTGCTGTGGCCTTGCAGTTGCTTACGGTATCTTAGCTTTGAACATTCTGATTAAGATTCCCGTGTTCAGAGTGGCCTTGCAGTTGCTCACGGTGTCTTAGCTTTGAACATTCTGATTAAGATTCCCATGTTCAGAGTGGCCTTGGCTGTTGGCGTACTATCAACAAGGCCTTTTACCCTCTGAGTTCCCTTGACTGTCCGACGACTCTGGCGTGGTTCCCACAACCAGCCAGCCACCGAGCCACAACCCAGGTGTCTTCCCACACATCCATCCCATCAACCCTCACGGAGAACATTTGGGTAGACCCTGAGTGCTACCCAGTCTCTTGGCCCACCCTTCTGACCGTAGTCCTGGGCAGCCCCTCCCATGGGTCCTCTCCAGCCCATCGCCAGCAGAGGTCTCACTCTGACCCAGGCCTCTCCTCACCACTCCCCGGCTTGAGACTCTTCTGTGGCTCCCTGTACCTGCAGAGGCAAGCATGCAGCCTTGTCTGGGACACAAGACCCCTTCACCTTCATTTCTGTGAGAGACACGAAGTGGCGAAACGAGACTTTGAGTGTGGCCTTGCAAGATCCGGTGTCTAGTTGCACAGCACGGGGAGCAGCAATCACAGGCTATTTATTCCTAATGTGCAAGAATCCCTCTCCGGGTCCTCATTGGCTGAGTACTATAGGTGAACAGTCCCTCTCTCCCCCCAGGACATCACCTAGGTCTTATTGTCTCCTATTGGGTTATTTTAAAAAATAGGCTGAGGCCTTTTCTAGTTGCTTCCACCTCCCTTTGTCTAGTTGTGGCAGATCTTTCTGGAAGATGTGCTGCTGGTCATGTACACAGTTCTTTGTTCTTATACCCTCCCACCTCCTTCCTACATCCTGTTTGCCCGGAGAAATCGGTAACCGACTGGCAGCATGCTGTTAGTTTTCTCCATGAAAAGTTAACTGTGCTGAGGATGGACCACAGAGGCCTGTTTCCTACCGTTTCAGCCTGTCCCCCTCTGCAGGACCCGGGTGGGCAGGAGAGACGAGCCTCGTGCTCCCGGGCTGTCCTCTGCCCACCCGCTGGCTGGAGCACTCTCCCCTCTTCTGCTTGACCAGCCCTCCTTTGCTGAGACAGTCCCCTGCGTCCCGGGCAGTCGGCCTACTCCCAGTTACGCTTCTCTGCTGGGCAGTCTGGGATCACCGGCTCCCAGCCAGACCCTGCATCTGCCTCACCACGGGAGGAGCCCAGGTCTGTCCCTGCTGCGTCCTGCAGCACATTCCTGCCCCAGGGCCCAGGGTCCGGCTCACTGTGGGTATTCCAAGGGTGGATGAACAAGGGAACAAATGACTGAGATCACGTTGGGCAGCAATGAACGTCAGAGCCACCGCACCCAGTCTGTTCCTTCCAGAATGTGATCATCTGTGGAGCAGCTGAGCCAAGAGCTGCAAGGTCCCGGTGGAGCTGGGACAGCGCTCACCTGCTGCAGCCCGTCCGTCTGGTGAGACCCGGGAAGGACGTTTCCGTGGGAGCGGCTTCCAGGGACCCTCGCCCTTGGCTGAGCTTGTCCCCAGGGCCCAGGCCTGTTGTTTGTTAGGCAGGAGCTGTCGGGCAAGCTCAGCACCTGACCTTGTCCGCCACATGACAGAAAGTCATAGTTATATGTTGTGACTTTTCAGTGTTTTTAGTTTACAAACCAACTGTTTATCACATGAAGACTCTGATCTATAAATAAATGTGAAAGCAGTGATGCGTCTGGCCTCTTCGGGCCTCAAGTTGAGGCAATGATCTGTAAGCATATTTGTCTGTGTCATTGATCCCTTTTTTATTAATGGTGTGGCTTTCGTTATGGCTATCCATCTCTTTTTCGATTACCAAAGCCCCTGCAAACCTTTGTTCCGGCGTGGCCCCAGGTCAGCTCCCGCTTCTGAGTGAGGTAAAGGCACGCCTCCTGGCTCAGCTCAGGGCAGCATTGATTTTCATGAGCCTTTCCATTCTTTCTCCCTGTTTTCAGTACTTGTCTGTTATGTAGAGACTAGAGGCCCGGTGCACAAAATTTGTACACGGGTAGGGTCCCTAGGCCTGGCCAGCGATCAGGACTAATCAGGTTCCCTGTCTCCCCACCTCCCCGCTTCCTCTTTCCCTCGCTCCCTCAGCGCCCCGCCACCGCTGCTGGTTGCCCACCATGCTCTGTGCCGCCCCCTGGTGGTCAATGCACGTCATAGCGAGTGATTGAACTCCTGGTCTCCCGGTCGAACTCCTGAGGGGGCACTTTGCATATTAGCCTTTTATATACTAGTATATAGATGCCAGCTTCATTTTCAGTGCGTGTCATCTATAGACCCATGAATTAAGGGTCAGTTGTTACATTTGTTTGTTTGTTAATCCTCACCCAAGGATATTTTTTCCACTGATTTTTAGAGAGAGTAAAAGAGGGAGAAAAGGGGGGAGAGAGAGCATCAATGTGAGAGACACATGGATTGGTTGCCTCCTGCATATGCCCCCACGGGAACCAGGGTTCGAACCTGCAACCCAGGTACATGCCCTTGACCGGGAATTGAACCCAAGACCCTTCAGTGTGTAGGTCAATGCTCTAACCACTTAGCAGCACAAGCCAGGGCTCTCTCTCTCTCTCTCTCTCTCTTTTTGTTATGTCGTTCCATTTCTTTCCTTTTCTTTTTTCATGGCAAAAAGTCTATTTTTCATATAAGGTGCTACTGCTGTTTTCAGAAATACAGAACTGGACAGAAGCATTTAGCATGCTGCCTCCTGTACACGGAAAACTGGGGCATCTTCAGACACTAAAGCGAGGGAAGAAGGTGGTTCATGCCGTGTGCTGATGGGTTGACGAATCCCTCGGCAGTGCCACAGGCTGTCTTCCCCTCAAAGCAGAACCGTGATCACGCAGGCAGCCCTGGACAATTCTGAAATGCGTGCCTACGAAGGTGCAACGCAAGCCAGAGAGACCAGGCCCACTCTGCAGGGGACGGGGCTGGCCTGGCTCCGCCCACTTTAAGAGCCGATACAGCCATCTGAACAGTTTGAGTTTCCCTCACCACGGACATTGGCAACAGCATAACAGAATTTCTGAAGCATCAGCTGAGTAAGCCCAGGTTTAAAAAACAGGCCGTTGTCCGTATAACAACTGCTACCTCATCACTTCTGCTCAGTTATCACTTGTCCTACAAAAAACCCTTATCTGATGGATTGTAGTGAAAGCCTCTAGCAACTGTAACAGCCCCAGCTCTAGATAATAAGGATGCGGAAAAGTGCCTGTGAAGGGGACGTGTGCATGGAAAAGTGCCGTGTTTCTATTGGAGGTAAGCGGCAGGTTTCCTCTTGATGTTGGCAAAGGAATCTGCTCCCATGTCATCAGCCTGGCCCTGTTCCCAGCTCTCCTTCCGTTTTTCTGAGGATACAAAAGGCTGTGCCGTAGCCGGGGTCTCCCCGGGGGACAATGTGACACGGCTCGGAGACACCTTCCACCCGGAGGTGCGGGTGGGGGTCTGAGACGAGGCCGGCGCTGCGGCAGAGGTGAGCGCAGGTGGGGAAGGTGCCCCCCCTCCCCAGGCTGAGGGACTCAGGGTGAGTCATGGTGGGATCATGGGACTCACTTTTGACACTTTTTGTTTTAGGATCAAAGGTATAATTCCACGGTTTGATTCGTCCCAGGAAATGCACAACTTTGGCATTTGCACCAAATGCTTTAAATGCTGGGAGGTAGGAGCACACAGAAATGCTGCTTAGGTTGTAAACACATGGCAGGTGCTGTCCGGTAGCCGTTGTTGCCCAGCTGCTAAAACACATGTCCAGGAAACCCTGGTCCCCACCATTAAGCTACCTGCTCGGAAGCAGCCCGGCAGCGGGCTGCACGCTGACACCGAAGGCTGACACACAAAGACTCTGGGACTGAGACAGTCAGGCCCGCCGGGGCTGGAGCCGCCGACAGTTCTTCTCTCTCAAAAAGATCGTCAGCACCTGCGAGGACCAGGGGTCTGCGTCCGTGAACACATTTTGAAAACTGTAAGTGGCCAGCGGTGGCGCTAGTTAAGGTAACACCCAACTCAGGCCTCTTCATCACGGTCAGAGGAGCAGGATCGCCACTGTCCACACATCTGCCAGGAGGACTTCATCGAAGGCTGTCTCTAAGACTGTCCTGCCAGGTGCTGCCGGGGGCGGGCCGCCACCGCCGCAGCCGCAGGTGGGTGGCCGGACAGCTGAGCGGCAGCGAGGAGGCGTGCTCGTTCCATTTCTTTTAAAAATATATTCTTATTGATTTCAGAAAGGAAGGGAGAGAGAGAAAGATAGAAACGTCAATGATGAGAATCATTGACTGACTGTCTCCTGCTCGCCCCCAACTCGGGATTGAGCCTACAATTCGGACATGTGCCCTGACGGGGAATCAAACCAGAACCTCCTGGTTCATAGGTCGAAGCTCAACCACTGAGCCACACCGGTCGGGCTGTCGTTACATTTTTGACACAGGTACACCTTACCTTCCTGATAAAAGTTAAGCCGATTTCATTAGTTATGTAGGCTTTTTCATGACTTGTCACTGACTTTGTTTTGCTCTTTCTGTGGAAGGCTTTGCTGTCAGGTGGTTGTGTGTTCAGGCAGTGCCTGGCAGGAAGGCCCATGAAACGCACTGCTCCTGGTTTACTTGCAGGGCACATGTGTGAAACCTCTCCGCAGGGCTGAGCGTCCCTGCTCTGGCACTTGGGTCTTGAGTCTGCTCTGGGAAACCATTCTGATCATTTCAGTGACTCACACTGCAACCTTTTCAGGACATCGGAGAGTTTAAGAGTCCTTTAAAAAGTAGTTGCTGGACTTATACTAAAGTCCTGTCCTAACAACACTTAACACCATGGCCTTGGATAGAAGTTGGTTTTTCTGTGTAAATCACAAGAGGCATGGGTAACATTTACCATGTGTTTGCTGTGAGCCAGGCCCTGTTCTAAGTTTTTTGTAAAATATTGATTCATTTGATGTCCCCTGAAGCCCTAGGCAGTGGCTGAGGGGGTAGGGCAACGGTGGAGGGGGGTAGGGCAGCAGTGGAGGGGGGTAGGGCAGCGGTGGAGGGGGGTAGGGCAGCAGTGGAGGGGGGTAGGGCAGCGGTGTAGGGGGGTAGGGCAGCAGTGGAGGGGGGTAGGGCAATGGCGGAGGGAGTAGGGCAGTAGTGGATGGGGTGTTATGGGTTCACTCAGTGAGATAGACCACCAACTCAGAATTTAAATTTAAGAGCCTTTATTAAGCTGGCCAGCTGACTACAGTCACAGCACCCTGCCGAAGCAGAGGCTGAACTGCAGCGATGACTACAGGAGTTACATTTTATTATTAAATTCTGTGGAGGCCCAGAGAAAATGTGTCTTTCAAATTCTGGGCCCCCTATATGGAGGAAACTCTCTTTATTTATACTTTTTCCAGTCCTTTGTCTCCCAAATTTGGAATGAGACTTCCAGGCCTTCTGAGAAAGAAAGCCTGTATGCTGGGAAGGGACCATGAGACCATATTTCAAGGCCTGGCCTGATGTCAGTACCTTCCTATCTCTGTGTTTTAGGGACAGACAGCACAGCACGACCCATCTGGCCAAAGCACCAGATATGCAGCCCAGCACATTCCCCACTGGTTTTATGTACATGAGTCAAATCATTGACTCTTTTGGGTCATTGTTGGGGAGGGAGTTATATTGACCCCTGAGGAGAATTAATTCTTTGCCGAATAAAGTCAGTGCGTCTGTTTATAAGAAAAGGGCCAGGAGTAATCTTCAGAGGGTCCGAAGAGTCCTGGACTCTCTATTTTGCCTGGGCTGTCTTAAGCTGGGTGTGATGAAGCCACGTCGGGATCCTGTCAACCTTGACTGCCATGGGGGTGGTCCTTTCCAGGTAGGAGTCAGTCCTTGGGTGGCAAATTTCTTCACCCAAACAGGGTCACCAGGTTGGAAGGGATGAACCGGATACAAGCAGAGCATCTCGGACGTGCTTCTGGTCTGCTTTCTGGGTAGACTGTAAAGCCTGAAAGAACGTGAGTAAACTGGTGAGATGGGTAGTTCAGGGTCTGGAAGAGTCACTAGAATCTGTAAAGGCCCCACTGGTTTTAGGGCAGCCTCCTGGGCTGCTTCGTCTGCAGCCTAGTTCCCTCTTGCTTCTGGGGAGTCCCCTTGTCTTACATACATAGAGGTGGAAAGACGTAGTTACATCTGGCAGTGCCAGCTGGCCCATCGTCCTTGCTCTGCTCATGTTTGTCTAACTGCCTCCTATATTACCTCAAGGATCCTGGTTCTGACTTCTTTCAGGGAAAATGGGCGTTGGATTTCTTCTGTAGTTGCTTTGTGCTGAGGAGGGTCAGAAGTATCTCTCAGAGCCAAGAGATCCTTGCTGTCTGTCAGAGGGACGATGAGGCCTGGGTACAGAAGGAGGTGGGCTTGTGACCTGGCGGAGACAAACTGTAACAAATGGTCTGGTGGGAGGGAAAGAAAACATTTCAGTCTTAATAACCTCCATTGAAATAGAGTTTTTCTCCTTAAAATTATCCCTCCGTTTATTAAAATACTAATTTATTTACTGTATTTAATTTGGCCTGATTGTTTGCATAAACACAACAAGAATGGTAACTGACTACCTTTGCTGTAATTTCATGATTGAATCTTAATGTGCCCCATAGGGCCAGGAAGCCAAGCCATACAGCCTCCATCAGGCCTGCCTGCAGTATCTACTGCCCATTGTCCTTGCTTCAAGGCCCATCTCAGCAGCCCTCCTACTCGTCACGGCCCAGAGTGCATGGGTGTTCTGTGCTCCCCTTCTACTCTGACCAACCACCAGTGATGGTAGGGCATGGGCCTGACGCTCCAGCACCAGCTATTTTCAGGGCTACCAAGCAAGATACCAGGCTTTTCCCGTGGCACTCTTATTGGCTTCAAGTCTTCAGAGTCTAGACAGGTCTCTTTAAGACATGATATTCCAGTCAAAGTTTCCGGTCAATAAAACCACTATTGGAAACTGGTTTTATTGAATTTATGCAAAGAAATGTATTGTCATGACTGTATTTAATTTGCCAAATTTCGGAGGAATTACATAAGGAGAAAAAGCTACTGACCCGCTTTAAGATCTTCTGATTTTCCTTGCCAGTCCTTTTTATGGACTCTCCAGAGTTATAACAAAACAGTAACTGTTGGATTTCTTTTATTATTCCCCCCTAAGTACTTTGGCATAACTATTTACCCTCTTTTTAGGAGGCAGAATATAAATTATTTACTCTTTCTGGCTTACTGGCCTGTACCATTTGATTAATTTCCTTTCAACATTTTTCTTCTCCTTCTTATCACATACACAATCTTTATAAAGTCTTTAAACCTTCTTTCTATGTCCTTTAAAAATGCATAACCATGCCTCAGACCTTCTACTCAGTAATTCCTTATTCTTAGAAACCTCAATCCTTTAATGATTACTATAAAGTAAACAGCCAGTATTTCTTAGATTACCAAGAACAGGTGCTTCCTTCCTTATGCAATTTTAAGTACACTGTATTAGTCTAATTTAGCATTGGAAGGGTTAAAGAGAACAACACGGGGCAGAGAAAAACCTACTGTGCTTCCAGCATAGTTCAGATAAGTAAAAATCAACATAACTTCTGGTCTGCTTTCCCTGCCAACTGCCCCCCCCCCCTTTTTCTGCATTAACCATTTACTCTGTCCTTAGCTGCTCTTTCCCTCCTAGATTTTTCCTTCTTTAAGCCCCAGAGACTCAAATCCTTCTCCTCCTTTACTAGTTTTTATGCCTCTGGCCATCCTCCTTTCCCCCAGCTTAGGGCTCCTCTATCTCAGCAGGCTGCGAGCCTACTACCCTGTCTAGCGAATCCTACCACCACTACCCCATCTCATACCCGCTCCGGAGCAGTTTTCAGCTCTCTTCCTCCCCCAGTTAGAGCGGATGCTGTCCCCAACAGAGACCTACTGTAAATCTATCAGGAAGGGCAGGCAAGTCGCAGGTCTCAGGACCACGTGATAAAAATCCAACAGTCCCTCTCCCTTACCCTACATAGGCCATGAGAAAATGTACTAATATTAACCTAACAAGCCTCTGTTTAAACTTCTTTTGGTTACAACCTTATACCTTTAAATTAACCCTAGACTTCTAAAATTTTAACCTAACACAGCAAAATCATACATCAGAGCAAAGCAATTAAAAGTTCTCTACTTTCTTCCCCCTAAAGCGGGGTTTGCCCTATCTTTAAACAAACAACAGAAAGAGATAACAAATACTCTCATGTGTACAGCCAGATGGCACAAAGTAGCTTTCACTTCACACAAACTCTCACACTTACATTCATACACCAGACAGTCTGAGTTTTTTGACTTCTACCAAATGTTTACTCAGAGTTTAAGCAATCTAACCAATTTCTGACTAATTGCCTAAGGGAGCTCTATGGCTTTCCGGGAGGTGATCAAGCTCCCCTTCCACTCACTTGGAGTGGGCCAGATTGATAGGGGGTTGGCGAAGACGACTGAACCCTAACCCATTTTAACAAAGACAAAGACAACAAAGAACAAAGACAACAAACACCAGACAACAAACACCAGACAGACAAACCCGGTGCAGCCTACAGCCGCACGAACCAGAGACCCTGGCCACCGTTGTGGCCGCGGGTCAGGACCAGGAGTACTGCTGCGTCCAGCCCTCCGTATAGGTCCTTCCGTGGGACGTCCCAATTCCAGATTAACGACCGGTCTTCCTTACCTCTCTTGAGAGTCCAGGTGGCTCAGTTTCTGAATTGAAAGTTTTGGGTGGAGTCTCCTCCGTTTCCCTGGGACCCAGGATGGAGACTAGAGGCCTCCTTGGTAGTCGTTCCCCACCGGGATGTGGGGTATCTCGCTGCGTGCCCGGTGATAAATGGGGGAGAGCCTCCTGCTCTAAATAGGGGGTCCCTCTCACCCCTGCTGGGGATCTCGCTGGGGGCCTCCAAATGTTATGGGTTCACTCAGCGAGATAGACCACCAACTCAGAATTTAAATTTAAGAGCCTTTATTAAGCTGGCCAGCTGACTACAGTCACAGCACCCTGCCGAAGCAGAGGCTGAACTGCAGCGCCGACTTTCATGGCCAGCGACTACAGTTACAACACCCTGCCAAAGCAGAGGCTGAACTGCAGCCCAGACTACAGGAGTTACATTTTATTATTAAATTTTGTGGCGGCCCAGAGAAAAATGTGTCTTTCAAATTCTGGGCCCCCAATATGGAGGAAACTCTCTTTATTTATACTTTTTTCAGTCCTTTGTCTCCCAAATTTGGAATGAGACTTCCGGGCCTTCTGAGAAAGAAAGCCTGCATGCTGGGAAGGGACCATGAGACCATATTTCAAGGCCTGGCCTGATGTCAGTACCTTCCTATCTATGTGTTTTAGGAACAGACAGCACAGCATGACCCGTCTGGCTAAAGCGCCAGATATGCAGCCCAGCACAGGGGTAGGGCAGCGGTGGAGGGAGTAGGGCAGTGGTGGAGGGGGGAGGACAGCGGTGGAGGGGGGGTAGGGCAGCGGGGGAAGGGGTGAGGGCAGCAGGGGAGGGGGGGAGGGCAGCGGGGGGAGCGGGGGAGGGCAGAGCTTCAGAGAGGCCCCCGCTTTGCCTCTTTGCCAGTCTGTTCATCACTTACCAAAGGAGGGTGTGGCCATATCTACCTTGCTGGCCCCCTGACAACCTAATTGGGCCATTTCAGGTGGAAAGGGCTCCTTTATTTTTTAAGTTTAATTTAAATTTTAAAAAATGTATTGAATTTATTGGAGTGACTCCTATATAATAAAAGCCTAATATGCAAACTGTCCTCTTGGGTGGTCGTTCGACCAAGAGTTTGACCAGGAGACCAGGAGTTTGACTGCTCACTACGACGTGCGCTGACCACCAGGGGGTGGCGTGGAACATGGCGGGCATTGGCAACATGCTGCAACCTCTTGCCGGCCACCTTGGGGTGGGGGACAGAAACTGGGGTGTGGTGAGAACGCAGGGTGTCCACCGAGCTCACTCTCACTCCCCTTGCTGCCCTCCCCCAGGATGCCAGGGCTCAGTGCCAGGGAAGCCCCTACACTCAGGTGCCAGGAGTCTGCCCCACACCCACGGGGCCTCTTCCCGGGCGAGCTGGGCCACCGCTGCCAGGACTGCAGCGGCCGGTTGGGCTCCCCAAGGGTTCACGCAGGAGCCGGTCTGTGAGGCCCGCCAGGAGAGAGCACGCTACCTGCCTGGCTTCCTTGCAGTGCTGCTGGGTGGCCCAGAGGCCCACGCTGTGCCCTAGCCTGTGGTGTCTGGCCGCACTCACCGCATCTCTGCATGGGGACTCGAGCGCCGGGACTCAGGCGGAGGGGGGCGCGAGGGGGCCTGGGGGCCCAGATGCTACCCAGGGCCCAGAGGTCAGCTGGGACCTGCGCCTCCATGCCAGACACTTGTGCGTCGATGTCCGGCCAGGCCCAGGGCGGCACCATGCACGCATTTCGTGCACTGGGCCTCTAGTTGGCTAATAAAATTATATAGGTTTCAGGTGTACAATCATCTGTGTATTTCTTGTGTGTTCACCACCCCCGTCAAGTCTCCTTGCATCCTGTTTACCTCCCTTGACCCTCTTCCACCTTCCCCACCCCCTTTCCCTTACCATACTGTTGTCTGTGTCTGTGAGGGTTTTTTGTGTGTTATTTTGCTTAGTCCCAGAAAGGGCTCATTTAAGATACTTGTCATTCGTGTGCACCCAGCTACAAACTATCTTTCTTATGTTGCTTTTCTAACGTTTAATATGTGTTAAACATTAAATATATGTTAATTTTTCCCCTGGGGGGGGGGAGACAAATAGTAACTACTCAGAAGAAAACCAATATCTCTATCTTAACAATCTTATTGGAGGTTGATTCATGGTCTGAGATAATGTAGACCAGTGATAGCGAACCTATGACATGCGTGTCAGAGGTGACACGCGAACTCATTTTTTTGGTTGATTTTTCTTTGTTAAATGGCATTTAAATATATAAAATAAATATCAAAAATATAAATCTTTGTTTTACTATGGTTGCAAATATCAAAAAATTTCAATATGTGACACGGCATCAGAGTTAAGTTAGGGTTTTTCAAAATGCTGACACGCCGAGCTCAAAAGGTTTGCCATCACTGATGTAGACAATAGACAAATCTTTAGCAAGAATCAAACGGTGCCCAAACACTAGCTTTAGATGAACTGTGTTAAATAATGTGGTTTACTAGGAAAAATACACAACAATAAGTCGGGAGGCCATTGTAAATCCAGGTCTCCTATTGCTGAACGTCATGCCTCCTTTGTGAAATGTAGGATTAATCTTCCTGTTGCCGAAAAAGCGGTCCTTCCCGGGGGAGGGATGAGGCGTGACCCCGGAAGCCCCTCGCTGGGACACTGTGGGCATCGTTTGATGCACCTCCTCCCACCCAGGTGAGCACCCGGGAAGCCTGTGCACGGGGGTCCCTCAGAGCGACTTGGTGCGGTTTGCCGAGTGAACGTTGATGCCGAGACGCAGTTGCCTATTTCGTCTTCTCTCTGGCCGGTTGGCAATAGCCGGCTTCTGCCATGAAAAGGCGTTTCTCTGATTGCAAACTCTGCACCATCACTCAGGCTCCACCCAGTTTCACCCGGCGACGCAGGAAGCCGCCAGCACCTGTGGTGCGTGGGGAAGGCATCTGTAGACCAGTAGTTATGGTTAGGACTTTACCCTGCAAAACAAGTCTAATATTTCTCCATTAATTTTCCCAAGAAAATAAATAGAAAGCAAATTACTTTATTTGGGTAAATTGTGTATTTAATGCTGGAGTGACAGGAATGCTTGAGGGTCCGGCCAGTGAGCGTTCACTTGTACTTAATGGAGCCGGGGGCTGGGGATACTGCAGACCTTCTCATGGCCTTGATCGATCGATTTCTGGCACACAGACCCCTAGACAGGAACTGTCCTGGGCGAGATTTTATGACCTCAATATAGATCCCAAGCTTTTAATGTACCTTTTGCCTTTAACATAATGTCATGGAGAAGCCCAGAGTGGGCAGGGAGGGCCTTCTGACCCCCAGTTCCTTGTGGAACCATGTGAAGACGGCTCCGTTGTACACAGCCCCTCCATCCGAAGGCCTTGGAGCAGCTCGTAGCCCATCTGGTGGCCAGGCCTCTAAAAGCCAGTGGGAGGTTCCTCTGCATCCTGAGAGGCAGAGCCATTGCGATGCTCCCGGAGGCCTTGAGAAACAACTAACTCCACTGGTGGGCGGATGCCGAGAACAGCAGGAAGCTGTGGGCCAGGCCAGCGTTAAGAGAGCTGTCAGAGGAACGCTGGCCTCCGCTTGGACAACACCAGGCACACTCACTTGGTGGACCGACTCACTTGATTATTTGGGGGGCCCGTCCGTGCACATGTCCAGCCGCCTCACTCAGTTCTTTCCATGAGATACCACTTCTCAAGCCTGGGAGGGGTCCGTGCTGGGCTGGGGCCCGTCGCCAGTAAATGCAGCTGTTCTCTCCCCAGGGGAGCAGAGCGATGGCTCTCTACCTTGGACTTGCTGGGGACTTACTAAGCTTCCAGTTGCCTGTGGTGACTGTGCGGCCCTGTTCCGTGGGAAGAGGTAGCTGTGCTCCGTGAGAACAGGCATATAAATCAGGGCTCTAAGCACTTAAGATACAACTTCGCCCTTGCCACCTAAATGCCAAGGCAGGGACGCCGACATCCAAAGCATAAGGATCACTTTTCAAAAATAACTTGGAGGCGCTGCTGGGGCGCTCAGGTGGTTGGAGACCCTCCCAATACGCCACGGGTGGGCGTTTGGTCCCTCGTCAGGGCACATGCAAGAATCAGCCAATAAATGCGTAAGCAAGTGAACAGCAAACTGGTGTGGTTTCCCCCCTCTCTTTCGCTTCCTTCCTCTCTCTCTCTCTCAAATCAATAAATAAAAAGTTAAAAAAAAATAGCCCTAGCCGGTTTGGCTCATGGACAGAGTGTCAGCCTGCGGACCAAAGGGTCCCAGGTTCGATTCCGGTCAAGGGCACATACCCTGGTTGCAGGCTCCTCTACCGCCCGGGCCCTGGTCGGGGCTCATGCAGGAGGCAACCAGTCGATGTGTTTCTCTCACATCAATGTTTCTCTCTGTCTTTCCCTCTCTCTAAAAATCAATGGAAAAAATATCCTTGGGTGAGGATTAACAACAAAAAATTTAAAAATAACTTGGAATAAATGTATTATAGTCACTTTATTAAAAATTTTTAAACAGCTTTATTGAAGTACAATTGACACATAAAAATGCACATATTGCATATACACAACCCGGTGAGTCCGGACATACACATACACTGTGAGACCGTCAGCACGGGCAAGGTCGGACCCGCAGCCAGCTCCTCCAAAGGGGCCTCTGCCCCTTCGCTCTGCTCAGAACGCTCCGCAGGAGCTCTGCGCGCACTGAGGCTGCAGCACACAGCAGCGTGCTGCTCGCCACAGGCGCTGCCGGTGCGGTGCGGGCTCCAGGGACTGAAACTGTACGCGATGGAACAGCAACGCCTCGCTCCTCCCTTCCTCCCGCCAGCCACCCTGTGCTCTGCGCCTTAGGGTTTGGTTATTTTAGGTTCCTCAGAGAGTGGGGCCCCAAGTGTCTGTCCTTGGGGACTGGCTTACTCCCCTGAGCACAGTGTCCTCAGGTTCCATCTGTGCTGTAGCGTGTGACAAAATATGACAAACATTACTTTTTAAGGCTGAATAGTATTTGATTGTACGTATCCACCTCATTTTTTCTTTGTTCATCTGTTGATGGGCAGTTAGGTTGTTTCCATATCTTGGCTGTTGTGGAAAATGCTGCAGTGAATTTAGTAGTGCAGTTAGCTGTCTGAGATCCTGATTAACCTTATCAATTTTGAATTGTCCATATATAAATACTGTCAAAAGCTTAGTCTAATTAACTCAAAATGGATCATAGACCTAAATGCACAATGCAAAACTCCTAGAAGAGAATATAGGAGAAACCTAGATGACCTTGGGTATGGTGATACCTTTTAATTTTTTAAAGAATCTTCACCTGAGTATATGTTTATTGATTTGAGATCAAGCCTGCAACACTGGGCATGTGCCCTGACCAGGAATCAAACCAGTGACCTCCTGGTGCATGGGACAATGCTCAACCAACTGAGCCACACTGGCCAGGCTGATGGTGATGTCTTTATAGATACAACACCAAAGACTCGATTCATGAAAGAAATAACTGATTAGCTGAATTTCATTAAAATTAAAAACTTTTGCTCTACAAAAAAACAATATCAATCGAATCCTATATTATAAAAAAAGCTAATATGCTAATTAGACTGAACAGCCAAACGACATTCCGGACGAAGCCGGGACTGCCAGGACCGGCTGAGGCTGCGAGGGCCGAGCCCCTTGCACGAATTTCATGCATAGGCTTCTAGTTAGAAGATAAGCCACAGACTGGGAGAAAATATTTGCAAAACTTATTTGATGAAGGACTATAATCCAAAATATACAAAGAACTGTTAAAACTCAACAAAGAGAAAACAAATAACTTGATTTAAAAATGGGCTAAAGAGCTTAACAGACTCCTCACCAAAGAAGATTCCCAGGTGGCAAACAAGCATGAGAAGATGCTCCTCATCATATGTTATCAGGGAAATGCAAAGTAAAGCAAGGAGATACCACCACACACCTATTACAATGGCTAAAACTCAAACATTGACAACACCAAGTGCTGGCAAGGACGTGGAGCAATAGGAGCTGTCAATCACTGCTGGTGGGAATGCAACATGGTGCAGCCACAGTGGAAGACAGTTCTGCAGTTCCTTACAAAACTAAACACACTCTCACCACCTGACCCAGTAATCATGCCCCTTGGTATTTACCCAAAGGAGTTGAAAACTTATGTCCACACAAAAACCTGCCCACAGATGTTTACAGCAGCTTTAATTCATAATCACCAAAACCTAGAAGCAACCAGGCTGTCCATCAATAGGTGGTGGAATAAACTGTGGTCCATCCAGACAATAGAATATTATTCATCACTAAAAAGAAAATGATGACCATGTGGATGAAAGGGGCCACATGCTGAGCTGACAGGCTCAGGGGAGGCCTGCATAGCAGTCTTGCAGACTCAGACCTAAAGTAACCACAGAGAATGGTCTGAAATTAAACTTTAACTAAAGCAGTGATGGTGGGCAGTTACGTCCTAGGCCGGTATCTTCACTGACAAGGTCAACCTTTACTGTAACTGAGCCTATCTGTCTTTTTGCATCTATGATAACACACCCTTGAAATGTCTGGGTAACTTGTAACTTCCCTTTTTCTGGAGCCCCTGGGGCACAACCAAATGTGCTGGGACCCAGGACAAGATACCATAAATTCCTTCATTATCATGTTAATTGAATTTCATGTAACTCACCTATGTTCCTCCTTTGATTGCAATGTATAAATACAAATGTAACCCCACCATTCTCTGGAGCATCATCTCAATTCATTGAGGTTCTGCTTCCTGGCATATGTTGACAGTTTGGCTCAAATAAACTCACAAAATTCTTTACAGGTTTCAATGGTTTTTATGTTAACAACCACGGCACTCTCGTGTCTTTTGGTTCTGATAATTTCTTATATTATCCTATATAATAAAGAGGTAATATGAAAATTAAACCTCATGCCCTCACAAGATAGCCACCCACGACCAGGCCGGCAGCGGGGTTACTGAGGGATGACCAAACGACTGAACAGTGGGCTGCGTGGGGTGACCAGGCCGGCAGGGGACAATAAGGGGTGATCAGGCTGGTGGGGGGGCAGTTAGGGGTGACCAGGCAGGCAGGCAGGTGAGTGATTAGGGGCCAGCGGTTTAGGATTAGAAAGGGTGCAGGCTGGGCTGAGGGGACCCCCCACCCATGCACGAATTTCTTGCACCGGGCCTCTAGTTGCTTTAATAATATCCACACCTCAGTTTTTTTCTTTTCTTTTTTTAAAATTTTGTTTTATTGCTTAAAGTATTACAAAGAGTAGTATATATGTTTCATTTTTTTTCTTCCTTGACCTTCCCCAGGCCTCCCTACCCCCCAGTGTCTTGTGTCCATTGGTTATGCTTACATGTATGCATACAAGTCCTTCAGTTTATCTCTTACACCCCCCTCCCACAATCCTCCCCGACCTTCCTGCTGTAGTTTGTCAGTCTGTCCAATGCTGCTCTGCCTCTGTATCTATTTTTGTTCATCGGTTTATAATGGTCTCTATTATCCATAAATGAGTGAGATCATGTGGTATTTTTCTTTCATTGACTGGCTTATTTCACTTAGCATAATGCTCTCCAGTTTCATCCATGCTGTTGCAAATGGTAATAATTCCTTTTTTACAGCAGCATAGTATTCCATCGTGTAGATGTACCACAGTTTTCTAATCCATTCATCTGTTGATGGGCACTTAGGCTGCTTCCAAATCTTAGCTATGGTAAATTGTGCTGCTATGAACATAGGGATGCATATACCCTTTCTGATTGGTGTTTCTGGTTTCTTAGGATATATTGCTAGAAGTGGGATCACTGGGTCATATGGGAGATCCATTTTTAACTTTTTGAGGAAATTCCATACTGTCTTCCATAATGGCTGCACCAGTCTGCATTCCCACCAGCAGTGCACGAGTGTTCCTTTTTCTCCGCATCCTCATATGTCTCTTGGCTTTCTGAATGTCCTCTTTTGAAAAGTGTCTATTTAGGTCCTTTGCCCAATTTTTGATTGGATTGTTTATCTTCCTTTTGTTAAGTTGTATGAGTTCCCTATAAATGTTGGAGATTAAACCCTTATCAGTGATAACATTGGCAAATATGTTCTCCCATACAGTGGGCTTTCTTGTTGTTTTGTTGATGGTTTCTTTTGCTGTGCAGAAGCGTTTTATTTTGATGTAGTCCCATTTGTTTATTTTCTCTTTAGTTTCCAATGTCCTAGGAGCTGTATCAGTGAAGAAATTGCTTTGGCATATGTCTGAGATTTTGTTGCCTTTGGATTCCTCTAGTATTTTTATGGTTTCCCATCTTACATTTAAGTCCTTTATCCATTTTGAGTTTATTTTTGTGTATGATGTAAGTTGATGGTCTAGATTCATTTTATTTGTCCAATTTTCCCAACACCATTTATTGAAGAGACTGTCTTGACTCCATTGTATGTTCTTGCCTCCTTTGTCAAATATTAATTGAGCATATAGGTTTGGGTTGATTTCTGGGTTCTCTATTCTATTCCATTGATCTATATGTCTGTTCTTGTGCCAGTACCAGGCAGTTTTGAGAACAGTGGCTTTGTAATACAGCTTGATATCTGGTATTGAGATCCCACCTACTTTGTTCTTTCTCAGGATCGCTGCAGCTATTCGGGGTCTTTTTTTTTTATTCCAGATAAATTTTTGGAGAGTTCGTTCTAGGTCTGTGAAATATGCCATTGGTATTTTAATGGGAAGTGTGTTGAATTTACAGATTGCTTTGGGTAGTATGGACATTTTGATGATGTTGGTTCTACCAATCCAAGAACATGGTATGTTCTTCCATCTGTTTATGTCTTCCTCTATCTCTTTTTCCAATGTCCTGTAGTTTTCTGAGTAGAGGTATTTTACCTCTTTAGTTAAGTTTATTCCTAGGTAGCTTAATTTTTTTGGTGCGATGGTAAATGGAATTGTTTTTTCAGTCTCTCTTTCTGTAAGTTCACTATTAGTGTATAGAAATGCCATGGATATCTTGGCATTAATTTTGTATCCTGCTAAGTTGCTAAATTCATTTATTAAGTCTAATAGCTTTTTGATGGAGTCCTTAGGATTTTTTATGTATGATATCATGTCATCTGTGAATAAGGACAATTTTACTTCCTCTTTTCCAATTTGGATGCTTTTATTTCTTCTTCTTGTCTAATTGCAATGGCTAATACTTCGAGTACTATGTCGAACAGGAGTGGTGAGAGTGGGCATCCCTGTCTTGTTCCTGTTCTTAGGGGAAATGGTGTTAGTTTTTGTCCGTTGAGCATGATGTTGGCTGTGGGTTTGTCATATATGGCTTTTATTATGTTGAGGTATGATCCTTCTATTCCCACTTTGCTGAGAGTTTTTATCAAAAATGGGTGTTGGATTTTGTCAAACGCTTTTTCTGCATCAATTGATATGACTATGTGGTTTTTTTTTTTTCTTTCAATTTGCTTATGTGATGTAACACGTTCATTGATTTGCAGATATTGTGCCATCCTTGCATCCCTGGAATAAATCCTACTTGGACATGGTGTATGATCTTTCTGATGTACTGCTGGATCCGATTTGCTAAGATCTTGTTGAGGATTTTGGCATCTATGTTCATGAGGGATATTGGCCTGTAATTCTCTTTCAGTGTGTTGTCTTTACCTGGTTTTGGTATTAGGGTGATGCTGGCTTCATAGAATGAGCTTGGAAGTGTTCCTTCCTCTTGAATTTTTTGTAGTAGTCTGAGGAGGATAGGTTTTAGCTCTTCCTTGAATGTTTGGTAAAACTCCCCTGTGAAGCCGTCTGGTCCTGGGCTTTTGTTTGCTGGAAGCTTTTTGATGACTGCTTCAATTTCTTCCATAGTTATTGGCCTGTTGAGATTTTTAGATTCTTCCTGATTGAGTTTTGGAATGTTGTATTTTTTAAGGAATATGTCCATTTCCTCCAGGTTGTCTATTTTGTTGGAGTAGAGTTGTCCATAGTATTTTTTAACCATCATTTGTATTTCTGTGGGGTCTGTTGTTATTTCGCCTCTATCATTTCTGATTTTGTTTATTTGGGTCCTCTCTCTTTGCTTCTTGGTGAGCCTGGCTACTGGTTCATCAATCTTGTTTATCCTTTCAAAGAACCAGCTCTTGGTTTCGTTGATTTTATGTATTTTTTTTTTTTTTGGTCTCTATGTCATTTATTTCTGCTCTAATCTTTATTATCTCCTTCCTTCTGCTCACTCTGGGGTTTTCTTGTTGCCCTCTTTCTAATTCTTTGAGATGTAGATTTAGATGATTTACTACCATTTTTTCTTGTTTTTTTTTTTTTTTTGAGATAGGCCCATAGAGCTATAAACTTCCCTCTCAGGACTGCTTTCATTGTGTCCCATAGGTTTTGGATTGTTGTGTTTTCATTGTCATTAGTTTCCAGGATGTTTTTAATTTCTTCTTTGATCTCATTGGTAACCCAATCATTGTTTAATAGCATGCTATTTAGTCTCCATGTGTTTGATTTTTTTGTATTGTTTTTATTGTAGTTGATTTCCAGCTTTATGCCATTGTGATCTGAGAAGATGCTTGATATGATTTCAATCTTCTTGAATTTGGGGAGACTTTGTTTGTGACCCAATATGTGGTCTATTTTTCAATATGTTCCATGAGCACTTGAGAAGAACGTATATTTCGTGGCTTTCGGGTGAAGTGCTCTGAAGATGTCAATTAGGTCCATCTGATCTAGTGAGTCATTTAGGATTGCTATTTCTTTGATGATTGTTTGTCTAGAGGATTTATCCAGTGATGTCAGTGGTGCATTAAAGTCCCCTACTATGATTGTATTGTTGTCGATCTCTCCCTTGATATCTTCCCGGAGTTTTTTTTATGTATTTGGGTGCTCCTGCATTGGATGCATATATGTTTATCAGGGTTATATCCTCTTGTTGTATTGATCCCTTTAGTATTATGAAGTGGCCTCCCTTATCTCTTGTTATGGCCTTCACTTTGAGGTCTATTTTGTCTGATATAAGTATTGCTACCCCAGCTTTTTTTTTCATTTCCATTTGCCTGAAAGATATTTTTCCATCCCTTCACTTTTAGTCTGTGTGAGTCCCTTCTTCTGAGGTGGGTCTCTTTTAGACAGCAAATGTATGGGTCATGTTTTTTTATCCATTCAGCCACTCGATGTCTTTCGATTGGAGCATTTAGTCCATTTACGTTTAAAGTTATTATTGAAAGGTACTTGTTTGTAGCCATTTCTATTTTTTTGTGGCTGTTTTCTTTGTGAGCTTTTTATTTCTTCTTTTTTACACCAGTCCCTTTAGCATTTCTTGCATTGCTGGCTTGGTGGTGATAAACTCCCTTAGCCTTTTTTTGTCTGTGAAGCTTCTTATTTCCCCTTCAATTTTGAATGATAGCCTGGCTGGATAGCGTATTCTTGGATTCAGTCCTTTGCTTTGCATCACTTTGTAAATTTCCGTCCATTCTTTTCTGGCCTGATGTGTTTCTGTTGAGAAATCATTTGATAATCTAATGGGAGATCCCTTGTATGTAACTTTCCGTCTCTCTCTTGCAGCCTGTAAGATTCTCTCTTTGTCCTGAACATTTGCCATGGCAAGTATGATGTGTCTTGGTGTGGGTCTTTTCGGGTTCACCTTGTTTGGGACTCTCTGTGCTTGTGTGACTTTTTTCTTCCCCACCTCAGGGAAGTTTTCTGATATTATTTCTTCAAATAGGTTTTCTAATCCTTGTTCCTCTTTCTGTTGTTCTGGCACCCCTATTATCGTAAGTTGTTTCGTTTCATGGTGTCCCATAGCTCCCTTAGGCTCTCCTTCTGTCTTTTAATTTTTTCCTCCAATTGCAGTTCAGTTTGGGTGTGTTTTGTTTCCCTGTCTTCTAATTCGCTATTTCGGTCCTCCGCTTCTCATAGTCTATTGTTGAAACTTTCAATGGTGTTTCTTATTGCAGCTATATCACTCTTCATTTCTTCTTGGTTCTTACATAATTTATTGACTTTTTTCATCTGTTTCTTCTTACTTCTTGCATAAGTTGTTGATTTTTTCCTCCATCCGGTTTATGCATTCTAGGACCCTTAATCTGAATTCTTTTTCTGTCATGCTGCATGCCTCTGTTTCTCTCAGCTGCTTTTCTGGCGAGTCTTCCTTTTCTTTCCTTTGGGGGTTTCTTTGTCTACCCATGTCTGATCTCACCAACATATCTAGATGTTGAGTCGTTCAGGGGCTGCTCCTTGGGTGGCAGTGGCTCCTTTGGCTGTGGTTGTTCCTCTGGCGGTTGTTGTAGCAGCTGCTCCTCAGTTGGTAGGAGCTCCTGTGGTGGGTGCTGTTCACCGCTGTGGTGTCTCCTCTGGCTGGTGGGGGGAGGCTTCACACACTGTTGCTGTTCCTCAGACAGAGGATGTGCTGATCACGAGGCTGCTGTTCCTTGGATGGGGGTGGGCTACACACGCAGCTGCTACTCCTTGAACTGGGGCGGACCTCTCACATGGCTGCTGTGCCTTGGATGGGACTGGCTGCACGCTGCTGTTGTTCCTCTGATGTGGTGGGCTGCTTGTGGGGCTACTGCTCCTAGGACCGGCTGCTGCTCATTGGACAGGTCCAGGCTGTTGTGGTTCTGCTCCTCGGACCGGTGCGTGCTGCGTAGAGCTGCCACTCCTCGGATGTGGGCGGTCTGCTCATGTGGTTGCTGTTCCTCAGACTGGGGTAGGCTGCCACTGCTCCTTGAATGGGGCCAGGCCGCTCGCAGAACTGCTGCTCCTCGGATGGGGGCAGGCTGCTCACACAGCTGCTGTTCCTCGGATTGGGCAGGCTGCTCGTGTGGCTGTAGCTGCTTGGGCAAGGGCAAGATACTTGTGCAGCTGCTGCTCCTTGGACTAGTGCAGGGTGCGGGCTGTGCGCAGCTGCTGCTCCTCGGACAGGTCGGACTGCTCGTGTGGTTGCTGCTCTTCGGACAGGGAAGCGGGCTGCTCACACAGCTGCTGCTCCTTGGACAGGAGCAGGCCACATGAGGCTGCTGCTTTTAGGCTCGAGGCAGGCTGCTCCTCTCATGCTCCTTTATTTGTATTTATAGAAGAGTCAATTTGTGATTCAACCCCTGGGTGGCAGTGTTTCTGGATTGACCTCCATGTCTATAGGTCCTCTCTAGCTAGTGTTCAGATTTTTCCCCCTGTGGCACTTAATACTGGTTTGGGGGAATGAGCTGCCCCAGAGCTGGTTCTCTGATGATTATTTCCCGCTCTGATCCCCAGGTTCTACAAAAACAACTTTCCCCTGCAGTTTGTTAGAGTGTCCCCAATTGGGTGATCCTATGTATTGGGCTTAGTAATCAAAAGCAAGGACTTAAAGAGGAGAGAGAGGGAGAGAGGGAGAGGGAGAGGGAGAGGGAGAGAGAGAGAGAGAGAGAGAGAGAGAGAGAGAGAGAGAGAGAGAAGAGCCAGAGTAAGTGTGCGAACCCCGGCTCTGCGGGGCAAGTCTGTGCGGTCTTTTTTCCCCTTGGGTCTAAGCAGCCGGCACACTGTTAACATTTTTAGGCTGCCCTTTTGCGCCCAGTTCAGGTTGCTTTTTAGAGTTCCCTTCTGTTAGCAGCCCTGCAGATCCCCTTCCACATTCGCGGATCACGCCAGCCCCAGCAGCCGGGGACTTTTCTGGGCCCAGACTTCCCTGGATCCTCCAGCTCCCGCGTTTCTCTGTCCTGCCCGGACCACAGACCTCACCTTATCCCAGGCGAAATCTGGCCTTTCCGTGCGGGGGTGCAGAGCTCCTCCAAATCTGCGTGCTGGGCCGCTTGGGGACAGGTGTTCCTGGGTTCGCAGCTGTTCCCTGGGGGTTGTTGTAGATTCCTGGGATTTTCAGGCTTCCGACAACTTCCACTCTCCCCATCAAGATGGCCCAGTCTCGGCGTCAGAGCCGGTTCCTTCGGGAGTGATCCCAACAGCAGTGAGGCTGCCCCGTCAGGGGAACCCCATCCGGCAGTCCCCCACAGTCCCCTGGAGCATAGCTGTCCCTCAACTCACAAACACACACTCCCCGTGCGCTTTCACCCTCTCCCTTAGTTCTGTCACTCGCGCACTGTCTTGCAGTTGGCCCTTCCCGTTGCAGCCATCTCCCTTCCTGCAGCCCCCCCCCCCCGCCCCCCTCAGTTTCTTTACGCTCTCTTTCTGGGACACTTGTTGGTTAGATGTTGGATTTGGGGGTTATTGATGTTCTAACTCTATTATTTCCCATATATATATTTTTTTATCTCTTGGCCTTTTCCCTCAGCTCTATCTTCCAGCTTTTCTGTTGACTTTCTTTTTAAAAAATATCTTTATTGATTTCAGAGAGGAAGGGAGAGGGAGAGGGAGAGAGAAACATCAATGATGAGAAAGAATCACTGATTGGCTGTCTCTTGCACGCCCCACACTGGGGATCAGCATGCAGCCCAGGCCTGTGCCCTGACCGAGAATCGAGCCCTGGGCTGGTTCACCGTCTGGCTCAGATGCGGGCTTGCTTCAATGTCAGCGCTCTCTTTAAAGTTTCTTAGTGTCATTTTCCCCCTTTTTCTGGCACCCTGCCCCTGTTTTACGAATGCAGTTTCCTTGGATCTCCAAGGATATTATTTAGAGTCTTGTTTGAAGTTCTGTTCTGTTTCCTGTAATATGTCAGATCACTTGATTGTTTCTATTTTGGAAAAAAAAAGTTTCTTATAAGTTCAGAAGCATTGTATGTGTTTATGTAATTGGAAAGTGGGTTCGGAAAATGAAAATGGAAAAAAATGCAGCAATGAAAAAATCACATCCTCCTCACCTGGAGATTAGCACTGTTACTATCTACATGCACATCTTTGCAGAATGCACATATATGCACACGTATGACATAGGTATGTCAGTGTGTTTGCAAACACTGTATATATATTTTTAAAATACATTTTATTGATTTTTTACAGAGAGAAAGGGAAAGGGATAGAGAGTTTGAAACATCGATGAGAGAGAAACATCGATCAGCTGCCTCCTGCACACCCGCTACTGGGGATGTGCCCACAACCAAGGTACATGCCCTTGACCGGAATTGAACCTGGGACCCTTCAGTCCACAGGCCGATGCTCTATCCACTGAGCCAAACCTGTTAGGGCCACACTGTATATTTTTAAACAACATAGGATTGTAAGTACCTACGGCTTCTTTGTCTCCTGTTTCTTGTTTCTCCTGCTCTTTCTCCTTCATATTTCTGGTTTCCCAGAAATGCCTACTTGTTCTTTGTGGACCTTCAAGCTAAGAAGGAGGCAATGCCCTGGCTGGTGTTTCTCAGTGGTTGGAGCATTGGCCCTCGGACCGAAGGGTCATGGGTTAGATTCCCAGTCAAGGGCATGTACCTTGGTTGTGGGTTTGCTCCCCACCCCAGGAGGCAACCAATCTCTCTCTCTCTCTCTCTCTCTCTCTCTCTCTCTCTCTCTCTCTCTCTCCTCTCCCTCTTCTTTCCCTTACACTCTGTCTGAAAAATAATGGAAAAATATCCTCAGGTGAGGATTAAAAATAAACTTAAAAAGAAGGAGGCAATGACTCATTGAGAGTGGTCCTTGTATTTCCTGCCAAAGCTCATCCATGTTGGATTGTACTTTATTTTTTATTTTTATTTTTAAAATATTTTATTGATTTTTCTAGAGAGAGAGGAAGGGAGAGGGGGAGAGAAAGAAAGAGGAACATCATTGTGAGAGCAGAACACAGATCGGGGGCCTCCTGCACGGCCCCACCTGGGGCTTGAGCCCCCAAACCGGGGCAGCTGCCCAGACTGGGAATCGAACCTGCAACCCCATGGTGCATGGGATGACGCCCAACCAACTGAGCTACATTTGCACTTTAGGATGAGCAGGAGGGGAGGCCCATGGGCTTAAATGAGACAAGCTTTGCACTAGGAATTATCTGGATCAGAGAAATGGCACCCAGAGACACAGGCTTGCAGTCAGGCCCACTTCTCTGAGGGCCTGTGACCTGCTCTCATAGGCCCGCATGCCCGGCCAGTAAGGAACCAGCTGTGTGCGGCCAGGGAGCCGCGAGTGGCTTACTCTCGGGGCATCAGCCAGCAGGCAGGCGCTCCTCTGAGAGCCCTGGATGCTAGGATGCAGAGCAGATAACCTTACTGCATGTTCACTTTTCATAAAACATTGATCACTCGTTCCATTTTATAGCATGTAGACACCCTCATTCTTTTCTTTTTAAACCAGTTATTTTATTTATTTGGTTAGTTTTATTAATCCCCACCCGAGAATATTTTTTCCATTGATTTTTAGAGAGCGTGGAAGGGATGACTGGAGCGGGAGAGAGAGAAACATTGATGAGAGAGACACATCGATTGGTTGCCACACACACACACACACACACACACACACCCATACACACACACTCACCGAGGCCAGGTATGTGCCCTCGACCGGGAATCAAACCAGTGACTCTTCAGTGCATAGGCTGACGCTCTACCCACCCCAGTGGCCAAACCCTCTCCTCACCGCCCCCCCTTTTTTTCTGGAGCAAGTTGTTGATGATAAGGTTGTTCCAAGTGTTTTGCACAGTCTGCCCCCCCCCCCCCCCCCAAGGAGCATGGAGGTGGTTTCTGTGAGTCGCTTCCTGACTTCCTCCTGCTGGCAGCAGCCGCCTGCCTCCTTCAGCTGATTATTAACACCAGGCCCATCCCTGAGGTTGGTGCCGCCGGTGGTTAATATCTCCACGCCCTACGATATAAACCTGTCAGGGGGAGTCATGCGCTGGTTTATGGCAAGGCCTTTTTGAGCCATAGGTTAATATATTAATGACGACTGTGGCTGCTACCCCACATTAAACAACGGCTGTGAATGATGGGGAGACAAACACCCGAGTCCCCGGCAGGGCGCGAGATTGATGGGAATGGATTACTCTGCCAAGAGAACGCAAAAATATTACAACCTTTTATTCCCCTGCAGCGTGGACGGGTGTGTATTCATTTCTACGTTATTACAAAAAACCCTGCTTGCGAAGATTCTGAGCTAAAAACACACTAAATCATCATGTTAATTACATCGAAACGGCACACTGGGACTCTGTGGCTAATCTAGTTTAAACTTGGCCTCTTCAGCTCATCCAATATTTTATTTCTATCCAGGTCATATTAGTCAACTGGGCACGAGCAGCTGCATTTATTTATCTTATTAGTTTATTTTGGCCAAGTAGTAAATTATGATAGAATTATAATAATTCCTCCCTTTGTATACATCTCACAATCCCATACGCACTTGACCTTTTAAGATGTGGTGGAAACACGATATAAATATAGCCATGCCCAGCGCCGTCCACTTTCCCAGGAGGTAAGCGGCTCAGAACATTCTGGCCTCTCTTTTCTCCGAACCACTCCCACCCAGTGTACTCTCCGCGGCATCACCTCTCTGTGCATATAGATACGGAGAGTCGGCTATAGTAGGACGTTGCCCGTTAAAGCTAAAAAACAAAACAAAAACAGAAGGCCCCAAGGGGGCGGGCGGGTGGGCTCCCACTGTCCTGAATCACCGACTCCTGCCTCACTCCCGCGCATCGCCCGTGGTCCCGCCAGGTGAGGCCCAGCTGCGGGATGTGAGCAGCTGGGTCAGGGCGAGCCTCCCCCGGAGCCCCCCACCCCCTCACCCCGCCGGGCAGAGTCATTAATTCGGACATTTGTCACCGTGCGGGCTCCGGCCCTGAGCTTCACAGGTCCAGGGACCCTACCTGAGCAGCAGACCTCGAGCAAACCCTCTGGCCCAGGTCGCAGTAGCCACGTGCAGGGCGGGACCGCACTGTGGGTGTGTCCATGCCCAGGCGGCCCCGTGGCGACGGGGAGGAAGCTTCGATGCCATCAGGGCAGGGGCTGCCGCGAGTAAGGGCTTTCGAGAAGGGACACGATGCCAGGCAGGGGGGTGTCCCACGTAGGGCAGCGTAGCCTCCAGCCCCGGGTGCCCAGGCCCACTCCGCAGCCTCCGTGCCGGTCCCGCGACGGGACGGTGCGGTGTGCGCAGGGGGCCTGCGGGCGGCCGGCAGCTCACCCCAAGCTTCACTCTCATCACTTGGCCCCGCGTTCAGTTAGTTTGGAGTTGCCTTTCTGGAGGATGCCCCCATCTCCCCCTCCCGGCCTCGGCGACCCAACCCGAGGATCCATACGCAGGTGCAGACACAGGGCAGCCGCACAACTCCCCCGGCCCCCCCGCCCCCCCCCCCCCCCAAGCGGGAACGGAGGCAGGGAAGCACCTGGCCTCCAGCCTTCCCCGAGGACCGCTGTCTGCTCCTCTCCTCCCGTCCGGTCAGCTGTGCCCAGATTGCACTGTTGACTAGTAGCTCTGAAATCCCATCGCCCTGGTTCCCACGCCCAGAGCGAAGCTCTCGCTCTAACAGCCGCCGTGACGAGGCGGGTAGACATGTCCTAATTCGTCATTATCGGTAAGACTTTTAACTAGCGCGACCTCAGAGCTGTGCCATCTCGGGCCGCGCAGTGAATCGCAGAGGAATCACAGAAGAAATGTCCTGTATTGAAAAACGACAGACAGATGCCCCTTTCATTCCCTAACGCTTTATCGTGGAAAACTTTACAATATGCACAAGTACAGACGACCATACAATTAACCCCATGTGCCCACCACTCAGCTCAGAAATAGAACCCACCTACGCTCATCCCTCCCAAACCTTCATCGCTCCCACCGGATTAGTTTGAGCAAAAATCTCTGACATCCTATTCTTTTACCCTGGAAATAGTTCAGTCTCTTACACAGAGATATTTTGACAAAAATTTTTGTTGTGGTATAATACACATAATGTCAATTCACCACTTAAATAAAGTTATTATTTATTTATTTTTGTTAATCCTCACCCGAGGATATTTTTTCTTTTTCTAAAAATATATTTTTATTGATTTCAGAGATTAAGGGAAAGGAAGAGAGAGATAGAAACATCAATGATGAGAATCATTGATCTGCTGCCTCTTGCACGTCCCCCATTGGGGATCCAGCCCGAAACCAGGGCATGTGCCCTGACTGGGAATTGAACTGTGACCTCTTGGTTCATAGGTCGACACTCAGCCACTGAGCCATGCCGGCCTGGGCTGGAGGATATTTTTTCCCATTGATTTTTAGTGAGGGTGGAAGGGAGGGAGAGAAAGGGTATAGAGAGAAACATCAAGGTGAGAGAGACACACTGCACTTGATCTTAGCCAAAAGGCCGAGAAGCGATGAGAGACACACTGATTGGTTGCCTCCCATACCTGGCCCAACCAGGGCCGAGGATTGAACCTGCAACCCAGGTATGTGACCTTGACAGGGAATCAAACCCAAGACCCTCTCTGAGTGGGCTGGTGCTCTAACCGCTGAGCACACTGGACAGGGCGCCATTTTAATAGTGTGTAAGCGTCCAGTTCTGTGGCATTAAGTACATTCACACTATTGGGCAACCATCACCACCATCATCCCCAGCACTTTCTCATCTTCCCAAACTGAAGCTCCATCCCATTGAACACCCCGCCCCCATCCTGTGCCAGGTCTCTGGAGCTACCCATGATGGGCCCCCTGGGACTGGTCCTCTTGTGTCTGGCTCATTTCACTTACAATAGTGCCTCCAGGTTTACAGAGACATAAGGCTCAAGACTGGCTGAAATCGTGCAGCAGCTCTTATAGAGTCATCTCTCCTTTCAGAAGGAGCAGGAAAAAGAGCCAGAGGCCGCGGGAGTGTCCCTTTTGGTCGCCTGAGGCAGGAGGGACCTGCTCTCACTGGAGGTTCAGAGCAGCTCAGGATGAGAGCACTTGATGGAGAAGAGGGGAGGGTGCTGGGGACACCTGGAGGGTTCTCAGTTATGGCTGCTGGTCCCCGGCAGCGGAGGGCAAGGCCTGGTCCGCTCCCTGCCTGTGACAGCGGGACCTGACGTTAGAGAAGCCGGCACCCTCCTGCTCCTGGTTCCGCTCCCAAAGCTCGATGCTCGCGGCGGCCGTGACCTCCTCCACGCGGCAGGGGCCAGACAGACCGCCCAGGTGAGGGGCCAGGGGCACGGGACCTGCTGGGGTGAGACAGCGCCCCCTGTGAGGGCCCCTAACCTGTCACATCAGGGGACACAGGGAGCCCGGCCTGGGGTGGCCACTTGCAGGGGCGGAAACGCAGGACTTGAGACGGCTCAGCCTCGCAGTGTTCACAGGCTGCCTCCAGGGGAAGAGCGCCCCTGCACTGGCCGTAACTGGGGGTCACCCCGAGCTCCTAAGAGGGGCAGGGCTGTGACTGTCACAGCCGGGCTCCCGTCGCAGGACTTCGCCTCTGTGGGGTGGTCGGCTGCGCCTCTTGCCTGTGTCCAGCCTGTCACTCACTGCAGGGGCCGCTTCGCGGTTGTCAGCTGAGCAGAGAACCCCCTTCCGGACGGGCTGAGCCGCCCTGCTCCAGCCACTGGCGTTGTGGCCAGCCCCGTGTCCCCTGCGAGGCGCCAGCTGGGTGCTGCTGGTGAGCTCCTCAGCTCCTGGGCAGCGCCGAGGATGGGGAGGCAAGGCTGGCGGACTACTGCGCGACACTAGAGAGAAGGACAGAGGCTGTAGAAGTCTCTTCACCCCCAAACAGGCCAGGGCCACCTCCTCAGGATGCAAGGAAGGACAGCGGTGTGGTGTCCCGACGGTGTCCTCGGGCAAGCCCCGCCCTCTGCTGCGTGCGGTCACTGACCGACGGGCGGATGTCGCTTTGATTCTGTAACTGCGTCAGGGAGGAGCGGGCGCGGGATGGCTGCGGAGGGCGCCCGCCGGCTCATGGCCATGCCCCTCCCCTGCCGGCCTCCTCTCGTGCGCCTTCGGGAGCAGAGCGCAGCTCTCCGCCAGGCCGCGGTGGCACTTCCTGCCCCTGCCTCTTGGCCGGACCTGGTTAGCCAGGAATGCAACCTCCGTTGTTGCTAATCTGGCCTTTTCTTACCCTCGTTTTGGGAAGAGAGAGACCTAGTTGAACAAGCGCAGCCGGCCACGGTGGCCTGCGCCGTCCCCTGCGCCCGGAGGCACCCTCCGTCCCGCTGCCGGCCTCGCACCTCGCACAGCCGCACCCACTGCTGCTCCCGAGACCCGGGAGGTGGGAGGCCTCACCGTGTTAGACGTGTGCTCATCTACTTGCGTACTTCCCACCCCAGCCCGCCATGTGTTGTCACAGCCTAAGAGGTTTAACCGAACTTGAATTTCATTAGAGGAGAACATCGGTGATTTCGGATAAAGCTTATCCCGCCTAATGTTGAAAATTAATTTGATTTGTTCCCACTTGGATTTCTAGTGCTTCTGAAGCAAATCTTCCAGAAAACAAACAGTGTGTGCTTTCTTTTCTTTTCTTTTTTGTTGTTAATCCTCGCGCGGGGATATTTTTCCATTGATTTTTAGGGAGAGTGGAAGAGAGAGGAAAAGATGGAAACATCAGTGAGAGAGAAACACATGGATTGGTTGCTAAGCCAGGCAGACATTGCTGCAGGAAGAATCAGGTGTACACCCCGAGTGCTTCCGGCTTCCGGCTGCCTGTGAAGAGAGGCTAATGACTCAGGTCAGGTGTTGGAGTTGATTACCAAGATGAACTGTGGAATCCAATTCCCTGAGCTCTTCAAGGTCACACACACTCACACACTCTCTCACACACACATTCACACATACTCACACACCCACACACACTCACACACTCTCACACACCCACACTCACACTCACACATACCCACACACACACTCACACATACCCACACACACACACACTCACACACACACACACACACACTCACACACTCTAACACACATAAACACACATTCACACACACTCACACTCTCTCACACACTCACACACACCCTCAAACACTCTCACACACACTCTTACACACACACACTCTCCCACATGCACACACACAGTCTCACACACACACTCTCTTACACACAATCTCACACACTCTCTTACACACACACACTCACACGCACACGCACTCACAGTCTCACATACACACACTCACAGTCTCACACACACTCACACACTTTCACACACGCACACACACACATTCACACACACAAACTCACACACACATACACACACACTCTCTTACACACACTCACAGTCACACACACTCTTACACACACACTCTCACACACCCACACTCACACACGCACACACATTCACTCACACACACATACACACACACTCACACACACTCTCTTACACACACACACACTCACACACTCTCACACAGTCTCACACACACTCTTTTACACTCACACACTCTCACACACACACACCCTCACACACGCACACACTCACACACTCACACACAGTCTCACACACTCTCTTACACTCACACACTCACACACCCACACTCACACTCTCACACACGCACACACACATTCACACACACACACACACACTCTTACACACACATCCACACTCACTCTCACACACGCACACACATTCACACACACTATCATACTCACACACAGTCTCTTACACACACACTCACACACACTCTCTTACACACACACACACTCTCACACAGTCTCACACACACTCTTTTACACTCACACACTCTCACACACCCACCCTCACACACGCACACACGCACACACTCACAATCTCACACACTCTCTTACACTCACACACTCACACACCCACACTCACACTCACACACGCACACACACACATTCACACACACTCACACACACTCTTACACACACATCCACACTCACTCTCACACACGCACACACACACATTCACACACACTATCATACTCACACACAGTCTCTTACACACACACTCTCACACACTCTCTTACACACACACTCACACACACATTTTCTTACACACACACTCACACACAAACACACACACACTCTCACATGCATACACTCTCTCCCACTCTTACATACACACACACACACATACACACACACACACACACACACACACACACCTGAAGGCAGAAGGCTGGGTAAGGTTTCAGCCTTTAATTTTTATTTTTTTAAATGTTTTTATTGACTTTAGAGAGAGAGGAGGGGAGAGGGAGGGAGAGAGAGCAACATCAATGTGAGAGAAACATCAGTTGGCTGCCTCCTGCACACCCCGCCCTCATCATGGATCCAGCCCGAAACTGGTGGGAATCAAACTGGTGGATGGCCTTTTGGTGCACAGGACAACACAATGCTCAGCCAACTGAGCCACACCAGCCATGGACCAGCCTTTCACTTTGAAAACAGCCCAGTGAAGAAATCAAAATGCATATTTTAGTGATAAAGTTATAGGACAGTGTGGGGAAGCACGGGACTTGGTTGGAAGGTCTGTGAGGAGGAGTCTCTGAAAGGTCGGGGGCCTCTGGGGGACCTTGCCGAAGGCGGCAGCCCCTGCCTTGACTTTTCCAAGCAAGTTCAATCCCCCAGTGTTTTACTGGAATCTCTATGTTTAGTCTTAAAGACCCGACCTTGAAGAAGCATATACTTTCTCAAGGATGCTCACCCTGATGATTGTGTCCAGAGGCTAATTTTAGTTCAAGCTGTTGTTACAATAAAAGCCTAAGGAGGCAGGCAAACAGGGCTGTTTGGTTCCTCTAGCCAAGCAGTCCCTTGGCCCTCTCTTTCACAGAAACGTGTATCAGAGTCATCCATTCATCCATCATTCAGAGTCTGCCGGTAAGTCCTGGCAGGACAGATATTGAAGAGAAGAGCAACTATCCTGTCACTGTAGACAGTGTAGACCAGCCGTGGGCAAACTACGGCCGCGGGCCTGATCCGGCCCGTTTGAAATGAATAAAACTAAAAAAAAAAAGACCGTACCCTTTTATGTAATGATGCTTACTTTGAATTTATATTAGTTCACACAAACACTCCATCCATGCTTTTGTTCCGGCCCTCCGGTCCAGTTTAAGAACCCATTGTGGCCCTCGAATCAAAAAGTTTGCCCACCCCTGGTGTAGACAGTGGGTATCATTAGCCATACACTCCATTCTCAATTCAGGCAGAATTGTCATTTGCCTATATTGCAACTACAGCTCTATAGTTTCAGACTATACTGTAATAAAATATAGTATAATCCAATTAATACAATATAATGTAATGTAATGTCGTATAGTATGTACTACACTGCAATGTAATACAGATGGGCAACACAGTGCAACACAACTCTAGACACCCTAACTGCCTAAGATTCGGGAAGCCACACAATGTAACATCATCTCCTGTCACACCACCTGCTCTCTGCCCCTCCCAGCTCCTTTCTTTCCTTTTTAAAATAGATGTATTTTAAATTTATCTTTATTGTTGAAAGTAGTACAATGTCCCTCTCTCCCCTGCTGACCCCCCAGGTGAACCCCGCAGAGTGGGCAGGTCTAGGGCAGGGGCTCCCAGAACAGCCACGGGGGTCAGACTCCGGGGTCATGGTTGATGCCACCGGCACAGTCTTTACACTGGAAAAATGGAACAGCCACAAAACCAGCCTTAGGCTGGGCCATGGAACTGACCAGTCTTGACAATGAAAAAAATAATGTTAGGGCTTCCTCAGAAAAACGACCACAAACATGTTTTTCAAATAGGCAGTTTTCACCGTGGCACGACGAGCAGTGATGAAAACAGCCCGCACGCATAGAAACACCGTCGCTCCAGAGCACAGACGGTGCTGTGGGAGCGTGAGCAGTCACAGGCTGTGGGACTGTTGTCCCCACACTCCCTGACGTCACCCCCACACACTGCCTCTGCCTGCGGCGCCCGCACTGTGCGCGCAGGGCCGCCAGGGGGCGTCATGCGGAGGAGGCCGGCCGGGCATGCTGGGGGCAGGGGGAGAGCCCTGGCCGCTGGAAACCGGAAGAACACCTGAAACCCCCTCTTCACTGAAGGGCCATAAATCAAGACACAATCCTGAATCCACACGCAGTCCTTCTGTGCAATGAGTTGATATCAAATATATTACTGAAGAGACACTTAATTACCTTAAAATCTACCACAGTTAGGAATATATCCGAGCTCTTAAATTATAATTTAATTTTACAACAGTAAAAAAATAGACACTTTTACTGTTTATGTCCCCCCCCCTTTGAGCTTCACCTTTTATCCTCACACATACAAAGAAAAAGTAGGACTGTTATACACTTACATCCCACGCAGCTCCAAAATTTCCTAAACATATAAAAAGCGATTTTGATGAGCTAGAGAAAGGGAGTTTTCTCATTTTTTTTAGTAAGTGAGACCAGCAGTCACAGGGCTAATTCCGGATTGGCAGGGACCGTTTCTGCAGGCCGTCTCCCTTAGAGGAGGCGTTCTGTGGAGGGGGCGGGGAGCTGCTAGACCTGGGGGTCTCCAGCTGCATATTGGAGTTTTTATTCAGTCTGCTCAGAGGGGCACGGTGCACATCCATGTCTGTCTCTGTCTCCGTCGCCATAACAACAGCTTCAACCCTGTCTGCCTCCACTACTCCGGAGCCACCGCCCTTTCTCCTGGGATGGCTCTGCAGAGCTCGCGCTTGGAGCAGAGACCTGGGCGTGGGACTGCCTCGCCAGCGGGGTGCTCCGCCGTGTACTGGCTGTGCCACCCTGGCGTGTCATGTAACCGCATTCTGTTTCAGCTGGCTCACTGGTTACAAAGGATGCTAACCCTAGTTTACCTGGCTGGGGATTGTGAACTTGAATGGGTAACCTGTGCTTTGTGGGCTATGAAATACCACGTAAAGGCCAAACATTATTGGTGATAAAAAATTTTAGGTCCAGTAATAAATTAGGATCCAGTCCCATCTTGAGGGCCCTGCTCAGCGAATGGCTGTTAATTATGCTTTGCTTTTTGGGAGAATCTGCGGGCGCGGGCGCGGGCCGGTGGTGGACACTGCTGATTACGTCCCCTCGCCCTCTCTAGCGCCCTCAGTGGTTCCATTAAGACATTGCCGTCCAATCCGTGATGCAGGCAACATTAGGTGGAAAGGTAAGTAGGATCAATAGCATCCCCTGGTCCCAGTGAGTCAGCACCCCGATTCCGGGTGGACTCCTGGCTTCCAAACAGGGACTGAGGCAGAGGCTGCGCTCTGCCCGCTGCGCCGCCCAGGAAGTCACCGCGTTTCACGGGCCACTGCTGCCCCCTAGCGGCCCGGGCGCACCGCGCAGCCGCGCCTCGGCCGTTCCCGCGGAGGAAGCCGGCTTCTCGCAGAGCCAGCCGGCAGGGGAGCCGGCCAGCCTGGGTCCTGGAGGGAGGTCCCACCTCCCGCTGACGCTGTCCCGCTGCAGACCCGGCGCCCTCCGGACAAACCTTAAGCCAGTAGAGCGTTCTCTGCAGGCTGCGTTTCCCAGACGCGAGCCTGTGCGGCCCCTGTCCTGAGCCTAAGTGCATGCATGGCTGGGGGCGCCTCACGTGACGATTTCTTGCCCGAGGAACAAATACGGCATTTTCCTGCGTCCACAGGCCTTTCTGAAGCCCGGTGCTGCGCTGAGAAGTGTCGGGCGCACCCCTGCCCCGGGGAACTGAGACTAGGACAGGAGTCACCACCCAGAGGTAAACAGTGACGGCAAGGATCCTACTGAGCCAGGCTGTTGTTCGAATTTCTATTTGTCTTGACATTTTACAGTCATAGGAACCTTCCAGAAGGCAGACTCTCTGGAGATGAGCTAGAATGCTAGATCCTGGAGGGTGGAGTCCCGGTTCTGTGCCCCCAGGTCACAGTCCCCACACCTGCTGTGCCTCAGTAGAGCCCACGGGGTGAAGGTCTGTCACATTTCTGGGATGGCTCTTCTGTCCCAGTGAGCTTTCCTAACAAATCCCCAGTGTGAAGTCACAGATCAAAATGGGCATCTCAACAGCACCTCACAGCTTGTCTTAAACGTCCTCCATCTCTATTGCTGAGAGTATTACAGATGCCCCTTTCTCCCAGGCCTTCACCATGCTGTTGTCTGTCCATGGGGTATGCATATCCTATATAATAAAAGGCTAATATGGAAATCAACCGAATGGCAGAGCCACGGGTCGCTATGATGTGCATTGACCACTAGGGGGCATATGCTCAACACAGGAGCTTTCCCCTGGTGGTCACTGCGCTCCCACAGGGGAGTGCCGCCCAGCCAGAAGCCGGGCTCATGGCTGGTGAGGGCAGCGCCGGTGGCGTCAGCCTCTCCCACCTCCGAGGCAGTGCTAAGGATGACCCATCAGTCAGACATCCCCTGAGGGCTCCTTGACTGCAAGAGGGCACAAGCCAGGCTAAGGGCCACCCCCCTCCCAGTGCATGAATTTCATGCACTGAGCCTCTAGTGTGCATGTAAGATCTTTGGTTAATGTCTTCCTGCCCCACTCCCTCTGAGAACCGTCAGTCTGTTGTATGATTCCATGCCTCTGGATCTATTTTGTTCATCAGTTTATTTTGTTCACTAGATTCCACATATGAGTGAGATCATGTGACACTTGTCTTTCTCTGACTGACTTACTTCACTTAGCATGATACTCTCCAGGTCCCTCTATGCTGTCTCACAGGGTAAGAGCTCCTTCTTTTATACACCTACATAGTATTCCTCTGTGTAAATGTGCCACAGCTTTATCCACTCGTCTACTGTTGGGCACTTGGGCTGTTTCCAGATCTTAGCTATTGTAAACTGTGCTGCTATCAATATAGGGATGCATATATTCTTTCTGGTGTTTCGGGGTTTCTTAGGATATATTCCTAGAAGTGGGATCACTGGTTCAAATGGTAGTTCCATATTTAATTTTTTTGAGGAAAAGCCATACTATTCTCCATAATGGCTGCACCAGTTTGCACTCCCACCAGCAGTGTACTAGGGTTCCCTTGTACACTGGGGCCTGCAACCCCAGCGCTGATGAGCGACGGCAGCTCATTAAACAGGTGCAGGGATCCCCGCCCCCGGCCCAGAGAGCCACATCCTCGCCAGCCCTTGTCATTTGTAGATTTGTTGATGGTAGCCATTCTGACAGGTGTGAGGTGATACCTCATTGTGGTTTTAATTTGCATCTCTCAGATGATCAGTGACTTTGAGCATGTTGTCATGTGTCTCTTGGCCATCTGTGTGCCTGCTTGGAGAACTGTCTATTCAGGTCCCTTGCATCTTGCTTTTAACGTTGATATGCTGATATTATTGAGCTGACTTCCGGGAGTGATTTTATGACACTCACTTGAAAAACGGCTTAAAACTGCTATAAAGGAGGGCCATTAGAGCAGGACACCTTGGAGCGCCATGAGGAGGCCCAAAGGTGACGAGATATTTCAGTCACGGTTTCCAAGCTGCCAGCTCCACCTTCTAATTCCTTCGGGGACACTTGGCAGAGGCGCCTCTTCACGCCTGTGACGCTGGGCTGAGCTTGCCGGGCAGAAGGGACCTGGGCTGCAGGGAAATCCAGGCCACCACTGTGTCCCAGACCTCCCCTCGGAGGGCAAGACTAGAGAGCAAGGAGCCCTATTCCCAGGAAAAACCCTTCAAGTATTTTGCCTGCTGGCGTGGCCTGAAACCCCAGCGCTGATGAGCGACGGCAGCTCATTAAACAGGTGCAGGGATCCCCGCCCCCGGCCCAGAGAGCAAGCCTCCAGCGTTGTGACAATGTCAGTTCTCCCTAACTCCGTTCCAACCAAAGGCCAAGAGGGTTCTGGGGCCTGGGAGGTAAGGACAAACCATTCAACATTCATCTGGAAAAGTGAATATTTGGGGGTGACCATTGGGGGGACAAGGAGCACTCTTAGTGGACCCCATCCCCATCTCTGCCCCTCCCACCACCTCCTTCTTGCTGGGCCATTCTCAGGGTGTGGCCTGGGCCCTCAGGGATTAAATCTCAGCGGCCAGGGGAGAGTCCCAGTTGCCCCACCCCAGGAGTTGCTCACTTGGTTTCCCTCAGTGGGCAGGTTTCAGGGCTTGGATCTGCACCTGGCAGCCCAGGGGAGCGGGAGTCCTGGGTAAGGCTTGTGCTCCCCTGGGAGCATTCCCCGAGGCTCCTGCAGGCACCGTCTCCCCTAGCAGGCCACCCACTTCCTTCCAAGCCAGCTCTGGCTCCATCCCTGTAGGTCCCTCTTGGAACCCTGTGCTGTGAAGGACTGGGCGTCTTCAGCCTCCTCTGGAGCAAAGGAGAGGGAGCTCCCACGTGGTGAAGCCTCCAGGACATGTACAAGCAGAGAAGCACGTGCAGGGAGGTGCACAGTGTTGTTTAACAGGAATGCAAGACAGCATGGAAGCAGGCTGAGTGTCTGTCCACGCAGCACTGGTGAAATAATGAGATACAGTCAATGGGTTACTAATCAAACTGTGGAAAGCATGTACAGGATCTGGTAAGACAGCCAAGGACTATTAAGTAAAAATATCAAGTGGCAAAACACATCTCAATTGGTTAGTAAAAATGCTTCTATGTGTGTAGAAAATTCTGGAGAGGTGGCTAGCAGCCCTTCCCCCATCGGTGCTCACAGAGAACAGCTCTGAGGGTGAGGGGAGAAAGACTAATTTACATCTTCCCACCATTCTCATCTTTTTCCTCCTTAGAAAGTATAATTAAAAAGTGAGTGTAAAGAGGGCAACTTCAGCATCCATTGTCCAAAGCTGTTAACTCTCTTCCCAGGAGCAGTTTACAAACGGCTTCTCCAATTGGAGTATTTTCTTAGTCAGACAGCTTTGGCTTTGGACCCTGATTCCCATGGCCCAAACAAGGCTCCTGTGGACACACCCAGGAGCACTTGCCCCATCTCCTGGCTTCCTTCAGAGAGCATGTTTTCCAAGTTCATTGGCATCATAGCATGGGCCAGCACTTCACTCCTTTTCATGGCTGAGTACTATTCCACTGTATGGCCAGACCACCTATTGTCTATCCAGTCATCATTTCATAGACATCTGGCTGCTTTACTCTTTCTGGCTATCTAATCTAATAAAAGAGAAACATGCAAATTGATGGCACCTCTGCTATGCCCCAAGCCACACCCACCAGCCAATCAGAGTGACTATATGCAAATTAACCCAACCAAGATGGCGGCTGGTAGCCCCGGAGCTGGAGCAAGCAGGAGGCTTGGTTTCCCCGGTGATAGAGGAAGCCAAGCTTCCTGCCTGCCCTGGCCAGCTGTGGCCTCCGCTCAAGGCAACAAAGTTTCAATTATAGAAGACAAATAAATCCCAGAGACCTGCTTCCAGCCAGCCTCCACTGGGAGCTTGGGTGGCTGGGGGCCATGGCCAGCCTGCAAACAGCCATCAGACCCTCACCCAGACTGGCCAGGCACCCCAGCAGGAACCCCCACTCTGAAGGGGGTGTGGCCAGCCTGAAAACAGCCCTCAGCCCCTCACCCAGGCTGGCCAGGCACCCCAGTGGGGACCCCCACCCTGATCCGGGACACCCTTCAGGGCAAACCAGCCGGCCCCCACCCATGCAGCAGGCCTCTATCCTATATAATAAAAGGGTATTATGCAAATTGACCCTAACAGATGAACGACTGGGAATGACTGGTCACTATGACACACACTGAGCACCAGGGGGCAGACGCTCAATGCAGGAGCTGCCCCCTGGTGGTCAGTGCGCTCCCACAGAGGGAGCTCTGCTCTGCCACAAGCCAGGCTGACAGCTGCCAGTACAGCGGTGGTGGTGGGAGCCTCTCCCGCCTCCTCAGCAGTGCTAAGGATGTCCGACCGCAGCTTAGGCCTGCTCCCCGCTGGCAAGTGGACATCCCCCGAGGGCTCCTGGGCTGCCAGAAGGATGTCTGACTGCCAGCAGGTGGTCATCCCCTGAGCAGTCCCAGACTGCAAGAGGGCACAGGCCGGGCTGAGGGACACCCCCTGAGTGCACAAATTTTTGTGCACCGGGCCTCTAGTTATGAATAATGCTGTTATGAACATATTTGTTTCCTAGGGGACATATGTGTTCATTCTCTTGGGCACACACATCGGAGCGGAATTGCTGAATCATCTGGCGACTCTGTTTAACTAGAGCTGGCAAACTTTTCCACAGTGGCTGTGCCATGTTACATGTTCACCAGTGATATCTAATTCCCCCAAATCCTTGTTTTATTTTTTAAAAATGCTTGCCATCTTAGGGATGTGAAGTGGAATGTCATTGTGTTTCTGACTTGCATTTTCCTAATATCTAATGATGGTCACCATTTTTACGTATTCACTGGCTATATCTATTATTTCCTCTGGGGAACTATCTATTCCAGTCCTTTGCCCATTTTTAAGTTGGGTTTGTCTATTTTTTGTTGAGCTGTAGGAGTTCTTTATATATTCTGGACACTAGATGCTACTGAGATGTGATTTGCAAATGCCTTTCCCCATTTTGTGGGTTATCTTTTCACTTTCTTGACAGTGTCCTCTGATGAACAAAAGTTTTAATTTTGATGAAGTGTGACTTACCTTTGGTTGTTGTTGATTGTGCTTTTGGTGTGACATTTAAGAAACCATTGCCTAACCCAAGGTCATGAAGACGTAGACTCCTTTTTCCTCTTTCTTTCACCCAACTGGCCAGGGTGATAAAATTCTATTAATAAAGCTCTTTTCTGCTTAAATTTGACAGTTTATTTTTATTACTTGAAACTGAAAACTCTGATTGAGAAAGCCTCCTACAGAATTGCTTTTGCTAATTTGTGTTTTGGGGTTATCCCCTTGACTTTTTTTTTTTTAATCAAGGGACACTATAATGAACAGTATCGTGAGACTATTCTATTGCTTCATCTGCTGGAGAAATAATTTTGAGACTATTTTGTACTCCCTGAAGGCCTATATGAGATCTGTCCTCCAGAGAAGAGTGCCGGGAGGAGCTGTTTCTCCCAAGGAGGGGCAGGGCTTTGTTCTTCTAGCTGCTAGGTGATATCACCAATCACAGTTTCTTTTTCATTTTTAATGCCAGGAATCTCAACAAAGTCTAATTCACACTAGCAGCTGGGTGCTTTATGATCTGCTGGACTAAGTTTAATTTCTTCTACCACTTAATATTCTAATATATATATGTTCCTTGGGTCTCATTTGTTTGAAAAATTATACTTTAGTCCTGGGCAATGTTGCTCAGTAGTTAGAGTATCTGCCCACTTACTGAAGAGTCGAGGGTTAGATTCCTGGTTAAAGGCAGATACCTGGGTTGTGGGTTCGCTCCCTGCCCCCAGTCAGGCATATTTAGGAGGCAACCAGTCGATGTGGCTCTCTCACATCAATGTTTCTTTCTTTCTCTCTGAAAAAGCAGTGAAAAAATATCCTCAGATGAGTATTGACAAAAATAAATAAATAATACTTTATATTTCTATCATCTTTTTTTTATTGCTTAAAGTATTACAAAGGGTATTACATATGTCTCCCCCCCCCCCCCGCCGCCCTTGACAATCCCCTGGCCTTCCCTACCCCCCAGTGTCTTATGTCCGTTGGTTATACTTATATGCATGCATATAAGTCCTTCAGTTGATCTCTTACCCGCTCCCCCCCTTGTACCCCCCCACCCACCCCGGCCTTCCTGCTGCAGTTTGACAGTCTGTTTGAGGCAGCTCTGCCTCTATATCTATTTTTGTTCATAAGTTTATAATGGTCTCTATTATCCATGAATGAGTGAGATCATGTGGTATTTTTCCTTCATTGACTGGCTTATTTCACTTAGCATAATGCTCTCCAGTTCCATCCATGCCGTTACAAATGGTAAGAGTTCCTTCTTTTTCACAGAAGCATAGTATTCCATTGTGTAGATGTACCACAGTTTTCTAATCCATTCATCTACTGATGGGCACTTAAGCTGTTTCCAGATCTTAGCTATGGTGAATTGTGCTGCTGTGAGCATATGGGTGCATATATCCTTTCTGATTGGTGTTTCTGGTTTCTTGGGATATATTCCTAGAAGTGGCATCACGGGGTCAAATGGGAGTTCCATTTTTAGTATTTTGAGGACACTCCATACTGTCTTCCATAGTGGCTGCACCAGTCTGCATTCCCACCAGCAGTGCACGAGTATTCCTTTTTCTCCACATCCTCTCCAGCACTTGTCGTTTGTTGATTTGTTGATGATAGCCATTCTGACAGGTGTGAGATGGTACCTCATTGTTGTTTTGATTTGCATCTGTTGGACGTTTAGTGACTTTGAGCATGTTTTCATATGTCTCTTGGCTTTCTGAATGTCCTCTTTTGAAAAGTATCTATTTAGATCCTTTGCCCATATTTTGATTGGGTTGTTTATCTTCCTTTTGTTAAGTTGTATGAGTTCCCTATAAATGTTGGAGATTAAACCCTTATCGGTGATAACATTGGCAAATATGTTCTCCCACGCAGTGGGCTTTCTTGTAGTTTTGTTGATGGTTTCTGTTGCTGTGCAGAAGCGTTTTATTTTGATGAAGTCCCATTTGTTCATTTTCTCTTTAGTTTCAAGTGCCCTAGGAGCTGTATCAGTGAAGAAATTGCTTCGGCATATGTCTGAGATTTTGTTGCCTTTGGATTCTTCTAGAATTTTTATGGTTTCCTGTTGTACATTTAAGTCCTTTATCCATTTTGAGTTTATTTTTGTGTATGGTGTAAGTTGGTGGTCTAGTTTCATTTTCTTGCATGTATCTGTCCAATTTTCCCAACACCATTTATTGAAGAGACTGTCATGACTCCATTGTATGTTCTTGCCTCCTTTGTCAAATATTACTTGAGCATATTGGTTCAGGCTGATTTCTGGGCTCTCTATTCTATTCCATTGATCTATATGTCTGTTCTTGTGCCAGTACCAGGCAGTTTTGAGAACAGTGGCTTTGTAATACAGCTTGATATCTGGTATTGAGATCCCACCTACTTTGTTCTTTCTCAGGATCACTGCAGCTACTCGGGGTCTTTTTTTATTCCAGATGAATTTTTGGAGAGTTCATTCTAGATCTGTGAAATATGCCATTGGTATTTTAATGGGAAGTGTGTTGAATTTACAGATTGCTTTGGGTAGTATGGACATTTTGATGATGTTGATTCTACCAATCCATAAACACGTTATGTTCTTCCATCTGTTTATGTCTTCCTCTATCTCTTTATCAACATCCTGTAGTTTTCTGAGTAGAGGTCTTCTACCTCTTTAGTTAAGTTTATTCATAGGTAGCTTAATTTTTTTGGTGCGATGGTAAATGGGATTGTTTTTTTAGTCTCTCTTTCTGAAAGTTCACTATTGGTGTATAGAAATGCCTTAGATTTCTTGGGGTTAATTTTGTATCCTGCTACATTGCCAAATTCATGTATTAAGTCTAGTAGTTTTTTGATGGAGACTTTAGGGTTTTGTATGTATAATATCATGTCGTCTGCAAATAAGGACAGTTTTACTTCCTCTTTTCCAATTTGGATGCCTTTTATTTCTTCTTCTTGTCTAATTGCAATGGCTAATACTTCGAGTACTATGTCGAACAGGAGTGGTGAGAGTGGGCATCCCTGTCTTGTTCCTGTTCTTAGGGGAAATGGTGTTAGTTTTTGTCCATTGAGTATGATGTTGGCTGTGGGCTTGTCATATATGGCTTTTATTATGTTGAGGTATGATCCTTCTATTCCCACCTTGCTGAGAGTTTTTATCAAAAATGGGTGTTGGATTTTGTCAAATGCTTTTTCTGCATCAATTGATATGACTATATGGTTTTTTTCTTTCAATTTGTTTATGTGATATATCACGTTTATTGATTTTTAGATGTTGTAGCATCCTTGCATCCCTGGGATAAATGCTACTTGGTCATGGTGTATGATCTTTCTGATGTACTGCTGGATCCGATTTGCTAAGATTTTGTTGAGGATTTTGGCATCTATGTTCATGAGGGATATTGTCCTGTAATTCTCTTTCATTGTGTTGTCTTTACCTGGTTTTGGTATTAGGGTGATGCTGGCTTCATAGAATGAGCTTGGAAGTGTTCCTTTCTCTTGAATTTTTTGTAGTAGTCTGAGGAGGATAGGCTTTAGTTCTTCCTTGAATGTTTGGTAAAACTCCCCTGTGAAGCCGTCTGGTCCTGGGCTTTTGTTTGCTGGAAGCTTTTTGATGACTGCTTCAATTTCTTCCATAGTTATTGGCCTGTTGAGATTTTTAGATTCTTCCTGATTGAGTTTTGGAATGTTGTATTTTTTAAGGAATATGTCCATTTCCTCCAGGTTGTCTAGTTTGTTGGAGTAGAGTTGTCCATAGTATTTTTTAACAGTCATTTGTATTTCTGTGGGGTCTGTTGTTATTTCGCCTCTATCATTTCTGATTTTGTTTATTTGGGTCTTCTCTCTTTGCTTCTTGGTGAGCCTGGCTAGAGGTTCATCAATCTTGTTTATCCTTTCAAAGAACCAGCTCTTGGTTTCGTTGATTTTATGTATTTTTTTTTTTGGTCTCTATGTCATTCATTTCTGCTTTAATCTTTATTATCTCCTTCCTTCTGCTCACTCTGGGGTTTTCTTGTTGCCCTCTTTCTAATTTTTTGAGATGTAGATTTAGATGATTTACTACCATTTTTTCTTGTTTTTTGAGATTGGCCTGTAGAGCTATAAACTTCCCTCTCAGGACTGCTTTCATTGTGTCCCATAGGTTTTGGATTGTTGTGTTTTCATTGTCATTAGTTTCCAGGATGTTTTTAATTTCTTCTTTGATCTCATTGATAACCCAGTCAATATCTAATAACATGCTATTCAGCTTCCAAGTGTTTGCGTATTTTGGGTTGTTTTTATTGTAGTTTATTTCTAATATTATGCCATCGTGGTCTGAGAAATTGCTTGGTATGATTTCAATCTTCTTGAATTTGGGGAGACTTTGTTTGTGACCCAATATGTGGTCTATTTTTGACTATGTCCTATGAGCACTTGAGTAGAATGTATATTCCGTGGCTTTGGGGTGAAGTGTTCTGAAGATGTCTATTAAGTCCATCTGATCTAGTGAGTCATTTAGGATTGCTGTTTCTTTGCTGATATTTTTGTCTAGAGAATTTATCCAATGATGTCAGTGGTGTATTAAAGTCCCCTACTATGATTGTATTGTTGTCGATCTCTCCCTTGCTATCTTCCTGGAGTTTTTTTTATGTATTTGGGTGCTCCTGCATTGGGTGCATATATGTCTATCGGGGTTATATCCTCTTGTTGTATTGATCCCTTTAGGCCACTTCATAATGGCCTCCCTTATCTCTTGTTATGGTCTTCACTTTGAGGTCTCTTTTGTCTGATATAAGTATTGCTACCCCAGCTTTTTTTTTTCATTTCCATTTGCCTGAAAGATATTTTTCCATCCCTTCACTTTCAGTCTGTGTGCGTCCCTTCTTCTGAGGTGAGTCTCTTGTAGACAGCAAATGTATGGGTCATGTTTTTTTTATCCATTCAGCCACTCGGTGTCTTTTGGTTGGAGCATTTAGTCCATTTACGTTTAAAGTTATTATTGAGCCCTAACTGGTTTGGCTCAGTGGATAGCGCATCGGCCTGCAGACTGAAAGGTCCCAGGTTCGATTCCGGTCAAGGGCATGTACCTTGGTTGCGGGCACATCCCCAGTAGTGGGTGTGCAGGAGGCAGCCGATCGATGTTTCTCTCTCATCGATGTTTCTAACTCTCTGTCCCTCTCCCTTCCTCTCTGTAAAAAAATCAATAAAATGTATTTAAAAAAATAAAAAAATAAAGTTATTATTGAAAGGTACTTGTTGGTAGCCATTTCTTTTTTTGTGTGTCTATTTTCTTTCTGAGCTTTTTATTTCATCTTTTTACACCAGTCCCTTTAGCATTTCTTGCATTGCTGGCTTGGTGGTGATAAACTCCCTTAGGCTTTTTTTGTCTGTGAAGCTTCTTATTTCCCCTTCAATTTTGAATGATAGCTTTGCTGGATAGAGTATTCTTGGATTCAGTCCTTTGCTTTGCATCACTTTGTAAATTTCCATCCATTCTTTTCTGGCCTGATGTGTTTCTGTTGAGAAATCATTTGATAATCTAATGGGAGATCCCTTGTATGTAACTTTCCATCTCTCTCTTGCAGCCTGTAAGATTCTCTCTTTGTCCTGAACATTTGCCATGGTAATTATGATGTGTCTTGGTGCGGGTCTTTTTGGGTTCACCTTGTTTGGGACTCTCTGTGCTTGTGTGACTTATATTTCTATCATCTTTTCTTTTCTTTATAAGCCGTCCCAAATCCCTGGTAAAATTATGAGGTAGTTATGCTTTTATCTACCAATAATATTAACCATTGAGTTAGCTCATGATCTCCCTGTTACTTTAAACAGATCTTTGCTCTGGGAACATTAGCCTTTAAGAGGCAATATATCAAGTAGTTAGAAGTAGTGGACTAGCCTGCCCGAGTTTCAGTTCTGGCTCTGCCATCTACTTACTGTGTGACCTTGAGCAGATTCCTAAGCTCTCTGTGCTTTAGTTTTCCAAACTGCAAAGTGGGGCCCTAGCTGGTTTGGCTCAGTGGATAGAGTGTCAGCCTGCGGACTGAAGGGTCCCAGGTTCAATTCCCGTCAAGGGCACATACTCAGATTTCAGGTTCAATCGCCAGTAGGGGATGTGCAGGAGGCAGCCGATGGATGATTAACTCTCATCATTGATGTTTCTATTGCTCTCTCCCTCTCCCTTCCTCTCTGAAATCAATAAAAATATTTTTTAAAAAATATATAAAAATCAAACTGCAAAGTGGGCACAATGAGAACCTACACAGAATGCTGTGAACACTACATTAGATAATACACATACATGGCTATGAGAACAGTGCCTGGCAAACAGTAAGTGACCAGAAATGGTTCCTATTTTAACTAAAAAGGGAAGTTCAACAAGCAATGAGGTATCAGAGATGGTGCAAAGTTGTGTGTGAGATGTTCAAGAAATGAAAGCAGACCTGACTCTAGGCCTCATACTGCAGAGAAGCTGTAGCTCCAGCCTCTCGCAGGCCCAGGTGGGGCTGCGACCTCTGTGGGGAGGCGAGCGTGGGAGTGTCTCCAGTGTAGGGTGTAGCCAGGACAGCAAAGGCTGCAGCTGAAGGAGTGGCCAGGAGCTGGGAGGTGGTGGCCTCTCCTGCTGTGGGGCTGGGACGCAGTGGGGGACATGCTGGGCTGGGAGTCAGCAAGCCTGGGTTTTCCGGTCACTAACTGTGTCTCTTCTTAAAAAATATATCTTTATTGATTTTAGAGAGGAAAAGGGAGAGGGAGAGGAAGAGAGAAAAACATCAATGATGAGAGAGAATCATTGACTGCTGCCTCCTGCACGCCCCACATTGGGGAACGAGCCCACAGTCTGGGCATGTGCCCTGACCAGGAATCAAACCATGACCTCCTGGATCATAGGTCAATGCTCAACCACTGAGCCATGCCAGCTGGGCTATGTCTCTTTGCAAAAGTCCCGGAGTTACTCTTAGGGACTTGGTTGCAATTAGAGTAGGAGGTTTCTAACTCCTGATGCCCCACACCTGCGGTCCCAAGACAGACTTGCTCCCTCTGCAGCAGGGCAAGGGTCACTTGACTGACTGCTTCTCTTCCCACTTTGACGCATTTCCCTCCTAAATTTTATGAAGTTGGAAGAAACAAAGAGTTAAGATGAATAAAGCCAAGAAAGATACTACATGATGGAATTCATTATAAGCCAATAAAAATGATTGGAATCAACAAGCAGTAAGTTAATGTGTATTTATGATATTGCCTTTAGAAATTGTGCTAAATTGTCTCTTAGGTCACTGAACCCAAGCAGTACCTTGCATAATTGTTTGGAAAATGTGATATATGGCCTATGAGGATGAAGGGTGGTGGTTAAAAGAGAAGAGACCCATTTCCCCAGGGCCTAGTGACCCACTCCCCCCTGGGCCTAGTGACCCATTTTTCCTGGGCCTAGTGATCCACTCCCCCTGGGCCTAGTGACCCACTCCCCCTGGGCCTAGTGACCCACTTTCCCCTGGGCCTAGTGACCCACTTCCCCCTGGGCCTAGTGACCCACTCCCCTTGGGCCTAGTGACCCTATTCCCCCTGGGCCTAGTGACCCACTCCCCCCTGGGCCTAGTGACCCACTTCCCCCTGGGCCTAGTGACCCAATTCCCCCTGGGCCTAGTGACCCACTCCCCCTGGGCCTAGTGACCCACTCCCCCCTGGGCCTAGTGACCCACTCCCCCCTGGGCCTAGTGACCCACTCCCCCTGGGCCTAGTGACCCACTCCCCCCTGGGCCTAGTGACCCACTCCCCCCTGGGCCTAGTGACCCACTCCCCCCTGGGCCTAGTGACCCACTCCCCCTGGGCCTAGTGACCCAATTCCTCCTGGGCCTAGTGACCCACTCCCCCTGGGCCTAGTGACCCAATTCCCCCTGGGCCTAGTGACCCAATTCCCCCTGGGCCTAGTGACCCACTCCCCCTGGGCCTAGTGACCCAATTCCCCCTGGGCCTAGTGACCCAATTCCCCCTGGGCCTAGTGACCCACTTCCCCCTGGGCCTAGTGACCCACTTCCCCCTGGGCCTAGTGACCCATTTTCCCCTGGGCCTAGTGACCCACTTCCCCCTGGGCCTAATGACCCATTTTTCCTGGGCCTAGTGACCCACTTCCCCCTGGGCCTAGTGACCCACTTCCCCCTGGGCCTAGTGACCCACTCCCCCCTGGGCCTAGTGACCCACTTCCCCCTGGGCCTAATGACCCATTTTTCCTGGGCCTAGTGACAACTGGAGGAGAGGCATCAGGCCCTGCTTGTGAGGGTTAATTCTGTGTCAACATGGCTGGGTGACTGGGCCGCGGGCACCCAGATGATTGGTTAAGTTATATGGTGTGTGTCTGGGAGGGTGTTTTTCTGGGTTATATTAGCATTTGCATCTGTAGACTGAGCAAAACAGATGGGCCTCCGCAGGGGTGCAGATCTCATCCTCACCAAATCGTCTGTCTGAGGTCTGAGAGAACAAAAGGGGTGACTGTTTTGGTGCTGGGATATGGGTCTTCTCCTGAACGTGAGATGGAACTATGTCATCAGTTCTCCTGGGTCTCTGGACTTCAGATCGTGGGACTTGTCAGTCTCCATGTTCATGTGAGCCAACTTCCTATGTATGTATGTATGTATGAATGATCTGTCTATATCAGCTGTGGGCAAACTACGGCCCGCGGGCCAGATCCGGCCCATTTGAAATGAATAAAACTAAAAAAAAAAAAAGACCATACCCTTTTATTTTTTATTTTTTTTATATATTTTATTGATTTTTTACAGAGAGGAAGGGAGAGAGATAGAGAGTCAGAAACATCGATGGGAGAGAAACATTGATCAGCCGCCTCCTGCACATCTCCTACTGGGGATGTGCCCGCAACCCAGGTACATGCCCTTGACTGGAATCGAACCCAGGACCCTTCAGTCCGCAGGCCGACGCTCTATCCACTGAGCCAAACCGGTTTCGGCTGTACCCTTTTATGTAATGATGTTTACTTTGAATTTATATTAGTTCACACAAACACTCCATCCATGCTTTTGTTCCGGCCCTCCGGTCCAGTTTAAGAACCAATTGTGGCCCTCGAGTCAAAAAGTTTGCCCACCCCTGGTCTATGTCCTCATCTATCTGTGCACCTCTGTCATCTATCTCCTATTGGTTCTGTTTCTCTGGAGAGCACCAACACACCTGGACCTCAGGGTAGAGAGAGGTTAGTACTTACTGGAATGTTTGAATGCATACTCAGGAATTAGTGAGCCAGACGGACCTGGGCTCCAGGGTGGGCTATGTAAACTGGGTCAGGTACTTACCTGTCCAAGCCTCAGGGTCTTTGATGGTAACATGGAGCTGATGACCTACTTCATAGCGTTACTGCGATGGGTCCATTATGTGACGTATGAAGACCCCTGGGATATGGTGGTCGTTCTACAAAAGCTAGCTCCCCAAGGCCCTGTCTCTCCCACTCATGTGTACAGGAAGTGCTGACTTAGAATGCAAGGACACAGGTGAACGGCTCGGGAGTGTAACTGCTGTCATTCTGGCTGCTCCTGGCTCCCCGAGAGCACGGAAGTATCTCCTCCCATGGGTGTCCACAGCTGTGAGTGCCTGAGCGAGGGAGGAGACTGGCACTGTCAGGGGAGACTGTGGAGGACAGTGGCCTGAATCTGAACAGGAAGGGAAGGCTGTGGGCTGGGTGGGGTGCTGGGAAGGCAGCAGGGCTGGAGAGAGGGGAAGCCAGGCTGCAGGAAAGGGCTCTTAGAGAAAGAATTGGGGACAAGGGCTGGAAGGAGCTCCCATAAAGCTGACACCTGATTTCTCATCAGAAACTCTACACCCAGAAGGGAATAACATGAAGTACTCAAGGTAATGGAAAGCAAGGATCTGAAACCAAGATTATTATATCCAGCAAGGCTATCATTCAAAATAGATGGCCAAATAAAGAGCTTCCTGGATAAAAAAGGTTAAAGGAGTATATCACCACCAAGCCAGTATTACAAGAAATGACAAAGGGATTGCTGTAATGAGAAGAAGAAACAGAGAAAGAAACATAGCCATACAGAAATATAATAGCAATATATAAGTACCTATCAATAACCCTAAATGTAAGTGCATTAAATGCTCTAATCATTCTCACAGCCAGTTGGCCTGGAGGTCAAATCCCCCTAGTATTAACTAAATGCTCTAATCAAAAGGCATAGGGTAGCTGAATGGATAGGAAAGCCTGACTCAACTATATGTGGCTACAAGAGACCCACCTCAGAACAAAAGACTCACACAGGATGAAAGTGAAAGGATGGGAAAAAAATTTCCATGCAAATGGAAAAGAAAAAAAAAGCTGGAGCAGCAATACTCATATCTGACAAAATAGACTTCAAAATGAAGGGCATCACAAGAGACAACAAAGGTCACTACATAATACTAAAGGGACTGATCCAACAAGAGAACATAACCCTGGTAAACATATATGCACTCAATATTGGATCATCCAAATATATAAAAAAAACTTCTAGAAGACTTTAAGGGAGAGATAGACAACAATATAGTCATAGTAGGGAAACTTTAACAACCTGCTGACTCCACTGGATAAATCTTCCAGACAAAAACCTAACAAAGAAACAGTGACTCTAAAGGACACACTGGATCAGATGGATGTAACTGACATTTATAGAACATTTCACTGCAAAGCTACAGAATGTACATTCTTTTCAAGTGCACATGGATCATTCACAAAAATAGACCACATGTTAGGACACAAAACATATCTTTACAAGTTCAAGAAGATTGAAATCAAATCAAGCATTTTCTCAGATCAAAGTGGAATGAAATTAGAAATCAACTACAGTAGAAACTGTAGAGAGCGCCTGGGAAAGGCCCCTGAGCTGATTGTCATCTGAATCCAGCGGTGCCCAGCAGAGCCATGCCCTGGAAACATACCTTGCCAGAGGCAGGGGTGTTGTCAGCATGGCCTTCAGCTCAGACACCAGGGGGTGGGTTTCATTATCTAAATCCAGCCAAGCACAAGGAATGAATATGACTCAGGCCCATCCAAGAATGCACATAATCTCCTTTGTCTTGGGCTTTAGTAAAACTTCCTGGTATTTTGCTGTATAAAATAAATGCGCTATATTGGCTTGGGTCACTGTCTCTTCATCAGCGGACAACTGTCCCACCCGGCCCCAGCTTTTTCCTTCTATCTCTGTGTCTGTCTCTTCCTTTCATTTTCTCAATCCCCTGCTGCCCCTACTCAGGAACCGGACCGCTCTCTAGCCACGCTGGATGTGGGAAAGAGAGAAATATTTATAAAAAACACCTCAAAACATTCAAACACATGGATGCTAAATAGCATGTTATTAAACAACTAGTAGCCCTGTGCACAAAATTCATGCACATTGAAAAGGGAATTAATTAGAGGAACGTAATTTGGACTCACTAGCTAATATCAATAATATGTGAGCGTGAGGCAATCCGCGTTTCTGAAATTCAATGACATGAATTTTAGCTATTACTTTGCCAAATAAATGGGATTTACAGATATCATTTAAAGAGCATTCAGCTTAATATTAAAAACTCTGGCTACCAAGTCAGGTCTGTTTTCAACTTTTTGCCGTCGTTGTATATTGTTTGCAATATCTGCCCATTTGGGGTTGTATGTCATGGTTATGAATACATGGGGCTTGCCATACTTTGTTACAATTGCCATAGCATACTGATATCACTGCTGCATATTTCTGGGACTACCCTCAGAAGATGATGGAAGTATTATCATTTTTCCAATTGGCACATTGTCATTTTCAGATCTAGATTTGAGATAATCCATCAAACCACTATATTTTTCAACTCCCAACTTAGATAGGTTTAATTTGATGAAATTTATCTGATTGGCCTCCATTTTTGAATATGAATCCACGATAAACTGTTGAGTTAATTTTCCTGCATCTAAAATAGGATTGAACGTGTCCCACACAGAGAGATGAAATTCATAATACTGCATTTGTGTGACTCGTGTCCTTACATTTTGTCTAGTATTATTGTTGATGACACTATTACCTCTGAGTCTTAATGCAATATCTGTTCCCCAGCCTTTTTCACCATGTTGAAAAAGAATAGGATATGTCATTGCATCTAATGTAGGAAACAGGATATTGATTTATTTCATTTTAGTGGCATTTGGATTATTGGGATCTGGCTTATAATGAATGAGCAAGTCCCTTTCAAAAGGAGGTTCTCAATCTTCGTTTCTGAATATGACAGCAACCTCGGTTACACGGGGAGAATTATATCTACGCTTATATTTAATCGCCATTGTTACTTCTGTGGGAGAATACCCTTTGCTGCTGCTTCAGATTGGGCTTCCTTTTCTACCTCATGTAGCATCTGTACGATTTTGTTAATTCACTTATTTCATGCATGAGGTTGTTGACGTTGATCATGAGTCTTTCTGAGCAGCCCTGGTTTTCTGGCACTGCTAATCTTTTACTTGTAGCTTCGGCTGTATCCAAAATATAGAGTTGAGCAAACTTCCGAGAAACACCATCCGAAGGGTGTGAAGTTCCAGTAGGGTGATAAACTTGTCCGTGTATTCTAAAACAGTATGGCCCATATCCTGATGGTGATGCAATATTAGCACCCATGGAAGCAAAAGCAAAAGAACTATTTATGGAATGAACATTTTCCATGAAATTTTTACTGTCAGAATCTTCGTTTGTCATTAATCTTTTTAAATATGCCGGGTAATCTGAAAAATGTATATCATTTGGACAGACTTTCCCTCTGCTACAACACGGAGTAAATTTCCCATCGGATGATTTTTCACCAGAGAAATTTAGTGATAGGCAAAATTCACATCGAACAGTCATTCCACCTATGTTCGAGGATTGTATCGTCATGTACTCCATTTTCGCTGAGAAGGCAGTTCCTACCGGTATTGGTAGTACTTGCTGATTACTGTTCTCTAAACATATTCTGTCGTTGCCACCACCTTCTTTCAACTTCAAAGGCACGTTGGTCTTTAGACATTTTCTGTCGATAACACCAGTGTTCTTCGGCATCAGAGCGACGTTTATCCAGTAGCTGGTGTTCAGATACATCCTGTCACAGGCGCTGCCTTCTTTCAAGATCAGACACACACTGCTCTGCAGACACTTTCTGTCGATAATGCCGGCATCTTTCAGCTGCAGAGCTACATTTTATTAATGGTTGTTCTTTAGATATCGTCCCACCTCTCTACTGTCACGGTCTGAGATGCAGGTGAATGAGAGTCCTGGCTATCAGGCCGCTGAGAGCTGTCTGACCAATGGCTGATTCTGGCTGATTCTGTGGGGGTGGGACTTCCTCCTCCCTGCTGTCAGTTTCCACAGCTGTGATGAAGAAGGTGGGGTGACAGAGGGAGCCGCACCCTCCAAGCTGCCCTCTCTCTCCCTCTGCTCTATGCCCAGCGGTCTCCTGCTCTGCCAAGCCCTCCAAAACTCCTGCTCTCCGCCGCCAAGGTCCCAGGAGCCCGCAGGTGTGGCAAGGCGCGGGTGGCCTCGGCTCCCTGACCGGCGAAAGTCCCAGGAGCCCGTGGGCACGGTTACGGCCTCGCCTCTCGGGGCCGGCGAAGGTCCTGTGAGGCCGTAGGCATGGCTAGGCACAGGTGGCCTCATCTCTCCCACTAGTGAAAGTCCCAGGAGCCCGTGGGCGTGGCTAGGCGCAGGTGGCCTCGCCTCCCGGGGCCAGCGAAGGTCCTGGGAGCCCGTGGGCATGGCTTGGTGAGGCAGGCCTTGCCTCCTGTGTGGGCAATGGTCCTGGGAGCCCGCGGCCGCCGTCGTCTCCTGGGGCGCCTGATACCTGTGTATGCAAATTAACAGCCATCTTTGTTGGGTTAATTTGCATAGTCACTCTGATCGGCCTGTGGGTGTGGCCTGTGGGCGTGGCTTGAGCATAGTGGAGGGACAGCTAATTTGCATGTTTCTCTTTTATTATATAGGCCTAGGGGCCTAGTGCATGAATTCGTGCACCTTGAAAGGAACTGTGGACTGTAAGGCTGCGGTGGGCACAGGGGTGAGTCTCAGCCCATCCTCTGCGTCCTTGCCTGGCCCCGTCCACCGTGGCCCCCTGGTCTCCTCTCTGCCAGTAGCCCTGCTCCTGCTGCCACCGCTCCCATGTGCTTATGCCACCAGCCCTGCTTGCACCCGCTGATGGTGCAGAGTGACTGGGGCCAGCACCAGCAGCAGGTTCAAATGGGGCCAGCACCATCAGCAGGTGCAAGTGGTGGTTGCTGCCCTGATTGCCTCTCAGGAGCAGGGGGAGGTGTAGAAACCCTCAGCGGTGATTGGGGCTGGCAGCCACTGCTTGCACCCGCTGATGGCGCTGAGTGATCAGGATCAGTGCCGGGCACTGGCAGCGGGTGTGAGTGGTGGCTTTGGCGCCAGCTGTGGGTGCAAGCAGGGTTGGCACTGGCAGTGGGTGCAAGTGGCAGCTCAGGTGCTGGCAGTGGGTATGAGCAGGATCGTCACCAGCAGCAGTGTAAGAGGTGGCTGCCAGCCCCAATTGCCCCTCAGGAGCAGGGGGAGGTGGAGAAGCCCGGAGGGGCAATCAGGGCTGGAAGCCACCTCTCGCACCTGCTGACGGCGCCAAGTGATCAGGACTGATGCCGGCAGCAGGTGCAAGTGCCGGGTGGGACCGTGGTGCACAGGAGCAAAGAATTTTCAGTAACCACCAGAGGCTTGTCCCGATGATAGCTACTGGTGCCCTGCCTTGGTCTGGGGCCCCACTCACCTGGTCCACCATCCCACTGTGGCCAAAGCCCAACATGTTCCATACTCTGCTGCCTGCTGCCGATGCCTACCATGTTCCACCTGCGCCCCCTGGTGGTCAGCGCACATCACAGAGACCAGTTGTTCGGTTGTTCTTCTGTTCAGTCTATTTGCATATTAGGGTTTTATATATATAGACCAGCGGTTCTCAACCTGTGGGTCGCGACCCCTTTGGGGGTCGAACGACCCTTTCATAGGGGTCGCCTAAGACCATCAGAAAGCATATATAATTACATATTGTTTTTGTGATTAATCACTATGCTTTAATTATATTCAATTTGTAACAATGAAAATATATCCTGCATATCAGATATTTACATTAGGATTCATAACAGTAGCAAAATTACAATTATGAAGTAGCAAAGAAAATAATTTTATGGTTGGGTTCACTACAACATGAGGAACTGTATTAAAGGGTCACGGCATTAGGAAGGGTGAGAACCACTGATATAGATGAATGGGTTACCAATGAGATCAACAAAGAAATCAAAAACTTCATGGGAACAAATGAAAATGAACACACAACAACCCCAAATCTCTGGGACACAGCAAAAGCAGTCCTGAGAGGGAAGTTCATAGCACTAGAGGCCTACCTCATCAACAATAAACTATTTAACCCTACAGCTTAAAGAACTGGAAAGGGAACAACAAGAAAACCCAGAGTAAGTGGGAAGGAAATAATATAGATTAGAGCAGAGCCCTGGCTGGTTTGGCTCAATGGATAGAGCGTCAACCTTCGGATTGAAGGGTCCCAGGTTTGATTCCAGTCAAGAGCACATGCCTAAGTTGTGGACTCAATACCCAGTGAGGGTCGTTCAGGAGGTGGCCAATTGATGATTCTATCTCATAACTGATATTTCTATCTCTCTCTCCCTTCTCCCTTCCTCTCTGAAATCAATAAAAAAATATTTTAAAAAGATTAGAGCAGAAATAAATGATATAGAGACTAAAAAAAAAATACAAAAAAATCAATGAAACCAAGAACTGGCTGTTTGACAGGATAGACAAAATTAATGAACTGTTAGCTAGATTCATGAAGAAACAAAGAGTGAGGACCCAAAGGATTGTAAGGAAATACTATGAACAACTATATGCCAACAAATTGGACAATGCGGATAAAACGAACAAATTCCTAGAAAATACAATCTCCCAAAACTGAATCAGGAGGAATCAGAAAACCTGATTAGGCCAATAACAACTGATGAAATAGAAGCAGTAATAATAATAAAAAAAACCCCAAAGCCCAGCAAACAAAAGCCCGGGTCCAGACAGCTTCACAGGAGAGTTTTAGCAAACATTCAAAGAAGAACTAACACTATACTTCTCAAACTATTCCAAAAAAATCCAAGAGAAAGGAACGCTTCCAACCTCTTTTTATGAGGCCAGCATTACCCTAATTCCAAAACCAGATTAAGACACTACAAAGAGGGAGAATTACAGGCCAATATCCCTATGAACATAGATGCTAAAATCCTCAACAAAATATTAGCAAATCCGATCCAGCAATATATTAAAAAGATCATACACCATCAGCAAGTGGGATTTATTCCATGGATGCAAGGCTGGCACAATATTCACAAATCAATAAATGTGACACATCACATAAACAGATTGAAAGACAAAAAGCACATGATCATATCAATAGATGCAGAAAAAGCATTTGAGAAAATGCAAAACCCATTTTGATAAAAACTCTCAGCAAAATGGGAAGAGAGGGAGCATATCTCAACATGCTAAAGGCCATATATGACAAACCTACAGTGGACATCGTACTCAATGGGCAAAAGCTAAAACCATTTCCCTTAAGAACAGTAACAAGACAGGATGTCTGCTTACACCACTCTGATTCAACAGAGTACTGGAAGTCCTACCACAGTGATCAGACAAGAAGAAGAAATAAAAGGCATCCAATTTGGAAAGGAGAAAGTAAAACTCTCTTTACTTGCAGATGACATGATATTGTATATAGAAAACCCTAAAGACCCCACCAAAAAACTTCTAGATTTAATAAATGAATTTCGCAATGTAGCAGGATACAAAATCAACACCCAAAAATTGATGGATTTTTTATATGCCAATAATGAATTCTCAGAAAGAGAAACAAAACAAGCAATCCCATTTACCATTGCAACAAAAAAATAAAAAATGTAGGAATAAACTTAACCAAGGAGGCAAAAGACCTGTACTGGGAAAACTACAGGAAGTTGAAAAAAGAAAGAAAAGAAGATATAAACAAGTGGAAGAATATACCATGTTCATGGATTGGTAGAATCAACATCATTAAAATGTCCATACCCAAGGCACTCTACAGATTCAATTCAATCCCCATTAAAATACAATGGCATATCTCACAGATCTAGAACAAATACTCCAGAAATTTATATGGAACCCCCAAAGACCCTGAATAGCTGCAGCAATCTTGAGAAAGAAGAAAGTTGGAGGAATCACAATACCAGATCTCAAGTTATACTACAAAGCCACCGTAATCAAAACAGCCTGATACTGGCACAAGAACAGGCATATAGAGCAATGGAGCAGAACAGAGACCCCAGAAATCAACCCAAGCCATTATGCTCAATATTTGACAAAGGAGGCAAGAGCATATAATGGAGTCAAGACAGTCTCTTCAATAAATGGTGTTGGGAAAATTGGACAGATATATGCAAAAAAATGAAACTAGATCACCAATTTACACCATACACAAGAATAAAATAAAAATGGATAAAAGACTTAAATGTAAGTCGTGAAACCATAAAAATCCTAGGAGAAACCATAGGTAGCAAAATCTCAGACATCTCTCATAGCAGTATGTTTATGGATACATCTCCTAGGGCAAAGGAAACTAAGGAGAAAATAAAGAAATGGACTATGTCAAAATAAAAAGCTTCTGCACAGCAAAAGAAACCATCAACAAAATGGAAAGGGAGCCCACTGTATGGGAAAACATATTTGGTAATGATACATCTGATAAAGGGTTAATATAAAAAATATATTAGAAAGTTATACAACTTAACAGAAGAAGATAAACAATCCAATTTAAAAATGGGCAAAGGACCTAAATAAACACTTCTCCAAAGAGGACATAGAGATGTCCAAGAGACATGACAAAATGCTCAAAGTCACTGATCATCCGAGAGATGCAAATTAAAACCACAATGAGGTATCACCTCACACCTGTCAGAATGGCTACCATCAACAAATCAACAAGGGACAAGTGCTGGCAAGGATGTGGAGAAAAGGGAACCCTCATGCACTGCTGGTGACAATGCAGACTGGTGCAGCCATTATGGAAAGCAGTATGGAGTTACCTCAAAAAATTAAATATGGAACTCCCATTTCACCCAATGATCTCACTACTAGGAATATAACCTAAGAAACCCGAAGCACTAATCAGAAAGAATGTATAACCCCTATGTTCATAGCAGCACAATTTACAATAGCTAAGATCTGAAAACAGCCCCAGTGCCCATCAGTAGATGAGTGGATAAAAAGTTGTGGAACATTTATACCGTGGAACACTATGCAGCAGTAAAAAAGCAGAATCTCTTACCCTGTGAGACAGCATGGAGGGACCTGGAGAGTATCATGCTAAGTGAAATAAGCCAGTCAGAGAAAGACAAGTATCACGTGATCTCACTCATATGTGGAATATAAGTAACAAAATAAACTGATGAACTGAGTGGACCCAGAGACTCAAAGCTTGGAAAAGAGTGCAGAATCTTGGAGGGTAGGTGGGGGAGGGTGGGTGGGTGCATGTTTGGCGGTCCCCCTAATAAACATGCTGTCTTGGGTTTGTAGGGGGTCATAACCGCACTTGGCGAGGCGCACATTCAGGCTATCTACGTTTTCCAGGTGGGCAACCCAGGCTCCTTATCAGACCCAGAGAAGCCAGGTTTCCGCCCAAACCGGGTCCTCAAACAAACAACTGCCAGCCGACCTTTACTTGCAGACGGAAAGTTTCTGTGGGAGAGCTCCTGCCCGACTGCCCACAGCTCTGCAGACTGCGCCGGGTGCTGGGCACTAACAGGCATTGCGTTACATGACTAACTCCCGTGGGGCACAGCGCCAATATCTCAGGCCGCGTCTGCACCTTCACCCTCATGGCCGGAGAACAGCCTCCAAGAGCTTCCCCAGTCGCATCCTCACTCATTCCCGTCTGCCTCCGCCCAAGGGGGCATGGATGCAAGCCCCGCCCCCGCCCCAGGCCCCGCCCCTGCCCACAGGCCCCCGCCCACCACCGCCCCCCCCGCAACAGGCCTCGGCACTACTTCAGGCCCCGCCCCTCCCACTATCTCAGGCCCCGCCCCGCCCCTTCTGCCTTAGGTCCGCAGACGCTCGGCGCGCTCCCCCGTCGCACGGCGCCTTTCTCTGACGTAGCCTCGGCCCCGCCCCGCCCCGGGTCGCGCTGTGCCCGCCCTCCAGCCGAGCGGCGGCTCCTGAGGCGGCGGCGGTGGTGGTCGCGGTCCCTGCCCAGCCGCTTCCGCCCGCTGTGGTCCCTGGTCAGCGCGGCGGCCACCCAGCCCCTCGGGCCGGCGGGCGATGGTGCGGCGGGGCGCGCGGACGCGGGCATGACGGAGGATGGAAGCACAGGACGAGGTGTCGGCGCGGGAGCAGCACTTCCACAGCCAAGTGCGGGAGTCCACGGTGAGCGGCGGCCGGGCGCCGGCCCGTCCCTGCGGCCCCCACCCTGTGCCCCTTCCCTGCGCCCCGGCGGCCGCTTCTCCTAGGCCACCTGCGCCGCCGCCCGGCCCACCCCTTCTGCGCGCCCACCCGCCCTCTCCTGCGCGCAGTCGCCTCGAGTCACCTGCCTTCGCGGGCAGCGCTGCGGGACCACCTGCGCCCGCACCGCCTCGTACCTGCGCCCGCACCGCCGCGGCTCTAAGTGGGCCGGTGGCCGGGCCGGCGGGCAGACAGGTGTGCGCGCAGCCCCGCTCCGCCCCTCAGCGGCGGCCTCGGCCCCACTTGCTTTCAGGCCGAAACCTGCTGTGGGTGGGAAGACGGCGGATTGGAGGGGAGGCAGCTCCTCGGGAGGCCACCCTTTCTCGTCCCGGCTCGGTCTGCGCTGCTGCCCGCGGTCCGGAACCGGCGTGGCCTCGGGAGCCTGCTCTGATGCTCTGCCTTTTCATGGTGCACGGAACACAGTGTCGTGCTATTTGTGTTTGCAGGACGGCAAAGACACAGCAACTTCACGCAGTGGCACTGGCCCTTCTTTCTAACTTCTCTCGGATTGTCACACTTGGTTTGAGGTGAAACATTGTGGTTTACAGTGGCCTCATGCGTGTAGTTATTGATCTTGAAAATTGAGAATCACTTTGCCAAGTCATGTTCTGGAATAAAGAGGAGATGCAAAGTCTGAGCTGGTGGAATTTGACACAGTACATTTAGTTTAGTGTTTAAATTGAAGCTAAAATGGCACAGAGGAGTGCACAATCTTACATGAACGGCTTGAAGCATTTCACATGAGATTGAGAAAGGCTGTGACGGGCGTCTGGAGGCCCATCCCTACCCCTTTCCCGTCACTCTAGTCTAGCTCCTGGACAGTAACCCCTCTCCTGGCTTTAATAGGTTAGCGTTGCTTAGTTGTGAACTTGGATATAAACGGAACCTCTTCGTATGCACTGTGTCTAGTTTCTTCCATTGAACAATGTCTGTGCAATTTCTCTGTATTATATGTGGTTGTAATCCATTCAGCTGTAGCTGTGAGATAGTAGCACAGTTCATGTTTGTTTTGCTGTTGGTGCACACTCCCTGATTTTGGCTCCGAATATTCTGGGACATATCTTTTGGTGAACATGGCTGTGCATTTCTGTCAGGTAGATACCTAGGAATGAGACCACTAGGTTACATAGGCTTGCACTTACTAGGTGCTTTTAAACAGTTGGCCAATTTACCCCCCCAGCAGCACTGTAAGGGAGGTGTGCTTGCTTCCCATCTTTACAACACAGTATTTTCTGCCCTTTTTATTTATTTATTTATTTATTTATTTATTTATTTATTATATTTTTATTGATTTTAGAGTGAGAGGAAGGGAGAGGAAGAGAGAGAAGCATCAATCGGCTGCCTCCTGAAGGCCCCCTAATGCTAATTGAGCCAGCAACCCGGGCATGTGCCCTGACTTATTCTTGGAGACCTCTTGGTTCACGGGCAGTAATCTGCCAACTAAGCCACACTGGCTAGGGCTTCTGCCCTTTTAAATATTAGCTACTCTAATGTGTCATAGTATTTATTGCACGAAAGGTTTTACTTGCATTTCCCTGATGATCAATGCATTTGAGAACCTTTTCAAAAATTTATTGGTCATTTGGAAATCTTTTGTGTCTTCAAGTCTTTTTCCCATTAGTTTGTTTATCTTTTTAATATTGATTTACAAGAGTTTTTTATTCGAGATATGATACTTTGGTCAGAGAAATATATATATAGCGACCCCGGCTCCCCCCCCCCCCCCCCCATTGTGTTGATATTTTCTGATGAGCAGAAATTCTTAATTTTAATATGGCTTACTTTATTAATTTTTTTCTTTTATTGTCAGTGCTTTTTAAAAAAATATATTCCATTGACTTTTCTACAGAGAGGAAGGGAGAGGGATAGAGAGTTAGAAACATCGATGAGACAGAAACATTGATCAGCCGCCTCCTGCACACTCCCTACTGGGGATGTGCCCGCAACCAAGGTACATGCCCTTCACCAGAATCGAACCTGGGACCCTTGAGTCTGCAGGCCGACACTCTATCCACTGAGCCAAACCGGTTAGGGCAGTGCTTTTTTGTTTAATGTTCCATTTAAGAAATCTTTGCTTAATCCAAGGTTATGAGGATGTCTCTTGTGCTTTTCCCTAAGTGCTTAATCGATTTGCTCTTCCCATTGAGATCTGAGTTCACCTTACGTGTGCTGTGGAGTAGGAGTCATACGTGTTTCTTCACATGGATGTCCAATTGTTTAAGCACCATTATGAGCTTTGTCACAATTTAGGTAACTGTATATTTGTGGGGCTTAAGTTTGGACTCGATGCTGTTCCATTGGTCTATTTGTGTTTTTTTTTTTTGCTTTATTTTTAATTAATTAGCTATTATGTCATTTGGATTGAGATCTCATGTTATAGTAGCCAGGAGCTTTATTACTTTGTCTATGCCACCCCTTAACTATCACATCAGTCAGGTTTCTGTATGATAACAAGGGGTTAGAGTCAGACTCTATTTAAGAAGGAGTCTCTAGAGAAAATCAAAGGCAACGGGGGCAACAGAAACAAGAACACTAGAGGAAATTCTAGCCTCTGATGCCCACAGTGACATCTGACAGCAAACACAGCCTGACTCACAGCTAGATACATAAAGCCTCACAGTGTAGGTGTACTTACTTCAGTTCTTTTTACCTTATACGTAATGCCTGACTTTCAACAAAAACAGTGCAAGGGATATTAAAAAGCAAACACAGTCTCAAGAGACAAAGCAAGCATCAGAACCAGATTCAGGTATGACAGAGATTTGGGAATTATAAAGCCAGAATTTAAAATAACTGACTAATATGCTTAGGGCTCTAATGGAAAAAAATGCATGAAAGATTTTACTTGCATTTCCCTGATGATTAATGCATTTGAAATGGAAACTCAAAAAGAATGGTAGAAGTCAAGTAAACTGTAATAGAAATGAAGAATGCCTTTAATGGGCTTATCAGTTGACTGCACAGGACCAAAGAAAGAATGAGTGAGCTAGAAGATATGTCAATACACACTGTCCAAACTGAAAAGCAAAGAGCAAAAAAAGAGGTTAAAAAAGGGAACAGAACAGCCAAGAACTGTAGGATAATTACAAAAGGTATAATCTACATGTATTGGAAATGCCAGAAAGAGAAGCACACAGAAAGGAACAGGAGAGAGATTTGAAGCAACAATGCCAGATAATTTTCCTAAAATTAATACAGATACCAAACCACAGATCTAGCAAGCTCAGAGACCACCAATGAGGACAAATACCAAAAAATCTACATCTAGGCATATCATCAGACTGCAGAAAATTAGAGACAAAGAGAACAGAGGAAAGAAGGCAGGGCAACAAAAGCACCTTACAGAATAGAGGATCAAGAATAAGAATTATATCAGATTTCTCTTCAGAAATCATGCAAGCAAGAAAGAGAGGAGTGAAATATTTAAAATGTTAATAGGGAAAAAAAACCCCACATAAATCAACCAACCTAGAATTCTGTATCTAGCAAAATTAATCATCTATAATAATAAAAGTGTAATATGCTAATTAGCTGGGGCTGCAAGGGAAGCCCGAGTCCCGGGTGCCTGCCGATGGCCTGAGGGAAGCCTGGGTCCCAGGTGCCAGAGGGAAGCCAGTGGTGGCAGCAGGGAGAAGGAAGACCTACTCTTGCATGAATTTTGTGCATCGGGCCTCTAGTGTAAATGAAAGGAGAAATAAACACTTTCTCAGACAAACAAACATTAAGGGAAGTTGTTGCTAGTAAAGCTGATACTAAAACCAGATAAAGACATTGAACAAAGGAAAACTACAGACTGCTATCGCTCATAAAGATATTGAGTATAGATGCACAATTCTGCAAGAAAATATTAGCAAGCTGAATTCAACAGTATACAAAAGGAATTACACACCATGACCCGGGGGATGTGTCCTAGGTATGCAAGGCTGGCTCAACATTAGAAAATCACTTAATGTAACCCATTACATTGACAGGACCTTTTTATTTATACACTAGAGGCCCAGTGCACAAAAATTTGTGCACTCAGGGGTGTCCCTCAGCCCGGCCTGTGCCCTCTTGCAGTCTGGGACCCCTTGGGGGATGACCACCGGCTGGCTTAGGCCTGCTCCCTGGAGGATCGGGCCTAAGCTGGCAGTCAGACATCCCTCTGGCAGCCTAGGAGTCTTCGGAGGATGTCCACTTGCCAGCGGGGAGCAGGCCTAAGCTGCAGTCGGACATCCTTAGCTCTGCTGAGGAGGTGGGAGAGGCTCCCACCACCACCACTGTACTGGCAGCCATCAGTCTGGCTTGTGGCAGAGCAGAGCTCCCCCTGTGGGAGCACACTGACAACCAGGGGTCAGCTCCTGCATTGAGCATCTGCCCCCTGGTGCTCAGTGTGTGTCATAGTGACCAGTCATTCCCAGTCGTTCTGCTGTTAGGGTCAATTTGCATATTACCCTTTTATTATATAGGAGAGCCTGGCCAGCCTGGGTGAGGTGCTGATGGCTGTTTGCAGGCTGGCCACAACTCCCAGCCACCCAAGCTCCCAGTGGAGGCTGGCTGGAAGCAGGTATCTGGGATTTGTTTATCTTCTATAATTGAAACTTTGTTGCCTTGAGCGGAGGCCACAGCTGGCTCAGGGCTGGTGGGAAGCTTGGCTTCCTCCATCGCCGGGGCAACCGAGCCTCCTGCTTGCTCTAGCTCCGTGGCTGCTGGCCGCCATCTTGGTTGGGTTAATTTTCATATAGTCACTCTGATTGGCTGGTGGGCATGGCTTAGGGCATAGCGAAGGTATGGTCAGTTAGCATCTTTGTCTTTTATTAGTGTAGATACATGTGGAGATAGGCAAAAATATCTGAAAGGAAAGCTTTCAGCCACTAGCAACTCAATATTCATGTGTTTTAAATCAAACATGGGTTTTTTTTTTCTTGTAAAGCTCTGCAGCAGTGAAATACTGATATATGCTACAACATGGATGCTAAATGAAAGAAGCTAGACACAAAAAGCCACATACGGTACGATTCATTTATATGAAATATTTAGAAGATATTAATTCAAGTCCATAGAAACAGAAAGCAAATTAGTGGTTGCAAAGGGCTAGGGCAGTGGGGTGGCAGTGTATGGGATACATAGGGGCATGGAGCATTGAGTATGAGAAACACTTATTTACTAGAATCTTATGACTTTTAAAAATGCATATTTTTTATTATGTATTTGGTTTGGGTTTACTTTTTCTTTTATGGCGAATTAGTCTCCTAACTAAAGTAGTGTTTTATTTTTTCCTTGCATATTCAATTTTTAAAAATGTGTTTTGGTACTATGTGTTTTTTGGTGCATGCAGATTTTTTCCTCATCATGGCTTACGCCATTGTTCATAAAGTGTCTGACTGTCTTACTTCACATCTTTTGCCTTACATTCAGCCTTGTCTGAGAGTAGAAAAAAATTGACAGCTTAACTTTCTCCTTTGTTAGCATCTGCCTTTTAATAGTTTGTCTCTTTTACAATTATGATTTTAATATGTTCCATATCTAATTACTGTTATTTTTGTGTTTTCCTGCCTTTTACAACATACTGTAGATTTTTTCCTTTTATATTTATTTTCCTGGTCCTTAGGGTAATTTAAGCAATTTTTTAAAATTTAGTTTTAAAATTACAGGTGACATACAATATTATATTAGTTTAGGTGTACAACAAAGTGGTTAGACATTTCTATATCTTACGAAGTGCTCACCCCAAGATAAGTCTAGTACCCACCAGGCACCATCCATAGAGGCCCATGCACGAATTCGTGCACAGGTGGGATCCCTTGGGGTGGCCTGCAGGGATCGTGCCCCAGCTCGCACCCCCAGGCTCGCAGCCCTAGCTCGCACTCCCAGCCTTGCAGCCCCGCAGCCTCGCCGTGGCCTGGTGCTGCCCCCTCACCTGCTCTACCATCCCGCCTGCTGGGCGATCGGTCGGGGCTGGGCCCCTCCACCGGCTCCCCCAGCTCCTGGGAGCCAGGCGACGGCCCTGCATCCTGCTGTTGCCACTGGTTGCCGTCTACGGCAGTGGTTCTCAACCTTTATAATGCTGTGACCCTTTAATACAGTTCCTCATGTTGTGGTGACCCCCAACCATAAAATTATTTTCGTTGCTACTTCATAACTGTAATTTTGCTACTGTTATGAATCGTAATGTAAATATCTGATATGCAGGATGTATTTTCATTGTTGGCGACCCACAGGTTGAAACTGCTGGTCTACGGGGTGATTGGCAGGGCGATTGGGCCCCTGCACACACCTGCCTTAGCCTGGTGCTGTCCGCTCACCTGCTCCACCATCCCTCTGCTGTCCTGCTCTTGTCGGGGCCCATCAGGGCCAACAGCGCCTCCATTGCTGCCTGCTTCCAGTGCCACGTCGCCGATGCCCACCATGTCTGCGCCACCCCCTGGTGGTCAGTGCACATCATAGCGAGCAATTTGCATATTAGGCTTTTGTTATATAGGATTATTAACTATATTTTCATTCCTGTGACTATTTTGTAACTGCCAATTTGTACTTCTTAATCCCTTCATCTTTTTCACTCAGTCTGTCTCCCCTCGGGCAACTCTTAGTTTGTTGAAAGAATTATAATTTTAATTTTAGCTATTGTAGTGGTTAGCTTGTAACTTTAAAGGATAGAACTGAAAGATGGTGGCATAGGTAAATGCCTGTACTTGCCACCTCCCACAACCATGTGAAAATTACAATTAAAATACAGAACAACCATCATTCAGAACCATCTGAAAGCTGGCTGAGTAGAGGTCTTACAACTAGAGAAGTAAAGAAGAAAGCACATTGAGACTGGTGGGAGGGGTGGAGGTGCAGAATGGGCTGGTCTGACACCCACGTGTGGTGTGTTTTTAATCAGGAGGGATAGCTTGGCCTCAGAGGCCTCCAGTGAGGAGCAAGGGGTCCCAGCCCCACACCAGACCCCCAGCCGAGAGTTCCAGTGCTGTGAAGAGAAGCCCTGCAACTTCAGGCTCTAATATCCAGCCGGGATTGTGGCTGAGTGACATGGAGGCTACTGGAGACACAGACAGTTCCTCTTAAAGAGCCAGCACACAAACTTACGTGGTCCTGCTCCCTCTGAGCTCCAGAGCTGGATGGCAGCTTTGGGGGATCCAAGGACATACAGGTAGGAACTGGATTGTTTGGCATCAGGGCAGGAACTCAGCAGCGGCTTTCTCCCAGATGGGTGCTTGTAGGGATCATTGTTTCTATGCTGAGAGCTCCCTTGTCGCAGAGCTGACTGGTAGCCATATCTACATTTCCATCAGCCTGGCCCACACTGTTCACTTTGCCCTGGTGATTCCCTGAGACCCTGCCCCATCCAATTTGCAGCCCCACCCAAGCTGTTTGTAAGGGCCTTCCCATATGAATGGCCTCTCTTGGCTCAGGCTTCAGACTTTTCTAAAATCTCTTAAACGAGTAGCAGTTGGCTTCATCAAAGACCTAATACAAGCCTGCCTTGTTTCACAGGTTGGCCTTGCCTGGGCACTTACAAGCCTAACACAATTAGCTCCTGCTGGCTGGCCCCAGGCAATGGCTGACTTTGCACCTCTGGGATACCCCAGAGCCAGTGCATCCAGTGGACAGCTTCAGACCATACCAGATTTCAACTCTGCCATCCATAAGTGACACACTCAAGGGATAGACTCAGTGAGCACCAAAGCTGCACTGAAGCAAGTCCTACTCCATAGGGGTGTCTCCTGCACAGTAGCTCTTCCACTATAGTCACAGCTAGTCCTCACAGCCAGTTGAACTGGAGGTCAATTCCTCCCAGTGACACCAACAGCAATCAGGGCTCAACTACAACAAGACTGTGCACACAGCCCACACAGGGGTGTACCTGAAGTGCTCAGCTTAGGTGACTGGGGAGACTGAGCCATTGGGCTCTATAGGACACTAACTACACAAGGCCACTCTACCAACTCCAGGAGACATAGCAGCTCTACCTAATATGTGGAAACAAACACAGGGAAGCAGCCAAAATGTGGAGACAAAGAAATATGTCACAAATGAAAGAACAGGAGAAATCTCCAGAAAAAGAATGAAATGAAATGAAATGGAAGCAAGCAAATTACTAGATACAGAGTTCAAAGCAATGGTTTTAAGGATGCTCAAGGAACTTAATGAGAATTTCAAGGAATTTAGTGAGACTTTCAAGGATCTTAGTGAGAACATCAAAAACATGAAAAAGGACCAGTCAGAAATGAAGGATAATTTACAGGGAATCAACAGTAGAGTAGAGGACACCAAGAATCAAATCAGCAATTTGGAATATGAGAGAGCAATAAACACCCAAACAGAAGAGCAAATAAAAGAAAATAAAAGAATCCAAAAATATGAAGCTAGTGTAAGGAGCCTCTGGGACAACCTCAAGCATACAACCATTCTCATCATGGGGGTACCAGAAGGAGAAGAGAGAGAGAAAGATATTGAAAACCTATTTGAAGAAATAATGACAGAAAAGTTCCCCTACTTGTGAAAGAAATAGACTTATACTAGTAAGTCCAGGAAGCACAGAGGTTCTCACATAAGAGGAACCCAAAGAGGCCCACACCAAGACACATCATAATTAAAACGCTAAAGGTTAAAAACAAAGAGATAATGTTAAAAGCAGCAAGAGAAAAGCAGTTAATTATCTATAAGGGAGCACTCATATGACTCAGCTGATTTCTCAACAGAAACTTTTCAGGCCAGAAAGGAGTGGCAAGAAAAATTCAAAGTGATGAATAGCAAGAAGCTACAACCAAGATTACTCTACCCAACAAAGCTATCATTTAGAACTGAAGATCAGATAAAAAGCTTCACAGACAAGAAAAAGCCAAAGGAGTTCATCACCACCAATGCAGTATTACCTTAAATGTTGAAGGCTATTCTTTAAAAAGAGAAAGAAGGAGAAGAAGAAGAGGAAGAAGAAGGAGAAAAAGGTAAAAAATATGAACAATAAAATGGCAGTGAATACATATCTATTGAAAATTGAATCTAAAAATCAAAATAAAGGAACAAAGAATCTAATGAACAAATAGACTGATAAATAAAATAGAACCAGAGGCATGGAACCATGGAGCAGACTGATGTATCTCACAGGGAAGGGGGGAGGGGGGTGGGAAGAGATTAACCAAGAATTTCTATGCATATAATATGCATTCCTATGGACACAGACAATAGGGTGGTGAAGGCCTGGGGTGGGGCGGGAACCAGGTGGAGGGAGGCAATGGGGGAGAAAAGGGGAACATCTGTAATATTCCCAACAAGAAAGATGTTTTAAAAAAGCATACTCAATGTCTCAAATTGTTTTGATTTAGCAACTTTAAAATGAAGCTGTATGCATTGGCTTTCACTTGTCTTCTCTTCCATGATTTTGTTAGAAATGTGTTGGTGGTTGCAGTCCTTGAGCCATTGGCACCCATCTAACTGAGCCACCCGGCCTTGGCGACAGTGTATCTTAAATGTATTATTAGGTTACTTGTTAGCATCAGGACTAATGGGGCTCCAGAGAGGGCTGAAGAGCCTGTCCTCTGGGTCAGCTGGCACAGGACAAGCTCCCTGTATGGTTTCTGCTGGCGAGCTCCCATCGCCTCGCTCTTCCTTCCCCGCGTCTCCTCCAGAACCATGAGGGCCTCCTCTCCTTGTCACAGTTTCCTCCTGTCCGTGGGTAGGTATTTCCTGTTGTCCCACCTGCTATCAGAGAACAGGAGGTGTCTTTGGTCTTGCTTGCATTTCACGCATCTTTTGGGTCTGTCTCTCTGCTGAAGACACTCATTTAGGGGAACTGGGGAAACAGTCCAGCCAGGCCTGTGACGTCTGTTCCAGTTGTATTTTTATTTCCGAGTGAGGAATATGTTTGCTTTTGTGATTGCTAATCTCGCTTCTGCCCTTGAATGACTTGCTTTCTATTAGTCTTTTCGTTCCATGCCACGCACTTTAGTGCCTTGATTTCCTTTTGGTGGTTAACTTTCATGCCTTCTCATCTACCACTTCTGCACTAACTCCCCAGAATTCCTGAAACTAATAAAAAAAAATCCCAAACATCCCTTAAGCACAACCATCTACTTCTCCAGCTCCGTTGCTCAAGTTCTTTTATTGCAGCTGCTTCTCCATGGGATCCTCCGCTCCCATCCATCACCCATCCTGGTTTCTCTGGTCTCTGGTGTACTTAGGGTTCATGGGCAGTCATTTCACTCACTCTTGCTAATGCCTAAACCTGTGTTGCTCAAATAGTGGCCCAGGGATTTCTGGGCATTGGTGGTTAAATCCCTGGGGCAGATGAGGTTACCTATGCAGCTTGTGGAATGAGAATCGATATCTGGTTCAGCCCAGGAATCACAGAGAAGGATGACGTTTAAAGGCTGGCAGGAGGGGGAACCAGTGATGTTGCCTGGGAGCGCAGGAGAGGAGGAGGAAGCATGTGGCTTGCAAGTTGCTGCGTGGAGGTTGAGTGAATTTGTGAACTGGGCTGTTGGGTCGCTGCTGACCACTGCCAGGGCATGCCGAGTTGGGCAGTGGGTGTGAGGTGACACGGCTGGCTGGCAGAGTGAGGGAGGTGGAGTGTGAAGTCTGAAGGTGTAGGCTGTAAAGGACATCAGATGTCTGCCTGCATTGGCCTCAGCTCTGGGAACCAGGCCACTTGTCAGACAGTGCCCCCAGGCCTCCCATGCTGCTTGGAGTTCTGGACTAGTGGGCCTGGAACTTTAAAGGCTATTTCATCTTACCGTGCTGCTCTTGTCTGGTATATTTCTCTACTCCATTTAATCTCCCACTCTCCATGAATTTGCTTCCATTTCGTTGACAACACAGAAGCCACCAGAAGAGAATATTTTGGTCTCCACCACTCACGTGCTTACCCACGCGCAGCGGCACTTGTATGTCTGTCTCCTGCTCTTCCTCCTCTTCCTGCTTCTCCTCTCCCTCCTCTTCCTTTCAGGTGGATTTTATACCTAGTCCCTCACCTTGGGCTCATTTCTTCAGCAAGTCTATGTTTTTTTTTCTCACATCAGTGATTTCTCTTTCCTGGCTATTCCTAGAACCATTGTAACTTTTCCCAACGTAAAAACTGCTCATGATTTCCCAATTCCTTCATATCTCCTTTGCTTCCCGTTATCATAAAACTCCTGGCAGAACTGTCTGCTTATATTTGTTTCCAGTTCTTTCATCATCAGCTTCGGTCAGGCTTTGCCTTCCAGCCCTCCAGATCTCTATGCTTTGCCCTCTCCTCGCCTATGACTTTCCTCAGATGTCACCTTGTTAGTGAGGTGGCCCTCACCCTCCTGGTACTCCCTGTCCCCTCCTCCCGCACTGGTTGTCCTCTGACACTCTGTGGACTGACGCATTTATTATCCGTTTTCTTACTGGAGTGGAAACTCAGTGAGGCGGAACTCGGTTGTGCTCCTGCTGTGCTCTCAGTTCTTGGGAGAGCACCTGGTGTCTGGCGGCCCACAGTGCGTACTTGCTGAATGAAAGAGTTCTGGTCAGCCCCGTCAGATTCCCTTGTCATTTGATCTCTCTGGCTTTGACCTCTTATTTCACAGTGTTTCTGGCCAGTGACTTCTCCCATTGCTCTTCCAGCCTCTGGGACTTGCTTTTCATTGTAGACAACGTGCTGACTTCTTCTGTTTACATTTCTGCACCAATAACTGCTGCCCCTTTCTGACCGTCTCCCACACTGGGGAGGCTTAGGGAGGAGGTGGTGATGGTGGTACCTTCTCTTACCGGCCAGGGCTCCTGTGGGCTCCCAGCAGCAGGCTGTCCTGGATGCTCCTGACTGCTCCTCTGAGTCACTGTCAGTATTGTTTCCTGTCACTGTCCGCATGTAACGGGAGAACTTTGACAGGAGGCTCATAGTGGTCCTCTCCTCCTCAGTTTGTCATTCCCTAGGTTATTAAACTGAGGTTATTAAATAAGGCATGTGGCCCGCCAGCCGCGAGTTTGACATGCTTGCTATACAGTATATGTCCATCACGCAGGTCCAAGGTCGCTCTCAGTTACACACTACCAACTGTTGCTTAGAAATCCACCTATGGGGTGCTCCCTAGACTTCATCATCACCTGAATGCTTTGATTTGAGAGTCTTGAGTCTTTTACTATAGTCCCTGCACTGATGAGCCTTTCTTTCCAGCACACCTGGTCTTTGACTGTGACAAGATCTGTTTCTGGACCCATCCTTGTGGCCTGTCATGTCCCAGATCTGATAGAAATGAAATGGAATTTAATATTAAAGCCTTGTTTAACTGCTGTTTATTCTGATATGTGGTATGCTTATCTAATAATTATTGTCACATTAATTAGTGATGCCTCTGTGTGTATAACATGTTATACCATTTTCATACAATAGACTGTTGTATTGCTCTCTCTGGTGCTGCCAGTACACCTTTTCTATGTGACCAGAGCTTCATGTTATGTTTAAACATTTGGAGTGGGGGGCGCTGGTAGCCTCTACCTGACTTTATTTTCAGAGTTGTCAGTGATGTCCTGGTTTTTATATAGTCACATGATTTTGAAAACAATTTGGTCAAGTTATGAAAAGAAAAATCTCCACTGAAAATGGTATTAAAACTAGTTCACGTAAATTAATATTTCATCTAAACTTAATATTAGCAAAATATTTAAAATGTTCACTTTGTAATAAATCCTTTTTTTCTATAAATACCAAGGATGTATTGTCTATTATTTAAAAAAAGATATGCAAAAAATGTAAATGATGTGTTAAATTTGTTCTGTTTCAGATATGTTTCCTTCTCTTTGCCATTCTTTACATCGTTTCCTATTTCATCATCACAAGATACAAGAGGAAATCAGGCAAGTAAAACATGTAATGGAAACTTTGATTTTCATGCTTGGTGGTCTAGGCCTGATACAAGGCGCCACAGTGCCCGTCCGTGTGGCACTGTATTCACCATGCCCGTGCTGAAGCAAGCAGTTGCCTGGGACTAAGAGCACTAAAATAACCGCCAGGGAACCTGACTACTGTAGGGTCGTCCTCTTAGGCCTTAGCCCTTGTTTGTCACATTCTTAGGGCCCAGCTAAGAATAGCGCGGGCCCTTTCGTTCACTGGAAATTCCTGTGACTGGCTCTGAATTTGAACACACTCAGCCCCATCCCATTGTTGCTCTAACTACCAGAATACTTTTCTTTCTCTAAAGCAGGGGTGGGGAACCTTTTTTTCTGCCAAGGGCCTTTGGATTATAACGTTTGCGGGCCATACAGAATTATCAACTTAAAAATTAACCTGCTATATTGGTCAGACATTTAATTAACTCACTCCGAATGCCTTGCCAGGGCCACACTGAATGATTTCGCTGGCCTTATACGGCCTGAGCGCCCGACGTGCCCCTGCCCCCAAAGTGATACAGAATGTATCCCTAACCCCATATCCTTTCAGTATTTCATATATAGGGTGTCCCAAAAAATGTATACACACTTTGAGTGACTATAAAGTCAGTGTTTATTAACATAGAGTTCATTTTAAAATTTAAAAGAATCTATAGAAATGAATTTTTTTTTTTTTTTTTTTTGTCAATACCTGTTTCCAAACTGATGACCGTTCTGGTCCAGGCTCTGCTGATAACGCGAAGCAATGGAATTGCAAACATCAAGAATCATTTCATTGGGTATTTGTGTGCCCTCAATTCGTTAACTGTTGCCGGTTGTGTACTGTAAACCTTATCTTTTATGTATCTCCACACAAAGTCTAGTGGATAAATTTTCTTTGTTCAAAGCTTAGTTGGCTTCACATATTTCAAATCAGTTAAACCTGAAAAGGAGTGGAAATTGAGTTATCAGCTGTTAAAGTGTGTATACATAATATACACTTTGAATAATTATAAAGGCAGTGTTGTACTTCAACTGCATTTTTAAATCCAGGAGCATTTAGGATGAATTTTCTTTGTTCAAAGCTTAGTCTGGCTGAAAAGAAAGAAACATCAATTGAGCCAGCAGCTGTTACAGTGTGTGTACATGTTTTGGGACATGCCGTATATCCTGTCTCGCCAGAGGGACCACTATATCTTTATTCTTTTTTAAAAGAACTTTTTGCTGCTTAATAATTCACAGATTTTTGTGCCAGGGTTTTATAAGCACCTAAGCAGTTACCTCACTGCCGTCTGTTAAATCTCAGCTGTTTTCCAGAAATGACAGGATCTTCTGCCTGTGATGTTGTGCTAATAAAACTAGTGCTGTATGAGTACTGGGGTTCCATATATCGAAGGTCCCTTGCATTATGTTAGCCTGTCGCACTCGTCTGTCAGACATTTGAAAGCAGTCAGGGACTACTCTTTGCTCTGAGATGTTACTTTAGAACTTGGCTCTGTGACGGCACTGACAGACTCCTGGGATTCCGTAATCTCTCAAAATTTTGCAGACCTGGGATCCAAGACAGTATCTTAGCTAGTTTCAAAGATGTTTTGACATCAGATTTCATAGATTATGGACACAGAAGTAGAGCGGGGGAGAAAGAGAGAGAGAGGGTGGGGGGAGGTAGGCGATATTAATGACTGAATATAAAGCAGTGTTTTAGAGGAAATTAGGGATGATGAGCAGGAAAAGTGGAGGTTTATTAGATGCTTTTTTTGAGTAATCAAGGGGAGGAGGTGATGAGGACTCTGGACCTAGTTGGCGGAGTGTTGAGATGTAATTGACAAAAAGCATTTTTTAAGGTTTGATGGTTGATTGGAGAGGGCACCACAGTATAAAAGTCAGTTGTGACTACATTATTTTGTGGTCCCTTTGGTTGTAAAGCTATTTAGAGCAGCCTGTAATTCGGAATGGAGATTGGACTATGAGAATGGCCCAAGCGGGCCATTGGCAGGGAAGCAGGTGGGCACTCAGAATTGCAGAGGCCTGCAGAGAGCCTTTGAGGACAAGCCCCTAGGCATTGGGGGGACAGGGGCTGGGTGTTGTGCAGTGTCCTTGTAACTGGGTCAAAGTTTCTTGGTAAGTTTACATGGGAGGACAGAGGAGATGGCTGGCAGCCGTGATGGGGGCTGAGTGAGCACCGGCAAAGCGGACATATTCTTGTATGTACCTTGGACGGTCATGATGAAGTGTGGTGCAGTGGGGCCCCAGGTGGGTTAGGGTGGCCTACTGCCAATGACAAACTCAAACTCTAGGAAAGTACATGAGTCCTGAGTTTCTGAATTTTAATTTTATAGCAGACATTTTTTTTTTTTGGCTGTTAACCAGAAAATCTCATTCATTAGCAACTTCACTTACATTTTATAACAGTAAGCGTGATAGTGGTCTTAAGGGCCTACTAAGCTTCATTTTCTTGAGCACTGAATGTTTGGGATATTTTAATTACATGTGGCTATTTTGTTAATAAGGATTTTGATTAATTAAAACACTATTCTTTTAATCATATTCTCTCCTATCTCATTTAATGAAATTTAAATTTGGATCTGTGCTGAAATAAACACAGTGCTGTTTAAAAATGTTTCCATTCAATAATTGCTGCTTTCAATTTATGTTTGTTTTTCATAATGAATGAAACATCTTGTTGGAAGAGAAAATAATGTTAATACCTTAAACATTTTTGCAGATGAACAAGAAGATGAAGATGCCATAGTCAACAGGATTTCGTATGTATTTTAAAGTTTAATTGTTTTGTTTATAATTCTGGAGTCATAAATTCTCAAAATTTAATTCTACTTTTTGGGCAGAAATATGGAAGAAATTTACCTAAGGTATTACAACACTTTCATCAATATTAATCCTATCCTCAGGAAACACACATAGGCAAGTATGCATGAATAATGAAGGATTGATTATCTCCTGTTAAATTAGCTTATTTAAGGAACTGATAGATTTTTTTTGTTAATCCTCACCCAAGGATATATATTTTTTTCCACTGATTTTTAGTTGAAGGGAGGGAGGGAGGGAGACAGAGACACATGGATTGGTTGCCTCCCTCACATGCCCCAACTGGGATCGAACCTGGGGACCCTTCAGTTCTCAGGCCGACACTCCAACCACTGAGGAAGCCAGCTAGGTAGGGCAAGCCGACAGGTTTTAATTTCAGAAGATTTAGCCTGGAAATGGGCTTCAGGTTGGGAAAGTTGCTGGGCCATTAAGAAAGCAAACTCCCGGCTTCTGAATGGTCTGTTGAGCAGCCTGGATGGGTTTAGAGGAGGGGGCACCATCTGTTTGGTTACAGACCTCCTATGAGCAGGGAGATAGTCCTTTCAGGGCCCAGAGCTCTTCTGCTATGGACGCTGGTGATACAGGATAGAAATACCCTTTAATTTTCCTGAGGAATCAAACTACTCTAGGTGGAAAGCAGTGAATTCTTTTCTATCAGGTTTGCTCAGTGAAACTGAAATTCTACAGCTTTGCCTACTACATAGGAGACATCTGTTTTTTGATTGTTTTCATTGATACTTTAAAAATGTTTTGAAGTAGTCAAAAATTTGCAGGAAAGTTAGAAATACAGTACAAAGACTTTTGTTTCCTGAGCCCTTGGAGAAGTTGCTGACTGGATGCTCCATTTTTGCAGGATACTTTTGTATCTAATTCCTATAAACAGTGAATTCTCCTGCAAGTCCACCATCACGAAGTTGGCATTGACACAGTCCCAGCTGTGCTGCTTTCCAGTTTGCTGTTGTCCCCGTGATGTCCCTGGTTAAGAACCTCACACTGCAGGGAGCAGCTGTGGCCCTGTGGTCGCCCGCAGACGAAACTCGACTTCAGTATTTCCTTTGACTCCCTGACCTTGTCATCACATTTGTACATTTCAGGCCGGTCATGTGGTTTGTCTGTTGTCCCTTCATGGTTAGTGTCAGATTACCCAGCTTCTGCTGAGGTGCTGGGGAGGAGGAGAGGAGAAGGGAGAAAGACAGGCAGCATGTTCTCTCTCTCTCTCTCTCTCTCTCTCTCTCTCTCTCTCTCACACACACACACACACACACACACACACACACACATGCATGCACACGCTTCCCCCTACACAGGAGCATTACTTGGCCATGAAGAGGAATGCAGACACCTGCTACCACATGCATGAACCCCTAAGACATGATGCTGGGTGAGATGAGCCAGTCACCAAAGGTCACCAGTGTTGATTCCATTTATGAGAAACGTCCAGAATAGGTAAATTCAGCAAAAGCAGATTGGCGGTTACTAGTGGCTGAGAGGAGGAGAATGGAGAGCAACTGCTTAGTGGGTTTGGGGTTTTACTTTGTTGGGGTGGCAAGAATGTTCTGGTTGCACAACACTGGTAATGTTCTACATCTACTGACTTGTTTGCATCAAAGTGGTTGATTTTACTCAATAAGGCAATGCTTTCAACTAACAAAGGATTTGATTTATTACTGAAAAATGAGTGTGGATGGATCCTGCTGCACTGGATTTGGATTTAAATTATTTAAACACCCAGGGAAAGCAGCTGTGACTCCATCCTGGGCATTCTCTATATGGATTTAATACTTAGGCCCAAAACGTGATGCTTTAAATGTGCAGGATTAGGGATCTTAGGTTTCAGTCCCAGCACATGACATTTGGGAACATTCTTTGTTCCAGTTCCTGCTCCCGTAAAAACACAATAACACACTCACTTCAGAAAGCCACAGAGGGTCCCACACTGGCTGCCCGGTGGGCAGGAACTGTGTCCAGCGAAACCCTCCAGGTTGAAGTACTGAGGTTGCGCCTCTCTCCTCTGCGTGGTCTCTGCTCCACTTTGGTGGTACAATTACTGAAATGTATTTGTAGATCAATAATTTATGAATCGATTAGTGCCGGTCATGTTGGCCATTCCCCTTGCAGTATAATTTAGGAAAATACGCTGTTTCCTGGTGGCAAGGCTCTGGAGGGGCCCCGCCCCTCAACCTGATTTGGCCAGGCGGCGCGGTGTGTCTGAGTGTCATGTGATGACACGGACACCTTCCTGAGGGAGATGCTGTGCACCCACTGCGGAGTGAGGAGGCAGCCTGGAGGGGGAGGCACCCAGTCCATCCCCTGGACCCCTCACCCAGTGCTCTTTCTGTCACGCACTCCCTGTTCTTCCTTCTGTGATGGAATGAGTGAGAACTAGACCTGGGTTCAAATTCTGAACCCGGATTCATTTGAGTCCAGGCAAGATGGAGAAGCTGAGACTTGTGTTTGGCACGTGAGCTGGGCGTGTGCCTGCTGTGTGGTGCTGCTGTGCGGATAAACAGCATAGGCACAAGCAGGGTTCGGGCTTCTGCATGGTGGCCGTGGTCTCAGGGTCGTCCCCTGCGCCCTGACCCTCTTCCTGGCCTTCCTTCCTCCCACTGAAGGGAGCTGTGGGGGCCCTGAAGAGGGTGAAACAGCAGAGGCTGAGCCTGAGCAGGAAACGTGGATATGGTCAGCGTTCTGAGAGTTCTGCAGTACGGTGCCTGCAAGCCGCCTGCACAGAGAGGGCTCCAGGGTGACTCCAGCGCTGCCGGCACGGAACCCCTCCTGTGCCTCCCACCTTGCTCCAGAGCCCACTTTCATGTTCTCGTTTGCTCCTCAGGGCCTTCATTCTGCCCTCTGTCTGTCTCCTTGTGCCCCCAGGTTAACTCCCTCTGCCCTCCCCAACCAGAATTACACTTGCTCACAGCGACTCTCTGCTTGTCACTGGATTGGAATAGAAGTGGTTGATATAAAATGCATGCCTAACTGGCGAAACAGCCTGTGCGGAGCATGCCGAGCCCACGCAGGTGAACAGAGAGCCTCGCACGTGTCCCACCCTGGAGGGTGGTCGGAGTGGGCTAAGGGTTTGAAAGCAGGGAGGAAAATTCCCTGCAGAGGGCGATCCTGGCATGGGGTATCACCTGAGGGTGAGGTGGGACACCACATGTTTGGGGGTGCTGTACCACAGGGAGCCAGAGCCAGTGCAGGGTAGGGAGGGTGTCTGTGCAGGATGGCAGAGCCCTCGAGGCATGGCCTGGCCTGGGTGTGACAGCTCAGGTGGGGGGGGGCATAGGGCAGGAGGGTCCAAAATGGGGGGTCACCTGAGCAGCAGGCACCTCTGCATAGAGTGGGTGTCAGTGTGATGGGAGACTGATCGCGGATGTGGGACCGGTCCCAGTCGGGGCGAGGGGGACGACGAAAGGGAACACTGAGTTGTCGCAGTGGAGTGGGGGTGTTACTGTGGCCCCATGGTTTCCAGCACAGAGAGTTACTGGGTCACTGCAGAAGTGCGTGTGGGTGCGTGCATGTACACGCAGCGCCAGTGCACCCTGGGTTGGCCTGCCACTGGGCCTGGGAGCGCAGCCCCCAAGAGCCGCCAGTGCCTCCGAGTACAGCTTTCAGGACAGGAGTAGGGCCCCGGGAAGCACTGGCTGCAGGGCTTCCGTGTACCTTGTCCTGTGGGGCGCAGGGACGTGCCAGAGGGTGAGGGCGCATGTCAGAAAGACTCCGGCCTTCAAGGGCTTTCTCGCCAAACCAGGGACAGTCTGATCATCACAGTAATGGGTGCAACGGATCCTGCACAGATGAAATAGCGCCTGAGTGCCCATGGCTGTCACCAAAGGGATAAGTTTGACCAGGAACAGCACATGTTCTTGGTTTCCTTAGCTTCCCACACAGTGCTTATGATGAAAGGGAGGAGTAGCTTTACCTTGGAGGGTCCTGGCAGACACCACCTTGAGCAGTGATGAGAGGACATGACCAGTATGGGGCAGGCAGAGAGTCAAGGCCATTGGAGGGCCTGCCATGAGAAGTCCAGAGATGGTTGTGACAGTCGTCTCATGGACATGGCAGCCTGCAAGTGTCCCAGCTGAACTCCTTGTTCCTCTGCTGCAGCCTCCTCCATCGTGGCTGATTAGTGCGACTGTCCACATCCTCAGGCTAAAACCCAGGAGTGGTTCTTTTTTTTTTTTTTTTAAATATATTTTATTGATTTTTTACAGAGAGGAAGGGAGAGAGATAGAGAGTTAGAAACATCGATGAGAGAGAAACATAGATCAGCTGCCTCCTGCACATCTCCCACTGGGGATATGCCCGCAACCCAGGCACATGCCCTTGACCGGAATCGAACCTGGGACCTTTCAGTCCGCAGGCCGACGCTCTATCCACTGAGCCAAACCGGTTTCGGCCCAGGAGTGGTTCTTGACCCCTCTCGTCACACACAGGTACTGCGGTTCTGTCCACAGAGCCCTCCGTGCAGAAGGGGCGTTTCTTTTCTTTTTTTTTTTTAATTAAATCTTTATTGTTCAGATTATTACATTAGTTACTCTTTTTTCCCCACCATAACTCCCCTCCACCCAGTTCCTACCCCACCCTCTGCCCTCACTCCCCACCCACTGTCCTCATCTATAGGTGCACGATTATTGTCCAATCTCTTCCCTCACCCCCACACCCCCCCCCCAAGAATAGTCAGTCCATTCCCTTTCTATGTCCCTGATTCTATTACAATCACCAGTTCATACTGTTCATCAGATTATTTATTCACTTGATTTTTAGATTCACTTACTGATAGATGTGTATTTGTTGTTCATAGTTTGTATCTTTACCTTTTTCTTCTTCTTCCTCTTCTTAAAGGATACTTTTCAGCATTTCATATAATACTGGTTTGGTGGTGATGAACTCCTTTAGCTTTTTCTTATCTGTGAAGCTCTTTATCTGGCCTTCACTTCTGAATGATACCTTTGCTGGATAAAGTAGTCTTGGTTGTAGGTTCTTGGTATTCATCACTTTGAATATTTCTTGCCACTCCCTTCTGGCCTGCAAAGTTTCTGTTGAGAAATCAGCTGACAGTCGTATGGGTACGCCCTTGTAGGTAACTGAGTTTCTTTCTCTTGCTGCTTTTAAGATTCTCTCTTTGTCTTTTGCTCTTGGAATTTTAATTATGATGCGTCTTGGTGTGGTCCTCTTTGGATTCCTTTTGTTTGGGGTTCTCTGCGCTTCCTGGGCTTGTAAGTCTATTTCTTTCACCAGGTAGGGGAAGTTTTCTGTCATTATTTCTTTAAATAGGTTTTCAATATCTTGCTCTCTCTCTCCTTCTGGTACCCCTATAATTCTGATGTTGGTATGCTTGAAGCTGTCCCAGAGGCTCCTTACACTATCTTCGTATTTTTGGATTCTTTTTTCATTTTGCTTTTCCAGTTGGGTGTTTTTTGCTTCTTCGTATTTCAAATCTTTGACTTGATTCTTGCGACCCTCTTGTCGGCTGTTGGGAGTCTGTATAATATTCTTTATTTCAGTCAGTGTATGCTTAATTTCTAGTTGGTTCTTTATCACAACATTGAGGGTCTCATTAGATTTCTTGAGGATCTCACTACATTTATCGGCGGTCTCACCAGTCTTCTTGAAGATCTCACTACATTTATCGGCGGTCTCACCAGTCTTTTTGAGGGCCTCATTAAGTTTATCGGCGGCTTCTAGACAGTTCTTTAAAGACCTTAAAAGTGTGGTTTTGAACTCTATATCCAACAGTTTGCTTTCCTCCAATTCTGTCGTTTGTTTCCTGTTTCTTTGTCTTGGCATTTTTTATGCTTCGCTGTGTCGATAGAGTGCCTTTCTGTGCTAAGTGTCCCAATTACCTGAGGTAGACACTCTTGGTGCACCCTCTTGTGGGCTTTGTGCACAGTCTTGTTGTAGTTAAGCCTTGATTGTTGTAGTTATCACTGTGAGGAATTGCCCTCCAGGCCAATTGGCTGTGAGAATCAGCTGTGTCTGCAGTGGGAGAGCTTCTGTGCTGGAGACACCCCTCTGGGGCTAGACTTGCTTCGATGGGGCTTTGGTGCTCACTGAGTCTGCCCCCTAAGTGTGTCTGTTATGGTTCCACGGAGCTGCAAACTGGATGGTCCCACTCTGACCTCTGGGCTTCCTGGCTCCTGGATCTCTAGGGAGGTGCTAATCTAGCCTTTGCCTGAGGCTATCCAGCAAAAGTCTCCTTGCAGGGCTTGGGTGGAGCGGGTCCCATGGGATCAACAGGGCGGGGTTAGCAATTATGGCTGCTCTCAGTCTTGCCCTCAGAGGCTCTGCTTCTCAGTGTCCCAGTAATCGCTGCAAGCCCCACAGAGAGAAAGCTGCCCTAGAGTTCTGAGCGATGCCAGACAGTCCCGCTTCTCCTGTATGAGTCTGGGTCCCTAGAGACTCGCCCAGAACTGGAGCTCAGAGCCTGAGACTCCCTCCCGATTGAAAACGACAACCGCGCCCTCAGCCGCCAGCCCGCTCCGCATGCACTCCGCACCTTAGTATTTTACTTCAGCACTGCGCCTCCTCTGAGTCTCGGTATGCTTTCTCTTTCCTCCTAGTTGTAGAACTTCCACTCAGCCAGCCTTCCTGTGGTTCTGGATGATGTCTGTTCTGTCTTTTAGTTGTATTTTTGAAGTGGTTGTTCAAGGCAGCAAACTTCGGTGTTTACCTATGCTGCCAACTTGGTTTCCTCCCCCAGAAGGGGCCTTTCTGAAACCGTCCATCACTTCCGAGGGCACTTCCCTGCAGTTCCATAAGCAGCCACCACTCTGGCTACATGGCAGGGCCTCACCTTAGGGCCCCCACGCCAGCACCTTTTAAAAAAAATATTTTTAAAAATTGATTTCAGAGGAAGGGCGAGGGGGAGAGAGAGAAGACATTAATGATGAGAGAGAATCATTGATTGTCTGACACTGGGGATCGAGCCTGCAACCTGGGCATGTGTCCTGACTGGGAATCGAACCATGACTTCCTGGCTCATAGGTTGATGCTCAACCACTGAGCCACACCAGTGGGTCCCCATCGGCTTCTCAGGGGCAGCCCTCTTCCTAGCTCCCCAGGGCAGTTAGGGAGTATGCTGTGGTCTTTTTTTGTGTCTCCAGGGCCAACCCCAGCATTGGAAATGCGGTGGGCTACAGTCTTGGTAAGAGCTGCGGTCCAGTCACGGTGCCCATGTGATCAGGGTTTCCTGGGGCTCTGTGACTTCAAATACTCCATTTGTTTGCCCGCGGAAGCTTTGACAGGTCAGGGCTTTGATATGGAAATTGTGTCTGGCCTTCATTGCTGGGTCTGTGGTCCCGAGTGTCATGGGAGCCAAGAGTGGGGGAAGGGAAATGCTGAGGGATGTATAGGGCGACCCTGGGGACAGAGCCGACGATGGCCCTGGCCTGCAGCCCCAGAACCCACTCACATGTGGGGCACAAGGAGGTTAGGTGACTGACTGTGGGACTGTGGTGGCGGAGAGGGGTGTGGAAAAGCCTCGGTGGCTGTGCAGCACCTGGTGTGACCGGCTGAGGGTTGATTTCATTTCTAGCTTTGGAAGGAGGTGATGGAAGCCAACAGGACACTTCCTCACTGGCTGGAGGCCAAGACCGACGGCCCTCGCTCAAGGCCATTCGCCATCACTGCTGCAGGGGGCAGTGGCCCGGCGAGGCTTGTGCTCCTGCTCTGACCAGGAGACACGTCCCGTTAGCAGAGCCTTCAAGGTCGTCTCCTGGGTCTGGTTTGGATTGTGTTTTGGTGTGCGTCACGTGGTCTCATGTAAATCCATCAGTGACACTGAACAGGTTCCTGGTGGGTTGGCTCAAAGCAGGAAACACTTCTGTGGGCCACCACACGGTGGCATTGCTGCAAAGTTACTCCATCAGATGTGGATTTAGAGCAGGGGTCCTCAAACTATGGCCCGCGGGCCACATGCAAATACAAATATTGTATTTGTTCCCATTTTGTTTTTTTACTTCAAAATAAGATATGTGCAGTGTGCATAGGAATTTGTTCATAGTTTTTTTTTTAAACTATAGTCCGGTCCTCCAACGGTCTGAGGGACAGTGAACTGGCCCCCTGTTTAAAAAGTTTGAGGACCCCTGATTTAGAGCATTTGTGTGATGGTTTTCCTTACATTTTCACATTCTTCCTATATTTTCTTTAATGGGATGACTATTAAATTAAGTTTCCCTCTCTAATGTTGGTGAGACTCCTGTTTTCTTTGCTATTTAAAAAAGATCTTAAAAAATAGCTATAAAAATTTAAATGTTGCAGACGTGGGACTGAGAGTGAGCCCCTTGAAACCCGCTCTCCCCTGGACTTCGTTCTGTGCTGTGCTGGGGTCTCCACCTCTACTTTCCTGTGTGTATTTGTGAGCTCTTTTGCGGGGAGGGGCATGCTTTCTATTTATCATCTGTCTTATCTTCAATTTGTGTTCCTGACTTGTTTTAGACACCTTTCTAAATTAGTACATATTAGAGATATTTTTTAAAATGACAGAATAGTGTTTTAAATACTGTCTAATGATCCCTACTGTTGATTAGTACAATTTATTTACACTTTACCCATTTTAAGGGGTAGCAGACCAGTGGCTTTGTAAGTTTGCTCCTGAAATACGAGTTTTTCATACTGCGTTCACAGGTATTTTTTCACCTAAAACAGTTGTTGCCTTGCTTTTAGCATAGATTGCCAAAGCTATTAATCAAATGCAATGTGAAATGAACATCACATTTAAAGGAGGAGAGAGCCTACAGCTCATTCTCTGCGAGTGTGTGAGGCCTCTGCCTTCGGTACATGTGTCCTCTGGGGCCTCCTTGTTAGATCCACCAATCTCTGCAGAGTGAGGTGCTCTAGAGTTGATGTAGCTTAACTCTTAGGATCACGCATGTGTCATTTGTCTTCCAGTTGCATAGATTTCATGAAATTCTCCCATAATTTTTTTTAGATAAAAATTTCAGAATTTTTATTCGTTTTGAATGATGGTCGCATCCCCTGCTTCCCGGTCGCTGGTGACACGCCTCTCTTCTCTTCCAGGTTGTTTCTGTGCACGTTCACACTCGCAGTGTCCGCTGGGGCTGTGCTGCTCTTACCCTTCTCCATCATCAGCAACGAAATCCTACTTTCCTTTCCTCACAACTACTATATTCAGTGGCTCAATGGCTCCCTGATCCATGGTTAGTATGTGTGGCTTCATCACCACTAATGTTTTAATTTTGTACTACACTGTATTTTTAGGTTTTCCTTTTCATAGTTTCTTCATAATTTGCATCTTTCTTTGATAAATCACTTGAGTCCTTAGTAAAATCAGAAAACCAGATTTTATTCACCTCCCTGTTCCTGTTAGTTGTGAAAGGCTTCTCTGTTTTACTTACTCAAGGAGTAGTTTTAATACTGACCAGGATTCTGATAAGCACATTTTAATTTAAATATTTAGCAAGAGAATTTTGGTTTTATCTGAACCTGCCAGAAGAACCTAACCTCCATTGAAAACCTGAAAAAGGAGCCAAGTCTCCATTGTATTTATTTGCTGTTTCTCTAGACATTTCAAAATGTGTGGTAGAAGGGGAAACTCTTTTATCAAGTACAAACTTTAAAGTTGATGTGGTTTTTAATACAGTCATGAGTTATCATAGGCAACATGGTATATTACTTTAAAGCCAAAGAGATCTATCTGCATTCTAATCTTAGCTCTGCCATTTTCTAGAAATTTTTAGTGAGGTAGGGCATTTTCATTTGTAATATAACTGTCTATCTAAAAAGGTCTAATGTGTATATTTTTATGTCGCATAGTCCCTGCTCCTCTTTTTTTTCTATATTGAACTATGTGATCTCTTTATGTGTCAAACACAGCTTTTATCCGATTTTTATAGATATGTTTTTCTAGTTGTTATTTTGCTTTTGAATTTTATTTGTTTTTTTTATTTATATAAGTTTTACATTTTTATGTTGTACAGTCTTTTTCTTCCTTTGGTTTCTCTAATGGTTTTTGTGTTTAGAAGATCCCTTCGCTTCCTCAGATGTGACAGATACTTCCTTTTTCTCTGTTGGAGTGTTGTCCTGTATAGCTAAAGGGTTGTGGGTTTGATTCCCGATTGGGTTGTGTACAGGAGGCAATTGATTGATATTTCTCTCTCACATTGATGTTTCTCTCCCCCCTCCCCCTTCAAATCAATAAATATATCCTCGGTGAGGATTAAAAAAATTTTAAAAAATGGTTTTGTTTGCATTTAACTGTTTAATTCACCTGGAGTTTATACATATACCTTTTCTCTTACTCCTTTGTATGTATTTAAAGAAATTCATGTTTGCTGTAGAAAATTTGGAAAACAACATTTATAGGGAAGAAAATCACTCTTCTTCACAATCCTTTGTGGTGGAAAGTACTGTGGACACCGTGGCCTGCAGCATACCACTGACGGAGGGCACCTGCTGTGCTCACTGCTGCCTTGTGTCCTTCCCCATCCATGGCTGCAGTGCCACCTAGAGCCATTATGATCATGGTTCTTCCAGGTTTTTAATTAGAAAGCTACAGTTGTCACCTTATAAATAAATATTTGCCCTTAAATTTATGCAATTCACTTTCCAGGTAAGCATACTTTACAAGTTTTTAAAAAGAGATTTCCCCTTTATTCTTCAGAAAAAACTACGAATTTTTCAGGCGGCTTCATCCTGGCCAGTATGCAAGCGTCTGTGTTCCCAGAGTGTGTCTTTACCAAGTTTGGTTGTTAGTGAAAACAAACCTACCAATCGAATAGAGGAAACATTTCCCCTTAAATTTCTATTTCCTTAGTTACTAGTGCAGGTGGACATTTACAAGGCACACTTATAGGTCATTCATATTTTTTAGTAAATTGCCTACCTGTGTTCTCTTTGCTTATTTTCGCAGTGTTTTTATTTTAAGTAATTAGTTGTCTATCAGGTTAATTGCAAACATTTTCCTCCCAATTGTCCTTTAGTATTGCTTAAGCTATTTTTTGACGTAAAAATTTTAAAATTCATCCTAATTGCATATTTTAGTCTGGCCTTGTGGTCACTATCATGCTTGACACTGGAAACAATGGAGTCGTTGACACTCTGAGGACCAGATGAATTCAGTAAGGTTAGGACTAGTTATTAAGTGAATAAAAAAATTACTCTATTTTTCAATTGGTTAGCAATTGAAAAACTCAAATAAGGAAAATAAGGTGTTTACTGAAATGGACACAGAAAGTAAGTCTGAAAAGTCACTGGTTACTCTGAAAGGCAGGAAGCAGCCTGGAAGGTCATGGCTACGGTTCCTGGAGTTGTCTTTAGATGACAGAGCTATTTGTGATGAACTAACACCTTGGTAGCCACATATAATCCACAGGTGGTTCTTGTATGTGTTGTCCAACGTGTTTGGGGAAGACTGGCATGCTTCCCTCTGGCCGCTTTTCTGTGAGACTGTGGGTGCCACGTGCGTGCCTTCCTGAGTGCCGGGCTCCGGGTTTTCACCGGCAGTGAGGTGGCTAAGGCTGGGCTGACCGGTGTGACACGTGCATTTACCTTTGTTTTCAGTTTTATTCGTAGAAATGGCCTTCATTTACTCTAAATCAGGGCTATTTCCTTGTTCTGCTTATGGACAAGGTAAGAGCTATCAACACATGACGTGCCCTATATTTGGTACAAGAGGCCTTCACCTTGGAAGTGATATTTGTTTGTATGGGTTGTCTTTCTCATTATGATGTAAGGGTGTAAGCTCAGGCATGTAATTTTGTTTTTAAACCAGGGCTTAGGACAGTGCTTTCCACAGAGTGGTTGCCCAGTAAACAAGACAAAAGGACGTTAATGTATAGTAAACACATGAGCTGAAAGTTGAGGAGCAAGAGGAAGAAGCATCTAAATGGTGGTATTGCTTCTAAATCGTTCTGGGCACAGTCTAGGCGGCCTGGCTGCCAGCCCTGGGGCTCGCTCTGGAGGCTTTTATGACCCTGGTCTTCCTTCTACTTTGATTCTTTGCTCGATCTGTGTCCTCTGTTGCATGTAGTGAATCTCCTGAAGCTTCCCTCTGGTCTTTGTCTTCTGAACTTAGCGCTTTCTGTAAGCTGTGTCTGACATCCGAAGGAATGCTCACTAGTCCCTCAGGTTGTCTTGAGGCTAAGAGCTGTCAGTCTGAGATGCTTGCTGCTTGGCTTCTCGGAAATGATACCCATTAACAAGGCCACACTGTTGTGAAGCAGACACAGGAGAGCTGATGGTGTCGTTCCAGTCCGGTTGGAAGGCCTGAGAACCAGGGAAGCTGGTGGAGTCAGTTTTAGTCTGAGTCTGAAGGCCAGAGAAGACCAGTATCTGAGCGGGAAGACAGGCAGAAAGAAAGAGTTCCTGTTCCTCGGCCTCTTGTTCTGTTCAGGCCTTCCACGGATTGGGCGGGCCACCACGTGGGGAGGGCAGCCTGCTGTCCTCAGGCTACCAGTGCAAACGTGGATCTTTTATTTTTATTTAAAAAATATATATATATTTTATTGATTTTTTTACAGAGAGGAAGGGAGAAGGATAGAGAGTTAGAAACATCGATGAGAGAGGAACATCGATCAGCTGCCTCCTGCACACCCCGCACCGGGGATGTGCCCGCAACCAAGGCACATGCCCTTGACTGGAATCGAACCCGGGACCCTTTAGTCCGCAAGCCGACGCTCTATCCACTGAGCCAAACCAGTCAGGGCACAAACGTGTATCTTTTAGAAACACACTCGCAGGCAGACTCAGAAATTGATCAAATATCTGGGTACCCTGCAGCCCCATCACATTGACACATAAAATTAACCATCACAAGTCTGTCCTTTGTTACCAATTTTCCAATCACGTTCTTTCCAAGATCCTGACCATCCAGCCAACCTATTGGTTGCAGCCATGAATCAGCATATAGTCACACGTCTGGCCATGTCTCCTTCCAAGCAAAGGAATGACCAGGTGCACTGCTCGAGGTCCCGCCCCCTGGCAGATTTCCTCAGCGCTGCCCCTCAGAGGTGTCCTTAGAAGCAATGCCTTCCTGTGCTGCCTGCACGGAAGGCCCAAGTCTTCTCCGCTGGCAGCTCACTTTGGGGCCCTCCCCACGAGGGCAGGGTGCATGCGGGAGAGAAGGATGGAGACCATGGGCATTTGGGCCAGTTCCTCCCATAGCTCACTTGTGCCTTCAGGCCTGTTCAGGCCTCATGACACATGTGGCACTTCCGTTTGTGTGCAAAGGGCTGCCATGCATGCCCAGCTATGTGCCTGGTGGCTCAGATGACATCCTGTTCACGTTGAGCAGCTAGGTCGCCTGGGCAGCCCATGGGCAAGTGTTCAGTCTCTGCGGAGGCCCAGGGGCTGCAAGAGCTGTTTCTCAAATGGAGGGTAGTTATCCACACAGCACAGAGGCTTTCCTCCAGAATCCTACGGGCTTCACCCATTGGTGCTGTCCAAGGCTCCACACGGCACCCAGGTCTGCCGTGACACTCCAAGCACGGGGGGTCTGCTGGCTCATGTGGCCCAAGGGCAGAGCACAGCCTGGCCCGTCGCAGAGCTTCCTCTCCTGTTGGCCCCACTTGCAGCAACTCGAAGCCTTGCTGGCCACATGGTAAAGGCCCCGAGGAACACACCCAAGTGAGGAATGTTACTGCCAAGATCCAAAGAGGCCACTCGGCATGTGGGTTAGTTTTGGTGGTCGGAGGGTCAGGTGCAACCACATATCCTTCTCCTGGGAGGGCTCTCTCAGGGTGCCCAGACCCTGACCCCTAGACATCACTGAGTAGATGGCCCTGGAGTTGGTTGGATTTCTTTCCCCACCTCTGGCACACAGATGGATTACCCACACATCTAGAGCGGTTGCTACTTCTTGCTCACCAGGTCCAGTCAGCACAGTGCCGTCTGTATAATGGGCCTGGATGATGGGTGTGGAAGGAAAGGCGATCAGATCCCTGCAAACTGCGTTGTGACTCAGGCCTGTAGAGCTGTGGGCCCGAGGTGGGGCAATGGAGGTGATTGCTGGCCTTGCCAGCTGAGCAAACTGTCTGAAGGCCTTAGGGACAGCGCTGGAGAAGAGGCAGCCACAGTAGTACAAACGAGGGGCTGTGTTAGTTTTCTTAGGCAATGACACCACATCTGGTACAGCAGCTGCAATAGGAGGCCATGGCCTGACCAAGCTTACGATGACCCACTGTCCCTCCCCAAGGGCCATCTGTCTCGGGGTCTTTCCCATCCCAGGGGGCAGATTGCTGTGTGCTTTCCTTCCTGGTTGGAGGCAGTGCTGCCATTTGCATGGTAGTAGCCTCACTCCCCAGCCAGGGACAGTGGGGGGTTCTGCCCACTGCTAGTGTGGCCAGTTATGCATCCGGAACTGGAATATGACCACAGAACGGGTTCAGGGACCCACAGTGAGGCATGTGAGACCTGAGATAAACTCCCTGATTCACCTGACTTCCCTAAGTCCCCACTCTGACTGGGGACCACAGGGATGTGGGTGTCCTGGAATTAGTGGCAGCTCAGAGCCGGTGTTTAGTAGCCCCGAAAAGTGTGACTTTTTCCTTCACCCAGTGCAGTTATGTCATCCATGTTCATTTGCCAATCATTTACCATGATTGACAGGTGTGGGATTTTCTTGACTTGTTATTTGTCTTTCCTTTGTTAAACCTTTCATGAACTTATGCAAAATTCTTTTGAGGGCTCAGAATATGTGTTAAAATGTCAATCTCCCGTGGAGCACCAATTTCAGTGCTTTTACACTGAAAATGTTCAATAATGATTCATTGATCAAATGAGTAAAAGTTATTAATTGTATCATTAGGAATACTTAGTAAGAGTGAACTTACTTTGAAAAGAAATTTAATAGCTTACCTTATAAAATTGTCAATATATATGTTTTTGGTTGATTGTGCCTTTAATGTATAAATCACTAATGCTTCAGTTTGTATAAGTAAACTTCCCTTGGTTAAATACACTGTTTGGATTTTGGACATATGGGGTTGAGGTGTTACATGTTAACCAGATTACCTTGGGATGCCACTTCCCTTCTCTGGGCCAGAACTTAGCATCATAAAAAAATAAAATGTTAATCTGAATTCTAAATCTCTGTATTGTGAAGAAAGATATATCTCTTTCTATAAGGAGAAAATCATTAGAACAGCCTGAAGCATGCGATACACAGAAGTGGTGCTGAGGCTGGAGGGAGGCAGGATGGTGGGCCTCTGGCAGCCACTGCTCTGGCCGGGGGTCTTTGCCGCTTGCCAGCATGATGCTGTGAGGTGAGTCCCAGTGTTGTCTCAGTTCGGGCCATGACATGCCAGCAACTGCAGTTTATTGTGGGATGGTACAGGGGAGTAGAGATGACAAATTAAAATGGTAGCTAAACCTTACATAGTTACTTTTGTTGGTATGTATCAATATTAAACGGTAAAATTGGGCAGAAGAAAGGAAGTATACATTTGTAATCACTTTCTGTATTTTGTATATTAAAAATTAAGAAAAATAAGAAACTTCAGTTCCATAAATTGAAAAATGATGATACAGCTGCTTATGGGTTTTCCTTTAGGTGATGAAAACGTTTGGAACTAGATAGAGGGGTTAGTTGCACAACATTGTCAATGCACTAAATGCCACTGAATTGTTCACTTTAACCCTTTTCGGCCCAACCTCAAGGCTAACTCGACAGACCAGGCGCTAAGAGCATGTCCAACGTCGAGCAATAAGAACATTAAAAAGTTCAACATTCAATCCCGTCAATTAATTTGGACCAGACTGTTTGAAATCCAAAAATAACATTGGACCGCAAAGGGTTAAAGTGCTAATTCTATATAATAAAAGCCTAATATGCTAAGTGTCTGGTCATCCATTCAACCAAAGCGTAATATGCTAATGATATGCTAAGGCCACTCAACCGCTCACTATGACGTGCACTGACCACCAGAGGGCAGACAGTTGACCGGTCAACCAGTCACTATGATGTGCACTGACCACCAGGGGGTAGACGCTCCAACCGGTAGGTTAGTTTGCTGGTGGGGTCTGGCCGATCGGGACTGAGCAAGATGGGCCGGAAATGCCCTGGAGCCCTCCTGCAGTCCTTCCCCTGCTGGCCAACCTGTGCCCCTCCCCAGCCCCAACCGTGCACCGGTGGGGTCCCTCGGCCTGGCCTGCACCCTCTCACAATCCAGGAACCCTTAGTGGGTGTTGGAGAGCTGGTTTCTTCCTGATCCTGCAAGCCAGGCCGAGGGACCCCACTGGTGCACAAATTTGTGCACTGGTCCTCTAGTTTTATATAATGTGAGTTTAAAATTAAAATAAAGCCCAAACAACGACACATCCTGGAAGGTAGGAGAGTGGTGGTATTAAAATTGCAGCTTTAAAGTCAGGAAATAATTCTTTAGTTATTGAGGCATTTTCCCCTGAGGGGTTCAGTTTTGACTAAGCTGTCCATTCTTAATTGTGACCAGGGAGAAACAGACTTTTATAATGTGATTGCCCAGTTTGAGGTTTGCTCTGTTGAAAGATAACCACAGTGACTCTGACTAGTCTCTGTGAGGTACGTGTTTTGATTTGTCAACAGGAATAGACAATAGCTGTTTGGGGCACCCTGAAGGACAGTATAAAATCCACTTTTGTTTTATCCATTTTCACATTCCACAGATTTTTAAAAATCCATACTTTTATTTATTTATTTATTTAAATTTTATTGATTTCAGAGAGGAAGGGAGAGGGGGAGAGAGAGATAGAAACATCAATGATGAGAGAGAATCATTGATCAGTTGCCTTCTGTATGGCCCCACTGGGGATTGAACTCATAACCTGGGCATGTGCCCTTGATTGGAATCAAACCTGGGACCCTTCAGTCCACGGGCTGACACTCTATCCATTGAGCCAAACTGGCTAGGGCAAAAAAATCTATACTTTTAGATACTATTTATCTTATGTATAAATATTAAAACTCAGCCATTAATAAATTTAATGTACCTTTGTTAGTTAAATGTTACCAATAATTTCTATTTACTAATTAAATTTTGGTAGATCCAAACAGTGGAGTGCTTTCTTGGCCGGGATAGATGATGGTGTAGATGAGTATTTAATGATACAGAAAGATGTTGAAAAAGTGTTTTTCTCTGGGTGGTAGGATAATATGATATAAAGTTTTAATTTGGTATTTACATTGAGTAATGTTTCTACAGTGGGCATGTGTTGCTTCTTTGCTATAAGAAAAAAGTTATCTATATATATAAAACCCTAATATGCAAATAGACCGAATGGAGGAACAACCAAACAACTGGTCGCTATAACATGCACTGACCACCAGCGGGCGCACGCTGAACATGACGGGCATCGGCAGCAGGAAGCAGAGCAAGGAATGTGGTGGGCTTCGGCCACGGCGGGATGGTGGAGTAGGTGAGCTGGTTGCTGTCATCGAGATGAGCCTCTGATGGTTACTGAAAATTCTTTGCTCCCGTGCGCCGCAGTCCCGCCCAGCGCTTGCACCTGCTGCTGGCGCCGGCCCCGCTTGCACCTGCTGCTGGCGCTGGAGCCGCCGCTCGTACCCATTGATGGCGCATGGCACCAGCCCCAAACGCTCAGCACCGTCAGTGGGTATGAGCGGCTGCTGCCAACCCTGATTGCCCCTCAGGGCTTCTCCACCTCCCCCTGCTCCTGAGGGGCAATCAGGGCAGCAGCTGCCACTCGCACCCACTACCGGCACTGGCCCCACTCACACCCACTGCTGGCGCCGGCCCCAGTCACTCCATGCAGTCAGCAGGTGCAAGCGGGGCCAGCGCCATCAGTGCGTGGGAGCGGCAGCAGTGGGAGCGGGGCTGCCAGCAGACAGAAGACTGAGGGCCAGGTGTGGGCACAGAGGATGGGCCAAGACCTGCCCCTGTGCCCACTGCAGCCTGCAGCCCACAGTCCCTTTCAAGGTGCATGAATTCGTGCACTGGGCCCCTAGTATTAATATAAAAAATTTCACAGATCATTGCTAAAATTGTTCCTTATTTGTTGTTTTCTACGCAAATAAATAGAAGCTATTCTAGTTTTGAAGTTCTCACAATATTGACTCTTCAAACATAAACTTGTCTTTTAAATCTATGCTTTCTTGGTAGAATTTTAAAAATTATCTGAGTCCCTTTTTGACAATCAATTCCACTGAAATATTGGTTTTAACTTAGTTTTGTCATTTTGGAAATTATTGACAGTGGTTGAACTCGGATTCATTTTCTTGTTTAAATTCGTTGAGGTTTCCATGTGATGAAGGTGGGAGCTTAGGTGCCTCACAGTGTTGTACTATCCTGTTACTCCAGCAGATGGCGCTAGAAGTTAACACGTCTTGTGGTGATCTGGCATTCTGTCAGGTGTGGCTTAGTTTGGCTTTAAACTCAGTATTTGGGGATTATTAAATAATCTTTGTTTAAATTCAGACACTTCTTTCAGGGATAGGCATTGGCTGTCTTTCAAAAAGGTTGTCATTGATACTGACTTAGACAAACTAAAGGATTCTGAATTTTTAAGATTCTACTACTGTGTTGGAGCATGTAATTTTAACTTTGTGAAGTGGTGGAATTTGACTTATATTTTTTTTTATCTTATAAGCTGACATGTAATAAAATAAAGGCAGTGGTAGCATGTTATGTTTATTAGCCCTAATTTTTAATTTAGGAATGCTTTATCAAATTATAGGCTATTCTTAGGAACATTATGTGTGTATGTTTGTAAGATGCTGGGAACTTACTAAGTTTTAGATAGTTGTTAAGAATATAATTACTACTTGGGAATGTTTGATAGACCTATTATTTTTCTGTATATTAGATGTTCTCACAGTAACTCTAGCTTTCTATATTTTGCGAAATTGATAATTAAGTTAGCATAAGTTAAGTCTAAAACATTCACATTTATTTACTCTTGTTAATAAACTTGATTTGTTGCATTTAATTATTTGGACTTTGAAAAAAGCTTTTTATGTGGATGATTAAGTAGGATAAAACTATCAACTCTCAAATTCATAATGTTAAGTGAATATTTCTTACAAAAATAAATGCAGTCATGCACAGCTTAACGGCTGGGATATGTTCTGAAAAATGCATCATTAGGCGTTTTTGTTGTTGTGTGAACATCATCACGGGCCTCTGCACAAACCTAGACGGTACAGCCCACTGCACATGGCACGGCACAGTGCTCCTGGCTGTCAGCCTGTGCAGCCCATCGCTGTGCAAACAATGCGAGATTGGAGCAGGCCTGAGAGAAATGATGCCATCAGGAGACACGATCAGATAAACATGAGATGTATGAGGCTACCGCAGGCTTAACACAGCTACTGTTTTACAGTAGACTTTTTATTTAAATGTTGAAAGAGTGCATCCTAAAATAACATTAAAAGTATAGAAAATACATGAAGTAGTACCGTAGTCGTTTATTATTACCAAGTACTATGCACTGTAGGTGATTGTATTGCTGCACTGGGATACAACTGGCGGAGGGTAATATGACGCGTTGCGACGTTATGATGGCTACGAGGTCAGTGGGTGGTAGGAGTTTCTCACTCCGTAACCATGCATGGACTACTGTGTATGTATGATCACTGACCAGTGTGTTCAGATGTGGGCTGGACGGCACAGGGAAGGTCTAGATCAGTAATGGCGAACCTATGACACGCGTGTCAGAGGTGACACGCGAACTCATTTTTTTGGTTGATTTTTCTTTGTTAAATGGCATTTAAATATATAAGATAAATATCAAAAATATAAATCTGTTTTACTGTGGTTGCAAATATCAAAAAAGTTCTATATGTGACACGGCACCAGAGTTAAGTTAGGGTTTTTCAAAATGCTGACACGCCGAGCTCAAAAGGTTCACCATCACTGGTCTAGATCAAGCATGTCAAACTCGCAAGCTGGTGGGCCGAATGCCTAGGCTGCGAGTTTGACATCCTTGATCTAGATTATATCCCTTCCGAGAGCCAGCAGTCATGTTGAGTCTCTGGAGAAAGAACAGATGGGGCGGGGGGGGGGGGGGAGAATAACATTTAAATTCTATAGAATGTATATTTAAAGTTCCACAGGTAAAAGAAGGCACCCGATTTACTGACAGGCTAACCAGTTGGTGTTCAGACTGTACTCATCGATGGTCTTTCTCCCTGGTCCAGCGGACACTCTGCTTGTTAACATCCACAGGAGCAGATGTCTTTGGGTCGCTGTTCATAACTGCCTTGTTTTCCATGTGCTGGCTGCTCAGAGGAGGTGCTTTTACTGCTGTGTGAGCTTTTGCCCCAGGCCGAGTTTTATATCTTAACTTTTGACTTCTAGAGAAGAATTTGAATTTGTAGTTTTCATGGCATGAAAGCGGCATGTATGATCAGAAAGATAAATTCTGGATGCCTGTATATTTATAGATCACTAACAATAAGAAACCTCCTTTTGTGCTATGCATGACAGTTGATTATTTCAAATTGCAAAAACTAAATGAAATCCCCCCCCCCCCCCCAATTATAGAGTAGCGTGGACTCTAAGCAGTCAAGGATTTGCATTCTTGGTTGCACCTTGTTGGGAGCAGTCGTTGGAGCTCCCTGCCATGTGCTAACATGCGACCTCACTCAGGCCAGATTCGAGCTGTGCATCGGGGAGACCGGGGAATTGGTGGCGGTGTGCCGCGGGCCCCCGGCATGCCCAGCTCCAGTCAGCTCTGCTGCCCTCTGCCCTGTGACATAGGGACATGGAGAATTTTGAGTTTCACAACTGGGTTTAAATATATGTGTCATGGTTTTTAAGGGTCTTTATGTGCCTTAAAGAAAACAGAATATGTAGAAGAGCAGGAAGAAAAAAAATCATTGATAATTTTACTATGTTCACATTGTTAATAGTTTGGTGTCTTTCTTTGCATTTTATTTTCTATGCCAGTTTTTGTCATTGTTTTTATATTTGTTAATGCCATGTGCACAGGTTTTTATTGTATACTTTTTTGGTGTAATTAATGGTAACACTTCTTTAGGGAAAGGGTTGGGAGCTAATTTTAGATGTAACTGGCATCACTTCCTTGCCTTGGTCTAAATGCTGGTAGGCATTAGAGTTTTTCAGTGTTTTGGCCACTCGCTGTGTTGAGACAGGGCGGGCTGAGACGCTGAAAGTGTTTAACGTGGTGGTGCGTTATTTCTCTGTGTTCGTCACGAGAGCCCAGTGAGTTAGGGTACAGCGTGTTTTATACAGGAGGAGGCAGGGCCCAGGACAGCTGCAAACCAGCTGGTTAGACAGACAGACAGACAGACAATGCCGTCAGGACGGGGAAGGTTGTTCTGTTGTAGGACATATAGTACACAGTACAGACCCACATTAAATGTTTTATGGACGTGGGATGTGTTTTAAAAAGGTTTTGGTGTGTTAAGGTGTGGGTGTACTTGTGCACACAAATTTGAACAAATACAGAAATATAACCATAGGAAACTGTGGGAAAGAGAAACACCCAGACGAAAACTGACAGGAGAAGCTGACCAGGGCTCCAGTGACATAATGCTCCTGAAGGAAGGAGCGTTCGGAAACAGTTTTGAAAAATTAGCAGCAGGAAATTGTCAAGATAGGTGAAACCTATAAGCCCACTGGTCCAAGAAGCTCAGCCAGCCTTCTATGCCAGAAAGCCTGTGTGCAAGGAACTATGCCAGGCCATGAAATTGGCCAGCACCAGTGACAGAGGGAATCTGGAAGCAGAGAAAAGGACATATAAGTGCAGAGGAGTCAGGATAAGAATTGGCATTTTTCTTGTGGGAAAAAAAGCCAGTCCATCCTAAACCTGCCAACCTAAATCCAGTGAGAATGTTTTTCCAAGACAAAGGCAAAATAAAGGCAGTGTCAGAAATACAGAAGCTAGAGATTCATCACCAGCAAACTGTGCTCCAAGAAGCAGTGCTGCCAGTAGCACAGAGGGAGGAGAGAGGAGTCGCTGCCCTGTGCCAGCATGCCGTTTGTTGGTGAACATACAAGTTTTCCTTTGTCATTTGTCTTATTAAAAGAAGATTAGCCCTGACCGGTTTGGCTCAGTGTATAGAGCGTCGGCCTGCGGACTGAAGGGTCCCGGGTTCGATTCCAGTCAAGGGCATGTGCCTTGGTTGCGGGCACATCCCCAGTGGGGCCGTGCAGGAGGCAGCTGATAGATGTTTCTAACTCCCTATCCCTCTCCCTCTCTGTATAAAATCAATAAAATATATTTTTTTTAAAAAAGAAGATTGTTGAAATAAATAGTAGCAGTGTATTGTGAGTTGTATAACATGTACAAGTACCACAGCAGTACAGAGGCGGGGAGAAGGAAATGGAAACACACTGGTACAGGTTCTGTGCTGCCCACGAAGTGATACTACGGGAGGCGCAGTGTGTGGAGTTAGAGGTGTGCACGATAACCCCCAGCCCCTGAAACAGCTCAGCAAGGAGGTGCAGTCAGTAAGCAAATAAAGGAAACAAAGTGGAGTCATAGCAAAGAGCTAATACGAAGGAGCACAGAAAAGGAAGGAGAAGGGAAGACAGAACAGTGGGTGAATAGAAAACAGAGCAAGCTGGTAGCCTTGAACCTGACCACAGCAGTAGTCTGAACACCCCAGTTAGAAGGCAGAGATGGTCAGATTGAATAAATAAGGAAGACACAAGTAGATGCTGCTTACGAGAAACCACTTGAACTAGAAAGACAACTAGGTTAACAACAAAGGAGGAAAAGGTTTACCATCCTAATGCTAGCAAAAAGAAAGCCAGAGTAGGTATATTATTAGCAGAAAAGAGTAAGGAATAAAGAAGATAATTTCATAATGGTGAAGGGGTTCATTCACCAAAAGAACATAATAAACATTTATCTACCTAATATTAAATATGTGAAGCAAAACTTATAGAAATGAAAGAGTTAACAGTCAACATCACACCTATATTCAGATATATCTATATCCCCTTTTCAATAATAGAACAAGTAGAAAGGAAAACTTGAGGAAATAGAAGACTTGAATAACATTCTTAACCAGCTTGACCTAATTTACATTTATTAGCACTTTCTGCCCAACAGTAGTAGAACACATTCTTTTCAAGTACACTGGGAACATTTATTAAGACAGCCACACCCAATGGCATAAATAAGTCTCCATACTTTAGAAGGATTTAAGTCATACAAGGTATGTTCTCTGACAATGCTGAGATCAAATGGATATCAGTGACAGAACGTATCTGGAAAGTGCCTCAAGTCTTTGGTAACTAATTATCATACTTCCCAATAGGGCATAGGTCAAAGAAGAAGTAAAAAAGGAAATTTCAAAGGTACTTTAACTGAATAAAAATGGAAAGAAATCATTTCAAAATGTTTACAGCACTGAAATGCATGTTTTAGAAAAGAAAAAGGCCCAAATTCCTACAGTTTCCACCTTAAGAAACTAGAAAAAGGAGAGCAAGTGAATCCCAAAGGAAGAAGATGGGGTATTAAAAAAGATGAGAGGAGAAATCAGTGAAATAGAAAACAGAAAATGTAGAACATAGAAGATCAATATCATTGAAAAGCAAAAATAATAAAAGAGAAAACGCCAGTGATCAATTTCAGGAACAAGAGAGGGTGACATCACTACACATCGCACAGCTATTGCAAGGATAATTAGTGCATATTATTAACATTGTTATTCCAGTAAATCCAACAATTTAGAGAAATGAAAAAATTCCTTGAATGGCAGAATAACTGAATCCCTTTCAGACATTGTGGAAATGCTACAAACATTCTCATAAATAAAACTCTAGGACAAGAGGGCTTCACTGACAGCCCTACCAAATATTTAAGGAAGAAATAATACCAGTTCCACACAGACATTTTCAGGAAATTGAAATTAACCAAAGATCTTATATGCATAACCCCTGGATATAGTCAATAGTGTGGTGAAGGCCTGGAGTGGGGGGAGAGGTTGGGCTAGAAGGGGTCAATGGGGAAAATAAGGGTACACCTGTATTATTTTCAATAATAAAGATAAACTTAAAAAAAGAGAAAAAGAAAATGAGGGGACACTTCCTAACTCATTGAGGCCAGTATTACCCTGATGCCAAAACCAGACAGACATTACATGAAAACTATAGACCAATATCCCTTAGGAACATAGATTCCTAAATTCTAAAAAAAATAATAGCAAGTCAAATATAACAATATTTAAAAAGGAGACTAGATCATAACTTATGAAAAAAAATCAGTGAATGTAATTTATCATATTCACATACTAAAGAAGACATATGCTCATCACTGTTTATGTAGAAAAATCATCTGACAAAATTCAGCGTTCATTCCTGATAAAATCTCTCAGGCAGCTGGGCATGAAAGGGGATTTCCTCATTCTAATAAAGAGCATCTAGGAAAACCTTACAGATAACATCATACTTAATAGTGAAAGACTGAAAGCTTTTCCCCTGAGATCAGAGCGAGGATGTCCCTCTCACCACTACTACCCAACATCATTTTGGTGAGTTTTAAAAAGTAAAGAACATTCAGGCTAGAAAGGAAAAAGGAAAACTATTAACAGTTGATATGATTGTCTATATAGAAATTCTGATGGGATTTATTTTTAAAAAGCTATTAGAACCAATAGTTGAATTTTGCACGGTTGCAGGATACAAGATTAGTATACAAAACTCAATTGCATTTATGTATGCTAGCAATGAAAAATTGGAAGTTGACTTAAAAACCAATGCCAGTTAAGTACAATGGCATAAAAAATACGAAATAGCTTAGGGGTGTGTGGACTGCATGCTATAAACCGTGAACACCACTGAGAAATATTAAAGTCTACCACACTAAATGGAGAGATAAACTGTGTTCATGGGTTAGAGGAGAGTACACTTCCAACGCCTGTCCTCCCCAGATTGATCTGTGGATTCAACGCAATCCTACTCAAAATCTCAGCAGACCTTTTTTTGTAGAAATTGACAAGCTGATCTAAGATTCATAAGGGAATTCAAAGAACTTAGAATTGACAGAACAACTGGAGGTCTTAGTACTTGACTCAAAGACTTTTAAAGCCGCAGTAATTGAGACCATGTGGTATCAGCATAAAGATAGACAAATAGCTGAGCTCAGTCGAATATAGAGTCCAGCAAAGTATCCACACATACATTGTCAATTCACTTTCAACAAAGGTGCAAGCTGATTTGGTGGAAAAGGGGTATTTGCCACAAATGGTGTCAGAACAACTGGATAATCATGCACAAAAATGATGAACTTCAATCCATACCGGATCATCTACAAAATGCAGCTCAAGAGGATTGTAGACCTGAATGTAAATCCTAAAGCTGGAGTCCATGTAGGGAACCTTAGGGGGAAGCCTGTGGCACTGGACCAGGCCATAGTTTTTTTTGGGTGGAAATTACTGTATTTTTCCATGTATAAGACACTATTTTTTTCTGAAATCGTTAGACTGAAAATCAAGGGGCATCTTATACACGGAAGTCAGCTGAGGAGGGAGCCTTGAGGGTGCACAGCTGCCCATACCTTGTCAAACAGGCCTCGTCCAATCATGAGCCTTATTGTTACTGATGTCAGCTGATGCTGTAATTGGAGGTGGAGAGTGCAACAGGGACCTGAGCGTTCTGAGCCCATAAAGATGTCAGAAATAAAAAGGTAAATACCGGTAAGCGACCGTCTTACTCTGCAGAATTTAAACTGAATGTGATCAGCTGTGCAAAGAGCATGGCCATAGAGCTGCAGAGAGACAGTTTGGTCCTCCCACTGAGTGTATAATCAGACCGTGTAGAAAACAGGAAGAACAGCTCCTTAAGATGCCAAAAAGGAAGAAGGCCTTAAGAGGAAAACCAGTAAAATGTTTAAAATATTGATTTCTTAATTTTGGGTTGGAAAAGTGGAGGGCATCTAATGCATGGGGGTGTCTTATACATGGAAAAATATGGTACCTTTTAAAGCAAAAAAGAGAATTGATAAACTGGACTTTATAAAGATGAAGAAATTTTGTTCTTTGAAAGATACTGTTAAGAGGATAGAAAGACAATGCACAGTCTGGCAGAAAATGCCTGTGGCTCACTTCCCTGACCCAGGACTTGTGTTCAGAGCAGATAAAGAAATTGCCACACTCGTGACAGGTGAACAGACAACCCAGGGAACAGTGGGCAGCAGATTCGAAGAGACATCACCAAAGACCATAAGCATGTGGCAAGCAAGTTTATGAAGAGATGCCCACAGCCTTATTAGGGAGATGCCAGTCGACACAATAATGAGCTGCCACTGTACCCTCACTGGAATGGGCAGAGACCAATGTTTTGGCAAAATGCAAGTGAAATTTGAACTCTGCTGCTGGGAATGTAAAATTATATAACCACTTTGGAAAACTTGTCAGCAGTTTCTTAAAATGTTAAACATCCACCTGCTATACAATCCAACCACTTTCTGCTCACATATTTACCCCAAAGAAATGAAAGCATATGTCCATATAGAGGCCTGGACAAAGAGTCTGCAGTGGCTTTCGTGGTGAGCGCCACACATTGGCAACGACCAGGGAGAGTTTGCAGGTGAATGGTGCAGTGTGAGAGCTGGATTCCACGGATTCGGATGGAAGGGCCAACGACTGATCCATGTCACAGTGTTGGAAAAGCTCTGGAAGCTGTGCGAGGCGACAGAAGCCAGACAAGACTATATTACACACACTGTGAATATAAAATTCTAAATGTGCTGTCTTTCTGAACTTCGTGTGGACGTTGTGGCTGCCGGGAGGAGGGCTGGGAGTGTCGGGCGCTGTGATTATAAAGTGGGTGGAGGAAACGGGTGTGTGCTCATTATCTTGATTACGGTGGTGCTGTCACTGGTGAGTCCTTAGGTCAGAACTGATGAAATTTTACACCTTCAGTATGCAGTTTATGTCAGTTATCACTCGGTGAATTGGTTAAAATGAATATTTTTAATTTTTATCTGTGTTGTGATTCCCTTCATTGTGCATTGACAATGGAGAATTATTCTCAATCTACTTCCTTAGTTGGCCTGTGAGCTTTTACTGAGGGTGTTTCCTGGTCAACATTGGTGCTACAGAATGTCATGCGTGTTCTGCCACGCAGGATGGAATCCTGGCCCTGGAGCCAGCGCCGGGGTGGGGGGGCACGGTGCCGCCCCGCTGGGAGCCTGGCTCTGGGGAGCTGCGCTGTAGCGTGCAGGCACCTGTGAAGAAGATGAGGGTGTGGGAATGGGTGCTGATATTGCTAAAATGGGGCAGCACTTGGGAAGAGTGGCTGCCGTTTCCCGCTGTGGGCAAAGGCGTGTTTCTGAGCTGGAAGGCATCTGTACGCTAGAGAGCTTACCTTATCAGGGAGAGTTTGGTGTGGTGCCAAAGCATCCAGAACATGCCTGAGATGCTAGGGACTTAACAGGAGATAGAATACACAAACTTTTATCTCTTCAGCACAAATGATTGAAAACCGCAGTTTCCCTGTTTTCCACCAGACCTAATCAAAGCAACATACAGCAGTCACGGTTCTCCACCAAAAGAATATAATGTGCTATGAATCGTCTAGATCAGTGGTCGGCAAACTGCGGCTCGCGAGCCGCATGCAGCTCTTTGGCCCCTTGAGTGTGGCCGTGAAGTTTCAGTCGCACTGGAAGTAACTTACTTGGAAACCCTATGGAGGGAGGTCAAGTGCTGTTGAGCAAAGTGAGGCCAAAGACCACTGAAGTTTGTGAACTTGACCTGGAGGGCACAGCTCTGATTGAGGCCCATCAGCTCTTCGGCACATGTGTGTAGATGGTGCCCATCCCCACCTCTCTTGGGGGAGGGGAGAGATTATTGTTGGACATGTGCAAACTGCTGGTGACAAAAAGCAAGAGCTGATACTCCTGGCAGGAAGGGAGTAGGGAAGTCATCCCGCCTGTTAGCACCTCTGGGGCTGTGGCTGTTACAGAAGCAGAAAGTCACGCAGTGCTTTTGTGTGTGCCAGGTGTGCTGATTGTCCTACGTGCGTTGTTTCACTTAGTTCTCAACACCACCTGTAGGCTGGGTCCTCGCCTCGCTTTATAGGGAAGAACCTGCGCCTCAGTAGGTTGGCACATGGACATGCTGATGGGGCTGGAGCCCAGGTGTCTGACACTCCAGGTGGGGCATTGAGCCACTGTCCTGTGAGCCCTTCCAGTTATTAATGCAATAAAACAATCGACTCTGATGATAACCCCTTTGGGTGATCATGTGTTGAAAGCGAAGGTGTTGAAAGCCTGGAAAGTAGAAAAGTACTTTAGAACAATTTTTATTTTAAAAAGTTCAAATTAAAGTTTTTCCACTGAAAGATGTTTCCCCCCAAAATCTGTGAAACATTTTAGTTCCTGCTAAGTAAGTTGTCAATTTCATTAAATTTGCCTACATTTTTGAATAAGAAACTGTAAGTTGAATTTTTAAATTCTGCCCCCTTCCCTACTGACGGTCAGTCTCTCTATCTAGATCAGCGGTCGCCAGCCTTTCGGACCTCGCGGGCCACCTGCTGGCGACAGCTGCTCTAGAAGCTCCACAGGATGCACTGCCCTTTCTGTTTGTGTCCCCTGCTGTTCCGATGGGGCTGGGCGGTGAGGACTCACGGATGTTAATATGTAACCACCATCTTGGTCCCCTGAGAGCTCACGTGCAGTGTCTGTTGCCTGGATTGAGAGCTGCAACCACATAGGTGTGTGTTCTGCTCTCTAGTGGCTGTGTCCCCAGAGCCCGGCATCACGCCTTGGAAATCCAGGGGGGAAGAAAGCAGGTGCCCGCTTCAAACGCACGGAATTCTAATCATAGCATAATTTTTATCTTTGACTCTGGATTTTGTAAATTTTATAAAGATTATAGCCATCATTTTGAAAATCAGTTTTAAATTTCAGTGTTTTACCTTTTTTAAAATTTTATTTTATTACCAGAGACCTGATGCAGGAAATTGAATTCATACAAGGGGCTTGGCCCTTGTAGCCACGGTGGCTGCCTCAGCCCTTGTAGCCCAGGCTTGGTCCAGATGGTCGTCCAGAAGGACATCCAGAAGGACGTCCAGTCTAATTAGCATGTTATACTTTTATTATTATAGATTTATTTCAGAGGGGACAGGAGAGGGAGACTGAGGGGGGGGGGAGAGAGAGAGAGAGAGAGAGAGAAAGAGAGAGAGAAACATCAATGATGAGAGAGAATCATTGATCAGCTGCCTCCTGAATGCCTCCTACTAGGGATCGAGCCTGCAACCTGGGCATGTGCGCTTGACCGGAATTGAACCCAGGACCCTTCAGTCTGCAGGCCGATGCTCTATCCACTGAGCAACACCAGCTGGAGCTCAGTTTTTTACTTTTAAAAAGTAGGAGGTGTTGGGCCAAGTTCTGTCCCAAGGACACACCTAAAGTTCTTTTTTTCCAAATTTGTTCTTAGTTGCTTTTTACAGGGGTTTCTAAAAGAGTGTGGTGTATGTGAGAACGGGAAAAGGGTATATAAGCTTCCCTTCTCTTTCCCACTTGGAATTGCTTACTAAAACGTCTGTGGTGTGGTGTTTTTTAAAAATCCCAGGAGCTGGCGCAGCCACAGGCTGGCTGTGCACCTCGGCCAGTCTGGTGACTGCCTCCACCGCTGTCGTGTTGGGCGGCTGCTGGGACGAGTAAATGAGTTCGCATCATATCTGTAAATCACTTAGAATAGTGCTTGGCACATAAGGGCTCCATAAATGCTAATTATTACTTTTAGGGTTTTTATGAGGCTTAAATTAAATGAGATTATGCATGTAAAATGTTTAGTAGAGTATCTGGAATTTATTAAGTGCTCAATAAATGCTAGTGGCTCTAATGTAAATATTCAGGTGCCAATATGTCTAAAGAAGCTATGTCTGTGGGTCTCTGCACATGTCATATCTGTAGTGACTTTATTTCAGGGTGTGAGGAAAAATTCATTCCTATCTTGGCTTTTACCAGTAGGTACATGTGACAAAGTTGCACACAATTTAAATAGGTAATTACTTTCTGATTTCTAAGGTTAGGCCATTTGTTAGGCCACTCTCTTCAAGTTTATGTTTATTTCACTGTTAGAAAGCACAGCGCTCTAATGCCACAGCTTAGCGTGGCCATCTCTCCGCCGAGCGTGTCGTGTCCGTCCCTGACCTGGCTGTCCTCTGTGTTGCCCTCTAGGTCTGTGGAACCTCGCTTCTCTCTTCTCCAACCTCTGTTTGTTTGTCCTGATGCCCTTTGCCTTCTTCTTCCTGGAATCGGAAGGTTTTGCCGGCCTGAAAAAGGTGAGTGGCCGTGTTTTGGAATTAAATTAGTTACATGGAGAAGTAAGTACCATTCATGTTGAACTATAAAAAGTTGGCTTAAACAGCCATTTGACGGGAATGTAATAAGTTTAATTAATAACAACATCTTGTTACTATTACTATTAAGAGTATCTTAGTAACATTGCTTATGAACTGACTGTGAGTCCACAGGGACCAGGGCGTCTTTGACCTTTGAGTGCTCCTGGGGGGCTGCTGCCTGGCGGAGTGTGCCATGTGGAATGGGACACCAGCGCAGTAGCTGTTACTCTCTCTTAGGCTCTCTCCTCTCCTTCGGTTTAAAGCATGGAACAAAATTCTAGAAGCTTAGAATGTATCTTGATGGAAGTTATTTCATGTCCAGTGTTTTCAGGATTGTAGCCTGTTAGAGCAGTAGACATGCTCCATTAGACAATCAGATTCCCAGGGTGCTGCAGGCCACTCCTGTGAGTGGGTGGGAGGTAGGAGTGGGCCAATGGGAGACTTCGTAAGAGCATCTCAGTTAGTCAGACTCTCTAAGTGGTAAGGACTTCGTCCATCCTTGAATATGGCATTTTAAAATGAAAGGAATATTTTTTATTTATAGTCTGTGGAGCTCTTTGCTATAATTTTTGGAATATAATGCAAAGGTTTAAGTAGCTAGTACTTTTTGGGTGACTTTTAAACTTGACAAAATGAGCTTGTGTTACAGTTTATTTATAGCACAGCATGCCTTTTCATTTTTAGTCTATTCATGCAACATATGGGGGAAAGTGTGCTGTGGACCTTGTGGAACAGTACTGCAATGTCATGGAAATAAAGTTGGCTTGGGAGATTGTAAACTGTACTTTTTGTTTCACGTCACCTTTTGTGGGTTCTTAGGAATGAGATTGTTTAGCCAGTGTTTGAGGACTCTGTTGTACGCCTGAAGTTCAGCACGGTTTGGGCCTGCTCACCAGAGGGCCCAGGGGAGCCCCTGAGGGTGAGGTGAAAGTGTGTCGGTGGGCCTGCCTCTCTGGTTTCCAGACCTGGTTCATAGGTCAGCGCTTAGTCGCTGAGCCACACTGGCCGGACATCACTGGCTTTTATTTATTGGAGTTGTTTTTTATTGTGATGCGTTTAAATTACCTAAGTCATCTATATAATGTGAAAAATTACATAGTTTGGAAAGCTCTTTGTTGTAATTTCTTGAAGAAATTATAGGAAGTGTTGCTGAAAGGGATTTCGTTCAAACCCTCCTTTTATAAGGAGACATCTGAGGCCCAGCGATATTAAATGTTATTAAATTGTCTACAAAGCTCATATGTGCAGGTGCAGAATTAGTACTAAACCCAGGGGTTGCTGCTGAGCTTCTGAAGTGTTTGTGTTGTTTGCAGCCAGCACTGCAGGGAGCACAGTGAGGGCCATCAGGTGGGAGCCGGCCAGGGACAGTGAGATGGGGACGAGAGGCCAGTGGGTTGGGGAAGGAGAGGCCAGATGATTGGCGGAGGTCGGTAGGGGGTCGCCTCGGGGCAGGTGCTGTGGGTGCAAGGAGTGGAGCAGAGCGTGCTCCTGGACCATCCCTGGTAGTCGAGAACGGCTTGTACACTACAGCATTCAGGAGGGCCGGAAGAATGAGCATCGAGAAGAAATGAGGTACTTGAGAAACCAATTGCGTAGAATTTGGGAGCCTTGATGAATATTCATTCATCTGACAGTTTTACTAAGCATGTACTAGGTAGTAATTATCCTGCTATTATAGAAGCTTGCCAGGGACAGAAATGGAAAGACAGGTTCCTGACTGGAAGGGTGTCGAGGGAAGTCAGGCAGGTGAGTAGACTGCGGGGTGGTGGACTATAGACGGCAGCCGCTGCGGAGGTGCAGAGGAGCACAGGTCCTGGTTCTGCGAGCCCTGAGAGCCCCGGGAGGTACAGAGGCTGCCTGCTCTGGAGCTGGGACCCGCCCGCAAAGCAGGAGGAGTAGGCGGAGCAGGAGGAGCAGGCGGGTGTTGGCCTAGTGCAGTGGTTCTCAACCTTCCTAATGCCGTGACCCTTCAATACAGTTCCTCATGTTGTGGTGACCCCCAACCAAAAATTATTTTCGTTGCTACTTCATAACTGTAATTTTGCTACTGTTATGAATCGTAATGTAAATATCTGATATGCAGGATGTATTGTCATTGTTAAGAATTGAACATGCTCTAGCCAGTTTGGCTCACTGGGTAGAGCGTCGACCTGAGGACTGAAGGGTCCCAGGTTCGATTCCGGTCAAGGGCATGTACCTTGGTTGCGGGCACATCCCCAGTGGAGAGTGTGCAGGAGGCAGCTGATAGATGCTTCTCTCTCATCGATGTTTCTAACTCTCTATCCCTCTCCCTTCCTCTCTGTCAAAAAAAAAAAAAAATATATATATATATTTTTTATATATTTTATTTATTGATTTTTTACAGAGAGGAAGGGAAAGGGATAGAGAGTTAGAAACATCGATCAGCTGCCTCCTGCACACCCCTTACTGGGGATGTGCGCGCAACCACGGTACATGCCCTTGACCGGAATCGAACCTGGGACCTTTCAGTCCACAGACCGACGCTCTATCCACTGAGCCAAACCGGTTAGGGCAATAAAATATATATTTAAAAAAATTGAACATAATTAAAGCATAGTGATTAATCACAAAAACAATATGTAATTGTATATGTGTTTTCCGATGGTCTTAGACAACCCCTGTGAAAGGGTCGTTCGACCCCCAAGGGGGTCGCGACCCACAGGTTGAGAACCGCTGGCCTAGTGCATCCCAGACATGAGCAGTACGTGAGCTTCTCTGAGAAGGGGAATGCCTGGTGCGGAGACTGGTTGAGCAGCCCGAGTCCTCCGCCGGGTTGTTGGGATTTTATGGGTAGGTGGCAGGGAGTGGGCACAGGACTTCTGTAAAGGATTTTTGCATCCACTGTTTTATCTAAGTCACTAAAGGAAGGTGAGACGCCGTGTGGTGGTGGCACCGGCATATGAAGCTGTCTCAGCGCCTGGCCCATCACATAGCGCCGGGCACACGTCCCTATAGTCGCTGTTGGCGTTGGCCTTACACATGCAGAACCCTCTTTTCTGTCTCTGCCGTGTGTGAATCTGCCCGCTGCAGACAACAGCCTGGAAAGCTTAGTGTTAAATACAGTTTCACATTTGGTCTCATAGGTGTACCTACTTTTATGCTTTTTATAAAAGTCTAGTTATTAGTTAAATAATTTTTAAAATCTGCAAATAATTGCCTCCCAATTATTTCCCCCTTCTTGTGAACTAACCAACTAGAAAGGGACTTGGCTTGAATTATTGGAGCTGAATTAGCAACTATCTCTAGAATTAAAAAAAAACTGGACACAAAAACCGTGACATGTCACTCTTCTCTTGGGCAAAGGAAAACCGCCGAGCCCCCGAAGTGTTGTGCTGTAGCATGTGGTGCGGAGGAGGGGTCCGGAGGCGAGGCAGCACCTCACCCCTCCGTTGTGCAGCTTTCTTTTTTAAACTTTATCTTTGTTGAAAGTATTACAGATGTTCCCCCTTTACCCCCGACTGACCCCCTCCGACTCCGCCCCGCAGGCCTTCACCACACTCTTGTCTGTGTCCATGGGTTTTGCATATATGCATAATAGTTCTTTGGTTGATCTCTTCCCAGCCCCCCACCACCCATACAGCATTCTTTCCTCTAAGTTATGTGCTTCCAGTTTCTCTCTACATGAGGGAAAGAACATTCACTCTGTTACTGTCATCAGATCCCTCTGGCTCACCAGCTCCTCTGTGGGATCACAAAGGGCGCTGACGTGGTGAATGAAGAGTTGTGGGGCACGGCTGCCCAAGTAATTCCCAAACAGCCAAGAATTTTAACAGACGGCGAGGAGGCAGCACTCAAGATATTGCTGTTGATCTGACTAGATGGTGGTGGAATGAAGGAGGCTGTAGAAACCAACTCAAAGAGCGGGTCCTTAGTGCCTCTGAGGGAGGAGGGTGACAGTGACGGAGGGAGGAGTGGCCTGGAGCAGGGGAGGCTGAGTGCTGGGGAAGGCCGGAGTGCAGAGGCGAGACGCCCAAGCTTACGGTTCCTCTGAGGTGAGTGGCCTTGTGTATGGGGGCCCAACGGGAGGAGGTCGCATGTAAAGCAAAGCCCGCAGTCCTGGGCCAGCCCCTGGACGTCAGCTGTCCTGGCCGTCCTCCCAGAGCTGCCTGCGTTGACTAGTACCTGTCCTAGAAAATGCAGTGGTGTCGGGGGTCGTCCGAGGCCACTGAGCAGAGGCGGCTCATTGTTCCCACAGCTTGGAGATTGCAGGTCCCATTTTGATTCCCATTTTAGAATGACCTAGACCAGGGGTGGGCAAACTGTTTGACTCAAGGGCCACAATGGGTTCTTAAACTGGACCGGAGGGCCGGAACAAAAGCATGGATGGAGTGTTTGTGTGAACTAATATAAATTCAAAGTAAACATCATTACATAAAAGGGTACGGTCTTTTTTTTTCAATAGTTTTATTCATTTCAAATGGGCCGGATCCGGCCCGCGGGCCGTAGTTTGCCCACGGCTGACCTAGACTGAAGCAGGGTCACCCCTCTGCCAGACTAGGCTGCCAGGCTGTCCTAGGGATGTTTGGGAAGCTTTCCAGGGAAGGTGATCATGACATGTTATTTAAAAATATTCATACTCTTTCGGTTTTAAATCAATTACAGGGAAGTTGTAAGGGTTATTAGCATTGTCCAGTTGAGTGTGAATGTGCACAGGACACGGGAGCTTCAGGCTGTGCCTTTCTGTGAAGGAAGGCAGCAGTATGGCCGCAGGCCCGCCTCCTGGTAAGCTGCGATGTTCTGGGCCCAGCGCTGTAGGGGTACCGGTCACTGGCTGTGGCCTCCTCGAGTCGCTGGCATGTTCCCTCGGCTGGCAAGTACATGTATTTCTGTTGATGCCTTTGAAGCTCTTTGCTCGCTGGTGACGTTGGGCACATCAGTTCCCAGCGACATTGAAGAGAGCTTAGAAAACACCTCTAATTGGTAGCCAGCACAATAACCTGAGTAATGACAAACTTGTAATATGGTTGAGTTCAAGTCGCTTTATATTCCTCGGCCACCCTCCTGGTGCGTTTTACTGTGTCTCAGTCTGTGGTGTCCCTGACGGCCTGTGGCCCCTCCTCCATCGATTCCCCTGGGCATCGATTTTAAAGCAGCCCCTTGCATATTGTGCCGAGATGCGGAAATTGGCCACTCGCCACGGGCGGATGCAGAGCTTGAATTGAAAATCAAATTAAGCAGAATTCTCTACATAGTTTTTAATTAAACCACCATGTTAATTCAGACAGGACATTTCAGGCCTGGGGGGCTGGCCGGGTCCCTAAAAGCCTTTCTCTTCCTTCCCCTGCGGGTTCCTGTGCTGTGGGCCATCTCTTAGCTGTCCCCACTCCATGTCAGCACGGTTGGCGCATGGAAATGGCTCTGAAGAAGCAGCTGTTTCAGTGACTTTTCTCTTGGAGCTCTAACTTATTGTTACAGTGAAATGTGTATCACGTTTAGATGATTTCCCTGTCGTCTACACATATTCTATGTTCATGTGTGTTTGAGCCTGACCCCATGCAGATATCTTAATGTTTCTGATGAAAAGGTCGCCTCTGTTGGTTTTTGTTTGTTTTGTGGGAGACTCTTTCTCTGCAGTTTTTATCTCAATCACTCAGAGGTACACTGAGGGTCTTGGGGCCGGCAGTGCGTTTTCCTGTCGCCTTGCAGGTAGCTGTGCGGGTTTCTCTGCCCGCCTCGCCCCGCCTCGCCTCGCCTTGGGGAGGCCTCTGGACCGCCTGGGCCATGTCTTACGGTGTTTTCCCTTCGTATAAGGACCCTGACGGATTTGGGTGGGTTAGGAATGTGTTCCTTTCATATTGTATTTTAACATCTTACTTTGGATTAAAATGTTGGGAGGAAAAAATTCAACAACTTAATGAAAGTGAAAAAAAACCTCATCAGTGATGGATTAATTCAAAACCAAAGATGTTTCTGGGAGTAACTTTACAGTGTGCCTCACCTTACTGCCCACCTTTTATTTGAAGTCATAGCATAAAATTTAACATGAGTGACAGCAACATCCTGACCAATTACCAGGCCTGGCAGACATCCCCCAGTGTCCAGAGCAGAGCGCGCGGTCTGCGGGATTAAGAGGTTAACTCCTGTAACTTCAAACGGAGTGCTTGATAATAAAAGCAAAAAGTACAGAATTTGGGGTAACTTCCTTCCTAATTAATTAGACTGACCAGGTGGAGCGAGGGGCTGGGTGCTGGTGCGGGAAGTCTATAAAGCGAGCGCCATGACAGCCGCGCACGAGGCCGAGCGCTTTAATATGTCTCTATCCTGTGTCACAGTTTGAGATTGTCCTGGTTTATGTCCCTTTTGGCAAACTTACATAAAAGTGACCCTGTACTGTATTTTATGGCCAGACGGCTCTCCCGCGGCTAATTTGTATCAGGCCTCTGTCTTCAAGGGCCGCAGACGCGAGTAGGAAGTCCAGTGCGGTCCGGGGAGCTTTCATTGCGTTCTTTCATTATTTTTGCTCGTTTTTTGCCACTGATCATCCATAAATTGTTGGAAATGAGTGATTAAGGAAGTGCTGCTTAGTGTTAGTGGCACAGCGCATATTTGGCTGGGCTTCGGGTGGGAGGAAGTCCCGTCCGTACAGAAAGGAAAACGCCTGCTGGGAGCCTTGCACGGAAACTCACCCAGGGTCGCGTTTTGATCTTGGTGTTTATTACGGAAAATGGAGTCATATCTCACTCACTGTTGTTATGTGTTAATTTGATTTCCCCAACACCTTTGAGAAAAAAATCATTCAGTAATTTATTAATAGAATTCCTCTGCCCTCCCCCTGTGGGAGGACTGGTATTTTTCCAGAGCACCAACGTGGACGAGAATGATAATGTAGAGCTGCCCGGTTCTGGCCATGTTATAAGCTGGGTCCCTTTGCACCCTTACTCGGCTGTAAAAGGTGCGACTATAGTGATACACTGAGCGATTCCCACCTGTAAGCATGGCATGGAGCATCTCCGAGGATAGAAAAGTATTATTTTGAGGGAAAGAGTACACGTGTTTCATTTAAAAATTATTTGAGTTTATAAAGATTTTAAACTAACCATCCTTCAGTTCCTGGACGAAAATAATTTTGTCACTGTGTCAGTGCAGTTGTCTGTTGGACGGAGGGAGGCAGCCTCATGGCATCACTGCTGGTTGCCTGGCAGAGGAGTTTCCACCACCCACTCACTCCCCTGCACTTGGCGATAGTCGCATCCTTGGAACTGGAGTTCCACAGGCTTCCAACCTCTCTGCTGCCAGAGCAGGAGCGTCCCACCTCAGCCCGACGCCTCTCCACTGCCTGACAGTGCCGTGCAGGGGCTTGCACCCTGGCGTTCTCCTTGCTGAAGGGTCCTCAGGCGCGTTTTCTCCATGTCTGCACCTGTGGAATGGGCTGGCTGTTCTCACTGAGGGGCACCATCACCTCACCTCTCTGCTTGCGAAGTACCGTGGCCCAAAGCGGCGTGATTGTCAGGGACCAGCCAGGCGTGTCAGCGAGGAGAGTTGTTACAGAAGCACCAGGAAGATTTGTGTGGGATCACTTTCTGTGCTAGCAAAGCAATGTGAGAACTTAGGTGTCACAGACAGAGCCCACTCCATTCATTTACCTTTTGTCTTCTCCTAGTACAGGCAGTAAACAAAGGTATTATGTTTAATAGGTATCTAAACTCCAAACTTTATTTTATATGATGATTAAATTACTAACAAAGGTTTCATAATCCAGGGCTCTCTGTTAAATGAGGAGAAGTTTGGGGAGGGAGGAAATAAAAATCACCAGGTTAGATATTAAAGTAATTGTACTTTTAACTAAACTGGCCCTAATACTTCCAGTATTCATGAAACAATTGAATGAAATAGTCATTGTTAATTAGTCTCTTTTCTAAAACATTTTTTGGGGGAATTGAAAACTATCCACACTTGGTTAGAAAGAACTTTATTTGAAAGTAAAGTTAAATGTCAGATTTAATGCTGACTAGAGAGCTTTTTACATAATTATGATCCACCCCACAGACCTGTTGGACCAGGGCTCACCCTAGAGGCTGGTGTTTGGATTGTTAAAATCTTATATTTATTTGGCATTTAGACTCATATTTGTCAGTAAATTGATTTATTCAGCATGTCACAGTGATAATCTTCTGATCTCTATGAAGTATTGGCCAAGTGTAGCTTCAACTTGGGATGTCACTTTATACAGCCCGTATTTGGCCCATTTCTACCAGCGTCCCCAATGGCTCTTTCTCTCCTCTGTTAGTTTACTGGCCCTTTATCTGGAACATAGTAGTAACTCAGTTATTTGTTAATTTGGGGCCTTTTTTGACCTTTTTCCAAATCTGGAAGGCTTTGTGATCCCTACTTGAATCAGCTCTGAATTTGTCAACGGGTGGGACCCAGTCTTTTCTTCGGGCCTCTGCTCCCGGGCACACAGCCTGGGCACCTGGGCTCTGGAATGGAGCCCGAGCACTTGGGTTGCTTTTCTGCTGACTTGGCTGTCTTAGGCTCCTTAGGTGTCAGCCTGTGGGAAACCCAGAGCTGTGCAGATGCATTCTGTCGGCTGGAGAGGCGATTGATTTCCTCCAGGTACACAGGCTAGCCCCCACATTTCCTTTTGTTGTCCTATTGGATATTAGCCAGTCTTGCATCTATTAGCAAATTGATATTAGCATTTCCAATTGTCTAAGTATATCTGGATTCCTCCAATTCTCCTCTGAGGTGGTTTTAATAAAAACTGAGACCGTGTGGCTGTGAGGAACAGAGAGAGCCGGATGCTGGGGGCCCACGTCAGCACCCAGCACAGCACTGACTCTGCCGAAGTAGAGAGTGTGGGCCCTGCTGTCTGAGAGCTAGGCCAGCACTCGCACGTGTAGGTGGCGCTACCGCGACATCTCACCCCAAACCAGACCCATCGTCCCAAGAGGCAGGAGGTGACAGGACATGCAGGACAAGGGGTCGACATGTAAAGATGAGAGGGACTCTGATGACGACCAGACGTCTGGAAAAGCCAGCACTGCGAGGAGTAGCAGATGCAGTGGACCCACGGAGTTAGTGGACAAGCAGGTTCCAGGGGATTCCAGCTAGCATTCCAGCTGATTTTTAGCAGAAGGAATTAATGCCCTCTCATCCTCAATATTGCCAGAAAGAAACGTTCTACAGACTCATTTTGATAGAAAGAAAATGAGGAACAGACAATTTCCAGGACATTTCTACCAGACTTCAAAGAATAGTTAACTCTAGCAATTTCATACAAATTTGTCTAGAGACTTGGAGATGGAGCACTCACAGTTTTATGTTATGGGACCAGTGTGATCTTGTTACCGAAAGCAGACAGAGATAGTATGAGAAAGGAGCATGGTGCACCATTCTTTATGAATACTTGTGAATCCCAAAATACTAAGCTGAATCCAGCCATGTATACAAAAGATCATCACAGAAAGTGTATTTCATGTGTGCAAGTTGGTTCACCATAGGAAACCTATGACGAATTCATATGAGGAGAGTAAATGCGAATGCAGTCAAGGGATCATGTCCGACGGGCAGTCACCAGTGAGATTGGACAGCAAGCTGAGAACTCGAGAGTCTCCTAACCTGATGAAGACACCCACCCTGAGCCTACAAATGGCATTGTACTTCATGGTAAAATGTTAAAGTACTCATTTTAAAATTTGGAAGCCAACGTAAATATTTTTATTTCCAATAATAAATACCACTGTAGTCGAGTTCTTTGCTAGTGCAGTTAGAGAAGAAAAGGAGCCCAGCCGGTGTGGCTCAGTGATTGAGTGTTGACCCATGAACCAAGAGATTGTGGTTCAATTCTGGGTCATGGCATGTGCCTAGGTTGCAGGCTCAATCCCCAGTGGGGGTGTGTAGGAGGCAGCTGATCGATTGATTGATGTTTCTCTCATTAGTGTTTCTAGCTCTCTATCCCTCTCCCTTCATCTTTCCTAAAATCAGTAAAAACATATTAAAAAATAAGCGAAACAACAAATTGATATTTAAAACAAAAAAGAAGAAGAGGAAAAATGGAAAGAAACAAACAAAATGGTCATTATTAACAGATGATTTGTCTGTTAAAAAGTCCTATAGAATCTAAAGATAAATTGTTAATTCAAATAGGAAAATTTACTGTGGAAGGTGGATATAGAATTAATATAGAAAATCAATAAATAACAGCAACAAATAAAATATAATTTAAAATACATTTTTAATAGCAAGGCAGTCCAAGGTATCCTAATACATAAAAGCCCAGGGTTGTAACGACCGAAGGCTGACCAAACCGGAAGTCCTTCAGTCAGCATTGGGATGCCCTGGCAACCCAGCACTGACGGCCCAGGGGGCTGAGACCCAGAGAGAGAGGCAGGGTTTGGTCTGCAGCCTCAGTGGCAGCTGTTGATCAGTACTTGCCTCTCTCTTTCTTTCTCTTTCTTTCTGGGCTTCTCCAGCAGCCGGGCCTTTCTTTCTCTCCCTGCCTCCATGGGGGCGGCTGTTTAGCCCCGCCTCTCTGATCAGGCCCGGAGATAGGCCTGGAGATGCTGACTGGCATAGGAACCAACCAATCAGAACCAAATGTGGGTGCTGTGAAGAACCAATGGCTGTCTAGGTGGTGGAGCTTTTGACGCTGATTGGCATAGGAACTGACCAATCAGAACCAAATGTGGGTGCTGTGAAGAACCAATGGCTGCCTAAAAGGCGGAGCTTCTCACACTGACTGGCATAGACACCGACCAATCAGAACCAAATGTGGGTGCTGTGGGGAGGCAATGGCTGCCTAGGAGGCGGAGCTTCTGACACTGATTGGCATAGAAACTGACCAATCAGAACCAAATTGGCCAGCAGAGGAGGGCAGTTGGGGGCGAGATCAGGCCGGCAGAGGAGGGCCATTGGGAGCGAAATCAGGTTGGCAGGGGAAGGCAGTTAGGGGTGATCAGGCTGGCAGGCAGAGGCAGTTTAGGGTCAATCAGGCAGTCAGGCAAGTGAGTAGTTAATAGACAGCAGTTCCAGATTGTGAGAGGGATGTCTGACTGCCAGTTTAGGCCCCATCCCACAGGCAGTTGGACAATTGGAGAGGGTGCAGGCTGGGCTGAGGGACCCCCACCCCCTCCGTGCATGAATTTTGTACACCAGGCCTCTAGTCTATCCTATCTAATAATAGAGAAACATGGTAATTAACTAACTTTGCTACCCTTCCCATTGGCTAATCAGCGAGATATGCAAATTAACTGCCAACCAAGATGGCAGCCGGCAGCCTGGCAGCTGAAGCGAACAGGAGGCTTGCTTGCTCCAGTGATAGAGGAAGCTAAGGTTCCCCGCCTGCCACTGCTGGCCTCTGAGCTTGCACTCTAAGCAACTATGTTGCAATTATAGAACCTAAACAAACCCCAGAAACCTGCTTTCAGCTGTCAGAGCTGGAGCGAGCAGGACCGCAACAGTGTTACAATTATAGAACCCAAACAAACCAGATACCTGCTTTCAGCAGCCGAGGTCTCAGAGCTGGAGCCGAGCCTCAGAGCTAAAGCCGGCTCTCAGCGCCAGTGACAGCCATAGAAGGTAAATAAATCCCAGAATAAAAGAAAAAAGAAAAAAAGGAGAGGTTGGGAGCTTCAGTCACCTGCCAGCCTGAAAACGGCCCTCAGCCCCTCACCCAGACTGGCCAGGCACCCCAGTGGGGACCCCCACCCTGAAGGGGGTGTGACCAGCTGCAAACAGCCATCATCCCCTCATCCAGGCTGGCCAGGCACCCAAGTGGGACCCCACCCTGATCCAGGACACCCTTCAGGGCAAACCAGCCGGCCCCCACCCGTGCACCAGGCCTCTATCCTATATAGTAAAAGGGTAATATGCCTCTTAGCACCGGGATCAGCAGAGCCGCGAGGCCTCCCAAACCCGGGATCAGCGGAGCCACGAGGCCTCACACCCCGGGATCAGTGGAGCTGCAAGGCCTCCTAGCACTGGGATCAGCGGAGCCTCCCAGCAGCAGGATCAGCGGAGCAGCGAGGCCTCCCAGCACTGGGATCAGCTGAGCAGCGAGGCCTCACTGCCCCGGTGTCAAGCGGAGCCACGAGGCCTCCCAGCACTGGGATCAGCGGACCCACGAGGCCTCCTGGCCCCTGGAGCAGCGTGACAGGGGGCAGCGCCCAAACCTCCTGATTGCCCTGTGGCTCTGTGTGTGACAGGGGCGGGGCCACAACCTCCCTATCCACCCTTCTCTGTTCGTGACAGGGGAAGGCACCCCAACCCCCTGATCGGCCCTGCTCTGTGCCTGATAGGGGGGAGCTCCCCAACCCCCTGATCGGCCCTGCTCTGTGTATGACAGGGTGTGGCGCCCCAACCCCCCCATGGGCCCTGCTCTGTGTGTGACGGGGTGGAGCCACATCCTCCCCATCGGCCTTGCCCTGAGTGTGATAGGGGGTAGTGCCCCAACCCCCTGATCGGCCCTGCTCTGTGTGTGACAGGGTATAGAGCCCCAACCCCCCTGATGGGTCCTGCTCTGTGCGTGACAGGGGGCAGCGCCCCAACCCCTTGATCGGCCCTGCTCTGTGTGAGATGGGGTGGCGCCGCAACCTCCCCATCGACCCTGCCTTGAGTGTGACAGGGGGTGGCGCCCCAACCCCCAATCAGCCTTACCCTGAGCATGACTGGGGGTGGCATTGCAACCTCCTGATCCACCCTGCTCTGTGCATGACAGGGGGTGGCGCTCCAACTCCCCAATCGGCCCTGCTCTGAGCCCGACCAGGGGCTGCACCTAGGGATTGGGCCTGCCCTCTGCCACCCGGGAGCGGGCCTAAGCCAGCAGGCCGTTATCTCCGAGGGGTCCCAGACTGTGAGAGGGCACAAGTGGGGCTGAGGGACATCCCCCACCCCCCGCCAGTGCACAAATTTTTGTGCACCGGGCTTCTAGTTTATATATAAAAGCCTAAGTGACTGTTATGACTGGTCAACTGGTCGCTATGATGTGCACTGACCACCAGGGGGCAGACGCTCAATGCAGGAGCTGCCCCTTGGTGGTCAGTGTGCTCCTACAGCCAACCTCCCACAGCCGGCTAACCTCCCGTGGCTGGCCAACCTCTTGTGGTCCGTCCCATCCCCTCTCTCCTCCACCCTTGCCAGCCGGCCCAATCGGCCCTGTTGGAGACTGGGTGAGATGGCCTCGATTGGCCCTGATTAACGGCCAGGCCAAGGGACCCCACCCATGCCCAAATTCATGCACCAGGTCTCTAGTGTTGAAATAAATCCAATAAATGATATGTAAAACCTTTATGGAAATAATATATGAAACCAAAAATCCTATTGAAAGATGTTAAGAAAGACCTAAGTAAATGGATAGATATTTCTATCTTTATGAATTTCTTTATATGATGAACATATCAGTTGTCAAATTATTTTTTAGAATCAGTGCAATTCTAATAAAAATTCCAAGAGGTTACCTTATGGAATGGACCAGCAGGGAGTCAGGTTCTCAGGGAAGAGCAGAGAGCCAAGGCAGCCAGAGCAGCTGTCAGGAACATGACAGTGATGGGACTTATCAACATTAAAAAAGGAGCAAAGGACTTACATAAACACTTCTCAAAGGAGGTATGCACATGGCCAGTAAGCACATGAAAAGGCCTCGACACCACCAGTCAGGAAAACAAACAAAACAACCAGAAACAACAAATATTGGTGAGGATGTAGAGAAATCAGAACTCCTAAACAATTTTTTTTATTGATTTGAGAAAGAGAGAAAGGTCGATTGGTTGTTGCACTTATTTCTGCCTTCATTAGTTGCTCTGTGCATGTGTCCTGACTGGAGGATTGAACCCATAACCTTGATGTATCTGGATGACACTCTAACTAACTGAGCTACCCAGCCAGGGCCAAGAAATACACTGTTGGTAAGAATGTAAAATGGAGGTTGCTCAAAAATTAAGAATAGAATTACCATATGATTCAGCAATTCCACTTCTGGTTATGTGCCCAGAAGAATTGAAAGCAAGGACTTCACAGATATTTACACACCCATTTTCATGGCAGCATAATTAACAATAGCCCAAAGATGGAAACAACCAAGTATTCATCAATGCATTATAAATAAAAAAATGTGGTTTGCACATACCATAGAATCTTACTAAGCCTAAAAAAGGAAGGACATTCTAGCACATGCTACAACATGGATGAATCTTAAGAACATTATGGTAAGTGAAATGTCAGATACAATAAGACAAACAAAGTGATTCCACTTATGTGAGGTCCCTCGAGGATTCAAATTCATAGAGACAGAGAGTAGCCTGTGGGGGCCATGGCTGGGGGGAGAGGGAAGAGAGTGAGTGTTTAAGGGGGGCAGAGTTTCAATTTGGGAAGTTGAGAAAGTTCTGGAGATGATGGTGGTGATGGTTGCACAACAGTATGAATGTGTTTAATGCCACTGATCTATACACTTAAACATGGTTAACATGGTAAATTTTATATATATTTTGCCACAATAAAAATGTATAGCAATAATGAACATAACAGTTTGAATTGGTGGTTACCTCTGGGCAGGATGGTGTGAAGGTTTCAGTTGGAAGGTTTCAGTTGGTGATGCTCCTTTTAGTTGGGCGGTATGTCCTCAGGTATTTTACAGCCATACAAGCTACACAATGTACTTTCATTGTTTAAAAATAGAAAGAAAAAAAAGGTGATTTATATCTTGGTGATAGGCTCATATTACTCAAACCGGCTGATAGGTACAGCCAAAATGCCAATCGACTGGTTCTCATTAGAAAACAATGAAATTCTCACACATGTGTGCACCCCAAATAGCTGTTATTGAGCATGGGAGGGGTTGGGCCATGTGTGTGTGTGCGCGCGCGCGCGTGCGCACACGCAAAGGCACATACTCTTCTGTGGTATTTTACAGTTCCTACTGCTTTTTGTGTAAATGCCCTCATTGCCACATAAGCAGTCTGACACTGTTACCTAAATTGCCGTGTGGCATTGCTTTAGATTCTGTCCTGCACCTTCATATCTGTACACTGGGCTGTCGCAGTGTGTGGGACCACCCTGTGATCCTCCTGCTGCAAGTCATCCGGGCTGGCACCTGGCTGTGCCACTTCTGTACGCGAAGTGCCTTGTAGGACTGAGCCTCTGACCCCAGGACGATCTTGCTGTTATGGAAAAGAATGTTCCAGTAGAAGAAGCCTTGGTTTATGTTGTTTGATTTCTTTACTAAAACGGTAGGTTTGCCTTAAGTATGTTTTAAGCATTTCCCTCCTCCCTGTTTCCAGGCCATTTTGTCTTTTGTGTCTATTTCTGTTGGGGTTGGAGGCTCGGGCCAACCTGCCCAATTGTAACCACCAATTCAAACTGGTATGTTCATTACTGATACACTTTTTTATTGTGGCAAAATATATATGATATACAATTTTATACCTTTCAGGGGATGGTGAAGATTCAGTGACATAAAAAGCAGCTGGCAGCTCTTCACACGGTGGTCCCAGGTCCTCTTGTCCATGCAGCTTATAACTAGAGACTTGTTGGAACAGAACTAGAGGAAAGACCCTCTGGCTGACCGTTACCTCATCACAGTGTGAGGCCCTGTACGGAGAGGTTTTCTTCCAAATTTAGAATTACGTTTCAGATTTTTGATGTAAAGTCCCAGCAGTCTTTTAACAATTCAGTTCTTTCATTTACGTTTTGGAAACTTACCGCATTAATTATTTACCTGCAGTCTGGTGGGTTTTTGTTTTGCTAATATCATGAGAAAATTCTGCCTATGAATTTGAGTACAATGCACATCTTAGTTCAGTGAACTAGTGATGTTAGAGTTTTTATTTTAACTTCACCTAAACTACTTTCTTTCTGTCAAGTTTTAAGAACTTCAGCGCTTCATAGTTTAAATTTTCCCTATCTTGTATAGACTACATTAAGTGAGTATGTATATAATAGCTGCAGGAAATATTGATATTGAAAAACATTTCCCTATAGAATTTCACAAAGCTTTCTATAAAGCTGTTTCTTTTTGCTTGTGACCAAAACTCTGGGTGTCCTGCTCTTACAATGACTTTGAGAGCAAAGAGGGCCATGCTGGACCCTCATGGCTGTGTGTGTAAACTTCCTTCGCAGTAAAGAGGATTCGCATCTGCCTTTATTTCCTGTCCCTCATAGAGCTTCTATCCATCTTCCCGCCGGCGGCATGCGTGTTTGGTGCGGTCTGCGTGTCATGCTGAGCAAACCCGATCCTCATGTTACTAAGAGACCCTTTTTGTTAGCTGAAAACAATGGCTCGATATCTATTTTAAATGTCCTGTGAGTGCAGAAATGTTCCCAGGCTTTCCTGATGGGTGGAGACATAGTATATAAAGTGGTGTTTACATGCCGTCCCAGGGGTCAGGATGTCCAGGCCACGTTTTGTTTACATGTTCATCACCATAGAAACATATCAGCGTATTGTTAGTGCTTTTGTAAGTACATTGTGCTTTTTACGTTATTGATGTTTGGTACAGAGCTAAATGTATGGTTGACCAGCACAAAGATTTCAAGAAGCAGTTATAACCATTTTAGTGTTTTAACCTTGCACATTCAGCACTTTTTAAATCTAAAAAGAGATTTACGAGTCTATGTGTATTTAGTTACTAGCTTTTTAAATCTAATTTGAGCTGTTAGTGTTGAGGTATTGTAATTTCCAAAATAATACTGGTATGAGACTATTGTACTTAATTATATAGCCCACTTTTCTTAAACGCTCTATGGTATTTCATTGGCAGAAAGTACTTTGTTTCGATGGTGCTCTTTACTAATATACTGAGTGCTTGTAACCCTACGATCTTAATTAAAGGGATGGAGTTTAATTACAATAAGTTAGATTTATGGTTTGGGGGAGGGATTAGAGTAGGTGTTCATACTGGGGATAAAAATGTCACGAAGTTCATGGCATCCTGGCGCGAGGTGGTAGTCGCGGCCTTCACAGCAGTGTGTCGCGTGCACTGGTGGCGGTAAGTCCCCTGCTGCGGCTCTGAGCTGTTCAGCAGACGCCTTGCTTTTCAGATGAACAGTGGAAGCCTCCTCCTTCTCACAGTGTTTTGGCACTTGGTGTTGGCAGGATGTCTCAGGAAGGTCCTCTGACATCTGGCCCTCTGAGCTCAGCGTATACCAGAGGGAGTTTATGGGAACCTTCCCCTTGGGGCCTCCTTGCTCCCGATTCGGGCTCCTAATGGAAAGATGAGTAGTGGGCATATTTTTTGCTTATATGCTGTCTTGCTGGTGATTAATGGTGGTGATAAAGGCTCCTACAATGCTTTTCATTACTTTGCAGACAGACTCACACACAAAAATTTAAAAACCTCAACACTACACATTGCAAAGCCCATGTAGGCTTTGTGATATTTTTATGATCCCAAGAAAAGTATAGGTAACAGTTGATGTGTTTTGGGTACCTGGATGAGCCAGGCTGAATTAACAAATGGAGCTTCTGGTTATTTGTGGTCCCATCACCCTTCTTCTATGTCCTGAAGTGGTTAAAGGTAAAAATCTGCACATTGCATGTAATGAACAAGTTTATGTTTTCTACTAGTTTAGCTATAGCTCATACTTGTGACACTTGGTTGATTTCAAGTTGAGCTGATTTTGTCTCATTTAATCACAAAGGGAATAAAACTAACAAGAGAGAAACATAATGGTCCTAGCCGTCTAGTGGATTCAGTCAGAATGACAGTTATTTCTTACTACATCGATTATCTTCAATATTTCATGAACGGCACTCACATTCAGTAACGTGGACACCTGCTCTGTGGCAGCCTTTCCTATGAATGTGTTTGCTCGTTTACTCTTTTAAAATGGAGGTTGATAGCTGAAATGGACAGGCTTCCTTCTGTGAGTTATTCACTATCTTTCAAAAGGAATATTAATAAATTTGAAGTAAATTTTTGAAGAGTTTATGATATGCCTGCAGAGGGTTTTTTGTTTGTTAAATATTTCTTATTTGACCACTTAAGCATGTGAATATATATTTCAGACATTTCTTCTTGGTATTACTAATACACCTATAACCGAAACGCATCCTCCTGGAGTTATATAGCTTGTATCTTTTTAGAAAGACTGTTGTTCACATATAATTTTTAAAACACACACAAGTTTTCTTTTGGTGGAGGACTTTATAAGTCTATGTGGACAAATATGTGCCTATTTAATCCTAGTAACACTTTCAGGTAGGGTTATATTTAGGTTGCATTTTAAATACTATCTATTTTTCTAAAGGAGAGAATATACTCTTTTTTAAAAATAGAAGTGGGAAGTTTCTGAATTTAATAGATTTCCTTTTTTTGACATAAATTCTACTTAAAACTCTATATAGAGCTATAACTTGTTGAATGAGGAGGTAACTGTAACTAAACTGCTTTTCAAAGGATTTAAAATCAAGGTTAACTGTAGGAAAATGACCAGAAAGTGCCTGAGAACAGAGCGCTTGCATCGGATTTTGTTAGGGGCAGGCTTCTTACAGTCTGCTCTGACCGGCATGGTGGCCACCACCCAGGCGGGACTGTATGAGCTTAAATACTTAAAATGAAATGAAGTTAAAATTCAGCTCTTCCGCCACAGGGGCCGCGGTCTGAGCACTCAGGCAGCAGCCGCTGCCTGGGGTCTCCCTTGGCCCAGGGAAGCCGCTGTGCAGCGGGCTCTCTGCTGTGGAATTGCAACTCCCCCTCCCTCCACCAGTGGCAGGAGGAGCGAGGTGACTGTAAATGGTAAATGTGTGGCACCTCCCTGGTGGGGGTGGCGCTCACGAGACTGGATATTTCCTCTGTGTGCTTGGGTTCATGCCTCTGTTTCCCAGTTGAGATTGAGAGTGACACGACCCGATTTGCATTTGTTTTTTTTAAAATATATTTTATTGATTTTTTACAGAGAGGAAGTGAGAGAGACACAGAGTTAGAAACATCAATGAGAGAGAAACACTGATCAGCTGCCTCCTGCACACTGCCCACTGGAGATAGGCCCGCAACCAAGGTACATGCCCTTGACCGGAATCGAACCTGGGACCTTTCAGCCCGCAGGCCGACGCTCTATCCACTGAGCCAAACCGGTTATGGCCCGATTTGCGTTTTGAAAAGATCACATTTGCTCTGAGACGGACGGTGCGCAGTAGGACTGGAAGGAGCAGGTGTGTGCATGGGCAGCCGCAGCAGGAAGGCTTGCAGGGATGGGCCCAGAGCTTCTTGCAGAAACAGCAGCTGGATAAGGAAGCACCTAGTGAGGCCTGTGCATGAGGGGGACAGGTTTCCAGGTGGAACGGGGAGTTTGGCTTAGAATTCAGTTGGAGGGACCTGTGAGGCTGGGATTGTGCATCTTGGCCTCAATGGTAAGATTTGGACTAAAGACATAAACGCTAGAGTCCTTGGCCAAATGAGGGGACAAGATCACCCAGGGGAGGAGCAGAGCAGTCTGCAGGGAGCACCCTCATGGGGAGGGCACAGTGCCACCTGGGCTGGTCTGCAGGTGCTGGCGAGCCCTGGGGAATTCTGGTGCTGCTGGAGTTTGAGAGGTGCCGGTCCAGCGTATGCAAGCATGACTGTCTACGGCTGCGCCCTGGGAGAGGACCTTAGCCAGCGGAGGACATAATGATGGAGATGGAGAAACTGAGTGTGGGGGGAGGACGCTGAGGGATGTGCAGGCGGCCCAGCTCTGTCTCAGTGAGGCGGAAGCATGGGCAGCTGCAGCTGTAAGAAAGTTAGTAGGGGTGAGATTAGGACCCTGGAGGATGGAGAACATTTAAAAATCATGAGGGAGTAGCCCTGGCTGATGTGGTAGTTGGTTGTGCACCAAAAGGTTGACAATTCAATTCCTGGTCAGGGCATATGCTCTAGTTTTGGGCTTGATCCCCAGTAGGGGGTGTGCAGGAGACAGTGATCAATATCACACTCTCACACTGATGTTTTTCTCTCTCTGCCTCTTGCTCCCCTGGGTGATTGAGGCCAATATGCATATACCTCTTAGAGGTCTCACAGGTACCTTCAACTTAATTCTAAAACCAAACTCACCATTCCTCTCTCTAAAAATCAATAAACTATTATATTAAAAAATCATGAGGGAGTTGTGAGTCAGCCAGAGATCCATGGAAAGATTGCTAGGTAACATGGGCCCATGTGGGAATGTGGTAGCAAACATTTCTCATGACTGTGTCATTTCTTTAACAGGTTGAGAAGTCAGGAGGGAGCCATTCATGGACTGAAGTGGGGCTGGAGGAAGCCAAGGGGATGGGAGTACTAGAGTGTGGTTGATGCTGGACTATTAAGGTAGACAGGTTCACCATAGGGTCCAGGCAGGTGAAACAGGCTGGTGGAGAGCTAGGGGGCCTGGGAGTGGGTTAGTGGGTCAGAGAGAGAGAAATGTGGGGGAGTGCACGTGTGCGGTTGACCGTAAAATGAGCTGTGTGTCTCTTGGAATAACTGGGGAGGTGGTCAGATGCTAAGAAAGATGGGATTGCTTCCTATAGGTCTGTACATGGTAGTGACGAAGATGGGACGTGGGCGTAAGCTGGCCTTAGAAGGTGGTACACATGTAACTCAGAAGCACAAGTGACCGTGAGCTCCCAAGGCCAACCCAGTGACCGAGGCAGGGCGTCTCAACCGGGCCGGAGCGTTCTCGGCACCATGTCACATATATTAACTCACTTGATCCTGAAACACTGACCAGGCAGGGGCATTACTAATAAACCCATTGACAAAGGGGAAACTGAGGCACACAAGGTTTAGGAATCGCCTGAAGTGGTAGGTGGTCAGCTATGGAACCAGCATTTGCACCCTTGCCGTCTGTGGCTAGAGCTGGGGGGCTGGCCCCCCACTCACTGCCTCGTAAGCGGACTGGGGATGCTTAAAAGGTTAATTCTTTTAAGAAAAAAAATAGGAAATAAAAAATAATAGTTTATTCTCATAGTATTTATGTCATATCTATCCACTCTAGAAAATACAGAAGAGCGCCAGGTATACAAGAAACAGTTCCCCATGGCTGTAGTTGGAGCAACGGGACAGTCCCTTCTGGCTGACCTCGCAGGGCCTGCTGGTCTCCTGTGCCCAGGGCACCCCTTCCTGCTCCTGCCCGGAGAGGAGCTGCCCCAAGCTGCCCATGGGTTATCTCAGTCCCTTCATAGCTCAGCTCCTGGCCTGGGTCAGTGGTTGCCAGGGACCCTTCTCCCGCCTGCTTGAGAGTTCACTGCCAGATCCTGGAGTTTCTCATGGCCATAATCCACCCCTCGTGGCCCTGTGCGCTCTCTAGAGCACCTTGTTCGCTTCTCCCCTTGTCACCCAGCTGTCCCGACTGCAGGGGCTCCCAGACTACTGGCCAGTCAGGTGCTATTGTGATGGCTCCTGGGTCGGAGACAGAGGACCTTGCACTCAGGCCTCAGGCATGGGAGCTGCTGGCTCCTGTCAGTGCCCCGACCCCAGCCCAGAGGCCACATGGCTGGGGCTGCTCCCACAGTGGGCCCGTCCCGCCCAGGAGCCTGAGCGTAGGGAACCATACCATTTAAAATGGCTGCAAGCAAACCCTCCATCCTTTGCTCTGTAGGTTACATTGCCATTGTCATTCTAGACAGTAAAGCCCTGCCCTGCTTCAGAGACTCCTGGCTGTCGTCCGAGGCTTCACAGGGGGGACCCTGGAGCCTCCCCCGACAGCGCACAGGAAAACAAGCTTCACCGCTAAGAAATGCCAGAGGAGCCCTAACCGGTTTGGCTCAATGGATAGAGTGTTGGCCTGCAGACTAAAGGTCCCAGGTTTGATTCTGGTCAAGGGCATGTACCTTGGTTGCGGGCACATCCCCAGTAGGAGGCGTGCAGGAGGCAGCTAATTGATGTTTCTCTCTCATCGATGTTTCTAACTCTCTATCCTCTCTGTAAAAAATCAATAAAATATATTTTAAAAAAAATGTCAGAGGAAGTGCGCAGGCCTACTGGCGAGTCATTTCCTACATGGATCATCATCATCTTAACCCTTATGCTGTACTTGTGGTTACATCATTATAATTGTTTAATATAATAACTAATAGAGGCCTGTTGCACCGATTTGTGCACCGGTGGGGTCCCTTGGCCTGGCCTGCACCCTCTCACAATCCGGGAGCCCTCGGGGGATGTCAGAGAGCCGGTTTTGGCCTGATCCCTGCAGGCCAGGCCAACGGACCCCACTGGTGCACTAATCTGTACACCAGGCTTCTAAGATCTTTGGTTAATCTTTCCCTGCCCTCCCCCCTTCCCTCTGAGATTTATCAGTCTGTTCCATGTGTCCATGCCTGTACGTTGAGCGTCTGCCTCCTGGTGGTCAGTGCGCATGAGCTGCAGAGGAAACACCTTTTCTGACCACTCATTGGCTAAGCTCCCGGTACGCCACTCACAGTATTCTTAGTAACTTGGGTAATAAGAATCCAAGAAGGTGATTTAGGGTTTTTCCACCTCACTCCTCCCCTCCCCTTCGCACCCCTCCCCCCCCCCTCCCCTCCCCTCTCCTGGCCTGCACTTGGCCGCAGTGGCTTGGGCAGGCCCCCCTGTCTTCGTCTCCGCTCCGGGCCTCGCCTGTGCAGGTAGCCTCCTCCTGACTGGTCGTGACTGTTACGGCATCACAGCTAATTTGCATATTACCTCTTTTTATACACACACACACACACACACACATATAATATATTATTAAAACAGTTTTGTTTGGGCAGCGGATCTCAGATAGTTCCTGGAGTACTGTTGCTCCGTTTCTATCTGTCAACACTGCTGTGTGACTTTGCTCATATGTCGCAGTGCTTATGACACACTGTAACATGTTGTGGGAGCCCTGGCACTTCTGGCTCATTGCGGGCGGCTAGCGTGGGGCACACACAGAGCGCCCACTCTTTTTATCTGTCTCACTCAGAGGCTTTCCATACAATATTTAATGGGCAACAGAAAATTCTTGCTTAGAAAAACACATTATTGCCTAGAAAGAGGAAGAAGGAGAAAGAAATCACTATTTTTAAAAATATATATATTTTATTGATTTTTTACAGAGAGGAAGGGAGAGGGATAGAGAGTTAGAAACATTGATGAGAGAGAAACATTAATCAGCTGCCTCCTGCACACTCCCTACTGGGAATGTGCCTACAACCAAGGTACATGACCTTGACCGGAATCGAACCTGGGACCCCTTGGTCCGCAGGCCGACGCTCTATCCACTGAGCCAAACTGGTTAGGGCAAGAAATCACTATTAAAAAGTGGTGTGCTTTGGTGCCAGAGTGCTGTGCCAGGGCAAGGTTCAGAGCTGTGAGACTCTTCTGTGAACTGGGAGTGTGTTCTGTGACCATTCCTACCTCATGTTCCTGTGGAAACAGCCACTGTCCCAGGCCCAGCACTGCTGGGCAGAACCTACGCTTACACCAGAACAGGCGCCTGTCCTGCCCGGGCACTGCATGGGCCTGGGCCAGGGGAAAGGCCATGCCACTCCGAGTCTTCATCGAGGCCGAGGAATGCCACTCTCCCGGTCTCAGGACACGCCCTGTCCCTGTCACACACGAGGCACAGGTGCCACAGTCTAAGGGCAGCCTGTTCCTTTAAACCAGAAAGTGGAAAATAATGTTTAGGGCAGAATCGGGCTAAGTGGGCGTGTAGGTTCTTTATTTGTAACTCATATCTTTAAGTTCTTTTCGATGTGGAAGGGAAGGTTACATGGTTTATTAAGAAACATGGATGTACTTATCATTTTGTTTGTCATGGTAGGTGTAGATTAGTGCATTACAGTATCAATGTGCATCTTTAAGTTCAGCTTCAGATCAGTCATTTGGTGACTTTTCAGGAACATAAGGAAGTTTTTATTTTGCCTTGTCTAGTGGGTTTCAGTTTAAAAATATGGTCTCTAGTTTGGCCTTGAGGCCAGTATTGTTTATATTGAAAACAAATGGTGCATAATGACTGTTAGGTCCCAGCCTCATGGAGTAGGGAGAAGGCTCTAATCCAGCCGTGGGCAAACTACGGCCTGTTTGAAATGAATAAAACTAAAAAAAAAAAAAAAAAGACGGTACCCTTTTATGTAATGATGTTTACTTTGAATTTATATTAGTTAACACAAACACTCCATCCATGCTTTTGCTCCGGCCCTCCGGTTGGAAGAACCCATTGTGGCCCTCAAGTCAAAAAGTTTGCCCACCCCTGCTCTAATGGGAAGGGGAGGCTTTATCTGTATCCCTGGTATAAACAGACCATCTCTGGTCTCTCCTGCCGGGCTAGTCCTCCGCTGCTCACTAGAGGGCGCTGGAGGCCGGGAGCTGCGAGAGGTCTGCTGGCCCAGCGCCTGGATGGGCCTGTTCCCTTGATTAGGATCACAGGTAAAGACTGGGTAATCTGCTTCCTTGATGTGTTAGGAAAGTAATTAATTGTTTAGGATGATTCTGCAAAATGTTTTGGATCAATATTTTTTTGTACTTTCCTCAAAGCTAATGCTAGTTTACATAATTTTGGAAAAATCAGTCTCAACATTACAAACTGTAAGCACTTCATGTTTTTTCCTGCTGATAAATATAAATTTCCGCCCCTTCTCAAGGAATTTTATGCTTTCTATCTATAGCTAGAAACATACTTGTTCATGAGATGTAATACAATATTAAAATCATGCCTCTGCTTACTTTTCAGGGACTCCGAGCCCGAATCTTGGAGACGCTGGTCATGCTCCTGCTCCTGGCGCTGCTGGTCCTGGGGATGGTGTGGGTGGCCTCCGCGCTCGTGGACAAGGACGCGGCGAGCAGGGAGTCTCTGTACGGTGCGCTCACGGCTTGAACCGGTTTCTCCCATGGAGCCCTGCTCACCACTCACTTTTAAAGCATTGAAGTAGTTTTTCGTGTAGTGAGCCCTTGTTAGTTTACAGAAGTAAGAAACCTTTAGAGACATGTAGGAAAGCAAAGACTGCTCAGGTGTTACCTGTGTGCAGAGTATCTTTTTGTTGTTAACTGGTTTCTGTTCTTAAAATTCCACAGAGGCTTTTTTCTCCTTCTAGACAAGTGTTGCAAAGGGGTTATTTTAGGTCTTTTTGTTGTGCTGTTTAGAAATTATATGGTTTAGGCCCAAATAGGCAGTTATGATGTTTACTGTACATTAATTCATAGTCAGCCTCTATCTCAATGTACAGTGTTTTGGATTTACTAAAAAACATTGACTTTTTTCACAGATCTCTGGGAATTCTACCTGCCCTATTTGTACTCTTGTGTATCACTCATGGGATGTTTGCTGCTTCTCTGTAAGTATTTTTCTGACTTAATATTGATCGGAAAAGAGAGTTCTTCTGTGTTCTAGAGAATTATGGGAAATTTTCCATTGACATTCCTTACAGCTTGGAGAGTTTGAAAAAGTTGACCCTTTATTTTTTATATTTTTATTGATTTTAGAGAGGGAGAGAGAGATAGAAACATCAGTGATGAGAGAGAACCATTGATCGGCTGCCTCCTGCATGCCCCACACCGGGGATTGAGCCCACAACCCAGGCATGTGCTCTGACCTGGAATCGAACTGTGACCTCCTGGTTCATAGGTTGACATGCAACCAGTGAGCTACGCCGGCCGGGTGGCCCTTAACTTTTTTTATGTTCAAGGTAAATTTTGATAAACTGAAACCTTGAAATAATAAGTCACTTGTGTTGTTCTCTAAGAAAAACTTCTTTCACAGGGTTGGGGTAAAGGGTGGGTGGAGGGGGAGATACACACATGGTTGCACACATGCTCACATGCAGACACACCCCCCCCCCCAAACACAGACATAGATACACATGTGCACTAGCACAGACACACATTCAGGGACATACACACACACACAGATATGCACACAGACACGTGCACATGCTGGCATTCGCACACACAGGCACATGAACACATAGACACACCATACATGCACAGACATGCACATATACATGCACATAGACATAGACATACGCGTGCACATGTACAAACCCTGCACACACAGACACATCCATAGATATGCACACAGACACACATGCACACAGACATGCACATATTCACATGCACGCACATGGCCCCCATACCCTTAACTATTCTGACACTAGACTCTACTTTTGAATGGTAATGATAGAATTGTGTGTGATCAATTATGGTCTTTATTTTAAAGCTTGATTAGTTTTACTTAAGACGTCACCACATGTCTCAGGGATATTATAAATAAGTGTTGTTATAAGGATTTAAGATGATAGTTGTCACTTTTAGACATTCTTGTCTGCTTCTCAGTTTCATTAGTGCTTGAAATCAGTCTGTTCTTTAGTTGGTTTTCTTTAGCTTCTTGTAAGTGAAAATGCTTATAATTCAGCTGCTAGAGCAGCGGTTCTCAACCTGTGGCTCGCGACCCCTTTGGGGGTCGAACGACCCTTTCACAGGGGTTGCCTAAATACATCCTGCATATCAGATATTTACATTACGATTCATAACAGTAGCAACTTACAGTTATGAAGTAGCAACGAAAATAATTTTATGGTTGGGTCACAACATGAGGAACTGTGTTAAAGGGTCGTGGCATTAGGAAGGTTGAGAACCACTGTGGTAGAGGCTCGCATGTCCTCAGTCTTTAGCCATCACCTGTCCCTCGTCACATATAAGAAGTGACTCGCCAACCTCTTGACCATGCTGAGTAGCTTCCGACAGACACCGCGAGTGTGAAGCGGAGACAGCACTTTCTGAGAGCCAGTCTGACTTCGCGCGGTGTGCAGGCTGGCGGTCTGTGTGCTCGCAGTAAGCGTTGTCTGCCTCTCCCCGCAGTGTGCACCCCGGTTGGCCTGTCTCGCATGTTCGCCGTCATGGGCCAGCTGCTGGTGAAGCCGGCGGTGAGTAGTGGGAACCGTGTTGCATCCCCAGCCTTTGGTTGTGAACGCGCACTCAGACACAGCAGAAGACTATTTCTGTGGGTTTATGATCCAAATTGTGGTTGTTTTAATCCTTTTCATTTTTGGAAAGCACATTTGTTTTTGCTTTTAAAATACTAACTGTAGGCACTCAGGTAAAAAGTCTGTAGAAGTTTTAAGACAAGGTTTACGAATACTTACAGATATTGTAGGTGTTCGTTACCTTAGATCAAATAATAGCTGTTATGTTTCAAAATCTACTACATGGGCTATTTGATTTACAAAGCAGTTATGTTTCTGAAAATTTGCTGCATATTAGATCTTGTCCCTTTATTCTCAGAAGTACTGTATATTCATTTTCAATTAGTACTAACTCGAACAATCTGTCCCTAAGTTTCTTTGGCCTCTAGGTATTTTGTCAAATATTTCATAATATGAAAGCAGTTCTTAGCTGTATCTAGGACATTTGTCACTCAAATCACTGTCATGGATCCTCACTGCCTACAAACTGTAAACTATCAACATGCTACCACACCTTCCACAGTCTCCGCACTGAGTGTACCTGTAGCCGCCACCCTCCTGCACTCCCTGCCCCAAGTGACTTTACCTGTAGACTCCGCGGCCCTGCTGTGCTCCAGGCGCTGTGCCCAGGGCCGCTCCCTCGGCGCCGCCGCCCCCCAAGCCCTGCTGGCCTCCTCCAGTGGCTCTGCGCTCCGCTGCCCTCTGCCACCTCCGAGCCGGCCCCACTGCTTTTAGCCAGAGTAGCTGGGCTCCTCCAGCTCTCACTCCCCTCTGTGGCTTACCAGTCGTGCTTACTACATTTTCATGGTCATAGGTTCGCTTTTCTTAGGGAGAAAATAAGGAAATGTAATAGATATTCTTTTAGTAAATGTTTGCTTAATTTTGAAAGTGTTTTTTGTTTTTTTTAATCCTCACCGGAGGATATTTTTTCCATTGGTTTTTAGAGAGAATGGGAGGGAGAGTAGGAAGAAGGGAGGGAGTGGAGGGAAGAGAGAGAGAAACATTGATGCGAGAGAGACACATCAATTGGTTGTCTCCTGCATGCACCCTGACTGGGGCAGGGATCTGACCTGCAACCCAGGTGCATGTCTTTGACCAGGAATCGAACCCGAGACCCTTTGGTGCACAGGCCATGCTCTAACCACTGAGCATGCTAGCCAGGGCTTGGGCTTTTTTTTAATTTCTTTATTGATTTCAGAGAGGAAGGGAGAAGGAGAGAGAGATGGAAACATCAGTGATGATAGAGAACCATTGATCAGCTGCCTCCTGCACGCCCCCTACTGGGGATCGAGCTCGCAACCCAGGCATGTGCCATTGGCCGGAATTGAACCTGGGACCCTTCAGTCCGCAGGCTGACGCTCTATCCACTGAGCCAAGTCGGCTAGGGCTTGGGCTTTTTTAATAAATGTCAATCTCTTCCTATCTTCTTTAAACTAAAATTGGACTTCTTACTTGCTTCCTAAATGTGCACACAGCAGTTACCATGTACACCAAGCATGTCAAACTTAAAGGCTAACACGGGCCAAATAAACAAGGTTTAAGTTATGTGGGCTGCAAAAAAAATAAAAGCTTCAATTTTCATAGAAATGTAGGTTTATTTCGATAGAGACATGAGTAATCGTTAACATAAAATAATAGAACATTTTAATGAAAATTAATATTTTTTCTTGAACATTAACTTACCAGACACTGAATAACTGCACAAATTAATAAGCGTAACACAAATAAACCTATTTTTCTTGTTCTCTGAAAGCGAAATATTTCCTGTTGCGCACACCAAACAAGTCAGTCCAAGACTAATGATGTGGCCATAGCCTGCTAAAGTATTCGCCGCTAGTATTAGTGGAGAGAAATGGTACGCATGCACGTAAGGTGTGTAAGGGAAATGAATGCAACATGATTATAGTAATTAGTCATTAGTGAACGTTGTAGTTCATTATTAATTATGTATAACATATTATAAAAATTAAGTTACAAAATTTTTATTAAAACATTTCTTATATACCTTTATATTGGCTGGGCCACAAAAATATTCGTTGTGGGCCGCGAGTTTGACATGCTTGATGTACACACAGTCCACCCAAGAACCACTGCTCTTGGAGACAGATGCGGTGGCCCCGCGTGCATTCACTTTCTTCCTTTCTCTGGTTTGTTTACGCATCTTGGCCTCTTTCTCCAGTAGCACCTCCTGCCCTAAATTTTGGCAGAGGTGTGACGTCCCGAGTGTGGTCTCGGGCTGCGTTCTGCTCTCGGAATGGCCACTTCTCCCTCTGTGCCTGACCCTGGTGAGGAAAGGCAGTGAGAACAAGCTCACGCACAAAACCAACACCTTCTTCATAGCCCCTCCCACGCTTATTTTCCCCAGATTTGTTTATTATTAAGAGGATCCTAAAAACACTCATTATCTCTGCTGTGTCCTTGCACACGTAATTCACTCCCTCCCCTCTGGTGGCAGCTGTGCAGGCTCGGGGGTGGCTTCTCATTGGCTGGCTGAGTCACCTGCAGCTCTGGGAGTGGGACGCTTGCTCCAGGTCACAGGCTGAGGGGACAGCAGGGCTGGGTGAGAGCCTGGCTCTGGGCGCCGTGGCCCGCAGAGCTCCAGCATCCTCACCCGCTGCCGCGAGCACTGTGGGCGTGGTGTCACCTCTGGCTGGTGCCTCACTTCCTTTTGGTGCATTCAGCCACCAGGGAAGGCACTGCCACCACCAGCAGCACTGGCTAAGACCTTTCTCCGCAGCGGAGGTTGGGGATCTTTCTTTCCCTGTCCTTCTGTAACTGTATTTTCACTGCAGTTGTGACGTTTAAGTCATGTTTTGAGCTTATCACATCTTTTCTGGGTGCTGGAACACATGCCATGGAGGTCCAGGCCTGTGTCTGACCCGAGTGGTTAAGGCGCAGGCTCCAAAGGCAGATGATTCTTCTTCACCAAACCCTTACTCCTTGGCGATTCCAAGACGGGGTGGTGGCAGTATGTTTTTAGGGTATTGTAGACTCAAGGGCACAGTGCATGCAAACTCTTTCCTCACATACAGGGGTGGGCAGAAGTGGGCCTGCAGCTGTGTGCGTGGAGAAAGGCAGGCACGCTCTGATGCTCGCAGGAGCTTTAGCAACTGTCACCCCACTTCTGCTCCCCCCCGCTGCCCCCGGGTGCTCCCGCCGTCATTCTCACCAGCAGACCTGTGGGTCAGTCAGTATCTGACTGTTGCCAGTGTGAGGACGTCCTTTGTGCGTGTCAGACCTTAGGAAAGTATCAACTGTCACCTGTGGTCCAGACAGGAGGCCCCAGGCGGGAAGGTCAGTCCCTGCACTCCACACACTCAGAGCCCGCCAGGTCCCCCAGCCGCCTGGTCCCCCAGCCCCACCTCCTCTGGGGCTTTTAGGGGAGCCCTCCTTTCCCAACTGGAAGGGACCCGAGTATTGTCCTCAGAGAGCGCTGTCTTCCCATCCCGCCTGGTCCAGGATGCTCCTCTTCTGTAGTTATTGGTACTCATTGCTATGCATGCTTCTTTTGTTATTAGTTCAGGCCAGAGGAGAGAGGCTGTCAGTACTTGTTCAGATCCTGGGAACTGTTGGGTTGCCAGCAGTCTGATGTGAATTCTGCAGACTTGGCACCTGGCGGGATCGTCAGCAGGAGCAGAGAGGCTAGGCGGCTCCATCCTGTTCTGTCCCTGCTCCTCACAGTCACTGCGCAGCTGGGAGAGTGGTCGGGAGTTAATCGCACAGAACATGGTGCCACTCTGGCGTCCCCCCTGTTAGCACAGCTGTGACGGGACATTCAGGGGGATTGTTTTGGGGACAGTGCGGATCACACCCACATGACTGGCTATTGACCGTGGTTTTGTTGTTCCTTATTTGTGTTGGATGGCGTGACAGTGAGGGTGCGTTCGTCAGCCTAGTTTCTCCAGGCTCTTGTCTAAAGGGTGGTCTCAGCAACACCGTGAGGAACATTTGCGGGAAATTTCTAGTGTAGAGATGTCGATAGAAAGCATTGCCTGGTAGTGGGTCAGTTTATGGATTTCTGGTTCTGAACATGATGTGAGAAGTAGAGATGAGGAGCCAGTGTTGGGTGGGCGGCCTGCCTTCAGTTCTACACACTGGCCGGCATGGGGAGCCCCCTGCAGTGAGCCTGCGACGTTTAGAGTCTGCACTTTGTCTGCCAGTGAGAACTGCAGAGTGGTTTCATCCTTTAAACTTAAAAAATACCCAATTAAATATATGTAGATTTTGTGGTTATCAGCTTTTGATGTATGTAGTTATACACTGAAATATTTTTACTTAATTTGTAAATCAAGTAGTTTGAGCATTTTTATTTTAGACTAGAGGCCCAGTGCACGGAATTGTGCATAGGGGGGGTGGTCCCTCAGCCCAGCCTGCACCCTCTTCAATCCAGGACCCCTCGGGGCATGTCCGACTGCTGGTGTAGTCCCGATCCCGCAATCCGGACATCCCTCTCGCAATCCGGGACCACTGGCTCCTAACCGCTCACCTGTCTGCCTACCTGATCACCCCTCTGCCTGCCTGCCTGATCACCCTTAACCTCTACCCCCCTGCCAGCCTGATCACCCCTAACTGCTCTGCCTCGGCCCCCGCCACTGTAGCTTTGTCTGGAAGACATCCGGTCTATCCAGTCTAATTAGCATATTACCCTTCTGTTAGTATAGATTCCTAGTCATTGAATGGTAATCTGAATCCCAGGCCCAACAGCCGCTATTCTCATCAACGTGATTTTGTGACATTGCCGCATTCAACAGCCTGGTCTTCCCTTTAGATTCTGGAGGACCTGGACGAGCAGATGTACATTGTTGCCCTCGAGGAGGAGGCGCTGCAGAGACGGCTCGCCGGTATGTACCAGAGCACTGAGACGGGGACCCTGGCATGTAGCTCAGAGAAGACAGGGTCTGGTGCAGCGTCTCAGGCCTCTGCTCTGCACGTGGCAGCACTCAGAGTGAAAGGGCCTTTGGGAGGAAGGGCTGTGAGACTGGCGGCTTTTGGTCACACTCCCATGATTCCCTGGCTGATCCCCTAAAATTGAGCAGGGCTGGTTCAGTTCCGAGACCCTGGCCACCACGCTGTGCCCACTTCCCTGTCCTTGTGTGGCAGCACCGCGACCCTGGCTGCTGAGGTGGCAAAGCTGCATGTTGTCCAGTGAGTCACACCGCGTCTCATTCCCTCCTGCGGACTCGGGGGTAGACGCATGTGTCCCTGTGGCACTGAGGCTGTGACCTGCTCTGGGTGGCACCTGGGACTCTGCTGGCATGTGGGAAGGCATTCATCGTCAGCTGATGACTAAGTGAGCACAGCACAAATTTTAAAGTTTAACTTCTAATTACTGGTTATTTTTGGCTTTAAATGAAGAACCAACAAAGAAAAGAGTAATGATATGATGAAAAATGACAGTTTGTGTAAGTTTTATTTTTATTTTACTTGGGTGATTTTTACCCTGCACACTTTTCTCTTACAAAGTAATTTTAATGTTGAAAATCTGCCACCAAGTTCAGGTTATGGATAGCTAACTGTATTTCAGAATCCTAATTCAAGGGTAGGTATAAAGTGAAAGGTTACTTTAAGTATAAAATATTGAGAAATAGGAAGACATATATCTACTTTCTTTAATTACAAATAATGAATTTAAATCTTCAACCCAAGAGCGTTCATAACATTTAGAGCGTGTTCTTAGCGGAAAGAATTTCAGGTTGTATCTATTCTAGAGAATTCTTGTCAGTAATATTTGTGCATTTTGATACCAGTAACTTTTAGAGTGGAACTACATGTATCTTTTATCCTTCTAACTTTATTGAAGTTACTTTAAGATTTAAACCTATTTAATTCAAGAATTGTAACTTCAGTCAGTGCTGTTGACTTTATAACATATTAAAGTGGCAAATATAATGATAAATTTGTCTTATTTAGAGAATCATGTGGGTGTGTAATAAACACGCCAGAATTGTAGGAACCAGCGGTCGCCAACCTTTTGGACCTCACGGACCACCAGTTGCCCCCGGACCACCGGTTGGCAACTGCCGGTAGGAACCATGTCGAGCAGACGCCCCAGTATGGGGACTGTTTGCACCAACCCATGCGCTATTTCAACCTCCAGGCCAGGGGCTGCGACCCAGGGAGGTAAAATATAGTGCTCCATGAATTAAAGAATTTGAGTCAAATCTAATCCAAACCAAATCAAATCAAAACCATAGCCTTTACTCACTTTGCCCTTCACAGCAGGAAAATGATGCGGCAGAATCCTTCTAGATGCTTTGGCTGCTCCAATCCAAATGGGTTTACTACACCCAGAGACACTGAAAGGGAAATGTCTGCCAGAGGCTGATGTGTTACAAGAGGAAGCTAAGCCAGAATGGCAGACCCCCAACCAGCTCAGAAATGTCTGCGGCAGCGGGGGCGGTGATGGGAGCACCAATGCTGGGTGGAATCTACCTGCCTCGGGGAGATGGGAGCCAGCACTGAGATCTGTGTCTGCCCTCGGGGAGATGGGGAGAGATGGGGGCCAGTGCTGAGATCTGTGTCTGCCCTCAGGAAGATGTGGGGAGATAGAGAGATGGGGGGAAATGGGGAGAGATGGGGGCCAGTGCTGAGATCTGTGTCTGCCCTCGGGGAGATGGGGGAAGATGGGGAGCGATGGGGGGAGATGGGGAGAGATGGGGGGAGATGGGGGCCAGCGCTGAGATCTGTGTCTGCCCTCGGGGAGATGGGAAGAGATGGGGGGAGATGGGGGCCAGCGCTGAGATCTGTGTCTGCCCTCGGGGAGATGGGAAGAGATGGGGAGAGATGGGGGCCAGCGCTGAGATCTGTGTCTGCCGTCGGGGAGATGGGGGAGATGGGGAGAGATGGGGGGAGATGGGGGCCAGCGCTGAGATCTGTGTCTGCCATCGGAGAGATGGGGGGAGATGGGGGCCAGCGCTGAGATCTGTGTCTGCCCTCGGGGAGATGGGAAGAGATGGGGGCCAGCGCTGAGATCTGTGTCTGCCGTCGGAGAGATGGGGGGAGATGGGGGGAGATGGGGGCCAGCGCTGAGATCTGTGTCTGCCGTCGGAGAGATGGGGGGAGATAGGGGGAGATGGGGGCCAGCGCTGAGATCTGTGTCTGCCGTCGGGATCTACCCTGACCGCTCTGCTGGCGGGTGGGTCACAGTCTCCCCGCCAGACTCCACCTGCTGGTGAGCCAGTGGCTGTAGTTTTGCTGTTTGCCGCTGGTGGACTGTTTCAGGTGGAAACAGGCTTGGAACAGAAATAGCTCCGGGACAGAATGGACATTTGGACTAATTACATGATGGACTGTGAGCTTCAGTGTGTCTGTCAGTGTTGTGCAGAGGGAAAAAACAAGAGGCAACGGAACAGCATTTTATGATTTGCTGTTTTAAAGAAAATGGAGATCCTAGAGGTTAGTAACAGAAATCATCCCCGTGGGTTTATTACTCTAGGATTATGTGAAATGTATTGTGTTGTAGTTATATTTTAAATCATTTTTTAAAATTGAAGTTTAACTTTTTTATTCTGGGCTACTAAAAAGAATTGCAGTATGATCAAAGTAAAAAACACTTAAAACAATAATGCAGATGACACGGTGACGAACCCAGAATGCAGGGCGGTGTTCTGCTGATGGCACACAAGCATGCAGCACGCATCCCATGAGACTCGGACATCCGTGTGGTTTGCTCTGAGCCCCGCTTCCCGGGACCTGGAAAAGCCCGAGCCCCTGCCAGAAGCGTGTCCCTCAGGAGCAGCTCTGCCCGCTTCTGGGAGGCCCTCGACTGCTTTGGGGGTTATGACATCACTAGAGCTGAATTTTTGCGCTGGCTTTTCCAGGCAGCCTGGCTCTGAAGGCTGCCGGCCTGACTTCATGTTCCCGTCTGACACATGAGGGCCAGAGGCTGTGTCCTTGGTGACAGTGTCGCCGCTTCCTGAAGGCTGTGAGGAAGATGCGCTGCCTGCGTGCCACAGTCAGGCAGCATCCTCCCCTCCCGTGGGCTGTGAGGAAGATGCGCTGCCTGCGTGCCACGGTCAGGCAGCATCCTCCCCTCCCGTGGGCTGTGAGGAAGATGCGCTGCCTGCGTGCCACGGTCAGGCAGCATCCTCCCCTCCCGTGGGCTGTGAGGAAGATGCTCTGCCTGCGTGCCACGGTCAATCAGCTCCTCCCCATCCGTCGGCTGCGCGCCTTCTTCCCAGCAGCACTTTTGGGCAGGCGAGTTCCAGCTGCATCCCAAGTCCATGGACTAGCTGCCTGAAGACAGAGGAAAAGGGCGAGAATCTGCGAGACTCTCCGGGACTGCGACACTGGGAAAAGGCATCCTGGGGAGCAGGGAGGAAGCCCAGCTGTGCTGGTTCAGACAGCCCTCCGGCCCGTCCTCACGGCAGCATAGAGACCGTCTCCAGAGCCCCCGCGATCCTGGCAGGGCTCCCGCCACTTCGCCCAGCACCCGGTCTCCCAGCTGGTCAGCCTCCAGCTCCCCTCCCCTCGGACCCTCCTGCATCAGTCAGTCTGGGCGTCGTGCTCTCAGCCCTATAGTGCTCCTGCTTCAGTCGGAGACAAGCCCACCCACCCTCTCCTGCCTCTCCCCGCTGCTGCCCTCACTGTCCCCTCCCGCAGGCATCCAATGGTTGCCTCCCTGCTGCCCCACCCGCCCTGTCTGTGCCCCTTGAGCTTTTGGACTTGAGTCCCTGTTGTGAAGCTGATGCTGCCGCCACCCCTCCCTCCCCCTCATGTCCTGGTCCTCCCACTCTGTCCTCAGCGCTTTCCACCAACTGACTTCCTGTCTTCCTTTTCCCGTTGTGTCTCTGCAGTGGAGCAGGGACACCACAGGGCAGGGGTTTCTGTTTGTCCCTTCCGTGCCCCTGGCCTTGGGACATTGCCAAATGGCGTGGTGTGGTGGAGGGTGGCACTTCCCCAGGAGGTGAGGAAGATGCAGGGTGTGCTGGGGGCATGAAGGCAGAGTTTCAGGGACAGAGCCCAGGTCCCACAGCAGGGCCCCTGAGGACAGGCCGGGTCCAGGGGTGTTCCCTAGGAAGCAGAAGTAAGGGGACATTTCCCAGTTGGTCACGTGCAATATGAGCAGTGAAGATGCCTTCTCCAGACCCTACAGAGGAGCCCCATCGGTAGCTGTGGTGGGAAGCCCTTCGGACCTCCTGCCCAGGGCCGCGCACATCCTCAGCACACACACAGTGGCAGCGAGGCAGGAGCATTAGTGGAAATAGCGAGCCTTTGTGTGCATAGCCGATGGGTGTGCAGGTAACTGAGAAGCACCGCAATGGGCAGGGATTGGTTTTTGTTAAGTTCAGAACCTTCACAGTTCTTTTAATGTAATTTATTTAAATTTAATGTAATTTATTTTAAAATGTTGTAGGCTTTGAACTTGATTCAGTGCAGTTTTGTTAGGTACGATTTTTACCTTCATGATGAAAACTTAGTGTATCATTTTTGGTAGCAATTACTTTCCTGCTTGATTCTAACCTTTTTCAAAGCCTGGTCCTCCAAAGCTTCATTACTCCTTATTCTCAGAGGCATTTTCCCTGAGTGTCAGGTTGTAATGCCTTTGTATCTGAAGAATAAAGACTTTCAGGAATAACACATGGCCCTTCCGTGGCACGGGCGGCCGGCAGCATTGTGTCCTCAGTCCTGGAGTCTTGCTGTTCACAGCTGGGTGAGTTGCTTGGCGCTTTTAGGTGTTTGTGCTGCTCTAGAGTAATGGGTCCTGTCAGAGCACCTCCCAGCTTCCTGGGCAGACAGCTGGCTGACCGGTAATTACTTGCCTTACGTCTTCTCCTAACACCCTTAACAGTGTACAGAAGCTGAGGTCAGATTTCATCTGATGGCCTCCACCTCACTTTCATCTCGACGCTACGGTTCTTCTACGCCAGCATTGGGTATTTTAAGAATCCTGTGTACTGTGGGGTCTATCACGGAGTGACAGTAACTCAGATTTGCCGCCTCTGGGCCCTGGTGGTTTGGGCGTGGACACAGACAGCAGGCATTGCTGTGGGGAACGGCCCTTCTTTGGTAAGACTGTGATAGAGGAAAGTGTTTAGTAATATCCTGACGTCCCTAGTGCACAGAAACGAATATCGATCCTACTGGTAAAACTAGTTAAATGGCTTCTTTCTAGTAAGATATCAACGTTGTTTGGGTTTAAGGGTCTGAAACAGGAATTCTTTGTTACAGTTCATTCAGTTTTTAGGGTCATATCATCACTTTCTAGATAATAAAATGTGGCCCAAACAGATTGTTACCAGTGAGACGATGTGGCTGAAGAGATGTCAGCTAATGGGGAATGCTTTGGAGTAACCAGCTATAGAATATATTTGAGTCAGGTGTCATGTAGTCTCTGAAACTCAGAGAGTGATCGCTCTAAGTAATTGGTCCAAATTTGTTAGCAGAAGATGCATTTCATACACATGGGCTACTTGTTCAGCCACAGCCTGCTTGGATAACAGTATTCTCGATAGTAACATGTATAAATAAATAAGTTTGAAAAATAATCCAGGATAAGGTCTATCAGTAACTTATCTAAAGTAGAAAAAAGCCAAACTGTTACTTTAATTGTACATTTGTTTCAAATTTTCTATCTTGCATGTCATCATTGAAAGTATATTTACATTTTCAAAATTGTGCTGGATGTTGAAAGTTTTATGTTCCTTACTTAGCCATATATTTGTGGCTATGTCAGAAGTAAATAGAAACTCAAATTGTAACAAATATTAGCATTCTCATGGAGTAGAACTAGGGCTTCTGAGTGTGTGGTTGTCTGTCTCTGAATAGTAACAGTGTCTGTCTGTCCTGTGGAGGTGCTGTGGAGAGCTGAGGGTCCCGGCTTCAGCTTTCACAAGCGAGGCAGCACCTGGAGCTCGCTGGTGCTGGCGGAGGGGATGGAGCCTGTTCACTCTGAGTTATCCGGAGCCTTGGGATTTAACAACAGAATTGTTTGCCTAAATGATTTGAAGTAATTAGAAGTACTTGAGTGACTCCACATTCTTGGTTGTAGAGACCACCTTGGTCAGTTTAAAGTACAAAGTATAATCAACACTGTAAAGAGTTATTACTTAGATTTTCTAATCAACTTTTTTTGGTTATATGCTAAATTAAAAAGTTAGCTATGAAAATAATCAGTTTATTCTGGAGGTATCTACTTCCAAATATGTGACTAAGTTTAGGGTGCTGCTCGGCTTAGGGCTACCTGCCTATTGCTTCATGGTTTTGGACTGTTTACATACCAGGCTGGAGACTTACATTTGTTTTAAGAAATGCAACATTGTATATTTTAAATTAAATTGTTAGTGTCTGCTCTTGAACACATGAATGTCAGTTAGGACTGTCTTGTGTATTAAGAAAACGTATAAGGTCAGATTAGTTATTGAAGAAATGCTGGGCTTTGGGAAACTCTGCTATCTTGGAAGTAAAATATGAAAATATTTTCAATAGCACACTAGTTTTTCAGCTGGGAAAAGTTGCCTTCAGCTATTAGTTTTCCTGCATCCAAAGAGACGGGTGGAGCAGGATCAAAAATACTTATTTGATCAAAGTTATTGGCTCTGAAGTCATTCTTACCAGCGTGAGGAAGATGAAAGGCATTGTTTTTACTGCACGCTAGTAACAGCGTAATTTTGTACTAATTGGTGTTGAACTGCCAATCACCTGGGGGAATGCAAATAGATACTCTTACAGGTTCCTTTGAGGTAGGGGAGTCTTGTGTCGAGGCTGGAAGGAAAACAGAATAATACCGTTAAATTGACCTTAAATGAGCTGCCTTGTGGTTGTCTTGGAGAATCCCTTTTTATTTTTCCTGACTAGCCCCAACAGGCTTTGTCTACCAGTTTGACTTATGGACTAGACAGTGCTGACGGTGAACGTTCAGAAGCGTTTTGAAATAAAGTGGTGATGATATAATTCTGCAGATATCGTGGTGATTTCGTTGGTGCAACTTACGTGTGTGACATTCCAGGGTTTGTTTGCAGTTGTCATGGTTCCTCCCAGCAGCCATCCTGTCCTCTGGTCACTTACAGTGGAGCATTCTGCCCAGACAAAAGGTGGCTGTTCTCACGGGGATGGCGATGTGTACAGTAAAGGGCGGGGTGGCTTTGAAATCTGTTATTCCAGACGAAGCTAGTCATTTCATGAAAGCACCATTTTTCTGAGGACGGTCAGAATGTCTTCTTGATTTTTGTGTGCAAATCAGTATTTATTAACTGCCTACTGTGTACCTCGTATGTGTTACCCTAAAAAACTACAGCATTTCAGAATACCGCTTTCATTATTTTACTTGGAAAAATAGCACACTGGTTGGTCTAGGTATTTGTATTGAGGTTTGTAGACACCATGCCCACCAAATAGTGTCTCGCTTCTTAATTTTAAAGTGGCAGCAGCAGCCCAGTCTGTTCTGACAGCTGCCTCCTTTCAGAATTCGGGATGCTCGTTGGATGATTTTTGTAGTCCTGGGCTGGTTGCTGGAATAGCTCTTCTGTACAGGCAGAGGGAATGGGATGTATTTGGAATTGTATTGGTAATTAATCACATATAGAAGTTAAATGAGCATCACCCTATAAAAAGTAAAATATACTTATCTCTAAGACTATTCAAAGAGACTTGAAAATGGTACACTGCTCTGCCCCCTTCCTGTAGATCTCCTGTTAAATGGAAATATCCATTAACTTTGTAACTTAATTCCTTCCCTTTTTGCTTTGGCTACCAGAAACTCTGTATTTTCGTTGTTAAAATTGAGTAGTTTTGGGACATACTACCTGAATATCTCTGTACTCTCTTCATCCCCATTCTCTTATAATTGCATACTGAGCGTAAAATAATTAAACTCATGAGTTCTGGGGACACTGTGTATCATCCAGGGCATCGGAGGCCTCAGTGCCCCGAGCGAGAGGGTGTTGGGTCTGTCTCCAGTGAGCGATGGAGGGACAGTTCTCATCTCCTGGAAACCAAGGCAGGACTGAGGGCTCAGGAAAGAGGCCCCCGAGTCTCCTAGTGCACGCCCACTCCATGCCTGTGTGGGGAGCAGGGGAGAAAGGAGTGCTGCTTGCGCCCCCAGAGACCACATAGCACTCTAGGCTCCTTCCTCCTGAGTCCTGCTTCTGTCTGTCCATCCCGTCCCCAAGGACAGACATTGTGGGGCCTCCCGGCGGTTTCCTTGAGGCCCGTCTGACCTGACGAGGTGTGCAGGGTTCAGGCAGCGGGAAAGACAAACGACCTCTCCCCAGGCTGGTCTGTCTCCATGGGCCCCTTTTCTGTCCTAAGCAGTCAGTCCATTGCAGTGGCTTATGACAGTGACTGCTAACGGATAGAAGCTCACCCTCAAAGTATGTATCTTTCTCTCTCTCTCTCCTTCTTGTTTCTTATATGTAAGTAAGGCAGGTAAAAGCAAGAAGAAAGGGGAACTTAAAGTCCACAGAACAGAATTTAAGTTGCAAAGCATTAAATCAGAGGGTCGTTATGTGCTAATAGAAGGAGTGGTCCATAGGAAGCTGTAACAGTCCTGTAGGAACCAAAAGCACACACGCAGGACAACTTAGACAGATACAAACACATAATGAAAGTCCAAAACCGGGAGGGAGCCTCTCCCAAGGACAGCTGTCGTAGGGACTTCAGTTGTTCTGTGCCAGAGCTCAGCAGATACGAGAGAAAGAATATGGAGCTAGATAGACCTTCAGAGAAACCAGCAGGAAACACGACCAAGGCGAGCCCAGGTGTTGGATAAACACGAAAAGGTGACTGACCACCTTTAGGGAAATGCAAGTTAAGGTAACAATAAGGAAGCGTGGTGACAAATCAGATGGGCAAAACTTCAAGAGTTATGACATCCAGGCCAGGGAAGAGTATGGAAAAGGTACTTTCAAAAGCTGTTGATAGAAATGTAAATTATTGTGACAATATAGGCTATTATAATAAACTAGAGGCCCGGTACACGAAATTCATGCATGGGTGGGGTCCCTCTGCCTGGCCAGCAGTTGGGGATTGGGGCCGATCAGTACCATCTCACCCAGTCCCGATTGGGGCCGATCGGGGCCGGTGGCTGGGGAGGGACCATAGAGGGACCGCAGAAGGGCTCCAGGCCGTGTCTGGCCCCATCTCGCCCAGTCCCGATCGGTTGGACCCCAGCAGCAAGCTAACCTACTGGTTGGAGCATCTGCCCCCTGGTGGTCAGTGCACATTATAGCAACCGGTCGGTGGACCGCTGGGTCGGACACTTAGCATATTAGGCTTTTATATATATAGATTGTAACTTACAGCGCGGAATGCTCAGCATGCACTTTCCTTCCAGTCCCTGGTCTTAGAAACCTCATGTCCTTCCAAGGCTCTGCTCAGCCTCTTCAGCTGCCACATGAAGTTGCATCGTGTGTGTGGAAACCCTTTGCAGGCTCCATGGGTGTGTCTTTACTTCTCTTCAGTTCCAATTACCCAACATAAGGAGACACCCTCATTATCAGATAACACTGTCGTGGTAAGACCCCTGCTCAGCCTACTGCAGTGGTTTTAAATAGGTCATAGGTCACCCTAGATGGTTTGCCTCAGTGGATAGAGCCATGGCCTGCAGTCTGAAGGGTCCTGGGTTCGATTCTGGTCAAGGGCACATTCCTGGGTTGTGGGCTCAATCCCTAGTAGGGGGTGTGTGGGAGGCAGCAGATCAATTCTCTCTCATCATTGATGTTTCTCTCTCTCCCTCTGCTTTTCTCTCTGAAATCAATAAAAATGTATTAACAAAAATAATAAATAGGCCATGAATCAAACGTTGCTGCTCTCCTTCCAGTCCCCTCACCCCTCCTTTGTCTTTGCTGTCCTCCCCCCCCTCCCCCCCCACACACACACGTTCTGCTGGGGTCTGTAAAAGGATCAGGATTTCAGCTTCAACCAAGGATGACATTTCCACACGGCCCTCCTTCCCCGCCCATCTCTGTCCCCAGTCCTGTGGGGTCTCTCCTTCCCTCCCCTCCATCCAACTTGGTGGGCCCTGCTCTGCCCCCTCCTCCTGCAGCCTCCTGTCTCCAGCTTCCCCCTTTCTCCTCTGGGGGCAGAGCTCCCCAAAGGCAGTGTGGAGCAGGGCTGTGTGGGGTGGGGTTGTGTGCAGAATTGTGCGGGGGCTAGCCCAGGCGGGGCCTTGGAGGAGAGCTGGGGTGACGGGTCACAGGGAGGAGGAGGGAGGGATGTGGAGCCTGTCCTGTGGGAGAGGCACCAGGCTCCTCGGCTGCCCCCACCCAGCAGCTTTTTTAGGCTCCTTTGCAGCTGTCACCCTCCCCCCTCACTGCCTCCCACTTCCTTTCAAGTTTTGGACTCGGGTTTCTCCGACTCAGGCCCCCCCCCCCCCTCTGCTGAGTCCCCAGGAGCCCGAGGCTGCCCCTTGGCCTCGGGCAGGTGCACCTGGCCTGTCACCCCCCCCCCCCCCATGGTGCTACCCACTCTCTTGCAGTAGTTAGTGAAACTTAATAAAAAGAAGCAGCTCTGAAGATTATAAAGTGCATACTGAGAACACCACAGGCTGCGAAGGGCTGCCAGTCCACAGCTCTCGGATCAGGCCTCTCAGATCATGTGTAGCAGCCTCCCGTGCCAACCAGCCCCTCCTGGCTCCTGCCCGCCTCGCCCAGGGCTCGGGCCAAACCCTGGGAGCTTCCTGACGGCTCTCACCTCACACCTCACTTTCCAATCCAGCGCCTGCAGCAAGCTAGCCTATTGGTTGGAGCATCTGCCCACTGGTGGTCAGTGCGCATCATAGCAACTGGTCGAGGAGTCGAACTCCCAGTGAAATTCTGGTCGAGGGGACAATTTGCATGTTAGGCTTTTATTATATAGGATTATAATATTTTGGGGGAAGTAAACCTTTAACACGTTAAACGCCCAGTCAGTCACCAGTGACTGATACTATACTTTTTGTCCGGAAGACAAAACAGGCTGGGCGCTTAACGTGTTAAATATCTCCTATATGTCAGTGCTCACACCCTTTGACTCAGCAGTGTGTGTTTTGGGAATCTGCACTACAGAAATAACAGACCAGAATGACCTGGGTGTGCCTGTAGACGTGTGTACTGCAGCATTGTTTGTATGCATCCCATCGGAGGAACTTGACTATTCATAAGTGGAATAATCTTGAATAAAGCTGAAGGATGTCCACACTCTGGAATATTATGTATTCAGCTGTTAAGGACTTGTCACTGTCAATGTGGACACATCATTGACTAGGAAAGCAAGTGGAAAAATAATGCATCTGATTCAACCCATCCTTATAAACCCCATGTAAGATATATGTGAATGTGTGAATACGCACCTGAATATGAAGAAAGGCGTGGACGCATCAACCACATGGTCAACTGTTGTCACTGTAGGAAGGTGGGATGGAGAAGAGATCTTGATTTTCTTTGACTTTATAATAAGCACATAATACTTTTATAATTAACAAAAATTAATAATAGATCCATTAAGAATTTTACCAAAGTAATACATTTTCTAGGAAATGTAGTGTTTCATCATGGATGTTTTAAGTGGTTAAAAAATGTATGTACTTTTCTGTGAATCACAGCAGCATTTGTTTTCATTCTCTATAATCAGTATTTGCAATGTGTTATTTTTATATTTTAATGGGATGTGAGGGCCACCTGTTCTATACTTCTAGGTGTTCTGTTGTTTTACTTCTAAACTATGTTTGCTTTCCACAGGACTGTCTTCACCAGCGGACTACAATGTAATGGAGCTGGAACAAGAACTTGAAAATGTAAAGATTTTTAAGACAAAATTAGGTACATTTTCCCCCTTGACTTGATTTCTTATTAAAGTCTTTCCTGTAGTCTGAAATATTTAAAAACACATTAAATCTTTAGTTTATGTTACAAGCTTCAATCTGTCCAAGCCATTTGGGGAGAGGATAAGCATGCATCAACTCACTTTTTGTTTTGTTTTTTCATGTTTACAAAATGAATTTTGAAAACAAACTGATTTTTAAAGGTGTCGTTCTATTGTCTTTTCACTTGCATTATTCCTGACAAGTAATCATCTGTCATCTTTATCTTTTATTGTGTCTTTATCTTCTTTTCAGATCTCCTCTTTATCATTGATTTAGAACAATTTTATTGTGATGTGCCTTTGAGTAATTTTATTTATGTTTCTTATCCTTTGGGTTCATTGATTTTTTTTTTTGACCTGGGAAATTATAATTGTCATCTCATGTGGAAACTTTTTGCCATTACTTTTCCAAGTATTTTTTTCTTCTTCTGTCTGTGCCTCCCTTTCCAAGGACTCCAATTTCATGTACAGTAGCTCTTATAAAGTTGCCCCATAACTCAAGGATGTTCCCTTACTTTTCTTGTGGTTTGTTTTCCTCTGTGTGTTTCATTTCAGATAGTTTGTATTGCTATGTCTTCATGTTTACTAATTTTTTTCCTCTCAGTGTTAGTCTGCCTTTAATCCCACCTATTGTATTTATTTCTCAGACACTGCCATTTTTATCTCTTGAAGTTCTGTTTAGGCCTGTTTTATATCTTCCATATGTCTAATTAGCATCTTTAATTTGATACCCACCTTTTTGAAAATATGGAATACAGTTTTAATAACACTTGTAATGTTTTTGTCTGCTAATTCTAACATCTATGTTTATTCTAGAAGAGTTTCAATTGATTGACTTACTATATTTTTGTGCCTGTTTGCATGCATGGCAACTTTGGGTACTAGCTACTGTGAATCTTACATTGTTCGGTGCTAATGTTTTTGTATTCCTGTAAGTGAGGAACTTTGTTTTGGGATGCAGTGAAGTTACTTATAAACAGTTTGATATTATCAGGCCTTGCCTTGAAGACTTGTTAGGCTGGGCCAGAATGACATTTCGTCTAGGGCAGCGGTTCTCAACCTGTGGGTCACGACCCCTTTGGCGGTTGAACAACCCTTTCACAGGGGTCGCCTAAGACCATCCTGCATATCAGATATTTACATGACGATTCCTAACAGTAGCAACATTACAGTTATGGAGTAGCAACGAAAATAATTTTATGGTTGGTGGGGGGTCACAACATGAGGAACTGTTTTAAAGGGCCAGAAGGTTGAGAACTACTGGTCTAGGGCTACTAGTAGTAGTTCCCTGCTACATCCTACCCAGTGTCCCAGTGTCTTGAGGGAGCAGCATGGTTCTTGACCCTTTGTGATTGTTGTATGCTGTTCCTTTTACTCATTATGGGGTGGTGCTTTCATCAGCCGTGGGTGCTTTCTTCACATACCAGAACTGATCATTACCCTCCTTCAGTCCTCGGGGTTTCTCTGTGCAATAGTCTCCTCTCTGGCACTTGCTCTGCAAAATCCTGCTGACTTGGTCTCTCCAGACCCATTGTATGTCCTCAACTCAGGGATGGAACTGGGCTCTGCTTGGGTTCCTCCTCCCTGCACCAGGGCCCGCCTGGGAGCTCTCCCTAGACAGTGAGCTGGGGCAGACACAGGGCTTGAGGGTTTGTTCCCCATCTTTCAGAGGCCATTGCCCTGCAGTGATCAGATGTCCCAGGCTTGAAAGCTGTTGTTTCATATACATGTATTTTTTGGTCTTTAAATTGTTTCAGGCTGGACAGTAACTCTGGTCCCCAAGACAGTTGTTACTCTGTCTTCAGAAGGGCAAGCTGAATATTATGTCGTTGAAAATCATATATGCAGTTCAGTCATTTTCATTTCGTAAACATCATTACATTGCTGCAGGTTACTTCCTTCATCCTGCTGTTGACGGATGTTTGAAATGTTTCCAGTCTTGTGCTAATGTGAATACTATTGGTATAGACATTCTTCTACGTATCTCTTGGTACAAGCGAAATTATAGGGTCACTGGGTGTTTCTGTACAACGTTTTCAGACAACCCCAAACCTTCCCAGGTAGTTGTGTTACTTCGTATTCCTGTGAGGCACCAGTAAGGCTCCCTGCTGCCCCCCATCCTTGCCAGCAATCCGCGGTGTGGACTTCCCCATTTGTCCCAGTTCAGGGCATCCGATTTGGTGTTCAGTTTGCATGATCCTGATTTGTGTTCCCAGTGTTCATTTAGCTTCTGCTTGAAAAACATTTGTAAGTATTTCATTTAGTGCTGGTTTGCTGGCAACAAATTCTCTCAGTTTTTATCTGAAAACATTTTTACTTTGCTTTCTTGTTTGTGGGGCATTTACATGGAATTTGAACTCTTCTCGGGCAATTTTCATCATTGTAAAGATGCCATCCAGAGTTGTCTCAGTGCCCTTGGGTCGGGCTGCTAGATTTCCTTTTGTCTTTGTCTTTCTACTGATCTTCCTTCACTTCTTTTCAGCTGTTGTAACTGTCGTCAAAATGATCACACTCTTATCTTTAATTACAATATTTTTCAGTTCTAGAAATTCCATTTGATGATTTTTCTAGATTCAATGTGTGACATTTGCCATCTCATCATTTGTCTTAGTGAGCATGTTCCTCAGTTACTTTAAGGCCACTTCCTGATAAGCCCACTATCTGGATCAGCTGAAAGTGTTTCTGTTCTTTTTTCCTTTGTCCTGCCTCCGGTAATATTTGAATAAATGCTAGACACTTTTTATGTGTCACTGTAGAAACATGGTCATAGTCTCTTCTTTTTGAAAGGACTTCCTTTAGCTTCTGGCAGGCAGTTAGAGTAGGGACAGATCCCTTTAATCTGAGATAGTTGGAGACTGGGTTTTGGCCTTTACTAGGGGGTCTATTTCCAGTTTGGTGTTGCTCCTAGAGTATAGCTTCTCCTTGGTCCTGAAAGCCTGGTTGTTTCTTGTTGACTGTTATGCTGTCTTCTTCATGAACCTTGAACTCTAGTTTTACCTTTCAAGAAACATAAGCCCGATGGAGCTCAGCTTGGCTTCTCTACCCCGAGCCGCACTCTCTGTTCCTCTCCTCAGCGCCGAGCTTTGCAGGGGCAGTGGCTGCATCGGGCTCTCCTTCCTCTCCTCTTCTCTGTCATCCTAGCCTCTCAAGTGCTGACGGCCTCAGTCGCCCCAAACTTCAATTTTTGTCTCCTTGGCTCTGCTGAGTTTGCTGAAAGCTTTGCTTTAGGAAAGTGGGTTTTCTTTCACCCACTGATTTCTGCTTATTTCTCAGCCTTGTGGGTCCATGCAGTTACATCTGGAAAATGTCGGGGAAGGAGTGTGCCTTCATTTCACAGACACTGGCCCCTCAGTGTTGATTGTCATGGTGATTCTGACACCTTCATACAGATTTTCAATAAAGTGAGTTTGATCCACCTTCTCCAGGTGTTTATGGCCTGGGGCAGTGTGACGTGAGGGAGCCCCTTGCAGCCCAAAGTGGAAGTTTGCTCTCAGCCTCTAGCAATGGGAGTGATGTGAGAGTAGAGGGGATTTTTACTCCTGTTACTTTAGTCATTCAAATCTGTATCAATATGTAAACCCATGTCAAATAAAAATATCTCTATATTTTCAGAGTAAGCTATAAATTAGCATTTTATTTCATTAGCAATTAAAATGCCTTTAAAGAGCTAAAATTTAAGCATCACAGGACTAAGTTGTTTAATGTAGCAGACTAACTCTAAATCTCTGATTTTTATGGCTTGTGGAGGAAAATGTAAAATAATTTGTGTTTTTTAAAAATTATATAAAAATAATGCATTCTGGTTATAGTAGTAAGGAATAAAAATGGGAATGTGAAGAGGATTTTGGGCCGTTTCTGAAATCTTCTGTTGTGTTGTTTCTCCTACTAGAGAGGCGGAAGAAGGCGTCGGCTTGGGAAAGAAATTTGGTGTATCCTGCGGTCATGGTTCTCCTTCTCATTGAGACGGTAGGAATTGATTTGCCTGGTTGCATAAAGCAAATTATTTGATATTTACTTTACTGTTTGAATATGGCAATTCCCTCAGCGAAGTGCAGGTAAACTGGTTTTCTATTAGTAAGATTAAAATGCATCCATGCTTCTATGTGCAAAAACTTGATAGAACCAAAATAGAAATGAATAGTAATTTTTAAAAAGTCCTCAAGCTTATCTATTTCTTCGTGAAAGCAGGAAATTCATTCTTTGTTTCATTGAAAATGCAGAACAGAGGAGGTGCTGGAAACACTGTCAGCTCACGGGAGGCTGTGGGCGGGCGTCAGGGAGCCAGTTCTGATGGATTATAACTATTTGTAACTTGGGGTGGGGGAGGTTGGATTTCCAGTTGGTGAGATCAGTGAATAAGTGGATCTGTGTTATTAGCATTTGTCACAAGTTTTGAAATTATAATAATTTATAGAATGTTTTAGAATTTGTTCTGGGGTTTTGTAGACAGTCTAATGACTTTAGGGTTTTATGTAGAATTTTTGTTTGGACTACTTTTCTCTCCTCTGAAGCATACAGTTGGTTGGCCACTTAGATTTTAATATATACGTATTGGCAAAATGTCTTTGAAATGTAGAACTGACAACTGACTTTTTGTGTCGTAGTCCATCTCGGTCCTCCTGGTGGCTTGTAATATCCTTTGCCTGTTGGTTGATGAAACAGCAATGCCAAAGGGAACGAGGGTAAAGTAGAATGTTTAACATGTCTTTCTTTTGCAAGAGTATCTGCATGTACACCCTGAGTGCTTCAGATAAGCCAGTTAGTCACCTTTCTTATGCGTATACTTTACATTGTGTGAATTTCTTTATGCAAGGGGCCTTCATAAATAGCATTTATAAACTACTATAGGCCCAATGCACGAAATTCTTGCAAGGGGCTCAGCCCTCGCAGCCACGGCTGCTGCCTCGGCCCTTGCAGCCCTGGCTTTGTCTAGAAGGTCGTCTGGTCTAATTAGCATATTATGCTTTTACTAGAGGCCCTGTGCACCGGTTTGTGCACCAGTGGGGTCCCTCGGCATGGCCTGCAGGGATCAGGCTGAAACCAGCTCTCCGACATCCCCCGAGGGGTCCGGGATTGCGAGAGGGTGGTTCTTGGGTGACACACCCAGAATCGGGCTCATCACCCGAGAACCGCAGTTGCTAAGTCACGTTAGCTTGGCAGCTCCTGTGTTGAGTGTCTGCCCCCTGATGGCTCAGAGCAGGGCCGATTGGGGAGTTGGGGCGCCGCCCCCTGTCATGCACAGAGCAGGGCGGATTGGGAGGTTGCGATGCCACCCTCAGTCATGCTCAGGGTAGGGCCGATTGGGGGGTTGGGGCACCACCCCCTGCCACACTCAAGGCAGGGTCAATGGGGAGGTTGTGGCGCCACCCCCGTCACGCACAGAGCAGGGCCAATCGGGGTTGGGGCGCTGCCCCCTGTCACGCACAGAGCAGGGCCCATCAGGGGGTTGGGGAGCTCCCCACTGTCACGCACAGAGCAGGGCCCATCAGGGGGTTGGGACACCGCCACTCTCACACTCAGGGCAGGGCCGATGGGGAGGTTATGGCTCTACCCCGTCACACACAGAGCAGGGCCCGTGGGGTGGGGGGGTTGGGGCGCCGCACCCTGTCACACACAGAGCCGCAGGGTGATCAGGGGGTTGGGGAGCTCCCCCCTATCAGGCACAGAGCAGGGCCGATCAGGGGGTTGGGGCGCCTTCCCCTGTCACGAACAGAGCAGGGCCGATAGGGAGGTTGTGGCCCTGCCCCTGTCACACACAGAGCCGTAGGGCGATCAGGGGGTTTGGGCTCTGCCCCCTGTCACGCTGATCCCGGTGCCGGGAGGCATATTACCCTTTTACTATATAGAATAGAGGCCTGGTGCATGGGCGGGGGCCAGCTGGTTTGTCCTGAAGGGTGTCCTGGATCAGGGTGGGGGTCCCCACTGGGGTGCCTGGCCAGCCTGGATGAGGGGATGATGGCTGTTTGCAGCTGGTCACACACCCTCCAGGGTGGGGGTCCCCATTGGGGTGCCTGGCCAGTCTGGGTGAGGGGCTGAGGGCTGTTTTTAGGCTGGGACTGAAGTTCCCAACTGCTCCTTTTTTTCTTTTCTTTTTTTTTATTTTTTTTATTCTGGGCCAGCTTTAGCTCTGAGGCTTGGCTCCAGCTCTGAGGCCTCAACTGCTGAAAACAGGTATCTGGTTTGTTTCGGTTCTATAATCGAAACTCTGTATCAACTCCAGCTCTGAGATCCCGGCTGTCTGAAAGCTGGTTTCTGGGGTTTTGTTTAGCTTCTATATTTGTTACAATGTTTTTTAAACTGCAAGCTCAGAGGCCAGCAAGGCAGGTGGGGAATGTTGCAGTCCTCCGTCACTGAAGCAAGCAAGCCTCATGTTTAGTTTAAGCTGCCTGGCTGCCGGCCGCCATCTTGGCTGGCAGTTAATTTGCATATCTTGCTGATTAGCCAATGGGAAGGGTAGCGGTCGTACGCCAATTACCATGTTTCTCTTTTATTAGATAGGATTATAGATGGCTTTGTTTCTGGTATCTGGATTGGCCGGGCCTTTTATCAAAAATCAGATACACTTCATATCAGAGTTTATCTTTGTTTTACTGAAATTCATTACTTGTGATTTTTTTAAAAAAAATGTACACTCTGAAATAGTGACATATGAAGAGTTTATTAAATGGGTTCATTGGGTTTGTGAGAGACGCAACTGTGTGGTTGATGGGAGTCCCACTTCAGGAGAGTCTACACTTTATGACACTGAGTCAAAATGTTCAGTTACTGGCGAGAGTAAGAGGTATATCTTTTTATGAGTTAACTTAGTTTTCTCTCGTTAAAAGATTGATGATTTTATTAAAATCTGTCAATTAGCTGATTTGAATATATTTTCATCAAGAAGGTAGTTACTGCTAAATATTCATAGTTGACATAGTTTTTCTAGATATCTCTAAACTTTTACATACTTAAAGTAACATTTAAGTTTTGACATTTATTATATTTTTCCAAGTCAGCCACTTTCCTATTCCCCATAGAAATGACTTAAAAACTTTTAGACTTTTGATGCCCTTCTCTCTCTAATACACCTGTTCTCTCATAGAGAAAAGCCATTGTCTATCTTAATTCCTTCCCTTCGGTCTATGATGAAGATACCCTGTTCTTCCCAAAGCTAATTCATTCAGACCTAGTTCTCGATTTAGATCCCTCCTCACACCATTGTCCCTCTTGCCATCTGTCCCTGCCACTCTCTCCACAGGGTGAGCTACCAGCAGGCTCCAGGTGCCTCATTCCACTAACAAGCAGCAGCAACAGCCAGCCTTCTCCTACAAGTCCGGTCTTCGTCTTTTGTTTACTCCCAATCCCATTGATAAGAGCAAGAAGTCACCTACTGTGTTGACTTCTAGCTACTTTTTAACCCATTCTTATATACTATATACTAAGTAAATCTTACGTCATAGTAGAGAGGGACTTATACCTGGTAGGCTCCTTGCATGATTGTGTAAATAAATCAGGTCACCTTAATCCTACCTGTGTAGGCCTCTGAAGACAGGGAATAGTTCCAAAATGTTTTTTATCACAGTTGTTGGGGAGGAAAATTTTTTTCTTCTACCCTTCTAGGTTCATTTGTCTGGTCTAAGAATTAAATTGACAAAGAGACAGAAAAACAGGAGAAAATAAAATTTAATTACATAAGTATATAGAGACCCCATAGAATGAGATCTCAAGAAATGATCAAAGTAGGGAATATGTATACCATTCTTAGACAAAGAAACAGTTACTTATGAAGATCGCACAAAACAGAGAGTTTGTGTTTGGGTTAGGGACTTAATTGAAGAAGTAACAAAGTTTGTTTGTATAGCGACCTCGGCCCTGAACTCCCTCTCTCTGGCACAGGGAGCTTTGTTCCTTGTGTTAGGGGAACAGGAGGCCAGAGTGTGCTTCTTGTACTGGCGGGCTTTCCAGCAACTAATTTGAAATGACCAACATGCCGCCGTGGCCTATTTCGGGGCAGCCTGCCCGAGTCCCATTGCAGTCAGTATGCTTATTATGCCTAAGTTAGAATGTATAGAGAATATTTATTATTTCTTGTTTTTGTTTTCTTAGTGTGACTATACATTTTTTTATCCTGGTATTTCTCTTAGATGTAATAGAAGCTGATGGTAAATAAGTCATTCATATTCATATAGTTGCTTTAATTAATAAGCTATGGAAATATTGTTCCCACTTCATTAAGAAATAATTTTTCTCTTGTTTGGTCTCATTGACAAAACTACTTCTCTGTTTGTTTTTTGAGTCCTAGATAAAGATAGTTTTTGAGAATAGGTACAATGTTTAGGAAAAAATTTATAGCATTACATTTTTTAAAATCTGGGTTTATTAAGTTATATCTTTTAAAACTCCCAAGTTTCCAAGGAAGATTTGGGGAAAGGACATTTCTAAGGGTTAGAAACAGGGTATGCACATTCACCTTCTTTCTGTGCTTAGCTTACTTTTGACATTTTTTTAATTGTATAATTTTTATATGTCGCCTCAGGGTTCGGATAATTATATATTTTATCCCTATTGTACTGTTATTGAAAGGTTAGCATGGAAGGTTAGCATGGTGGTCTGCCCGGGAAGGCTAAATAGCCACCTCTGAGGGTGATTAAGGAAAATGGAATTTCTTTAAGAAAAGGGCTGCACAGCACTGAGCCGGGGGACGTTGGGGTGATGATGGCGGCTCCAGGAGCTGAGTGTCATCCTTATACATTGTCACTGGCAGGACACTGCCATCAGTGGTTTGGGGGCTGAGTCGTGGGCTTGGAATGTGGGTGGAATGCATGTGAGTGATCAGGTGCCTTCAGGACAATTTCAGTTCCTTGTATGGTCTGACTCCTGGTGTCCGGCATCATGTTCCTGGTCTTTGTCTCCGGTTGGGGGAAGTGGCCATTAAGGGTTGTGTTGCCCTTGTTAGCGTAAGAAACATTCAGACCTCTGAAGAGTTTTTGTGAGTTTATTTGAGCCAAACTGCTGACAATTGCTGGGAAGCAGAATCTCAACATATTGGGATCATGCTCCTGAGAATGGCGGTTTTTCACCTAGTTTTGCAGGTTACCTCAAGGAGGAGATGTAAGTGGGTTACCTGAAATCCACGGGTGATCAGGGAGGTGAGAGAAAGCAAAGCGGGGAACCTCTGGGATTGGGGAAAAGTAAAATGATAGACACTTACCTACCATGATCAGGAAGCTGGTTTTCCCAGGGCGATGCTTATCCATTGCATTTGGATGTGCTGGCCCCTGCGATTTCCCAAAACACATAAAGTGAAATGATAGACACATGCTTCTTTTGCATAGGTGGGTACAGGATAGTTGACAGTCAGCAATGAACCTGATAACAGTAACAATGAGGGAATTTTTGGTCTCCATCCTGGTGCATTGGTTGTGCCCTAAGGGGTCCCCAAAAAGGGAAGTTACAAGTTACCCTGACATTCCACAGGTATGTTATCATAGATGCAAAAAGACAATAGGCTTGGTAGAGACTAGGACATGACTACCCACTGTAAATTTTTTAATTTAAAAAAGTTTTAATTTCAGGCCATCCTTTCTGGTTACTTTAAGTCCCTGAGTTAGCAAGGCCTCCACGCAGGCCTTCCATGAGCTAGTCAGGTTAGCATGTGGCCCCTTTTCGTCCACACCCTGTAGTCCTAACATATATTTTTAAAGGATTTCTTCCAAGCATATTGAAGAATTCACAAAATGCTCATATTATTTTGATAAGTAACTTAAATTTAAAATAAATCAGAAATATTTTGAGCCTGTTAAAATTGTTAACATGTGGTTGAGTTAGTTGATGAACTCTGTCTAATGTCAAGTTTTATTAGACCAAGTTCCTAATTTCAGCTGTCCTATATTTGTGAAACAACAATTTTAGGGAAACCAAATATAATAGTGTCATTGAATTCTGAAAAGTGTTTTTCCCCCCAGGGGCCTGGGATAGGAAATGCCTCGCTCTCAGCTTTTGGTTTTGTGGGAGCGGCACTTGAAATCATTTTGATTTTGTATCCTTTCTTTCACTGAAGCTCTGTCTGTTAACAAGTTTTCTGTCCAGTTTTCTGGGACAGTGGTAATTTACTAAGACACTTGCCCCGAGAAAAAACAAGGCATTCTTCCCCAGGCACTCCAAGTGGCTTTTGGTTTTGTTTTGAGTTTCCTTTGGGCCTTCAGACTTGGAGACTACTGAGAACTGAAGGCAGCTCACATTCTTTGGAGGTGTTTTCCTTGATTCTCACAGCTATCTGATGGTGTCCTCTGTCGTCGGTTTCTATAGCCTCCGCTTTTTTGGAGACTTTATTCCCAAAAAGGATGACACGACCATGACAAAGGTAAGGTGGTCTCGGGCGACGGTGCCTCCCCTTTGCCTTCCAAGCCAACCCGTGTGCTTTATTTAGTAATCGCCCTGCACGCTTCCGCCCAGCAGAGGCATTTGTAAATTGCGCAAACACAAACTGGAAGGTTTTCGGGTGGGAGCTGCCAGGGTGCCCTGTGTGGCTTGGACGACGTCCATTCACTTGTAAATGCGGAGGAGCCTAGCTTGTTAGCTGGCACAGAGGCTCTGAAAAGACGCTTTTCCTCCAAAGAAAATGCTCCGCTAATGAGTCACTTGGGCTGTGCTGACTGCACTTCAGGGAGCTCCTTTGAGATCTGAAGAACCTCTGTTGCTACAAGTAGTGGAGACAAAGTGTTTCAAATTTGAATAATTAAAGCAAGACGGAAGAGGCCTATTCAGAAACATTTTGCAATCTGAGGCTGATTTGACTTCCTACAATATGTCCTTGGCTACGGGAATAGCGCAGGCTGTGGCACAATGGGTGCTGCTCTGTAAAATGTTCCCACCGGCTGAAATGAGCGGCAACTACAGGAGCTGTGGGCTTCTTTTATGTTATTAAATATTCCATATTGTTATCCTATTTTAAGAGGGAACTTATTTCCTGTTCATCTCTCGATGTACCTAACACACTGTGAGTTTTTGAAACTCTGAGCGTAGCTTAAGTGATCACAGGTCTGATCAGCATTTCCAGCTCTTATTTATGATGAAGGAACTAGAGGCCTGATGCATGAAATTCTTGCAAGAGCAGGCCTTCCTTCCCCTAGCTGCTGGCACCGGCTTCCCTCTGGCACCCGGGACCTGGGCTTCCCTCGCAGCCCTGGCTTCGTCTGGAAGGTTGTCTGGAAGGACATCTGGTCTAATTAGCATATTATGCTTTTATTATTATAGATAAGCATAGGGTACATTGAAAATGAATGACTGGAATATATGTGTTTTGGATTTTGAGCTTTTTGATATTAAAATCTTATAACGTCAACATGTTAGAAGTAGATCTTATATAAATTATGAGCAGTAGTTGGCTTTAAAAACAGAGTCAGATATTAAGTGCATTAATTATTTAAAGAAATATATTTTTCTTGATTTCAGAGAGGAAGGGAGAGGGAGAGAGAGATAGAAACATCAATGGTGAGACAGAATCATTGATCCCTGGCCCCTGCACACCCCATACTGGGAATCGAGCCTGCAATCAGAGTATGTGCCCTGACCAGGAATCGAACCATGACCTCCTGGTTCATAGGTTGATGCTCAACCACTGAGCCTGGCTGGCTGGGCTAGGCATTAATTCTTTTTCACTTGACAAGCAAGCTGTTTTGAAATTGGCAACATCAGTCAATGATGTAAAATGCATTGTCTGAGGTAGAAAGTAACTTAAGTGTTCTGTAGCTTTACATTTGTGCCAGGCACTACCAATATTTTCTAGAACATACAGGTAGCACGTTAAATGTCTATAGGCAGTTTCTTCTTATTTTTCAATTCTATTGTGAAGAGTATGATTAAGAAGTTAGCAAGGTGCAGTAGGCACCTGGAGTGAACAGCTTCCCAGAGGGGATGGGTTCCGCTTATCATCCCGGTGCGTGACCGCCTGCTGCTCTTGTGTCTCCTGGCAGATCATTGGGAACTGCGTGTCGCTGCTGGTCCTGAGCTCCGCTCTGCCTGTGATGTCCAGAACCCTGGGTGAGTCCAAGCGGGATGTTCCACTCCACTCCACTCCTTCCCTCCAGTTTCCAAAGATCATCCTTCGAGAGACACCACTTCCTACTTCACGCCTTTACTCCTGCACTTCGTGATTTAGGGCTACACCAGAACACGCTTCTATCAAACGAAGGCCACTGATTTTTTAAAATTCTAATAATATGTCTTCTCAAACAGTGGACTTCTTTGTTCACTGACTAGTTAAGCTTTTGAGTCTCTAGTGAGGAAACTGATTTTTACTTTTAAAAATGTTTAATGTTTAGAAAATATTAAACTAATTTTTCTTAATATGAAATGTTTTAAAACATAATTGTATTTTAAAAAATTGAAAATCTGTCAGACTAATTTTAAGCTGCTCTATGTCATGAAGTGGGCATAAAGGCAGAGAGGTCTCGGAGAACCACGGGGACTTAAAGGGCAGCCTTTAGTTTAAGGATCTCATGTGCCTGTCATCCACGAAGTTTTCCTGTTTACAGAATTTTGATTCTCTAAAAGGAAAGCGTCCCACATTCTAGTGGCTGGGAAGCTTCCTGTGGCCCCTCCCCGCCTGTAAAGCCCTGTGGGCTCGGGATGCTCAGGGCTGGGCTTAACTATTACTCCGCGTGTTCAGTAGGAGCTCCGTTTTCCAGACTTAGGGTTTGACCTGAGAGTGTTCACCAACGATTAGGAAAAATCCCACCATTCAACCTCAGCAACTTGCTCACAACAAAAATGACAAGTCCGAGCTGCTTTTGTTTCAACTGGTGTATCGCATCATCATTTATTCAAGACCCACCCATCAGGGATGCGGGCGGTGCCAAAAAGCAGGCGTTATCCTCGTCTCTAATTCTCACAGGAATTTCATCTTTTAATAAAGAGTGAAATCTCCAATGAGTAGAGAGGGACCCCTCTCCACAAACTGACAGAGCTCGCTCACGCCTCACTCTTTTGTGTTTGCTTACAGGGCTTGTTATTGTTTTGACATCTGCTTATGGTGTGCTAATCTTGAAAATGCCAAAAATCTGCACTTTCGTTACTTGATTTGTAGCTAAATGTCATATGTATCATGACAGTCCAACAAATAATTTCTGTGTTATTACAGCTACCCTACCATTAGGTCACTTATGAAACCTACTGTGCTCTGTTATTTAAAATTGTTCATAGCAGTACTAGTATATACTTGTTTACGGAAGAAAATTACATGCTGAGTATAGTTTTAATACAAAGAAAACGAATGGCAAAATTTGCTTTTTTAAAGATCAACACATTAAATTCCTGAGTAGTTTGCCATAGAGATAAATAAAAAGGAGAAAAGGAAAGATGGAACAATTAAAAGGCAGCTAACAAATGCCCGGACCCAGCTGTCCAAACAGGATTAATGGCGTGCATTAGGGCGCAGTGGTCACGTGCTCCGCCCGGCACAGCACGCACGCACTACCTGTTATGCCAGTGGCACTGAATAGATGAAAAGGAGTAAGTGCACTGAACAGAGTCACAGAGGCTTTTCACAGCGTTAAAAAAGCAAATTTCTAGACAAAAAGAATAAGCTTTATTTAGTATTATGGGAAATGCAAACTTGGGAGTTACTTTGTAATTCCTCGGTTAACTCTTTAGAAGTGAGTCTTTGATTCTAAGAAGATAAAATATAGGGAATTGTCATGACTATTATCCTACAGTATAACGGGACTTTGATTTACTGGCTGAAAAGCTTATCAGACCAGAATAGAGGGTGTGCTTAAGCACGGATTCCAGGCTGTGGCGTCTCCTCTGTCTCATGCCTCCCACAGGGAGAGCCTGACCCCAGGAACTCAGCCCGCAGCAGCCCGCCACTCACAGTTAAATGAGACGCGAAGCAACAAGGAGCCTCATCACCTCCATTACTTGCAGCTCTTCTCTTAGTTTAATAGTTTTAAGTGATGATTATAAATTCAATTATAAATTGAAAATATATTGAATCCTGTATAAAAAATTAATTTGATGTTCTGGGAGGTTTTTTCTTTTAAATTTGCCAACTGCTACTGTTACTGTGTGGTAGGCATAAACTGTAGCTTTAGACTTACATGTCTGGTGTGACATGACACTTTTATTAAGAAATTCCTTTGGAATAGTTTCTTATATTTGAATATGGAAAACTGCACTAATTGAAAAATTAGTGCCAATTATGCTAATTTAAAAGTGACCACTAAGTAGATTTTATAAGCATATCATTTGCCACAAGGTCTGTGAAAAAAATTTTGACCTTTTATTTTCAGTCAAATATAATTAATATAGATGATCATTTTGTCACTTATAGGAAACACAACACATCTGTGCTTAACATTGTTTATTCGAACTCTTTAAACCCTTTGCGAGTGAGTAATGACACTCCTGGAGTTGGTGACCAGACTGGCTGGCTGCATGGTCAGACTTCAGTTTTGAAGAATGCAACATCTGGGGGATTTGGTGGCCAGATATTTAGTAAACAAAGGGGTCTCAAGGTGATTAGAGGAGATGGTTGACAGGTGAAATTAGAACATGATCAGGCCTAGTAAATGAACTATGGATGCTGGAGTTTTCTATAATAAAATATTTTAAAGGTAGCAGAGCATTTTGTAAGAACAGATTTTGTCTGGTTGCTGACATGTTCTTTTTTAAAAAAATATTTTTTTTATTGATTTCAGAGAGGAAGGGAAAGAGAAAGAGAGAAATATCAATGATGAGTGAGAATCCTTGATCCGCTGCCTCCTACTGGGGATCGAGCCCGCAACCCCACCATGTGCCCTGACTGGGAATCTAACCATGACCTTCTAATTCATGGGTTGATGCTCAACCACTGGGCTGCACCAGCCGGGCTGACGTGATTTTTATTATGCTCAATCAAGAAACAACAGAAGGATTGACATTTTTTGCATTCTTTATTTGAAATCTCCTTGAACCAGAAAATTTTTCTCAACTGTAACCAAAAGACTTTGTAGTACTTCTCCTAATTTCTATTTTAAAATTATTTTCTTCATTTTGAGGTTCTTTCTGTGACTTGTTAGTGGTGCAGGTTCCAAATGCAGATTTAAAAAATGTGTTTGTGGTATGAACACAAAAACTCGTACCCTTTTGAACCAGCCTGTTATTTGTGTCCTGTGCCCGTATTTCTCACTGGGGTCTCATACAGGAGAGCAAGTGCATTATTTGCTTTTGTTCTTTGATGAAAGAGTCCTGTTTCATTTCTGTCCTTTTGGAGAGGTTTTCTTTTGGGGTTTTGTAAATATATTCCTAATTTTTACACTGGGCCTTCTTTCCTTCTCCAGTTCTCAGTGTGAAATAGAAGTATAAATTATCATATAATTATGACTTTGATATAGAAATACTTTCAAACCTCATATTGAAAATTTCTCAACAAAACAATGTGTATATGACTTAGTCATGGTCAGTTATTTTGTAGAAAATAATAAATGAGTGGTACTGATGAACTTTTTAAAAAAATTTATTGACTTCAGAGATGGAGAGGGAGAAAGAGATAGAAACATCAATGATGAGAGAGAATCAATGATTGGTTGCCTCCTGCCTGCTCCCTCCTGGGGATCGAGCCCGCAATCCAGGCATGAATCTAACCTGGGACCAGAATCTAACCTGGGACCCCTCAGCCTGCAGGCCGATGCTCTATCCACTAAGCCATAACAGCAAGGGTACTGATGAACTTCTGATTGATTACTAATGTCCTCATGTCTGAACAGTCAGTTTGTATATCTAGTTAGGATTTTTAATAAAGAGGCAGTATTCTGAGTCAAATGTCTAAGAGTCTGGAAAGTAACCATGGCTCATGCTACACGCCCTCATTCCCAGTACCTTGTCATGTTCTGACACTGTCCTAGTTTTAGGGCTCACAGTCGCTCCCAAGAAAACATCAGGGCCACACATTATCCAAATAACTTAGCCATCTGTTGACACACAACCAAATACCTTAACTTTTAGTTTGTTATAAAATAATTTTCATATGAAAATAATTCCAGTTAGGATTATTTTGCTTGAAGAAGCCTTAAGATACAGTTTTAGAATGTTAACAATTAAAACTAGACTGTGAACTATAGTGAGGGACTAATTTGTACCAAGAATCAAGAGTGCTAACCTGGCTGAGAATATACATAGTATTGGCTGCCTCTTGCATGTCCCTCTGGGAGATGGAGCCCACAACCTCGTGGTGCATGGGGTCAAGGGTCAACCACTGAGCCACAGGCTGGGCGTTATGATTATTTTTTAATTGACCATATTGCTATTTATTTTCTATTTGACCTGTCTCTTCTTTGTTCCCCTTTATCTGCATTCTTACCTATTTAGTTGGCCTACTTGCTATAACTCCATTGTATTACTTGGATAGTTGTTTTATGGTTTATAGTATACATTTTATTATTATTTATATTTTTTTATTGGTTTCAGAGAGGAAGGGAGAGGGAAAGAGAGAGAGAAACATCAATGATGAGAGAGAATTATTGATCAGCTGCCTCCTGCACACCCCCTACTGGGGATCGAGCCCATAACCCAGGCATGTGCCCCTGACTGGAATCGAACCCGGGACCCTTCAGTCTGCAGGCCGACGCTCTATCCACTGAGCCAAACCAGCTAGGACCATTTTATTATTATTATTTTTAATAATTCTTTATTGTTGAAATTTTTATATATGTCCCCTTTTTCCTCTCATTGACGCCTCCTTCAGCCCTCCCCCGCCACCCCCCATCCCTGCCCCAGGCTTTCAGCACCCTATTGTCTGTTTCCATGGGCCATGCATATATGCATACAAGGTCTTTGGTTGATTATCTCCCACCCACCCATGCTCCACTGCCTTCCCTCTGAGATTCCGCACTCTGTTCCATGCTTCCATGTCTCTGAATCCACTCTGTTCATCAGTTTATTTTGTTATTTGGATTCCACATATGAGTGTGATCATGTGACACTTGTCTTTCTCTCACTGGCTTATTTCACTTAGCATGATACTCTCCAGGTCCCTCCATGCTGTCTCACAGGGTAAGAGATCCTTCTTTTTTACAGCTGCAGAGTGTTCCACAGCCTTTTTATCCACTCGTCTACTGATGGGCACTGGGCTGTTTTCAGATCTTAGCTATTGTGAATTGTGAATTGTGCTGCTATGAACATAGGGGTGTGTACATTCTTTCTGATTGGTGCTTCGGGTTTCTTAGGATATACATTCCTAGAAGTCAGATCACTGGGTCAAATGGGAGTTCCATATTTAATTTTCTGAGGAAACACCATACAGTGTTCCATAATGGCTGCATCAGTCTACATTCCCACCAGCAGTGTACGAGGGTTCCCTTTTCTCCACATCCTTGCCAGCACTTGTCCTTTGTTAATTTGTTGATGGTAGCCATTCTGACAGGTGTCATTTTAATTTGCATCTCTCTGATGATCATTGACTTTGAGCATTTTGTCATGTCTCTTGGCCATCTGTATGTCCTCTTTGGAGAACTGTTTATTTAGGTCCTTTGCCATTTTTTTTTTTTAACTGGGTTGTTTGTCTTCCTTTTGTTGAGTTGTATGAGTTCCTTATATATTTTGGATATTAACCCTTTATCAGATGTATCATCATCAAATATGTTCTCCCATAGCATGGATTCTCTTTTCATTTTGTTGATGGTTTCTTTTGCTGTGCAGAAGCTTTTTATTTTGATATCGTCCCATTTGTTTTCTCCTTAGTTTCCTTTGTCTCAGGAGATCTATAATAATAAAAGCCTAAGCAACCATCGCAACCGAACGGACGACTGAACAGGCTGCGTGGGGCGACCAGGCCGGCAGGGGGGTTAGTGAGGTGCAACCAAACGACTGAGCAGCATGCTGCGTGGGGCGACCAGGCCAGCAGCGGGGTTAGTGAGGGGCAACCAAACAATTGAACAGCAGGCTACATGGAGTGACCTGGCCAACAGGGGGGGCAGTTGTGGGTGACCATGCAGGCAGGGGAGGGCAGTGAGGGGCGACCAAACAACCCAATAGCAGGTTGTGTGGGGTGACCAAGTTGGCAGGGGGGTTAGTGAGGGGTGACCAAACGACTGAGCAGCAGGCTGCGTGGGGTGACCAGGCCTGCAGGGGGGCAGTTGGGGGCAACCAGGCAGGCAGGGGGTAGGGGCAATAAGGGGCAACCAGGCCGGTGGGGGGGAGAAGTTGGGGGTGACCAGGCCAACATGGGGGATAATTAGGGGCAATCAGGCAGGCAGTCAGGTGAGCAGTTAGGAGCCAGTGGTCCCGGATTTGAGAGGGATGTCCGAGGGGTCCCGGATTAGAGAAGGTGCAGGCTGGGCTGAGGGGAACCCCCCCCCCCCCCATGCACAAATTTTGTGCACCGGGCCACTAGTATATCTGTAAACATATTGCTATGAGAGATGTCTGAGATTTTGCTGCCTGTGGTTTCTTCTAGGATTTTTATAGTTTGACAACTTACATTTAAGTCCTTTATCCATTTTAAGTTTATTCTTGTGTATGGTATAAGTTGATGGTCTAGTTTCATTTTTTTGCATGTATCTGTCCAATTTTCCCAGCACCATTTATTGAAGAGACTCTCTTGACTCCATTGTATGCTCTTGCCTCCTTTGTTAAATGTTAATTAAGTGAAATGGCTTGGGTCAATTTTGGGGTTCTCTGTTCTTTTCCATTGATTGATACCTGTTCTTGTGCCAGTACCAGGCTGTTTTGATTATGGTGGCTTTGTAGTATAACTTGAGATCTGGTATTGTGATTCCTCCAATTTTGTTTTTCTTTCTCAAAATTGCTGCAGCTATTCGGGGTCTTTTTGAGTTCATATAAATTTTTGGAGTATTTGTTCTAGATCTGTGAAATATGCCATTGGTATTTTAATAGGGATTGCATTGAATCTGTAGAGTGCCTTGGGTAGTATGGACATTTTAATAATGTTGATTCTACCAATCCATGCACACGGAATATTTTTCCACTTGTTTATATCTTCTTCTATCTCCTTTTTCAATGTCCTGTAGTTTTCCAAATACAGATCTTTTGCCTCCTTGGTTAAGTTTATTCCTAAGTATCTTAATTTCTTTTGTTGCAATGGGATTGTTCATTTAGTTTCTCTTTGTGAGAATTTATTATTGGTGTATTAAAAACCATTGATTTTTGGGTGTTGATTTTGTATCCTGCTACATTGCCAAGTTTATTTATTAAATCTAGTAGTTTTTTGTTGGAGTCTTTAGGGTTTTCTATGTACAATATCATGTCATCTGCGAATAACGAGAGTTTTACTTCCTCCTTTCCAATTTGGATGCCTTTTGTTTCTTCTTCTTGTCTGATCGCTGTGGTTAGAACTTCCTGTACTCTGTTGAATAGAGTGGTGAAAACGGACATGCCTGTCTTATTCCTATTCTTAGGGGAAATGCTGTTAGTTTTTGTCCATAGGCTTGTCATATATGGCCTTTATCATGTTGAGAGTTTTTATCAAAATGGATGTTGGATTTTGGCGAATGCTTTTTCTGCGTCTTTCGATGTGATCATATGATTTTTGTCTTTCAATTTGTTTATGTGATGTATCACGTTTATTGATTTGCAAATATTATACCAGCCTTGCATCCCTGGAATAAATCCCACTTGGTCATGGTATATGATCTTTTTAATATATTGCTGGATGTGATTCGCTAATAGGTTATTGAGGATTTTAGTATCTATGTTCATCAGGGATATTGTCTTATAATGGTCTTTCTTTGGTTTTGGAATTAAGATAATGCTGGCCTCATATAAAGAGTTTGAAAGTGTTCCTTCCTCTTGGATTTTTTGAAATAGTTTGAGGGGGTATAGGTGTTAGTTCTTCTTTGAATGTTGGATAAAACTCCCCTGTGAAGCCATCTGGACCTGGGCTTTTGTTTGCTGGGAGTTTTTTGATTACTGCTTCTATTTCATCAATTGTTATTGGCCTAATCAGGTTTTCTGATTCCTCCTGATTCAGTTTTGGGAGATTGTATTTTTCTAGGAATTTTTCCATTTCATCCACATTGTCCAGGTTGTTGGCATATAGTTCTTCATAGTATTTTCTTATAATCCTTTGCATTTCTGTGGTGTCAGTGGTTATTTCTCCATTTTTGTTTGTGATTTTATTTACTTGGGTCCTCTCTCTTTGTTTCTTGATGAGTCTGGCTAATGGTTTATCAGTTTTGTTTATCCTTTCAAAGAACCAGTTGTTTGTTTCATTGATTTTTTTGTATTTTTTTTTTAGCCCCTATGTCATTTATTTCTGCTCTAATCTTTATTATTTCCTTTCTTCTACTTACTTTGGGCTTTTCTTCTTTTCTCTTTCTAATTCTTTAAGTGAAATAGTTTATTGTTTAAGTTAAATAGTTAGGGTTAAATAGTTGTTTTTTCTTGTGTTTTGAGGTAGGTCTGTAGTGCTATGATAAGTTTGTATATGAACTTCCCTCTCAAGACTGCTTTTGCTGTGTCCCAGAAATTTTGGGTTGTTTTGTGTTCATTTTCCTTTGTTTCCGTGAAGTTTTTGATTTCTTTCTTGATCTCGTTCGTAACCCATTTGTTGTTTAATAACATGCTATTTCGCCTCCATGTGTTTGAATGTTTTTGGGTGTTTTTTTTTCTGTAGTTAATTTCTAATTTTATTCCACTGTGATCTGAGAAAATGCTTGATAGGATTTCAGTCTTCTTGAACAAGTAGAGACTTGTTTTGTGTCCTAACATGTGGTCTCTTTTTGTGAATGATCCATGTGCACTTGAAAAGAATGTATATCCTGCAGCTTTGGGGTGAAATATTCTATAAATGTCTATTACATCCATCTGATCCAGTGTGTCCTTTAGAGTCACTGTTTCCTTGTTAGGTTTTTGTCTGGAAGATCTATCCAGTGAAGTCAGTGGGGTGTTAAAGTCCCCTACTATGACTGTATTGTTGTCGATCTCACCCATAAAGTTCTCTAGAAGTTTTTTTAAATATATTTAGGTGCTTCTATATTGGGTGCAGGATTACCAAGGTTATATCCTCTTACTGGATCATCCTTTTAGTATTATGTAGTGACTTTTGTTGTCTCTTGTGATTGCCTTCATTTTGAAGTCTATTTTGTTGGATATGAGTATTGCCACTCCAGCTTTTTATTCTTTTCCATTTGCATGGAAAAAATTTTTCATCCCTTTTACTCTCATCCCGTGTGTGTCTTTTGTTCTGAGGTGGGTCTCTTGTAGACAGCATATGTTGGCTCATGTTTTTATATTCATTTAGCTACCCTATGCCTTTTGATTGGAGCATTTAATCCAGTAACATTGAGAGTTTTACTGATAGGTACTTATTCATTGCCATTTTAATTCTGTATGGCTAGGTTTCTCTCTCTGTTTCTTCTTCTCATTACAGCAGTCCCTTTAGCATTTCTTGTAACACCAGTATAAGCCCCCCCCCCCTTTTTTTTTGTCTTGGAAGCTCTTTATTTGACCGTCTATTTTGAATGATAGCCTTGCTGGATATAGTAATCTTGGTCTCAGCTCCTTGCTTTCCATTACCTTGAGTACTTATGCCATTCCCTTCTGGCCTGTAGAGTTTCTGATGAGAAATCAGGTGTCAGCCTTATGGGAACTCCTTTGTAGGTAACAGTTTTCTTTTCTCTTGCTGCCTTTAAGATTTCTCTTTGTCTTTAATTTTTGGCATTTTAATTACGATGTGTCTGGGCATAGGCCTGTTTGGGTTCTTCTTGCTTGGGGTTCTCTCTGCCTCCTGAATTAGTGTGACTTTTTCCTTTACCAGGTTAGGGAAATTTTCTGCCATTATTTCTTCACACACATTCTGTATCTCTTCTTTTCTGCCTCTTCTGGCACACCTGCTATTCTAATGTTATGTTTCCCACAGCTCCCTTAAGCTATCTTCCTGTTTTTTAATTGTTTTTTTCTCTTTGGTTCTCTAATTGAGTGATATTTTTCTACCCTGTTTTCTAATTTTCTGATTCAATCCTCAGCGTCCCCTAATCTGCTGTGCATTCCTTTCCTTGTGTTCTTTGTGTTATGTCATTCTTTATCTCAGATTATTCTTTTTTCATGATTACTATATCTTTTTTCATGCTGGTGGGCATCTTTACTATCATTACTCTGAACTCTGTTTCAGATAAATTTCTTATCTCTGCTTCATTTATCTCTTCTTCTAGAGAATTCTCTTATTCTGTCATTTAGGGGTTGTTTTTTTATCTCTTTATTTTGGCTGTCTGTCTGGGTTTGTGACTATGTATTAGGTAGATCGTCTATGCCAAGCATGTCAAACTCAAAGGCTAACGGGCCAAATAAGCAAGGTGTAAGTTTATGTGGGCTGCAAAAAAAACCCAAAAGCTTCAATTTTCATGGATATGTAGGTTTATTTAGATAGAGACATGCTGAATACAAAGGGCTTAAATAAATGAGTCATCGTTAACATAAAATAACACTTTAATAAACATTGATATTTTTTCTTGAACATTAACTTACCAGACACTGAATAACTGCACAAATTAATAAGCATAACGCAAATAAACCTATTTTTCTTGTTCTCCGAAAGCGAAATATTTCCTGTTGCGCACACCAGACAAGTCAGTACAAGACTAATGACGTGGCAATCAGCTGCTAAAGTATTCGCTGCTAGATTTAGGGGAGAGGAATGGTGCACCTGCCATAAGGCGCGTAAGGGAAATGAATGCAACACGATTATAGTAATCAGTCATTAGCGAATGTAGTAGTTCAATATTAATAACTAGAGGCCTGGAGTACAAAATGAATTCATGCATGGGTGGTGTCTGGCTCCCCGCCCCTGATTGAAGTGGGGGGGGGGGCGGGCGACGAACGGGGGCTGGGTCGGTGGGTAGAGTTATTTCTGTCAAAGATCTTTGCAGGATGCGTACACGTTTGCTGTTGGCTTTTGGATGAGTTGAAGCTTCAAAGGCGCTTCAATGTCAGGGACACTTACAGCTTCTGTTTCTAAGCCTCCCCCTAGACAGGTCATGCAGGTTAGTTCCCTGCTGACAAGCCCTGTAAAGAGAGGCCATGGTGTGATGTGGCTGCCCTCTTTGGTAGGAAGCAGTGGAGAGAATGCAGGAAGATGGTGGTTGTGCTGGGCACCTCTCCTGGACACCTGACTGACGGTGCTGACCATGAGCAGTTTTCCTCCTGATCACTTGTCATTCAGGTTCCTGGTCTATGAAGGCTGGAGAGTGTTTACTTACTTAGAATCACTGAAGGTCACACTTCAGTGATCGGGAGTGGGGCGGGAGAGATGGTCGTGGGCGGGGCTGGCAGGATGGAGGGGCCGCAGGCAGTTGGCTGGCCGGGCCCAGCCCCGATCAGGCTGGTTGGTCACTGCAATGTGTGTCATAGCCACCGGTCATTCTGGTCGTTCTGCTGTTCGGACGCTTGGCATATAGATAGATAGATAGATAGATAGATAGATAGATAGATAGATAGATAGATTATGTATAACAGGATATTGTAAAAATTAAGTTGCGAAATTTTTATTAAAATGTTTCTTACATATTGTTACATTGGCTGGGCTGTAAAAATATTCATTGTGGGCCACATGCAAACCACGGGCCATGAGTTTGACATACGTGCTTTATGCCCCTCAATCTCTTGTTTAGGGCAGTGTTAAATGCTGTTTCTGACTGATTAGATCAGGCAAAGACTCAAAGCTTCCAGAGATCGCTTCGTCAATAGACGATTGACCCTTGAAGAACAGTCTGCCTACAGACTGATAGGATTCAGATATGAATTGCCCCAGGCAATCATCCTCAGGTGTGGAGACTTTTTTCCAACAGGGTGGGGCAGTTGCTCCTGCCTGGAGACTAGTTGTTACTTATAGTCTCTGAAGTGCCTCAGGGAAAATTGTTTTCCAATAGGGTATGTCATTGTCTTCCCCCAGGCAAGGCAAATGTCTATTTGGCAAAGATGTCCTCTGCTGCATGAGGGAATGATTCAGCACAGGAAACCGGGGGTGTCTGCCTTCTGAGTTCTATACTCCCAGTTCCTAGTCCTGAGTTCTGCTCATATAGCTCCAGTACACTTCACCCTCCCTCTGCCGGAGCACAAGGTGGGTGGCTCCACAGGGAATTTTGTGCATTGACCCTTTAAGAGGTTGCCTGGATTCCCAGCTTTCTCCCTGGCAGAAAGCACCCCACTGCTTTTCATAGCCAGATATTATGGGTACCCTCTTCAGTTCTGGTGCTCTCTGCTGGGGGGCCCAGCTTGGGGATTAGGTCCCAGACTTCTCAGTGGCCCCCCCCCCCCCCCCCCCACAGCTGAGATATCTCTCCGGGACTTAGCTGCTGTCTATGGGTACCTGGCCAGCCCTTTTGCACCTCTGCCCCTCCCACCAGTCTCTATGCCGTCTCCACTTTCAGTCCTCAGGCATCAGGGTTCTCTCCTGTGAGTCTTCTGTTGATTATTCAGGAAGTTTTTCCTTTGCAACAGCATGGATGGAACTGCAGATTATCAGCAGTGATAATTTAAAAGAAGGCTAGGATAGGAGGGTAGGCAAAGCTTATTCTATCAGCTAGCTGCTGTCCCAAGTCCTTAATCTATAGTATACATTTTAAACTTATCACAGTCTACCTTCAGGTTATAGTTGGTGTAAGAACCTTATAACAATAGACGATTGACCCTTGAAGAACATAGGGGCTACGGGTGCCAAACCACTGCACAGTCAAAAATCCACATATAACTTTTGACTCCCCCAGAATTTATTTGTTCTTAGGGGATTGGTTCCAGCATCCCCCCAGGTATCAAAATCAGCAGATGCTTAAGTCCCATATATAAAAAGGTATAGATCAAAGCATACAGCCAGCCCTCAGATTTCCAACTGGGATCAAAAATAGTACAGGTGTTTATTTAAAAAAATATGTCTATAAGTGGGCCTACACAGTTCAAACCTGTGTTGTTCCATTTTTTCCCTATCAGCTTTTGTGCTACTGTTGTCATACATTTTACTTGTACATGTTATAAACCCCACTAGAGGCCCAGTGCACAAAATTCATGCATTGGGTGAGAGGAGGGGAGTCCCTCAACCTGGCCTGCTCCCTCCCCTGGGGGAGTGGGCCTAAGCTGGCAGGTGGACATCTCTCTCACAGTCCAGGACCACTTGCTCTTTACAACCCACCTGCTTGCTGCTCCTTACCACTCAGCTCACTGCTCCTTAGTGTGAGGTTGGCCTCTGGCTGAGCAGGGGGAGCACACTGACCTCCAGGGGACAGCTCCTGTGTTGAGCGTCTGCCCCTGGTGGTCAGTGTGCATCATAGTGACCCGTTGTTCTGGTCGTTCCGCTGTAATGGTCACTTAGGCTTTTATTATATAGACTAGAGGCCCGGTGCACAAAAATTTGTGCACTTTTGGGGGGGGGGGCGGCCCTCAGCCTGGCTTGTGCCCTCTCGCACTCTGGGACCCCTCGGGGGATGACCACCTGCTGGCTTAGGCCTGCTCCCTGGGGCGATTGGGCCTAAGCTGGCAATCATACATCCCTCTGGCAGCCTGGCAGCCCTCAGGGGATGTCCACTTGCCAGCAGGGAGCAGACCTAAGCTGCAGTCGGACATCCTTAGCGCTGCTGAGGAGGCAGGAGAGGCTCCCACCACCACCACTGTACTGGCAGCCATCAGCCTGGATTGTGGCTGAGCAGAGCTACCCCATGTGGGAGCACACTGACACCAGAGGGCAGCTTCTGCTTGAGCGTCTCCCCCTGGTGGTCAGTGTGTGTCATAGTGACCAGTCTTTATGCTGTTAGGGTCAGTTTGCATATTACCCTTTTACTATATAGGATAGAGGCCTGGTGCACAGGTGGGGGCCGGCTGGTTTGCCCTGAAGGGTGTCCCGGATCAGGGTGGGGGTCTCACTTGGGTGCCTGGCCAGCCTGGATGAGGGGCTGATGGCAGTTTTCAGGCTGGCCACACCCCCTTTAGGTTGGGGTTCTCCACTGGGGTGCCTGGCCAGTCTGGGTGAGGGGCTGAAGGCTGTTTTCAGACTGGCCGGAGACTAAAGCTCCCAGCCTCTCCTTTTTTTCTTTTTTTTTTAATTCTGGGATTTATTTACCTTCTATAATTGAAACTTTGTTGCCGTCACTGGAACTGAGAGCTGGCTCTTGCTCGCTCCAGCTCTGAGGCCACGGTCTGCTGAAAGCAGGTATTTGGGGTTTGTTTAGCTTCTATAATTGAAACTTTGTTGCCATCACTGGAGCTAAGAGCCAGCTCCAGCTCCGTGGCCACAGCTGGCTGAAAGCAGGTAGGCATCTGGGGTTTGTTTAGCTTCTATAATTGAAACTTTGTTGCTTTTGGAACTTAGATCCGGGCCGTGGCAGGCGGGGAACCTTGGCTTCCTCCATCACTGGAGCAAGCAAGCCTCCTGTTCGCTTCAGCTGCATGGCTGCCGGCCGCCATCTTGGTTGGTGGTTAATTTGCATATCGCCCTGATTAGCCAATGGGAAGCATAGTGAAGGTACGGTCAATTACCCTTTTTGTCTTTTATTAGATAGGACTAGAGGCCGGTTGCACAAAGAGATTCGTGCAATAGGCCTTTCCTTACCCTGGCTGCCGGCACTGGTTTTCCTCTGGCACCCGGGACCCAGGACTTCACTGCTCCACCCAGAGCCTTCAGTCTTTGCGGCTCCAGCCAGAGCCTTCAGTCTTCCTTCCGCCGCTTTGTGCCTATGTATGTAAATTAACCGCCATCTTTGTTAGGTTAATTTGCATACTTTCCTGATTGGCTGGTGAGCATAGCGGAGGGCTGGTCAGTTTACATGTTTGTCTATTATTAGGTAAGATGGTACATTGTTTTTATTTTTGCTTCAAACAATGATCTTTTGCAGAGATTTCAAACTAAAAATTTTTTTCTGTGTAGCCACATAGTAATCATTTCTGTTGCGTCACATTCACTGTTAGCTCACACCAGTGGTTTCAAACGTGGAGTCTGGGCCCCAGGAATTCACAAAGGAAGACTTGGCTGTGTGAACAAATCAGTAGAACTTGCGTTTACCTTTATTTTTGGGACTTTTTAGCTGAGCCTTTGTTTTGTCTATGTGTAATGTGTATGCCAGTGAATAGCATCATTTATAAATAATTGCACACACATCTGTTGGGTATATGTGCTCTCATTTTGTTTTGCTAACGGTGCTGTCTGATCAAGAAGGTTCAGACTAGATAAGGCTCTGAGGAGTGTCCGGCAAGGATTCTGTCCTGTGGCCTTCCAGCTCCTCCATCAGTGAGTGTCATGATATGAAAGATTTGTGCATTTATGTGCTTTCTTATGAAAAGAGCCATGGTTTCCACTAGATTCTCAAAGGCATCGTTGGCCCTGAAGGTCAAATATCTCTGGGCTGAAACCAATGAAGCTTGTTTGGAAGGACTCAGTCTTGTTTACAGATACCTTCTTAGGCTAAATTAAAGGGTATTCTATTTGAAAAATAAAATATATAATTAGACATGTATTCCTTTTAACAAGTAAATTTTCACCAAGACTTCCGAGGAGCTGCAGCCACGGCCATTGCCATGGTCTTGTGGTGTGGGGCCGTGCAGCATCCCTGGCTGGACTCTGGGTCCCTGTTGCCTTTAGAAAGATTTTGTTGTTTATATGTTTTCATTAATCTTCTGGCTCCTTAAAACATTATTGTAGATTATTGTCTCTCAAAGTCAAAGTCATTGGCGCTGGGTAGATGTGACTACAAAAGAGTTACTTTTGGAAACATCTTGTTTTCCTGCCTGTTTGGTATGAAGAGTTTTCTGCTGTCTCTATGGGTTGCTTTTGTAGAGTCTGCCCTGGGCAGGTGATGGGATTGCATTGGGGTGGGGATGAGAGTGAAGTCTGAAAGCTGGCTGACAAGGTGAAATGGAGGTTAGTCAAAGTCTTTCTTGAAACCCTTAGAGCACTCATAAAATAAAGGGTTGTGTTTTTAAAAAAATATATTTTATTGATTTTTTTACAGAAAGGAAGGGAGGGGGATAGAGAGTTAGAAGCAAAGATGAGAGAGAAACATCGATCAGCTGCCTCCTGCACACCTCCTACTGGGGATGTGCCTGCAACCAAGGTACATGTCCTTGACTGGAACCGAACCTGGGACCTTTCAGTCCGCAGGCCGATGCTCTATCCACTGAGCCAAACCGATCAGGGCTAAAATAAAGGTTTTGATTTATAGTCCTTTGTGGTTAAATTTTTATATGACCCTCTGTAGCTCTTTAAGTTCTTCCTTGAGAGATGGCAACAGTATACCAATGGTCAGAAAATCTTACCATTCACACATCCTTTTCAGTAAGTATGGGCCAAGGCACATGCTCATTGAAGAGAAGGGCTATTTAAATTATTGCTTTTATAAGCGTGTACAGGTGAGTTAAAGGGACTTCCTTGCAATATGACACAACCACGCTGCATTTCCAGCTGTGCCATTTTATTCGTCAAACCTGTAGCATCTGATTCCCATGAATGATTTTTTCCTGAAAAGGCCTCACCTGTGTGTTTATTAATTTACTAGAGGCCCGGTGCACAAGATTCATGCACTCAGGAGGGTCCCTCAGCCCAGCCTGTGCCCTCTCACAGTCTGGGAGCCCTCAAGTGATGTCTGACTGATGGCTTAGGCCACTCTCCCCCCCACCCCTTCCCGGGAGCAGTCAGACAGACATCCTTAGCACTGCCTCGGAGGTGGGAGAGGCTCCCGCCACTGCTGCTGCATTTGCCAGCCATGAGCCTGGCTTCTGGCTCAGCGGTGCTCCCCCTGTGGGAGCGCACTGACCACCAGGGGGCAGCTCCTGCATTGAGCATCTGCCCCCTGGTAGTCAGTGCGTGCCATAGCTACCAGTGGTTCCACTGTTCAATCAATTTGCATATTACCCTTTTATTATATATAGGATTATTATATAGGCTGTAGTAAGTATTGAGTGTATGCAAGGCTTTGCTCTGGCATTGGGACCACAGGAGTCAGAAAGATGAAGCCCCTGCTCTCAGGACTCATCCTGTGGGGAAAGGAGGCAGTAAAGCAGCCAGAGGAGGCAAAGCTGTTCCAGGTCACATGTGCGATGGAGAAACAGAATTTGAGTCGAGGGCATGGAGAGGCAGGCACCCTCTCCAAGGACATGGACAGGCGGGGATGGGGAAGGAGTGGGTTGTCAGGTGTCTTTTTCTATCAGACCCCTGTTTCCTGGGTCAGTGTTCACTCGCCCCCACATCCTCCTCCCCCCCCCCCCCCCCCCAGCAGCAGGGCAGTTCTGGTCAGTGTGAGCATGACCTCTGTGTGACCTCTGTGTGAGTAGCACGTGGGGGAGCAGGCAGGGCGGACGGGTCTGGTTCCACAAGGCATAGTCACTGACAGAAACGGGAAAGGCCAAGGAATTGATCTGATTTGCACTTTATTTTGTGATGTCTGTGAACACATCATACCTGATTTTAAGGGCTGTTTGTTTTTAACAGGAATCACTAGATTCGATCTTCTGGGAGACTTCGGAAGGTTTAACTGGCTGGGAAATTTCTATATTGTGTTATCCTACAATTTGCTTTTCGCTGTGGTGACAACACTGTGTCTGGTCAGAAAATTCACCTCTGCGGTCCGGGAAGAGCTCCTCAAGGCCCTAGGTAATCCGCCGGTGCTGCGTGGTTTCTCTCTGCCTACTAATTCGTAACTTCACATGAGAGCTAATTTTCAGTTTTCACTCACTCATTTCTCCAAGTGTGTGAGCCCTTGGAGGTCACAGTCCTAACCCTGGTGTGAGTCCTCCCTCACCTGTCAGGCTCCTCCTGAGGACTGCGGGGCGACAGACACACTTCTCAGGAGGCTGAGCCCGCCCTGCGCGGTCGGAGCAGGAGGCGGCAGCTCTTTGTCTGTGCCGGGTGCTGGGAGGGAGTGGGGAGGGCGGGAGGATATTTTCTGGGAAGGACACCGCCTTCTGTTTCTGTGCAGGATTTTCATGAGCTTTGGGTTTTGCAAGTGTCAGGCCGACCCCCAGTTCTCTTCTGTGAGCTCCACACAGCTCAGGATAAAGCACAGTGTTCTCGCATTCCTAGGAGCGAAGCATCCTGACCCCGTCTCCATGGCCACAGGACAGTGGGCGCGACTCCTCAGTGGGTGTAAATGTGTGTTGGTCCAGCTTACGTCAGCAGTAACCTAAGCACGTTCCAGCCTTTAGGTGTTGGGAGCCCCAGGTCAATAGAAAGGACCACACATCAGCCTTCTGGGGTGTGGGCATGAACCTTTATAGCAAAAAGGGAAAGGCAGCAGTTGATGCTTGACAGTCCTGACGTGAGCTCACCCCCTGCACTGGCCGCGCTGGGCGCTTACACTCCACGCTTCACTGTGTTTCCAGCTCCTGGACAAGGCAGCCTGATGCTGGGCTCACTGAGGCCTTCCCAGCCCAGGGATTGAAAGGGTGACCTTTGGGCCTGGCTGGCGTGCTCAGTGGTGGAATGTGAACCTAGGAACCAGGAGGTCAGGGTTTGATTCCCGTCAGGGCACATGCCTGGGTTGTGGGCTCAGTCCCCAGTGTGGGGCGTGCAGGAGGCAGCTGATCAATGATTCTCTCATCATTGATGTTTCCATCTCTCTCTGTTCTTCTCTGAAATCAATTATATATATACACACACACACACACACACACACACACACATTTTTTAAATAAAGAAAGGGTGACCTTGGGGAAGGAGAAAAGATTTCGGATTATTTGTGTTTTACTTTATACTAACCCTGTAAGGAGGTGGCTGATGAAATATTGGCCCGAAAGGGAAAAGTTACGCCTCACTTCAGCCGGAGCACCAGAAAGTGTGTGGGTCCCTGCCCAGGTGTGGGATTCTGGCTGTGGGGTCTGCACAGTGGCTGGGATCAGGCAGTTCTGGCAGGCAGTGTCCAGAGTTAAACCGCAAGGCCGCCGAGCTGTAAGCTCACTCAGCTCCCGCGGGCACCTCTGCGAGAGGGCGGCTGTACCCGCAGCGGGGCCGCTGCATGCAGGGTCCTGGATGCCCCGTCAGGGCATCTGCACACAGTGGACGCTCAGTTTAGCTACGGATGATGGTGCCCATGGCGGCTTCTGCACAAGACAGACACTGGTTCCTCCAAACCCCAGCCCAGGCAGCACCCATGTTTCAGAAGGAACCCCCCACCCAGGAGGGCTGTGTCCTGTCCCCTCTCCCGCGGGTGCAGTGTTCTGTGTTGGGTTCCGTGGAAGTGGTGGCTCAGAGGCACAGGTTGCTGTGACTCACATAAATACTTTTTATTCTCTGAAATATCATCTTTGTTCAACTTGTTGCTTTGCCATTTCTTTTTCTTTTGGGAAATGTTTTCCATTGCCTTTCTTTTTAAATACGTGCTTCATATTTTGCTGTGTCTGTCAATGCATTTTCCTGTGTTCTTCATATGTGTGTATTTTGAAACACAAATGGATGATGCTTGTTTGGGGTTGGGCTCCCTGGGAAGCGCCCTTGGGGTAGGAACAGGCTTGCAGGAGGATCAGTGCTGAGGGTGGGTGAGTGGGGCGGGACCTTCATGGGGCGCTATGTGTGCCACGGGGCTGGCCCGGGCCCAGGTGGAAGAGCGACCCCTTGGAGGTGTCCCCAGCACCGCCACCCCCACCCGCCTGGGGCAGAGCCTCCTCTCACCATTTCCTCCTCCCCGCAGGACTCCATAAGCTGCACTTATCCAGGGCGCCCCGGGAGTCGGACACCGCCAAGCCGTCTGCCAATGGGCACCAGAAAGTCCTGTGAGGCCGCTCCGCTCTCAGCGCAGATGCGGGAGGACTCGGACATTCCTGGTCCCAGGAGTGGCGGCCCCACTCACTTTCTAATTGTCCTCTGGGAACCTGCGGGGCGTGGGTTCCAGCCCCACACCCACGTCTGCTCTGTCGGGACGGCCACCAGAAGGCAGCCGGGAAGCTAGGGCTTCCGAGGACTTGCTCCAGCCCAGGACCTGCACACGTGGAGGCTGCTGGCGGCACCTGTTGCTGGGACAGGAGGTGACCAAGGGCGTGGGGCGAGGCCAAGGGCGTGTACAAGGTGCGGGAATGTCTGTGCCTGGGACGTGGGAGCTGGCATGGCGCCTGATATTTTCCACGTCCTTGATGCAGGAACAAAGCACAGTTCAGATTTAGTTACGGATGTGAGTCCAGGGGACACAGGGAACTCTTACCCCCACGCTTGGGCAACCCTGCGTCAGCAAGGTGGGATGGAGGGGCCAGCCAGTTCCAAGTTCATGGCCAGTCAGTGTCACCTCTCCTGGCACAGCTGCCAGTGTGAGACCCTGGGACCAGCGCCCGCCTTACAGGCTGTATGACACCATTTTTTAAGCCCTTTTTTCTAAACTCCCTTAACTCCTCATGCTCCTCCGTCCATCCTAAACTAAGCCCTCTGGGTAGAAGCCCCTTTCTTTTGCCGCTGCTTCAGGCTTCGCTACTTTTGCCATTTAAACCTCAGACCCGGAAAAGCAACCAGTTTAGCACCAAACGCACAGCATTTGGTTCTGGCATAAGAAGAGTTTGGCCGACTATCGTGATCTGCTAGCCACTCAGTTCTTAAGCTGTAAATAATTCTCGGGGTCGTGTCGTGGCCCCACGTCCACTGAATAAAGTTGTTCCCCAGGAGACCGAGTTCTGTCAGTCGAGCGTGCAGGATCCGAGGGCCCCCGCACAGCCCCACACCCGGTCTCTACATACACACGTATGTTCACATGTCTGTAAATACATACACATATTCATGTGCACTGTGTGTGTGCGATGAACCATCTATGCAGGCAACAGTAAAATAACTTTTTTCTCAAATTGTTGCATTTAAAGCTTTTTTTTTGAGGGGAGGGAGCAATTATGAAAACCAGGCTGTGTATATTGGACATCAAAACATTTCCACTTAGAGTCAAAATATTAAGAAAAATGAATGGTTATGTTTGTAAGCTCCACTGACTGCCTGTCCTCCATGTACACCCACACTTCCTTCGGAGCCACGTGGAAATGCAGGCCGCTTAAAAGATAGTTGAGGATTGTGAACAGCACTCAGTAAGCCTCGTGCTCGCGCTGGTGACGGCCAGCATGGGACGCGCCCGAGGAGGCGCACGCAGGCGTGCTTTCTCGTTCCTGCACCTGCCCGTGTGGGCATCAGCTGCCAGCTGTGGCTTTCGCGGGAACTCTGGGAGTCGCCCTGGGACAGACGGCCATGGGAGCAGACACTCTTCTTTCAGTAGAGTGGCACTGCCCAGTCAGCCCAGTTCAGGCACGTCCCGGGAGAGTTCTGGGCCGGGGCCTGCAGCCACCTGTCAGTGAGGGCTGGTGAAGGCCAGCAGCCATCCCGAAAGTGGCGCTGCCCCTCGTGACCACAGGCCTCCCCCTTCCCATCTCCCCCGTCTTTTCTTATGGCGTTAGGCCTGGGGGTATAGGTTTCTTGAGGAGACTCAGCTAACTCCTGTCATTAATTGGTTCTGCATATTTAAATATTTTAAAATTATAAAACTTACAGATGATAACTTTTGTAATGATTTTCCAACCTATTTCTTAGATTTAATGTTTTCTTAGCTTTATGAACATTCTCTCTAAGCTAGATCTGTTCTAAGTAAACACAAACACATTCACATTAGCGCTCAGTGCACAGTGGGTTGTGGGTGGGAGGGAACTTTCCCGTGTTCCTGACTCCCAGGTGCGTTAAAGGTGTGCGCACACCTGGTCTTTGGGGCACCCGCACCTGCCTGACTTTGCTGGGCCACAGTGGTCCCCCATGGCCTCGGTCACCCTGAATCTGTCCACAGCACAGGTTGGAAGCCTTGTTGCTTTCTGGTCGTTTGCATAGTATTTAATGAATAAAGAGAATTCTTACAGTAATTTTAAAAAAATATATGGGCGTATATACAGTACTGACTTTTTAAACTTTAAAAAATCTGGTCTGATGTTACTTTAAAAATAATGTTTGGAGGCACTGGTAGATTTGTTTACAGGGCATTGTTTTTTTGTTTTGTTTGTTTTTTACAAATTGTTACTCCTGTTTCTATGAGATATTGTCAGTGTGACCATTTAAATGTCTTAGAAATTAAAGTTTTACAAAAATGAGTGCTTATAAGCACTGAAATGTGTTTTTCTAAAAAATCGGAAATACCATCATGTCTAAAACTTCAGGGTATGTATAGGTACTTCCATTTCCTTGTATAAAGAGCAGTAATTCTGGTGAGACACTGAATGGAGGCAGAAGCCGCTCTTTTCTCTCTTTATGGTGGAGATACTGGTAGGCCAGTTTCTTGCACTCTGAGATGGAGCCTCAATCGCGGAAATGATGTGTTATCCTGACTGAGTACCTAGATTTGTGTGCTTCCCCTGGTCTCTCCCACAGAAGGCTCGGCCGCACTGAGTGTGGTCCAGGCAGCGCAGCGAGCGCTCGGGACAGGACGGACGTTAGCCGCTGGTGCAGGCACCGACAGGCAGTGCTTTACGCTTTCTGACCACAGAAGAGACACACTGTACATGTGAGTCAGCACGCGCAGCCACACGCACACACTTCTGTCCGTATAAACGAACATTTAACCAGGAGGGCCTCCTTTCACGTGTGTGATGTATGCTGGCATTTTCTATTCCATTTCGTTATTTTTTTAACATAAACCACTAAGTCATTTCCTGACCTGTATTAATGGATGGTAAACTTTAGTTTGAAAGACACCACGTTGAGGGCTGTGAAAATTGTTCATCAGATGAAATGTGTTATCCCAGATACCTGAGGCAGAAGTCCTAGGCGTGCAGAGTCCTTGTTGCCCGCAAAAATGTACTTAAAATCAGTCGAAATTGCTGAACCGCTAACACATGGATTATAACATTTCAAAACTAGGTGATTGATCCCTATGTCTGGAAGGGGAGAGCTGGGAGCTAGTTTTTGAGAGAAGTGATTTAACCTCCTGTTGTGTGTAACTCAATTAGGAAGGTGTCTTTCAAGTTCAAATGTAACCAAATAGGAAATCCAGACGGAGACAGCTCCTCTTGGTGTCTCACTGCTCAGCTCTCCCAAGCAGAGGCCCAGCCGCCGGGCCAGCAGGACGCCGGGCCGGGAGCAGGGCCGCCAGTGTCCGCCACGGGGCAGGCCCTGGCTGGGAGTGAGGCCGAGGCGGTGGTCACTGCGCCTTGTCTATGAGACGCTGTTACTGAAGACGAGGCCGCTGCAGGGATGAGGGGCAGCCCTGGAAACTGCACGGTTTTTTGTATCAGCAGACGGTGGATTTGGACAGTCAAGTGCCAGCTCCTCATGCGATGCCAGTGTGGTCGCTTCCCATGTGGCCCTCGGTCCTCTGGGCGCGTCTCCGCCTCCAGCATCCACAACGGCCGCCTCCTCTCGCTGTGTCCTCACTGTGGCCTTGGAGGTGCAGCGGCGGCGGGGGCGAGCCTGCCGTTTGCGGGGAGACCTTGGCCTCGGTCTCCCCGGTCTCCCCGAGCGCAGGCCCAGGCCCTGCTGGCGTCGGTCGTGGGGTGCCGAGGGGTGGGGACGTGGCAGCAGCCGGCCTCCGTGCGCTCGGCTTGCCCAGCCAAAGGCACTGGGTTCCAGAGCGAGGCTGCCAGGCGCTCCGCAGCGCTGCCCACGCCAGGGGATGGGAAGCTGGATTCTAAGGTGAGACTGATGTTATGTATGTCGCTTGCAAAAGGGACCGCCTGCTTTAAAATAGTGATGACAAGAACACTCCCAACAGCAGCCACTTGGTGCTCCCGGCGCCAGGCTTTGCTTTAGCGTTTAATTTGTGTGAAAGTGCATTTACATATGTCATTTATTCAGTCCCCATGGTGACCCTGTGAGGTGTGTACTGTTAGTAACAGTATTATTCCCACTTTGTAGGTGAGGAAGCTGAAGCACAGAGAGGTTAAGTAACCTGTCCAGGGGCCCACAGGATTCAGAATTCAAATCCCTGGCCAGCTCCTAAGTCCTGCCCTTAACCACTATATACACCACCTCTCAGAGACGTTTTACTCCCACTGACGGCCAAGGAGCGTCCCCCCCCCCCCCCCATTCCCAGGACTGGATGACAGAGCCCCTCTACCTCCAAACAGTTTCCGCTCTTCTAAACCAAAAAGGCGTGGCTCAGAGCTGTCACCTCAGTCTTGGTGGGGACAGTAAACCAGGTAGAGAACACGTGTGAGACATTTGCGCCTTAAGAACGCTACTTGATTGCCTTGAAAGGAATTGTGAGAAATCCTCACCTGTCCGAATTCAAGTAACGGACTCAGAGACAGAAGTATGGAAAAAATCAGACTTTTAATAAGTTCTCAAGAGCGGGTGCCTGTCCAGTTGTACAGGTACATCTGGGGCAGCAAACACAGCCTGTTTATTCAGTCCCTCCTCCGGGTCCTCATTGGCTGAGTACTGTGGGGTCACCTGTTTCCTCATATGTCGCCTAGGTCTTGCTGTCTCCCATTGGGCCATTTAAAAAAATTGGGCTGAAGCCTCTTCTAGTTGCCTCCACCTCCCCCAGTCTAGTTGAGGCAGGTACCTCGGGGGTTTCCACCATGATGCTGGCCGCAGTGCTTTGTTCTATATCCTCCTCCCTCCTCCCTACGGTCTGCTTGCCCTGGGGAAACTCAGCAACCATTTCCATCAAAAGCCGACCATGCTGGAGATGGGTCACGGAGGCCCATTTCCTACAGAAGGAGGTGGTTGGGAAGTTCTCTTTGGCTCCCGCTTGAACGCACAGGCCCAGATCTGGGGACCTGCAGCCCCAGGACGGGTGGCGGAGGCCTGGGCTTCCTGTGCAAAGCGGCTGTGCAGAACCTGGGCTGTGAGGAGGACCAGGAAGAGTGGCCACAGCCACCGCACTCACCTCCAAGGGCAGAAGTGGGACGCGGGAGACTTGCATGTTGACAGCATTTTACACGGACACCCGCCCTGCGTGGCTGACGCGTCTGAGTGCAGGCGCTCGTTAAGTGTCAGCTGTTATTTGAAAATATTTAAATATTTTAATTGCTCGGCCTTTCTGAGACAATGTCGTCATTAGCCTATAAAGGACTGTAGCCTTTAACTTTTAGCAGTGGGCTGCTAGAAACAGCCGGCAACATTTAAAAGTCCTTAAAAGTCGTGCAGCGCTGGATTCGGTGCTTCAGAACATTGCTTTATAAAACCCTGTGATGTGGATATGAAATATTTGCTGGGTGTGTCGTTAATACTTTTCCTGGTTATTTTTTAACTTTATTTTTGATTATTTTTAAAGTTTATTTTTATTGTTGACACTGTTATAGGAGTTCTCATTCCTGCCCTTTGTTTTTGGGTGTTAGGAAATTTAAAAATTTGAAGTCGTCAAAATCTGAAATTTCCCATGAGTACTGAAAGAGCCCCCCCTCCCCTACGGTGTGAAAGAATCCTGTTGGTTTTCTTCCTCACTAGTTCATTGAGACGTAATACACATCCATAAGGTCGCTCTCCAGCGCAAGTCGGTGCTCAGGGCCCTGCTCTGCCCCGCGGGTCTGTCTGTGCCCGCACCAGCCGGCTGTCAACAGGCTCACACACTGAGTCCCACGTTTCGGGATCACAGACCTGACTGACCATCGCCTCCCTCACCGTCGGTCAACTGGTGGCCACCGCTGCAGCAGAGCCAGCACCAGAACCCCGAGGATGTGGGCAGGGGGTCCTGGAGCTGGGGCTCCCCTCAGAGCTGGCGGCCCGTCCCCAGGACTCTGGCCCCACCTCGGGGCGCACCCCGTGCACGCGGGCTTCCCGCGGGAGAAGCAAGCCTGCTGCCTCCAGGGGCGGCGCCCTCACTGTGAGTCGCTCCATCAGAGAAGCGGGGACAGGCCGCGCCCCTAAGGCCCAAGCGGCTCAGCCTGGATGGCACAGGGTCCCCATGGAAGCGGCAGTCACCCGCCCCGTGAGGGACACGGCAGCCTCTCCCTGAATCTGCACCTTCGTGTGGCACCAACAGGAACCCCATTTTGCTTACGTCCCCCAGTGGCCGTTTTGTGGGAAGCCATGTCTGAGCTGAGTATGAAGCTGTCTGGGAGGCGGTGCACCTTCGGGCCGGAGCACCTTTGGGCGAACCTATGGTGGGGCCTCGGCCTGGGTGCCCAGCAGCGGCGGGAGCAGGTGCCAGGAGGGACGTGAGCCTCGGGCGGGGTGAGGGGCGGCTCTGCCCACACGCTGTCCTCTGGGACCCCCAATAGCACTCGTCACTGAGGGAGTGACACTTGCCTTGCTGTCACTCGGGTCGCAGGTGCCAGAAACCCAAGTCCAGACGCTCGGGGTCCTCAAGTCGGGTGCTGAGTCATGTGCAGTGCGCCCAGGGGGCGGGAGCCGGGACCAGGAGCGCGTGGTCTTGGAGCCGTCGGAGGGGCAGCGACTCCACGCACCCACCTCACTGCTTTGTGGTCAGCTCGGAGTGGCTGCACGAGACCACCTGAGCACTCGGGGATCGCTGCCTCCCTCCCCATGGCCACTGCACATGACTTGGATCGGGCTTGGGGAGTCTCCCCACCGGGAGACCGGTGGCTGGCGATGGGTTTATACCAGCGGTTCTCAACCTGTGGGTCGTAAACAATGGAAGGAGGGGGAGCCACAGTGCGCCCAGGGGACCCCCCCAGACCAGCCAGCCCCACCCGATGGTGGGGAACATGTGCTTGTTGTGACACCATGACAGCAAAATCGATTCCCTCAGCACATGAAACAAAACTGGAATTTACTATTAAAAGGTAACACGATAGGCAACCACCTGAACTGCAAACACGCTACTTCAGTGATGGCGAACCTATGACACACGTGTCAGAGGTGACACGTGAACTCATTTTGGTTGATTTTTCTTTGTTAAATGGCATTTAAATATATAAAATAAATATCAAAAATATAAGTCTTTGTTTTACTATGGTTGCAAATATCAAAAAATTTCTATATGTGACACGGCACCAGAGTTAAGGTAGGGTTTTTCAGAATGCTGACACGCCGAGCTCAAAAGGTTTGCCATCACTGGGCTACTTTTAAATCACTCGGGAGACCGGTGGCTGGCGATGGGTTTATACCAGCGGTTCTCAACCTGTGGGTCGTAAACAATGGAAATACATCCTGCATATCAGATATTTACATGACGATTCATAACAGTAGCAAAATTACAGTTATGAAGTAGCAACGAAAATAATGTTATGGTTGGGGGTCACCACAACATGAGGAGCTGTATTAAAGGGTTGGGGCATTAGGAAGGTTGAAACCCTGTCACAGAACCGCGCTCCTAACCCCCCTCCCCCACCCCCCCAGCTCGCTTTCCTTGGGGCCCAACTCCCTCCTGGTCACTGACCTGCTTTCGCACCTGGAAGTTTGCAGGAGCCGGGACCAGGAGCGCGTGGTCTTGGAGCCGTCGGAGGGGCAGCGACTCCACGCACCCACCTCACTGCTTTGTGGTCAGCTCGGAGTGGCTGCACGAGACCACCTGAGCACTCGGGGATCGCTGCCTCCCTCCCCATGGCCAGCCCCAGGCCATCCCCCCGGCTTCCTGCAGCTGGTGCTTGTTGGTCAAGCCCCGGTTGGAAGAACAGAGGATGTGGGCAGCTCACAGACTTGGGGAAGCTGGAGATCGGGCTTGGGGAGCCCAGGAACAGGGCCCCGGCGCCTCATGGCGTGATGCAGGCATCGCTGGCCTCCCTCTAGATCCCAGGTTTGGGGCAGTGGACTTGCCTGCTCTGGCCACGGCGACCCGGCTCTGCCCACCGGTCAGGGCCTTCGAAGGGGACGGCGGGGCCAGTGCCCACTCCCCCTGGCTCTCTGTTGGTCAGACCGTGCGGTCCGTCTCCCACTGGGCGACGCTCCGTTGGAACGGCGCTCGAGCTCTGATTCCTGAGTGGTAGGAATCAGTCCAGAGAAGTGAAGAGCACGCTAGCGTTTTAAGAGGATGAGAATAGTAATGAGGAGGCTGTGCATCCCAGCATTCGGTCCCATTTGGCGCCCTTGACAGGTGCACCCTTGTCACCCTGTGTGCCCACCGCGGGCTCGCGGGCTCCCCGCCTGCCCTGGGCTGTGGCTGCAGTGATGTGGTCCCAATGCCCACGCACGGTCCATGGGCATCGCCGCCTGCTCTTCCCAGCGGTAGCACCCTTGTGGGGACTCGGGGGACGGGGGAGAGCCACGAGCTGGGCGGAGCCATGAGTGGAGCGGTGGAGGGCTGAGAAGGGCTGGTCTGCTGCAGGGGTCCCAGGGGCAGGACGCTGCGGTAGAGCAGCTCCTGGGGTTCCTCAGGGCTGAGCTGAAACGGGATGTGTGGCCCTAAGTTGTGAACATGGGATTGACCATCTTCCGATGCCGACCCCCACCGAGTATTTTATCGTTTACACATTCCAGGGCTGAAGCACAAGGGGGATTTCTTACAGAGCAGGGAAGCACCCAGGGAGCCAGCAGGAGGATGATGGCGGGGCCTCCAGACCCTTGTTGGTCAGACACCAGCCACGGCAGCACCGCGCTGTGTGGGTGCCCAGCAGAGCCCCGTGGAAATGGGCCAGGTAGACCTCCGGAGAGGAAGGGGCACTTTCTGTTCTGAGCAACCCCGGCCAGGCCACTCGGCACAAGTCAGCAGTTACAGAACCTCAGGAACTCAAGTTACATCCGTCCCTCTCCTGTTTCAACGGATTAAACTCATGAATCTGGAATGTTCTTTTTACAGAGTGAAGACGGACACTGGATGAGTTGTCAGCTTTTTAAATCTCGTTATGTTTCCTATGCACAACTGTGAGGGTCCTTCCCTGGAGAACAAATTGCACTGCAGCACTTAACCCCAAATCCCCACGGTTTGTCAGAAGTTAAGGTAGACTTTGCCCCAGAGTGGCGCAACTTCTCCCTGACCATGACATTCAGCTTTGAAGAATTTTCTTCTGGTAGCAGGCGCGGCAGAGGGGGCAGGCGTGGAAGGGCGAGCTGTCGCCCCAGGAGAACTGCTCCAGAGCGAGCAGGCACACGTGGTGAAACACGTGGGAGCAGGACAGCAGCACGGCCTCCCGGGGGCGCCGGCCGCTCCCCGCCAGCGGCGCCAGGCAGATGGAGCACTCGGAGGCCTCCCGCTGCAGGGCCTGCAACACAGAGGGAGAGCCTCTCAGGGTCTCGGTTCATCCAGATTAGGAGAGACCGAGGTCCTGAGAGACAGGGATCTGCTCAAATGAATGAGTCTCGTCCTGTGTTAAAATAACGCTAAACACATGTTAATTCTATACACATCCTGTTACTCCTGTGAAAATGAAAGGGGGTTGGACCCGTCTGTGGTAAGACATTTAGAAACAAAATCCTTTATAAAATACTGAGCATCGACAATACAGAATTACTTCTAATTAAGCAATAGAATGGTCTTTTTCAGAAAACAGCTCTATGTAGCTGTTAAACATCATTATAAATGTTCTTATTTTTATGACATTCAAGTAAGTTTTGCCTCTGTTGGATACTCAGTGGCCCTTCCTCCCATGGTCCCTGCAGACCCAGGGGGAGCGCATGGAGCGGTGAGGTCGGTGGCGCCCGGGCAGTCCGTTCCCTTTGGTGTTTCCACTGTTCACAAGTTGGCATCATCAGAGCAGAACTTCAGAGGAAGGGCCTCGCAGTCACCCAGAGCCGGTGTGTGTGTGTGTGTGTGTGTGTGTGTGTGTGTGTGTGAAGGTCAAGGTCCTTAGGCCTCCCTCCAAGGTCGCCACTTCCCTGTGGAGGGCCTACCTGTGCCTGGATCTCCTGCCAGTCGTCGTCCGTGAGCCTGCGGCCACACTGCCCGTCCAGCTGCTGCAGGACGCTGCGGTTGATGGCCAGGCAGTGGTCGATCTCGGCGAAGAGCTCGTCGATGTCGGTGTGGTAGGAGCAGAGCATGCGCCGGCTGATCTCTGTGAACTGGGAACGGAGCGCCGGTGGCTGAGCGTGACTCGGTGCGGTGGCAGGGGGTCGGCCACGCTTGTCACCAGCTCCCCTCAGGCCTCTGCCTTTGGGGAAACGGGCGTCTGGCTGTCCGTCTGTCTAATAACTCCTTGTCCAGGTAATTCAGGCCGAGAGGTTACCATAAAGATCCCCTGGCTGTTAGCCTTGATGGTTGTCAGCAAGGAATACACAGAAATCAAAAGTTGACAGGAGAAAGCAGCTGGGCTTTTACGAACTTAGTCACCTACCACCTGTGGCACCACTTACTGTGCCTTAGGGAGGACGGTCACGCACAGGCCATGATCTCCTGCTGCGACCATAGGCAGCGGAACCAGTGCTGGTTCTTGGTGTCTGCTGGCCATCTTCCCTCTGTGGTCGCTGATTATGAATGATCATTTTTGTGTGGCCATAGAAAAGGAAATCAAGCCCTAGCGGGTTTGGCTCAGTGGATGGAGCATCGGCCTGCGGACTGAAGGGCCCCAGGTTCGATTCCAGTCAAGGGCACATGCCCAGGTTGCGGGCTCGATCCCCAGTGTGGAGAGTGCAGGAGGCAGCCGATCAATGATTCTCTCTCATCATTGATGCTTCTGTCTCTCTCTCTCTCTCTCTCTCCCTCTCCCTTCCTCTTTGAAATCAATAAAAATATATTTTAAAGAAAGAAAAGGAAATAAAAAGACAGATGATCACCTTCTGTTAAACTAACCATTCCGTTTGCTTTCTCGCCAAACTCTGAAAGCACAGTCTGAAACCCACTGTGTAAGGACCTACAGGGTTCTTACCAGCCAGTGCGATCCGTTCACGGATGGCTCTGTCCCTTTGCCACAGAGCACAGCGGGCGCAGCATTTTACATTTCATGGCAAACACTGAAGCAGTGTGTTTGACGGTAGTGTGCACAAGTGCAGTCTCTATTGCTCCCCACGCCCAGTTCTTTCTTTAAGGTACTACCGTTTCCACACAAAAAGATTTAGAGAAGCTTGGCCACCTTGTGACCAAGTATTTAACTGGACATTATTGGCTGGTTGTGGCACAGCATGTTATCTCCTCCTGCTGGCAGAAACCGGAATTGCAAGCATGAAGCAAGCCGATTGCAGGCCTGGCTACAATGTGCATTTGCTGCTGTGTGATTAGTAAAGTGCAATGTTTCTGGATAGTGTGGGTAACGGACTCAGGGGTGACTGCCCTTGGTAGGCCCCATTGTAACCTGGCATCCTTCAGTGTCCTTGGGACTCTGTTTGGCCATGCACCCCAATCACTATGTGATTCTCCCTGATCTCTGTGATTTTAAAAATATATATTTTTATTGATTTGAGAGAGGAAGGGAGAGGGAGAGAGAGATAGAAACATCAATGATGAAATAGAGTCATTTGCCTCCTGCACACCCTCCCAGCCCCACTGGGGATTGAGCTCGAAACCCGGGAATGTGCCCTGACCAGTGACCTCCTGGTTCATAGTTCGACACCCAACCACTGAGCCATGCTAGCTGGGCTCTGTGAATTTTTGTTGTTGTTGTTAATCCTCACCTGAGGATATTTTTTCCATTGATTTTTAAAGAGAGTGGAAGGGAGAAAGGGAGAGGGAGAGAGAGAGAAACATTGACTTGAGAGAGACACACTGGTTGCCTCCTGCACAAGTCCTGATGGGGGTGGGGTGGGGGAAGAAAGAGAGCAAACCTGCAACCCAGGTACATGCCCTTGACTTGGAATCAAACCCAGGTCCCTTTGGTCCTTGGGCGGATGCTTCAAACACTGAGCAACACCATCCAGGGCTCTGAATTCTTAAAAATTGATTCTTTTTTTGGGGGGGTGGGGTGGGGGGAGAGAGAGGTGAGAAACATCGACTTGTTCTTCCACTTATTTATCCATCCATTGGTTCATTCTTGTCTGTGCCCTGACTGGGGATCGAACCTGCAATCTTGCATTTTGGGATAATGCTCTAGCTGTGCTACCTGGCCTGGGCATCTCTGAATTTTAATATCCAGAATTAGGAACCATCCATCCTTTTGTAGATACCATCAACTCCTTCCATCAAGATGCCATCAACTCCTTTTTCAAAAGGTGAAGTCCTATAGTTATTGGTTTATTAGGAATTTAATGTCTTCAACTTTAGTAGGGCTTTAAATAAGCACAGTGATTGCTTTTGTTAGTGTTTTGGTTACAGGTGTACATGTTGCAGGTGGTTTGCCCATTTTCCCATGAGTCCTGCAGGGTTTTTCAGGAGGCGATGATGAGGTGATGAAGGCCAGCCTCAGGTGGCTGCGGAGGAGGAGCAGGGTCATGGCTTCAGTTCAGCTGTGCCGGCCCGGAGTCTCGGGGGCAGAGGATGACCTCGCTGCTGAGCATGTCTTATGAAGAAAGATTGGGAAGAGCAGGGGCACAAGGGGGGAGGGGGGGAGGCGCAGGGTGCCATTGGAAGGCCAATGGACTTTGATATTCAGCAGGGCTGAAAATCAGCATAATATTGCCCTGCTGTGGGCTCAATGGCTGAAGGCAATTCCCTAACCTGATAACCCTTTTACTGTTTACCAAACTTTATCTTTGATATGCCTGTACGCATTCCTAAAGGGCAAATGTATATTCAAGTGAATAAAAGCAGACAGGACTGAGTTTTCAGCGAGCTTCTGCACCAGAGGGAAGTTTCCACCTGGCCCCCATGCCTTCTAAATTCATATTTCTTGTCTAGTGTTTTCATTTGTGCACGGCTCCTTCTTCAGATCCTGAACCCTAGCCGTAAATGGATATGGCACAGGGTTTGGGGGTGGGGGGTGGGGGGGGGGGTAGGACTGTATTTGATTTCTTTATTTTCCTCTCCCAGTCATCTCAAAGTGGTGTATGATATACTGAGAGAAAAAACTTCTTAGTGTAATTGTTTTAAGAACTTTCTAAAATTTAAGACTTGGGAACTTACTCTAGGTTGGCACTGCCCAACAGAAATGTACCCTGAGCCACATCTGAAATCTTAAAACTTCTAGGAGCTGGATTTTAAAAAGTTGAAATTATTTTTTTGACAGTTGAAAGGGGGCCATTTATTATCACTGTTCCAAATGTACAAAAAAAATTAGAAAATAACCCCAACTCAATTCCCTCCACGCCCAGCAGCACAAATAATTGTTCCCAAAAGCACAGACATAAACTGGTCCTGGTATTTCCACGAATAGTGCAGCTAAGAAACAGTTTAGAGAAAATTTAACAGGATTTAGATAATATGCATCTATCCTCTCAGCCCTGAGAGGTAATAATCCCATATGGGTACCAGTCCTTCCCTAACGGTTTTCCCAGCTCTGGTGGAGGAGTTCTTTACAAAGTGGCATGTTTGGCTGCTGCTTTAGAGATCCTCCTGTCCGCTGCCTTCTTGGTTTTCTTCTTGAATTATAGGGGGTTTGTAGCCTCTCGTTGCTGTAGATAGCTAATAAAATTACCTAATTCATGGCCACCTTCATATTTCTTTGGATCTAGCTTCTTGTTGGCTGGAGAGAAGTAGATGGTAGGAAAATCTCTGACTTCATATGGAGAAGGCACATCATTGGCTGTGGCATCCATCTTGGCTATAATAATATTTGGGTCTTTTCTGAGCTTCTCTCCCAGTTCTTTATACTTAGGTTCCAGATTCTTACAGTGGCCACACCAAGGAGCATAGAATTCAATCAGCACATCTTTATTTACATCATTCACGATCTCATCAAAATTCTGCTAACACTACCTTTACGGGCCCATCATTGCTCTCTGTGATTGGCTCAGATTTTAGGTATCTCTTCAGGTTGCCATCAAAGTAATTGTGCAGGAATCTCTCAAGAGCCTTGCCATCACGCAAGAATTCCTCCTGCATGACAAACTTCTCACCTTCTGCAGTTCTGAGAGCAACAACAGGAGTCCCTCTGGCAGTGCTTTCCAAACCCAAATCGGAAAGATCATGGCTAAAGCTTTTGCAGCTAGCTACAAAGTTAAGTTAGTGTCCAGCATCCGGGAATTTCTTTGCTACCATCATCACTCGGTTTCTCCAGTCGCTGGAACCATTAGCATTCTTTTCGTAGCCCACGTCATAGTCCGCCACAAGTAAGTCCTTGCCCTGTATTAAGTCTTTATCTATCTTCTGTCATGTGAGGGCAGATACCAAAAATGTTTTCCTGGATAATTTTTTTAAATCTTGCCCCTGGTCATTTTCTGTACTTTATATGCTGAAATTTTGTCTTCAAACTTGTTCATCAGATGTGAAGGATGAAGCAAGGTGATACCTTCTCCATCATCATCATCATACTTGTTCACCAGAGACTCAATATTGGTGTGTGCAAATCGGTAGTTATCCCTCACGTTGCTGGCTGCTTTTAGAAATTCAGAGTGAGCTTCACTGAATAAATCCTTGGAAAAACCCACCACAGAAGCATCTCTATCACCAATGAACTTGTCACCTTCTTCCTCAGGCCTGAGAGGAACTGCAGCTGGTCGGCTTGCTTCTTCAGGGGGCTGCCGATCCCACCAGCAGGCCTGGGCCATCATAAGCACCTGAAGAATCACCATCTCTAAATACCTTCGGGGTTGGCTATCCGCTGACTCCATACTTGTTACAGGTGTTTGTGTTGGCAGCACAATCAAACTTTGCTAATGGGACTGTTCCTTTTAATCGAGTAGCTGCAGCTTCATGCTCGGAGTCCACACCAGCAGGAGGCCCGCAGGGCCGGCCGGAGACGCGACTCTCGAAGCTGTCCGTGAGTTCCAGCGTGGGGGGCGTGGGGGGGGGGGGGGCTCCTGTCGGGCCTCCGAGGCTGCGCTCGGCGCAGAGGAGTGTGCGGTGTGGAGGGCGGGGCCAGGCGGCCCACCCCTGGGTCTCTTCCTTGCCCTCCCCCAGCACGGAGCGGCCCACAGAAGTTGCGCCTCACCCAGGGGCCACATGTCCGGTTCCCCGGGCCAGGCGGGGCCACATGGCTCTTCCAAGTGGAAGCGGGGTGTCGGGAGAACACACCGGGCTCCGAGGCCCAGGGGATGGCCACGCAGGAGGAGGAGGGCTAGTGCGCCCGCTGCACTGCGGCCGGAAGCCTCCATCTTCAGTCACGGCGTTAGGGGTTGCTCCTTCCAGCCACGGCCCCTGGCTCCTGGTTCACCTGTGTCTCCGGGAACTGGGCTGAGGAACCAAGCCCCGCAGAACCACGCAGACGCTCAGACGTGTGATGCGGGGACATACGTTCTATGCGGTTGGACTTCGCACCTTGCAGTGCAGTCACGTGCCGCTGAGCAACGGATGGCTGGGAAGGTGCTGTTCGATTCCGTCCTTGTGTGAAGGGCCCCGCAGACACACACAACCTACACGGGCCGCCCCGTGCACAGCGGGCTACACACCGCAGGAGGTTACATCAGGGAGCAGTGCCGCCGCCAGGAGGTCACCGGCCACTGCTCACAGCAAACCTGACTGGAGAGCGCGCTCTCTGCAGTGTGGGGGCCGCAGGCACAGGCAGCAGAGGGTCGTGGAAGGCGCTGCACGGGACTGCTTCGCGGTCCTTTACACCCGGGGGGCACATGGCTGCTTCCTGTGCGCGCCCTGCCCAGACAGGACCGCACGCTGGGCTCGGACCGTGCTGCCCGTGGAGCCGCCAGGCCCCCACCTCCCGGCCCCGCCGCCCTGCCCACTCTGCCCCCGCCCACTCTGCCCCGCCCACTCTGCCCCGCCCACTCTGCCCCGCCCACTCTGCCCCCGCCCATCTGGCCCCGCCCACTCTGGCCCCGCCCACTCTGGCCCCGCCCCTGCCGGCCCCCCTCTGCGGCAGCCACTGCAATCACGCGGGAGGACGTCAGGTCAGAGGTCAGGCACCTCAGGCTGCGTGGGGCCAGGGCGGTGAGGGCGGCCCAGGCGAGGTGGGTGCGAGTGGTCACATTCCCGCTTCTGCTCGGTCCGCGGTCCCCATCCCAGGATGCACCGCACCGGTTCCCCTGAGCAGGTCCCTGGACACGGAGGTGCCGGGACGCGTGGCGCCTGGGTCCCTCAGGTGGGCTCTCCCGAGGGCACCTGGGCACCTGTGCACCTGCGCCCAGGAGCGCTCCTTCCTGCGCAGCCGCAGTCGGCCTGGGCGCGGTGCCGACTTCACGGGCCCCCAGGGGGCGCTCCACCACGCAGGTGATGGAGGCACCCGCGTCCTCCCGCACCGGTGGGTTCTTCCCGGAGACCCCGCAGTGGACACGGCTCCTGACACCTGCGGGCCTTCTGAGCGGCGAGCCGCATCACGGCGACTCGGTGGCCCTGACACGGACCTGACTGTCAGGGTTTTCCCGTCACTGCATCACTCGCTCCGGCCTTGGTGGGCGCGGACGGACGTCGGTCCTTGTTGGAAGTCAGTTTTCTGTGAGCCTGAGCGCGGGGTCTGAATGCTAATTGGCGAAGCAGCAGAAAGGCAGGCGGATCGGCAAGGGCTGCGTGTCAGAACCACAGCGCTGGACTCGGGACCGCACCTTGTGCGGAAGCAGCAGCCATTGCTGTAGTCTCAGGCCGCAAATCCTCCTATGTGTTTTGCTTTTACTTCAGAGTATTTTCTAGCTTTTCAACCCAAACCGCCCTTTTCCAGTAATTTACCAAAATGACTACCACAGAGGGAGAACAGAGAGGCTCGCCATGCCCTCCGGCCTGTGAGGGAACAGGGAGTCGCTCCTTTGGCCACATAATGTGAGTCCACAAGAACGGCGCTGTGTGGACATCGAGGGAATGGGCGCTGCTCAAAGGAGTGCCCCGCAGGGTTCCCTGGCAAAACCGGAGGAGCCCAGTGTCCCCCAGCCTGCGGCGGGCATCGTGGTGGACACACAAGGGAAGGGTGAGGTTCTTCAAGAGAATGAATGTAGGTATTGAGCATGTGAAGCACGAAGAGCGAGACAGCTTCCTGAGCGTGTGGAGGAACGTGACCTGGAAGAGAAGGAAGCCGGGGAGTGGACCTGGGTGCCCTGGGCCCAGCTGCTCCTCCAACATGGGAAGGACCATGACCAGGAAGAGAAGGAAGCCGGGGAGTGGACCTGGGTGCACTGGGCCCAGCTGCTCCTCCAATATGGGAAGGACCATGACCAGGAAGAGAAGGAAGCCGGGGAGTGGACCTGGGTGCCCTGGGCCCAGCTGCTCCTCCAACATGGGAAGGACCATGACCAGGAAGAGAAGGAAGCCGGGGAGTGGACCTGGGTGCACTGGGCCCAGCTGCTCCTCCAATATGGGAAGGACCATGACCAGGAAGAGAAGGGAGCAGGAGAGGGGACCTGGGTGCACTGTGCCCAGCTGCTCCTCCAACATGGGAAGGACCATGACCAGGAAGAGAAGGAAGCCGGGGAGTGGACCTGGGTGCCCTGGGCCCAGCTGCTCCTCCAACATGGGAAGGACCATGACCAGGAAGAGAAGGAAGCAGGAGAGGGGACCTGGGCGCACTGAGCCCAGCTGGTCCTCCAACATGGGAAGGGCCATGACCAGGAAGAGAAGGAAGCAGGAGAGGGGACCTGGGTGCACTGAGCCCAGCTGTTCCTCCAACATGGGAAGGAACGTGACCAGGAAGAGAAGGAAACCAGAGAGGGGACCTGGGTGCACTGGGCCCAGCTGTTCCTCCAACATGGGAAGGACCATGACCAGGAAGAGAAGGAAGCCAGGGAGGGGACCTGGGCGCACTGAGCCCAGTTGTTCCTCCAACATGGGAAGGACCATGACCAGGAAGAGAAGGAAGCCCGAGAGGGGACCTGGGTGCACTGGGCCCAGCTGCTCCGCCAACATGGGGAGGACCATGACCAGGAAGAGAAGGAAGCAGGAGCGGGGACCTGGGTGCACTGGGCCCAGCTGCTCCACCAACATGGGGAGGACCATGACTAGGAAGAGAAGGAAGCAGGAAAGGGGACCTGGGTGCACTGAGCCCAGCTGCTCCGCCCAGAGAGGCTCCTGTGGGGACCAGTGGAAAGGAGCCGGGACTGCGGAACCCACTCCCTGTGAACTCGTGGCATGGTAAGTGCAGGAGAAAGACCTCTGCACTGGTAAAAAAGACAAAATCAAAATATTTTCTAATTTCCATTGCAATATGTTTTGACTAGGTTATTCCTAATTTGCAAACATCTGAAATATTTTTGGTTCTTAAAAAATTATTTCTAAAGCACACTGTGTCAGACAGAGAGCATGCTTTGTGCATTTTAAATAGCTTAAACTATGATGAAGAATTTTATGGTCGGTGTTTTGAAGTGCTCTGTTTGCACTGAAAGAATGTGTGTTCCAGCTGCAGGGGGCAGTGTTCTACGCTGTGAGCGCTAATGCTTGGCTCTGATATCTGTCTGGGACCAGAACTGCAGCTCTTCCTATTGCGTTCTCTTGGTAAGTACATATAGTCACACTTTATTTCTATTTTTTCGCACGTATTTCTTTTATAGCTGCATTTATTTTTTATGGGCACATTCAGTCCAACCTGTAATTACCATCGACTGAGCCCGTCCTGTCCCGTCCTCTAGTTGTCCCACCGTTGCTTGGTCTTTATCTCTGCTCTTCTTCCCAGTGGACATTTGCTATCTCAGTTTTGTCTCTACTGCTTTGAAGGTTAGAACTGTGTTTGTGTTCTTTCAGCTGTTACCCTAGAGATGCATTCAGGATTTTTGTCCTCATACAGTGATCTTCTCCTGGGTTAGGTCACTGTCATTCTTGCATTGAGTCAGTGTCTGTTGGGTTTACCCACACTTTGCCATGTCCCTTCACTGTACTCTGCATCTGGGAGCCTGATGCCATTCTCTTCCTCACGAAAGGCACCCTAGTTCCCTTTGATGAAGGCATTTTGGTGGCACTCTCCCAGCTTTTGTCTGAAACTGCCTTTCTGGTGCCTCCGCCTGACTGGATTTCCATGTACGTGTGCAGTTCTAGACTGCTGTCCCATCTCTGTCATGACCTGTGATGTCCTGCTAGGTGTTCTGGCTTCTGCTGCGGTTGCTCCTGGGAGCATCGCCTGCCCTTTGCTGTCCTGCTTCGAGAGTTCTGCCTTCAGTGTTGTGCAGCTTCTGGACAATCTGCCGCTGTTGCCTTCATCATGGTTGTCCCCTCCCCTTCCCCTTCCCCTTCCCCTCCCCCTCCCCTCCCCTCCCCCTCCCCTACCTCTCCCCCTCCCCTCCCCCTCCCCCTCCTCCTTCCTCTTCCTTTTCCTCTAAACTGTACTGGAGTTCCTTGGGCTACTTAATCTGTGTTTGTATTGCCTTCTGATCTGGCAAATTCTTAGCCCTTCTGCTTCCAGCTACAGCTACTGTCCCCATGTCCTATTTTTCTTCTGAATTCTGGTTATGGATGGAACCCTCTCATGTCCTTGCTTGGGTACATCCCTTCCCTGTAGCCACTCAAACTGAAAATGATGACGCTGGAGAAGAGGGACACACGGTAGATGCTGCAAATAAAAACCATGTGACAACATGACATAGTGAGGCTGCCACAGAAGGAAGTTCCACATTTAGTGCCCTTAGTGGCATTTTCCTCCAGACTTTGAACAGGGTGGCTTTCACTGAGTATGGTGTCCCCTGCGTTCTCTCAGCCAGACCCTAAGGGACCAGGTAGAGACCTGCTGCTCTCCCCCGGCGCCCTGCCCCTCCACGCAGACACCCACTGGCACCACCTGCCCGGGATGTGAGGGCTCTGTCACCTCCCACAGTGCAGGGGAACCTGCCGCAGCGCTGGCAGTCCAGCCCCCAGGTTCACGCAGTTCAGCTTCTCACAGCTTCTGTCACAACTAGTCACTTCCCCTCTCTGGACACAAGCTGTGTCCTCCACTCTCCTCTGGTCTCAGCAGCCACTCCCAGGGCCAGGACTGGATCTTGCCAGGCCCGCCTTGCCTCATCCCTCTAGTCTGTCGTCCCCTGGCCTGGCCATGCTGGCCTCTGTCCCTCACATGTCTGATGTCCCCCTCTACCTGGAAAACTCCTCACCTCCATGCCTGTTCCTCACTCAGGACCGAAGTCTGCGAAATGCAGGCCCAGCAGGTGTCCTCGCTGGAGGCTACTAGTTAGATTTAATTTACATGTTCATGTCCACTCAGCTTTTATAACAAACACATCACACCCTTGCTAACAAAGCATTAAAAACTTTCATTTAGCCCTAGCTGGTTTGGCTCAGTGGATGGAGTGTCAGCCTGTGGACTGAAGGGTCCTGGGTTCGATTCTGGTTGAGGGCACGTGCCCAGGGTTGCGGGCTTGATCCGCAGTAGGGGGTGTGCAGGAGGCAGCCAATCAGTGATTCCCTCTTATCATTGATGTTTCTATCTCTCTCTCCCTCTCCCTCTCTCTTCCTCTCTGAAATCAATAAAAAAAATTGTCATTTAATCCTCAGTTATATGCTTTTCATCGAGAAAAATAATAATTTCTTTTATATGTAATGGTGGCTAAAGACTATTAGCCTAGCTGGCAAGGTTCAGTGGTTGAATGTTGACCTACGAACTAGGAGGTCACGGTTTGATTCCTGGTTAGGGCACGGTTGTGGGCTCAATCCCCAGTGTGGGGCCTGTAGGAGGCAGCAGATCAATGATTCTCTTTCATCATTGATGTTTCTCTCTCCCTCTCCCTTTCTCTCTGAAATAAAAAAAAACACATTAAAAAATAAAATAATTTTAGCTTTATCATGTAGTGCTTGCACAGTGCGTGATTGGAAGGCCTGGAACAGTTCCTAAAGTTGTTGAGTCAGCAGTTTGGGAATCGCAGAGCTACTTTGGGTGGGCTCTGTGCCAGCCCGGGCCCATGTGACCAGGACCTTTTTCTTTAGCGACAGGGCTCCCACATAGCAGGAAGGCGGGGTGGGAGCACCAAGAATCAGGAGGCGGGAGGGGCAAGCAGGTGTGTGCCCAGGGAAGGGTGGCTGTGCGGCAGGATGTGCACCTGATGCCCATATTACCACTGGCATCACCCTCCCCACATTTCACTTATCCAACTTCTCCTTTGCATACCCTCTAGAGCAGTGGTTGTCAACCTTCCTAATGCCGCGACCCTTTAATACAGTTCCTCATGTTGTGGTGACCCCCAACCATAAAATTATTTTCATTGCTACTTCATAACTGTAATTTTGCTACTGTAAACAATATGTAATTATACATGTGTTTTCCGATGGTCTCAGGTGACCCCTGTGAAAGGGTCGTTCAACCCCCAAAGGGGTCGTGTCCCACAGGTTGAGAACCGTTGCTCTAGAGGCTGAGGGTCTATGGGCCTCGCGCCAACACCCCTCCCCGCCTCACTGCTTTCCTGCGTGAATCTTCAGGACTGGCCAGCCTCCTTCCCTCACTCGTTTCCATGACTCCATGCCTGTGCGTCCCTGCTCTCAACTCTCTGAGTATCTCTGGCCCCTTCCTTTGCCACCCCTCAGGGCTGGATGCTGTTATCTTGTTCCTGTGTGTACTCACTGCTCCAGTGAGTTCCGTAGATTCGGGGAATCACCTCATTCATCTTGGTGAGGCCCTTAGCATTCAGTAAAAGTTTGACTTTAAATTTGCAGTAGTTAGAAACGAGGACACACATGCCCCGTGCACATATTCTGATGGGATGGATGGCTGACAGTTTTCTTTCTGGGGTTAAAAAACAATAATGTTTGTGTGCAATGATTTTAAAGTTACTGTCAGTTTCAAGATTCCATAAAAGATCAGTGTTTAGCTAATAACCATAACATTGACATTAGCTTGTTAATAAATGTACTGAAATCCTTTAGTGTATATTTAAGGCAAATTTCTGAATGTGAACTGGTGTGACTTTATTCTTATAGTTTCAAGTATTTGGAAGTTCATAAGGGAAATATTTTAAGATGTTAAATCAACATATATTTATTGACTACCTACTGTAACCCATTCAAAGCCATGTCCAAAGTGTAACTTTTATGAAATATTTCTTAAATGTCAAATTCTCACATGCTCAGTGTCCACCTTCCTGTACTAACTCCCTCTAGGTTACATGGATCAGATGCCTTAGTAAGTGAAGAGCAAGAACTAGCAAAGAAAAAAAAAAGACACAAGTGCAAGTTTTTAAATGAATGGCTATTATTAATTATTCAGAAATGGAAAAATGCATAACATTTTCAATTTTAATAAGAATGACTGTCTTCATATAGTTTTCCTTCTAAGTCTCATATTTCAGATATTTGATAAGTAATTAAGAGTTCAGGTTATGGATATATAAAGCAATTTCTGGTTATTTACAAGTAATGTACCGACGAACCATTAAAAAAAAAGTATGCTCACAACAGTACCCAGGTGAACTCTGACTGCCCAGGAGGCCTCTCGGAGTGATCCATCTTGATGTCAGCAAATTGCTTACTAATGTGTTGACTTAGGGCCACCCTCCAAAGCAAAATGAAAAGCCTGGAATTTACAGCATATCAATGAATCAGTTGATAAGCTTTTACTGGTTTAATATCCTCACAGTCTTGCTGCTTGGAGCCACTTCAAGTTAGCAACAGAATGTTTGCCATCTCTATGTGATAAAGGAACTCAAAGGACTAAACAAACTTTCAGACCATTACGCTGTTTGGTGAGATGTAAATGAAAAAAGTAGGATAAATCTCACGCAGGAGGGTGCGGGAGCAAGCAGCCCCTAAAGTCAACCAGTGTCTGACAAATCACTAACTTTTTACACAATGGTCAGGACTTTTAGCTGGGGTGGAGATGATATAGTGCATTTGAAAAGTTTTAATTGCAGTCATAAAAGGCCATGCCTCAATTATATGACATATGCTAGCAGAACTTCCAGATAAGGATCAAAGGCTTTCACCGAGCAGCCGCTGCATTCTGGGCAGCACTTGGCCTCCCTGTGGGCCGGAGGCAGTCATGGGCTCGGGACCTCTGCAGGTGGCTTTGATCTGAGCTCAGGATGCACCAGGACAGCCATGTTGTCCTCACAGCTCTGCGTCCTCCCCGACAAAGCACTGCTGACTCAAGGTCAGTTCTGGACGCTTGCTCACGGCGCAGAGCTCAGCATCTGATCTGCTGGTTCTTACTCAGGACACTGTCTGTCTGAAAGAACCTACAGGCAGCATGGCATCGCTTTGCTCGGGTGTAGTCTTGTTAGGAATGTGCCAGGGTCATCTTAAAGCAGTGGGGTCATCTTAAATTCTCAGTGTGTGGAGGCATTAGTATTTGTAGAAAGACGGCCTCTGTATTTTACCCAGTAACACCCAGTAGATGCATGAAAACCAAGCAGGAAGAGACTTCCTGAATCCCCCTGTAGGACAGGAATGGGAATGCACGGCCACAGCTCTCCCAAGGGAGACAGACTGACTCATAAAAATAACGGGCCAAGCTCAGCTGGAGGGTTAAACACATACCTGTCTTCTCCCACTCCTGGAACTTTAAAGGAAATAAGCACTTCCTAATTTACTGTGCCTAAGAACACCCCATTGTTGCCTCTCTTTTCTATTGATTAGACTTTTTCCCTGACAGTAACTTATTGGTCTCAACCAGTGGTTCCCAAGGGCAGCAAAGAAGTTTTCACCCACTTCCAGGATGAAAGAAAAAAATAACTTCAGTGGAGTGTTTTTATACAGCTAAATGTCTGCAGTGTAAAGAGATCTCCTTCAGTGTGTGGCCAAATATTCCTCCTCTTCTGGTGTTAAAATAGTCTTTCTTAAATGAGATGATTCTGATGGTGTGTCATGTGTTAATCCCAGCAGTCTGGAGACAGCGGGTACAGCACCGCATGGGCTGCTGGTTCATTGGCTGGTGAGGCCGTGGAGCCGATATTTACCACCGTTGACTACGGGATGTAGCACATGATTTATTTTTCCTAGTAATGTGCAGTTTCAGTTTGCATGAATTTAACATTCACCAGTGGTCAGAATGGAGCTAGCGCTTAGGCATGTGGCTGCTGGGTGCACGTCACCCCAGAGCAAAGACGGGCTGCTCCACAGGTGACTGAGAATCGCCATACCCGATACTGTGGTTCCTGCGCAGTGTGCTTTGCAAACTCTCCAGTTTCTAAAGTTGGACAGTAGGTCTCTAGTGGCTCTGTGCACACGTATGTTGTGGGAGGGTGACGGGTGAGGCCTGTGTCAGAGCCGAGCTGAAAGGCAGGCCTCTGCAGGCATGTCACCGCCTGGGTCACAGAGCAAGTCTCCCACCCAGGAGCCTCAACACAGCCATTGTTCATTTTAGCTGTGGGATTTCTTTATTTTTAAGTGGGTGTATTCCCAGGAAACCTGCAGACACTGGCTCTTCTGAAGTTGGAGTTTAGTACACGTGTCAGTTCTGGAAAATGGGGGTGAATATTGAGAAACCCAGACCAAGAGTTATAGTTATATTTTAAATATCTCAGTCTGTGACTTTTAGATTTTAATTGACACATAACATTGGGTAAGTTTGAGGCATACAATGTGATGGTTTGATATACTTATATGTTGTGAAATTATTACCACAGTAGGGTTAGCTAATACTGCCAACACCTCACATGATTTTCTGTGGTAGGTAAGATTTACTGTCTGAGCAACTTCCAAGCATATAATACAGCTTTGTTAACAGTAGTCACCATGCTGTACATCAGATCTGTAGAACTTGTTCATCTTATAATTGGGAGTGTGTATACTCTGACCAATATCTCCCAATTCTCTGGCAGCTACCATTCTATTCTCTGGTTCTGAGTTTGACTGTTTTAGATTTCACAGATAAGTGGCACTGTATAATATTTGTCTGATTTACGTCACTTAGCATAATATCCTCAAGGTCCATTCCTCGTGTTTTTGCAAATGGTAGGATTTCTTTCTTTCTCATGGCTGAGTAATACTCTATCATCTGCCTGCCTGCCTGCCTGCTTGCCTGCCTGCTTACCTGCCTGCCTACCTGCCTACCTACCTACCTACCTACCTACCTACCTACCTACCTCATCTTCTTTATCATTCATCTGTGGATGGACCCTTAAGTTGTTCCCATGTGCTAGCTATTGTGAATAATGCTTCACTGAAGGGGTGCAGATATCTCATTGTTGTCCCGATTTCATATCCTTTGGATCAGTACTCAGAAGTGGGATTGCTGGGTCACATGGTAGTTGTATTTTTAATTTTTAAGGAACATCCATACTGTTTCCATAGAGATTGCACCAATTACATTCCCACCACCAGGTCACCGGGTTCCCTTTTCCCGTGTCTTTGCCAGCACTTGTTATCTCTTGTCTTTTGATGACAGCCATCCTACCGGGTGGGAGGTGGTTTCTCATTGTGGTTTTGGTTTGCGTTTCCCTGATGACTAGTGATGTTGAGCACCTTTTCATGTACTTGTTGGCCATCTGGATATCCTCTTTGGAAAAATGTCTGTTCAGATCCTCTGCCCATTTTTTACCGGTAATCAGATGTGGATTTTTAAAAACTATTAAGTTGTATGAGTTTCTTATATATTTTAGATGTTAATCTCTTATCAGATACATGATTTGCAAATATTTTCTGCCCTTCTGTAGGTTGTTTCCTTGCTGTGCGGAAGCTTTTTAGTTTGATGTAGTCCCATTTATTTATTTTTGCTTTTGCTTTTCATGTTACATTCAAAAAATCATTGCCAAGACCAATGTTAAGGAGACTTTTCTCAATATTTTCTTCTAGGAGCTTTATGGTTTCAGGTCTTAAGTCTTTAATCCATTTTGAGTTGATTTTTGTTATATCCTCTTGATGAGTTGACCCCTTTATCATTATATAATGATCTTTGTCTCTTGTTACAGCTTTTGAGTTAAAGTCTATTTTGTCTGCTAGAATATGCAAGACTGCTGTCTTTTGTACGGAATATTTTTTTCCACAGTTTCACTTTGAGCCTGTGTGTGTCCTTGAAGCTGAAGTGAGTCTCTGGTTGGATCCTGTATTTTACCCATTGAGTCATTCTATGCCCTTTGATTGGAGAAATTAACCTATTTACATTAAGAGTAACCATTGATAGGTAAGGACTCACTAATGCCATCTTATTGTTTTATAACTGTTTTGTAGTTCCATTTTATTCTAGAATATTCCACAGTGTTTTTTTTTTTTTATTTGTCTTTATGGCACTGATGTTTTATAGTCACAGCCAGCTGTTTTGCAGAACAGTCCTCATTTTGGATTTACCTGATTGCATGTTTTCTCATGACTGGGTTGGGTTAGCATTTTTGGCATGAAAGTGCACAGGTGATGTTTTGTCCCCACGCACCTGCCACATTAGGGTCACTGGTGTCAGTTCACCCAGTTATTGGTAATCATGTTCGTTGAGTTTAGGAGATGTCCACCAGACCTTTCCAATTTAAAGACTTCTCATTCTATTTGTAAATTATAAGTGATCTGTGGTTGGTACTTTTGAGACTGTGGGAGTATCCTATTCCTCAACAGTCCTTCACCCTGTAATTTACAGTAATTTGATTTATTGACATAAGTTCTCAAACTATCATTTGTGTAATAATCATATAGTTTGGATGCATCTGTAGCATCCTGGGTAATGTGACAGTGAATAATATAGTTCAATAATCTTGGAGATTCCATTAAAATATACTGGCATTTTAAAATTGTAGGTTAAAATTATAGATTTTTATTTCCTAGCCCATGCCTATAGCTCACAAAGTGAATTCTATCAAGTTGGAAAACATAGGAAAAATCATGAAATTGCGAGAATCACTCAGAAATGACTAAGAAGCCTCTGGGCTCTGCTGGCACAGGTGTTTAAGTACACGAGGCAGCTAGGAAGGAGGCAGGCGTGCACACCTGCCGCTAACACAGTGTCTGGCATTGGATCACTTCGTCCATTTAAGGTGAGGGTTTGGTTTGCAGGTTCACACGTTAAAGGCCACAGGGGATGAGGGAGCTGGGGAGGTGTGAAGGGATTGCAGGGAAGACGGGAAGTGAGCACACGTGGCGGGGATTCTGTAACTCATGAAACACAGGAAGCACAGAATATACAGAATGCAGAGGCCTAGTAAAAGCTCCGTGTGCAACAGACTGGCCTCACTGACTCATACTTTTGGTGAAGAAAGATCTCAGTTGTGTGTGTATGTGCGTGTGCAGATGTACAATCGGTTGAGTCTCATGGCACTGCTTTATGTGAAAGCAAAGTGTGGCCTATGTTTTTAAAAGTTCAAGTGTGTGCAGATGAAACAATATTTATACTCATAAGGTAAAATGACTATCAAATCTGTAAAATTCTGTAACAGAAAACAAGTAAATTCTGATTGGAGAGCCAACACTATCATACTCCGGAATTACGAAGTAACTCAGAGGAAACGGGATGGAGCAAAGCCTGGAGAGGAGTCGGAAGGATGAAAACAGGTGTGACCTAAGAATGAATGACAACATGAGATGACCAGTCCCTGATGAAGGAGGAAAGACATTGCTGAGAAGATGATAACTGTCCAGAAACCAGGTTTCCTGCAGGGAGTGAGCATGAAGGCTGTAGGTTGGGCTGAAACGTCATTGTGGTCAAGGACAAGGACTTTTTAAAAGTAGATAAACTCTGAGGAACTGCGATCCAGAGAGGAGGTGGCACACTGTTTATCCAGAGGCTCACCAGGACCGTGCTGGCTGCGCCCTCCTGCCAAGCAGGGATGCCTGAGGGAGTTAGACGGCCTTTCCCTGGACCCTGTCCCCTTTCCCTAAGTAAGGGGCATGGCTGAGTTGGACATATAACTTCCTCACAGACATGTCGAAAAATGTGTGCCTGCAGCCCCTCTGTCCATGGCCTCTGGGTTCCCTCTGCGGCTCCCCCCACAGGGCCAGCCCCACCTGTGGAGGGGACACCTCCAGTGTCGGGACAGGGACGGCACTGCGGCCTCTCAGCCAGCACTCTGACGCTCTTACTAGGGAAATTCCTCTCTCCACCCCTGGCAGCAGCTTTGTCATCAAGATAAGCAGTATTTTAGGTCATTTGCTCACATAGTACATTTTGTGTTATTCTGCTGCTGAGGGCAAATCAAGTATATTTCTTGATTAAATCTGAGGCATAATGATGTCACAGCAAGCTAAGAGTCTGACTTTCTTGTGCATATTCTGGTACCTCATTGCTGGGACAGCGACCTGAGTGACAGGAAGGGCACTGGGAGGACTCTGTTGTCCACTGCGGCAGAGTGAAGGCCACGGCCACTGCCTGCAGGATGCCTGTGCAGCCCTGGGACTAAGTAAAGGGACGGCGTGAGCCAGAGACCAGCTCTTTGGGCTGACTGGGCATCTGCGGAACCAGGGCTGCATGTGAACATCACCTTTTCTCCCCAAGCTCAGGACGGGGCCACTTGGTTTCGCGCTCAGCGCAGGACAGCGAGAGACAGAGGGTCCCTCTATGGATGGAGCAGTTATGTCACTCTTTACCCCATTTGGAGGGCAGGGAGGTGCAGACGGATCTAAACCCCATGCACAGTGAGCCTGGACATGACCGCGAGGGTCTGGCCCTGCCTGAGGGTCTGGGCCAGTGTCCTGTCTGAGCGGCCAGCTCCCCTGAGCTGCTATGATAGAGACGTGCCTGAGCACATAGGAACATAGAGTAAATACACTTCTAAGCGCCTACTGTGTGCTAGGCCTTTGTAGACACTATAGAATAGCTCTGTAAGGTAGAAGTCACTCCTTCATGTGACAGATGAGGAAACTGAAGCCACAAAGCTGGTGGAACACCATTAAACAAGCCAACAAAAGGTCAAAATAAAAAATGGCTAAAAGAAAAGGTAGAAACGGAAGTTTCTGGAGAATTAAGGGTCTGTACTTACCTTTTCTTCAAAGAATTTTCTCCTCAACTTGGTATCTGTGGGTGGCATCGTCCTCCTCAGATCCTGGTACCACTTCCTAACCACGTGTCCCCTCCAGCAAGCTTGGATCCTAGAACATGGGTTGGAGAGGGCTGATCAGGTGGCTGTCCTATGCGGGGTGGGAGGAAGGAAACACCCCCCCAAAAGGAAACACCCACCCCCACTGTGACACCAGCCATTGGCGTGACCTCTGAGCACCTCCTGCCACTGTGGGTGCCCTGGACGGGGCCTTCTCACCGGATCGCACACTTGGCTTTGAAGAGCCGGGCCGCGTCATGGATCACTCGGGTTTGATACTGGCTTTTCCTGCAGAGGGGACAGGTCTTCTTACTTGTGAACTTCTCGAAGGCCTGAAGGCACGCCTGCGGGGAAACATTTCCCTTAAATGACAAGTAATTACTCAGGCACCACGTTTTCACTCCTCATGTAATTACAGTGTTCTGTTCTCGTAATTATGAGGCTCCATCCAATTTAGATCATGAAGAAGTTTCAACAGATGTGAACACCTTCCTCACGTAACTTGTTCCAAATGATCTTTTACAAGAATACACACGCACATACATCAAAACCTTCTGAAAACAAGTCCCGTGCAGGAGAGGAGACTGTGGGCGGTGACCGCAGTGAGCCCAGGACCTGCTGCCCACGCTTGTACTGCCATGCAAACGTCTGGGGTCCCGTCCATAAAATTCACCACTTTCTAAGCAGGATGAAGTGCACGGTAGCCCAGAGTCACATTTCTAGCTGTGAAAGATGATTACAGATAAAAACAGCGGGCCTGTGAGCAGACTTAGCAGGATGGCCCCGTCTCCCGAAGCCACAGGCAACGCTTCGCACACGTGAGCACAAGCGCAGCTACTCACCCTGTGAAACACGTGGGAACATGAAAGCAGCACCTGCCACGGGAGACAAAAAATGTTTGAAGTTTCAATTAGTGTAACAGAGAAGCAGCATAAATGCATTAATTAGAAAATTCTGAGTGCTTGAAAGGTAAGCTTGTTTCTTTGAAAAATTAAAAAAGCAAATTAATAACCTCCATATTCATAATATTTAGTGTTTTTAGTATGGCACAGGTATATAATCTCAACAAGAAAAGCTAAGTTAAACATCAAACACACACATGAAATTTGCTATTAAGCCATTAAAAAGAGTGTATATTTAAAAATGAAACAGTTATGAAGTGGATGCATTTCCTGGGCAGATCCTGGGCGGGGGGAGCGGGGGAGAGAAGCAGAGAAAAATACCTTTTTCAGGCTTTGTACAACTACATTGCACTCTTTAATTTTTTAAAATCACAGCTTTATTGAGATATAATTCTGACACTCTAAATCAGTGGTTCTCAACCTTCCTAATGCCACGACCCTTTAATACAGTTCCTCATGTTGTGGTGACCCCCAATTTCATTGTTACAAATTGAACATAATTAAAGCACAGTGAATAATCACAAAAACAATATGTAATTATATATGTGTTTTCCGATGGTCTTAGGCGACCCCTGTGAAAGGGTCATTCGACCCCCAAAGGGCTCGCGACCCACAGGTTGAGAACTGCTGCTCTAAATAGTAATAAGTGCTGGATACATATGAATCAGTTGTTTTTTTTTTTTTTTTTTTTTTTAAATGTAGGGAAAGTGTGGTTAGGAGAAAATGTTCCCTTTCTGTGACCCAGATTCCCACAAATGGTGATATTCTGGGTTGTGACAAAAGACAGAAGCTTAGACCCAATAAAGAAAAAGGTAGCTGGTCTTCCGGAAGGGGAGCTGGGCAGGGCAGGGCTGGGAGAGGAAGGAGGGATGGGGAAATGCAGGCTGGTTGTGGCAGAACAGTCCTGGGTGGAAGGTGCAGCAGGGGGTGCCATTGATAGTATCCTGATAACTAGGTCTGTGTCGGGTGGTGTGAGATTTACTGAGATGACCACTTTGTGACTTGTGATGTCTAATCTTTGGGGTGTACACCTGAAACTAATATAATACTGTATGTCAACTGTAATTAAAAGTAAAAAATGATTTTAAAAGCTGAAGAAAATTAAAGAAAGAAAGAGGTTGCCAGGCCAGCAAGACAACCATGGCTTCATTAACTCTCTTCTACACTAAAATGCTGCCCTATCCCAGATGGTAATCTTGTAGCTTAAGGGCTAAAATCTTTTGAAATACCCAAGTTTCACAGACATAAGGTTAGGTCCTAATGGAGAACTGGAATATAACCAGTAGTGAATTCAAATTAGTAAAGACCAACAATTTTATTGTGAACTAACTCATTAACAGTAAACCTTTGAAAAGAAATGAAGTTTGAGATGTTATGTGCCAGGGAGCAAGTGAAGCAGGCTCTTGACTCTGCTGCATATCCCAGCAAACATCAAGGGCCTACCCATGGGAGGCACAGCCTTGAATGGAGATGACTGGGACGGAAGGGCAGGTTACAGTTAACCAGGCACACGGAATCAGCATAAAGAAACACCGTGACAGAGGTAGAGTATATATACTCTATAGTGTGACAAACTCTCATGAATAAAGTTAGATATTACTTAGAGTATCTTCCACAAATTATTTCAAGACACTCAAGCCTAATTTTTCTTTTATATTTCAACTAGAGGCCCGGTGCACGAAATTCATGCACTCAGGAAGGGGCCGTCCCCCAGCCCGGCCTGGGCCCTCTTGCAGTCCAGGAGTCCTTGGGGGATGTCTGATTGACAGCTTAGGCTAAACCATCAGTCGGACATTCTCAGCACTGCCGTGGAGGTGGAAGAGGCTCCTGCCACCACCGCTGCACTCACCAGCCGTGAGCCTGGCTCAGGGCTTCTGGCTGAACAGCACTCCCCCTGTGGGAGTGCACTGACCACCAGGGGGCAGCTACTGCGTTGAGTGTCTGCCCCCTGGTGGTCAGTGCACATCATAGCAACTGGTTGTTCTGCTGTTTGGTTGATTTACATATTAGCTTTTTATTATATAGGATTCACATAATAGCTTAAAAATGCCTTCTAGCTTTCATGCTTTCCACTTGGGGACAGACGCTCCTGTCGGCATCCTGACTGCTCAGGTCTTGTGGCTGGTGGCACAGGGCTTTCTGTCCAGTCTTTGTGCTTGAGAATTACTGTCCAGTCAGTGAACAGCATTGCTAACTACAGTGTTTAGCTCTTCCTCACACATGTAACTTTAGTAAATGGACAAGAAAATGTAAGTTATCTGAGGGTCACAGGAAGAAAAAACCTGTGTGTGTGTGTGTGTGTGTGTGTGTGTGTGTACCTAATGCCTCCTATTAAAGTGCACGGGGAAGAACATGGGAGTCTTAAGCTCCAGCTCAGCACCTCCCAGCGAGGGGCCCAGGCTGCTCACCTGGCCTCCTGCTACCCACCTGGGGCTGGAGCTGGAACTCCTCCCTGCAGATCGGGCAGGGCTGCGAGGAGTCCCCCTGCGAGGTGGCCCTCCACTTCACCTGCTCCCACTCATCTGAGGAGAGAGGCACCGGGGGAGGCTCACACAGGCCCAGCTTCTGCGCTAAAGTGAAAACAGTGCGGTGTGAGTTAACGGCTTACCATGTGGGCTCACTCACACCTTAATGACACCGAGCCTCATCTGGAACACAGCCAGTGCTGTTCGCGGTTTAGAGCGAAACAGGAAGGTGCTCCGGGTATCGCTGTGGCAGCGGGTCCCCTCCACGTGGTGCCCCTCCATCTGTCACACGTGCGCGGGGACACAGTGCCCCAGACACACCTATTTTCTACTCCCAGCATAATTTTTAAATATTTTCTATTTCTCACTTTCAGTTTAAAATAATTTCAGACTTGCAAAAGGTAAAACAGTTAAAGAGTCCTTGTGTCTCTCACCAGCTTCCCTGCAGTTAACGTTTTCATAGCCCGCATGCAAGGGTCAAACCAGGAAAAGGGTGTTGACCTAACCCTGCCCGTCTGTTCCTGTCTCACTCGGCCCTCTTTTCTGACCCGACTCCACTCAGTGGCCATGTCTCTGTAGCAACAGAATGGTGTTAGACATGCGTCTCCTGCCGCCTGCGCCAGGGCCTCCATCTTTAGCTGCTTTTCTTAACACTTGGGAGGAGTGCTGTCCAGGGACCATGTCGAGTGTCCTTCAATTTAGGTTTGTCTGATGTTTCCTCAGGTTAAATTCGGATGTGCACTTCAGTGAGGCTACCACAGCAGGGATGCCGCACCCTCCCGGCGCCACCAGCGGCACCAGTGGGGGTGTCTATCGGGGTCAAGTGCAGTTTGCCCCATGTTACCCTTGTAAAGCTATGGTTGTGCCCTTGCAATGAGCGTGTGCGTGTGGGACCGTGTCACAGCGTGACTTTCCCACCCATGGTGTCATCGCTGTACTGCTTGCCAAATGGTGCCGTTCCAGTTCTAGCCCTGCGCCTGGGCTTCCGGGTGTCATTCTCCGGCAGAAAGAGTGTTCACTTCCCATCGGCCACATCATCCCTTGTTTCTGTCGGCGTGGATGAGTGATGTGTCATTTCACGATTTTGCTTATTCTACTGTCATAACTATCGCTATTTACTATTTAGTTGTCCCCATCATTGCTTTCAAACTTTAGCACATACACATTTTTCTATAAGGTCACACATTTATAGACCTCAGCAGAGAAAATTTTACTTTTAACCTCAACCAAATTCTTTAGCTTGAATAAGCCAAACATGAAGGGCGAGGCCAGCTTACCTAAAGTTAATGGAGGCGGCTTTGGATCAAGAACATATTCTTTTTCTGGATCTTCCTCTTCGGGGCCTTGTATAGTCTTTTGAAGTCCTGTATCTTTAACAGCTTTCATATTTCTTTTTAGAGACTTTGATGTGTTCTCTCTCTTCGGTACCTTTGTCTTGGAATGATCGGCCACTGAAAGATTCCGCAGTTGAAGATCATGTAAAATGTGATCTTGTAAAGCAACTGCAGTGACTGCTAAGTTCTCTCGTTTAGATGAATGACCCTGAAAAGTAGGAACAAGGCCATATAGACAGAACATTCTGTAACATATCGTTTAGAAGAAAGCCGAGGCTTTCCTACTCCACCTGGAAAGCCTAGACCCAGTGTCCCAGGAAAGGCTGCTCCACCCCTTGTCGCTGGATGGGAGCAGAGCCGTCTCCTCATTATGGTGATAACATAGTCACAGCTGTTCATTTGGCCTCTGCGGATTAATTACAATGCAGATAAATTCATTATGACCTAGAAAGCGGCAGTCACCAACCGGTGGTCTGCGGACCTCTGGCGGTCCGTGAGGTCCAACAGGTTGGCGCCCGCTGCTATACAGGGTGTGCGTGCCTAAACACATTCTGTCTCACTCTAATTAAGTTAGACTGCAGGCCAATCTTGCTCTGCTATACCAGAGCATCTTGCATTTAGTAGATGCTTTTTTGGTGAAAACTCAATGGAATAAAATTGCCATGCAGCTAAGAGGTGCTGTGAATACAGTGGGCAGTTCCTCAGTGAAGTGAGGCTTGCCAGCTGTTTTTATACTCTCACATAGCTGAAGTAAAGCACATCCATGACCACAACCAGGTGTATGTTTCAGAAAAGAGTTGTATACCTTATTTTTTAACATGCTAAGTCAGAGTGTTGCCACTTGCTTGGCTCTATCACATTCTGTCAGCATGGCATTGCATTCCTTTCATTCTTCTGCTTAGAAACATAGTCCACAGCAGGTCAGGGGGAGACTGCACAGGAGAGCGAGACGACAGAACGGTGTTACACAGGAGTGCAAAAACCTCTGGTCAGAGACTCCTCCAGAGAGAGCACTCGCTGGGGCCTGGAGGACGCCGGGAAGTGAACACACTACAGCACGTACACGAAGAGACTCAGCACGTGTTTCTCGCCCTGGGGAGAAAGGGGACAGTGAATGCAGTGAATGCAGGGGGCAGAGAGGAACGCTGGCTCACCTCAATGTGGCCACCGCGCACACACACACACACACACACCCCCCATGTGGGGGCACCCTGGGGGTCCAGCCTTGCCCCACCTGTTTGCCGGGCAGTTTACTTTGCATATGAGTCAGCGTCCTTACCTTTAAACAGGTACAATAACACACACACACTTTGCAGGGTTAGTGTTATGATTACAGGAGGCAGTTTTTGCAAAGTGTCTTCTGCAGGCCTTTCACACCCAAGATACTCTGTGAATGGTCATTATTGCCCACGTCCCTCCAGGCTGCTGCAAGACTGGGCTTGGCTCTTAGAAACTTAACCCTTGCCCCATATTAAGAGCTGAAGTTAATAGGAATATTCTTTCTTTGTAAACTCCAGTATTACCAAGAGGTAGGTTGGTAACGAAAAATACCATTGTGGTGACAATTAGTTACCAATTTGTTTAAGTGACCTTAAGCTAATTAATAAACGTGCCAATTAAAAACACGCACATAAGAGATATACCATTTTAAGTACAATTGGCCATACTGTCTTATTTTTCGTAACTTGTGAATTCCTTGTTTGCGTGTTTTTGGTGAGATCACAGCTGGTACGGCCAGAAGCATACAGACAAATGTAAAATTAAATTGTTAAATTCTCTGCAAAAACACGGCCGGGCCTTTGGATTCGGTTCCCTCTTATTCCCTCTTAAGTATCGGGTAGCGATAGGTTTCAAAAATCACCGATTTCAGACTGTTGATATTTTCAGGCCTCACCAAGGCAGGTCACCCTGGGCTGCCCTGGACGGAGGGGCTCCCTGCCGGGCAGGCGTGGCCCAGGAGCCAGCCCCGCCTCTTCACCTGCTGCCGACAGCGCCCTGCGGCTCACCTCTAGCTCTGGGTGGTACCCGCCCAGGTAACGGACCCCAGTCCTCCGCGCCCCCACCACGGCCTGCTTCCCCACCTTTGTGACCGCTCGCCGTTGCCTAGCAACTGCCGCCTCCGCAGTCACCCCCCTCCCACCCAGTGCGCATGCTCAAAGGCCAGTCTTGCCAGCGACAAGTTCTGGACACGGCCTCGGGGTCAGGCACAGCCCCTCTCTGCACATGGCTACTCTGCGCATGCTTGCCGGCCCCCCCCCCCCCCCCCCCGGGCACAGGGCCGCACTGCGCATGCTCCACTGGCCGGAGGGCCCCCACCACGCTCCCTAAAATACGGTGCTTCTAGGGGCCCTGCGGGTTTTCTTTTAAGCTTTGTGCTGGGAGGTCACTGGCTTCTTGGATCTGCAGTTTTCAGGACATTTGACAAAACTTGAGCCATTTATTTTTATTTTTTAAATATGTTTTTATTGACGAGAGAGAGAGAGAGAGAGAGAGAGAGAGAGAGAGAGAGAGAGATACAGAACATTGATGAGAGAGAAACATCGATGGGCTGCATCCTGCACCCCCACTGAGCCTGCTACCCAGGCATGTGCCATGACCAGGAATGGAACCGGCGGCCTCTTGGTGCATGGGTGGATGCCCAACCGAGTGAGGTACACTGGTCAGGGCAGCCATTTATTGGCTCCACTACCTTTTCTGCCTCTACCCCACCCTTCTCTGCTCTGGATTCCGGTTACATTTATATCAGACTTCTCTGTATGTATATGTGCACACGTCGGCAACATGCTTTTTCAGCTGGACAGTGGTGCGAAAGCGTGTGCATTTGGTGGAAACCATACGCTAACTTTGAATTTGCACTTGCCCAGGCTGGGGATAGGCAGTAAGATGCTGTGTGGTGCTGGGCAGCGTCGGTAAGCCGCAGCCCCGGTTAGCCAGGCCACCATGAGGCACACAGCCAGTACTCTACAGCGTAGTGTTAAAATCCGTTTTCCACTTACGGCATTTTCAACTTACGATGGCTTCATTAGGTTGTAACCCCATCATAAGTCAGAGAGCCCTGGGGATTCTGGGATGAAACGCATGACCAGCCTAAGCTGGTCAGGAGATCACAGTGCCCTGGCAGCACTACTTAATTGGGATGGATATCTGACTGAGGCAGGCTGACTGGATGGACTCAGTGTGTTAGTGGAAGCTACTGGAAAATTCCTTTAATTCTTCCTACTGAGGATGAACAAGAAGAGCCTGGAGATGACAGTGGTGCTGGCTCTCTCATCCAGTGAGAGCCCGGAGCTGCTGAGGACCCGCCAGGGCCTCGGGGCGCCTGGGCAGGGGTGGAGGCTGGGGCGAGGCCAGCCCTGGCGCTGTCGTTTCAGCCTGCTGCTGACACGTCTCTCAGTCTCCTCACTCACCCGAGTGACTGAAGTCCCTTCACGCTTCAGCCAGTTTTGGTCTGTTTTTCTGTTACTTGTAACGGGGAGTATTCAGTTGATAAATAGGTGTACTATCACCACCGTAGGGCTGAGGTGTGATGAAAACCTCCCGTGTGTGTGAACTCTTTATATCCATGTATTCCTTTCCTCTATCCACATATTTAACATTTCACGACAGTTTTACTACCTGCATGCTCTATCCCAAAGAAATGGGTGTTTCTTTTTTTTGTTAATCCTCACTGGAGGACATTTTTTTCTATTGATTTTTTTTTTTTTTTAAAGAGAGCGTGGAAGGGAGGGAGGGAGGGGAATAAGAGAGAGAAACACCGCTGCCTCCCACACTCACCCTGACCAGGCTGCAACCCAGGCAGGCACATGTCCTTGAACAGGAATGGAGCCCAAGACCCTCTGGTGCATGGGCTGGCACTCTAACCCACTGAGCACACTGGCCTGGGCAGACATGGGTGTTTCTTGTTAGCTACACGGAATATTTTTCTGCAGGCCTTTGTTTGAAAATTTAACCTTGCAGCTATAACTTTGTAATTCTTGACAGAAGCCTGGCTGACAAGATGGGCATCTTAGTCCTCCTCCAGATGCAGTCCCATCCTTGGCCTAAGACACATGGCCGGGAGCGGGTTCTTGGATGGGGATCATTAGCACGTTGCACTCCGCGCGGCTCTCAGTGGTTGGTGTTTTATGTTGGGTTAGCGTTTTTGCTTGGTTGTTTAAAGAGGGGCCTAGGAAATGGCCCGGATGCAGAGCATGTGCGACTTCCAAGCACCCTCTCTGTGCACACCTCGTCCCGCCCAGACCCGGGTGCAAGCCCTCGCACGGCGCGTTTATTGTAGAATTCCGGTCACAACGGGATACTCTGATACTGGTCTGAAGAGGAAGTTAGAGAACCAGTGGGCAGCAAGACGTGTCGGCTGCTCTGTTGAGTTGCTTGGAGAAGGACACGGATGTGCTTAGAGCAGCGTTTCTCAACCTGTGGGTCGCGACCCCTTTGGGGGTCGAACGACCCTTTCACAGGGGTCGCCTAAATACATCCTGCATATCAGATATTTACATTACGATTCATAACAGTAGCAAAATTACAGTTATGAAGTAGCAACGAAAATAATTTTATGGTTGGGAGTCACACTATGAGGAACTGTATTAAAGGGTCACGGCATTAGGAAGGTTGAGAACCACTGGCTTAGAGTGAACAGGCTGCGCCCACGCCCCCACTGTGCTGAAGAAATCAGCTGTTCTGTGGACTGTATTTAAGGGCTATGTGTGTACACACGTGACAAGAAAGGTCATTGTGCCGCACATCTCATAGGACGGGCAGCCGTGATGGAAGGGCTATGTGTGTGGGTAAGTGTTGGATGAAGGGGAATCTTACTCTGTGTCTTGTCTGTGCAGAAGCAATGCAGGAATGTGGCCAGGTACTGACAGCCATGGAGCCTGTCTTCTGGTTGAGGAGGAGGTGGTCCCACACTTACACTAGAGACAAGTTTGTCTTTTGCTTTTTCTGTGAAGTGATAGATATTTGTCATAAAATTCCTCACACTATGCAGTTATACAAAGAAGAAAGTAAACATGTTTGCACCTAAATCTCACAACCCAGAGTAATTCCCAAGAGCAGATTCCCAAGGCCTGTGCATAGCTAAAATAAAAAGTATCGAGTTTTAGATAAAAATCTTGTACTACAAATTTTTGTTTCTAAATGATCTTTCTAAAATGTGGGGGAGATTAAGAAAACATGAAGGTATTGATATCCCCGTTGCATTATCCCATTGCTCTGCTCACCCATTTATAAAATGAGCTCTGTGCAAACACCCTCCCACGCCTCGCTGTCACTGTGCCATCGGCCTCTTTGTGAGTCTCACAGACAGAGGACACCATAAACTGTTAAGAATACAAGGCAAATAGGTTGCAAAGCTGAATGACAAGCCTTGTGAAAGACTCGGGATTTAATGTAGCTGATGAAAGTGCCGGTGGACTCCAGGTAAAGCCGTCGCTGACTGGAGATCTGGGAGAATTAGGCCAGGTGATGATTTGACAAGGGCGCTGGCCGGGAAGGAGCTTCAAAAGACCAGGTTTGCCAGTCGAGGGATTAAGAGGAGCCCTTGGGAACACACTGAAGAATTTAAAATCATATGTAAAGAAAAGCCTGCTTTAAAAGTCCAAGTTGAAGTGAGCGAAGGTCACTCTGGTTTTCAGTCTGGTCCTGTTTATTCACACAGCCATGGTCTGGCCCGGGGCCCTCCTTTGGCTTCTGGCCGTGGCTTTGTTGTCGCCTGTAATCATGGCCCCTTCTCGACTCCTGCCTGTTCTGGAGACAAGGGACTCACAAGTGAGCACCCAGGCCCTTCATTCAGAGCTCGCTGGGCCAGGGCGGGGGTAGGGCACCGCAGGGGGAACGGGGCGTGGGGTGCCTGATGCAGGCAGTGGGCATGGGGGGCCGAATAGAAGAGGGACACTTCTCCGACGGGGCTGGGTGTGTCTGGCTTTCTCGGCTGGTCCCGAGTCCAGACAGATAGAGGCTGCAGTCACCACCGGGTCCGCCGTTTGGGGCTGGCTGCTGCTGAGGTTGTGGCCTCAGTTCTGTGGTCATGTCCGACTGGCCATCGTCCATTTGCATACTCTCCCCCTCAGTGTTTGTGCTGCGTCACTGTCTGTTGTGACCATAACACTGCAATGCAAGCCCCTCTCCCCTAAACTCAGCGGTTTCAAGCGAGAGGCTTTGCTTTACTTACGAGGACGCCTCAGGCGGGCACTAGGGGCTGGGCTGAGTGGGCGCCGACATCACTTCCCATCTGCACAGGCCATTGCAGAGGAAGCATCCAAGAAGAGAGGCCATGTGCCGGCTCCGGAGGCCGCTGCCTGCCCGGGCCGCCGAAGCGTGCCCTCCTCCAGCCGCGGCCTGTGCCAGGCGGGGCGCTTGCGGAGCGCCTGTCGACACGCCTGTTAGATGCCTAGGCCAAGCAAGTCACGTGTGGAGCCCAAACTTAGGACGCGGGCTTGCAGGGCTGCCCAGTGGGCGCGTGGGTGCAGAGAGCAGGGCGATGGCCAGCTCTGCCCTGGACACGGGCCCGCCGCCCTCACCCTGCGCGACCACAGTTTGCTCTGTGCAGGCAAGCGAGACGTTGGGTGTAAGAAAGCAAGGAGTGGGCCTTGGTTGTCAGTTGTTCTCAAGTATGACAGCATCAGTGGCTTTCCAATGGGGTCTTCGCCCCTGAGTCCAGGACTTGTTAATTTGCAGGTCAGATGTTCGCATAGATCACGAACCTGCTTTTCTGTAGTTCACATACGTGTTTTGTTCAAAGCATAAGTAATTGGAGGTCAAAGTTTTTGTGAAACTCTGATGTCGTATGTGACATGGGGGCAGGATTTTCACCATTACTTGCCTCCTCTCGCTGGTGGTGAAGGCTCCATTCATTTCTTCTGCATTGGCTTTCTTTCTTAGTCATGAGCCTTTCGGTAGCAACTGTCTCGCATGTTATACTTCCCATTCCTATGAAGTCCTATTATAATAACTGTCACTGTCTCTTTATTACCTTCAAAATGAATCCTAAAGCCAGGGAGCGGGGGCCTGAAGGGCGGCAGGTGTGTGCATCTGGGCAGATGGCATCACATCTGTGTACACAGCAGTGCCTGGGGCGGGACTGAAAGGGTCCAGCCGCCCGGGCCCCAACAGCGCCCCATTGTGACCGCCTGGAAACGCTTTATGACCCTTGGCAGACTCACGCCGACCGGAGCAGACACTCTCTCAGAGCAAAGGCCGTGGAAGAGCTTTTACCAAGTCGCACCTCTTTAACAGAAAGAGGCTTAGTGACACGCAAGTGCCAAAAGACACTGAGAATAAAGGAGCGATACAGGCAGTCCTCTTTTTCTGAAATTGCTCTCTTTTGTTATAATCCTGTCAGTGGTTTGGTGTGTGAGTATTTTCATGTATATTTAAAACAAAATTTTCCTTTTTTTTTTTTACTTTTCAATTGCAGTTTACATTCAATATTATTTTGTATTAGTTTCAGGTGTACAGCATAGTTTCCATGTGTATTTTAACTGTTGTCCATTTCTGTGTTATTCTCAGCATAACAATATGCTCAGTGTGGCTCAGCGGTTGAGCGTCGACCTATGAACCAGGAGGTGATGGTTCTGTTCCAGTCAGGGCACATGCCTGGGTTGCGAGCTTGATCCCCAGTAGGGGGCGTGCAGGAGGCAGCCGATCAATGATTCTCTTTCATCACTGATGGTTCTCTCTCTCTCTCTCTTTCTCTCTCCCTTCTTCTCTGAATCAATAATATATATATATACACACACATATATTATATATATAATATATATACTTCTTTTACAGAGAGGAAGGGAGAGGGATAGAGAGTTAGAAACATCGATGAGAGAGAAACATTGATCAGCTGCCTTCTGCACACCTCCTACTGGGGATGTGCCCGCAACCAAGGTACATGCCCCTGACCGGAACTGAACCTGGGACCCTTCAGTCTGCAGACTGACGCTCTATCCACTGAGCCAAACCGGTTACAACTGTGTGTGTGTATATATATATATATATATATATATAAATAAATATAATTTTTAAAAGCATAACCAAGTTAGGAGAACAGGTTGCTCTGTCTTTACTTCCAGGTTTGACCCATTTGTTCCCCTAATACTTGTTAAATGCCTGTTGTGTGACAGTACCACACCGGGACCTACGGAGACCACCAAGTGAAATCAGTTCAGAGCCAGCTCTCAGGTCACAGACTGGAAGGAGAAGAGGAATGACATGAAGACCTGGTGCTATTCGGTGGCAACGGGGGACGCGGGGCCAGTGCGGGGAGACACGGCCATCACTGCACTGTGGTGAGACTGACCGCCGGCAGGCGCAGAGTCCCCGGAAGGAGGGGCGTGGAGCTGGGCAGAGCACTCTGCAGGCTGAAGGTGATGGAGCCAGTGTGGGGGAGGGGGCCCAGGCGCTCTCCGTGGCCGGGCAGTAGGGCAGGTTCCTGGGAAGGAGGCAAAGGGGCTTCGAGGGTCGGGTCCTTGGAGGGTCAGAGCCCAGGTGTGTGGAGGAGTGAGGGCATTCCTACATCGATTCAGGTGACCAAAGCTCATTAAAAATAGTTTAATGTGAAAAGAAAAGAGCTTTAGATTCCTAGTTGAAAGTTTTCTTATCCTTTTTTTTCCTGGAGGGATTTCTAGAATAACCTTTAAAAAAGATGTTGACAGCTGTACAATGTAAATATCACTGGGGAAGTCCAGTGGGGGGCTCTGAGCTTGGGCCGGTGCTGACGATGCCTTTGCTGTCCCCGCCAGCGTTTGGTCAACGGGCGTTGAGACGCTGGTCGCCTGCCTGCGCACAGTGCCGATGGGGGGGGCCAGCAGCTGTCACTCAGCAGTGTGCTGTTTCTGCGTTCGCTTTGGTGATTACCAGTTGCTGTCCTAATCACACAGATTGTGTTCGCTAATTATTCAGGGTCATTGTAGGGGCCAGAAGCGTTAGTGAAAGCTTGAAATGTTGACTGGTTAGTTAAATTTTAGATCTACCAATTTGTAGTTTCTAGCAGGACATCTGAATCCAAAAATACATTTTTCAGATAAATCCAGAACATACTTCTCTGAACAAAATAAAAAAGAACTCGCGTTCTCAGTTATGGTACCCCCAGCATCCTGTCAGTACCCCGTCTGTACCCAGTGAGTTTTGTTGCATTCATAATTTTCCACGTTGGGAGGCCCATGCCATTTAAACCACTCTGGAAGGGGTAAAGTAGGGGAGCTTTTAGATTCAGGAAGGCGTTTGAAAGAAAAGATCAGTGCATCACTTCTTAAGCCATTATAGTCACTCATGTGTATTAGAGTGAAATGTTCTTACCCTGGTGCCACAAAGCTGGGGTTTTGGAAGTAAAGGGGCGTAGTTCAAACCCAGGCTCTGTCACTCACTAGACGTGTGTGATCCGGGGCAAACTATTTAACTTCTTTGTGACTTAGTTTCCTCATCTGGAAAATGGGAATAATGATATCTACCTCGCAGGACTTCTTAGAGATTATATGAGGTAATATGTGTAAAGCACTGAGCCAGTCCCTAGCAGACAGCAAGCGCTCAGGAAACAGTCATGGTCCTTGCTGTTCGTAGTGGTCACAGCCCAGGTCCGGCCAACCCCGGCTACCTTTGTCTCTGTTCCAGTTACTTAATTACCAGTCCTTGCTCAAGGGCCCCTCATGATAAACGTTCACACAGGAAATGAACAGGTAGTTGCAGTGCTGCTGAATCATTTAGCTTCTTTTGATACAGTTTGTGGGGCACAGATATACCACAAATTACTTTTCAACCAAGAACAGAGACACTTTAACATGTTTTATCTGAACGTGCCCTACTTGGTTTAAATATTGCAGCGCGTTTCAGACAAGAGCGAAGTGAAACCACAGGCCTTTGAACAGCGAGACTCAGCGCTTGCAGAATGTGATTCTTCTTACGTCTTCTCCTCATTTAAAGCTCTCTGCTCTTTGAGAATGTGGCGGAGCTCTGTCATTTCAGACTTCAGAATTAGCACTGAAAACAGGGGATTCTTTACCTGGATGGATGAAAGTGATTTATTGTTTGCTGGGTCAAACACAGCATGCTATTTGTCACACTGTGGTTTGTGTACTTTCTAGAAGCTTTCAACTTTGATCTGAGTCAAAGTACACTCAGTAGCACAGATGACAGAGTTAAAAAAACCCCGTGATGTGCATTGTCACTCATAGAAACTCTAAGTCAACAAGTACAGAGACGCAGAGTCAAAACCTATTCCTTTAAAGAGGCTTGTACGTTCTTGTGAGGAGCAGACCCCTGCCTTTCTTGGGCGAGACAAAGGTGTGGGACAATTTATTAGTTAAAGATTGAGTTCACGATGTGCAATCAAAAGGCGCCTCTTCAAGGCCAGCTCCCAGCCCTGGCCTGTAGTTTTAGGTAAACACCCGCGTTTGAAAGGCCTTGCCGAGCAGGGCTCCGGGCACATAAAAGCGGCTTTCTTAAACTGTCATCAGAGTGGATTTCAGGACGTGCTTTTAATACTTACAAGGTTGATGTTTGCCTTTTAAAAAATGCTATTCGAGATAGCTTTTTATTTAACTTTCCCCCCGGCATGCCTTTCACCTGATCGAGGCAGCATTAAGAAACTCACCTTGTTGTGAGACCAGACAAAGATTTAGGGAAATGTCGCGCATGTGACCTTTTGAAAGTCAAGGCTTAAAAAAAAGAATCCTTGTTTAAACACTATAAAGACGAGGCGGGAAACAAAGGCACATACTCTTCAGCTGGACATTTGGTTTCAGATTCTTTTTCTTGTGCTTGGGTGGATGACGCTGTGAGGTTGTTTTCCAGGATGGCTCTGTGCTTCCATTTCCTCTGGTTTTAACAAGCCATGACTCAGATCAATGAAAAGGCGAAACACAGAGGTTTGGGGTATCTGCACTTAAGTCTTGCTCTTCTCCATTATGGTTCTCTTAAAAGAAATTTATCGCTGCTGCTCAACCTGCATTTGTAGTTAATGATTAGTAGGAACTTTAAGCTTGATTATTAATATTAATAGCTGCAATAGAATACACCATATGAATGTAGCATTATTTATTTAGGGTGACTGTATTTATTAGTATTCCTTTTACTTCCTGTTTTGAAACAACTTTCCTATAAATTTATATTTCTATTCTAGTACATTGTTAAATCAAGTATGTTGAGGTAAAAATTATATACACCTTTTAATTGTACAGTTTCATGCATTTGATCAAAGCAAATAGTCACTGAACTACCATCAAAATTAAGATTTTAAAAATACCCACCACCACAAAGAGTTTACCTGCCTCCATTTATAATCCATACCAGCCTCCCCCCTCAGCCTCTGACAGCCACTCATCCGTTTTCTGTCCGCATAATTTTGCCTGTTCCAGAGGGTCTCATACACGAAATCGTACAGTATAGGACCCTTTGAATATGCCTTTCCACGTTAGCACGATGCACGCGAGAGTCAATCATGCCGTGACATGCATGCGCGCTTCCTTTTCATTGCTGAACCTATTCCACCCGTGAGCGTACCTCGCTCTGGTTGTCCACCCCCAGGCGGATGGACAGGGGGCTTGTTTCCAGTTCTTGGCAATTATGAATAAAAGCACTGCAAACATTCGGGTCCCGGTGTCTGTGTGAGTATATGTTTTCATTTCCGTGGGTAAACATTTGGGCGTGGGATTGTAGGGTCTTATGGTCAGTGCTTATCTTTGTAACACACGGTCAGCCGCTCTGTCAGAGTGCATCGTGGGAATGGCGGGCGCTCGAGCTGCCCATCACCTGGCGGTGCCAGGCTTCCGCTCAGGGCCAGCCCCGCAATGCCTGTGGCGTGGCTTCGGTTTCTGACGATGCCGTTGAGGTCCAGAATCATCTCGGCTGCTCCTTTTCCATCTGTAGATGCTCTTTGGTAAAGTATTAGTTCAGGTCTTTCTTTGCTTGTTTTTAAAAATTGGGTTGTTGTAAATTTTGTATTTTCTGTACACAGTCTTTTATTGGATCACTGATTTGCAAATATTTTCCCCCAAGTCTACAGCAGATCATATTGTTTTCTTAACAATGCTTTTGCAGAACAAATATTTCTCGTTTTGATGATGCTCAAGTCGTCAATTTTTGTTTTTCATGGATTGTGCTGTTGGTGTCATATCTAAATTACCTATCTAAGTCCAGGTCACAGATACTGCTTCTGTGATTTCTTCTAAAAGTTTTACAGATTAACATTTTCTGTTAGATCTCTGATGCCCTGGGTTAATCTATATATATAAAAGCCTATCTGACCGAACGACCAAATGACTGAACCACCGGTTGCTATGACGCGCACTGACCACCAGGGAGCAGATGATCAGCACAGGAGCTGCCCCGTGGCGGTCAGTGTGCTCCCAAAGTGGGAGTGTTGCTCAGCTGACTGCTCCATCCTGGTGACCCACCAGCCCAGTGGCAGCCACTCACTCCCTCAGTAGTCCTACAGGTTCAATCTCTGGAGAATGGGCCAGGCACCGACGCTGGCATGATCCTGACAGCACCACTGGCCTCCTGGAAGTCAGCCTCGGGCACTGCAGCTGCTTCCCCTCCCTAGATGCTCTGCAAGGAAGAAATGATCTACTAAAAGTGTCTGCCAGGTGGCTCCCAACAACCGGCGCGAACATCAGTGAGATAGATCCGAATCCTGGGCCTGCAAGGGCGTCCCACCGCCCGCCTGGAGGGCCGATTGCGTCCTGCCACCCCCACCCCCCACCCTTGGGACAGGCGCCAGACGCAGGGCTCATGGGTGGCGAGTGCCGCTGTGGCGGCGCCAGCCTCTCCTGATCAGGAATGACTGGGCACGAACCCGCTGCAGGCACAGTGGGGCTGGGATGAGTGGGAGTGGCAGGCAGGAGTGGCAGGCGGCATTGGACTGCTGGTTTCGGCCCAATCCCCGCAGGCCACACTGAGGGACCCCACCCATGCATGAATTCGTGCACAGAGTCTCTAGTTTTTATATATGGAGTGAGGTTTAGATCACAGTTATTTTTTTTGCATAGGGATGGTCAATTATTCCAAGTAGCATTTGTTGAAAAGACTATCGTTTTTTCCTCTAAGTGTCTTTGTCCTTTTGTCAAAGATTGAATGGTTGTATTTGGTGGGTCTATTTCTGAACTCTATTCTGTTGCACTGACACCTGTTTCTATTTCTGTGCCAATACCGCACTGTCTTGATTGCTGTATCTTTATAACTTGGACTAGAGGCCCGGGATTCATGCACTGGTGGGGTCCCTCAGTGTGGCCTGTGGGGATTGGGCAGAAACTGGTGGTCCAACACTGCCTGCTGCTCCTGCTCATCCTGGCCCCGCTGCGCCTGCTGCCGCAGCTCGGAAGGCTCGCTGCCACTCCGCTGTGGTCTCCAGGCTGTGGCGGCCAGCCATGAGCCCTGCATCTGGTGCCCGTTGGTCAACTGAGCAGTACTCCCACTGTGGGTGTGCACTGACCACCAGGGGGCAGCTCCTGCATTGAGCGTCTTCCCCCTGGTGGTCAGTGCATGTCATAGCGACTGGTTGACCAGGGTCATTTGGTTGTTCAGTTGCTTAGACTTTTATATATATAGATAGCGGGAGTCCTCCAACTTTGCTCTTCTTTTTTATAGTTGTTTGGCTATTTTGGATGCTTTGCAGTTCCATAGCAGTTTTGGGATCAGCTTGGATGTGTACACAACAGTCCTGCTAGGATTCTGATTGGAATTGCATTCAGTCTGTAGGCTGGTTGGGGTCAGTCTTCCAATCCAAGAAATTTGTATGTCTCTCCATCTAAGTAGGTCTTCCTTCCTTTCATTCATCAGGATTTTATAATTTTCAGAGTATGTTTGTACTTATGCCTAAACATATAATTTCTGGAGCGATTGTATATGGTATTACTATTATTTTTGTTTGTTGTTGTTAAACCTCACTGGAGGATGTTTTTCCCATTGTTTTTAAGAGAGTGGGAGGGAGGAAGGGAGGGACAGAGAGGGAGAGAAACATCGATGTGAGAGACAAATTGACTGGGGGCCTCCCGCACCCATCCTGACCAGAAGCGGAGAGTGAACCTGCAACCCGGGTTCGTGCCCTGGACCAGGAATTGAACTCGAGACCCTCTGGTGTACGGCCAGTGCTCTAACCAGTGAGCACACTGGCCATGGCAGTATTGTTTTTAAATGTTTTCTTCCTCATGATTTATTGCTTATATATAGGGTGTCCCAAAAATGTGTACACACTTTAACAACTGATAGCTGTAGATTCGATTACATTTTGAAAATAAAATGTATTTTAATAGACACTGCCTTTATAATGTGTATACATGTTGGGACACATGATTTTTGTGGGTTGACCCTCTTGCTAAACTCACTTATTAATTTTAGGAGGTGGTTTGGGACATTCTTTGGGAACTTATACAATCATGTCTCATGAGAATAGGGCAAATTTTCTGTATGCCTGTTCTTTTCTTCCTTTTTCTTCATATTGAACTGGCTAAGACCTCCAGTGTGATGGTGAATAGGAGTGGTGGGTGGTTTCCTTGTTTTAAGCAAAAGCATTCAATCTTTCATTATTACATAAAATGTTAGCTCTAGGTTTTTTGTAGGCGCCCCTTATCAGATTAAGGATTTTCCCTTTACTCCCAGTTTACTGAGTATTTTATCATGAGCTGCTGTTGAGTTTTGTTAAGTGCTTTTCGGCATCCATTCATGTGACCGTGTGGTTTCTTTTGTTGGCTTGTATGATGGATCACTGTGATTGATAAGCCATCTGATAGTGGAGTATTATCCTTTTCCATGTACTGCTAGATTCAATCTGCTAGTATTTTGTTGAGAATTTCTGCATCTATATTCATGAGGGATATTGGTTTTCGTTTCTTATACTGGGTTTGCCTGGTTTGGTATAAGGTAAGGTAGGGTTCAGTTCCTTTTTCTTATCTATTATGTATAAATATGCATGTGAAAGTTTAATAACATAACATGTGAACCCACGATGGCAACGTTGGGCTGAAAGATTACCAGTCCTCCTCCGTGCATCCTGTCCATGTGTTTCTCTTCATCGAGGATCATGTACCTTTTCCTTGGGTACTGATGTATAGTGCTTTATGTCTTCTGAGTGGGGGTCCTTTGCCAGTTAGATGTGAGGCTGATGTCCAAGGGTGTGAGTTATTTTTAATTTTCTTTATATTATTTTTTGATGAAGAGAAGTTCTTTTTTCCCCTTCATTAAATAAGATATTACAAATATGTCCTTATCCCCCCATGTCCCCTCATCCCCCCAATCCTGCCCTCACCCTCACCCCCTGTTGTCCACATCCATCACTTATGCTTATATGCATGCATACAAGTCCTTTGGTTGATCTTTCCCCCTGATGAAGAGAAGTTCTTAATTTTATTTATTTTTTTACAATGCAAGCATTCCAGTCACCTGCAAATTGACATTTTTTAATTTTTTTAAAAATATTTTTATTGATTTCAGAAAGGAAAGGAGAGGGAGAGAGAGATAGAAACATCAATGATGAGAGAGAATCATTGATTGGCTGCCTCATGCATGCGCCCTACTGGGGATCGAGCCCACAACCCAGGCATGTGCCCTTGACCAGAATTGAACCTGGGACCCTTCAGTCCCCAGGCCAACGCTCTATCCACTGAGCCAAACCAGCTAGGGCAAGTTCTTAATTTTAATGTAGTCTAATTTATCGAACTTTCTCTTTCTAGACCTACTTTTTCTGTTTTGTTTAAGAGTATTTCTCTACGCTGAGATCATGAAGATATTCACCTAAGTGTCTTTGATTGACTTGGAATAGAGTTTTATTTATGAGATACTGTAGGGATCCAAGCTGATTTTTTTTCCTGTATAGATACCTAACTTTCCCAGGACCGTCTAATAAGTAGCTATTCTTTCTTCAGTAGTTTACAAAACTGTCTCTGTTTTCTATCAATTCTCCATGCATGTTTGGGTCTAATTGTGGGCCTTCTATTCCTTTCCACTGGCCAGTTGTCTGGCTGTGTCATCACCTTGCATAGTCTACACTTACAGCATTTCTTGTGACCTGGTGGGCACCTCCCCACTGTCCCTGTCCTGGGGGGAATCGTGGCTGCTCCTGGCCTTTGGTTGCCTTGTATGAATTTTAAAGTCAGTCCATCACGTTCCGTAAAAACCCTCATCCAAACTGAGATTCTGACTCCACGGCGCCTGCATCAGCTGCAGGGAGCTCACCTGGGCCGCTCTTCCTGTGCATAACAGTGTGTCTCTTGCCACTTGTTTTGTGGTTATTTTTAAAGCCTTTCTTTAAAAAAAAAATAGTTTTATTGATTTCAGAGAGGAAGGGAGAGGGAGGGAGATAGAAAAGTCAGTGATGAGAGAGAATCATTGATCGGCTGCCTCCTGCACGCCCCCTGCTGGGGATCGAGCCCATAACCCAGGCCTGTGCCCTCACTGGGAATCAAACGGTGAGCTCCTGGTTCATAGGTCAGCACTCAAGAGCCACGCTGGCCGGGCTTTAGTGACTTTCAATCAAACTTGAAGAAAATGTTTCCATGCAGGTTTTGCCTGTCTCATGTCAGCCTCATCCCTCATGATCTCTAGAGGTTTTTCCCTGCTATTTGAATGATATTACATTTTTTCCCTTTCTGTCACTGGTCAAGAAATAATGTTGGTTGTTGTATGTGGATCATATAATAAGCTATTTTGATAAACTGACTATTTTGATAAACTCTATCAGCTTATCTGAATATTCTTTTGGGGTTTCTGGACAGCTGGGTAATCTGTAAATAATAAAATCCCTTTCTTTTAATTCTCACGTCTTTAATTTCTTCCTTCCTAACTATGCGAGCCGCGCCAGTGTCCCCTGGAAGAGGGCAGCATGGCTTCTGGTGGGGACGTTTCACACCAGCGCCTGCGGGGCGGGGCTGCGGGAGCTGCTGTCGCTGAGCTCAGCTGGTGCTGGGCTCAGGTATGACCTGCTCCTGGGGAGTCTGATGAAGTCACGTGAAACCACCTGAGTGTGGCGTTTTCTCAGGGGAAGAACTATTGATTCCATTTCATGGTTTTGGGACCCTCTCAGGCTTTATTTGATTTCCTGAGTCAGTTTGCTTAGTTATATTTTTTTCCAATATTAGTTACATGTTAGGAATTTTTCAGTTTGCTCCGAATTCTCACATTTGTAGGTACAGTATTGTCTTATAACTCCTGAAATGTCCGTAGTGATGTAGGATTGTCATTCCTGGTGTTGGTGGTGTGTTCCTTGTCTTTATTCCCACTTTTTCTTTCTTTATTTTTCCACCCCCATTGATACCCTCTCTGCCCTCTTCCACCTCCCTCGCCTGTCCCGCAGTCACTGTCCTGCTGCCCACGTCCACGAGACTCTCTCGGTTTTCTCTTTGCGCAGCCCCGAGCCGGCTGCTGCTTTGAGTCTTTATTTATTTTTACTTTTTTTGTTTTTTTCCTTTATTGATTAAGATATTACGAATGTGTTCTTATCCCCCCAATGTCCTCTCATCCCCCCAATCTGCCCTCACCCTCACCCTCACCCCCTGTTGTCCACATCCATCGCTTATGCTTATATGCATGCATACAAGTCCTTTGGTTGATCTCTCCCCCTCCCCCCTCCCCTCCCCTACCTTCCCTCTGAGGTTTGAGCATCTGATCGATGCTTCTGTCTCTAAATCTGTTTTTGTTCACCGGTTTATGTTGTTCATTATAATCCACAAATGAGTGAGAGCATGTGATGTTTATCTTTCTCTGACTGACTTATTTCACTTGGCATAATGCTCAAAAAACTGGCACATCTACACGATGGAATACGCTGCTGCTGTAAAAAGAAAGGAACTCCTACCATTTGCAACAGCACGAATAGAGCTGGAGTCTTTAGATTCTTGTTCGGGGGTCAGGAGGTTGTGAACCTCACTAATCACGTCAAAGAACACACGTTTGGCCTTCGCTTCTCCTTATCGAACATTTGCTTTTATTAGATAATTTCAGCTCTTTATTATTTCTTTCTCTTCTTTTCTTTGGTTTATTTTACATTTTCTTCTTATTTTTTTGAGATGGATGCTTTGCTCATTTATATGTGGCTTTCTTCTTTTCTAACATACATTTACTAGTAGGACTACAGCTTTTCCATTTTGATGGCTCTAGCTGAAGTCTATAAATTTAATATGTAATATTTTCTTTATGATTCTTTACTACTACCTTTACCTCGAATCTGCTGAAACCTCTTCAAGTGAATATTTTCTGTCTTATGTATTATCAGCATGGGGCTCGGGGGGAAGGACAGGCCCTTAGTCCGTATGCACATGAGCACTTTGATGGGAGTAGGTGGCGCAGACGCGGTAGGTCAGGGCGAAAGCTAGTTAACTATCCCGATGTTGATTGACTGAGGTAGCAAGGGGAGGTATCGAACAACGTGACTGCTACAGAACTGCCTGTAAGTCTGTCAAAGCATAAACATCACAGAGCTCGTACAGTCAGTGTGACAGTGCTCACCAGCTGTTGCACACATGCAGGACACGCTGACTTCTTGGAGTTGGAAGCTGAATGGACACACTTGCTGCCTGTGAGCACCTGGGATTTCAGGTGGACCTGGTCCCAGTCTGTTTTTTCCCTCTTGGAGGCGGCAGGATTGGGGTGGGGACATGTCGGGGTTACATTTCATGGTAAGTAATGAAGCTGTGATTCCAGTCACTTAAACACAAGGAATCTGGCAGACGGGGGCCAGAGTGGCAGCTCCCCCAAATAATCTGACCCTCAAGATCCTCCTTTTCTGCTGCTGGAGTGATTGCATTCTCGAGGTCACTGCATCCGCTCAAGTAGCTTCTGAAGCTGCTGCCGTCTTGACAGAGGAAGGAAAGGAAGAAAGAAAGAGACCTTTCTTAGCTGGTTGGCTCCCTCACAGACCCCCCCCCCCCGCCTGCCCCCCACACACACACCCTGGCCGAATGCAGGCACAAGCCCACCCCTAGTTTCCAGGAAGGATGGGGAGCATGGTCTTTCATTCCTGGGAGCGAGGTGCCCAGCCAAAACCAGGCTGTTACGAGGAGGAGGGGATGGGCGTTGGGTGGGCCGCCAGCAGCCCTGGCCACAGCGAACAGGTCACAGTGGGCGGCGGGGGTGGGGAGGCAGAGACAGAGACAGAGCCATGAAGCAGCCGAGCTGTTTTTAGGAGAGGCATCTCCACGTCCAGCCCGGTTACTAGGTTATACAGTCGGGTGGGGGTAGGTAGACTTGGTGTTCTTGGCCCAGTCATGGTTTTCCATGTAACCTCCTCTAGGTTCGTGGCGACTGACGTGGTGCTGAGGGGCTGGGCTTGGAGAGCCCTGGGTCCCGTGGCCAGAAGTCATGACAGAGGTCCTCTTTGTCTCTTTATTTCCAGCAATTAAGAAAAACCAGCCCGGCCGGCCTGGCTCAGTGGTTGAGTGTCGACCTATGAACCAGGAGATTGCAGTTCGATTCCTGATCAGGGCACATGCCTGGGTTGTGGGCTCAATCCCCAGTGGGAGGCGTGCAGGAGGCAGCTGATCAATGTTGCTCTCTCATTATTGATGTTTCTATCTCTCTCCCTCTCTGAAATCAATAAAAATATATTTTTTAAAAAAGAAAAACCATATGCTTGATGTGTCAACTGAGTAGTTCAGAGGCCAGCCGCTGCCATCGATGGTAATTGAACTTTTCGTAAGTCATTGTGCTCAGCAATCAGGTGGATGAAAAGACTGGAAAGCTGAACAGGTGAGTTCACTTTCAAGCAGACAGGGCACTGTTCACGTGCTCAGTGGCGACTTGTGTATTTTCTGTGGAGAAATGTCCATTCAACTCCTCGTCATTTGGGAATCGGGGTGTTGAGTTGGGATTCTTTATAGATGCTGGGTATCTACACTCCCTGTGAGGTCTGTGGTTTGCAAACACGGCCCCCCACCCCATGGGCTGCCTTTACCTCTGCTGATATTCTCTGCTTTCCCTCATTTTTTTTCTTTTTTCTTTTTTGCTGATAGTCTCCTTTCATGCACAGAAGTAATGCTACCTTGAAGATTTAAAGGTGTAGAAGCCTTTCTTAGAAATAAATGCATTTGCAAAGTACAATTTCCTCACTGGCTTGCTTCATGGGGCATTACAAATGTAATCATACTTATAAGTCCCCTCATCCACAAATTAACAATGACAGTGTACAATTCCGGGAAACTGTTACTCCTGGGGGCAGTGAAAAAACACACGAATCGTCAGCTCCGTTTCCAGGGGAACAAGTAGAACGCTGTGCGGGTTTTTTAGTGTCCCGGCTCAGTGCTGCCATTTTGACCTGGGATCCAGTCAACACGAATCTCTGTGTTGAAACCGAGGAAATGTGGCCTCACTCTGTGGCGTCTTCACTGCGAGTGGGGTTCCGCCAAGCGAGGGCGCGGTTTGAGTTCGTGTCAGATCCCCGCTCTTAATCACAGCGGCGTTAAAGGGATCGGCGCGCAGGTGGCCGATGGGCTTTGCAGCTGCTGTTTTATGGAGCTATTAACACAGAGACACCATTACTTAAATGTAATTTTTATTATCACAATTAAAGACTGATTTGATTTTATGAGATCATGCATTCTTATTTTATGAAAGCCTTATAGTAAATTCAATTTAAAAGATGGCTCTGTGTTTAAAGTAACATATAAACAGGTGTAGTATTAAAGTTGTACTCTACTTCTTTTGTAAATTTGGTGTTAAGTTTTCATGCAGAGGGTGACTTCGGTAGGAACAAGTGTTTCCTGTTCTAACTGCGTAAAAACGATCTTGGCTTATTTTATTTGTGAAATTACAAGCAATTGTTTGCCTATTAAATACATCATTAGGCATATTGTCGGTTTCTGTGAACGCCGCTTTCCTGGCCCCGATGGATCGGGGTGCGCGCTCACCGCTGTCTCCCTGCGGGCAGAGTGGCCTCAGTGGCTACCGGCCCTGGTGCCGACACCTCACAAAGGGCGGCGTTTAGGAGCTGAGACCTGCACAGTGATCACGTGGCCGGGCCAGCTTAGGGGTTTGGAAGTTTGCATGCTGTATTTGCAGGCTTTTTTGTTTTGTTTTGATGGTGGCAAAGAATGTAAACGAGTGTTTGCACTAAATAGAATAAGCTGTTAGTAAACACGTCCCTTTAAATTAACTGATGTGTGGACAAAGGAAGTGCTTTGTTGTTGTCAGCTGGGCTTGCCTGCAGTCACAGGGACCAACAAGTGGGGCCGGGCCCTCTCTACACCTCCTGGGAGGAGGTCAGAGGTTAATCAGAAAGGGTCTGTGAAGCGAGAAATGGGTCGGATTCTCCCTCCCACTCACGGGGCTGAAAGCTTGCTCTCCTCTCTCTCCAACCTTTCTTAGGGGAAACCTGGGTTTCCAATATCAAGTCAGCATCGGAGCAAACTGCTCTGCAGTGTGAGTGCCTTTCAAGGTCTCGGCACTTCGTCCTGCGTGTCAGGTCTGATGGCACGCCCCTGTGGCCGTCCCAGCGCCTGACGGTGATCATTCACCTCACCATCAGCCGCCACACAGAGGCCGCTTGTTCCTGCTGATGGGGGGCTGATGGGGGGCTGGTGGGGGGCTGATGGGGGGCTGATGGGGGGCTAAAGGCTGGGCCGAGCCCTAAGAGGCTGGCCTTGTGTGCTCACCCTTTGCGAGCACACTGCGCAGTCACTGGACCTGTCACTTGTTTGGGAGAGAAAGGGAAAGAGAGGGCCTGGGCTCAAGGCCTTTGTGGGGAAGGTCCTGGAAGGGGATGTGGCCCAAAGGAGGAGAAATGGCCCTAAGACCCGGGCATGAAGGGGCAGCGTCTCCTCAGGCCCCAGGGTCTGGGCGGAACATGGCGAGTGTCCACCACGCAAGAGCCAGCGCTGAGGTCGAAGACGTGGGCGCGGAGTGTCTCCTCCATTCCATCGTGTCTGCTTAAGGAGTAACTAGTCAGTGACCAAGTGAAGGTCGGGCTGTCCATAGTCGGGTTCACGAGGAAAAGTGGAAACGCCTGAAAGGAGGCATCCTGGGTCTTTCCAGCAGAATGTCAGCTTCCTGCAGGAGGTCTCAGAAGCTGTGGGCGAAGGGAAAGGCCCCGCTCCCCGCCCCAGGCCCTGCAGGGGCGCCCTGGAGGGCACGTCTGTAGACAGGCAAGGGCCTGCGATGCAGGTGTACCCCTGCTCTGGAGGCCTCAGCACCCTGGGGTCGGACTCTGTGCTCATTTCCCACGTGTCAGCGGGAATCCGAGCTGAGTGCAGGGCCTGGGGGACAGGGCCTGGATCTTTTTGTGCTTTTGAGGCCTCCCAGGAGCTTGTCATCTCAGAGTCTTGAGCTCACAGGGTGGTCATGTTCACTGATAACAACAAGCGGACTTGGCTGTGACAGGGCTTAGTGCACGTTGCCCCCCCCCCCATTCCGGAGTCCAGCCAGTGTAGATACTGTGCCCCCCCCCCGCTTCCCCCCTCCCGAATCCCGGAGTCCAGCCAGTGTAGATACTGCACCCCCCCCCGCTCCCCCCCTCCCGAATCCCGGAGTCCAGCCAATGAAGATACTGTGCCCCCCCCCGCTCCCCCCCTCCCGAATCCCGGGGTCCGGCCAGTGTAGATACTGCACCCCCCCGCTCCCCCCCTCCCGAATCCCAGAGTCCAGCCAGTGTAGATACTGCGCCCCCCCCTGCTTCCCCCCTCCCCAATCCCGGAGTCCAGCCAATGTAGATACTGTGCCCCCCCCGCTCCCCCCTCCCCAATCCCAGAGTCCAGCCAGTGTAGATACTGCGCCCCCCCCCCCCCCCGCTTCCCCCTCCTGAATCCCGGAGTCCAGCCAGTGTAGATACTGCGCCCCCCCCCCACTCCCCCCCTCCCCAATCCCGGAGTCCAGCCAGTGTAGATACTGCGCCCCCCCCCACTCCCCCCCTCCCCAATCCCGGAGTCCAGCCAGTGTAGATACTGCGCCCCCCCCCGCTCCCCCCCTCCCGAATCCCGGAGTCCAGCCAATGAAGATACTGCGCCCCCCCCCCCCCCCGCTTCCCCCCTCCCGAATCCCGGAGTCCAGCCAGTGTAGATACTGCGCCCCCCCCCCCCCCCGCTTCCCCACTCCCCAATCCCGGAGTCCAGCCAGTGCAGACACAGCCCCGCACATCCTCTCGCCCTAGCTCTTGTCTCACACTGAGTTTTGTTGGCTGTTTCTGAATTTGCAGCATCTTTACTTCTTAGCCCTCATGACTCAGATTAAGACCAGCCCAGCTGGTGTTGCTCAGTGGTTGAGCATCGACCTATGAACCAGGAGATCACGGTTCGATTCCTGGTCACAGGCTCGATCCCATTGTGGGATGTGCAAGAGGCAGCCGATCAATGATTCTCTCCATCATTGATGTTTTTCTCTCTCCCTCTTCCTTCCTCTCTCAAATCAGTAAAAATATGTTAAAAAATAAAAAGAGCATTAGATGAGTCACTGCTCACCTGTGACTCTGTGATCTTGTCACGACACATGATCACCAGGTCACCGCCCGGAGCAGGGCCCTGTCTGCAGCCTCGCCGGCCAGTGACGGGGCAGAGCCCGCCGCACACGGTGCCATCGCCACGCCCTGTCACTCAGGTGTGGTCACCGGAGTGTAGCCAGGGAACGTGAGCAGAAGGCTGGTCCTGCTCCTGGTCTGATCCTAGACACTTCCCAGGATGGAACCTCTGAACTGTCCCCATCTGCATGGACGTGGGCACCTGACCAGCCTCAGCAGCCACAGACCAGATGGGGAAGCCCAGCGGCACTGACCCTGGAGGCACACTTTCTTTCCACAACTGGAGGCTGGTCCCTCAGTCCCTGTGCCAGAAGACAGCAGCAGCGTTAATATTTTCTTTATTCTCATTTTTAGGCTAACTCCAAAGTTTGTGTTGTTTTATTCTAACTTTTTAAGTGATCTGAGGCTTCAGAGAGAGCTGCAGACCGCTTGTGGTGGCTAAGTGTCTATCACCAGCTTCCTCTTGTGCCAGCTCACAGCCATCACTCAGTAACCCAACCAGGCATTCACGTGGGCACAACTCTACAACAGAACCGCCGATGCCACCAACTTCACCCGCTCAGGGACCTGGTAAGACATGGTAGGAGCAGAACAGGCGGGTGCTCTGTAGCTTGGATCATAGACGCCAAGTATGGTTTGCACGTAGTGGGACGACAACCAGCCACGCTTGGGGTGATCAACAAAGAGACTCCGCAGGCAGCAGACACGTGTCCTAAGAAAACTGATGAGCCCGCGTGATCATATGTGCCCTGTGGGGCTTGGCGAGGTGAGAGACATGATTTGAATGAAGCTAGCCATTGATGACATGCAGGGTCTGCAGGTGCACACAGGTGCAAGTGAGGCCTGTGCACACCTGCTGTGGGGCTGGTCGTGCCTCTCCAGTGCCTGGTGGAGGGAGCGGTGTCCAGGTGGCACCATGTGTCCCCGCCTGTGCTGCTGCCACCCCTGCACTGAGCTGGGAGCTGGGTGGGGCGGCCTCTCGTCAGAGCAGCTGGGCATCCCATCGCGTGGATGCTGCCTTTCCCCTCCCCGTTGTCTGGAAGGTGAGGGGCACCTGCCTGGGGCGATGGGCTGTGGATATGACAGCAGAGTCTGTCTGAGGATGCTGAGCTTCCTCGTGGGCTCCAGCTGCCCTTCACGGGAGCAGCACCCCGCCCCCTCCATTCCCTTGGCGCCTCCTCTCTCACACATGAGGCTGCACACACAGGACTGCTGGGTTTTGGGTTGAGGGTGGGAAAAGGCTCTATGTAGGAGCTGCTAGAGGGGTCAAGTGGGAGTGGGAGGAGCCATACTTGGGGGTTCCCTGGGTGCTGGGAGGGAGGGGAAGGTCCAGGAAGAAGGGGAGAGAGGCAGGGTCTGTGTCCTGTGGTGTGGACTGCACCCGTGTGTTAGTGTCCTTGGGCTGTCATACAAAACACCACCGACTGTGTGGTCCAAGCAACAGGGATTTAATTCTCAGAGTCTGGGGCGATAAACCCAAGCTCAAGGTGCGGCAGGCGGGCTTCTCCTGAGGCCTCTCTCTCTGACTTGTAGGCGGCAGCCTGCTCACTGTGTCCTCCATGGTCGTCTTTGTGAGCCTCCCGGTCTCTCCCTCTTCTCATGAGGACACCAGTTGTACGGGACCAGACCCCACCCTATGACCTCACTTGACCTTTATTCCTTCTCTAAAGGCCCCGTCTCCAAATAGGCTCACATTTGGGGTTAGGGCTTTGGCGATAGAAGTTTTTCTTTTTTGGGGTGGGGGACACACACTTCAGTTGACAACAGCCACATTGACTGTGTGATCAGTAGATCTGAGCCATGGGCTAGGATATAATCAGTTTTGCATGAGAATAGGGGACACGCTTGCCTACAGAATAACCTATCTGGTAAATACTCAAATGGCCCTTTCACTTCTGAAGCCTCAGATGCTAGAAACAGAAATCAGCCAACGTGCCAACAGGCGCGTTCCACACAGAGCGCCGACCTGGAGTCACTCCCGAATTTTCCGTTTTGTATGGAAACAGCGCCCCAGAGGGAGAGTGAGAGTGGGAGTCCCACCCCCAGCTCTGCCCCAACAGTTCGACTCGATCTGCCTCCCCGCCTCGTAGGTCTTCCTGCGATGGGACCAGAGTGTAGAAGATCCTACAGTGAAGCCCTTGGCTGTCCGGGGACTGAAATAACTCAGTCTGGCTTTTGGATTCCATAGCTACTATTTATTGAGAGTTTACTATCTTCCAGGAGGTATTGGGGATACAAAATGTAAAGGCATTTTTTTTCTTGTTTTCAAACCAAAGGAAGCCCAGGGGGCGGTGACCTCATACACAGGTCATTTCAGGAGGGCAGAGGCGGGCACGACATGCTGTTTGGGTGGACAGCTGGCTCAGCCTGGGCTGGAGGCGGGTGGTCAGAGAGAATTCTAATGTTAACCTACTCACCTAGTTGAGGTAAACTGGAAACATAATTCCTGCATATTTCTTTAAAAATAGAGTCATCATTGCTACTGAGGAAATCACTCAGCAAATAGAAAATAGTTCAGAGATTGGATTCTGATACTGCACAAATAGTGTACATTGGAAACCCAAAGGAACCTGCAGGCAAACTTAGAATTAATAGGGAGCTTTTAAGGTTGCAGGACATAAGTTAATAGTAATTGCATTTCTGCACACTGTTTTTAGACAATTAGAAATAAAGTTTTAATAAAGTACCTGTAACATCACAAACGTGAAACACCTAACCGCAGCCACAGGAAGATGGGCCGGCGCCCTGCGCGCGCTATGAGATGCTGCTGGAGCAAATGAAAGAAGACCCCTGCCTGTGGAGACACTTGCTGTGTCATCCATGAATTGGAAGCCACATTTCTGTAAAAACGTCATTATTCCCAAATGCATCCGGTAGGTTCAATGCAATGCCAGTAAAAAGCCTGCAACGTTTTATGGAAATGAATTGAGTCTGAGTCTGTGAGAAAATGAAAAGGGCCAAGGATAGCAAAGGCAGTTTTGAAGAAGAAAAATGGAGAATAACATGTCTGGTAAATACTCAAAGTTATAGATTAAAATGGCCCAGGGAATCCATGGAGGCCACGCGTTGTAAAGCAGGTGAAGCCTCGGGAGGCCTTTGTGCTTGAGCTCTCCCAGGCCTTGCGGTGTGTGCAGGAGCTGGTGGCTGCCAGCCTGGTCTCCAGCCCCAGGTCCAGGGCCCCAAAGTGTCTGGGCACACTCCCCTCTGGCTTCTCTTTTTACTCAGCCTCTGGGATTTTTTTTCTTTCTGTGAGCTCAGCTGTGTTCAAGCATAGTTTTTAACAGATACATATGTTTTTATTGATTTCAGAGAGGGAGAGGGAGAGAGAGAAACATCAGTGCTGAGAGAATCATTGATCGGCTGCCTCCTGCACCCCCCCCCCCCACACTGGGGATGGAGCCCACAACCCGGGCATATGCCCTGACCTGGAATTGAACTCTGACCTCCTCGTTCATAGGTCGATGCTCAACCACTGAACCACCCCAGCTGGGCTTTCCCCCGCTTTTTCTTAAAGTAAAGGACCCACCTTCAACTGGCCGGGAGTGAGGGAGACTATAGTAAAGAAAAAGTAGTTTGTACAATTCAACCTATACTTTCCCAATGAAAACTTGAATTCTGATTAAATTGTTGGCATTAGCATGTCCCCTGCTCGGCTACGTGTGGCTGAGGCTCAGGGACCTGCCACTTCCTGCAGCCTGCTGAGGGGGTGAGGCTGGGTGTCCACCAGGAAGAGCTGCTATTCCCCGGGCCCCGGCTCTGCCCACACACATCGCCTGTCTGCTCACCTAGTACTGCCACGTGCAGCTGGGCCCCTCTCTCCTCCGTGCTTCCTTTCCGTGTTGATTGAAGTGAAAATCCATTGAGGACCAACTATATTTGTAGAAAATGAAATCCTGAAGACGTCTCAGGACCCTCTGGGAAGAAATGGGTCGCCCTATAGAAATGATCCCCGGAGCATATTAAACAGTCTCAGGGAAGTGCCTTTGGGGCACCTAATTATTCACACCCTCTTCCTTTCCTGTTTTGTCGACTTACATAAAAAGCTCAAATGATAAAAGTGAAGCAACTATCTTCACGTTGGCTGCCTGCCTGGAGTTGTGTTAAATTGGATCTTATAAATATTCCATAAGCCCTAGCTAGGCAATGGCTGCTTTTTACTGGCAGAACGCCTGTGGGGATGGCATCAAACATTTATGCCATTTTTGCAAAACTTGACAAAAACATTTCAGGCATTAATAGTTGTGTTAATAAATTACTCAGCACCAAAAACTATATATTATTTAAGAAAGTCCTTGGGACCCACAGCTCTGCTGTTTTATTTTTGACTCTTGGTAAGACATCGCAAGCCTACAAAGCATCTAGTCCTGTACCTCGGAGGGAGCCCCCGGAGGCGCTGCTGTGAACCCCGAGGAGGAGAGCAGCGGTCAGAGGGGGTTGCTGGTGGCCCCCGAGTTCACCCCTGGCCCCCGCACGTGGGCCAGACAGCTCTCAAGCCGTCAGGACGTCCACAGCCAGGCAGCGAGCACACGGGCCATTGACGCCAACGCACATTTTCAGACAGAATTTAAACTGCCTCAGGAAATGGAGGCGAAAATAACATCCTCAAATTGCATTATGTTCCATGTTTAACGCATTGGAAAATATCGAACCATTAAGACATTGGTTCATGTTTCTAGATTGATCTCCTTTGGGAAACTAAGATGAAGACACCCATCCTCTGGGAGCGCACATTGAACCCCTTACAAAGCTTATTCATCTAAAGAGGTACAGTCCCCAGTGATCACTTTGCAAAAACCCCGAACAAATTCAGGCTTGTGGTTCCTACTAACATCAAATTCTATAAAAGATCATGCAACCCCAGCGCGTGTGTGTGGTGTGTGGTGTGTGGTGTGTGTGTGTGTGTGTGTGTGTGTGAGTGTGTGTGTGTGTGTGCGCGCTGTGAACGGCTCTGTGGTGTGTGGTGTGTGTGGTATGTCTGTGTGTGAGTGTGTGTGTGTGTGCCGTGAACGGCTCTGTGGTATGTTGTGTGTGTGGTATGTCTATTTGTGTGTCTGTGTGTGTGTGTGTGTGTGTGTGCCGTGAACGGCTCTGTGGTGTGTGGTGTGTGTGGTATGTCTATTTGTGTGTGTGTGTGTGTGTGCCGTGAACGGCTCTGTGGTATGTTGTGTGTGTGGTATGTCTATTTGTGTGTGTGTGTGTGTGTGTGTGTGCCGTGAACGGCTCTGTGGTATGTTGTGTGTGTGGTATGTCTATTTGTGTGTGTGTGTGTGTGTGTGCTGTGAACGGCTCTGTGGTGTGTGTGTGTGTGTGTGTGCCGTGAACGGCTCTGTGGTGTGTGGTGTGTGTGGTATGTCTGTGTGTGTGTGTGTGTGTGTGTGCTGTGAACGGCTCTGTGGTGTGTGTGTGTGTGTGTGTGTGTGCGCCGTGAACGGCTCTGTGGTGTGTGGTGTGTGTGGTATGTCTATTTGTGTGTGTGTGTGTGTGTGTGCTGTGAACGGCTCTGTGGTGTGTGTGTGTGTGTGCCGTGAACAGCTCTGTGGTGTGTGGTGTGTGTGGTATGTCTGTGTGTGTGTGTGTGTGTGTGTGTGCTGTGAACGGCTCTGTGGTGTGTGTGTGTGTGTGTGTGTGCGCCGTGAACGGCTCTGTGGTGTGTGGTGTGTGTGGTATGTCTGTGTGTGTGTGTGTGTGTGTGTGTGCGCCGTGAACGGCTCTGTGGTGTGTGGTGTGTGTGGTATGTCTGTGTGTGTGTGTGTGTGTGTGTGCTGTGAACGGCTCTGTGGTGTGTGTGTGTGTGTGTGTGTGTGTGCGCCGTGAACGGCTCTGTGGTGTGTGGTGTGTGTGGTATGTCTGTGTGTGTGTGTGTGTGTGTGTGTGCTGTGTGCTGCTCCTTGGAGTGGGAAGCAGCTGGAGGGTTTACTTGGACGTGCCCAGCGCTGGCCTGTCATCAGTGGTGCCGTTGCAAGCGGACCCCAGCTGGGGCCCTGCCTGGTGCTCCAGGGAAGTGACGCCTCGTTATCGTCTCTACTAGAAAGTAGGGTGACGCAGCGCGAAGGAGCTGCTAGGAGCCCAGCGCTGAGGTGAGGGCTTGGCCCCCTGAGGCAGTCCTGGCCCCCCCTCATGCCGGTCCCTCACACTGTCCGGGGCCCCTCATGCCGTCCCTCATGCCATCACACTGTCCCTCACACCGTCCCTCACGCCGTCACACTGTCCCTCACGCCGTCCCTCATGCCGTCACACTGTCCCTCACACCGTCCCTCACGCCATCACACTGTCCCTCACACCGTCCCTCATGCCGTCACACTGTCCCTCACACCGTCCCTCATGCCGTCACACTGTCCCTCACACCGTCCCTCACGCCGTCACACTGTCCCTCACGCCGTCCCTCACACCGTCCCTCACACCGTCCCTCACACCGTCCCTCACGCCGTCCCTCACACCGTCCCTCACGCCGTCCCTCACACCGTCCCTCACGCCGTCCCTCACACCGTCCCTCACGCCGTCCCTCACGCCGTCCCTCATGCCGTCCCTACACCGTCCCTCACACCGTCCCTCATGCCGTCCCTCACACCGTCCCTCACGCCGTCCCTCACACCGTCCCTCACGCCGTCCCTCACACCATCCCTCACGCCGTCCCTCACGCCGTCCCTCATGCCGTCCCTACACCGTCCCTCACACCGTCCCTCACGCCGTCCCTCACGCCGTCCCTCACGCCGTCCCTACACCGTCCCTCACGCCGTCCCTCACGCCGTCCCTCACACCGTCCCTCACGCCGTCCCTCATGCCGTCACACCGTCCCTCATGCCGTCCCTCACGCCGTCCCTCACGCCGTCCCTCACACCGTCCCTCACGCCGTCCCTCACGCCGTCCCTACACCGTCCCTCACACCGTCCCTCACGCCGTCCCTACACCGTCCCTCATGCCGTCCCTCACACCGTCCCTCACGCCGTCCCTACACCGTCCCTCACGCCGTCCCTCACGCCGTCCCTACACCGTCCCTCACGCCGTCCCTCACGCCGTCCCTCACGCCGTCCCTACACTGTCCCTCACACCGTCCCTCATGCCGTCCCTACACCGTCCCTCACACCGTCCCTCACGCCGTCCCTCACACCGTCCCTCACGCCGTCCCTACACCGTCCCTCACACCGTCCCTCATGCCGTCCCTCACACCGTCCCTCACGCCGTCCCTCACGCCGTCCCTCACGCCGTCCCTCACACCGTCCCTCACGCCGTCCCTCATGCCGTCACACCGTCCCTCATGCCGTCCCTCACGCCGTCCCTCACGCCGTCCCTTACGCCGTCCCTCACGCCGTCCCTCACGCCGTCCCTCACACCGTCCCTCACGCCGTCACACTGTCCCTCACACTCACGCCGTCCCTCACACCGTCCCTCACGCCGTCCCTCACGCCGTCACACTGTCCCTCACACTCACGCCGTCCCTCACACCGTCCCTCACGCCGTCCCTCACGCCGTCACACTGTCTCTCACACTGTCCCTCACGCCGTCCCTCACACTGTCCCTCACGCCGTCACACTGTCTCTCACACTGTCCCTCACGCCGTCCCTCACACTGTTCGTCACGCCGTTCTGCCCCCCTCCTGTGTCCAGGGCCCCCTCAGCCTCCGGGGCGCAGGTGCAGGGCCCAGGGCAGGAGGCGCCCAGCGGGTGGGAGAGCCCGCACTGCAGCGCCTCCGTGTGAGGCGTGGGCCTCCTGCTCTCACCCCGCCCTGGGGAGTGTGCTTCCCTCACGCAGAAGCCCCCGCGGCCTTCCCACCCCGCAGCCCCATGCTGAGAGAGAATCATGGGCCGGCTCCTCCTGCGTGCCGCCCCCCTCCCTCCCCGGCGCACCCCCTGGGGATCGAACCCGCAACCCCAGGCACGTGCCCTGACTGGGAATTGAACCGTGGTCTCCTGGTTCCTAGGTCAGTGCTCAACCCCTGAGCCACGCCCGCCCGCCGGGCCCCCTTGATGCTTTTAATTAATAGCCTGTCAAGGGGCAAAGTTCAGAAACGTGACCTAAGGCCAGGGCTATGGTTGGTGGATCACCACGTCCTCATTAGCTTGTCTCCTTGGGGACCTGCTCACCCAGCGGCTCGACGGAGGGGAAGACCTGCGTGATCGGAAAAGATATTTTACAGAACTTTCGAAAAATTTCCAAGAAAAGTTGATCCTCGGGTGACAAAGAGTGGGCGCTCTGCCTTTGTAGTCATTCCCCTGGCTATTGGGAAGTGACACGAGGGGCTCCTGTTTTTATTCTTTTTTTTTTAATATATGTATATATAGATTTCAGAGAGGAAGGGAAAGGGAGAGAGAGAGAGAAACATCCATGATGAGAGGGAATCATTGATCGGCCACCTCCTGCACGTCCCCTACTGGGGATTGAACCCGCAACCCGGGCATGTGCCCTTGGTCACAATCGAACCCGGGACCCTTCAGCCCATAGGCCCACGCTCTACCCACTGAGCAAGACCAGCCAGGGCTCCTGTTTTTATTTGTGAAGAAGGAGCAGGGCTGCGCAGTCCCGGGAGTGTGCTCTCCGCCCGCCCTCCGGGCTCATCTGCTAAGTGCAGCGTTACCTCGCCCGCGGCTCCGCTGTGGATTGCCCATAAATCTCCCCGGCCCACTGATAACCGCTCCGCACACCAGGCGGGCAGTGCTTATTAGCACTTGAGGCGTTACTGACGCTCATCTTGATTAATCTTCTCGTGGCCCCGCAGTATTAATTCTGGGGAAGAGACCATGCTCTGCCCACGTGGGGTTCACATGGCTTCCACCCCAATTCCAGGGCTCTGGGTGCCCACGGCCACAAGTCCCATTCTGGCTTTTCTAGGACAGATTGTTTTGGGTCTCTATGAACAATGAGCATTTTAAAATTAATTTTCAAGAAATGCCAGTAAGATGAAAAGTATGGCCAAAAAGAGTGTTTTATAATTAAGGGTGAAAAGGAATTTTTAATTTGTGCTTTAAAATAAAGTTTACTTTTTTTGATTATATAAATTTAAAAACATGTATCGTTTTTTTGGTGAGTGGGTTATTTTGGTGGTGACTTTTTTTTTTTGGTAATGTGGAAATTCTTTAAACATTTTTATTTTATTTTTAAATTTTCGATGACAGTTGATATACAGTATCATGTTAGTGGAGGTGTATAACAGTGTTAGACATTTATATACTTTACAGAGCGATCCCCCATAGGTCTGGCACCATACTTGTGACTGCAATGTTACCGAAGGCATTTCTATGCTGTACTGAGCATCCGCAGGGCTATGTCTATGGCTGGCGATTTGTACTTCTCATCCCTTCCCTGTTCCCCCACCCTGACGCCAGGGTGCTGAGATCACTGCTGGACGCTGTGGGCACTAGAGCTGCAGCGTGTGTGTGTGTGTGTGTGTGTGTGTGTGTGTGTGGTGGGGGAGGGGGGTTGCCTGGCGGGTGAGGAAGCCCCTCGCAGGGAGCAGGGAGTCTGGGGGAGGTACAGAGGGTGTGGGAGGAAGGGGCAGGGACAGCCCCTGGCTTCAAGCAGGGGCATTTTGAAGCTACATTTGCAAAGCACTTGATTTAAAACTTGTGAAAGTAGGGCCCGCTGGTCCCGCCCCCCCCCCCCCCATTTCTGCTTCACCACTGTCCTAGGACCGGTGGCTGATCCACCCGGGTGGGGGGTGCTGGCTCGAGGCAAAGTGTTTCCAAGTTTCCTCATAAAGAACAGTGTCTTCTGGGTGGGGCCACACTGTCAGCTCCTGTCCCTGAGCTGAGACTGGTCTGCACTTCCCGGCATCAGCGCCCGTGTGTGTGATTCACCTGAACCAGCCTCAGTCAGGCCATTAGTCAACACCTGTGGCGGGGGCACCTTCGGGCGGAGGCCCCCGCAGAAGGAGCGGAGGGACGGGAGGGGTGGGAGGCAGGGCCCCACTTCTGGCCCTGGAATCTGGGCCGGGTCACTGGGCAGCTCTCGTCACAGTCTGGGTTACGATGTGAAACGTGATCTGATTTAACGGCAACAAAGGTACATGCAGCGGACACTGACGTGTCAGAATTCTATTTGTGACTCTTGTTTCCAGCTTCCATTAAATCACCTTTCCTCAAGAAGGGCCATTTTTCAGGGAAGTTTTAGGTAATGTTTGCCAACGAATGTGCAAATGTCATGAATCTGAAATGCCTTCTATCTCTGTCGTCATTTTGCAGGTGATGAAACTATGGCGAGATGCAGAAATCTGCCCCTGACCGCGAGGCCCAGCCAGTGGCCCAGCGCTGACCTCAGTTGGAAAGGCAGTGGCGCCGTGTTGGCGCGCGGGTTCGGAGCTGTGGCTTCTGCTTTCAGCTCGGTTCCTCTCTGGTCTGTGCGCTCTGGGACTGGGATTCATGTGTAAAGGCATGTTCTGATTAATTGAGAGGTAAACAGTAAAGCTCATTAGTTTTTAACTGATATCCAAATTCAGAGAAATATCTGATTTGAACACCATTCCCATTGTTGACCGGCTTTTTAAACTCCGGCAAATTACTTACTCTCTCATCTGTGCCTCAGAGGGTTCTTGTGAGGATTAAATTGGGAGAAATGGGCCCAACACTCAGGTGATGCTCAAAATGTTGTAGCTCTTATTTACTGATGTGAGTTCTCCTGAAAGCACCGGCGGAAGTAATCAAATCCTTCTGCAATGGCTGGTGTCGGACTAGCTCCGTGGTTGGCAAACTGCGACTCACGAGCCATATGCGGCCCTTTGGCCCCTTGAGTGTGGCTCTTCCTAAGCCTTAGGAGTACCCTAATTAAGTTAATAACAGTGTACCTACCTATATAGTTTAAGTTTAAAAAATTTGGCTCTCAAAAGAAATTTGAATCAACAAATCAACAAACGACAAGTGCTGGAGAGGATGTGGAGAAAAAGGAACACTTGTGCACTGCTGGTGGGAATGCAGACTGGTGCAGCCACTATGGAAGACAGTATGGAGTTTCCTCAAAAAACTAAAAATGGAACTCCCATTGGACCCATTGATCTCACTGCTAGGAATATATCCCAAGAAACCAGAAACACCAATCAGAAAGGATATAGGCACCCATATGTTCATAGCAGCACAGTTCACCATAGCTAAGATCTGGAAACAGCCTAAGTGCCCATCAGTAGATGAATGGATTAGAAAACTGTGGTACATCTACACGATGGAGTACTATGCTGCTGTAAAAAGGAAGGACCTCTTACCATTTGCAACGACATGGATGGAACTGGAGAGCATTATGCTAAGTGAAATAAGCCAATCAATGAAGGAAAAATACCACATGATCTCACTCATTCATGGATAATAGAGACCATTATAATCTTTTGAACAAAAATAGATACAGAGGCAGAGCAGCCTCAAACAGATTGTCAAACTGCAGTGGGAAGGCCGGGGAGGGTTGGGGGGCAGGAGGGAGGAGGGTGGGAGATCAACCGAAGGACTTGCATGCATGCATATAAGCATAACCAATGGACATAAGACACTGGGGGGCAGGGGAGGCCAGGGGATTGTCAAGGGCGGGGGGAAAAAAAGGACACATATGTAATACCCTTTGTAATACGTTAAGCAATAAAAAAATAAATAATAATAATAAAAAAAGAAATTTGAATTGTACTGTTGATATTTGGCTCTGTTGACTAATGAGTTTGCAACCACTGGACTAGCTGATAGCTTGTGCCAGGAATCGGGACCATAAAGACAGGAAGTCCCCATACCCCGGGGCCACAGTCCTGGTGAGCCTTTACTGGAGCAGTAAGTTCCTGGGAGCCCCTTCTCTGGGGCTGACAGCGCGGACAGGGAAGCTGAGGGCTGGCTCCCGTGGCTGCGGAGAAGGCTAAGGCTTGAAATTCTTGTCTTCAATTCAATGTCCACTTTCTTCCTGACACAGGTGATGCCGATGAGAAAGGTGGAGGCTGGGGCTTTTCAGGCTTAAACAGGTGAGATGTTAAGATTTGGGAAGAGAGGAAGCGGCAACAGGAAAGCCCAGAGGTATGACATTTCCGGATGTGTTTCTGGGATGATGAGCAGGTCTGAACATTAAGAAGGAAATTAAGTCAGCAAGGAAATGGCTCTGATGGTTAAAGGGGAAAGTGGGCCTGGAGAGAACTGTGTCAATCTTGAGTTTCATCCCAGCTCAGTAGAGAGCCCCTCAAAGGCAGTCAAGTGGCTTTGCTGGAACCATGTGTAACACGACAGCTGTCCTGCCATCTGGGCCGAGAGGATCAGTCCATCTGGAGCAGTGGTTCTCAGCCGTGGCTGCACATTAGAATCACCTGGGAATCTTTTTAAAATCCTGATTTCTGGGCCTCATCCTCCGGAAATTCTGTTTCTTTGTTATGGGGTGGGGCCACAACATTAGTAACAGAGAAACAGAATTTCCGGAGGATGAAGCCCAGAAATCAGGATTTTAAAAAGATTCCCAGGTGATTCTAATGTGCAGCCACGGTTGAGAACCACTGGTCTGGAGGGTCTGGGAGATTAAATTGGGAGAAATGGGCCCTAACACTCAGGTGATGCTCAAAATGTTGTAGCTATTATTTACTGGCGTGAGCTCCTGCCCTCCCCTCCCCCCTCCCCCACTTTCTTTCTTCCATGGAGGACAAAACTTTTTTCCTGGACCCTCCTAGGGTCCATGCTGGGTCTGACAAAGACACATTAGCAGGGGAAAAGCACAAATTTATTTATGATAACCAGAACCCCAAATTCGCGTCTTTAAAAGTTAGATCTTTCCTAGCTTCTCTTAGCGGCTATTTGTGGTTTGGATATTATCATTTTATCCCAACCATTCTGAAATCCACATCCATTTTCTGCTTCCATTACCCCCTGAGGTAATGAATTTAATCAATGGGGTGTCTGTGGAGTTTACAGGACTGGTGGTGAGCCTGCTGGGGTGAAGATAATGGGGGAGAAGGAGAAAAGAATCATAGATAGAGAATGAAGCATAATTTTGGGGGGACGTACATACCCACTCTCCACAGCCCTGAGGAGTGGGTAATGCAATTTTCTAGGGCAAACGCATCTGTTTTGCTCAAGCTCACCAATTCCTTCTTTCTGGTTTGGATCAATCATCTTGAAAGCCTCTTGGAATTACTAAATTCACGACGAATCTCCTGTGATTATTACGAATGTGAATGAAGAAGAAGAAATCATTGCAATTTAATTATTTAGTTTAATTAAACCGAAGGGCTGGGCCTGGCAGTCCTCCCTACCCTCACTGAGCAGAGAGAATGGCACACACATATGACTCAGGACTACAGTGAAGTAAGATAAAGACATCTCTCATCTTATGATAGATGTTAGCATAGATCACTAGCTCGAATGCATTTTCTTCCTGAATACTGTAGGGGCACATGGGGAAACTACAGAATAGGCACATTTAGGGGGCATTTGACCACTGAGCCAGCCTCCTGTCTTTGAGTCCCTGACACATGCAGGTGCATTAAGTAAAAGACACATTTGGTGTGGCCTGACCACTGTGGCCCAATGGATTGGACCAGTGCAGACACTGACTTAGGCTCAGCCAATCAGATTCTCCAAAAGGTTTGAACTTGGAGTCTGCTTCCACCTGGACTGTAGGAGCAGCTCATGAGCCGAGAAAGGTCAAGGCAGCCGAGAGAGGGACCGAGTGGGAGGCCTATTGAGGGCTGGGTCTCCTGCAGTTCCTCCGGTCTGCGTGGGTCTGACTGTGTGTTAGGAAAGTGGGCCACCAGGCTTCTCCAGTCTCAACCGCGAGAGAACATGCCATTGGATGGAAAGTGCTCTTCCCACAGCAAGAGCCTGGGTGAGGGTGGGTGGCATTGCCAGGGGTGCACTGCACCGGTTCCCACCCGGTGGGCCAGCTCAGTCTCCCCACGGGCTTGCTTGGTTTTAATGTTTTCCTGTCTTCGAGTGGACAGTAGTTGAAACAGATTTATTCTCTAAATTATCCCTCAGTTCAGGATTCACTTAGAAAATTGGGCCATAAAATGAAGCGTCCACGGCCCAGTGCAATCTGGGGGATAGGCTAGTGAAGGCCAGTGCCCACCACCCAAACATGCCCTGTGGAACATGAAGGAGTTCTTCACATTTGGAAAGCTCATAATATTATAAATTGGGTGTAACATCATCCTTTACCTCATTTAGAAAGATTGTCAGAAGGTCCAGGCCATTGCAGATGTGGTACTTTCAAAAATGACTGGGGCCCCGGGAACACTGGCCTGGATGATACCTGATAATTTTCTCTTCCTTCCTGTGGCTGCACTCGTCATCTCTCTTCCTTCCCTGGAGTTAGTCCTTCCCAGCTCTCCTTTCCCCTTCTCCCCTCACACACCTGCCTCCTGAGAGTGTCTAGGGGTCACCAGGCAGATTCGCCCCTTCCCATTCTGCTCACCCCCAGGTACAAAGTTCCCTGGACCTCACCTCACCTTCTTTCCCATGAGACTCCTAGTGCTGAGAGAAATCCCAGGAGATCCGCTACATTGATGTTTCCTCTGAAAAAGGTAAATCTTCCTCTAGCTCTTCATCCAATATTTGGTAAATGCCTATAGGAGTGCACTTAGTAGGTCATAAATCCTGAGGATCCAAAAATTAAATTAGGGAGTCACTTATTCCTGGGAGCCTAATCTGTATGGGAAGGCAGACTAGCCAAAGATCCTAATAAAATAATTGTTGTAGAGGAGACAGATTCTGAGGAGGGCTTCCCAGTGGCCTGGGGGAGTAGAGTGGCTACTACAGACAGGAAGCAAGTCACAAAAACCTGCAAGCTGAGTGAGCACATGTACACACACACACACACACACACACACACACACAGTGGTGGTGCAAATAGCTGAGAATCACTGAAAATTATAGTGTAAGAAAGGGCATGAGGCTGGGAGCTGGGTGGGGCCAGATGATAAGACCTTTCCTGCCCAAAAAGGAGTGTAGATTCATCCCAGAGAGCTATAGACACTCAGCATGTTCACACCACAGTCAGGGGAGCAATAGACACGCAGCATGTTCACACCACAGGCAGGGGAGCTATAGACACGCAGCATGTTCACACCACAGGCAGGGGAGCAATAGACACGCAGCATGTTCACACCACAGGCAGGGGAGCTATAGACACTCGGCATGTTCACACCACAGTCAGGGGAGCAATAGACACGCAGCATGTTCACACCATAGGCAGGGGAGCTATAGACACTCGGCATGTTCACACCACAGGCTGGGGAGCAATAGACACTCAGCATATTCAAACCACAGGCAGGGGAGCTATAGACACTTGGCATATTCACACCACGGGCAGGGGAGCTATAGACACTCAGCATGTTCACAGGGCAGGAGAGCTATGGACACTCAGCCTGGCAGTGTTGAGGGGATGGCCAGGCAAAGTTCATGTGGCTGTCTCCCAAGACATCTTGTGGGATGGCATCATGGTTTCTTGGGGTTCAGGATCTGACCTTAGAATTTTGAAAGTCTCAGGAACAAATTTACCCTAAATAAATGTGTGATACGAATGCATAAAACCAGAGTGCTGCTTATCTATCTATCTATCTATCTATCTATCTATCTATCTATCTATCTAAAGGCAGTGACCGTGACGACTGAAACGACTGTTTGACCGGTCACCATGCGGTGCTAGCATAGATGCGTAGACACAGGTCAAGTCTATGAGTGAACTAAGAATGAACAAGACAAATGCTTGCCTTCACAGAGCTCTCACCGTAAGAAGGTTAGGTCAGGGACGAGCATTCAAAGTTGCCACCAGCACAGACCTGAGGTGCCGCTTCTCAGAGCGGCCAGAGATACACCTGGTAGCAGACTGGAGGCATGACTGAAGGGCTGGCGCCGACATGAAGGCTGGGCCGTTCTGGATTTCCCAGAGGAGCCAATGGCTGCCTAGGAAGTGGAGCTTTTGATGCTGACTGGCATCAAAACCAATCAATCAGAACCTAATCTGGGTGAACTGCGAAGGCAGAACCTAAGGTGGGGGCTGAAGAGGGGTTTTAAGGGCAACAGCTGTCTGGTGTAAGGTGTAAGAAAGCTTATTCAATTTTTAAATAACCGGTTTGGCAGTATAGTGCATATGGCTGGCTATCAGTCCAGATATAGGGGTTGTGTGTTTTTGTCTGCCAAGAGCATCTCCTCCTGCTGAAAAAGGCTTCCTTCCTCTCCCCTCCCCCCATTTAAGCAATCCTATCCTATATAATCTATCTATACTGATAAAAGGGTAATATGCTAATTAGATCGAGTCGACTGGCCATCTTCCAATGTTCGACTTCCTTTTGGACAAAGCCATGGTGGTGGGGGATGAGGCAGAGGCAGTTAGGGGCAAGATCAGGTTGGCAGGGGAGGGCAGTTGGGGGCAAGATCAGGCCAGCAGGGGAGGGCAGTTGGGGGCGTTAGGCAGGCAGGCAGATGAGTGGTTAGGAGCCAGTGGTCCTGGATTGGAGAGGATTCAGGCTGGGCTGAGGGACACCCTCCACCACGCATGAATTTCGTGCAGCGGGCCTCTAGTCCTATATAATAAAGAGCTAATATGCAAATGGTCATCATGCCCTCACTCTGTCATGCGGTAATGGCTCAGACACTCAACACTGGGAAGAGAGGAATGGGACCAGCCAGGCACAAATGAGCTTGCAAGAGAGGAATGTGGACCAGCCAGACCCAAATGAGCTTGCGAGAGAGAAATGCAGACCAGCCAGACACAAATGAGCTTTCGAGAGAGGAATGCGGACCAGCCAGGCTACGGCCCAGTAGAGGGACAAGCTGCCCGCCTGTAGTCCCCTGCAGTTGGCCCGGGCGAAGCTGGCCCGGATCCTTGGTGCCTGCGGCTGGCCAGAGGGAGGGAAGCCCGGGTCCCAGTGCCTGTGACCAGCCAGAGGAGGGAATACTGGGTCCTGGGTGTGGGGCAAGGCAGAAGTGGTTAGGGGCGATCAGGCCAGCAGGGGAGCAGTTAGGGGCAATCAGGCAGGCAGGCAGAGGTGGTTAGGGGCTATCAGGCAGGCAGGCAGGGGTGGTTAGGGGTGATCAGGCCGGCAGGCAGGCGAGCGGTTAGGAGCCAGTGGTCCTGGATTGCAGGAGGCAGTCAGACATTCCCCAAGGGGTCCTGGACTGGAGAAGGTGCAGGCTGGGCTGAGGAACCCCCTCCTGTGCATGAATTTTGTGTACCGGGCCTCTAGTTAATTTATAATGCAGAATAGCAGTGGAGGTCTGAGAGTTCTAGAAACATCTACATGGAGAGTACACTTTCTCCCCTGTAGGCCAACTTACTGAATTGTGGTCAGAGGGCTGGTGAGCACACCCTGAGGGAATGTGGAGGACTCGCATGCCCCCCACAGAGATGACTGTGTCACCCAAGGGGAAGCTTTACCCAGGGGTCTGGGTTCTCAAACTTTCTCTGCCCAGGACATGCTGGTTTGTGCTGAGCCAAAACTTATGTCTGAGCTTGTATGTGGATTGCATGGTCAACCAAGTATGTAGACCCCCTGGGTGTTGCCTATAGACTAGCATGTCCTATAAGGCCAGAGAGAAATGTGGCAAGCTTGGGAGGCACGCTCCTTCAGGTGGCGTAGGCACCTAGGAAGGCAGTATCTGGACCAAACAGAAAGGACAGTGGCACGAATTCCCTTTATTTGTTGTTAATCCTCATCCACCTGACCGGAGGATATTGTTTCCATGATTTTTACAGAATGGAAGGGAGGGGCTGAGGGCAGGAGAGGGATAGAGAAAGAGGGAGGGAGAGAGGGAGGGAAAGAGGAAGAGAGAGAGAGAGAGAGGGAGGGGGAAGCATCGGTGTGAGAGACACATCAATTAGTTGCCTCCGGCATGTGCCCTCACCAGGGCGGGTGTGGGGTTGGGGCGGGGGCGTCAAACCTATAACCCAGGTACATGCCCTTGTTGGACTGATGCTCTAACCACTTTGCTAGCAACACTGGCCAGGGCTGATTCCCATTATTTTAAAGGAAAACTTCTGAGATGTATAGATGTGGGACTGATTCAACTTAAGCCTGTGCTAGGTCTTCATTTTCTGCTGGTGCAGTTCTTAATGGGAAAGCAAGCTGGGTCCCAAGCCATTCATTTGTGCACTGGAGTGTGCAGGCCCTGGCCAGGGTCTTTCTCCCCACAGGACCTGCCCTCCCCAACCATGCCCTCCACTCCACCCCCTGCCCTCGACCCACCCATCTGCCCAAGGCTTGTTCCACCAGCAGCTCTTTTGCCCCCAAGATCCAATCAGAGAATCTAATTATTTTAACAATTACTTATCTCATTCAAGGATCCAAATTTAAAAATTATAAAATTCAACACATTTCTCTGACTATGTCATGCCGACTCTACAAATGCCTATTTACTTTTTAACACAAAACTCCTGGATGGATTCTAAACATAAACAATATCACTTTTAGGTGGTTCTCTTTTTCAGGGAGGAAAAAAATCACATTTTATAGGAATCCCAATAAATATCCTGTCTGGCACCTACTTCACTTAATTTCCAAATTTAGATCATAAACAACATTAACAACCAACGAAACACCTGTCATAACATGCACCGGGAAATCCTGGGACGCTTTTATGAAAAATCGTTACGCCTACACTTTCTCCTGTCTTCTGTGCTCTTTGCATTGACTTCCAAGGCGCCCGATGCCCCTGCCTGCTTAAGTATGCATCCCCACCAGCTATGACATCACAGCTCATTAATCAGGCGACCAGCCAGCTGAGTGAGATCAGAATGTGGGGCGGCCAGCGTTCCCGAGTGATCGCCAGGTGTTTGATCAGTGTGGTCACGGGCTGGGTGCTTCTGCCAACGGAATACCTTCACACCACAGTGTCCACAGGAGCTGCTGTGAAGGCGAGGGGTCAAACACACTCATACCCGCCTTTAAATCGGTAACTAAAGTGGTGGATTAGCAATTAGTGAATGATCGTTATGGAAAGCTCAGCGAGCAGAGGCAGCTTTAGAGGAAAAAGGAAAATCACTCAGCTCGTACTATGTATTAACACTCATTTAAAAATCCTTCCAGATTTTTTTGTTATGAATACACACAAAGGCACTCTCAAAGGACATGAAACATTTATGCCAGGTTTATTATTTCATAACCTGTTTCTCATGTTATATTTTGAATATATTTCCAATTCAGCACATAGACTCATATCATCATAATTGATGTCCGCTGACCCTTCCATTGTCTGATGTAACCTAATTTTTTATTTTCATTTTGGCACTTCTAATTTTTGCTTTAAAATTTTTAAAAATTTTAGTTGACATACAACATTATATTAGTTTCAGGTGGGCAACATAGTAACCTAATTTATGTAGTGGTATTGTTTTAATATCCACTTCTGTTGTTTGCTCTGATTCTCTCCAGCCTGTGTGACGGAGCAGCGCTGCGGGCGGGCATTCTGGGTGCTCGCGCGCGCCTAGGTCGCGGTCAGTGTGCTAAGCAGCCTGCAGAGCGTCCACGCCAGTCAGATCCGAGACGTGTGGTCTCTGCCAAAGGTCAGGTGAGTTGTAAAAATTAACCTTTATTGTTACATTTTTCTCCAGAAAGTTTGTGTCAACTTGCACTTCTTATTTTAAAGGTTTTTATTTATTGATTTTAGAAAGAAAAGGAGGGAGAAACATCACTTTGTTGTTCCACTTATTGATGCATTCATTGGTTGATTCTTTTTAAAAAATATATTTTTATTGATCTCAGAGAGGAAGGGAGAGGGACAGAGAGATAGACACATCAATGATGAGAGAGAATTACTGATCGGCTGCTTCCTGCATGCCCCACATTGGGGATCAAGCCTGCAACCCAGGGAATGTGCCCTTGACCGGAATCGAACCTTCAATCTGCAGGCCGATGCTCTATCCACTGAGCAAACCAGCCAGGGCCATTGTTTGATTCTTGCATGTGCCCTGAGCAGGGATCAAACTCACAACATTGGTGCATAGGAAGGACACTGTCCCTGCTGAGCCCTGGCCAGGGCGTTTGCACTTCGCACAGCATCCAGTTCTTCCAGCTCCTCCCACATTAGCGGCATTTTAGAAAACAGAGTTTTACAGGAAGTTTCAAATTACTAACGCAATTTCCTTTAATTTTTTTTGCACCTCTCTGCATTTTTAAATTTCTTTTTCAGTTGATTGTGTATTTCACAAAATTCATAAATTTTGTGTAAATTGTTAAAACATTGTCATAAAGTAGTTCATAATATTTCCCTGTTATCTTTATGATATCTGTAAGATTTATTGTGATTTCTCTTTTATTCCTAATTCTGGAAATGTGCATTTTTTTCTCTTTCTTTCTACCTAAAATTTATTATTTTATTAATTGTTCAGAAAACCATTGTTTTTTTTCTATTGTTAGTTTATTTTTAAATTTTATTTTAGCTCTTTATTATTTTTCTTCTGTCTACTAACTTTGGGTTCAATTTGATTCATATCCCTTGATCAACCAAAATAATTTATTTTTTATTTTATCACAATATAACCTTATAAAACATCTTCATTGTAAAACATTCGAAGGACATACAGGAGAAAGTAACTTCCCTGCAGTGCTGCGCAGTAGTGGCAAACCCCAACATCCCACAGACATTCCAATGCACCCAGTGGGTGCAGGTGGAACCTTTGCGCGCACGCACCCCTTCCCCCCCCCCCGCCCCTCGTCCACTCCCCGTGCAGTCCTTCTGAGGGTTCCTACTGCTCCACGTGCCTGTGCAATAACCAGCACATATTCTGGCATATATATTTTTTGAATCATTATTTTATAGAAATACATTTACAGTGGGGCCTTGACTTACGAGTGTCCCGACTAACGAGTTTTTTGAGATACCAGCTGTCTCTCGGCCGATTTTTTGCATTGAGTTGATAGAGTAATTGAGTAATTTGAGTTAACGAGCTCCTTAACGAGCTCCTTAATGAGCTCGGTCTCGGAATGAATTAAACTCGTAAGTCAAAACCCCACTGTATATTCATTTCCATATGTCTTACTTTTTCTTATATATTCCTTATAATCAATACATAATCAATAAGTAATAGACACAGCAATCCTTCCAAGTTCATTGGTCAAGTTCTGTCTCATCCTTTTTAATGGGCTGCACGCGTTGTGCTGTGTGTACAGCCAGACCCAGTGTTAGTTCCCCTCCTTGTGGCAGGGAAGCCAGGCGGCTGCAGCCTGTGTGTCTGCCTCTGCTCCCATCGCCACTCGCAGCTCCTGGGAGAGGGATCCAGCGGGAGGCCGATGGGGAGACACGTGCCTTCCTCCTGTGCCGCTAGGTTTGGTTGTAGAAATGTGTAACAACACATGTTTCTATACTCAGCCAACGAGCGTTCCCTTTATCCAGATCTCACTTTCATAATTTACCGCAATTCTTCGATTAACACTTTGGACGGGTCTTCTTTATTTCATTGTACGACTGAAGATTTAATTTCAATATGGTGATATTTCTATTTTCATTTTAATCAGTAAACAGTGCTTTTGGCACGCAGATATTTTACACCTCACTCCTCCAGCCTTTATGGTTCTGCTTTGATGTCAGTCTTCGCTGCCGTCACCTGGAGATTATAGGCAGTCATCTAATTACTTCTGCTATCTCTCCGGTCTTGTTCTCTCCCCTTTCATCTCCAGTCTACCTATAATTTATTTGAATATAAGGCGTGAGAGATGGATCAGACATAATTTTTTTCCAAATGCAGTTGTTCTAAGAAGCATTTCTTGGGTAGGCCGTCTCTCCCGCAGTGAGTGAGCGCCTCCTCTATTGCAGGGTTAGTTCTGGGTGTTCTGGGGTCTATGTTTGGAGCCCGTTTTTGTTCCACTGATGCAAATAACCATTTCTCCCACGTGTTCTGCACTGTTATGGTCCTTGTTTGTCTGTGTAATTACCTGGTAGTACAAGCCCCCTTAATTTTCCTCCTTTTTGTATATATGAAAGGCTCCTGGTGAATTGCACAACTGTTCAAATTTCTAAAATAATCTCATTAAGAGTCATATGGAAATTATATTACTTATTTAGGGAGAAATGACATTCTTTTTGTTAATCCTCACCAAGTATATTTTTCCCATTGATTTTTAGAGAGACTGGAAGGAAGGGGGGAGAGAGAGAGAGAGAAACATCAATGTGAGAGAGACACATTGATTGATTGCCTCCTGCACGTACCCCAACTGAGACTGGGGGATCGAACATGCAACTCAGGTAGGCACCCTTGACCGGGAATCGAACCCATGACCCTCTGGTGCTCAGGCTGAGGCCTGGCCACCGAGAAAATTGTATTTGTTCTATTTATTCTATAAATTGGCATCTCAGTCATTCTCCTACTGTGGCAAAGTGAGCTCTCAGGAGGGCCTTAGTGTGTCCGGTCAGGTCAGCTCCCCTGGGAGTGCAGAGTGGGGGCTTCTGGAGGGCACCCCACCTTGACCTTCCCCCTGGCAGGTCCTGCGGGAAAGGTGAGGAACATGGTTGGTTGTGCATCTGTGAAGGACGCACGCCGAGGCCTGCTCAGCCCAGCCAGGCTCAGGCAGACCCACTGCCTCGGGGCGGGTGATCTGTGGGGTCCAAGCGCTGGTTCTTGGGGTTCTGAGTTGGCTCCCTCACCCCCACCGTCCTACTAGTTTCTGGAGAATCGGAAAGCTGCCGCTGCGCCTGGCGCTCCTGCACCTGGGCGTGTGGCCTGCACCTGAGCTGGGGGGGGAGACAGCGCAGCCTCCGGCCGAGCACGGCAGAGCCCACTGCCAGCCGGGCCCTCAAGGGGCAGAGGCCACAGCGGGCAGCACGACTGTACGTGACACAGGAGAGAAGCACGCCGTCTCTGCAGCCCGCTGTGGGGCTCTTCCTGGTCAGCCGCCTCCTCCGCAGCAGGAGGCCCCAGGAGGCAGACACTGTGCCTGTGCTGGGTACTTGTGGGCCCTGGGAGCGGCTGCAACTAGTGCGTGTGACCACCCGGAGCCGGAGCCGGGGCTGAGCACGGCCTCAGCAGCCACGACGCTGGGGAAGCGTCTCGGGAAAATGACAGGTTTCAGTGCGTGTGGATCCTTCCTTCCCACTCACAGTCACGCGCTGCGAGAGAGCACGGCCGGCGAGGACTGGCTGCGCAAGTAGAAAGGGAGGGCCCTCCTGTGAGGCCTCCGGACCTGTGACATAAACCATGCGCTGGTTTTAAAAACGGATTTGTTGCCCTGGCTGGGGTGGCTCAGTGGGTGGAGTGTCGTCGCGTGCACTGAAGGGTCATGGGTTTGATTCCAGGACAGGGCACATACCCAAGTTGCGGGTTTGATCCTCAAGAGTATGGGAGGCAACCGACTGATCTCTCTCTCTCTCTCTCTCTCTCTCTCTCTCCCCTTTAGTTTGGACACTCTCTGTTGACCTGTCTTCTGTTCATGAGCCTTTTCTTTTATTGCATGTCATCTCCTGTCAAGCCCATCTTTGGAGTTCTCAATTTCCATTACTATATTTTCCAGTTCTAAAATTTCTAGTTGATTCTTTTTAATGGGTTTCAATTTTCTGATGAGATTATCCCCTTTTTTCATTGTTTTCCCCACCATTTCCTTGAACATATTCATAACTATTATAAGTTCCTTATCTGATAATTTCAGTATTTCCATCAAATGTGGGTCTGTTTCTATGAGATTGATGGTTTCCTTGACATTTGGTTAAATGGTTTTGTCTCTCTCTTTTGAAAATCCTCACCTAAGGATATATTTATTGATTTTTAGGGAGAGAGAAAGGGAGAGGGAGAGAGGGAGGAAGGGAAGGAGGGAGGGAGAGAGTGAGAGAGAGAGAGGGAGAGAGAGAGAGAGAGAGAGAGAGACATTGACTATCGCAAGTAGGGATCAAACCTGCACCCTAGGCGTGTGCCCTTATGGAAAATCGGACATACAACCTTTGGATGCAGAGGACGATGCTCCAACCAGCTGAGCCGCTGGCCAGGGCTGAATGGTTCTGTCTCTTTATACACAAGACGCTTCACCTCCCTGAGGCTGACGCTGTATATGAGCAGCTGTGCCTCCTGCTGTCTTCCCTCCAGAGGCTCACGCGTTCTTTGCTGGGAAGCCAGGTGGGGTGTGATGGCCTCTGTGCAGCCCTGTGCTGAGCTGACTTGATTCTGGGCTGTAACTCTCTTGTCAGCCCTTCTACCAGGTATTTTAACTGCAGCGATCACCTGGGCGCCCCCCCCCCCCCCCCCCGCCCCACGTCATCCTCACCTCTAATCCTTGACAGGAACCACTGGCTGCACATCTCAGCGTGGCCTGCTTCCTTTTGACGCAGTGCTTCCTGCCTCAGCACTGTCACCCAGCACGTGCCTGGAGGAGAGCTCTGGGCAGCAGGGCCCTGCTCATCCCTCCCTCCCTTCTCACTGGGGCCTGGCCTCCCGGCTCTGCTCTTCCTCTCTGTGTGCGGGAGGCGCCAGACCTGGTGGGTGTCTGACTGATCGTGGCTGTCAGGTGGCCCCTTGTTTAGGTCCACAATCTCGCTCTGTACCAGAGTCAGCAATTGCATTGATTGAGGAGCCGCAGATGCTGCTCCCCTCCCCTCTTCCCTCCCCTCCCCTCCCCCTCCCCTCCCTCTCCCCTCTCCCTCCCCTCCCCCTCCGCTCCCCCTCACCTCTCCCCTCACCTCTCCCCTCACCTCCCCCCCTCACCTCCCTGGAGAAGCCACAGATGCCCCTTCCCTCCCCTCTCCCCTCCCCCCTCACCTCCTTCCTCACCTCCCTTTTCCCTCTCCCCTCCCCCTTCACTCCCCCTCACCTCCCCCCTCTCCTCCCAGGAGAAACCACAGATGCCCCTCTCCTCCCCCCTCACCTCCCCACTCAGCTCCCCATCACCTCCCCGGAGAAGCTGCGATGTCCCTCACGTCCCTGTGTGATTTCCTGACCTGCTTCCCCAAGTCCTCGTTGCCGCAGTGGCTCTCCAATGTTTTCAACAACTTTTTGGGTATTTCCCTCCCAAATTTTCCATTTATTCTTGGAGGGACCAGGGTTTGCCACCAGCTTCTTCACCATCGTTGGGAGGGAAGCCCACTGTAGGTTCTCTGTGATCTTTCTTGGGGGTAGAAAAATTTAAGTTAAGGAAATACCTTTCTAGTGTCTATATTGTTTCAACACATGAATGATGGTTAATTTTATAAAATGGTAGCTCTAAATCCGTTCAGGCAACCATATGGCTTTTCTTTTTAAATCCAACAGGCTAATTTGGTAGATCACCTGATTAAATGTTCTGATGCTGAACCACTTACATTATTTTTTAAAAAATATATTCTTATTAATTTCAGAGAGGAAAGGAGAGGGAGAGCAGCAGAATCATCAATGATGAGAGAGCATCATGGATCAGATGCCTCCTGCACGCTCCCTACTGGGGACCCAGCCCACAACCCGGGCCTGTGCCCTTGACCGGAAACGAAGCACGACCTGCTGGTTCCCAGGTGGATGCTCAGCCCGGCACCAGGCCGGCCGGGCACCGTGTGTCCTTAAGCGAGGCCCTGCTTTGTCCGATAATGTGTCTGCCAGTGCTGACGGTGGGCTTTATTTGGAAGCTCTGTGCTGGGGCGAGGAGGAGGAGGGGTGCCCGCCGCTCCTGTCCGCACTGGCGCTCTGCTGCATTTTAAACCAGCCAGATGCCCGCCCGGGCTCGGCCGCTGTCAGCTCCGGGCGCTGGCGTCGGCAGGTGCTGCCAGCCCGGCCCGGCCGCCTCCTCTCGGCTTCACCTTGGGGGCACCGTGGCTCACAGAGCTTGGTCACCGCATTCTGTTGTTTCGTGGCGGAAACATTGGAAAGTAAGTCTCAGGTTCTCCATCACCTCGCTCGGTCCCTCACGTGCGGCCCCCGAGCGTCCTGGGCCTGGAAGCAAGCGCCCCGGTGGCTCCGGACAGGCGGCCCCTCGCTGCTCCCGGGCACAGCGCAGCCAGGGCGCCCGTCCAGCGGCGGGTCAGTGCCGCGGCCTTGCTCCCGCCTTCGCTCCCGGCCAGCCCTGAGTGAGCAGCGAGCGGCGCAGGCCTTCGCGGTGCGTGTGCCCAGGCCGGCGCGGCTGCGAGCGCGGAGCCTGGGGCGCTGGGGTGGTGCCTGGTGCTCGGACAGGCGGCTGGAGAACCGACCCGTCACCTGCTTCCGTGCGACCGGCAGACGCAGCCTCAAGTGTTCCACGCTTGGGTGTTATCCTAACGGCTGTTAACAACGGGACGTTTGACATCTTCAACTCAGAGGACAAGTCTGGCTGCGTTCATTCCGTCTGTGGTCTGTGCCTGGATGCGCGCTTGGGAGAGCCCCTGGGCGGGGCCTGTGCCGCCCGCGTGTTTCCAGGGTCCGTGATGCGGGGGCGCCCCGCACGCCGCCGCCGCGCCTGGGCGCCGAGCTCCAGGGTGGGAGCCGGTTGCTGACCGGTCCGTCCAAACAAACACATCAGCTCCCGGCGACCGGCGGTCCCGAGGCTGCACTGCCGGAGGCTCCCTCTCCTCGCCTGCCTCAGGTGGTGTGTCTTGGGACTGTGCAGCTCCGTACTGAAGGCTGACACACTGCCTGCGGGTAGCTCGGTGGTTGCAGCATGTCCGTGCACCGAAAAGGGTGCAGGTTCCATCCCCCGTCGGGCTAGGGGTTCAATCCCCAGTCAGGGTTCATACTGGAGGCAACAGAGCGATGTTTCTCCCTCCCTCCTCCTTCCTCTCTCTCTAAAATCAGTAAAAACATATGCTCATGTGAGGATAAAGAAAAGAAAAAGGGGCCCTAGCTGGTTTGGCTCAGTGGATAGAGGGTCGGACTGTGGACTGAAGGGTCCCGGGTTCGATTCTGGTCAAGGGCACATGCCTGGGTTTCAGGCTCGATCCCCAGTGTGGGGAGTGCAGGAGGCAGCCAATCAATGATTTTCTCTCATCACTGATGTTTCTATCTCTCTCTCCCTCTCCCTTCTGGTCTGAAATCAACAAAAATAAATAAATAAAATCAATAAAAACATTCTTAGAAAGAAAGGCGGACTTACCTCCTGCCCGTTGTTTTTGGGTTCAGACCTGGGCAGCTGTGATGTGTGAGGTGCATGCCAGCTGCCAGGGCCTGCGAGCTGTGCCCCCTTGCCTGCACCCCTCGCCCACACCCCGCACCTGCACCCCTCACCTGCAGCCCTCGTCTGCACCGCCTCGCCTTCACCCCCCCTGCCTGAACCCCCTCACCCGCACCCCACTCCTGCACCCCTCACTCACACCCCTTGCCTGCACCCCCTTGGCCACACCCCTCGCCTACACCCCCTCGCCTGCACCCCTCGCCTGCACCCCTCGCCTGCTCCCCATAGCCCACATCACCTGCACTCCTCGCCTGCACCCCCTCGCCTGCACCCCTCATCTGCACCGCCTTGCCTTCACCCCTCACCCGCACCCCTTGCCTGCACCCCTTGCCTGCACCCCCTCGCCTATACCTCCACTTGCTCTGGGGGCGCCCAGCACGGCCACCATTCCCACGAAAAGGCACGAGGAGTGCAGCTGAGCCGCTCCAGCTGGACCCAGCACATGGCAGCTGACCGCCAGCGGCCTGCAGACGGGGGAGGACACCACGCTTCCCTTGGGCTCCTGGACTGTGTGGTACTGACAGGCAGCGTCACTGCACCTGCAGGGACCCTCCTGACGTCAGCGGTCGGGCAAGCCTTGCATCTTTGTCTGAACTGAACGTGGTACAAAAATATGGTACTTACCCATGATGTGTGTTTCCTTTTTGACAGTGTTTGTAATAAAAACAATCAACAACTATAAGCGCGCGTGTTTCCTCCTGGTGACTCTGGGTGTGTGTCCTTTGTCAACGAGGAGGAAGCAGCACGATGAGTTAGGGCTGCGCCCGGCTTCTGGGCTTCAGTCCAACGCTCTTCACTCCACATCTAGACAGTCTTACGTAACGAAAACAGCGGCAGGACCCACACTGGTGTGCTGTGCACGCCAAGCGAGCAGTTAAAAGCCACCGCCCCTGCATGGAGGCCTGCGCCTGCGGAAGCAGGTCTAGCACCGAAACCGAAACCGTATGGAACTGGCTCAGCGCGGAGGCCTCAGGCCCCAGATTCCAGCTGAGAAATGGCGGTTGCTGGGGACGCCTGTGCTCATAGGCACAAGATGTCACTCTTGTGCGTGCTGTGCAGATAACACTCTTGTTGAAATTTTAATGCCTTTAATGATTTGCCTTTTTAGCCCAGAGTGAACTAATCAGACAGCCTGTGCCGAGACATAAATCACGGCATCTTCCTGGGGAACCTCAGGTGACATAAATCAAGATTCTTTTTTCCATCAGCTCTTCATTCTTCTTAGTCACGCAGAAAATATGGCCCGCACTGTATTTACACTCTGATGGTAAGGAGATGTTTAACATCAATGCGGGAGATTAAAAATGACAAGTTATATGGTGAAGAGTGTGAAAAGGTGTTTACACTGACACGTAATATCTGGGTTGATCTACAACTCAGTAATAGGTCCCATCCATCTGGCAGGCACGCGAGTGTGGGCGTGGGTAAGCGAATGCGGGGGTCAGCGTGCGCACGAGGCACATACCCGCGTGGAGGAGACGAGAGCACTGGTCAGGGCTGACCAGCGCCTGTGGGATGCGCACCTGAGCGGCGAGCGCTGTCCTTCTGGGGGAGTGGCTGCGGGCACCGCCTCTCACCCCCGACACCCACTGTTCCTGATTCCTGCAGATGTCGTGCCTGAGACCCACACACCCATTTCCTCTTCCTGTTCAAAGAATTAAAATGTTTTCCAGCCCTGCCGGTGTGGCTCCCTGGTTGAGTGTCAACCCAGGAACCAGGAGCTCATCACTTCGATTCTCGTAGGGCACATGCCCGGGCTTCCTGCTCCATTCCCAATGGGGAATGCGCAGGAGGCAGCTGATTGATGTTTTTCTCTCATCGATGTTTCTCTCTCTCTCTCTCTCCCTCTCTCATCCTCTCTCTCTAAAAAGCAATACAAAAAAAATCTGAAACTAAAAACACTAACAACAAAAACCATGTTTTTCTGATTTATGTGAGTGAAGAACAAACCCAAGAAAACAATGTTTTTATTCCACTTCTGCTCCCAAACACCTTCTAATTCCTGCAAGACAATTGGGGATTACAGATGTTTTGGGATTTTTATCTAAAAAATGAGTCTTATGTAAAACATTCAGTGTAAAAACTTGACAGACACTAAGATTATTAAAGTTATATGTAAAGTAAGAAGTGAGTTTGCTCTGAGAGCCGAAAGGCCTCTCACCAGCTTGTGCTCCCAGCTTGTGGGGCTGGCCGCCTCCCTAGTTCCCTGTCTCTCTGCCCAAATCGACATTTATCTGAACTTACACACACACACACACACACACACACACACACGCACACAACACCCCCCCCACACACACACCATACACACACCACACACACACCACACACACACCACACACACACCACACACACCACACACCACACAGCACACCCACACACACACCACATAGCATAGACACACCACATACACCACACACACACACACACCATACACACACCACACACACTACACACACACACAGACACACAAATTCCACCCACACCCCCCCCACACCACACACCCACCATACACACACCACACACACCACATACACCACACCACACACCACACACACACACACACACACAACACACCCCCCCACACACCATACACACACCACACACACACCACACACACACCACACACACACCACACACACCACACACCACACAGCACACACACACACACACACCACATAGCATACACACACCACATACACCACACACACACACCATACACACACCACACACACCACACACACACACAGACACACAAATTCCACCCACACCCCCCCCCACACCACACACCCACCATACACACACCACACACACCACATACACCACACCACACACACCACACACACCACACACACAACAGGTTCCATGCTTCTCAGCTATGTGACAGGCTGATGGTTTTGAACATGGGATGGATAATGGGTTTGTACCAGTCTATTCACACTCATTTGAATGCGATTGCATCTGATACCAATAGGTGGTATGTACTAGATAATGACCCCAGTTGTGGGATCCCTGCGTAGCAATAACTTCTTATGAATTTCGCTTATATTTAGTAAGTACTTGTTGAAAGCCCATCACATTATAGCAAAACGCGGCTGCTGAGGACTTAAAGGGACCCAGGCCATGGCTCTTCCCAGGGCAGCTCACTCCATCTGGAAAGATAACAGATGCACATTCTGCTAATTAAATCATGTTAGAATCAACGGAACTGGCTCAGCCCCATCTAGAAAACAAAAATATTTGACCAGAGAAAAACAATGACTTTAAAAAAGAAATAATTTTAGCCAATGGTCTGTTGTAATTTTTTAAACCCCATTTCACAATAGTATACAATGTAAGGATTTCTGTGGCAGGATAATTCTTTTCACAGCATATCATTTTCATTTTTCCAGACTCTCTTCCACCCATGCATGTTATTTAAGACTAGAGGCCCGGTGCACGAATTCGTGCACCATGAAAGGAACTGTGGGCCACGAGGCTGCGGTGGGCACAGGGGCAGGTCTCGGCCCATCCTCCACACCCCTGCTCAGCCCCTCTCGCTGCACCCATGGTCCCCTGTCTGCTGGCAGCCCCGCTCCCACTGCTGCCACTCCCATGCGCTGATGGCACCAGCCCTGCTTGCACCTGCTGAAGGTGTGGAGCAATTGGGGCTGGTGCCAACAGCGGGTGCGAGTTGGGCCAGTGCTGTCCGCGGGTCAAGTGGTGGCTGCTGCCCCAATCGCCCCTCAGGAGCAGGGGGAGGTGGAGAAGCCCTCAGGGGTGATTGGGGCTGGCGGCCACCACTCGCACTTGCTGACAGCGCCGAGCGATCGGGACCAGCACCGGGCACCGGCAGTGGGTGCGAGCAGTAGCTCAGCCTCCTGCTGCAGTGTGAGTGGAGACAGTGCAGGCAGTGGGTGTGAGTGGCAGCTCTGACACTGGCAGGGGGTGCGAGTGGCAGCTCTGACACTAGCAGCGGGTGCAAGCAGTGGTTGCCGGTCCTGATCGCCCCTCAGGACGAGGGGGAGATGGAGAAGTCCTGAGGGGCGATTTGGGCCAGCAGCCGCCACTCGCACCTGCTGACGGCACCAACTAATTGAGGCAGGTTCTGGGCGCCAGCAGTGGGTGTGAATGGGGTCAGTGCTGGCAGCAGGTGCGAGTGCCGGGTGGGACTGCAGCATGCAGGAGCAAAGAATTTCCAGTAACTACCAGAGGCTCGCCCAGATGACAGCGACCAGTGCCCTGCCTTGTTCTGGCACCCCAGTTCACCTGCTCCACCATCCCGCCATGGCCAATGCCCACCATGTTCCATGCTCTGTTGCCTGCTGCTGACACCTGCCATGTTCCGTGCACGTCCCCTGTTGGTCAGCGCCCATCATAGCGACCAGTTTTTCAGTTGTTCAGTTGTTCCACTGTTCAGTCTATTTGCATATTAGCTTTTTATTATATAGGATGACTGGAGTTGGTGAAGCCACTGTAGTGCCAGGGCTGGCTTCCTGCATCTGCCTCTCTAGCTTACCTTTCTAGGAGGGCCTCTGCCCACCACATCTCCTGGCCATTGCACACCCTCCTCTCCCCTCTTCTTCATCCTCCTTCTCATGATGTCTTCTCAGGTCTGGGAGTTGCAACCTGGCCTCACTGTCTTACCTTGTCCCAGGCAGGCTGTATTCACATCATTCATCTGCATTTCTGAAAAATTTGTGATATCATTTCCTATATTCCTGCCTGGTACTTAATAGTAAAACCTCAGAGGAAATCCTGCTAAAAACATGTAAAACTGTGAGTGCTTAGTAACCTGATCATTATTTAATGCTATTCTGAAAATCCTAGCAATTACAAAAATGATCTATTTCTCTATATAAAAGCCTAAGAAACGGTCGACCAGGCGCTAAATGTGCACTGACCACTAGGGGGCAGATGCTCAATGCAGGAGCTGCCCCCTGGTGGTCAGTGCGCTCCCACAGCCAACCTCAGTCCCTCCCACAGTCCCACAGTCCCTCCCCCCAGCCGTCTGGCCCCCATCTGCCCCTGGGCTAAACGATTCATAGACAACCTGCTTCTGGGTTGGAGTCTTGTATGTAGCAGAGCAGCTTCCTTGCTGCGATCTATTAAGAGTCAGCCCTCGACATAAGGGTTTGTCTTGCTCCCTTCCTCTCCCTTTTCCGGGGGCTGGCGTGGCGGCGAGGGAAGGAGGGGGCGAGGCAGGGAACCGTGTGGTGGCGGAGCACGGACCCCACCCCTAATTGGACTCTCCCACCACGATCAAGGGTGGGGCAGCTGGCCACTGCCCCCCGTGCCCCTTCCCCCCGGCTGGCCCCACCCCCAATGGGCTCCCACCACCCTGATTGGCCCGCAGGCCCTTCCCCCAGGTGGCCTTGTGCCAAAAGGGGGTGGGGCCGGCCAGCCAACCTCCTGCAGCCCCTCCCCCCCCTCTCAGCCCCACCCCAGATTTGCCCTCCCACCCCAACCAGGGGTGGGGCCAGCCAGCCAACTGCCTTGTGGCCCCTACTCCCTGGCCGGCCCTGCCCCCGATGGGCCCTCCACCCCATTTTGGGGCAGGGCTGGCCAGCCCACAGCCCACAGCCCCTCCCCACCGTCAACCCCACCCCCGATCAGCTGCCACCACCCCAATTGGCCCATGGCCCCTCCCCCCAGCCAGCTACGCCCCCAGATTGATCCCCCACCCCAAATCAGGGGTAGGACTGGCCAGCCAACCTCCCAAGGCCCCTCCCCCAGCTGCTGACCCCTGATTGGCCCATTTGGGGGTGGGGCCAGCCGGCCCACCACTCATAGTCCCTCCATAGCCCCATGCTGGCCCTGCCCCCAATCGGCCCCCCCACCCCAATTGGGGGTGGGGTCCACCAGCCAATTGCCCACAGCCCCTCCCCCTAGCAGGTATGGCCCTGATCGGGCCCTGATCTAGGTGGGCTGGCCAACCTCCCACTGTCTTCTCCTCCCAACAGGCCCAGCCTGATCTGCCTCAATTGGGGCCAGGCCGGCTGGAACCCACCTGTGCACGAATTTGTGCACTGGACCTCTAGTATATATATAAAAGCCTAAGTGACCATTATGACTGAATGACTGAACTACTGAACAACTGGTCCACTGGTTGCTATGATGCACACTGTCCATCGGGGGCAGACACTCAGTGCAGGAGCTGCCCCCTGGTGGTCAGTGTGCTCCCACAGCCAACTTTCCACAGCTGGTCAACCACCTGTGACCCCTCCCTCCTGGTCAGCCAACCTCCCACGGCTCCCCATCCTTGTCTGGCCAACTTCCTGTGGCCCCAGTCGGCCCTGATTGGCCCCGACCACTGGCCAGGCCCAGGGACCCCACCTGTGCATGAATTTGTGCACCAGGCCTTTAGTATGACAATAAGAATACATTTTTAAAATTGGGGGGAATCAATTGTTAAGTGTAAGAACTGAAAACTCTAAAAGGAATCAAGTTAAAACAATTGGATTTGGTGAGTGGAGTAGCTCCTGGATACATAATAAATACACAAATGCCAAGATTATCACTATGTACAGGGTGAAGGTGTGGGGACAATGAAAGCAAGTCCTGCTGATGACAAAAGTGTGTGTCCTGTCTGGGAACCCTGCCAGGTAGGCCTGAGCTGCTGACTGCACTTCTAGGGATCTTGCCCGCTGTGCCCACCCCTCCCCAGAGCAGTCTCCCACTTGGCCTGTGCTGCTCATGCCTCTCACCACACACCCTCCCCTCCCAGATGGGAAGGGCTGGCCCAGGGTGAAATGTTCCTCCAAGCCAGCCATGACCAGCCAACAGCAAGCACACTGGGTTTCTCTCCTGCGAATAAGAACCACAGAGAGGACACTTCACTGGTGGGACAGCAGGGCAAAATTCTCCTGGGGTGGATGTGGGCCGTGACGAACCAAAGCCCTGTGCCAACTAAAACCACCAGCGCTATGGAGGAGCAGGGACCATGAGTCAGCAGAGAAGTTGGTCTGGGCCCAGCCACTTGTCAATCATGATGCTCCACCTTTACCCCGGAGCTCCCACTGGGCTGCAGAGCCGCGTGGAAGCCCAAGGCCTCCCCCAGCTCCCGTCCTCTCCCTTTGCCTCCTACAGGTGTCAGGCCGAAGACTCCCCTGGAGCTGTGCCTGCCTCCTCCGCTCGCTCTGCCCGTCCCTCCACGGTGCTGCCCACAGGAGTCACCTGCATGGCTAACTCTGCTCTGACATCTTCCCAGGCCCCTGAGCGGACCCAGCAGGCGCCCCGGGGGCTGAAACTGAGGAGATGGTTTTGGGTGTCTGTGGTGTCCTGAAGTGGGGGGATAAATTGCTTTGAGTAACACAGACATATTCGGTGCACAACCAGTGTGAGGCCACATTCTTGGAAGATTATGAATACTCCACTAAGGAAGGCAAAGTCTGCCCTCGCTGGTGTGGCTCTGTGGATAGAGCGTCATCCTGCGGACTGAAGGGTCCTGGGTTTGATTCTGGTCAAGGGCTCATGCCCGGGTTGTGGGCTCGATCCCCAATAGTGGGCATACTGGAGGCAGCCGATCAATGATTCTTTCTCATCACTGATGTTTCTCTCCCTCTCCCTTTCGCTCTTAAATCAATAAAAATATATTTTAAAAAAGAAAGGCAACTTTTACTCAAAAAGACAGCGGGAACCGAGACCCTGTCCAACCAGAAACAGGCTAAGCCCTGGGAGTGTCGGTGGGAGCTGGACGCGGTGCACACAGGCGGCCCCTGACGGCTGGTGGAGGTGCCCCAATGGCGCTGAGTAAATCGTGTCGCGCGGCCACGTGTCTTATCCAGAGATAAGATGGAGATACTTGAGCATCTCCACCTGACAGCACACACGCCTATGTTCCCAACACGCATGTACTGAGGTCCTAACCCCCATGGCCCCTTCATTCCACCTTGCCCTGTTTGATTTTTTTAAATGCATTTTTTCCCATTTTTGATGCAATCACAACTGGCTTTCTACCGTCAATAAGCTTTTGTGGGGAAAGGTTTTCCGATGGGGCCGGTTGTGCCAGTCGTCGTGAGCGGTGGGCTGTGGGTGGTAGGCTGTGGGTGGTGGGTGCTGAGCTCCAGGGGGCTCGCTGAGAGAAAGGCGCGGGGTCTATCTGGCTGCTGTTTTACCTGCTGTCCCTACAGGCACGCGGGGCCTCTGGGGTGGGGCGCAGGCGGGTGGGCTGGCGCTGCCATCGCCAGGGGCCTCAGTGTCTGGGACGGAACCAGCGCAACTTGAAGGATGTCCTGTGCAAGGTCCTTGGTGGATGCAGAGCCTGCGCCCTGCACCCAGAGTGTTGGCCGCAGCCCTGATGGTCATTCTCTTCCTCAAGGGGAAAGGCCAGGCGCCTGCTGCCCCGTTCGTTTCATGCTGGAGTGAGGCAACGAGGACACGGAGTGCTGCCTGGCGCTCTCTGTTGGGTTAGGTCTCTCCCTCATCCCCCCACTGCCGCCCTGTCAGTCTCCTGGCGGGAGGGAGTGGATGGAGATGTGGGGGCTGTAAGGAAGGGGCCGCTCAGGGCGAGTTTAAAAAACCACCGGGCAGCAGCAGCGGCACCGGAGCCTCGGGGCTGTGAGCTGCCGGGAGGGACCGGGCAGGGGGTGCACTTGCCGTCAGTCTGTCCGTCCATGTGCAGTGGGGGCGGCCTCCTTCAGTGTTTCTGCTGCGGGCCCTCCAGGCTCTGAGGCCCTGGCTGCCCCTCGCTGTCAGCCAGGGAGAGGGTGACGTCCAGGCGGTGCAGCTGCCGTCCGTCCATGTGGCTGCGGGAGGAGGGGCCGAGGACGGGCGTCTGGGGACGGGAGCCACAGAGGCTCCGGGCAGCACACGGGGCCACGTGGGGCCGCCTGGCGCTGTCTGGAAGCCAGGAGCCGGGGTCAGTGGGAGCACAGCCCGCCTGGCCTGCTGCGCGGGGTGGGGACTCCACTTCCCCTCCCGCAGCCACGTTGGCAGTAGGGCCCTCGTCACCCTCGCTCTGTCAGTCCTGCTGTGGAGCTGGTGGGAACCCAGTGCCCGCGTCTCTAGGGAGTCGCCCTGCCCACACCCTGGACAGCCTCCCTCCACCACCCGCCCCGCTGCCCGCTGGCGCTCCTCTGGGTCCCACCTCATCCCCCTCGCAGCTCAGCTCTGGGTCGGCTCCGGGCCAGCACTTGGGCCTGACCTCAGGCACCTGGGGCGGCCCTGCGTGTTGGCCTCCCACACGAAGGGAAGAGGGGACCTGGCTCGCTGGTGTCTACCTGCCCCCCTGTCCGCTGGCCCGGACCCAGGGCGTCCCCCATGAGGCCATGAAGCCGGGGCCTTCGTGCCATAGGTGCGGCATCCTTATTAGACAAGGGAGGGACACAGGGGTGTGCGCACAGGGCAGCATGCGGAGAGGCACCAGGAGGGTGGCATCTGCAAGTCCAGGAGCGAGGCCTCAGGCAGCGGGCCCACCCTGGACTGGGAGGAGGCAGGACTGTTCGTGCAGCCGTCCGAGTGCCAGGTGGAGCGGACTAACCACTCACAGGCGGGCGCCACGCCCTCGGCCCTGGCCGGCCATTCTAGGAGGTGCCCAGGCTGTTCATTTAGCCATTCATTCAACAAATGTCCACGTTCCCAGCACCAGACTGCAGGCGAGCCATGTAGGTGCTGGTGCGCCGGACTCAGGAAGGGAAACAGCCTTAAAGCTGGTGATTTTAGGGACTAAGTCCCCTCAGACAGCATGTAACATAAACTTGTAACTAACTATGTTTTATGAAAAAGTGATTGACCTTATCAGCCACTGTTACTGTTTTAAAGGACTATTAGAAAATAAAACTGTACAGGTTTACGCATGCATCCTTTACCCCAATCAGAAAAGGGCAAGGCCTCCTGCAGGTCAGGACATCACAGCAATGATAATACTTCTAGCCCTAACCTTCAGCCACTTCTCCTGACAGGCCCGTCTCCTCCAGGTGGGGAAGGCGAGCACCTCTTGTCATGAGAAGACAATGTGGCCCTGTGAATGCACACATATCATGCCAAACATCACACCGCAGCCATGGCACAACAGGCACACACGTAGACACACATAGGCACACATGGGCACACACAGTCACACACAGGCACACACAGCCACATACAGGCTCAACAGGTACACACACAGGCACACATACAGGGACACACAGTCACACACAGGCACACACAGCCATACATGCAGTCACACACAAAGAGGCACACGTAGGCTCACACAGGCACACACACAGGCACACACAGCCACACACGCAGTCACACACAGAGGGGCACACACAGGCACACACACAGACACACAGGCACACACAGACACACAGGCACAACAGGTACACACAGGCGCACACACAGGGACACACACAGGCGCACACACAGGCACACATGCAGGCACAAAAAGATACACACAGGCACACACAGGTGTACACACAGCCACACACAGTCATACACAGAGGGGTACACACAGGCTTACACAGGTGCACACACATCCACACACGTGGTCACACACAGGTGCACACAGGCAAACACACAGTCACACACAGGCACACATAGGCACACACTGGCACACACAGAGACACACGCAGACACAACAGGTACACTCAGGCACACACAGGCACACATGTGTGCACACAGTCACACACAGGGGCACACATAGGCACACACAGCCACATGCACACATGCACATACAGGCACACACAGCCACATGCACACATGCACACACATTTCACGAGGACAGACCCCCCTGCAGGCATCATCCCCTTTGTTGTGTCACTAGCATCACATCAAAGCAAAGCTGCTGCTTGTCTGAAGTGACAAAACGTGTTGTGAATGCATCTGGGTACACAGACACGCAGCCATTCCCAGCATTGACCTCCTGGCGTGGGTCTGGTTCCCTCAGCCTGTGCTGTGTGCAATGTTCTCGTGGGTCCATGCCCGGCAGGCAGAGCCAGAGGGACCTGGCCAGCTTGAAACACCCAGGTCAGGAGGTGGCAGTGTTTGTGGTGAGCACAGAGAGGCCTGGATCTGAGCAGGAGTGAGTGGGGCCATGGGCAGGGCTCTGGTTAAAAATAAAAGTACGAACAAGAGGAGGACGCAGGGGCTGCAGCTGGAGGACAAGGCCGGCTCGTGGCCATCATCCTGGACGGCACTGTTTGCCTTGGCGCGTCTTCTGAGGGCTTTCTGACATGTCCGAGCCAAGGACAGGCCTCTGCGGCCCGAGGCAGTGGCTCCCCAAGGTGGCGGTGACCCGGCACACACAGGCACACACACAGGTGCACACACAGCACACACAGGTGCACACAGACACACACAGCACACAGAGGCACACACAGGTGCACACAGGCACACACAGCACACACAGGCACACACAGGTGCACACAGGCACACACAGCACACACAGGCACACGTAGTTGTACACACAGGCACACACAGGCACACACAGGCACACACAGGCGCACACAGACACACAGGCATACACAGGCACACACAGACACACAGGCACACACAAAGCACACATAGGTGTGCACACAGGCACACATAGGCGCACACATAGGCACACACAGGCACATACACAGCCATACCTCTGTCAGGCTCTGCAGGACTGGGACTCCGTGCCTCAGGTTGCACATTAATGACAGGGGCACACATATGTGCATTCCTCCTGACCCTCTGATGTGCAGCACAGATGGGACGTTATACGGGGTGACCTTATTTGATTTTGTCTTCAACTTATGAAAAGTTTCAACCATAAAGAAGCGAGTAGGATAATGGCCGTATATCCTATCTAATAATAGACAAACATGGTAATTAACCATACCTTTGCTACCATCGCCATTGGCTGATCAGCATGATATGCAAATTAACTGCCAACAAAGATGGCGGCTAATTTACATACTGCAGGCAGGGCGGAACACCGGGAGCCGCCATCCAGGCCCCTGTGTGGGACCCCAGGAGCCGTCGGAAAGCCAGGCTGCAGGCAAGGTGGCCTCCTGAGACCCAGGAGCCCATTGGCGAGGTCTGCAGGCAAAGCAGCGATCAAGCTATGAGGGGGAGGGGGAGGGGCGGAAGGAGCTACAGGAGCAGCTCTGGCCGGAGACTGAAGACTCCGGCCGGAGCGAGGAGCAAAGCCTGAAGGCTCCAGCCGCAGCGAAGACTGTCCAGAGCGAAGATGGAAGGCGGTGGCCAAAGTGGAGGTCTGGGCCCCGGTGCCGGAGGAAAACTGGTGCAGGCAGCCAGGGGAAGAAGGCCTATTGCAGGAGTCTTCATGCAGTGGGCCTCTTGTCTTTCAATAATTGTTAACACGTTGCCCTAATGTTTTTGCTGAAACGTCATAAATTAAAGATGTTATAGATATCAGGGCACTTTATCCTCCAAAACATGGGCACCTGCCGTTTCAAAACAAGGAGATTTGTTATGTAAACACAATGCCATCATCACCGTTACATCCGCCTCATGCCGGGTCCTGGTCACACTTCACAAATCGCTCCCAGTTCCCGGCAGCGGCCTCATCCCCCACTCCCTGCGGTGGTCACTACCGAGCGTGAGCCTCAGACACGGAGTCACTTGTAAAACTGAAAGACTGTATTAACGTGGGGGAGTATTTTTAGGAGGAAATGAGGTTTCTCAGAGATAAATAGCGTAGGATCTCCCATGTGGAGCGTCACTGCGGCAGACAGAAGTGCCAGAGGTACGTGAGAGACGGGGTTGTGCTCAGGGACAGTGGAGCTGGGAAGGCCGCACCCCTTACATCCCGTGGGGGCAGGGCACAGAGATGGGAGCCAGGGGCAAAAGCCACACCTTCGGAGGCGGCTTGTGGGGCGGCCTGAAGGGGTGTCAGCCCCTCAGGGTTCCTCCAGCTCTGCGCCCTCAGCACTCCACCATGATGTCTCTCCAACGGAACCTCATTTCCGTGGTTTGGTCAGAAATGTGACCATTGCTGTGAAATGTCGCCTCATGAAGTCTGGCACTTCTTGGATTCTGTTCTGGGTTAGAGACATGGAAGCATGGAACAGAGTGGAATCCCGGAGGGAAGGTGGGAGGCAATCCACTGAGGACCTTGTATGTGTGTACATATATGCATGGCCCCTGGACACAGACTGGGATGGTGAGGGCCTGGGGGCGGGCGGGAGGGGTCAATAGGGGAAAAGGGGACACCCCAGACTTTCAACAATAGAGACTTATTTTAAAAATGCTCTGGGGTCTGGTCTCTGCAATAAATGGTTAGTCCCCCCCGTCGCCCCCCCCCCCCCCCCCCCCGCTGGGGCAGTAGCTCAGGGCTTCTGGGCACAGACAGGCGGCTGAGCGTGCACACGGCGCCCAGATCATCGCCATGGCTCAGCAGGGGAGACGCCTTCTTCATTCCTGAACAGTAAGTGAAGAACAAGGAAGGCGCCAATTCTATAATTTTGATTAATTTAGCACCTAAAAGGGAAACAGAGCCTTTTTAATAATTGAATTTATGGTGTAAGGTACCTGGTGTCTCTTGTTGCCACTCTTCTGGGAAATGCTTTATGTCCTTTAAAGATTTGACCTCACATTCCAGTTGGGCATCGCAGAAGGGAGCAGCGGTTTGTGGGGCGCCTCCCACGGGGGGTGGGGACTGTGGGGCGCCTCCCACGGGGGGTGGGGACTGTGGGGCGCCTCCCACGGGGGGTGGGGACTGTGGGACGCCTCCCATGGCACCATTGCAGAGGACGAGGAGTCTGGCCAGATGGACACACAAGACCCAGGACACACCCGCGGTCTCAGCGACTAGCTCAGCCTTGCAGTTCACTGACGGAAGGAACACCCCCACGCAAACGGCGGGGCCTCTTCTCCTGGTGGAGCACCTGTCTGTGATGTTCCAACCTCGTGTCTCCTCGCCTGTGATTCACAGGCCTGAGCGCTGAGCCCCAGAGTCTCAGTGCGTGTGGCGCTGAAGGGCTGGGGGTGTGTGTGGGGGGAGCTCTGGCCCTGGCGCTGACTGCGGGCACCTAAGGCTGGTTTTCTCCTTTGAAAGCGGGAGTGGCAGCGGCGCCTCTCAGAGATGGTCAGTGTGGCGCGGGCGCTAGCAGTGCTCAGTGAGCCCTGGCTCTTTTTGCTGTTCATACGGTGACTTACACGGGCCTCCACCCGGCAGCGCATGTCCGTGGGGGACTGAACAGAAAGGGGCCGCGCGCGGAGCCTCCGCAGGCTGTTAGTGCTGCCACCGGTGCCGCTGCAGCCCAGGGGGCGCGCTGGGTGCGAGGGGCGTGATGCTGCCACCGTGTCTCCTCCCCAGCGCTGAGCGGCGGGTGCTCCGGGGAAAGCCTTCAAGGTCAGGTGCACGCTTGAGACAAACGTGGGTTTAAATGTCTGAATTAAAGAAACCTGGTTAATTTGGTTAAATGCAAAATTTCTTGAAGTTATTTGTCTATTTTTCTTCCTCTTTTGAGTTCGTTTGGCCCCGTCTGCATTCGGCGCCGGTGCTCCCCGAGCGCTCGGAGAAGGCTGCCATCCCCCCTCGGCGGAGTCTCCGGGAGCCGCGCCCTGGAGTCCTCACACCTGCAGGCCTCCGCATGCGCCCTCGGGCCCCTCGGAGGAAGCTGTGTTTCTAGAACTGTTTAGATGTTGCAAAAGTATGTGTACTGCCAGGCCCCCAAATCCAACTTGATATAATAAAGTAGAATAAAATGGAATTATTAATTTCCATGAAGGACAAGAAATAATGACCACAAAATCAGCACCAGCTTAGCCTGTGAACTGAAAGTCCGCTTCCCCGATGGGGTGGCTGGGTGGGTGAGCGTCAATCCATGAACCAGGAGGTTGCAATTTGATTCCCGGTCAGGGCACATGCGCTGGTTGTGGGCTTGGTCCCCTGTGTGGGGCGTGCAGGAGGCAGCCAATCAATGATTCTCTCTCATCATGGATGTTTCTATCGCTCTCTCCCTCTCCCTTCCTCTCTGAAATCAATAAAAATATATTAAAAAGAAGGTCCACTTATAAAGCCCAACACATGGCCATTTAGAGTGATGATGGGTAATAATTACATTAACACTTATTCTCTTCTTAGGAGTCAGAATTTCAAGGGGAATGAATAAAAGAAATGAATCTAGTTATTTATAACTTCCTTTAGCTGGAGACACCGGTTTTAATGTTAAAATTTAGCTAGTATGCTCATTTAATCATCTTTCAAAATTCATGAGTCGCCAGGGTCCATTGGAGATGAAAATTATTCTCATTTGTACAGAATGTGAGGAGGGGGACGCTGGCGGGCCCGGGCGCGGGCAGTTAGCTCCGGAGCTCAGGGCGACCCGCTCACCACCGCTGCCCACCTGCCTGCTGCTCGCCGGGGAGGCCGAAGCCCTGTTCCTTTTCTCCCTCAGTCACGAAGGTCTTGCCGAAGGAATGAGCGCGGCGGCTATTTTTTATGGGAAGCAACAGCAGGGAACAAAACGCAGTCTTTCTCGTGTGCCGGGACACCTGCAATTGTCTGGGCCGTGATTCTGAAAGCTAATTTGGTTTGCCCAGGAGGTTGCCATGGCGGCTGGACAGTGGCCGTGCGGCAGAGCCCTGCTTGGCGCCGACGGGGAGTGAGCCAAGCCTTGGCGCCCGCGGGGAAGCTGAAGAGAGAGCAGAGGGCCTCTCAGTGTCGCGAAGAGGCTGCTCCAGACCGGCCCGCAGCTTCCCATTGTGCTTGCCTGTGGCACCTGACCCATGCTGGCTCTTGCATGAATCAGATATCGAAAGGAATAGAGTGCGGTGTGTAGCAGGACTTTGCTGAGCAGAGGCGCCTTCCTACAAAAACGGAGGCCACCAAAATAATGTTTAATTGAGGTTTTTGCCTAATTGAATTCTGCCATTCTCTACAGGGAGAAATCAGGGACATCCCAGCCTTAATAAAGAAGAATAAAAAGGAACATATTTAGCCAAGAAATGTGAACCAAGGAGCGTTGATGAAGAAGGTTCCGTGGAACCCTGGGAAGACCGCCAGAGCGCCGTCGTCCCGTCCGCGAGTCTGCAACGTGGATCTGCGCAGTCAGATGCAGCTCCCTGCCAGGGGCTGAATTGTGCCGCCCCCCCCCCCCCGCATTTATATGTAGAAGTCTGACCTCCATGGCCTTATTTGGAAACAGTGTTGTAGATGTAATCACGTCAAGTCAAGATGAGCCCATCAGGGTGGGGTCTACCCCAACACCGCTGGTTTTCACATAAAAAGGGAAAATGCGACACAGACAGGTGCATGGAGAGAGCCAGGTGACGATGAAGATGTTTATTGACAAGTAGAGGGGCGAGGCCTGGAACAAACCAAACCCGCTGACACCTGGAATCAGACTCTGGCCTCCAGAATGGGGACAATTTCTGTTGTTCAAGCTACAAAGTTTGTGATACTCGGTGACGGCAGTGCCAGCAAATGACACATCATTAAAATCCTTTGAGTTTCCACCTAGACTTTGGTTACAGTGGTCAGCGGCTCCTGATGTGAATCACTCCCCTGAATTTCCCTGGTACTTCACACCGTGGTCCTTCTCTTCGTATTTCTTCTGCAGGATTGCCCACCTGTTGCTTTTTCATCAGTCAAAGTTCTCATCAATCTCTGTTTCAGTTCAAGAGCCACTTTCTTTGTGTAGCTTTTCTTAACAGTGCTACATCATCCATCCATCCATCCATCCATCCATCCATCCATCATCCATCCATCCATCATCCATTCATCTGTCCATTCACCTATCCATACATTCATCATCTATTCATTATCTATCTATTCTTGATCCATCCATCCATCCATCCATCCATCCATTCAACATCCATCCTTGATCCATCTATCCATCTATCCATCATCCATCCATTCATCCACCCACCATCCATCATCCATCCATCCATCCATCCATCCATCCATCCATCCATCTATCCATCCATCCATCATGCATTCATCATCCATCCATCAATCCATCCATCTATCTATCCATCATCCATCCACCCATCACCCATCCATCCATTCATCCATCAATCTATCCATTCACCCACCCATTTGCTGGCTCACTCATTTAGACCTATTACCTTAATGCAGCACCTACGGGGCGCAGGTTTAGTCCTTCCTTTCTCTAGTTGTCAGAGGTCTGTTTAAAAAAACCTATAATAATAAGAGAGTAATATGCTAATTAGACTGGACAGCTGAATGACCTTCCAGACGTCATTCCGGACATACTTCTGGATGAAGCCATGGCAGTGGGGGCTGAGGTAGAGGCGGTTAGGAGTGATCAGGCAGGCAAGCAAGCAGTTAGGGGCAATCAGGCAGGCAGGCAGAGTGGTTAGGGGCAATCAGGCAGGCAGGTAGGCATGTGGTTAGGGGCGATCAGGCAGGCAGGCAGAGTGGTTAGGGGCAATGAGGCAGGGAGGCAAGTGGTTAGGGGTGATGAGGCAGGAAGGTGAGTGGTTAGGGGTGACGAGGCAGGCAGGCAGGTGGGCTGTTAGGAACCAGTGCTCCTGGATTGCGAGAGGGTGCAGGCCGGACTGAGGGACCACCCCCCCACCCCCCCACCCCCCCCCGCCGTGCATGAATTCCATGCACCGGGCCTCTAGTGTGTGTGTGTGTGTGTGTGTGTGTGTGTGTATATTTCAGAGAGGAAGGGAGAGGGAGAGAGATAGAAACATCAATGATGAGAGAGAATCATTGATTGGCTGCCTCCTGCACGCCCCCAACTGGGGATTGAGCTGCAACCTGGGCATGTACCGTTGACCAGAGTTGAATCTGGGACACTTCAGTCCACAGGCCAGCTCCCTATCACTGAGCCAACCAGCAGGGCTGTGGTCTGCTTTGTGTAACTAGGCAGCACTATGGGCTGTATTGTTCGTAGGCTGTTCTCCACCTCAGTGCAGTAGGTGGTGTGCACAACAGGCGCTGGGATGTTACAGAGGAGCACGATGATGTAAAGAAATGAGGGGCATTAACTTTTGGAAGAAAATATATCTTTCTTAATTTACCTCTTGTGTGAATTAAGACGTTTCCATTTCATGTGTTGGGTTACCTTAAAGCAAGCAACCTTCTTAGGGAATTCAGTGCCTGAGAAGACAGACTATTTACTATATTTCACCAATACTCCTAACTTCTAACTTTATACCTACAGTCATCTCTGACACCAGCTTTAAGTGCTGAAACACTGAATGGGAGGGTATTTCCATAATTTAAATGCAAGTTTTACCTGAAGAGATGAGTTGTGGTGAATCAACTGAAAGCATCCCTGGGGCTTATTTTATTTTTTAAATATATTTTGATTGATTTCAGAGCATAAGGGAGAAAGAGAGAGAGAGAGAGAGAGAGAGAGAGAGAGAGAGAGAGAGAGAGAAAGAAAGAAACATCAATGATGAGAGAAAATTATTGATTGGCTGCCTTCTGCACACCCCCGACTGGGGATCAAGCCCACAACCTGGGCATGTGCCCTGACTGGGAATCGAATGGTGACCTCCTGGTTCCTAGGTTGATGCTCAACCACTGAGCCACACCAGCCAAGCCCTGCGTTTTATCTCTTTAACCAGATTCAGGAGGAGTTACTTCCTCAGCACAATCTAAGCTGTTATTGTGAATATCACTCCTAAGTGCTTAGGTCTGTTTCCTTCCTGGTAACAGTGCCATGACTGTTCCCTCTTTCAGAGCTTATCTCCCTCCTGGATTGGCTGCTGGCTTTGTTGCCATGTCCCTCACTTCTTGTTTTTTGTTTTGTTTTTTAATTTCAGAAAGGAGGTTCACTGCTCTTTCTATTTCAAGGGCGATTGCTACCAATGCTGCAAGGAAACGGACAGTAGGATCACACAGTACGTTTGTGGATGTGACCCCACAGTGAACCTGCGTCTGGAGCTGTGCTTCTTGGGACTGTGCTGTCACTGGCTCCTGCACTCTCTTTGGGGCTTTTCTTCGTTTCTCCATTTTGTGGAGGAAGCCTGTGTGTCCTCTCTTCTCTTTGGTCATATTTGCATCTTTTTGATTTTTTTCTGTTCTTCCTTCTGAGTTGTTGAAGGTAATTAAGCCCCAAGTATATGCTGAATGTGGTGCTAGGCACTCCCCAGGGATTGTATGGAACCTGGAGAGTACGCTGAGTGAAATAAGCCAGTCAGAGAAAGGCAAGCGTCATATGACCTCACTCATATGTGGAATCTAATGAACAAAATAAACTGATGAACGGAGTGGATCCAGAGGCATGGGAAGCAGGGAACTGTGTGGAATCTCAGAGGGAAGGCGGGGGAGGGTGGGTGGGTGGGAAGAGATCAACCAAAGTCCTTGTATGCATGGCCCATGGACACAGAGGATAGAGTGGTGAGGGCCAGGGGTGGGGGGCGGGGCCAAGGGTGGGCTAGAAGGAGTCAATGTGGGGGGGGGAAGGGGACATATGTAATACTTTCAACAACAAAGACTTAGAACAAACAAACAAACAAACAAACAAACAAAAAAGATTCTTATAACTATGATTAAGCCAAGCAGGACAAATCTACTAAATAAACGAATGAAGGAAAAGTACATGACATTGTATGATGACGTCCTAAAAGTTGTACATTATTTCCTCCATGGAAACAGGGGAGGTAAAAAGTGGCAAGAGTTTTCTGGCAATAGAGGACATAAAATAAGAACGCTGCAATCCACTTATTTTGCAGTGGAGTTTGTGTTCGAGGGGGGATAGCTAAAGGTTAAATTGAGCCAGGCTGACCTGACCAAGAGCTTCCCGGGCGGGTGCGAAGGGCATAGCGCGAGCGCGGCGTGGGGACGAGCAGGACGAAGCTGGACGTGCAGCGTGGCCGCTGTGCCCGCAGCCTGCTCGGCTGTGTTTCTAGGGGCCGTGCCCTGGAAAGGGCCCTGCCCAGTCACCCCGTCCGCACCGCCCAGCCGCGTGTCTTCGCCACCGGGCCTGGCACATTTCCGTGCTGGCTTGTCATGGTTTACACACCCATCTTTCCAGGGAGGCGTGTGTGTGTGTGCGTGCGCGCGCGCGTGTGTGTGTGTGTGTGCGCGCGCGCGCGCGCGCGCGTGTGTGTGTGTGTGTGTGTGTGTGTGTGTGTGTGTAGGGTGGGGGTGGGGAGGCAGAGTGTCCCTGGCGCAGCGCCTCCTGCAGGAGGGACGCCAGGAACGGGGGCCCTGAGGCGTTTGACTAACCTCAAGGTTGTTCTCTGAAGGTCAAATGAGACAATGCGTGTGAAGCCTTGACATTTTAGAGGAACAGCCACAGAACTCACTTTTGTTGAGCCCGTACTGCTGCCAGCCCTGGACGCTGGTCGCTGACTTGGCTTCTCTTATGGGGCGAGCGCCTGTGGCAGCCGGGCAGCCCCGGGAAACCGCGGATGCTCCTAGGTGTGGGGTCCAGCAGGACTGAGCACCATGCCACGTCGCTCTACCAGGCGCAGTGAACTCCCGAGGGAGTTGGTGCAGCTGTCTATTAAATCCACATTTATTAATTTCCCACAGTTTGTAGCTTCCTACCCCTTGTAGTCGTTATTCCTCCTGAAAGAGACTTTTATTTGAAACTCTTTCTAAAGTAATGGATTTGTTTGTGGATTTCTTTCCATCTATATTACCAGAGATGTAGAAAAACCAAAACCCAAATCTTCACGGTCACTGGCTTCTCTGAAAGCAAGTGCTGTTGGAAGAGTAAGAAAGCCCCGCCACGTGGCTCAGTGGCTGAGCGTTGACCTATGAACCAGGAGGTCACTGTTCGATTCCTGGTGGGGGCACATGCTTGGTTTTCGGCTCAATCCCCAGGAGGGGGCGTGCAGGAGGCAGCCAACCATGTTTCTCTCTCATCAATGCTTCTATCTCTCTATCCCTCTCCCTTCTTCTCTCTCTAAAAATTCAATAAAAAATTATTTTTTTTAAAAAAAGAAAGAGTAAGGAAACTGTAGGATGTTGGGCCAGGGAAGCACTAATGAAAACCTCCAGGTACCAGGTAAAGAGAGAGCCTGGGGTGGGGGGGAGGCACAAGGCATCCTTTCGCTGTGGCCCAGCCCCTGGGAGGTGTCCTGAGGGTTGGGGCAGTTCGCAGCCCCGAGAAGGAACCTGCTCTGTCACAGTGATTTATGGGCCCAGCTCCGTTACAAGGGCATAGGGTTACTTGTATTTATAACCTATCAGTTGGCAGATAATAAACACTCCTGATGTATTCCTGCTATTAGATTGATAGTTTTGTTTTTAAATAGGACAGAAAAGAATGAGTTTGTCTAAAAATAGAATTGAATTAGCCATCATATCTTTGCACTTTCCTCCGATATCTTCTGGTTGATATTTAGTAGCTTTGTGTCTGCCATCTGGTTTCTCTTTAGTGACACCATTTGGCCAGTAATCAAAGAAAACTCCGTTATAGCTTTTCTAAAAAAGGTGAACATAATGAAGACTTTGGTTTTGAGCATAAGGTCAAGAAATGTCAAACATAGACCATCAAATTAAGTAACTAAATCAATAACATTAGGGGGCTAAAAATACTTCTCAACATGGGGAAACTCATAGCCTATGAAGGCATAAGATTAAAAAGGTGTTAATACAATGGAACACATTTCAAAAAATTCAAAGCACAAATGAGAAAGGAAGGAGGAATAAGAGGTAAATCTTGCCTTTACCAGGGAAGGTGGACGCTAAATAGATAAATGTATAGACACATCCCAACTTGGTGATGTTGGACTTTCATCAGTGGAGGTTGTCAATGTCCATGGGAAGGTTTTTCCATATTAAAGCGAGCATACCCCCCCCCCCCCCCCACACACACACACACACACTCCCTACATCAAGGAGAGAGCGTCACAGGCCAGTCTCTCGTGGCACCTCAGCCTCCTGTCTGACCCTAATGCTCCTAAATTCCTGCGGAATTGGCCCCACGCACGTTTTGTGGGTCAAGTGCCAGGAGGGGCCTCTGGCCCTAGGCCCGCAGTAACCCTGCTCTCACTCTTGTTTCCTCGTCAGTGAAACAGGAATCTGTGTATTACTTTCCCTGGTTGCAACTTTTTTTATAGAGGTGAAATTCTCCTAACATGAAAGTACTCATGTTCAAGTGCACGCTGCAGTGCTGGTTAGTATATTCCCACTGTCTGGTCCCAGACGTGTTCACCGCCCAAAGGAAACGCCACGCCCACCCGGCAGTGCTCCCTGCTCCCCTCTGCCAGCCCTGTTGCCACCGGCCTGCTTTCTCGCTATGGGTTTACCTGCTCGGCATATGTCACATAAACAGAATTGTACAGCATGTGATCTTTGCGTCTGGCTTCTCTCACGTACAGTATTCAAGGTTCAGCTCCTGTGGCAGGTGGCAGGGCTCCATCCCTTTTTCATGGCCAAGTAACATTCTTGCTTATGTATGTGTCAGTGTGTGGCCATTCGGGTAATTCCGACCCCTTGGCTGTTATGAAGCGTGCTGCCGTGAATGTTCCTTCACACAGATCTTGTGTGAGTCCCTGTTCTACCTGGGAGTGGAATTGCTGAGTCATATGTTAATTCTGTGTTTAGCTTTTCAAGAAAATGCTACATTTCTTTCCACAGCAGTTGAACGATTTTACATTCTCCAACCAACACATGAGGGTGCCTTCAGAGAATCTTGAACAGAGCTTTGAGCTAATTGCATCTGCTCTGGGGACGGATTGAAAGGCAGTGGGGCTGGGGGCAGGCTTTGAGGGCGGTCTCCTGGCTAAGGTTGGGCTTCTTCTAGAGCTGCCGCCTGCCTGTGGGGCAGGAGGGAAGGAAATGCTCAGGAAGGCGCTCCACTCCCCCACACGGCCGCCTGGTGACCACAGGGATGCGCCCCACTCACCCTCTGCCCCTACCATGGCTCCAGCCGTCTCTGAGGAGTGGTCCCCATGGCCCCAGCTGCTGCAGCAAACACACCGAGGGCCCCTCACACGCCCCTCTTTATCCTCCCCAGGACTCGGCTCGCACTCTCCGCCCCCCAAACCCCAACCCCCCCACCCCCGTCCCAGGGCTCTGGGGAGGGACAGCTCAGCACTGGAACCCGGGTCCTGGCCCAGTGCAGGTGCCAGAGGAGCAGGTGCATAGAGCGGCAGGCAGTGCCGCAGGCTCACCACTTCCTACGACGGGCGGGACGTCAAATGAGACCTGACTCACGGGGTGCCCGACACCCCCTCTGAGAGACACCCCAGCCTTGGGTTATGAAGGGTCACAGGTCACCCCTTTTACAAACTTGCCTTCCTCAGTCAGACGCTCACCTGGTCAGGGCGGAGAGGACAGTGATGGGTCATGGTTCTAAAGTCCCATGGGTGAGCCCTGGCTGGTGTTGCTCAGTGGTTAGAGCATTGGTCTGTGGACTGAAGGGTCCCAGGTTCGATTCCAATCAAGGGCACACACCCGGGTTGCAGGCTCGATCCCCAGTAGGGGGCGTGCAGGGGGCAGCCGATGCATGATCCTCTCTCGTTGATGTTTCTCTCTCTCCCTCTCCCTTCCTCTTGGAAATCTATAAAAACATTTTGAAAAGTGCCGTGGGGGGCACGTGTGGAGAAAAGTGCACATGGGGGGCTGCGTTCTGCAGAGGGCTCAGCACAGGGGGCGCTACAAAGGTATGAGCAGAAGGTGGCCCTGAGGAAGGCCGACCACACGGGAGTGCAGTCAGGGTGGGCCCCGGCCCTGCGTGACCGACGTTCCAGAGCAAACCGCGGGTCTCTGCGCTCCAGCTCGTCCGGCCTCTCCGGGGCGGGCACCGGTCTTTTCTCTTAAAAACAAGCTCAACTATTTTCCACCGACAGCCGACAGTCGCTGTTATTCTGTGTGGGCGTCGGGTGTGGGCGCAGCGGTCAGACCGTGCGCTCCCCGCCCCGCCCACAGCTGTCACTCCCTGCTGGCTGCACTCCCCGCGACTGTCCCCGCGACTCAGCCCGCCCGCCCCCCGCGCCCCCCTTTCCCTCCGGGCACCAGAGTCTTAACCTGCAGTCCCCCAGGGGGGAGGCACGCCAGTCCTTGGCGACGGTGCCCGGGGAGAGGTGGCACGGAGCTCCACTGGGCAGCGACGGGCTGAGCGGAGCGCCCCTCCTGGGACAGACGGCGGTGGCCACGCAGCAGAGCGTCATCAGCAGGCTGTTAGGGGATGGCGCTCACTGAGCGCTCCGCCAGCCCGTCTCAGCCTCTCTCGGCACTGCCACCGCCGAGGGGCGCTAGTGCTATTGTGCAGCCAGGGTTCCGAGGGAAACTGAGGCACGGACAGAGGAAGGGCTCTCCGCAGTCAGCACAAGGAAGGGCCACTGCCTGTGGCTTCCGACGCAACCTCCTCCTCCAGGACGACGTGGCCGAGCCGTCCTCGCCGGGGAGGACCCGCTGCCCCAGGCCTGCCCGGTTCTTCTCCCAGGACCGTCGCAGGGCTTCCCCCGCCGCTGCCCGCGGGGTCCTGAGAAGCCTCCTCGCCTGTGGGAACCTGGGAGCCTTCTTCCCGCTGTGCGTGGCCTGAGATGACACGGCTCCTCTCCGTGCAGGGGATGCGGGGGACCAGCCACCGGTCAGTTCCCACGCTCACGGCCAAGCATGGGCATGTGTCCCCCACCCCCGAGTTATTTGTACACAAACAAATTCCCCGAGAACCGCTTCCTGGACAACATGTGCCATGGAGACAAAATGTTGTTAATGTGGGAGGACATCTGGGCCCAAACTTAAATGAAATTTACATGAAAGAAGCAAAGCGGGGAGTTCTGGGAAATACACTTCTGAATTCCCCAACTTACTCCTCTACGTCCTCCTTGTCTAGGAGGCCATGCTAACCTCTCAGTGACGCCAACACTCCCGTCCATTCGTCCTGAGCACTGTGCTGGGAGCTAGGCCACAAGGCAAAGCCCTGCCTCCACCCAGGAGCTGATGACCTCGTTAGGACAGGATCCGCACAGTGAGGTAGTAGCGTGTGTGAGGGTCCCGAGAGGCAGGGTGCTCCAGGCGGAGGAGCTATTGATCCGGAGCGGAAGGAGGGGAGAGGCTTGGGTGCTGATGAGCTGCACGGATGCCCAGGAGAGGCGACGAGGAGGGAGCGAGACTCTGAAGATACCTGGGAACAATCCCGGTCCACAGTGAATGGGGGCCGCCTCCTAAATTACAGGAAAGGGCTTTTAGGCTCCGAAGATGGATATGAAATACGACTTGGGCATTAGTGGTTTAATGAGAGGCAAGTCTCTAAACACGAGACCAGCATGTTTACGACACTGGCTGCAACTCAGATGCGAGGCCCACTGGTGGGGGACAGAGGGAGGGTCGGAGGGAAAGGAAGCCATAAATACAGGAGACAGTTTAAAGGGACACCTCAGAGCCACTGGCTATAGAGAAGGTCAGACATTTAATTAGAACATAATTGTTGATCTCGTGTGTGTAAAGTCCTGTCTTAATTATGTGGAGATGTGAAAAATGAATCAGGTCGGCCATATTGTTGGGGGAAGATAAACACACACTAGGTATGAGCTTATGCAATCCAGTTTCTGAATGTGGGTGACTAAGGGATGATGTGTCGGGTGGGGATGGTAAAGGGGCTACAGAGGCCGCCTGGGGGGGGGTGGGGAGGTGCAGAGCTCGGCTGCTCTAAGTGAGGTACGTGAGGGCGAGGTCGCACGGGATGGAGGTATAAGGCTGGAGGACGGGGGACAGTGTAAGGACTCAAGGCAGAGATTTAAAAGCCACCTCAGGGAGGGTTTGTGAAACTGTGTGAGTGGGTAAGTACTTTGATCAAAAATTTATAGGAAGCCAAGCCGAGGGTTGAGCCTTGGGAATGTCCAGCTCTGGGCTGGGAGGGGAAAGAGCAGCAGAAGCAAAGGCAGGTGCGGAACTGTGGGGCGGCCAATGGCTGGGGTGTCTCAGGAAGGAGAGTGACCATCAGGAAGGTGCTGCGACAATGGCCCAGCTGTTGTCAATCAGGTGACCCACCACCACCCGCTGCCAGGGCTCAGGAGGGCATGTGGCGACAGGACTGAGAATTTGTTCAACAAATGCTTAGTGAGTGCCAACTGTGGTGATGAGTATTGGAATGCAACGGTTGTTGATAGAGCAGCCCCTCCGTGAGGGAAATGGAAGGCATTACCCAAGTGGCCGTGGCAGATGGTGTGCAGGGAGGGCAAGGGAGCAAGGGCAGGTGCTGGTGTGGCTCAGAGGAGGGGAATGGTGTTTCTAGCTTGGGGAGCCCATGCAGTAGAGATGGGAAGGAGGGTGGGGGGGTCAGAAATGAACCAGGCAGGAAGTGAGGTGAGTTGGGTCTTGACAGATCACTAGGATTTGAATGTCTGCAGATGGTGCGATAGGATTTTAAGAAGCCTGATCAGAAGGGGCAAATAGTTTGGGTTTGAAAACAATAGTGGTAAGATGTGTAGGGTAGGAGGAGTCATCTGCAAGGTGATAATGGGTGAACGGCTAAAGCGATCACAGAAAGCTGATTCTGGAGGGCCTTGGTGGGCAGCACTGCATGCCTTTCAAGTAAGCAATGTGGGGTTTATACGAGTGTGCACGCGCTCACACTGTATTCCTTTGCCTATCTCCACCTCCACCTCCACCTCTATCTCTACCTCTATCTCTACCTCCATTTCTCTATCTTTATTGAGAGTATAATTTAGCCCCCCCGCCCCAGCCCCCCGGCCTGCTGTAAACACTGACTGCCGCATAGTTCTGTCTTTCCTGGGTTCTCTCGTACAGGACCTCACAGCGTGCCTAGTCTTTGCCTGGCTTCCCTCAGGAATATCTACATGGCTGTATGTGTTGGTGGTTGAGTCACTTTTTGTGGCTGAATAACGTTTCATGTGTTGGATACAATACATTTTGTTTATCTGTCCACCAGTGATGGACTTTGTGTCCTTTCCAATTTTTGGCTGTTATGGATCCTACTATGCACATTCACATGAAAGTTGTGGGTGGGCATATTATTACTTCACTAGGGGCCCAGTGCACAAATTCGTGCACCTTGAAAGGAACTGTGGGCTGTGAGGCTGCAGTAGGCACAGGGGTGGGTCTTGGCCCATTGTCTGTGCTCCCGCCCGGCCCGTCCCACCTCGGCCCCGGTTCCAGTCTGCAGGCAGTCCTGCTCCTGCCGCTGCGGCTCCCAGGCACTGATGGGGCTGGCCCCACTCACACCCACTGATGGCGTGGGCGATTGAGGCCGGTGCCAGCAGCGGGTGCAAACAGCGGCTGCTGCCCCAACTGCTCCTCAGGAGCAGGGGAAGGTGGAGAAGCACCGAGTGATTGGGACCGGCACCGGGCACTGGCAGCGGGTGCAAGGGGTGGCTCTGGCACCAGCTGTGGGTGCGAGTGGGGCTGGCACTGGTGGTGGGGGCGAGCGGCAGCTGCTGCCACGATTGCCCCTCAGGGGCAATCAGGGCTGGCAGCACCCGCTGATGGTGCCAAGAGATTGGGACTGGTGCCGGGCACTGGCAGTGGGTTCAAGGGGTGGCTCTGGCGCCAGCAGTGGGTGCGAACCGTGGCTGCCAGCCCAGATCTCCCCTCAGAAGCAGGGGCAGGTGTAGAAGCCCTGAGGGGGTGATCAGGCTGGCAGCCGCTGCTCATACTCATGGACAGCGCAGAGCAATCAGGGCCGGTGCTGGGCGCTGGCAATGGGTGTGAGTGCCGGGTGGGACCATGGCACAAGGGAGCAAAGAATTTTCAGTAACCACCAGAGGCTCGCCCCAGTGACAGCGACTGGCACCCCTCCTTGGTCTGGTGCTCCCGCTCCCTTGCTCCACCATCCTGCCTCGGCTGATGCCCCCCATGTTCTGTTCCCGCCCCCTGGTGGTCAGCGCACATCATAGCAACCGGTTGTTTTCAGTTGTTCACAGTTGTTCCAGTTGTTCCGCTGTTTGGTCTATTTGCATATTAGCCTTTTATTATATAGGATTTTTCTTGGGTAGATGGGTCTGTTGGTAAGTGTGTTTACTTTAACATGAAGCTGCCAACCTTTTTTTTCCATTTTCTACTCCCAGTATTAATGCATGTATATTATTTCATGATGTTAGCTAAAGGTTTAAAAATTTTATTGATATCTTCAAAGATTTTGGTTTCATTGATTTTTGTCATTTCATGATTTTTATACTATCTTTCCTTCTCACTTTAGATTTAATTTGTTCTTATTTTTATGGCTTCCTAAAGAAGAATTTTATATAATTGATTATAGAGTTTCTACTTTAAAAATATTTTTATTGATTCTTTTATTTTAGAAAGAGAGAGAAAAAGGGAGAAGTAGAGAGAAACATCGATCGGCTACCTCCTGCATGGCCCCCCACCCCTCAATGGGGATCAAGCCCAAGGAATTGAACACACGACTTTTTGGTGTACGGGATGACATTCAACCCACTGGGCCACATGGGCCAGGGCTAGAGTTTCTACTTTTCTAATATACTAGTAAGTTTTTAGTGATGAATTTCCCTCTAAGCATGACTTTAGCTGCATCTCACAAATTTTGATATATTGTGTTTTCATTTTCATTATGTTCAAGCTATATTTTCCTGATGATTTCTCCTTTGATCTCTTGATTATTTATAAGTGTATTATAGTCTTTCCACATATTTGGGGATTTACCAGACTTTTTTTTCCCATTACTAACTTAAAATCTAATTCTGTTGTGGTCAGAGAATATGGTCTTTATGATCTCAGTCTTTTTAGATTTATTGGGACTTGTATTATGGCTCAGCACGTGCTTGTCATGGTGAATGTTGCATGTGGTTTGAAATAATATTTTGTTGTGATATTCTGAATATTTTGCCTATTTTGCTATTCTTGGGTGTTTTATAGGTGTCAATTATTTGATAGTGTTGCTTAAGTCTTCTATTTCCTTGCTGGTTTTCTGTCTACTTGCTCTATGAGTTATGGAGAGAAGAGAAGTAAAACTCCAGGTATAATTATTTGTCTGCCTCTTCTTTCAATCCTGTCGGTTGCTGCTTCGTAGTCTTTGGAGCTCTGTTGTCAGGTTCATATGTGTCTACATCAGTGGTTCTCAACCTTGGCTGCACATTAGAATCACCTGGGAATCTTTTTAAAATCCTGATTTCTGGGCCTCATCCTCCGGAAATTCTGTTTCTTTGTTATGGGGTGGGGCCACAACATTAGTAACAAAGAAACAGAAGTGTGTTAAAATAAACATTCCCAGCGAGACCGCAGGATCATGGCAAAGACTGTCTGCGGGCAGGTCTCTGGATACCTTCAAATCGCACCTACTTCAGGACCACGAAGAACATGACCTCCCGGCAGAGCTGGTGGCAAGCACCAGGCCTCACGGTTCCTGGTCCCCCCTTTCATGACCCACACCAGCTCACAAGCCCATTCCCAGCATCAAGGTCACGTGTCATCACCAGGGTCACGTAATAATTTGTTCTCTGCTTCGCTCAGGCAACATACTGTTTACTGGCCCAGGTCAGCCTCTCTGACTGGGCCATCCGCACCCCCCCTTGTCCTGCTTTTTAACCATTTTTAATATAACTTGCTGCTCACTTATGCCACGGGCTTCGTGGGCAGGGGCGTGTCGACACTGCCATTACCCAGACCGAGAGGCACTAGCTGTCCAGTGAGGAGCAGGGCATGTGCCCGTGCGGCGTTGGGAGGAAGCTCCTCTGTCGTCACCGTGGAAACTGGGGCAGATGCTGCTGCACCTCAGATGTAACATCCAAATAGTGACCATGACTCAAGCCTATTTCCACATGTGGGTCGCCTGTCGCTTGGACCTCCCCTCGACCTTCCTCTGCCTGCAGGTTGCAGGGCGCTCCACCTGGAACCACGCACTAGTTGCCCTGGTTCCCGTTAGGCTCTTGTTATGGTCTCTTGTATTCATCTTTTCATTGATGTTTTTTGGAGCAAGAGAAAGAGAAGGGAGAGAGAGAGAGAGAGAGAGAGAGAGAGAGAGAGAGAGAGAGAGAGAGACATCAATTGGCTGCCTCCCGCATGCACCCTGGGCATGTGCCTTGACTGGGAGTCGAATCGGCAACCTTTTAGTTCACAGGACAACGCTCAACCAACCAAGCCACTCCAGCCAGGGCTTGGATTCATCTTTTTAATTTCCAACAACTCAGTTTGGAGTTTGAGTTCCAACAATCGTCCTGAAAGCTAACCATGGACTCATCACTCGGTGCCTCCTCCTGCCACTCCCTCCCCACCACCCTGGCTCTGAACGCGCCCACCTCCAGGCTCTTGCCATTGCCCACCCAGTTCACATATTCGCCCCCACTGGCCTCCCTAAAAACAAACCTGGATCATTTCTAAAGTAAAATGTTTCCCATAATGACATCATGACAATATTAGACGGTGCATTTTTGACCAATTAAACTGTGAGGATTTGGAGTCATCATTTGCATGAGGATCGACCAATCAGAGAACAGTGTCAGGGACTTTTCTCTATATAAGTCAGCTCCCTTCTGGCTTGAGAAGCACATGTTCTCTTTCCACTGAAGACTGTGCTTCCCCAGCTGGAGCTGAAACAATGGAGATATTTCAGCAGAGCAGAGCAAGGGGCCTTGCAGCCATGCTGGACCCTGCATGTGGCTCCATCGAGTAGTCCACAGCCCGCTGGATCACTGCCCCCAAATGGGGATTCTGTTGGTGCTGAATGGGTGCCGATGGCCACTGGTTGACACAACAAATAACTTCTGCAGTGTAAGTGTGTGTATGAGCTATTTGAAATACACTTATACTGACACATGATTTGTTGTTGGTTTGGAATTCCAGCCTACCGGTGTTGTGTATTCATTGGTTTGCTCACTCTCACAGCCCCAGCTAGCGTGTGGCTCTCATGAACGTGGGCAGCTGCCTTTTCCCTTTTACAGACCCGACCCTCGCTGTCAGTCAGGCTGCTTAGGACAGGTCGTGGGAGGCTGCAGGCCCCAGCCCCGCAGGGCAGCACAGTCTCCGTGGGGAAAGCCGCCGGGTCAGAATGACCGTGGTGGTGGCAGAAGCCAAAGGATGATTAGAAACATGTGGGTTTTGGGACCCCAGTTTTCACCATTCTGCTTTCCTGTTCAATTCTAGGCATAGCTGACCCAGGTGGTTGTGTTCAGAGGGAGAAAGTTCTGGGTCTGACGTAGACCCTGTTAAGAATTGTGGAAGAGTAAGACCCCTGGTTCGAACCCCAACCCCAACCCACAGCTGTCAGCACTGAGCCCTCTCCGCTGTGGGACGGTGGGGGCTGGGAAGGACACGTGACTCTCGTGGCGCCCTCCCTTCCCACTCCCCTGTCTCTGTGACTGGGCCGGGGAAGGGCTGCTGCTGTGAGTCCTGCCAGATTCTGGGGTTGGGAGCTGCGTTTGTAAATGGACCTGCAGCACAAGAGAAAAGAAAACTGTTACCTACAAAGGAGTTCCCATAAGGCTGACACCTGATTTCTCATCAGAAACTCTACAGGCCAGAAGGGAATGGCATAAGTACTCAAGGTAATGGAAAGCAAGGAGCTGAGACCAAGATTACCATATCCAGCAAGGCTATCATTCAAAATAGACAGTCAAATAAAGAGCTTCCCAGACAAAAAAAGCCTAAAGGAGTTCATCCCCACCAAGCCAGCATTACAAGAAATGCTAAAGGGACTGCTGTAAGGGATTGCTGAGAAGAAGATACAGAGAGAGAAACCTAGCCATGCAGAATTAAAATGGCTATAAATAGGTACCTCTCAATAATAACCCTCAATGTAAATGGATTAAATGCTCCAATCAAAAGGTGTAGGGTAGCGGAATGGATACAAAAACATGACCCAACTATATGCTGTCTACAAGAGACCCACCTCAAAGCAAAAGACACACAAAGGATGAAAGTGAAGGGATTGAAAAAAATTCTATTCAAATGGAAAAGAAAATAAAGCTGGAGTAGCAATACTCATATCCGACAAAATAGACTTTAAAAGCATCATGCTAAGCAAAATAACCCAGTCAGAGAAAGATAAATATCATATGATCTCACTCACTTGTGGAATATAATGAACAGCATAAACTGATGAACTAAAATAGAGCCAGAGGGGAAAAATATACTAGAATACAAAAGAAGTAATCTTGTTATTTGCAGATTTTTAATATTTCCTACAACTTTTGTGATATCATACTATGTTAGTATAGTTTTGGTAATATCATTATACTTAAAATCCATTTATTCTTGAAATATTAATGTTTATTGCATTAATATTACTATATGTAAGATCATTTTTCTTGAATAATTGGTGTTTATTGCATGTAACATTATCATATTTAAAATCATTTTTCTTGAGATAAAAAAATGAAAAAAATCACTGTCCTCAAGGTACAAGGCAGTGTGAGCAAGAGGAAGTCAGGGGCACCTGTTGGTGTAGTTGACCTTTGAGAAAGGATTTGCTATAATACAAAGTCCTGATTGCTTTCAATAACAGAGGGCAAAGACAATGAGCTACCTGGAAGTTCTAAGCTGACCCAAAGTGAAGGAATGAATTGGGCCCTGACCTTCCCACTTCCCAGAATCCTGACAGCGTGACAGGACGTGGACCGCCTGTAAGATTTATACATTTTGTAAAGTCTCAAGGCTGGCAGGGGCCTAGGAACGGGCGCTGGGCCCAGCTCCGCGTCTGAACCGAGCTGCTTCTGTGGGCCTTCTGCTGATGGGAAACCCATACTCTCCAAAGTGGCTGCTATGTGCTCCCAGGCTCGAGCAGGGGTTTTGCTGAATTCCATTCATGTGCAACCTATCCATTACTGGCAAGTCAGGTGACCGCATGCCTGGGGAGAAAACATCATACCTGCTGTCTGCCTCATGCCCACGGAGTTTGAGCCGGCGCATTCTCCACGTTCCTTTCTGGTGGGAGTCAAGGGTCCACTTCCCACCTGCAGGAAGCCAGCCTGGGACCCGCTCCAGGAGGTTTTACGAGGAAAACCCAGTTCCTCACATTAACATTCTTTTCTGGTTTTAAAGCTGTAGTTAAGCATGGGGGAGTGACGGGAAGTTGTTTGCTGGGTAGATGGCCTGTGGCGGGTACGGTGGTGTTTCGTTGAAGAGCCAGAGCCGGCAGAGACTGAAGGTTGTGCTATTGTGGACATGTGGGTTTTACTTGTTTTAAGAAAAAGATACGTCTCATCCAATGTGCTGCTGTTTGTGTATCCATTTCCTTGATCAATCAGCCAGGTTCTTGGACACCATTTGTTTGGGTGGCTCGCCACTCAGCGTGGGTGGGTGGGGACCCACTGGCTCTGACCTGCACAGGGGCCAGGAAGGGCCACGCCCCGGGCGGACAGAGGGGCGAGTGGGACCTTGGCCTCAAGAATCTTGTAGATGGTGCCGAGAAAGGAGATAAAGCAGAGGCCAGCAAGGGCAGAAATGCAAAACGTGGCTGGTGGGCTGCACAGGAGACATGGGGAAGGTGCAAGCTGATAGGTTTTGACTCTGACATTGGGAGCAGGGCCTTGGGGACCACACGAGGCCAGATTTCACCCAATAGCCATGACTCGTTGCTCTCTTTATTGATTGTGAGATTTAAAAATAATTATTACCTTGGAAAAGATACTTTCCAGACGCCAAACCCCGCCGTTCTCTTGGTTGGGCTAATGCATTATGGCCATTAGCTTCCAAGGGACAGGAGCAGGCTCGCATCGATCCCGCCATCGATTTGCAAGAATGAGGCTGCCAGATGCACCTGGAATTCTAGAAGCTTCCGAGTGATTCTGAAACAAGGAAGGAACATGCTCTTCCCATATTCCTCCCAACTGATCTTCAGAAAAAAACCACGAGTTTTGCCTTAAATCACAGGAGAAGCCAGCAACTCTGCGTTGACTCCTTTTGATGCCAAGTTTACTGGACGGTTTAACGGGAATGTCTTATTGGAACACAAATGTGAACCCTGCGTTAGTGAGAGCCAGCGCCCTTCTCACAGTAAACTTTAAAACCAGTCAACACGCGGTGAAAACATAGTCCCTTTACACCGGGTGAGGGTGCAGGAGGGCGCTGCCCAGGGAGGGGCGGCAGGAGTGGGCCTGAGTGCACAGCGGGACACCGTTTATCCACAGGGTGACGCCAGGCACCGTCCAACTTCTACAAGGAGCCGAAAGTGACAAATAGTGTCATAACTTTGTGCTGAAATGTCTTTTTATTAAAATCACCACGCTCTTTCAGAATAAAGTGATTTCTAGGACATGGGTTAGGTCTGGAAATTTTGGGTAAACACCCCTCACCTTTTTGAAAGGACCTTAATAATTGTATGTACTGGAATGTTGGTAGAGGAGAAAATGGCATCATTTATTTCTTGATGTGGAGGGTTTTGGGTTTGGTGCTATGTATATGTTGTGAGATGACCTTACATGGTTGCACTTCTTTTTTCCGTGTGATGAGGACCTCTAAGATCTATGCTCTTAGCAACTTTTAAATATACAAAACAGTGTCATTACCTATTGTCATGAGAGAACTTCTATTTAGATGGAACATTTAGTCTCATGCAAATTTTTGGGACCATGTTTCCAAAAGAAAGGCAAACAGGGACAGTACATGGAAAGAGCTACAGGTGAGGTGCATGACGTGAGCGCGCACGCGCGCGCGCGTGTGTGTGTGTGTGTGTGCACACGCACGCGCATGCGTGTGTCCCGAGCGGCTCCCCACAGAGCCTCTGCTGTCTGCGCAGGAAATCCCGGGGCTGGTTCCCTGGGAGAGGCGTCGGCGACCCGCAGCCAGCGCAGCAAGCATCCGCCTGCTCCAGCGACGGCTGCGAAGCGAGTGCGTTCACCTCCCCTCTTAGTTTTCCTTTGCTTAATTGTAGGTGATGATTCAGAAAAAGCCTGCACCTGTTTCGCCTGGCTTTCATCTTTTGCAGACAAAGCCGGCCGGGGCCTGGCCTTGATCTGTGCGTGCTTGGGGCCGAGTATGAAAGGGCTGGGTTGCCCCCAGGCTTTTAAGGGTTTTTGGGTTAGATTGATGAACATGTATAATAAATTGAGGCTTTGTTGTTTGGCAGGTTTTTTGTATTTGTTATTCTTTTATCAGTTGAGAGATTCGGGGAGAGCACCAACCCCCACCCCCGTCTCAGATTTGCCCTCAGATGTAATTGACCGAGAGGGGTTTTGATATTACAAATATTTTTGTGTGTTTCTGTTTCTCAAGTAATTAGCCCCAATCCAAGAACCTGAGTGTCCACGTATCTGGTGCTGAAGTCCCAGCAGCGTGGGTGCTGGGCCCGGTGCCCCGCGGCCTTCCCGGTCTCTGCGGAGTGGCCAGACCCCCGTGCGAGTCCCGGGCACGCTCCTGCCACGCGAGGTGCCTGGTGAGCCTCCTCTGCGGGGTAAGGTGCTTTCCCTCAGTCCAGTCTGTAGTTTAGTTAGTTAGCTTGTTTAGAATTTCATTTTGTTCGAAGCAGACGCGAATGAGCCTGTGAGCATGTACACGGGGCCTGCTAGCCCGAGGGCTGCCGTGATCAGGAAGGCAGAGCAGATGCAGCCCCTGAGCTGTGAAGTCTGTGTGTGGTCCGAGTCGCACAAGCTGGTCGGGCTGTGAAGATGTGGCCCGCACTGGGTGCTCCTGTCCTCGATGGGCCAGTGAAAGGCTACAGCGCAGGGTACCTCTGCTTCTGACCTGGCAGAGTGCAAACAGTCTGCACATGTGTGTGTGCCGCAGGTGTGTGCAGTATGCACGTGTGTGTGCCTGTAGGCACATGTGTGTGCATGCATGTGTGTGCTCATGTGTGCCTGTACACACATGCGAGTGTATGCATGTGTGTATGTGCTTGTGTGCCTATACGCAAGTGTGTATGCACATGTGCATGTGTATGCATGTGTGTATGTGTGTGTGCATGTGCACCTAAATGCACATGTGAGTGTATGCATGTGTGTGCGTGTATGCATGTGTGTATGTGCGTATGTGGCTGTGTGCCGTGTGCCCATATGTGCAGGGTGCGTGTGCTGCCGCATTTATTTGGGTTGGAGGAGGGGACTTTTATGAAGCATTTCCTTTTCCCTTCACTGCAGCGGGCACCGTGCCCAGCAGCGTGTGGGGGAGCCCGAGAGCACACAGAGCGCGTGTTGACTTCGTGTCCGTCCCCTGGTTTCCATGGGTCGAGGGATGGGACGCTGCCTGAACTTGCTCAGATGCTCCGCTCCCTCTGCCGCTCTTTGTGAATAACACCAACTCCCTCCCTTGCACTGCAGCTCATCCTCGTTTCCTTCACGCTGCGATCCAGTCTACTCGTATCTCTGGGAAATGATATGGGAAGGTGAGGCTGTTTCACTCCATCGGATTTAATAAGTTTGGATGCTTTCCAAGCACCAGGCATTCATCATACTTCAATTTGCTGGGTGGTTCACCCACCCGGAGTGTTCGCGTCACAGACAGAAAGCGACCGGCCCTAATGCCCTGTCCTCTCCAACGGCCCTCACCTGGTGTGAAGAAACTCGCTTTGTGTCGAGGGGTCGGGTGAAGACTGGGGGTGGGGAGTTTTACATCATGGAAAGCGTTTCATGGATGACTTTTCCTCTCCTGTTGGAAAGCTTTGCAGAATTATATGGCAAAGGAATGAGCGGGGCTCGGAACAAGGAAGGATTGGTCCCGCGTGGCAGCGTGCAGGGTTCTGTGCCATCGAGGAGATGGAGAGCAGCATGGCGGACGCTCTCCGTTATGCGGCCTCCTCTCCGGGGAGACAGTGACCTGGGACAGCGACGTGTGCTCTCTCCAGGGGGTGGGTAAGGTGCTCCCTGGCTGAACTGCTTGCTCGATAGAAGGTAGGGCTGCAGGGACACAGGCAGAAATGACGATAAAGAACCACTTTCTTTGTCACCAGAGATGCTGGCTCGCGCCTCAGACGGGCCTTGCTGGGTCCTTTCTAATGGCTGCTTTCTGTCGCCCGCGGCCCTGTGCCAGAGGCCCTCTGAAACGCTGCCCTGAGTGTGTTTTGGGGGGGACGTCTTCCTATTGTCTTGGTGATTGCAGTGCCAAGCCAGAGTGATGCAGGGGCACCTGCTGGTGTCTGTGATGACTTGATGATGTCATCAGCAGAGACCGGCTCTGATGGACGAGGCGGTGGGAGAACAGAGTCTGCCTGTGGGCAGCACTCACCCTCGCCGGCGCTGACCCCGGTCACTTTGATTTGACGTCTGCACAGCATGTGCCCTGTGGACCCTCCTGGGCTGTGAGGCAGGAACACCTGCCAGCCAGCACATGTGCCTGCACCGTGCTCTTGGGATTAATCGCTGTAGGAGACACACGAGACAGTTTATGGTTCCGCAGTCTTATAGGCACCCTCTGTGCCACCTGACGGTGTCAGCGGGGGTGTAGACAGAGTTAAGCACCACTCACACCAGCTGTGGGGCTGGCTTCCTGGGTCAGGTGGGTGCAGATGGTGAAGCAGACGCTCCAGAAGGGCTGGCCGGGCCCAGAGATGCTGTGGGAGCGAGGGTGGAAGCCTGCCTCAGTCTGAGGCTGGAGGCCTTGTCTCTCTCAGTCGCTCACCGTCCCTGACTCTCCGGAGCCGCGCGGTCCTCGGCTGGCCGCTGCGGGCTCCACTGCTAGAGGGCCTTTCTCGGGAGCACGTGTGCGCCTGTTTTATTTCGTTGCAAGAAGACGCCACATACAAGATATTTCAGCTTTAATCTGAGGGTATAATAAAGTACCTGGAGAACAAGTAAGCAAACAAACATGCAGCCAACTAAAAATCCGAATACAGCAGGCAGTTCATGATCTTACAGCAATCGATTAGCATCAGGCAAGTTACTTATCTGGGAGATTGCTCTCACCTCTCTTTTTAAAAAAATTATTTTTTAAATTTATTTCAGAGAGGAAGAGAGAAGGAGGAGAGATAGAAACTTCAATGATAAGAGGGGATCATTGATCGGCTGCCTCCTGCACTGGGGATTGAGGTGGCAACCCAGGCATGTGCCCTGACCGGAGCTGAACCATGGCCTCCTGGTTCATAGGTCAACGCTCAACCCCTGAGCTTGTGGCCAGCCAGCCTCCCTTTTGGATGTGTCATGCTTAGGCGGAGTCTATCCTGAGAGAGTATGGCCCCGAATAGGCGGCTATCTGCTTCAAGTTGTGTGAGTGTCTAAAATTCCCGCTGGCCTCAGCATTGATGCTCAGGGTTTAGGATATGTTTAGCTGGGATTGTTTTATCCACTGGTCATAGATAAACACATCTGTGCATGCTTGCACACACAGGCCCAGAGTTTGTTTGGGACACACCTGGGACCATCACACGGTAGACGCTATGGCACTGCTCCCAGTGCTGACGCCGGTGGCAGGCTGCCCCTTAGGAAGTGGACAGTTTGTACAATGGTTGCAATCTTTCTTGGAAAACATCTTAATGAGCATGACCTCATCCTGTGAAGTAAGTTGCGCTGTCTGACTCATTCCCTCAGCATGAACTGGAGAGTATTTATGGAATGCCGTACGATCCAGGCTCCCTTGGTGGTGGTGGTGGTGGGGGGGTAAGGGGGGGTAGGGGGAGTGTGTGGGGGTGGGGTGGGGTGCAAGAGCAGGGAGCTGCATTCTCTTGGGAGGAGCCAGGGCAGCCATGTGGGGTCAGCACAGGGACGAGTGTAGGGCGATGAGGTAGGGAGCAGTGGGAAGGCTGACACTCGGTTGTGGCCAGAGAAGTCCCTGCTGATACAGGGCATGTGTCGAGGCCTGAATTCAGTGACCGAGTGGAACCTGGAGGCACCTGAGGGAAAGAACAGTCTAGAAGGAAGAGGAAGCATGAAGACTTGAAAAGTGTGTTGGTGTGTTCAGAAAACAAACACTGTTCTCTGATGGCATATATTGTCTGTATGAATAGATTTTTAACTTAACCAAGATTTTCAAGTATAAATTGCATCCACCCTCGTTATGTGTGTGAGGGCTGAGACGGGTGTATCTGTGTCTGGGCTTTAACAATGTTTAGCCTAATGGTGAATCATAACAAGTGCTTGACAAATGCAGGCTAACACGAATGGACCCAATGATTAAAATATTTACATTAACATTAACTGTAATGTGAAGGGTGTGTCGTGGATATACTAGTAGAACGGTTTCCAAGATAAAGAAAAAAATATTCGGCCATCTCAACCTTTTCTGTTTAGTTGCCTTTCCATTAAGATTTTATGTAGGCCCTGGCTGGGTTGCTCATTGGTTAGAGCATCATCCCCATACTCTCAGGTTGCAGGTTTGATCTCCAGTCAGGGCACATCTACTTCATGGATGGGGAGACCCTCATCTACCTCATGGAGGGGGAGACCCTCATCTACCTCATGAGGGGAGACCCTCATCTATACCATGGGGAGACCCTCATCTACCTCATGGAGGGGGAGACCCTCATCTACCTCATGAGGGGGAGACCCTCATCTATACCATGGGGAGACCCCTCATCTACCTCATGAGGGGAAAACCTCATCTACCTCATGAGGGGAGACCCTCATCTACCTCATGAGGGGAGACCCTCATCTACCTCATGGGGAAGCCCTTATCTACCTCATGAGGGGGAGACCCTCATCTACCTCATGAGGGGGAGACCCTCATTTACCTCATGGAATGGGAGGAGACCCTCATCTACCTCATGGGGAGGAGACCCTCACCTACCTCATGGGGAGGAGACCTTCATCTACCTCATGGGGAGGAGACCCTCATCTACCTCATGGGGAGGAGACCCTCATCTGCCTCATGGAGGGGGAGACCCTCATCTACCTCATGGGGGGGGAGACCCTCATCTACCTCATGGGGAGGAGGCCCTCATCTACCTCATGGGGAGGAGACCCTCATCTACCTCATGGGGAGGAGACCCTCACCTACCTCATGGGGAGGAGACCCTCACCTACCTCATGGAGGGGGAGACTCTCATCTACCTCATGGAAGGGGAGACCCTCATCTACCTCATGGGGGGGAGACCCTCATCTACCTCATGGGGGGGGAGACCCTCATCTACCTCATGAGGGGGAGACCCTCATCTACCTCATGGGGGGGAGACCCTCATCTACATCATGAGGGGGAGACCCTCATCTACCTCATGGAATGGGAGGAGACCCTCATCTACCTCATGGAAGGGGAGACCCTCATCTACCTCATGGGGGGGAGACCCTCATCTACTTCATGGGGGGGAGACCCTCATCTACCTCATGGGGGAGAGACTCTCATCTATCTCATGGAAGGGGAGACGCTCATCTACCTCATGGGGGGGAGACCCTCATCTACCTCATGGGGGGGGAGACCCTCATCTACCTCATGGAGGGGGAGACCCTCATCTACCTCATGGAGGGGGAGACCCTCATCTACCTCATGGAGAAGGAGGAGACCCTCATCTACCTCATGGGGAGGAGACCCTCATCTACCTCATGGGGAGGAGACCCTCATCTACCTCATGGGGAGGAGACCCTCATCTACCTCATGGAGGGGGAGACCCTCATCTACCTCATGGGGGGGAGACCCTTATCTACCTCATGGAGGAGGAGGAGACCCTCATCTACCTCATGGAGGAGGAGGAGACCCTCATCTACCTCATGGGGGGAGACCCTAAGCTGGGCAAACTCTGTACTCTGTAGAGGAAAATGCAAATGCAGAACCCCTTGTTCAAGAGTGATGAAAGTTCAGGACAGGACAGCCAGGCCCAGTGTGGAGCCAGGCGTGGAGCCATCTAGGTGAGGCCTGTATAAATCTGCACCCCAGATGGCAAGCCCTTGGCTCAGCTGCCTCACCCATGAGGTGTGCTCCTGAGCTGGTGTCTGCTGGGGGAACCCTGTGGATTCATAGGTGGTCCCTTGAGAAGGGGTGTCTCTTTCCAGTGTCCCCCTCCCGTTTGGAGGTTTGTAGGGCGCAGCTATAGGGTTAAGCCTCAGACTGACCTATTGGGAAAGCCACAAACAACTCCCAGCTTAGAGGGCACAGTCCTCTTAGCATAATTAGGCTTGACCTTATGACGCTCCCTAGATCTTATCTGGGAAGCTAATGGGCTGAGGGTGATGCAGCAAGTGCTGCCAAAACAAGTGAAACTCACAAGAACATTGTAACTATGGTGACCACTACCTTGTTTACCTCTGGCTATAAAATAAAGGCTCAGCTTGCCTCTGGATCTCTCTCTGTGGCCTCAGCCAGGCACAGGAAGATCCACCCAGCTATTCTCTCTGTCTGTCATTTCTTCATCCTTCACTGTCCTCACTCAGGCTTGCGGAACCCTTGGCTGAGCTGACTCGGCACAGAGGTTGTCTTGGGACCTCTGCTGCCCGGCATCCGCCTGCCCTGAGTGCAGAGGCCAGCGCACCCCAGGGCTGGGGAATGCCGCAGCCGTGGTGGCCCCAGGGCGGGTTGCACCTGCTGAGCGCGCTTGGGCCATGCACCTCCCAGAGGCCACTTCCCGGCAGAATGGGCAGGAGCCCCTTCTTGCCCCAGCCTCCAGCCCCAGAGCACATGCAGAAGGCAGCGTGGGCAGAGCGGGTTCTGCTGGGGCCCAGTGGGGACCCTTCCTTAGAACCTGAGGGCCATAGAGAGGGCGTCACGGCGGAGGCTCCCAGGCGTCCCTGTGGGAGTGGGGGAGGGGTCAGTGAGAAAAGCCTTCGCTTGGAAACTGCACAGACAGAACAAGCTACACTGTGAGGAGGAAGTGGACTGGGCGGCCATCACTCTTCTGTGCAGTCCTCTGGGGGATAGTGAAAATGCCCGGCCAGCGTGGCTCAGTGATTGAGTGTTGACCTATGAACCAGGAGGTCACAGTTTGATTCCCGTCAGGGCACATGCCCGGATTGTGGGCTGGATCCCAGTGTGGGGCGTGCAGGAGGCAGGCAATCCATGATTCTCTCTCATCATTGATGTTTCTATCTCTCCCTCTCCCGTCCCCTCTGAAATCAATAAAAATATATTAAAATTCCCCCAAATTTCACTGAACATGACACCACCAAGTACCAGCCGAGGAGGCGCCATGCCCATCACCATCAGGCTGTCTCAGGCTCCAGTTCTCTAGAGCAACAGCCAGGTCTCCTGGTTCCAAAGGGCTAGGAAGAGCCTCCATGTTCTTGGAGACCAGTGTGTGCTGGGTGTGTGTGTGTGATTGATGGGAAGCTACACGTTAAAAACTGCGGCTCTAAAAGATAGCCCGCAACCATCCTCTAGGAAGGCATGCTGCATCCCTTCCTTGGGACGTTACAACTTTTGTTGTTTTTAATCCTCGCCCAAGGATGTTTCCTCCTCCTCAGTCCTCCCCATTGAATTTTAGGGAGAGTGGAAGGGAGGGGGAGAGAAAGAGAAACATTGATGTGAGAGAGACACATCGATTGGTTGCCTCCGGTACGCAACCCGGATCAAACCTGCAACCAAGGTACCAACCCAAGACCCTTCAGTCTTCAGGCCGACGCTCTAACCACTGAGCAACTGGCTGGGGCAGAATTCACAACTCTTTACTGTACTTAATAAAGTGGCATGTTTTTCTAAATAATTCTGCACATGAAAATTATTATAGTCTGAACACGACACTCTTCTTACTAATCTGGGCCAGAGTCGGATTTTCCCAGCAGCTGCTTAGATTGGTCAGGATGTTCAAACGGGACCAAGAAAAATAATGAGGCCGTGCGTGACGGCAGCCAGGCGCGTGAAAGCTCCGACACCCTCCCGCACCACACACCGCAGCCCCGGGGAGAACGGCTCGGCCAGCAGGCTCCCGCCACTTGCGCCTGGTCGCGGAGCCCCTCGGAGAACTCGACCTGGTCCTGCAGGGGACCGCATGGGCCTAGGCCCAGTCGTGGGGGACACCTAGGCTTGCCTGTTCTCCTCCGAGGTTGCTGCTGTCTCCGGTCACTTTCCTTTCCAAGTCCTGCTTTACTTGCAAAGCACAATTGATAGGAAAAACCTGTCAGGAATCTTTCAAGACATTTCATGGAATTTATGTTCCCACCATCAACCTCTGACTCAGACAGAAATGGTTAACTGGGAAATTTGAATGATCTTACTATTGATTTAAGCCTTTAAATGGTCTTTTGGATGTTTTATCCTAATGCCATCATGAGACGTAGAAGGGCAGAAATGATTTTCTAATTTATGAAATTCCTACATTAAATGGCATAGCCAACGTGGAGACCCAGTCCCTTTTATATGTAACTTGTGCTTTAACGTTTGTGCATATTTTAAAAAGACAAGGTGGGTGCTCGTCCTGTGACGGATGCCCAGCTGGATTCATGCTTCTGGAGTGGAATCAAAAACCCGTGGCTTAGCAAGTGACGGCCAAGAATGTCATCTAACTGGTGATGTTGCCCAAACTAAAAATAATCATTTCTGGTGGCTGTCCTTTGGCTCCTTGGTGGGTGGTGTCACCTCCTCTATTAAAATAAGTGAGTGACTCTGCAGAGCTCACTCAGGTCCCCTGTTGGTCATCGCAGGAGAAGGGCATGGGGGTCCTGAAAGGAAGAGCTGGACGCTGGTAACTTCAAGACAAAGATACCACGGCCCGGCTTGTTGGCCCAGAACTTTGTGGCTTCAGGAAACCGCACACACTCACAAACACCGACTCCGCCCTGGGCTCCTGCTTCTCCCTCCCCACGGTGGCCTGTACACGAGGTGAGTTCTTGGCCTTTGTAACAGAGCAGTCCTTGCCATCCCCGTGGCTAACGTCTCTCAGCCTCGGTAGCTCCCTCTGGCGCGTGGAAGTCTGGATGACATGGCTGGTCTTTAGTCCAGGCGAGTGCTGACCAGTCACCGTCCCTAGCATTACGTCCATTTGAAAGAGAGACAGCACCCTGTAACCTGAGCCATAGCCGTTGGACCCTCAGAGGAGTGAATGTGCACAATTCTGCCCAACATTATGCCCATCAGGCCAGTGAGGCACAGCCACATGTAGGTTGAATTTGCAACTTTGGGGGAAGTTCCGTTGATAGAATCACATTGCTCAGGGCCCCTACAGCTCTGTCCCAGGACGGCACTACCTTCCTCTGAGCTGGTGTATCTACCTCAAATAAGGAGGACTTAACTCAACTCCAGGCGTACTGCAGGAAGTCTGTGTCTGTCCATCCATCCATCCATCCATCCATCCATCCATCCATCCATCCAACCATCATTCGTGGTGGCTCATTGTTTAGAGCATTGGCCTGAGCACTGAAGTATCTCAGGTTTGATTCCCAGCCAAGGGCACATACCTGAGTGCGTCTCTCTGTCTTTCTCCCTTCCCTCCTTCTCCCCCCACCACACTTGTTATTGCATTCATTGGTTGCTCCCTTCCCTTCTTCCCACGCTCTCTAAAAATCAATGGGGAAAACATCCTCGGGTGGGAATAGCAACAACAACAACAACAACAACAAAAGCCCATGGCTGTCAGCTGTTCTTATGCGAGACTTCACTCTTGCTAGTGCCACTACGTGACTAGCAAAGGACTGGCAGGCACATCATTCATTTTTATCCAAATAGTATTGAGTCCCTGCAAACAAAACGGAGGCAGCCCTTGCCCTCATAAACCTGCAGTCAAGCCACCAAGATTGAGTATCATTATGGGGAAGCAAAGGATGCTCACCTCAGGGATGGGGCCTCGAGCAAGCCGACCTGGGAGATGGAGGCCTGGCTGGGGAGGTGTCTGTGCAGGGAGGGTAGGGAGGGTGAACAGAGGGCGTGCCGGGCCTCTCCCAGCAGTCCTGCTGGTGTGGACCCAACCCCACCCCGTGTCCCGTGGAGCCTGGGCTGACCTCTGAGGCCGCATGGTCCTGGTTCATACTTGCTGGTGCTCTGCCTAGTAGTATTGTTGGCATTTTCTCTTCAGGCACAGAGGTATCTTTTTGCACCCAAGAACAGGCCCCTAAAATGTTTCATAAATACTTATTGCAAAGCAACTCTTATTATTTGAAAAATATAGTACTTAAACAGCACATATTTTTGGTAGAAGATACAGAGAAGCAAATAAGAGGAAATAAAATTCACCCATAACTCCACTAGAAAGAGAAACTTCTTAAACATTGAGGTGCAGGAAAAACCTAGCTGGCCTTCCAGGCATTTGTCTCTCCTGTAACTAGAGCATATGTATACAGGCAAACATATGCATATATATTATATGTATATTTATAAGCATAGCTGTACATATTCATATATAGCCACACAGGACACATATTTATAAACTACAAATTACTATTTTGTAAATTTTGCTTAATAATATATTATTAGCATCTTTCTATGTTAATATATATTTTTCTACAGCATTTTAGAGTTTGTTGCTTTTCATTGTAAACATGTTTAAAAATATTTCAGAAGATGCAGAAGTTTTAAGAAAGAAATTAAGAGCATTCATAATTTGATCATTCAGACATGGTTTTTAATGTTGAACTGGATTTATTTCACTTTATGACCAGCTCATAATGTAGCTGAACAATGGCCATTGCTGGACACCAACACTGTTTTTACTTTTTTCTGTGAAGATTAATGCTGTGATAAGAGCCGCATGGCCGAGTCTTTGCACCCACCCTACATTCTTTCCTGAAGATGGGTCCTTAGACGTGAAAGGGCAGCTCAGTGAATGTGTGCCATTTAAATGCTTATTGGGAAAAACTTCAAATTTCCTCCATCATATTTCCCATCAAATGGTTCACCATTTACACGTTCACCAATATTTTATGAGTATCCCTACACTAGGTCATTGGGATTGTCTTTTTAAGAGTGTATTTCTATTTTTTCTGATACAAGAACCATACACAGGGAGGGGGAAAGGAGGCGCCTACTGTTTGTATGGACCGTGACACAGTGATTGAAGCACAAGAATCAGCTCTGCTTTGCTCAGTAGCCACCCCCATTTTTTTTTCTTTTTGTTTTTGTTAATCCTCCCCCAAGGGTATTTTTCTATTGATTTTTAGAGAGAGTGGAAGCGAGAGGGAGAGACACAGAGAGAGAAACATCGATGTGAGAGAAATACAGCGATTGGTTGCCTCCTGCAGGAGCCCTGACCAGGGCCTTGGCTGGGGAGGAGCCTGCAACCAAGGTTCGTGCCCTTGTCCAGAATCGAACCCGGGACCCTTTGATCCACAGGCTGACACTGTTCCCACTGAGCCACACTGGCTAGGGTGCCCCCCTTTTGTTTTTAAGAATTGTTCACTCCCCCAATAACATCTTGAAGGGTCCAAGCGCAGGTGCTCGCCCTGAGCTTGGCGGGAGGGTGCAGGCCAGGTCTCCGCCAGCGGCGGGCACCCCTTTTCAGTGGCTCTTCCTGAGCATCCAGACAACGGGACGTTTTAACTTTATGAATCTTTCTTCTTCAAGCGCAGGGAGACTGGGAGTAGCCAATAGTTGAGATTAATCAGGCAGCTACAGTAGCACCAAGTGTCAGTCCACGTGGTGTATTCCAATGTTGCCCTGCCACCCTTTGACCCCACGTGAGTGCGTGGTGCAGAAGCCCCAGGAGGCGGAGAGGAAGAGGCTGTGGGTGGAGAGGCTGTAGGGTGGAGAGGATGTGGAGGGGAGGCTGTAGGGGGAGAGGTTGTAGGGTGGAGAGGCTGTAGGGGGGTGGAGAGGCTGCAGGAGGAAAGGCCCCAGTGGAGAGGCCACCGTAGCTGCATGCGCTGTGGGCCCCATGCTGCCTGTGATGAACGGTTGGCAGCATCTTCACCTGGTCAAGGTGAACCACGCCCACCAGTCACTTGCTCAGGGCTCAGAGCTGCAAATATGAGGATAGAGGCTTTAGTCCAATGGGGGGGGGGGCAGCGGATGTGCCCGTGGCCTCGGTGCAGTTGCTGTGGGTCTGGGCGCCCGCAGTCACTAGGGCGTCGTAAAGGACCCGGCAGTGAGGCCGTCTCTCTGAGTAGGTCGGAGATCTGGGAGCACTGTCATGTCTGTGAGCAGGATGTTGGCTTGAGGAGAGACATGGGCCTGTGATTCCTGTTGCTGACGACGTGGAGCCCAGGACCCAGCCCTCCCTCCATAACAGCCCCCCTGACCAGAAGGAAGTGATTTTGAAGGAGATCAGCCTGCGCCCCAGTCTTTCCTGTCTTGTCCCGTCTCTGCGTTCGTTTCGCTCCCTGACTTCTGGCAGTTCCTTGGGCCGCATATCAGAACCACCTGAGGTTTTTCTTCAGACTCCGCAGTCCAGGCTGCACCCCCAGCTGTCAGCCTTGCTGGGGGCGGTGGGGCGGGGGGGGGGGGCTGGGCCAGTATTTAGAACGACTGCAGGTGACCCACGCAGCCCGGCTGCAGAGCCCGGGGCCACACACCTCCCCACGCCACGGTCAGTGTGTCCCGCAAAGCTAGCCCTAATGGGGATCCTGGGGAAAGAACCTCTAGCATTTTGTTGTTACTAAACTCACCATCCGTAACTACAAACAATGTCACCCACTCGACCACAATCTTTGGTAAACTAGGAGGCCAGGAGGAGTGATGTTTAAATACTTTTTTGCTGCATGAGAACTTGCTGCGTCTCCTACATCTGGGATTTTCTGTCATCATCCATCTCTTGTTTTTCTCAACCACAGTCACCTCTTAGTTAAGTGTTTCCCTACAGGCACTCCAAGCCCCTCAAGTTGGGGTCCCTCCTCCTTTTATCTCTGTGTTTGCAGGGACTAAAGTCGCAATCTTCTCTTTCGTGGGCAGCACTGCCTTCCTCTGAGGCACCATGTACTGCAGCCTGGGCGCGCGCACGCTTTGGAGCCCAAGCTCCATGAAAAGTCGGTGCTGACCCCTGGCCCGCAGCTGGGAGGAAGGTGTGGTCCTGGGACCGGGGGGCCTCGTGGCTCTGGGAGGGGTGGCCGGGATGGTCGCAAAGCTTCTCCACTTGATCCCCGAGGACACCGAGACCTGCAGAGGCCAAGGAACTTGTCCGAGCTCATAAGTCAACCAAGTTCATGTCCTGGGAGTAGAGATAATAAAGTATCGATGGCAGAGCGTTTGAAACTGAAATGAGGTTTCTGGATTAGCCGTGGACTCCAGTGCCCGACGCCCCTCCCTGTGGACAGGCGCGCGGGTTCTTTAGAATAAGGGCTCATTTCGCAATGAGCTTGACCCAGAGAAAAATGGCAAAAATGAGTGGCACAAAAATGAATTTTCTATTTTTTATGGATCAAAAGCTAATTTTAGATTTTGGTGCTGCTCTAACAGGCTATTTCTAGCTCATGCTTATTGCTCCCTTTTATTGGCTCTAATTTTAGACTTGAGCTTGGAGAAGAAATTTGATAAGTTGGAACTTTTAGGCTTGAAAGAGGAAACTTGAATGAGACAATTTACAAGTAGTGACCGGGGAACTCAGGAGTGTAGGAATACATTCGCAGGTTATTACTCCTGTAAAAGTCACTCTTCACTTTCTGCCCAGCCTCTCAGGCTGGCACGCCTGCTCTGGGCTGGCTTCCTGCAGTCGCAGGACCATAGCTGACACTTACCCAGAGTGCACTGCTTCCGCGCCCCCATCCCCCCCCCGTCCCCCCCTCCCCCAGCGACCACTTCCTTCCATCTTCCTGGCTCCTGAGAGCTCGCCCAGCTCCCGTGCTGTTTAAACACACAAATGCGAGCCTGCTCAGGGCCTTTGCACGTACTGTCTCCATTCTGTGTGAGAGTCTTCATCTCATTCCATGTGTGGTTCCCATTGCCTTTGGTCCCTCCCCTTCCTTCCAGTGTGGACCGAGCTCTCGACCTAAATGACACTGCTTTCCACGCCTACCACCTCTCCATTCAGCATTGGGTTCCGTGTCTGCTTCTTAGAGCAGCCTCATCCAACCAGGGCACGAGCCGGACACCCAGGACTCGTCCTCAGCACTTCCCATTGCTACTGTGTTGCCACGGCCTCCTCCTCTCACTCCCAGACCCCGGGAACCTGCCTGCCTCTGGCCATGACTTTGCCCCAAATTCTTAACATCTCTTGCGTAAGCCATGCCAATCGTCTGCTAGTGTTGCCCTCTGATACACCCTTGCAGACTTTGAATAACAAGAGTTAGTCGTGACTTCCGGTATCTGATGGCTGTTCACGTTCATAGCCACATGCGCTTCCTTTGTGTGAACATGTCATGATGAATTCATTCATTCATTCATTCATTCAGCACGTGAGGCAATTGAGTTGTTTCTAGTCTTTTGCGATAATTGTCAACTATACTGCTTTTAACATCGTTGCATATTTTTCCTCAGGCACATGCCAGGGTTCCTCTGGGATAGAAGCACCCAGGAGTGGACTTGCTGGATATCCAAACGCTCAACTTCACAAAGTAATAGCAAGTGACTTTCCACCGCAGTTGTGCCCGTGTCCACCTGTGGCTCAGCAGGCTGTGGGGGGAGAGCATTTCCTGAGTCTGACTGTGTGTGGATACCGTGGGCACAGGATGCGACCTCATGTATTCGTAGTGTAAGAGCTGATTGCTAGTGAGACCGGACAGCTTTCCAGATGCTTGTGGTGTTTTCTGTATGTGCCTGCTGCATGTATAGGAAATGGTTTTGTGTCTTCCACGGCAGCCCTCACTGTGTTGCTGTCTCGCTTTCCTGACCTCACTGGCTCTGGTCTCGCTCCGGGAAAGGGGAGTCGGCAACAGCGGCCTGTCCTCGCCTCCCCGCAGGAGCTCCGTGCCCAGGGCTTCCTCAGGGAGGACTGTGCTTGGGGCGGAGATCTTACATGCAGTCTTCTCCACATTAAAGATGCTTCTCCCGTTCCCAGCTTGAATAATGTTTTATTATATTAAGTGTGTTTTTCTGATTTATTATAGAGATAGCCATATGATATTATTTTTTTTTTTTTTACAATATTCTTAATCTGATGAAATTGTGGATGAAGTTTATGGATTTTCCAACATTGAAACCCTCTTATATTTCTGAAATAAATCAAGCGTGGCCACCATGTTATTATATTTTTGTATTTACTGTGTATCTGGCTTACAATGTTCTATTAGGATTATACTCATGAGTGAGGTTGGTACTGTCTGCATTCAGCATCCCGGTGTCCCGCCTCCTGGGCTGACAGGGCCCTTCTGCCCGCCCTGGAGAAGTGGAAGGACCTGCTTCCTGAAGACTTGCGGGCGCACTGTTACCCCTGCCTGGGGCTGGCTTTCTGGGAAAACCCTTGACCGCTGCTTCGGTTCCTCGAACAGTGTAGAGTCTTCAAGGGTTCATTTACGCTTGAGTCCCTATAAATGATGAAGACCACATCCTTGCCCATGTCTGCAGTAATTAGTGCTGGCACATGTCCCTCAATATGTGGCTCTTATTACTTAGTTGTGTTTTTCTTTTATCAGTTTCTCCAAAATTGTCTATTATTGCTCTTCCCAAAGAACCAATGTGCAGCTTTGTTGATGGCCTCCAGGTTTCTGGAGACCGAGGAGAGGTTGTGCGTGCGGGGCAGAGTTCCCCAGCGATTAGAAACTGTATGGCTCCGGCTGTCATCCCGGTCGGGTTTGTACTGGTCACAAAATAACCACATTGCGAGGTTTGCTCCGGACGAGGTGATGCTGGGGAACAGTGAACTTTGGGAATGTCTTAACTTCAAGCTGTGACTTAGTCTGGAAGCAGGAGCAGGTAATTTACAATGCACAGGGGCCGGTGCCCTGGAGATGTGCTCACAGTACAGGGGGGGCTGGGGAGCGTAGAGCTTACCTTTCGAGGCCAAAGCTGAGTCAACAATTGGTCTTTCTTGTAAAATAGCCTACATTTTTTTAAGATTAAGTCTTTATTGTTCATATTATTACAGTTGTTCCTCTTTTTTCTCCCCATAGCTCCCCTCCACCAGGTTCCCACCCCACCCCATGCCCTTACCCTCCCGCTATTGTCCTCTTCCATAGGTGTAAGATTTTTGTCCAGTCTCTTCCCGCACCCCCCACACCCTCTTCCCCCCTGAGAATTGTCAGTCCACTCCCTTTCTATGCCCCTGATTCTATTATATTCACCAGTTTATTCTGTTCATCATATTTTTTATTCACTTGATTTTTAGATTCACTTGTTGATAGATATATATTTGTTGTCACTTTGTTGTTCATAATTTTTATCTTTTTAAAATTTTTTTATTTTTTCATCATTTTATTTTATTTTTTAAAATTTTATTTTATTGTTTAAAGCATTACAGACAGTAGTACATATGTCTCCTTTTTTCCCCCCATTAACCTTCCCCCCGGCCTCCCCTACCACCCCTCCCCCCCCGGCACATGCCCTCAGCCCACACCCCCAGTGTCTTACGTCCATTGGTTATGCTTATATGCATGCATACAAGTCCTTCAGTTGATCTCTTACCTCCCCCCCTCAGCACTCCCCAGCTTTACCGCTGTAATTTGACAGTCTGTTCGATGCTTCTCTGCCTCTGTATCTATCTTTTTGTTCATCAGGTTATAATGTTCTTTATTATCCATAAATGAGTGAGATCATGTGGTGTTTTTCTTTCACTTTCTGGCTTATTTCACTTAGCATAATGCTCTCCAGTTCCATCCATGCTGCTGCAAATGGTAAGAATTCCTTCTTTTTTACAGCAGCGTAGTATTCCATTGTGTAGATGTACCATAGTTTTCTAATCCACTCATCTGTTGATGGCCATTTAGGCTGTTTCCAGATCTTAGCTATGGTAAATTGTGCTGCTATGAACGTAGAGGTGCAGATATCCTTTCTGATTGGTGTTTCTGGTTTCTTGGTATATATTCCTAGAAGTGAGATTACTGGGTCAAATGGGAGTTCCATTTTTAACTTTTTGAGGAAACTCCATACTGTTCTCCATAATGGTTGCACCAGTCTGCATTCCCACCAGCAGTGCATGAGGGTTTCTTTTGTTTCTTTTTCTCCACATCCACGCCAGCACTTGTCATTTGTTGATTTGTTGATGGTAGCTATTCTGACAGGTGTGAGGTGGTACCTCATTGTTGTTTTGATTTGCATCTCTTGGATCATTAGTGACTTGAGCATGTTTTCAAGTGTCTCTTGGCTTTCTGACTGTCCTCTTTTGAAAAGAGTCTATTTAGGTCCTTTGCCCATTTTTTGATTGGATTGTTTATTTTCCTTTTGTTGAGTTGTATGAGTTCCCTGTAAATGTTGGAGATTAAACCTTTATTAGAGATAAAATTGGCAAATATGTTCTCCCATGCAGTGGGCTTTCTTATTGTTTTGTTGATGGTTTCTTTTGCTGTGCAGAAGCCTTTTATTTTGATGTAATCCCATGTGTTTATTTTCTCCTTAGTCTCTCTTGCCCTAGGATCTGTGTCTGTTAAGATATTGCTATGACATATGTCTGCAATTTTGCTGCCTATGGAGTCTTCTAGAATTTTTATGGTTTCCCATCTTACATTCAAGTCCTTTAGCCATTTTGAGTTTGTTTTTGTGTATGGTGTAAGTTGGTGATCTAGTTTCATTTTTTTTTGCATGTATCTGACCAAATTTCCCAGCACCATTTACTAAAGAGGCTGTTTTGACTCCGTTGTATGCTCTTGCTTCCTTTGTCAAATATTAATTGAGTATAATGGCTTGGGTCAATTTCTGGGTCCTCTATTCTGTTCCATTGGTCTATATGTCTGTTCTAATGCCAGTACCAGGCAGTTTTGAGAACCGTGGCTTGGTAATATAGTTTGATATCTGGTATTGTGATCCCTCCAACTTTGTTCTTCTTTCTCAGGATAGCTGTGGCTATTCGGGGTCTTTTAAAATTCCAGATGAATTTTTGGAGAGTTTGTTTTAGATCTTTGAAATATGGCATTGGTGTTTTAATAGGTATTGCACTGAATCTATAGATTGCTTTAGGTAGTATGGACATTTTAATGATGTTGATTCTACCAATCCATGAACATGGTATGTTCTTCCACTTGTTTATGTCTTCCTCTATCTCTTTTTTCAATGTCCTGTAATTTTCCGAGTACAGGACTTTTATGTCCTTGGTTAAGTTTATTCTTAGGTATCTTAATTTTTTTGGTGCAATGGTAAATGGGATTTTTTTTTTCATTTCTCTTTCTGTGAGTTCATTATTGATATATAAAAAGGCCATAGATTTCTGGGTGTTAATTTTGTATCCTGCTACATTGCCAAATTCATTTATTAGGTCTAGTAGTTTTTTGATGGAGTCTTTGGGGTTTTCTATGTATAATATTATGTTGTCTGCAAATAAGGACAGTTTTACTTCTTCTTTTCCAATTTGGATGCCTTTTATTTTTTCTTCTTGTCTGATACTATGGCTAGTACCTCTAGTACTGTGCCGAAAGGAGTGGTGAAAGTGGGCATCCTTGTCTTGTTCCTGTTCTTAGGGGAAATGGATTTAGTTTTTGCCCATTGAGTATGATGTTGGCTGTACGTTTTTCATATAGGGCTTTTATTATGTTGAGGTATGATCCCTCCATTCCCACTTTGCTGAGAGTTTTTCTCAAGGAAGGGTGTTGGATTTTGTCAAATGCTTTTTCTGCATCAATTGATATGATTATGTGATTTTTGTCTCTCAGTTTGTTTATGTGATGTATCACATTTATTAATTTGCAATATTGAACCATCCTTGCATCCCTGGAATAAATCCCACTTGGTCATGGTGTATGATCTTTCTAATGTATTGCTGAATCCAATTTGCTAGGATTTTGTTGAGGATTTTAGCATCTATGTTCATCAAGGATATTGGCCTGTTGTTCTCTTTTTTTTTTTTTAATATATTTTATTGATTTTTTACAGAGAGAAAGGGAGAGAGATAGAGAGTTAGAAACATCGATGAGAGAGAAACATCGACCAGCTGCCTCCTGCACATCTCCCACTGGGGATGTGCCCGCAACCCAGGTACATGCCCTTGACCGGAATCGAACCCAGGACCTCCCAGTCCGCAGGCCGACGCTCTACCCACTGAGCCAAACCGGTTTCGGCTGTTCTCTTTTTTTGTGGTGTCTTTATCTGGTTTTAGGATTAGGGTAATGCTGGCTTCATAGAAAGAGCTTGGAAGTGTGCCGTCCTCTTGAATTTTTTTGAAATAGTCTGAGGAGGATAGGTTTTAGTTCTTTGAATGCTTGGTAGAATTCCCCTGTAAAGCCGTCCGGACCAGAGCTTTTGTTTACTAGAAGATTTTTGATTGCTGTTTCAATTTCTTCGGTAGTTATTGACCTATTCAGGTTTTTTAACTGTTCTTGGTTGAGTTTTGGGAGCTTGTATTTTTCTAAGAATATGTCCATTTCATCTAGGTTATCCATTTTGTTGGAATAGAGTTGTTCATAGTATTTTTTCATAATCTTTTGTATTTCTGTGGGATCGGTTGTTATTTTGCCTCTTTCATTTTTGATTTTGTTTATTTGGGTCCTCTCTCTTTGCTTCTTGGTGAGCCTGGCTAGAGGTTCATCAATCTTGTTTATCCTTTCAAAGAACCAGCTCTTGGTTTTGTTGATGTTTTGTTTGTTTTTTTGTCTCTATGATGTTTATCTCTGCTCCGAACTTTATTATTTCCTTCCTTCTGCTTACACTGGGCTTTTCTTGTTGCTCTCTTTCTAACTCTGAATTTTAGGGTTAGATAATTTATTGCCAGTTTTTCTTGTTTTTTTTTTTTTTTTTTTTTTTTTTTTTGAGGCAGGCCTGTATAGCTATGAACTTCCCTCTCAAGACTGCTTTCACTGTGTCCCATAGATTTTGGATTGTTGTGTTTTCATTGTCAGTTGTTGCCATGATGCTTTTTATGTCTTCTTTGATCTCTCTGGTAACCCAGTCATTGTTTAATAGCATGCTATTTAGCCTCCAGGTGTTTGATTTTTTAAATTGTTTTTATTGTAGTTGATTTCTAGTTTTATGCCATTGTGATCTGAGATGGTGCGTGATATGATTTCTGTCTTCTTGAATTTGAAGAGACTTTGCCTGTGACCCAATATATGGTCTATCTTTGAAAATGACCCATGTGCACTTGAGAAGAATGTATATTCTGTGGCTTTGGGGTGAAATGTTCTGAAGATGTCAATTAATTCCATCTGATGTAGTGTGTCATTTAAGGTCGATGTTTCTTTGCTGATTTTTTGTTTAGAAGATTTGTCCAATGGTGATAATGGGGTATTAAAGTCCTCTACTATGACTGTATTACTATCAATCTCTCCCTTGATATCCTCCAGAAGTTTTTTTTATGTATTTGGGTGCTCCTGTATTGGGTGCATATATGTTTACCAGAGTTATATTTTCTTGTTGGATTGCTCCCTTTAGTATTATGAAGTGGCCTTCCTTATCTCTTGTTATGTCCTTCACTTTGAGGTTTAATTTGTCAGATATAAGTATTGCTACCCCAGCTTTCTTTTCATTTCCATTTGCCTGAAAAACCTTTTTCCATCCCTTCACCGTCAGTCTGTGTGAGTCCTTTTTTCTGAGGTAGGTTTCCTGTAGACAGCAGATATATGGGTCATGTTTTCTTATCCACTCAGCTACCCTTGTCTTTTGATTGGGGCATTTAATCCATTAACATTTAAAGTTATTATTGCTAGGTACTTATTTGTTGCCATTTTTATTCTTTATGCCTGCGCTCCTTCTTTGTTTCCTATTTCTTCTTTTTACAGCAGACCCTTTAGCATTTCTTGCATTGCTGGTTTGGTGGTAATAAACTCTTTTTTTTCTTTTTTAAATTAAATCTTTATTGTTCAGATTATTACAGTTGTTCCTCTTTTTTCTCCCCATAGCTCCCCTCCACCCAGTTCCCACCCCACCCTCTGCCCTTACCACCCCCCTCCCGCTGTCCTCATCCATAGGTGTACGATTTTTGTCCAGTCTCTTCCTGTACCCCCCACACCCCTTTCCCCCCCCAAGAATAGTCAGTCCACTCCCTTTCTATGCCCCTGATTCTATTATATTCACCAGTTTATTCTTTTCATCATATTTTTTATTCACTTGATTTTTAGATTCACTTGTGCATTTGTTGTTCATAATTTGTATCTTTACCTTTTTCTTCTTCTTCCTCTTCTTAAAGAATACCTTTCAGCATTTCATATAATCCTGGTTTGGTGGTGATGAACTCCTTTAGCTTTTCCTTATCTGTGAAGCTCTTTATCTGACCTTCAATTCCAAATGATAGCTTACCTGGATAGAGTAATCTTGGTTGTAGGTTCTTGCTATTCATCACTTTGAATATTTCTTGCCACTCCCTTCTGGCCTGCAAAGTTTCTGTTGAGAAATCAGCTAACAGACGTATGGGTACTCCCTTGTAGGTAACTGAATTTTTTTTCTCTTGCTGCTTTTAATATTCTCTCTTTGTTTTTTGCTCTTTACATTTTAATTATGATGTGTCTTGGTGTGGTCCTCTTTTGATTCCTTTTTTTGGGGGGTTCTCTGTGCTTCCTGGACTTGTAAATGTATTTCTTTCACCAGGTAGGGGAAGTTTTCTGTCATTATTTTTTCAAATAGGTTTTCAATATTTTGCTCTCTCTCTTCTTCTGGCACCCCCATAATTTGGATGTTGGTACGCTTGAAGCTGTCCCAGAGGCTCCTTACACTATCTTTCTATTTTTGGATTCTTTTTGTTTTTCCAGTTGGGTGTTTTTTGCTTCTTTGTATTTCAAATCTTTGACTTGATTCTTGCGATCCTCTAGTCTGCTGTTGGAACTCTGTATAATATTCTTTATTTCAGTCAGTGTATGCTTAATTTCTGGTTGGTCCTTTTTCATAACCTCGAGGGTCTCACTAGATTTCTTGAGGGTCTCCCTAAATTTATCAGTGGTTTCTAGAAAATTCTTGAAAAACCTTATAAGTGTGGTTTTGAACTCTATATCCTGTAGTTTTCTTTCCTCCATTTCTGTCATTTGTGACCTTTTTCCTTGTCTCTGCATTTTTTTATGCTTCCCTGTGTTGATAGAGTGGCTTTCTGTACTAGGTGTCCTATAGGGCCCAGTGGCTCAGCCTCTTCATTTACCTAAGGTGGACACTCTTGGTGAACCCCTCTGTGGGCTTTGTGCACAGCGTTGTTGTAGTTAAGCCTTGATTGTTGTAGGTATCACTGGGAGGAATTGACCTTCAGGCCAATTGGCTGTGAGAATCAGCTATGTCTGTAGTGGGAGAACTTCTGTGCTGGAGACACCCTTCTGGGGAAAGACTTGCTTCAGTGGGGCTTTGGTGCTCACTGAGTCTTCCCCCTGAGTGTGTCCCTTATGGATCTGAGGAGTTGTAATCTGGATGGTCCCACTCTGACCACTGGGTACACTGGCTCTTGGATCTAAGGAGGTGCTAATTTAGCCTCTGCCTGAGGCAACCCAGCAGGAGCTACAAAGAGATCTGCAGATTCCCCTTCTTTTGTGGGGGTTTGGAGGTGCCCAGATGAGGCCCAGCTGTGAAGCAATACAAGCTGCTGTGGGGCCTTGGGCCTTCTTTTGGAAGTTCTGGTTCTCTCTGACCCAGCTGCAGTTTGTTAGGTAATTTCCAGATTGCAAAGGGCCAGGCCTTTCATATGCAAAAGCCTCTGTGCACAGCTTGGGTGGGGCGGGGTCTCAGGGGATCAACAGGGTGGAGCAAGCAGCTATGGGTGATCCTCAGTCCTACCCTAAGAGGCCCCGCATCTCGGTGTCCTGGAAATTGCTGCAAGCACCTCTGAGAGAAAGCAGCCCTCGAGTTCCGACTGATTCCAGACAGTCCAGTTTCTCCCCTTATGAGTCTGGGTCCCCAGAGACTCTCCTGGAACTGGAGTTCAGAGCAGCTGGGAGCTTGTGTCTCCCTCCTGTTTGAAAAAGACAATCACGCCCTCAGTTGCCAGCCCTTCCCACGTGCACCTCCGTACCTCTGCACTTCACTTCTGCACCTCCTCTGAGTCTCAGTGTGCTTTTCTCTTTCCTTCTAGTTGTAGAATTTCAACTCAGCCAGCCTTCCTGTGGTTCTGGATGATGTCTGTTTTGTCTTTTAGTTGTATTTTTGAAGTGGTTGTGCGAGGCAGCAATTTCCCGTGTTTACCTATGCCACCATCTTGGTTTCTCCTAGGTAATAAACTCTTTTAGTCCTTTTTTGTCTGTGAAGCTCCTGATTTCACCCTCAATTTTGATTGATAGCCTTGCTGGGTACAGTATTCTTGGATTCAGACCCTTCCTTTGCATGACTTTGTATATTTCATTCCATTCCCTTCTTGCCTGATATGTTTCTGTTGAGAAATCAGTTGCTAGTCTGATGGGGGATCCTTTGTAGGTAACTTTCTGTTTCTCTCTGGCAGCTTTTAAGATTCTTGCTTTGTTGTTGGTGTTTGCCAATGTCATTATAATGTGCCTTGGTGTCAGTCTTTTGGGGTTCATTTTTTGGGGGACTCTGTGAGCTTCTTGGATTTGTGTGAGTTTTTTCTTCCCTATATCAGGGAAGTTTTCTGTCATTATTTCTTCAAACAGGTTTTTTATTCCTTGCTCAGTTTCCTCTCCTTCTGGCATCCCTATTATGTGGATGTTGTTTCGTTTCATATTGTTCCAAAGTTCCCTTAGGCTCTCCTCCTGTTTTTTAAGTTTTTTTTTTTTTCTAGATGCTGCTCTGCTTGGGTATTTTTTCCTACCTTGTCTTTTAGCTCACTGCTGCAGTCCTCTGCTTCTTCTATTCTACTGTTGATACTTTCTATTGAGTTCTTTATAGCAGTGATGTCATTTTTCATTTCTTCTTGGTTCTTACACATATTATTGAATTTGTCTTCCATTCTTTTCAGCCACCTTATGACCATTTCTCTGAATCCTTTCTCTGACATATTGCTTGCCTCCTTTTTGTTTACCTCCTTTTCTGGTGATGCCTCCTTTTCTTTCATTTGTGGGCTGTTTCTTTGTCTCCACATGATCTCTCTTCTCCAGGTGTGTGGTTATATAGATCTCTCTCTCCATCCAGCACTGCACACAATTCTCCAAACGTCTCTTCTGCACATCCTTCCCCCCCTGGCACTAAGCAGCCGGCACACTGGTAAAATCTGAGGCTGCCATTTTGTGCCCAGTCCAGCTATGGGCTGATTTTTAGAGTTCCCTTCTGCCAGCAGCCCTGCGGATCCCCTTCCACACTCATGGATCATGCTGGCCCCAATGGCCATGGACTTTGTGGGGTTCAGACTTTTCCCACGTTCATTTCTCTCTCCAACCTGGATTGCAGATCTCACCTTTCCCTAGGTGAAATCTGACCTTTCTGTAGGAGGAGCAGGGCTCGTCCTAGTCTATGTATTCGTGCTGCTTGAGATCCGATTTTCCTGGGTTCGTAGCTGGTCCCTGGGTGCCGTGGTTGCAGGGTCCCGGGATGTATATGCTTCCGATAACAGCCACTCTACCCTTCATGATAATATGGACTCCCTTTGCTGGACACAGAGCTGGGATGGTCATTGGATGCCTGGCAGAGGTCCCTGTGACCGCTGAGCAGGTGAGAGGTGCTCCCTGGCCAGAGGCAACAGCTGGGTATAGAATGCAGCATTGGGAAGCAACTCTGCCATTTCACCCATAATTTTTATCTTTACCTTTTTCTTCTTCTTCCTCTTCTTAAAGAATACCCTTTAGCATTTCATGTAATATTGGTTTGGTGGTGATGAACTCCTTTAGCTTTTTCTTATCTGTGAAGCTCTTTATCTGACCTTCAATTCCAAATGATAGCTTACCTGGATAGAGTAATATTGGTTGTAGGTTCTTGCTATTCATCACTTCGAATATTTCTTGCCGCTCCCTTCTGGCCTGCATAGTTTTTGTTGAGAAATCAGCTGACAGTCGTATGGGTACTCCCTTGTAGGTAACTAACTGTTTTTCTCTTGCTGCTTTTAATATTCTCTCTTTGTCTTTTGCTCTTGGAATTTTAATTATGATGTGTCTTGGTGTGGTCCTCTTTGGATTCCTTTTTTTGGGGGGTTCTCTGTGCTTCCTGGACTTATAAGTCTATTTCTTTCACCAGGTAGGGGAATTTTTCTGTCATTTTTTCTTCAAATAGGTTTTCAATATTTTGCTCTCTCTCTTCTTCTGGCATCCCCATAATTCGGATGTTGGTACGCTTGCAGTTGTCCCAGAGGCTCCTTACACTATCTTCCTATTTTTGGATTCTTTTTTCTTTTTTGTTTTTCTGGTTGGGTGTTTTTTGCTTCTTCATATTTAAAATCTTTGACTTGATTCTTGGGATCCTCTAGTCTGCTATTGGATCTCTGTATATTATTATTATTTTATTTCAGTCAGTGTATGCTTAATTTCTAATTGGTCCTTTTTCATATCTTTGAGGGTTTCACTAAATTTTTTGGAGGTTTCCAGAAGATTCTTGAGTAACCTTATAACCGTGGTTTTGAATTCTTTATCCAGTAGTTTGCTTTCCTCCATTTCTTTCATTTGTGACCTGTCTCTTTGTCACCACATTTTGGTTGCTTCCCTGTGTTGATAGAGTGGCTTTATGTGCTAGGTGTCCTATACGGCCCTGTGGCTCAGCCTCCCCAGTCACCTGAGGTGGACGCTCTCAGTGCACCCCTTTGTGGGCTGTATGCACAGTCTTGTTGTAGTTAAGCCTTGATTGTTGTAGAATTGACCTCCAGACCAATTGGCTGTGAGGACCAGTTGTGTCTACAATGGGAGAACTGCTGTGCTGGAAACACCCTTATGGGGCAGGACTTGCTTCAGTGGGGCTTTGGTGCTCACTGAGTCTGCCCCCTGAGCGTGTCCCTTATGGATCTGAGGAGTTGTAATCTGGTGTGGTCTCGCTATGACCACTGGGTACACTGGCTCTTGGATCTCCAAGAGGTGCAAAGTCAGCCACTGCCTGAGGCCAACCAGCAGGAGCTACAGAGAAATCTGCAGATTCCTCTTCTTTGTTTGGGGTTTGGAGGTGCCCAGATGAGGCACAGCTGTGAAACAATGCAGGCTGCTGATGAGCCTTAGGCCTTCTTTTGGAAGCTCTGTGGTTTTTTGACCCAGCTGCAGTTTGTTAGGTTAGGTTGCAAAAGGCCAGGCCATTCATATGCAAAAGCCTCTGTGTGGCAGCTTGGTTGGGGCGGGGTCTCAGGGAATCATCAGGGTGGAGCAAACCTCAATGGCTGCCAGTCTGCTCTGCCTCGGAGCGGTCCTGGGGTCTCTGTGTCCCCATCCCAGGCAGGAACAATGATCACTGCAAGCACCTCTGCAAGAAAGCTGCCCTCGTGTTCCGGCCCGATGCCAGACAGTCCAGTTTCTCCCTGTATGAGTGTGGGTCCCCAGAATCTCGCCTGAAACTTGAGTTCAAGCAATTGGGAGTTTGTATTTCCCTCCCGATTGAAAAGGACAACAGCATACCCAGTTGCCAGCCCGTTTCCATGCACGCCTCTGTACCTCTGCACTTCCGCACCTCTGCACCTCCTACCTGCTTCAGTTCGCTTTTCTCTTTCCTTCTAGTTGTAGAATTTTCACTCAGCCAGCCTTCCCGTGGTTCTGGTTGAGATCCGTTCCGTCTTTTAGTTGTATTTTTGATGTGGTGTGCGCTGCAGCAAGTATAAGTGTGTACCTATGCTGCCATCTTGGTTCCTCCTCACAGCCTACATTTTTAATGTTGACACAATGGCAGGTGTCCCCCTTCCTCCCACCCTTTGCCACCCCCCGGCCTTTACCACATTGTGGTCCATGCCTATGGGGGATGCATGTATGTCCTTTAGCTAATTCTTCACCTTCATTATACAGCCCCCCCATCGGGCATCGGCCAGTCCTTGAAGACAAATCGGGCTTCAATGGGCCATATGTGTGCTCAACAGGGCATTTTATCTGATCTTTCCCATTAATTAAGTTGAATTCACTAAGTATTGTCTCCGCCCATCCCCTTTTATTCCTCAGTGGCACTGTGGTGTCTGTCACCAAAACTCAGCTCAGCATTGAAGATGTGATGAGTCCCAGTGGTTGGGACCCCTGACTTATGCGAGAACATGTTGTAGCCTACATGCTACACAGAATCCAATTTCATTTAAAAAGTCTCCTAGTGTCATTCAATTCTCTAAGTTAGGAAAGTGTGGATCTTCCAAATACATGACAGGGAGAGATTTTGAATGATAAGATCTCAGGGAAAGAGTCGTTGAGGCCCTTTATCCTCTGTGAATGTCTCGGGTGGCGGGAGATGCTGTCTGTCTTCTAAGTCCTTCTCCCCCAGGGCTGGTCCCTGATGACTCAGAAGAACCACGTCACCTTTTGGGAAAACTCATGTGTCCAGAAGAGGTCGTGTTGGCTGTTACTTTGGTTTGTGGATTCTGTTCTGAGCAATTCTTTGTGTCTAGAAAGTTTCAGAATAACAGCCCTTACACCAAGCATGCCAAACTCAAAGGCTAACATGGGCCAAATAAACAAGGTTTAAGTTTGTGTGGGCCACAAAAAAACAAAAGCTTCCATTTTCATGGAAACATAGGTTTATTTTGATAAAGACATACGGACACAAAGGGCTGAAATAAATGAGTATTTGTTAATATAACAGAGCATTTTAATGAAAATTAATATTTTGTCTCGAGCATTAACTTACCCAACACTGAATAACTGCACAAATTAATAAGTGTAATGCAAATAAACCTATTTTTCTTGTTCTCTGAAAGTGAAATATTTCCTGTTGCGCACACCAAACAAGTCAGTACAAGACTAATGATGTGACCATCGGCTGCTAAAGTATTCGCTGCTAGTATTAGTGGAGAGAAATGGTGGGCCTGTGCATGAGGTGTGCAAGGGAAATGAATGCAACACGATTATAATAATCAGTCATTAGCGAATGTTGTAGTTTGTTATTAATAATTATGTATAACAGAATATTGTAAAAATTAAGTTGCAAAATTTTTATTAAAACATTTCTTACATACCGTTATATTGGCTGGGCTGCAAAAATATTCATTGTGGACCACATGTAGCCCGTGGGCCGTGAGTTTGACATGCTTGTCCTACACACACACACTCTCACACACTCTCACACACAATCACAAACACACACACACAGTCACACACACTCATGCACACCTACCCACTCACACACACTTACACACTTGTACACACACACACACACACACTCACACACACTCACATACACTCATGCACACCTACCCACTCACACACACTTACACACTTGTACACACACACACACACACACACACACATTATTGCAACATTGAAAATGCTCAGTGTTTGACTGCATACTTAGTGACCCTCTTTGTCACTCTCTCTTCCTCCCTCCCCCTCATCCTCCCCCTGTCTCTTCCTCCTTTCCCCTCCTGTCTCCCTCTCTCCTTGTTTCTCTCTACATAGACCAGCCATGATGCCCACAATTGCCCAAGACTGTCTTGTTTAAAGGACTATCAGTAGCATTATTACTCAGTCTTGGGGGCTGTTGCTCCATCTTTGCTTCAAGGGAAATATTAACTGATGTTATAATGCTAATGATGCAGGCCCGCCTCTCTTGAAAATCATTACAGATCAATAGGTTACGGCGTGGATTAGAACATAATTCACCACAGTGTTCCTTTAAATATTGACATAATAGTTTATTTAATTCATAAGACTGGTTATTTTTCCATTTTTATAACAATCGAGTAAAGCCACAGTAACATCATGATGGCCAGCAGTGTGCCCTTAGATGGGCATCTCCCGTCCTTCGCGTGGGTCCCTGCTCAGTGCCCCTGCTTTCCAGGTTTGGGGCCCTGCCCTCTGCTCAGGGGAAGTGGCTGGAGGCTCAGCTGGTCGACCCCTCGGTGAGCCGTGAGCATGGAGAAGCCCAAGCTGCGGAGCAGAACAGACAAGCTGGTGGTCAGCGTGACATCCCCAGGACAACATGTGACATGCCCAGGACAGCGTGTGACATCCCCAGGACAACATGTGACATGCCCAGGACAGCGTGTGACATGCCCAGGACAACATGTGATATTCCCAGGACACATGTGATATTCCCAGGACAACATGTGACATTCCCAGGACAGTGTGTGACATGCCCAGGACAGCATGTGACATTCCCAGGACATGTGACAACTGCAGGACAGCATGTGACATGCCCAGGACAATGTGCGACATCCCCAGGACAACATGTGACATTCCCAGGACAACATGTGACATTCCCAGGACATGTGACAACTGCAGGACAGCGTGTGACATGCCCAGGACAACGTGCAACATCTCCAGGACAACATGTGGCATTCCCAGGGCAACATGTGACATTCCCAGGACAGCATGTGGCATGTCCAGGATAGCATGTGATGTGCCCAGGACAGCGTGTGCCATGTCCAGGATAGCATGTGACATGCCCAGGACAGTGTGTGTCATGCCCAGGATAGCATGTGACATTCCCAGGACAGTGTGTGTCATGCCCAGGACAGCGTGTGACATGCCCAGGACAGCGTGTGACGTGCCCAGTCAGAACCTTGCCTGCAGCGGCCCAGGCTGCCAGGACTGGGGCACAGCCTTTGTGCTCAGAAGCAGCCGCGCCTCCTGTGGAAAGAGACCCAGTGATCCCCGTCAGAGAGTGGAGAGCAAGCCTTTCTCACCGGAGTTTGGTGCACTGGGGCCCCTAGTCCTGGGACCGAGATGAGGTGGACACGGCAGGCCTCACTCTCCTGCTGGGCCGACGGTCGGCCAACCTCAGGCTGAAGCAGTGCATCTCAGACGGCAGCGGATGCAGCCAGTTCACTGTTAACGCCGCTCGGGACCCTCTCTCACTGCAGAGTGCGCCTTGGTGCCAGGGCCATGACAGGCCGGGCGTCAGGGTCTCACGCTCGGAGCTGCTGCAAGGTGCCTGCCCTCCGAGGGCTCTCCGGACCCCCTGGCCCTCGACCAGGGGACCTGCAGGTGGGCTTTTCTGGCACGTAATTCAGGCTGTTTTTTTCCTTCTTTATTATTTTATTATTTTTTAAAAATATATTTTTATTGATTTTAGAGAAGGAGAGATAGAAACATCAATGATGAGAGAAAATCATTGATTGGCTGCCTTCTGCACGCCCTCGACTGGGGACCGAGCCCGCAACCTGGGCATGTGCCTGACTGGGAATCGAACCTGAGACCTCTGGTGCCTGGGGCCAAGCACCAGGTTAGGCCGTGTTTCTGTGCCGTGCGGGCTGTAGAAGAACCCACAGTGTGATTCTCTCATACCTACCAGAGTGAGTATTGGGCAGCTACTGACATTACACTGGCAGCAGGGTGGCTCCCCCACCGACTCAGAAGGAGTTCCAAGGGCCGACCTGTGGCTGAGACGCTTACTGCGATGAGAGTAATTCTGAAACAAAAATTGTAAGAAAAAGTGTGAATTGAGTTTAGCCCTAGTAAATGTTAATTTAAATAGAATGATTTCTTTACTTTTCTTTACTGAGGTGAAATTCGCCTTGCAAAAATTGGACCATTTTAAAGTGAATAATCTCATGACATTTGATACATCCCCATGTTGTACAACCATTGCATCTGCCTGGTTCCAAAACGTGGCCCCCCCAAGTGGCCCTTGTGCCCTGAGCAGCTCCCCCAGATCCGGGGGCCGAACCGTCCTTTATCCGCTCTTGCTCCCTCCGAGCATTTCATGTGAATGGACCGAGCAGCGGGACCTTGGCGGCTGCCTCCTGCACTGGCCGTCATGTCTTCACGGCTCACCTGCGTTGCAGTGTTGGTGTTGCATTTAAAAAAATCTTAATTGATTTTCAGAGAGAGACGTGGATTTGCTGTTCCACTCATTTACGCTTTCACTGGCCATGTTCTCCCCGTGTCCCAGCTGGCACTGCGCTCCGGCTGGGCCTGCGGCCTGTCTGCTGAGTCGTGCTCCACGTGTTCCCTGGTGGGGACGGCCACACTAAGCGTCGTCCAGGGAACACGGCTGCTTCTGCCCTGGGCTTTTGCGAACTGCAGCCATGAGCACATCTCAAGCGCGTTTGCCTGAGTGAAGCAGACGCAGCGTTCATTGGAAGGACACTCCTGTCCGGCCCGCGGACATTGCATTTAGAGGGGATGGTTTGGGACTTCTGAGAGCTGTTTGGGACTCCTGTATCTCGTTTGTCCAACAGCAAGGAACGTACAGGCTGGGTTCTCAGGGGGAGGCGGTGAGACTGGGCTCCTCCACCCGGGGCAGCGATGGGACCTGGGACCCTGCCGTCCTGCGCCTCCTCTTTCCCTTCCCTTCTCCTGTCTCTGCCCCTTCCCATTCGCCTGTCTCTCTGTCTCCCCATCCATCTGTTCATCCATTCATTCACTCAATCACTCACTCATTCATTCACTCACTCACTCACTCACTCACTCATTCACTCACTCACTCATTCACTCACTTGCTCACTCACTACCTCATTCACTCACTCACTCACTCACTCACTCACTCATTTGCTCACTCACTCGCTCACTCATTCATTCAATCACTCACTCACTCACTCATTCTCTCACTCATTTGCTCACTCATTTGCTCACTCACTCACTCACTCACTCATTCGCTCACTCACTCACTCAATCACTCACTCACTCATTCACTCACTCAATCACTCCCTCATTCACTCACTCACTCAATCACTCACTCACTCAACTCACTCATTTGCTCACTCACTCACTCACTCATTCGCTCACTCATTCACTCACTCACTCACTCACTTACTCATTCACTCACTCACTCACTCATTCACTCATTCACTCACTCATTCACTCACTCACTCATTTGCTCACTCATTCACTCACTCACTCACTCATTTGCTCACTCACTCACTCACTCACTTATTCACTCACTCAATCACTCACTCACTCACTCATTTGCTCACTCACTCACTCACTCATTCACTCACTCATTCACTCACACACTCACTCACTCATTCTCTCACTCATTTGCTCACTCACTCACTCATTCGCTCACTCATTTGCTCACTCACTCACTCACTCATTCGCTCACTCACTCACTCAATCACTCACTCACTCATTCACTCACTCAATCACTCCCTCATTCACTCACTCACTCACTCACTCACTCATTTGCTCACTCATTCACTCACTCATTCACTCACTCATTCACTCACACACTCACTCACTCATTCACTCAATCACTCACTCACTCACTCACTCACTCATTCATTCACTCATTCACTCACTCATTCACTCCCTTACTCATTTGCTCACTCACTCACTCACTCATTCACTCACACACTCACTCACTCACTCACTCACTCACTCCTCCAGCTGGGCCTGGCCGCACCCGCGTGTTTAATTGGGAAGATCCGGGTGGAGAATGCACTGCTCTGTGGTCAGGATGAGTGTGACTTTGCCCAGCTTAGTAAGAGGACAGGTGTCCTGGAAAGATGGGGGCTACACAAAGTCATGGGGACAGGAAAGACCAGGTCTCATCCGAGGGGATCAGGTTCATTTTCCACAGGGCTGTGGCTTGGTAAGGGGCAGGCAGTGACGGGGGCCCTGAGTGCACCAAAGGGCCACGCCTGCCCTGTGCCCACTTATAGCATGGTGAGGCCGGGCCGGCCCTGCAGATGGATGGAGGCCACCCTTTGTTGGGTGCTGGCCTTACTTAAAATTCTTTTTAATTGATCTTTTAGAGAGAGGAACATGGATGTGAGAGTGACACATTGATCGGCTGCCTCCTGCAGGCCCCCTACCGGGGATGGAGCTCCAAACCCAGGCATGTGCCCTGACCGGGAATCGAACCAGCAACCTCTCGGGCTTGGGATGACACTCAACCCACTGAGCCACCCAACCAGGGCTGCCTGCCTTTCATTTCTTGTTCAAGTTTCTTCTAACAGACCTGGTAGGTATTTCTTCCAATCCTCATGCCAACCCGGCAAATGGATCCTGTCGGCCCCCTGCAGGATGGGGGAGCGGGTCTAGAGACGGAAGGCGCGGCCTTCGATCCGGCGTGGTGAGCTGTTGCAGCGGACGAAGCTTGAGTTGAACAGACTTCAAATGCGGTGGTTCTTCCTAGTGCGCTGCCTCCTGCCTGTGCATGTGGACACGCGTGCTGTGGTGTGCACGCAGCATGGCCTGGGCAGGAGGCCCACGGGACCTGCCTGCTACCACTTTTCCAGTTCGGACACGGGGTTGCCGTTGGTCCTCATCCCTTCTTGTGTGTGCTGAGCCCATTCTTCAGGAGCCCTCTGTTTGTTTCTTTACTTATTTAATCCTCACGTGAGGATGTTCACCGAGACAGAGAGGAAGAGGGAGAGAGAAAACGTCCATCAGCTGCCTCACATGCCCACCCCACCTGGGTCAACCCACAGCCTCTCCTCCAGGGCCCCGGACGGCCTCCGCCCGCCGGGCCTCCTGTCCACCAGGGTGATGTGGAAGGTGCAGGCCGAATAGCAGCCAACCTGGGCTTGAATTCCAGCTCCATGTGTTCTAGCCGTGTGTCTTTACTTCCATGCCTCAGTTTCCCCATCCTCAAAATGAAGGGATGACAGTGTCTACCTTATGGAGTCCTAGAAAACCCCTGGACACATCGATTAGGTGGCGAATAGCAATCACATCCCTTTCCCAGACCCGGCACATTTGGAATGTGAGTCGGCTGAGGAGCTCCTTGCTGCAGAGCACCAGCCTCTTGGAAAATGACATACAAATAAACCAATTAAACGACGGACAATGTCCGCTCTCCTGACTTTCCCCAGGAAGTGGTGTGCACGGCTACACAGTCAGGACAGTGGGGGGGGGGAAATGGCACCAGAATGGGAGCATTGGCTCTGAGGGGGGGCATTGGCTCTGAGGGGGAGGCATTGGCTCTGAGGGGGGGCATTGGCTCTGTGGGGGGAGCATTGGCTCTGAGGGGGGAGAATGGTTCTGAGGGGGGAGCATTGGCTCTGAGGGGGGAGCATTGTCTCTGAGGGGGGGCATTGGCTCTGAGGGGGGAGCATTGGCTCTGAGGGGGGAGCATTGGCTCTGAGGGGGGGCATTGGCTGTGAGGGGGGAGCCAGCCTTGGTCTCAGGGGGGATGTGGAGCAAGGATGGCTGTGATGTATATGGAGCCTCCTCGTGGCCTGTCAGGCTGCAGTCCTGGGCTTGTGTGGAGACATCAGAGATGGTGGGAGCCATGGAATGAGCAGGTGGTGAATGTGACCCTGGCGCACAGGGATGGGGAAGGTGGACCTGCCGGGTGTTTGCGTAGCATTGGCGGCAGGAAGATGGTAGATATGAGGGTGGAACCAGCAAGCCCATCCTGTGAGTTCAGCCAGGACTGTGACTGCACAGACTCCCTGCAGCAAGTGGCCAGCCTGCGGGCAGATGAGGTGGATGGGAGCTAGACCCACAGGAGATGCAGCCCTGCTTGCTCCACGGAGTGGCGTGTCTCGGGGAGTCAGGCAGCTCCGCTCCGAGAGCTGTGCACCTGCACCCCCCCTTCACTTTACATTCCAAGTCAGTTGGTGCCAAGCGTCCCGATGACCAAGGAGCTCAGCAGCCTCTCCCCGTCCCCACGTACACACAGGCCCGGAGGGAGAGCTGGCGGGTGCTGCTGGCGGCCAGGCCTCAGTCCTAAATGCGCAGAACCAGCGTGTTCCCTCTCAGAATAAGGTCTTTGTTGGCTGAGCTGCGAACAATTGCCAAGTTTATTCTCAGCATGTCTTTGCTTTTCGTGGCACCTCAGGATTTAATGCGCTGAGCGATGGTGTTTTCATCTTCCTCACTTCAGCGGTGCAGGCAGCGAGGGCTCCGTCTCCGACTGAACTGCCTTGCTCTGTGCGGGCACCAGATGGCGCCATGCTGCAGGCTCTTAAAACATCATTAATTTATTATTTTAAAAACGAATTTGGGAATGATGGCTGCTGGCTTTCTAGGTTCACTCGCGTTTGCTCCGTGTTTCCAGCTGTGGATAAGAGATTTAAAGACTGCATTTAAAATGTTCTTTCCATTCTCCGTTCTCCTCAGTTGTCACAGTAGACTTCCTCCCCAAATCCTGATTTTCAAGGGAAGTGGGACTGTCCTGGGCAACATGCTGGTGCCTCTGCTCCCGCCTTATTGTTGTTTTTGTTCTGTTCTTTGTTTTCATCTGTAGGAAAGTGATCTAGTGCGAACACGTACACTAAAATGATAGTGACTTATTTCACTGGGAAATCGGCACAAAAGTCACGCGTGGTGCAACGGACTGGGCTGTCCTGGATTTTCAGCTCTCAGTGACACACCGTCCAGGACCCAGGTCTAGGCGTGTGTTTGTTTTCACCTCTTGCCGTGCCGGTGTCCTTTCCTTCTGGACAGATAACACGCTCGCTCTTCTGTGTGAAAGCGCATCTTGTGGGAGGCACAGCCAGTCTCCTTTGTTTCCACAAGGACATCGGCGCTCAGAATGGCCATCGCGGCTCGTGGCGAGCCAGCCCCGGCGGGAGCTGGCGTGGAGTGGGAGGGACTGTGTGAGAAACGGCGGGACGGGCTCTCCACATCAGGAACGCGGTAATTGCTGTGTTTGGATCTGAAAACACTGTTTATCGTCGTGGCTAATGCGGAATAATATCTACCGCTGGTGCTTCAAACGGGAAGGGTGAATTCCACGTGGAAATTACAGCGTCTAGGGTGCATTCTTTTGGGTTATCCTTTATTTTCATAAAAATATCCCTCCTGCTGAACATGTATTTTGAGATTAGGAAGTGCCCTTCCTCCCCCAGAGAAGGGTGTTTCTCATGCCCCGTTCTGAGCACAGAAGGCCCTACAGGGGGTGGTCTGCATCCCCGCGCAGGACGGGGACGGGGAGAAGCGGCCAGAAGCAGAGGGGCCTCCCCACTCGGTGCTTCATGCAGAGGGCCCTCCGAGCGCCTGCCGCAGGCCAGGCACGGCCAGCACGGCGCCTGGGCAGGAGCAGTGAGAGGAGAGTGTGCTCACCAGATGCCAGGGGCTGGCTCCCGAGGGCGGGCACAGTGGGCCGGGCTCAGGGGGGTCCTGGAAGAGCAGTGGACAGAACATAACCGTCTTTGGAAACAGAGGGGCAGGGACGGGACAAGCATGGACTCCCCCACGGGCTTCCTTCTTCCCTAGGACTCACCCTACAGAAGCAGATTGGGCAGGAGTGTGTGAGCAGAGACCTTCCGGGGAGCTCTTCTAATTTTCTTAATTTTTTCCCATCTCAACTCTGGGCACCACTGGACAAGGACATGGCTCCAGGGCACCCGCCCCATCGCCTCGTCCCACGGCTAATCAGGAATGGCTTCTAGAATTGAAGGCCGCCCCTGGAGTAACAGCCAAGACAAGCGAAGCCAGGGGCACTGGCGGGGGGCGCGCAGGGGGGATGCTATGGAGATGCACGGTGCCCCTTTCTCACTTGCGGCGGAATTAGGCCTGCGTGCTCCCAGCACGAGGTGGGGGGGGGGGGGGCCGTGCAAAGAAGCTCTTGGTCCCCTTGTTTGACGTTTATTGACTCAGCCACTGTTTCCACAAGGACTGGCTCCGTGCTGTTTGCTACGGAATCTGCCACCTGGCGCCGCTCGCCGGGGACCCGGGCACCCCCACACCCTGCACTGTCATCGGTGAGGACCAGTTACTCCTCCCATCGGCGTGGATGTTGTTCCCTCCCTCAGGAGTGGATCCCCAGCTGGTGTTGGCCTGAGAGAGAGAGGCCCGGTCCCTGCCCTCAGACTGAGGGCGGCTCCGGAAGGAGGCCCCGAGTTAGGTTCAGGCTTCTTTTGGGCTTCATCTTTTTTCTCAGGCCTTTGAGGGCACAGGCTGGCATGCAAAGCTCTGACAGTGAGGCTGGTGGCCCTGTCCCGGCTCCGGGACAGGGAGTGATGAGTGATGGCCATGGCCGACTCCCACCGACTGCGTGCGGGGCAGAGGAGAGGAGAGGAGAGGAGAGGAGAGGAGAGGACAGCTGTGTGCAGAGGAGGACTCTGTTCTGGGCTCGTACTGTGCTCGGCCCCTGTTTCCTCACATTTGCAGCCGCACAGAAGCCCTGCTGCTCTCTCAGCCCCACTCCCTTCCCCTCCCTGCCACCTCACTACACTGCTCATGGACTCAGGTTCCAAGAATGAACCTTGGAGAAATGGATGACGGGACTGGTTTCCAGTTCACCTGCTCCTGCGACTCTTAGGACAACACAGACTGTGGCTTGTGGCGCAGGTGTCACGGGTCCACCTCCCTCCGACCACTTGGGGCACAGAGTAACCAGGACTCGGAGACTTCCACCTGGTCCCTCCTTCCCACCAAGTGCCCCCTTCCCACCAGGGAACCCCTCCTCCTCACCAGGGAACCCCCCCTTCCCACCACGGAACCCCTCTTTCTCACCATGGAACCCCTCTTTCTCACCAGGGAACCCCTCCTTCCCACCAGGGAACCCCTCCTTCCCACCAGGGAACCCCTCCTCCTCACCAGGGAACCCCCCCTTCCCACCACGGAACCCCTCTTTCTCACCATGGAACCCCTCTTTCTCACCAGGGAACCCCTCCTTCCCACCAGGGAACCCCTCCTTCCCACCAGGGAACCCCTCCTCCTCACCAGGGAACCCCCCCTTCCCACCACGGAACCCCTCTTTCTCACCATGGAACCCCTCCTTCCCACCAGGGAACCCCTCCTTCCCACCAGGGAACCCCTCCTCCTCACCAGGGAACCCCTCCTTCCCACCAGGGAACCCCTCCTTCCCACCAGGGAACCCCTCTTCCTCACCAGGGAACCCCTCCTCCTCACCAGGGAACCCCCCCTTCCCACCAGGGAACCCCTCCTTCTCACCAGGGAACCCCTCCTCCTCACCAGGGAACCCCCCCTTCCCACCAGGGAACCCCTCTTTCTCACCATGGAACCCCTCCTTCCCACCAGGGAACCCCTCCTTCCCACCAGGGAACCCCTCCTTCTCACCAGGGAACCCCCCTTCCCACCAGGGAACCCCTCCTTCCCACCAGGGAACCCCTCCTCCTCACCAGGGAACCCCCCTTCCCACCAGGGAACCCCTTCTTCCCACCAGGGAACCCCTCTTTCTCACCTGGGAACCCCTCCTTCCCACCAGGGAACCCCTCCTTCTCACCGAGGTCCCGCAGCACCTATGGTTGGGTCCCTCGCATCCCCTCCTGGGAGCTCCGCCTGCACAGCTCTCCTGGTCTCGCCTGGTGAGAAGGAGGAAGGACATCAGTGGCCCGGGGATGGCTGAGGGCATGGAGGAAGCTCGCCCTGGGCGGGCTGGGAGGCCCGTTCCCTTGCCCGGAGCGAGGGCCATGCCGGTGGCCTTTCCTCAGGTATCCAGGGTGCTACAGGGTCTTGGTGTTGGGTCACCTCTGAGGTGCTGTGTGGGGCCTCCCGCACAGAGAGCCCCGAGCCCGGCCTTGCAGCGGCCTGCTCCAGTGGAGGGCACCGAGGGCAGGGCAGGGCAGGGCAGGGCAGGGCAGGGAAGGGCAGGGCGGTGATGGGAGGGTCGGGGGAGCCGTGCCTGGTGTCTCCACCCCGAGCGGAGCAGCTGTGCTCAGCCCGCCTTTCTGGATCCCTATCCCCATCACCGGGGCTCACTCGTGTGGGTCAACTCCGTGAAGCTACACCCCTCCAGGGGAAGGCTGGCCACAGCGGGCACTCCTATCTTAGTAAACACTCTATCCCATGATCCGCAGCAGAAAGGTTCGTCCTCATCAGAGAATGGCTCAGCCTCAAGGGTCACTCTCATCTCGGTTCCTTTGTGGGCCGGACCCTCTGCTGCTGCGTGCTGTGATTCTTCTGTGGCCGCTCCCAGCGCGCCCTCAGGAATTCCAGGCATTCCAGCAGGGACCCACTTCAACTCTTAAGCTGCGAACCAAGACACACAGAGGCCTCCTGGGATGGAGCGCAGGCGATTTGCATGGCCCTCCTTTCCTCCTCTGGGCACCACGTAGGCCGTTTAATTACTCGTCTCCGGGAGGGACTAGCGACCCTCTGTGTCGCCTCTGGTCTTGGGGACCAGACAACCACAGTATATTTGTCATAACAGAATTCCATCACGGAGAGCCCGCGGAAGTTTGTTTTGTTTTATCTGCGGATTTAGTCCATATAATGAGCCTCGTTATGAACGGGCTCGGATAACATCGCAGGCGTAGCTTTTGTCTTGGCGACTGTGGGGACCATAAATGTAGGCACCACTAAATTATGCCGTGGACTGAAGTGGGGTTTTACCATTAATTGGATCTAGGCCCTCTGACCTTTTCACAGGAAGCAAACTGAAGTGTAATAATTTTTATAAAGATGAGCTTTCTGTACCTCCAGTCCTTGTTTTTAAACACTGAAATGATTGCTGGACAATCAAAGAGCTCTGGCTTTACTGTTCTTGAGATAAATAGGGCTTTGCTGCTTCAGGGTGTCACATTCTCTGTCCCTCCTTATCACTCCCCACCCTGCCCCCAGCTGCAGGGACAGGTCAATAAACTCAAAGATAACTCGTATTCGGGGACAAAAGTCTAATGGAATCACATTTATATTTCTACTGATTTATTTCTTTTGTGAGTAAATACTTTCTGTAAGATTTATAAAACTCGGAGACTGGAACTTAAAGCAGGCTCAAAAGGTGGAAGCTTCCAGCGGCTTTCGAGGGAACCAGCCGGATGCAGCAGGAAGTTGCACATGGGTCTAAGCTTGCTTTTTTTCAGAAACCAGGTCATTTTTGTTGTTTTGAGTTTTGTCTGTGTTGCATGGGCTTTGCTCCATATATTGTTTGGACCATTAATGTTCTTACTGGCTCCGCCCAGTGCTGTGGTTGGTTCAAGAATTGATTTTAACCTCATCTAAATGGAGTCTGCACATCGCCTGAGAGAACTGAACGCATATGGTGGGTAGGTTCGCACTGCCCTTAATGTGATGCAAAGACAGCCAACTTTTCCGTGTTTAAAAATATAATGAATTGCCTTGGCCGGTGTGGATAAGTGGTTAGAGAGTCGGCCCTCACACCAGAGAGTCCTGGGTTAGATTCCCAGTCAAGGGTGTCCGTACCTGGGTTGTAGGTTCCAGCCCTGGCCCTATTGGGGTGTGTGTGGGAGGCAACCAATCGATGTGTCTCTCTCACATCAATGTGTCTCTCTGTCTGTCTCCCCCTCCTCCCTCCATTCCACTCTTCCTAAAAAAATCAGTGGGAAAAATGTCCTTGGATGAGATTAACAACTATATATATATATATATGAAATGAACTGATCAAATGCTGGGTATACGAGTGCTTGTAAGTCCTGGGTGGTGGATACAGACCACGTGAGAGGGTAGAGGAGTGTGTGTTGTTGCCATTCTTCTCTTCCGCCTGACGCTCCTCAGCCTCTCGCCACCTCAAGAATCCCTGCCATTTCAGGTCCCACACCACGTTCTCCCCAGGGGACTGGGCACAGCCTAGCTCACCGACCAGGTAATTGCTCATTCTCTTTTGGTAGCTCTGCATTTAAATGAGATAACCAAGCCCGATGAGCTGTACCTGTGAAAGCCTTGCCTTGAGATGATAGTATGGAATCTCATTGAGGATGGCTGTGTGGACGTAGGAGACAGTCACTTTGCTGTGCAGTCAGTAATGTACCCAAAGTATGTGTCTCTGTGCATGCATTTATACACACGCATTTTTATGAAATAATTTGCAAAACACAGAGGCGTCTCTTTATCTGCCTGACTTGTACAGCCGTGGCAAGATAATGAACAACATGTATAAAGTATGTTGTGAGTAAAGACATGTGAGAAGCAATTATTCATCCTTCTGCCAAACCTTTAAGGTTGCAAGGTCAACAAGACACAGACCGCGGGCCGAACACTTTATTTGAAGTAAAGATGTGTGATCTTTAAAGGAAGTTATTAACAATGTGACAGAAATCTCGAAAAACCACTCATTTCAGTGGGAAACTCTAGCCAAAGCCCTGTGCTCACAGGTTAGTTGCCACAACACAGCTCTGGGGCTATCATATTAGAGTATTTGTTTCCACCATGAAAAGTCAGGAAAAGCATCCACTCGGTTCATGCTCGGAGCCTTTTGGTTGGAACCTGATCAGGGTAACATGTTACACAGCAAACGGCTCCCTACTTAGACTGCAGCTTCCTCTTCCTGGTGGTGGTGAATTATCCAAAGGTTCACTGCAGCCCGGCCAGCGCAGTTCAGTGGCTGAGCGTCCATCTAGGAACCGGGAGGTCACAGTTCGATTCCCAATCAGGGCACATGCCCGGGGTTGCAGGCTCATCACCAGTGAGGGGCGTGCAGGAGGCAGCTGATCAATGATGCTCTCTCATCATTGATGTTTCTATCTCTCCCCCTCTCTTCTTCTCTAAAATCAATAAAAATATATTTAAAAAAATAACCAAATTCTAAAGGTCAGAACATAAATATTGTGAAAAAAAAGAGAAAGCTCTCATTAGATGCTAACCCTCATTCCGGCCACTCCCCTCATGGGGGAGGGGATGGAGACTTGGGGTTGGTGTGAGTCCGACTGCAAGGACCGGCACAGGCCAGGCCCGTTAGCCACATCCACAGAGGACAAGGAGGCACCCAGGACCACATTTATTCTAGAAGCTCCAGTTCTCCTGAATATTCTAGCTCCCACGTCTCCCCAAATAAATAAACTGAGGGACGAGTACCAATGGGGAACCACCCCTTTGAACAAAGGGAAAGCCTTCTCCCAGGGGTGGTGCAGTGAGGGGGAGGGGGTCAGGGAGGCTTGAGAGGAGGGGTCCACCCAGCCTGGGATGACCCCAGGAGGAAGCGGCTGCTGTCCTTCGTCAGTGACCACGGCCTCAGAGCCGGGCAGGTGGGCCGGGGCACCGGCCGGAGCCACCGCCTGCTGCTGTGCCGGCACAACATCAGGTCACGTGGGTACTAGGAGCTCTGCTCCTTTGGAAATCACTGTGGGAAGTGTTTTTCCTGGAGGCCTGGGAAGGGTGTTCTCCAGTTCCCTCCTGTCCCGGGAGGAAGCCGTCACATGGGGCTGCCTCAGTTTCCGTCTCCAAGTTACTCTGATTTCCACTCACCTGTGCTCCTCAGAGCCCCGAGGCAGGTGCTTTAGTCAGAATACAGCCCACACCGCGTCCTCTTGCTTCTTGGAATATAAACATCTAGAAATGCTTCGCTTCGGGCAGGGAAGGCCCTGCTTTTTGCAGCTCTCTGCTCCCGGAGCCAGTCCGCTTTCCCCGCAGTCTGCGACCCGTGTCTGTGTCGCGGTGACTGTGTCTGTCCAGGTCTCTCTGTGGAAAGAGCAGCCTTCCCGGCCGCCCCGACGGCTGCGTACTGCTGCTGTCCGCGACGTGGGAAACACAACAGATTTGCATCCAGGAGGATCATGGGAGCTCGTTCCTGTGAAGAGGAAACAAGCATTTTGAGCGGATGCCGGGGCGAGGGCACCTGGTCCGTGGGTCCGCGGGGCAGGTCTGGCTGTGTGGACAGAGGTTTAGGGGAAACACTGGGGAGCGAGGTGCTGCTCTCTCCCAAACACCCAGCTGCTTGTTCGGAGGCTGTTGGCACTTTCCAGAGGGTTTCAAACAGGCCGAGCTCTGGCCTTGCAGCTCCTGACCCCATGACAGCCAGAGCTGGAGGCTCCATGGCGGCAATAGCCTGCGAGGCCGGGAGACCGTGAGGCTGCGAGGAGAAGGTGCGGCCTCCGTGCTGAGGACACGCACAATCGCCTGTGTGCTGAGTCACTGTGACCCAGAGAGTCACAGTCTGCAGGTCAGGGGTGCGCGGGACTGAGTGAGCATACAGCCCTTTCCACCGGCTCACATGCTTGTCCATGTTTTCCTCACATGCAGACCACGAGGACTCCTGCCGAACAACATTTTCCCATAAAGGAAACAGTCCGTCCGCACAATTCAGAGCCTTAGAAAAGGCTGTTTTAAAGAAAAGATTCCTTCCCTTTTCGCACAATCAAGCTTGACATATTCCTTCACTCCCTCTATCACTCCACACATAGAGGGAGTTACTGACCACCTACTATGTGCCAGGCTCTGTGCTGGGTGTTTAGGATCAGAGAGAAGCAACCAAGCTGTTCCTTAATAGAGCTCATGTTCTTATTCAAAGGGACAGACTGCAAACAAGCAAATGCATAAAATGCCGGCATGTCAGATGGCGGTCATTGCTGTGGAGGAAGTGATGCAGGAGCAGGTGTGCCAGGGGACGGGTGGGCCTTGAAGCAGAGGTCAGGCCTGCAGGCAGGGTGCCCAGGGGCAGGGCTCAGAGCCAGCACAGGACCTAGCAGGGAGGCCATTGGGATGGGTCAAGGAGTGACCTGGACACAAAATTTTAGGAGGAGGTGGGACCCATTGAGGGTCTCACATGAGGAGTGGCCCTAGCTTGATCTCTTTTTTATTAAGGTAAAATACACATAACATAAAAGTTACCTTTTTAATCATCTTTAACTGAGCAGATCAGTGGCATGAAGTACATTCTCATCATTGTGCAGCTGTCACCACCATCCCCAGAACTTTCCATCTTCCCAAACTGAAACTCTGTCCCCATTAAACACCCTCTCCCCTTCCCCCGCACCCAGCAGCCAGCTCCTGGCCCTGCCATGTACTTTCTCTCTATGACCTTGATGTGTCCAGGAGCCTCATGGCCATGGGCTCATACAGTCCTGTGTGACTGACTTGCTCACTGAGCGTAGTGACCTCAAGGCTTCTCTTGTAGTCATCAGGGTCTCCATCCTGGTCAGGGCTGAGAAGTGTCATTGTGTGGATGGACCACAGTCTGTTGACGAACATTTGGCCTGTTCTCACCTGTGTGCTGTGGAGAACATGCTGTTTGAACGTGATTGCAGATACCTGAGCCCAGGCATCCATTTCTTCGCACAGGCAGGTGTGTGGAAGGGGATGCTGGGCCACATGACAGCTCTGTTTGCTTCCGAGGGACCTTCCCACTGTCTTGCAGCCGCTGCCCACAATGTCCCCCCAGTAGAGCACCAGGGTGCCAGCCCCTCTGTGTCCTCACCTACATTCCAGCTTTCTTGTTCCTTTCTGTGTCTTCATGATGTGGCTTCTCTGAAGAAGGATCATAGGCCCACCTGTCCAGGAGCAGTGAGGAGGCTGGGTGGCCACTGGGGCCCACCTGTCCGGGAGCAGTGAGGAGGCTGGGTGGCCACTGGGGCCCACCTGTCCAGGAGCAGTGAGGAGGCTGGGTGGCCACTGGGGCCCACCTGTCCAGGAGCAGTGAGGAGGCTGGGTGGCCACTGGGGCCCACCTGTCCGGGAGCAGTGAGGAGGCTGGGTGGCCACTGGGGCCCACCTGTCCGGGAGCAGTGAGGAGGCTGGGTGGCCACTGGGGCCCAGCTGTCCGGGAGCAGTGAGGAGGCTGGGTAGCCACTGGGGCCCACCTGTCCAGGAGCAGTGAGGAGGCTGGGTGGCCACTGGGGCCCACCTGTCCCGGGAGCAGTGAGGAGGCTGGGCTGGGTGGCCACTGGGGCCCACCTGTCCAGGAGCAGTGAGGAGGCTGGGTGGCCACTGGGGCCCACCTGTCCGGGAGCAGTGAGGAGGCTGGGTGGCCACTGGGGCCCACCTGTCCGGGAGCAGTGAGGAGGCTGGGTAGCCACTGGGGCCCACCTGTCCAGGAGCAGTGAGGAGGCTGGGTGGCCACTGGGGCCCACCTGTCCGGGAGCAGTGAGGAGGCTGGGTGGCCACTGGGGCCCACCTGTCCAGGAGCAGTGAGGAGGCTGGGCCTGGGTGGCGGCCGCGGGGTGCTGCCCGGGGTTGCACCAGCTGTGCTTTGAAGCTGTGTTTGCGATGGATTAGAGGTTGGGTGTGACAGAGAGAACAGTCCAGGAGGGGCCAACATTTCTGGCCTGTACAACAGACAGGAAGGCCTTCCCTTTGCGGAGACAGGTGTGGGGCAGGTCAGGTCAGACTTACAGCTATAGACATCATCAGCCATCTCCTTTTGCATACAGACTAGGAAGGGCTGTGGTGTGATTTGTGTATTTCTGATCAAATCCAGAACCATCTAATGTCACTGTGACGTCGGAAAGTATGTACGTGATGCAGTGTGGGACGCTGTGCCTTAGAAAGCCTCTGGCTTGGAGATATGCCTGCAATTGCCCTCTGTGCGCCCCCGTCTCTGCACCTCCCTCTTACGTGTCCTGATCTCCATCTGCAGGGGCAGACCTGGTCCCCAGTGGGGTCTGCCTCTGTGGGTCTCCCAGAAGCACCGCGCTCTCTCGTTTGCAGGGTTTCCCGCCCACCCCATGGGGTTCGTATTGCCTCATGTCCAGCCAGTAGCCACGTTCACTTGGCCATGTCAGCTCGCAAGCCCAGGATGCGATGAATGTGACACTATGTGGCCCTTTCATACCTGAAGTTGATCTCATCTAACAGTGTCAGGTGCCGGGTATGTGGGAACAGCGGGGACATTGTGGGCACAGACGGGTCCCTCCACACGGAGCCTCCTGTAGCCCAGGCCTCGGCGCCCCAGCTCTGCGTCCTGGCCTCGGCTCTTCTCCCGTTTCGACTGGATCATAAGAAATATGTTCTTCCCACCTGCACCCCCACCGCTGCCCCCCAAGGGAACGGCAGCTTCCCGGGACCTGCCTGTCGGCACGGTCTTTTGTCGTTCATGAGTATACAGAGTAATTGCCCCTTCTCTGAGGCGTCATTGAATTTTTTTTTTCCTGTTTCAAGCCATTTGGGTGCAGAATCCTATTTCTTTGTGGGAATGTCTTGCTTCTCAACTCGATGGCCAGAGATCTGGGGACAGGAGCCATGCACAGTGAGCGCCGCCTCTCTCGGTTCCAGCTTGGAGGTGTGTGTGCTCCATGCACCCGGGGGGTGTCGGGGGGCTTGCATGCCCCCCTTCCCATACACGTGGGTGTTGCTAGGAGATAAGCAGCACAAGCAGTGAGACAGGCAGCCTGGCCCTCTCTCCTCAAGTCGTTCAATCTGACATCAGCACGGCGTTAGGTCTGAAGACAAACAGTTCGTGCTGTTTGCTTTGATGAGGACCCGCCACGGGGCATCCAGCACAGGGTGCCCGAAGTGCTCCAGAGGACGGGGGGGTCCATCAAATGCACCAGCCCACCTGACCCGTGCACTTGTGGCGAGTCCCCGTGGTCCCGAGACCAGGCACGAACAGGTGCGCTCCTCGCAGCGGCCGGCAGCATGCGCAGCCCTCGCGGGGCTGACCGAGTCCCCCGTTTCTTCTCCAAGCGCCACTGGGGCTTCGGCTTTTCCTAACCGAGCCGACGGCACTCCGACAGCTGGGAATAAACCGAAAGCTCAAAGGGCAGGATTCTTCATTACCTCCAGGCCCCCAAGCCGGAGAGCATGTGCTACACACACAGGACCAAGGTAGTCACGTGGGCACCCATCTGTGTTTCCTGAACAGTAAGGGGTCCTGCTGATCTCGGACCGCCTCGCGCTCTCAGCTGGCGCTGCGCAGGTGGGAATGCCTCATGCGGGTGCCGGGCAGGGAGTGTCTTTCGGACGCCTCTGCCCTTGGAAGCCTGTGCCTGAGTCATCGCAGGGCTGGGACTACAGCCGGACGGCATCTCGCAGGCGAGGCAGCCCTCGGAGTTTTATCTAGTAACCTCTCCCCGCCCCAGAGCCATTGTCCCCCTAAGTGAGGAACAAACCAGGATCCCAACTGCATGTTAACCCTAAGCAAACGGCCAGCGCGATGGACTGCGGCGGCTGTAGCCGGAGAGGGCCAGCCGGGCCCTGAGCAAGCTGAGAGCGGGTGGGCGCGTCTTTGATGCGCTCTGCCCAGCAGCCCCACCCGCGCCAGGACCCATGCCCCTCACAGTCGTCTTGGTGAACCTCAAAGCAGGGCCCCCACTGGCAGCTCAGCCCCGCCCAGACCCTGATGAGGCAGAGCCTCCCTCAGCCCATGCGCAGCCGCGGCGACTTTGACGTTGGTGTCTCAGCCTTCTCTCTGTCCCCTGGTCTGAAGTTTGGTGCCCGGGGCCCTGCACTGCCTGCTTAGACACCTGCCAGGGGCCTCTGGAGGCCAGACCTGCACTTGCTGGGACCCCACCCACCTCACCTGCTGGGACCGGGCCCAAGCCCCTTCTGTCCTAGTCACTCGCCCTACAGACCTCGGGTCTGGGACGCAGTTGGAACTTCCTGACAGTCCTCACCATCATTAAGACCAAGTTTAGGGCAGGAGCAGAAGGCGGGGGCCGGGGGTAAGGCCAGCGTCACCCCTCAGGCTGACTTGGGGTTCAGGGCCCTCCTTACTCACTCACTGAGGGGGAACTCAGCCCCTTTCCTCTCAGAGCCCAAGTCCTTCTCCCTGTTGCCGCCTTTCTCCCTGACCACCTCTCCCTGATGGATAAATCAGTGCCGACTGGCAAGTGGCTGCCAGCCACCCGGTGACGGAGGTGAATGTTCCCAACCAGCAGCTGCGTGCCCTGGGCTGCTGACCTGCCAGGGCTCCTAGTCACAGATGATCCAGGACAGAGAGCAACGTGGGTGGCTTCAGCCCTCGCGCAGCAAAGCACACGGGCTACCTGGCCTTCCTGCGGAGGGTCACCTGCCGATCACTTTTATGTCCAGGTGACAATACCGGGTGGCGGCTCTGCAGGCCCAGGTCCTGGGGGCCACCTCCACCTCTGCAGCCCTAGCACCACGATATTGCTGCCCAACTCCGGCTGAAGGCCACGCCCATCGGGACCCTTGTTTCTGCTGAGGAGCCCTGGGCCTTCAAGGGGTCAGTGTCACATCCACGGTCTCCGTGATGCTCCTTCCCGTGCCTGTGGTCCGGCCCCTCCTGTTCACGTTCCTTCTGCTCTTTCTTCTCTGCCCTCACTGCCTGCAGCCCCCTTTCCTGAGCCCTGAGCTCCACTTCCAGACCTTCCCTCCTCTCCAGAATGCCCCACCTCTTCCTCCCCGAATCATTATCCTGAAAGGCCTGCTTAATGTCCTTTTTTGCCTGAAATCAATTTTCGAATTTCCCCACACAGATCTCGTGCTTTCGTAGCTCCTGCTGTTGCAGGAGTTGGCAGCACACACTTCACTCTCCTTAAACCCTGCAGCCTGGTGGCTGCATGCTGAGGCAGAGGCCATGCCCTGTGTCCTTGCCCGCAGGTCACCCTCCGGAAGTCGAAGCCGAGTCTGCTCTGTAAAATACAAGATTATAACGCCCAGCACTACCTGCTCCTGCCCAAGATGGCCCACGAGGATAGCTGGCCTCCGGGTAGGTCCTGGACCCCTTGGCCTTTCTCTTACCACACCGATGGCGTTTCAGACGCTCCCCTCCGTGGGCTCACGCTGCCTGTCCCCGGGGTCCCGGCCGGTTTGCAGTTCAGGTGGTCTCGCTCCTGGGCCTCCTGTCTGTCCGTTCCTGGCCTCCAGCCTTTGCCGCCAGTCGCAGTGGGTGCTGTGACATGGAAATACACGCCCACTGAAAATGCAGTCAAGAGCATGAAGCCGTGTAAGCGCACCCCACAGCTCACCACACCGGGCACTTGCCGGCCTGCCCTGGAGCCCCAGCCGAGGCAGGACGCTCCCCCAGGCCCAGCGCCAGGCCCGGGCAGAGGCCTTGGAGTAAGGGGTCAGTCAGAGGGGCGCCCGCCAGCAGCTCTCACCATCGCTGCTGCGTTTCCAAGTCCTCTCTCCGTCTGTGCAGTCCTTGCTGCAGCTCCTGCACGGGCCGCCACCTCAGCGGGCTCAGCTCTGGGAAACCATGCAGAGGGCACGGCCTGGCCCAGGTGCCCGGGGCTGTAGCCAGAGCCAGCATCCTGGCCGCCCTTCCACAGCCCATCATTGTGCCGATGGCGTGGGCGCTAAGCCATGGGAAGCGACTGCTGATGCCCCAAGTGCCATCGGCCCACTCCATCCACCAGGAGGACTGCTGTCTCACCTCCCGCTCAGCACCTCCCGCACTCAGCACCTCCCGCACTCAGCACCTCCTGCGCTCAGTACCTCCTCTGCTCAGCACCTGGTGGGGTGACTGTCCCTCCAAGGCCTGGCTTCCTGAGGCTCCCACTTTTAACCCTTGCATTGTGTCATTACTGTCATTCCACTCCCATGGCCCTTCCAACAGTTACTATGCACATAAATGTCACACACACACACATACCCCACACACATCACACACAAACAGACCACACACAGACCGCACACACATACACATCACACACACACACATCACACACACACACAGACCACACACAGACCACACACACATACACATCACACACACCACACACACACATCACACACACACATCACACACAGACCACACACACATACACATCACACACACCACACACACACATCACACACACACACCACACACACATACCCCACACACATCACACACAAACAGACCACACACAGACTGCACACACATACACATCACACACACACACATCACACACACACACATCACACAGACCACACACACATACACATCACACACACCACACACACACATCACACACCACACACACACATCACACACACAGACCACACACACATACACATCACACACACCACACACACACATCACACACCACACACCACACACACACAGAGACCACACACACATCATACACATCACACACACACACCACACACACAAACCACACACACATCACACACCACACACCACACACCACACACACCACACACACGCATATACCCTACACACATACCCACACACACAGACCACACAGACCATACACACACACATCACACACCACACACCACACACCACACACACCACACACACGCATATACCCTACACACATACCCACACACACAGACCACACAGACCATACACACACATCACACACACACCACATAACACATCACACACACCACACACATCACACACTACACACACACATCACACACATACACCACACATGATACACCACAATATACCACACACCACACACACCACACACATGCCACATGCACACATCACACAACACACATACCACACACTACACACACCACACACATATATACCCCACACACATACCCCCCACAGACCACACAGACCACACACATCACACACATATACCACACACCACACAGACCACATACATGCCACATGCACACATCACACATACCACACACACCACACACACCACACATACCACACACCACACACACCACACACACCACACACACCACACACACCACACATACCACACACCACACACATATACCCCACACACATACCCCCAACAGACCATAGATACCACACACACACATCATACACACACACCACACACATCACACACATACACCACACACACACATACACCACACACACATCACACATACCCCCACACAGACCACACAGACCACACACACCAAACACACATATTACACACACCACTCATACCACACACACCACACACACATATCTCACACAAACCACACATAACACACACACACCACACCAAACACACACCATACACACCACACACACATCACACACCACACACAATGGACACATACACACCACACATATTACATGCACATACTACATACACACCACACACATATCACAGCACCACACACCATACACACCATACACATGACACACACACACCACACACACACCACACACCTCTCTCACATACACACAGCACACACACACATTACACACACACTGCACATACTACACACACCACACACATCACACACACATCACACAGACCACACACATATAACCACATACACCTCACACACACACACACACACACACACCCAACACACCACACTCCCACACACATACAATGCACACCCACATTACACACACAAAACACACACACCACACATGCATCACACATTACACACATACACACCACACATATCACACACACCACACATCACACACCTCACAAACATCACACATCACACATCACACACCACACACACCACACACACATACCACACCCCCCCCACAGATACATCACACACACATAACCACATACATCTCACACACACATGCCCACACACATGCATATGCACACACACAATGCACACACATTGCAATGCGCACACACCCCACACACATGCATGCACACACGTGTGCACACACACACAGGGAAAGTCCCGCAGCAGCCTCCAGGCTCCAAGGGGCCCCTCCGTGTGGCTCGAGGAGATGACACAGTCCAGGGCTGTGGCTCCCGGTTACTGTCCTCAGTAGATCAGCCTTGCCTCTTGGAGCCCCTGTCCTCGCAGACTGTCCGCTGCCAGGAGGGCTTGCAGACGGGGCTGCCTCTTTCTGTCGCTCGGCCCAGGGACCGCCCGTGCCGTGAGCAGCGCCCTCAACTCCACAGCACCTCCGGGGACCACAGGAGTGACACCAGAGGCTCAAGGGTCTGGTGATTGGACCGATGGACTCGGCCGATGGACTGGCTGGAAGCCCTGAGCCTCAGTGCTGGGCTGCTCCTCACTGTCTGTGGGGATGGAGAGGGCGCGGGAGGTCGGCCTGGGAGCGCACGGAGCAGGGGGACAGGGAGGCCACGGGAGATGGTGTGGAACCCGAGCATCACCGTGGACTCGTGAGAACAGTGAGATCTGTGCACACGTGCTCACTGCCGGAGACGTGGCCATGGAGATGGGGCCTGTGGCCACGGGGTCCCAGGGCCCACACGCCTTGGAGGAACAGGCATCCCGCTGAGCCGACCACAGACACGGGCTCGGGGCGCCCTGGCCCTGCCCACAGGACTCCCAGATGCATGCCAGCCCCCACGTCCCCTCATGACATGGGCTCTCGAAGATGATGGCAGCCGTGGATTCTCTCACCACGCTCGGGCTGAGTGCTCTGAGGGTGTTGCCCGGATTCCTGGGGTGACGTTCAGGGTCTTGGGAGCCTGCCGCACAGTCTGAAGGCGAGTGTGGCTGGTCCCCACAGAGCCTGCCTTGCGGGGAGGGTGACCGCCCCCTCACTCAGGGAGGAAGAGCTTCCATTGGGCGCTGTGTCGCCCACAAATGGTTGGGGACAAGCCAAACAAGCACCAAACAGGAGAGAACCGTCTGGGAAAGAACTGATTCTTAAAATACAGCCTCAGAGTAACTGTCGCAGAACAGAACCAGCACTCACTGGACTTCTTTAGAGCCATGTGTTTGGAAGAATCAGATTGTGATTGGATTGAGTATTTGGGGGGAGCGGCAGTCTTTTTAGGAGCTCCAAGCCTCCGAAGGTCTTCGCTGGCCTTGACTTAATAAAAGCGCAGAAGTGAGTGCACGCGGTGCTGTCGCCTGCTCCCCCACGTTGAGACGCGAGCCTCTGCTCCTCATGGGAATTTTCAACACAGGTCCTGATGAGGGAAACAGGACAGGAAAGAGAAATGTCGGGATATGTGGTGTGAAAATGTGAAGGAGTGAGACACTGCAATCACTTTTCATGTGATGCGATTATCTGTACAGAAAACTTAGCAAAATCAGTGGATAAACAATTAAAACCAGGACAGTTAGTGAAGAAGCTGGGTTCACAGTCCACCAGTTCTCTGCATGTTTTCCTCATCAGCAGCAAACGGCTGGGCTACAAAAGGCACGTCCACACACGACGCTGGCGAGAAGGCAGCCTCCTGGCTAGAAGGCTCAGCATCTCTGACAGAGCATCAGCAGGCTAACTGGTGGAGAGAGCCTGGTTTCCTGGGTGGAACAACCATTTAACATTGTCAAGATGTCAATTTGTCCCAAATTAGTCAATCATTTCCATGGAATGACAACAAAAATTCCAGCAAGATTTATTTTAGGAACTCAAGAAATGTGTGTATTTGGCAAAATAAAAGTCCACGAATAACCTGGAAATTTTTTCAAAGGGAGATGGGACAGGAGAATTCCTGACCACGTGGGAGGGCCGTGAAGGCAGCGGCAAATGCAGAGCCAACCAGACCTGAGAGGAGCCGTGGAGGCAACCAGAGCAGCCCAAACCGTTGGCGACGTTGATCAGAAGTAATGATAACCCTGGTGCGGGTGGGCAAGACCGGGTGGAGCTGGCGTGCTGTCCACAAAGCAGCACGCAGGTGAGGGGCAAGAGCTTGCGAGAGCAGATGAGATTATTGACTGATCCATTGATTCCAGTTTGTTCCCTGCCCAGATCCTGGCTTATTTAGTGCAAACACAGCCTGCCACCCCCCAGTTGAGGGGGGCTTCGTCTCTGCAACCATTCTGGTTCTCCGAGGCACCCCTCTGTGGAATGAGCAAAGCCCCATGAGCTCATTTCAGCTGAACCCGTTCCCAGTCCCCCTCCTGGAGCCACGCCCTCCTCCGCTCTCCCCAGCGGCATAGCATGCGCTGCTCCTCAGAGTCTCATCGGAATAATCCTGTCCGTCCTCACCGCTTCCACCCCTTCAATATCTGACGGTGTTCGTCTTATCTGCACTTAGGCTCCGATTAGGGAACAGCATGCGCTTAGCATCCTTAATCTTTCTGCCTAAGTCAATCCTCAGAACCAGCCCCAATACTGCTGTTTCTCTGCTCTTCTCTGAACCTCTTCCAAACTGCCTGCCTTCCTCGTTCAGAGCCGCCTGGCCCGAGCATGCGGACCTGCGCCGTGATGCGCTGCGGCAGCCGCCGGCCTCCTCGAACTTGGCTGTTCCCACCCGTTTCTAGCTGTTGACACAAGTGCCCGCTCTCTGTCACCCCTATCTCTTCATGCAGGTTTGTCGCTTTCTAGTTATTCTTCCAACATGCGAGGCTGAAATGCAAGTCGGAGGAGGATAAAGCTCAGGTACAGAGGCATGTCCTCAGCCCCCGGGGCCTGAGAGGCGGCCCTGCCCTCCTTCTCCAGACAGGAACTGTTCGACATGAATGTGTCCTTTGTGTTTCCCCACGAGTTTTCCCCAGGACCCACCTGCAACCCTAAGATGGGCCCTGTCTGGGTGTGTCCCTGCGTGGGGTTGTGACCCGAGGCCCAGGGGGGACCCCAGTGTCTCCTAGCCCTCGCCCAACAGCCGCCCACCCCACAGTGAAGTCTTGCTTGCTGCTTGCTCTGGACTTTTTCCCAGTCATCAATCCATTCTGATGCTCCTCCTTTGATGATCTTTACATGAGGCCTGCAGGCCCACAGGCAGCTCCCCGAGGCGGTGCATGGCATGGAGGCGCTAAGCGCCTCCTTCAGGGTTGGGAGGGTTGGCCCTCAGGTGTCTGAGTGGCTCACTGTGGGTGCCACTGTGGGGAGCTGGTACCTGGGAGGAGCAGACTGGTGGGCCTGCATGGAGTGGGTGGAGGCCGCTGCCCTGGCCTGCAGTCCCCTGAAGGCTTTCCCTGGTGGAGCAGGAGCTCCGTGCAGGGCTCTCCACCGGCCCTGTGCTCCCAGGGCAACAGCTATATCTCTGAGTGAAGAAGGAATGCCTGTATCTTCCTCACCTGCACGACTTAGCGACTCAGTGGGCATCTCCTAGTTTTATTAAGGACTAGTGGCCCATTGCATGAATTCATGCACAGGTGGGGTCCCTCAGCCTGGCCCATGATTGGGGCCAATGGGGGCCTGTTTTGCCCAGTCCCAATCAGGTCGATTGGGCTGGCTGGGGGAGAGATCATGGAAGGCTGGCCAGCCAGCTGGGGGGAGGGACTGTGGGAGGTTGGCTGTGAGAGTGCACTGACCACCAGGGGGCAGCTCCTGCATTGAGCACTGCCTCTGGTGGTCAGTGCACATCATAGTGACCGGTTGTTTGGTTGACTGGTCTTAACGGTCGCTTAGGCTTTATAAATATAGATGGGACTCATTCTATTGTGGTTGCTGGGCTGACTCCTTTCCTCTCTCCAATGTACCACCTCTTGCTAACCTGGCACACCAAGATTCCAGGGCAGGATCGCTGGAGCAGGAGGGATGCTGTGAGGAAGCCCCACTGTTTCAGAACACAGAGCAACATTGGAAATGCACGCTGCATTGGCAGGATGCTGGGCATCCCCGGGATGAGCACGGGCCAGAGAGGTGCCAACCACACTTGAGGCAGGCACCCAGGGGCCCCGCTGCAGCCTCCTGGTCCCCAGTGGCTTCCCCCTGGGGGTGGGGGTGAGGCTGGGGTGGGGGCAGGAGGAGGGTCCAGGGAGAGATTGATAGGATCTGGCTTAAAGGGGCTTGGGCATAAGAAAGGAGTGGGGACACACTACCATTGTAATGCAAGTTTCAACCTGGCCAGTTTCATGGAAGAGATAAAAGTGCAGTGGGGTGTCCTGGGGGAGCACCACTTCCATGGAGGAGCAGGACCCACGGTGAGAGCCAGGGCCGCGTCACACCCACTCTCAGAGCAGCGCACTTTATCATGACTTTGCAGCTCTTTTCAAAGCACAGAGCCTCTCCCCCTTTCTCAGGGTTTACCTTAAGAGCAGTTAGCAAATGACGACTTCAAAACTTTGCTGTGTGCAGCCCGCTGGGCGGCACCCCATCTTTGCCTCTGTGGCAGCGGGAGAGCTCGGAGAAGGTGCCCTGCCTGCTTCTCCATGAGCCGACTGGGGAATGGCTCACACTGCCAGTGCTGTGCTGCTGCGGCAGGCGCCCCTCTTCCTGGGCCTCCACAGCCACTGCCCCGAGTGCTGCAGAGAGACTGCGTGGGGTGTGAAGGGCTGTTAGAGGGAGGAAGACGGATGGGAAGGAACTAAGAGAGAAAGGCAGAAAGAAAGAGAGGCAGGAGGGAGAGGAGGAGAAAGGCAAGCGAGCTGACAGCCCTCTTAGAAATGCGGTCTTTTCATCTGTGTAATTTAATGATTTCTTTCGTTTGAAGCGATGTAAAGGCAAGTAATTATTGTTATTCTTAATGCCCTAATGCCAAGCCATAAACGGGGGCGCTGGGGAGGGGAGGGGCGCTGCCTTGATGAGCTGGGGCCGATGGCCGCGATAAGGCCCCGTGCCCTGGGGCAGTGCCACGCCAGGGAGGTGTCTGCTCGGTGTCGGGTTCCTCACCCCGGAAAATAAAAAATAAAAGCAATTTGCAGAAACCCATGTGGCTGGCAGCTTCGCCCGAGCCCCCGGGCGTTCTGGAAGCTCTATCACAGGAGGAATATCAGAGGATCCGCTGCCACGGCGCTGCGCCCCTGCCCCACAGCCTGCGAGTGCTAAGCAGGCAATTAACAAGTCAGAAGGCACAGGTGTGCCAGGTGAGGTTTGGTAAATTGCTTTTGATCTAAATTGAGATGCTCTGGGGATTTAACTTCTTAGACAAAAAGGGCATAAATAAATAATCAGGATTTTAAGGCTGGGACTGGTGAGCCGGCTCTAAAATGTCTTAATGCACTTGAGTCGGGCTGCGGCGGGCTGGAGGCCAGGCGCGGGCGCCCCTCGCTCCCCTCTGAGCTGGGCTCCAGCGTGGCAGCGCATCCGGGACGGGAGGGGAACATTTTGTCGGGAACATGAGTTGCTCTCAGATGCCTGCAGTTTTGCTTCTTATCTCATAAGAGAGAAACAGGGAGGAGAAGCGACTCCCAGCGGCCAGCGTTCCCAGGAGGCGGTGTGCCCACGAGGGCCAGGCCCTGCGGCTCCCAGACCCCGCTGACCGGGGCCCGCACACATCCGCATCCACGCCCTCGGTAGACAGGCCTGTGGGGCGCGTGACAGCTCAGCTCCGGTGCTTTGCGCCACCTGCTCAGGTGCAGCTCACACGAGGACGCCACGCTGCTGGCAGTTCTCGGTCCTCCCCGACGTGCCAGGCATCCGGCCCGTGCTGAGCCCTGGCTGACCCCTGCCCCATCCTCAGGGCTGCCTCGCCCTCTGGCTTCTTGGGTGTGAACGCTGGTGCTGGAGAGAGACCAGAGGCGGGGGCGCTCCTTTCCTGCCGGCCGAGGGCCCTGGTCCGCGTCCAGGGCCAGAAGCTGTCTTTGGGGATCTCACCTTCCCTCGCCCCTCGCCCCCGCGTGTGCAGTGGCGCCCGTGGGAACCTGTGGCCACCCCCCGCACCCCCGTCCTGCAGTCTAGCCTCCCGTGCCTCAGTGGAGACACCATTCCCACCGCCAGCCGCTCCTCAGAGGGCCCTTTCCGGTTCCGCTGCTGATCCCGCCCGGTCTTCCTAAGGCCTAGAAAAGCCCTAACCCCTGACCTTGCCATGGTCTTCTTAGCGCTTCTTAGAAGACACACCGCCTTTGGGAGGAAGTGACTCCTTGTGGTTCGCTGGCTGGGATTGGATGCCATGCCCTACTCCTAGGTAGCAGGCACTTTTTTTGTTTTGTTTTGATCACCTGAGGATATTTTTTCCATGGCTTTTCAGAGAGAGTAGAAGGGAGAGAGAGGGAGAGAGAGAGAAACATCGACGTGAGAGAGACACATCGATCGGTTGCCTTCCGCACACTCTCCGACCCAGGGCAGGGAGGGAACCCACATCCCAGTATGTGCCCCTGACCAGGAATCGACGCATGGCCCTTCGGTGTGCAGGCTGACGCTCTAACCGCTGAGTCACACTGGCCAGGGCTGTAGCAGTTTCTGTTATTGGCTTGTGCATCTGTCCACTTGCCCATCAGGCTGCTGCTCTAGAAGTGCACATGGACCTGGTGACCCCCAGGTTGCACCCACGGGAGAAGTGCTTCCAAGAGAAACATGGGGGGAGTCACGAGGCTGCAGAGAAGGGGGTGGGGAACAGCTTTGCAGAGGAAGGGGTATCTCAGGAACAGAACCAAGTCCGTGGAGAGCAAGCTTGGAGAGGGACAGGGTGTGCAAAGGCGCTGGGGTGAGAGGAGAAGGCTGTGCGGGGGAGGGCCGGCCTGTCTATCACCGAGTGTCAGGAGGAGCGGGCGTGGGGGTTGGAGTGTCTTGGGGTGCCTCTGAGGGTTGGGGTATGAGAGTGACCGGCTCAGAGCTCTGGTCTTGGAGTCACTCTGGGTGTTGGGGAGAGTGGACGGGGCACGATCTGCTTGCAGCTGGGGAGCAGGTGGCAGAAGGAGGGGTCTCAGATGGGGGCAGCTGAAAGGAAAGGTGGGACCTATATTGGGAAAACTGGCAGAATTTCGGCCGCAGCTATCTGGAATTTGAATTTGGGGGGAAGCAGAGGCAAGTACTGAGGAGGTGTCCCTGGCTTTGGGTGAGACAGGGACCCCAGAAAGAGCCCAGGTATGGGGAGCCCTCTCTCAGTTCCAGGGTCTTCGGGTCCCTGGAACGAGGCTGTGCCGTGGGGTGTCGGTGCCCTTCCCTGCCGGGTTCCTGCAGGGGCGAGGTGGACAGCAGCTCCCCTGGGCAGCCTCCCGGCCCGTGTGTGGCAGAGCTCCTGCAGCGAGACCTTCCTGCGAGCCGCGTCCCCGTGCCCGTGGGAGGGTTTCTGGCACATTCCACAGGTGACACCGCGCAGACCTCTCTGCCGTAGCCGCGTCTCCCCCGGGGCCCAGCCTGGCAGGGCTGCTCCTTGCTCTGCAGTCCTGGGCTTCGGGCCCTCCTTCTCCAGCACACCCCTCGTCCTCATCCCTCTGCGCGTGGACATTGCGCTGGTGTGCGCGACGGTGGCCTCGCTGACAGCTGCGGGCAGCGCTGTTTGTCATGAAGACCTTTTAGCAAACCTCAGATTCCACCACGGGCTTCGTCTGATCCGTGCGGGCAATGGCTCAGACTCCCGCTCTGCTAGCATTGATTCGTCTAAGTACTAATCAAACATTAATGCCGGTTGTTTGGGCTGAGCGCCTTCCCACGTGCCGGGAACTCAGCGCCTTCCCGGGACCTGACTCCTGGGGTTCCCTCGCGGGGGGCTGTCCGGGGTCCCCGGGGAGCAGACCCGAGCCCACGGCTGGTGGTGCGCAGCAGCGCTCACACAGAGTCCTCCCTGGGTCTCGTGCCCTCGTTCCATCTGTGGGCCTGCTCTCCTGCCAAGTAACCTGGCACTCTGGGCACGGCCCCGTCCCGTCCAAATCCGCTCGCCTTAGCAGAGGAGGCGTCCAGTGCCTCACCCTTCTGATGAGTGTTTTCTGGTGAATTCTGCTCATCAGGACTTTGGGTCCATGGCCCGGCCTTGAACAGGATACTCAGGGTAGTCTGAGTGCTGCCGAGTGCCCTTCAGGCCTGCAGGCTGGGGAGAGGGCAGAGATGCAGTGGAGGAGCTCGTGGGAGACATGGGCAGAGAGGTGCACTGCACTGAACGCACCCTCCCTTCCTGCGAGTGCTGGTGTGAGTTCAGCGGCTGCAACAAAAATGCCACAGACGGGTCGGCTCACCAGAGACATTTCTCACAGCCTGGCGGCTAGAAGTCCAACATCAGGCGCCAGCAGGTCCCCACTCTGGTGGGACCCCATCTGTTCACACACGAGCCTCCTCACGCCCTTGCCTTGTCCCCACTGGGCAGCAAGGGGGGGGGCTCTCGGGGTCTCCTCCTAAGGGCACCGTTCCCATGATGAGGGCTCCACCCTGCTGACCTAGTCGCCTCTCAAAGGCCCACCTCCTAGGTTTCAGCATGAACTTGGGGGAGGGGCACAGTCCACAGTGGCGATTCCTGATGAAGAAGAAAGGAGAATGAAGAGGGTATTCATGTGTCCTGCCCGCCCTGCTGGGCCTGGAGGCGGCTTCGCAGACCTGAGTGCGCCCTGCGCGCTTCCCGGGCTAATGAGCTGCTGCTCACGGAGGAGGAACCTCCTGTCTCCTGGGAGATGCTGCTTGTGAGCTAATTTGAATGATTACATTGTAGCCCAGGTTCATGGGCAAGGTCTGCAGCAGAATTACTCCCGTTGTCATGGTTTCATTTCAGGTTAATTTCTCGTGGGCACATCTGAGACAGGCAGTGACAAAAATATATCCAGCTCCCAGCCGTGTGGCTGCTGGCAACAGATACCTGGTAACTTCCAGCTTCGGGTGTTCCTCTGCGGAGTCGCTAGGGAGCACCCACCTTTACGTTTACTCGCTGCAGCCCATGCTTCCCGGGAGTGCCTTGTGTGGTGGGATGTCCCCAGCATTCCTGAAAAGCCGCAAGCTCCCGACTCTGTTTGGTGCACGCAGAGGTCACCCCAGCTCCTTTAACATGGGACGCAAACCTTGTCATTTTTCCTGAGTGACTCAGGGCTCCTGTGGCGTTGTGAGGAAAGCCGGAGCCACACCCAGGCTGCGAGGCTCGGCGCTGCCTACTGCCCCAACAAACCCAGCATCCTGCTCCATCGTCCGTGACCCCTCTTTGCTTTGAAATTGTGGTGGGACGAACACCTCACATGAGATCTACCCTCCTAGCAGGCGTTTGCGCCGGGGCAGCTTGCCTTGCTGGACTGAAGCCCATCCCCTGGTCAGCGCCTCCCCCGCGCCTGCCCACTCTGCCACGCTCTCTCCGAGTGTGGCTCCCGGGGCGCTTGGGCAGTGCAGCGGCCGCCGGTGTCCTCCTGTGACTGCTTGCTGCACTCAGCACCTGTCCTCTGGGCTCATCTCCAGCACCATGTGGCAGATTTCCCTTCCTTCTGTGACGGAATGACATTCCATTGTGTGTTCCCACAGCTCGGCTACCGTGGAGGCGCTGCAGGGAACACGAGGTGCAGGTCTGGATTGCACGTCATGTGGGTAAACACCCAGAAGTGGGACCATGGGTCAGATGGTTGTTCTATTTTATGTTTCTATCCACATTGAGGAATCCATCCACACTGTTTCCACAGTGGCCGCAGCAGCCTCACTCCCACCAGCAGTGCACATGGGTCCCTCTCCTCCACGCCCTCACCAGCGCTTGCCCGGTGGCGTCTTTTCTGTTTGACCTTCAACGTGCCTCACTCTTTTCCTGACCGTGCCTGGGCCAGCTCCCCTCCCTGCCCTCTGTGCAGCAAGCTGCCTCTCCTCCTGAGTTGCTTTCTCAGGAAGGACTTCCTGGCATCCCGGGTACTGTGCTCTCAGCCCCTTCCCTCACTGAGGGGTCAGTGTCTGGGCAGGTTGCCCACCTGAACATGGTCTTTGCTTTTCGTATCTGTAACTCCTTCCCCAGCGAAGCGCGCAGCCTGGCTCTAAGAAGGGGCTTGGTGAAGGCTAGTCTGATGAAACAGTCCATCGAAATTTTGCATTTCTAAGTTGAAACAGGTTGTGTTACTCACTTGATTGTCTGCCTTGTAGATGCTGAGATCATGGGTGACCAGCTCCTCACGGGGGTGTTGGATGACTTGCAATTCTTCACGTGAAACTCTAATCATCATCATCATCATCATCATCTTGTTGCCGGAGTTGGCAGGTGAGGGGATAGTTAGTCATCATGACACCGCAAGTGGTCACAGCTTAAGAAATCTGTCTGAATGGATACGTTTAAACTTGTAGGCTGCCATTGACATGAAGGGAATCCCAGGATCAGTGTATTAAACAAACTGGCATTCAGGCTCCCTGGACAATTCTGCAGGGGTTCCTAGTGGACGGACAGATGGAACACAAGCTCCTCCGTGGGACGTGGGTGTTGATAAAGGGGACACAGAATTTCCTTTGAGCCACAGCCATTACTGACGGGGCTGCCTTGCTCCCGTTCTGCAGCCCGGAAGCGACCTTCTGGACAAAACCGAGACGTCGGGCATCTACAGAGCGTGGGGGATGCTGTCGGCAGGAGTGTGTTGAGGGACAGGTCTTCGAGCTCCCAACGGTCCACACACACCCGCCCCAGCACCAGTGCGGCTCACAGCCACGGCCTTTTTCTTTTTCTTGGTTAGGGCCTGTGCTTCTTAAAGTTGAATTATTGACTGAATAAAGTTACTTAGTTAACTCATCCATATTGGGCCAGGCCAGCGTAGGTTTTGGATAAACGGGTGTGAATTTTCATGGTCTCCCATGACTGATTTGGACTGACGAAGAGACACTGTGATCTTGTGAGTTCCCGGTGGACTGTGCGAGCAGGCGTCACGGGGCTGAAGGCACCCTGCGGTCTGGCAAGCTGACGCTGCCCCAGGACAGAGGTCTTGGGTGTTGACCCGAAAGGTAATATGGGGATGGAAGTGGCATCCATGAAGCGAGCAAAGACTCACTTTTCAGAGGTCTGGGTCCAGTGCTGGGCATACCCAAGCTTTGCTGTGTTGTGCCCACCACTTGGTACCGAGACCACTGTCCCTGCTGTAGACCCGGGTCACTCAGCCCACTGACCATTGTCCCTGCCGTAGACCCGGGTCACTCAGCCCACTGACCATTGTCCCTGCCGTAGACCCGGGTCACTCAGCCCAGTGACCATTGTCCCTGCCGTAGACCCGGGACGCATGTGCAGAATATTGCACCCCCACGTGTATATGAGGATAGACCCCCACTCATTCCAGGCCTGAGGCAGTTGCAGCAAATGGAAACCCTGCCACGGGAAGTGACCTTATAGAAATGGAAGGGGGAACCTGTAACCGAGGGAAAGAGCCCGGATAGACCCAAAGCTGCAGAGATGCGGGAACTCAACCTCTGGTCCCCAGACACAAGAGAAGGAGGGCTGAGACCGCGTTTCCATCACAGCAAGGAGGACATTTCTTGGGGAGAAGCAGACCCTCCCGGGGAAGCGGAGGGTACAGTCTCTCACTGTGGACCTTGTAGCTCAGGCCCCGAGGCGAGCGCAGTGTCAACCCCCACACCTCTCACTTCTTCATGTCCCTGTTGTTTGCTGAAGGCTCGGGAGGGACAGTTTCATAAGGCGATTCTTACCCTGATCCTAATAGAGCCTGCGGCTTGGGGAGCTGACTCTGAGAGACCCCAGGGATGGGGCCAGCACCCCATCTCCCAGTGGCTGCCCTCGGTCCATGGCTGGTGGTCTGTGTGCTCAGGGGGGACCCTGCCCCTCGGGACCCCACAAGACTCAGAGAGAGGACCTGGAAAGTGCTTTAGAAACTATAAGGCACTAAAGAAGTCACCCACTAGTCTTACACTCTCCTTAAAGACCTCTACTTCTTGAGAGGGAACCAGACAAGGACACCTTCCCCCCCCCGCTGTGCCACAGGGGTCATGTGGTCCCTCGAGAGCACACAGTTTAGAATCCGGAGTTCCCGGCAACGGCTTGGCCAATAGGAGGTCAACAGCGCATTTCCCGACATCCCGTTACCGTCATTCTTTACGTCTGAAGAAGAAAGGCACTTCCATTTACAAAACGAGATTTGCGACCATGTGGACAGTCCCCTCTGGAAGGTAAATGGCATGAAGGCAGCTGTCTGTCTGTCTGTCTCCCTGTCACAGGGCAGGGACCGGATTAGGACAGCAGGACTCAGCACGCCTGCCGGCAGATGGGGAGCACAGCAGCAGAGAGACACGGGTGCTCAGGAGGAAAGTGTCAAGCATGTTTGGTGGTTATTATTATGAAACCCGAACCCTCAAGGGTGAAAACAAAAGTAAACGGAGCCAGGATTTCTTACTGAAACTCTACGGGGATCCCCAGAAAGCTGCTAACACACAACACCAGTGATTGGTATTGTTAGTTCCTAATTTTGCATGAACGCCACTGTAAACGTTTAAAGTCTCTGTAAAGAGATGAGGAAGACTATCTTATAAGCAGGGAAATTTAAATCCATGCTTGTAAAAACGGTTTAAATCCTTCAAGTGAATCTTTGGGTGACAGATAATTGGCCGTTTGCCTAATTTTTTGTGTGGAGTGAACTGGATGCCAATGGACACAGGTGTGCCTGCGTCTCCTCTCACTTCCAAGCCCGGCTTTGGCAAGGAGGCCACATCGTTGCATAACAAGGCTGCTCTTCCCCTTTCAGGTGTAGCCTGAAGTCTTTTCAGTGGTTGCATGTGAAACCCTTTGTAAGGAGCCGAATGCTTTTCAGAGCCACATTGCTATCAAACTGTGCTTTCGGAGAAACCTAAGGATTGGGAACTTGTCTGCGTGCGTGCATGTGTGTGTGTGTGTGTGCACGCGCGCGCGCGCGTGTATGTGTGTGTGTGTGCTGGTTTTCTGTTGAGTGTGTGTATTGGATGTGTGTGTGTTTGCTGGTTCTGTGTTGAATGTATGTGTTTGTTGTGTCTGTGTTGGTTATGTGTTGAGTGTGTGTATTGGTTGTGTATATGTGTTGGTTGTGTGTATTGGTTGTGTTGAGTGTTGGTTGTATATGTATTGGTTCTTTGTTGTGTGTATTGATTGTGTATGCATGTTGGTTGTGTGTTTAGTGTGTGTGTTGGTTGTGCTGAGTGTGTGTATTGCTTGTGTGTATTGGTTGTGCTGAGAGTATGTGTTGGTTGTGTGTATTGGTTGTGCTGAGTGTGTGTGTTGGTTGTACTGAGAGTGTGTGTTGGTTGTGTTGTGTTGGTTGTGTGTGTTGGTTGTGCTGAGTGTGTGTGTTGGTTGTGTGTATTGGTTGTGCTGAGTGTGTGTTAGTTGTGCTGAGAGTGTGTGTTGGTTGTGTTGTGTTGGTTGTGTGTGTTGGTTGTGCTGAGTGTGTGTGTTGGTTGTGTGTGTTGGTTGTGTGTATTGGTTGTGCTGAGTGTGTGTGTTGGTTGTATGTGTGTTTGTTGGCTGTGAGTGAGTCACAGGAACATTAGGCTTCCTGTGTACGCAGTCACCCTGCCCCATTTTCTCCCTCATGCCGGAACTCACATGACCAAATGGTCTTTAATGTTCTATTCAGGGTATGATGCTAAGCCCAAAAGGTTCAGCTTGAGAAGCATAATAGTCTATCACCTAATGGACCTTATTTAAATGCTATCACTCAAAAATGCTGAATTATCATTATCATTATTATTATTATTTGTTAGTCCTCACTCAAGGATGATTTTTCCATTGACATATTTTTTTAGAGAGAGTGAAAGGGTGGGAGGGAGTGGGGAGATTGAAATAGAGAAACATTAATATGAGAGAGACACATTGCACTTGCCCCAGAGCTGGGAATCGAACCCATGACCCTTCAGCGTGCAGGCCGGTGCTCTAAGCACTGAAATACCAGCTACGGCGTTTTTGTTGTTGTTAAATTATTATTTTTAAACATAAACTGCTACCCTCAGTTTTCTCTAGACTCTGTGATTGAGCTTTTGAAGTAGAGGACTTTTTACTGTCAAGTTAGCAGCGGTGGCTATTAGGTATTTGTTTAGCCTGCCTAGTGTTTGCAACCCAGTGTATCCATTACCCCAGCTTCGCCACATGCGCACTCGATGGACACACCTCCCAACAGTTTACTCAGATTGCTGATAAAAGCACAGAGCCCTTGGCGCGACAGCCTCCAGGAGCACATCCATCAGCGTGTGATCAGCCACGTGGCTGACGGATTGTAGGGGATTTCTTCCCAGGACCTCGGCTGAAATTAGGAATTGATAGAACAGATGCTTTGCTGTAAATAGAAACCCAATGGTTTGGGCAGATTGCTTTTCTGCTTAGTCCATTGTGATGAGCTCTTGGGCTAATCAATGGGACTTGTAGTAACTATCCTATGTTTCTGCTCAGGAAGAAGGAGGAAGCTTGTGCTCGTCACTCATTGCCCTAAAGGCAATAGCTTTGATGTCCCCCTCCCCTCCCAGGGTTTGAAGCTCGTAGGAAACCAGAAACCCCTCAACGTGGCCAAGACACCTTCAGGTGCTGCAGGAGGCTTCTAAGGAGAGATCAGATCTGAGGAGCCAGTTGCTAATGGGCAAAGCAAACCACTGAGGGCAGGCTGAGGCACTTTCTAATTATAACTGAGCTGGGCAAGTTGAGATCTTTGTGCAACACGAAGAGACAGACTTACGCTTCTTTGCAGCCTCAGAACTACATTTGGGAATACTCCCGGCCAGGTTAGTGAGGAAGTAAAAAAGCACCCGAGTCCCGTCGGGGGCCCGTGGGGGCCCGTGTTGTTGGGGCTCCATGTCCCGCATCAGACGCCTCGCATCTCAGACAGCAAGACTGGGGCAGAGTGTTCAGCTGAGCTTTACCTTGCCTGACCCGCTGCTTATGTAACGCAGACAGAATGGCCTCATTTCTTAGCTCATTTTCAGGATGATCTGCATGTGAGAAGCAGAGGGTGGGGAGTGGGGAAAAACTCACAAGCTTAGAGAGGCCCTTGGTAGGAAGGAGTCTTTTTTTAAAATTTGATTTTATTGGGGACAATGGTTAATAAAATTATACAGGTTTTAGGTGTACAATTGTACAGCACATCATCTGTATACTGTACTGTGTTCACCACCCCAAATCAAGTCTCCTTCCATCACCATGTACCCCCCTTACCTTCTGCGCCCCCCTCCCTCTGCGATCACTGTACTATGCTGTGTCCACGAATCTTTCTTTTTTCTTTGCTTAATCCCTTCACCTTCTCACCCAGCCCCACTCCTCCTGAGTGAGTCTTGCATTTGCCAAGTGAAGAGGCTCTCCCTGCCCCCGAGGCGGGCCGCACAGTGTGTCCACAGCAGGATGACTCTCCTTCAGGGCTCAGTCCTCTTTCCCAGAGGCCCCTGGAGGGTCGTCACACACACAGGATGGAAAGGGACTGCCTCCAGGTGGGACCCTTTCCTTCCCCGGATGGATGCAGCATTTATAATCCTTGTTCTGGGTGTGTTTCCTTTCCGTCTCTCCTCCTGTCAGACCATGAGCCTCTCCTGTCAGGGGTCAGGCCTTGGTCCACACATAACTGTCCACAGCTCTTCGCAGGCTGCCTGACCCATAGCAGGTGCTGAACTTTAAACCAAAGTTGAATTTACATTTTTTTTTTGTGGAGATCTGAAATGAAAATTGTTGTTCTGCCACCAACATAATTTTTATTATTTTTAAAAAAAGATTTTTACTGATTTTTTACAGAGAGGAAGGGAGAAGGATAGAGAGTTAGAAACATTGATCAACTGCCTCTTGCATGCCCCCTACCAGGGATCGAGCCCTTGACCGGAATCGAACCCAGGACCTTTTAGTCTGTGGTACGACACTATATTCATTGAGCCAAACCAGTTAGGGCTGCCTCCAACATTACACCAAGAACTCCTTCTCATGCATCATGTGGGTGGCTGGGTAGGGAATCTTTAGGGTCCCCACACTGAACTAAAACCAACAGGAGTGTAGGACTTGGAGCCTCCCCCCGCCCCCATGGGGCTAACAGCTTCTGGTGTTGGGGAGATCCCAGCAGAGGAAGGGGCAGGTGCTTGAGGAGTCTGCGGTCCAGCTGAGGGGCCTGGATCCACCACACCACAAGCTGTGACAGTGACAGCTATGGGCTCATGTGGACCAGGAAGGTGACGGGCCTTCAGGCAGGAGAAGAGATCAACGTGCTCGAAGCCTTGAGTCCTGGTTTGGAGAAATGGTTGTTTACAATTAGGTCTCAAACAAGCCTGCCCCTGGGTGTGCACCCTGACCTGCCCTTGGTCAGCTCTCGTGTGCAGGTGGGTGGCAGTGAGGGGTGTTGGCTGGACGTGGAGCGAACTTGGCCGGGAAGGTGAGAACATGTAGGGAGTCCATTCAGAACCACGAATGGAACTGCGGGTGAGCCCAGTGCAGCGCCTCCCTTGGCGTCTCTCTTTTCAAAGAGAAATAAACAAGAATCACAAGCAGATAGTTTCTTGAACATCAACTCTGTATTTTGGTCCTTTGCCCTGAGAGCCTAGGACAGTGATGGCGAACCTTTTGAGCTCGGCATGTCAGCATTTTGAAAAACCCTAACTTAACTCTGGTGCCGTGTTACATATAGAAATTTTTTGATATTTGCAACCATAGTAAAACAAAGACATATTTTTGATATTTATTTTATATATTTAAATGCCATTTAACAAAGAAAAATCAACCAAAAAAATGAGTTCGCATGTCACCTCTGACACGCGTGTCATAGGTTCACCATCACTGGCCTAGGACGATATGGCTTCAGGGAAAAGTGGCTGCTCAGGGCTTGGGTGCTCATGTCCACCTCACTGTGCGCATCAACCTGGCTGTGTGGCTGAGGCCCCGGAGCCATCGGGGCCTCCTGGTGCCCATCTTTGCACAGACCTGAGTTTCTCTGCAGTGTCTGTCAGGGGCATCAAGGGAATGTCCTAGTCTTGGGGCAGCAGTGGACGAGCTCTCTCTCTCTCTCTCTCTCTCTCTCTCTCTCTCTCTCTCTCACACACACACACACACACACACACACACACACACTACAGGGACCCTCAAACCCTCTTTGTTGCTGTCGGAGGCCTCATTCCTGCTGGGGCATTTATATTGGAGTCATCCAGGGGCTGCGCTGATAGCTGATCTACTGGGTTGCCTAAAATCAGGCAAAACCAGAATTGGTGGTCGCTGGAGTGGCTGCAGAGCAGCAGCTGTGGGAGGTCAGTCACACACAGAAGGACAGTCACGGGCGGGGCGAGCGCCTGGGAGAGAGACCTTTAAGGACAGTGTGATCCGGGCATCCAAAGGCAGACTAGTGGGAGGTGCATAACAGAGAATAAGGTGAGAACCCCCTATATTAGGACCAGGGCTCCTGACGGGGACCCGACCTTATGAACAAGGGACATGAGCAGCTGTCACTCAGCACGAGCAGCAGGACCAGGCCGTCAGGAGCCCCTGGAGGTATGCACTGAGCGGTCCGAGGTCAGGTCATCCCAGCTCCTGGGCCCCAGGTGGCCAGGCAGCTGCAGCCAGGAGGGGGAGGCAGTGCATTCGGGATTGGGAGACAGTTGTCCCTAACATTAGTGATGAACACCAGTTCACAGTGTCAGCAGTTTTAGGCAATTCAAAGGGAAATAGCTTCTAACTTGAAGGGTGGATTCAGGGGCCAAGGAGGCCAATTTGGGTGAGGCCCCGTCCCCTCCCCCGGCCCCTGTGGCCTGTCACATGGTCTTATTCTGCCTGGTCACAATGCTGCCTGGACATTGGTGGTACAAATTCCTTTACCACATTGAGACAAAATTACAGTCATGCCCAAGGAGAAACACTCACTCCATCTAGCTTAGGTGAAACAGGCCAGGTTCCTGTGAGCTCCCACGGTGATGGCCCAGGATTCCCTGCTAAGGCAATAACAAGAGCTGGGCAGTGTGACAAGTCCCCTGCTAATTCTGGGGCTGACACAGCCCCTCCTGAAGGGCCTGCCCGAGACTCTTGGTGAGGAGGCGTCACGCTTTGTTATAGATGTGTCCATGGTGGTTGACTTGACTTCTTTTTTTCATCATAGATTTGCTTACAAGCAGTGAGTGCACCAGGAACAGGCCTCTCCACCAGTGAAAACCTTGTGGTGTTGGGGTCCATGTTTTCAAACTTTTTTTTTTATATTTTACTAGAGGCCCGGTACACAAAAATTTGTGCCCTCTCACAGTCTGGGACCCCTCGGGAGATAACGACCTGCTGGCTTAGGCCCGCTCCTGGGTGGCAGAGTGCAGGCCCAATCCCTAGGTGCAGCCCCTGGTCGGGCTCAGAGCAGGGCCGACTGGGGAGTTGTGCCGGGAGCCGGTCCATGCTTGCTGTTTCAAGGGACCTGGCATATATGGCATACTGTTCTTAATATGTTTGTTCACCTTCTTGGCACTATGTGTTTTAACCAAGGTCTCTGAGAAAGGTTGTTTCCCCAGGTGGGGATTTTCCCCTGAAGTTAGGGAGGGAATAAGACCTCTTAACTAAGTGCCAGGCGGGTAATTAATCACTTTAACTATGAACAATCATGCTTAAGCTACATAATCTTTACTCCCTGGAATGGAGATAAGAAACGCCCTAACCTTTGGAATAGAGATTGATAGGATTGGAATCAACTGGTATAAATACAGATGTAACAAGTCAGAACTAAGGAGACAGAAAGAAGACAGAGAGAGAGACAGAACCTAGGCACAGAACCTACACAGAACGTTCTCTAGAGACAGAAGAACTTCGCTGGAGAGAACACGACAAAAGATCCTGGACAGAAACTGGCCTCAGAACCTAGAGACAGAACCTAGCGAGAGAACATGGCAAAAGATCCTGGACTGAACCTGACTACAGAAATTGGCAAGAGAACCTGACTAGAACCTGGTGACTGAACCTGGCTGGAGAACCTAGCGAGGGAACATGGCTACAGAACCTGGCTGGAGAACCTGGAGAACCTAGCAAGAGAACATGGACACAGAACCTGGAGAACCTGGCTGGAGAACCTAGCAAGACTACATGGACACAGAACCTGGCTGGAGATCCTAAGCAGAACTTCTCTGGAGATCCAGACCAGAACTTGGCTGGAGATCCTGGCTAGGCTGCTGATCAACTGAACGCTGTCTCCGTGTCATTCCTTCTTCGCCGACTCCGTCCACACCTTTGGGGACCCCTGGACCTGCTGGGGTTGGACCCCAGCAGAGTTGGGGCGCCGCCCCCTGTCATGCATAGAGCAGGGTGGATCGGGAGATTGCGATGCCACCCCCAGTCACGCTCAGGGTAGGGCCGATTGGGGGGTTGGGGCGCCGCCCCCTGTCACACTCAAGGCAGGGTCGATGGGGAGGTTGCGACGTCACCCCATGTCAAGCACAGAGCAGGGCTGATCAGGGGGTTGGGGAGCTCCCCCCTGTCACACACGGAGTAGGGCCGATAGGGGAGTTGGGGCACTGCCCCATGTCACCCACAGAGCAGGGCCGATCAGCGGGTTGGGGCACTCCCCCCTGTCACATTCAGGGCAGGGCCAATGGGGAGGTTGCGGCTCCACTCCTTCACACACAGAGCAGGGCCCATGGGGGGGTTGAGGCGCCTTCCCCTGTCAGGAACAGAGCAGGGCGGATAGGGAGGTTGTGGCCCCACCCCCTGTCACACACAGAGCCGCAGGGCTATCAGGGTGTTTGGGCGCTGCCCCCTGTCACGCTACTCCAGGGGCCAGGAGGCCTCGCAGCTCCGCTGATCCTGGTGCTGGAGGCCTCGTGGCTCCGCTTGACACAGGGCAGTGAGTCCTCACTGCTCCGCCGATCCCGGTGCTGGGAGGCCTCTCGGCTCCACTTGACACAGGAGCAGTGAGGCTTCGCTGTTCCGCTGATCCTGGTGCTGGGAGGCCTCACTGCTCCACTGATCCTGGTGCTGGGAGGCCTCACTGCTCCACTGATCCTGGTGCTGGGAGGCCTCGTGGTTCTGCTGATCCTGGTGCTGGGAGGCCTCGCTGCTCCACTGATCCCAGTGCCGGGAGGCCTCGCAGCTCCGCTTGACACAGGGGCAGTGAGGCCTTGCTGCTCCACTGATCCCAGTGCTGGGAGGCATATTACCCTTATACTATATAGGATAGAGGCCTGGTGCACAGGTGGGGGCAGCTGGTTTTCCCTGAAGGGTGTCCTGGATCAGGGTGGGGGTCCCGCTTGGGTGCCTGGCCAGCCTGGGTGAGGGGATGATGGCTGTTTGCAGCTGGTCACACCCCCTTCAGGGTGGGGGTCCCCACTGGGGTGCCTGGCCAGCCTGGGTGAGGGGCTGAGGGCCGTTTTCAGGCTGGCAGGTGACTGAAGCTCCCAACCTCTCCTTTTTTTCTTTTTTATTCTGGGATTTATTTACCTTCTATGGCTGTCACTGGAGCTGAGAGCAGGCTTTAGCTCTGAGGCTCAGCTCCAGCTCTGAGGCCTCGGCTGCTGAAAGCAGGTATCTGAGTTTGTTTGGCTTCTATAATTGAAACACTGTTGCAACTCCAGCTTGGCCGGCTGGCTGAAAGTATGGGGTTTGTTTAGCTTCTAAAATTGCAACATTGTTTCTTAGACTGAAGCTCAGAGGCCGGCAGCAGCAGGTGGGGAACCTTGGCTTCCTCCTTCACTGGAGCAAGCAAGCCTCCTGTTTGCTTCAGCTGCCTGGCTGCTGGCCGCCATCTTGGTTGGCAGTTAATTTGCATATCGCCCTGATTGGCCAATGGGAAGCATGTCGGAGGTACGGTTAATTACCATGTTTGTCTATTATTAGATAGGATTGATTTTTTACAGAGAGGAAGGGAGAGGGATAGAGTTAGAAACATCAATGAGAGAGAAACATCGATTCAGCTGCCTCTTGCACACTCCCTACTGGGTATGTGCCCGCAACCAAGGTACATGCCCTTGACCGGAATCGAACCGGGGACCCCTCAGTTCACAGGCCAATGCTCTATCCACTGTGCCAAACTGTTCAGGGCTCAAAATTCTTAAGGAGCTCATCAAGGTCTGCAAAGTCTCCTGCGGAACTCCCAGTGCATTCCCCTGGGCCCCTCTCCTTTTCTTTCTCCTGCAGTTTCCCTTTCTCTCATCTTTTCTTCAGCTTCACGTGCCTGTTCCAGTTCCAAGAACTTCACATTTGTCCCTTACTAGGACCAACCTCTAGGAGCACCTCAACGTCACCTACATCCACACCTGGTTTAAGTGGTTTGACATCTCAAACACAGTCTTGTGTATGGTTGTCATCTTTGCACTAGAAGTTACAATGGTTATGATGTTACAATGGCTATGATGTTACCATGGCTATGACATTAGATTGGCTATGCCATCATGATGGCTATGATGTTACAATGGCTATGACGTTACAAATGGCTATGACATCACACTGGTTATGATGTTATAGTGGCTATGATGTCACAATGGCTATGACATTATAGTGGCTATGATGTTAATATGGCTATGAGGTCACAATGGTATGAAGTGTGCCATCACGATGTCTATGATGTCACAATGAGCATGAAGCCACAATGGCTATGACATGACAATGGCTATGACGTTACAATGGCTATGATGTCACAATGGCTATGAAATTATAGTGACTAAGACATTAATATGGCTATGAAGTTACAATGTCTATGATTTGACAATGGCTATGCCATCATGATGGCTATGATGTCACAATGGCTATGCTATGACATTATAATGGCTTGATGTTATAATGGTTATGACATTACAATGGCTATGACGTTACAATGGTTATGATGTCACAATAACTGATGTTACGATGGCTATGCCATGACGATGGCTAGGACCTTACAGTGGTTATGATGCCACAATGGCTATGTTATAATGGCTATGACTTTAAAATATCTAGGTCATTATAGTGGCTATGACGTTACAAAGGCTGTGACATTATAGTGGCAATGACTTTACAATGGATATGACGTTACAATGGCTTTCCAGTTACAGTGGCTATGATGTTACAATGGCAATGACGTTATAGTGGCTATAGCATTATAGTGGCAATGACATCACAATTGCTATGACTTCATAATGGCTATGACATTATAGTGGCTATGATGTTATAATAGCTATGACATCACAATGGCTATGACGTCATAATGGCTAAGACAGAGTGGCTATGACGTTACTATGGATATGAAGTTACAATGGCTATGGAATCACGATGACTATGATGTTACAATGGCTATGTCGTCACAATGGCTATGATGTCACAATGGCTATGACGTTACAATGTACATGAGTTACAATGGCTATGACGTTACAATGGCTATGACATCACAATGTCTATGACGACACAATGGCTATGAAGTCAAAATGGCTATGATGTCACAATGGCTATGACAGCAATGGCTATGACGTTACTATGGCTATGAAGTTACAATCGCTATGCCATCATGATGGTTATGATCTCACTATGGTTATGATGTCACAATGGATATGATGTCACAATGGCTATGCCATCACAATGGCTAGACATTACAATGGCTATGACTTCATAATGTCTATGACATTATAGTGACTATGACGTCACAAGGGCTATGACATTATAGTGGCTATGATGTTAAAATGGCTATGCCATCACAATGACTATGACATTACAATGGCTATGACTTTACAATGTCTATGACATCATAGTGGTATGACGTGACAATGGCTATGGCGTCATAGTGGCTATGACATCACAATGGCTTTGATGTGACAATGGCTGTTATATCACAATGGCTATGCCATCATGATGGCTATGATCTTACAATGGCCATATGTCACAATGGGTATGATGTCATAAGTATGGTTATAATGGCAATGAAGTTACAATGGCAATGATGTTACAATGGCTATGAAGCTCCAAAAGCATTGACGTTATAGTGGCTATGACATTACAATGGCTATGATGTTTCAATAGCTATGATGTCACAGTAGTTATGATGTTATAATGGCTATGCCATCACGATGGCTAGGATGTTACAATGGCTATGATGTCACAATGGCTATGAAGTTAATGGCTATGACATTACAATGGCTATGATTACAAAATGGCTATGACATCACAATGGATATGAAACTATAGTGGTTATGACATTACTATGCCTATGATGTTACAATGGCTATGACATTATAGTGGTTATGACGTAACTAAGACTGTGATATTATAGTGGCTACAACGTTACAATGACAGACATTATAGTTGTTATGACATTACAATGGCTGTGACGTTACAATGGCTATGATGTTATAATGGCTACGACAACACAATGGCTGTGACACTATAGTGGCTATGATGTAACCATGGCTATGATGTTACAATGACTATGACATCACCATGGCTATGACATTACAGTGGCTATGACAATACAATGGCTATGCCGTCAATATGGCTAGGACAGTACAATGGCTATGATGTCACAATTGCTATGACATCACAATGGCTACGACAATACAGTAGCTATGACATCCAATGTCAAAGACGTTACAATGGCTATGACTTCACAATGTCTATGACATTATAGGGGCTATGTCATTACAATGGCTGTGGCATTATAGTGGCTATGACGTTACAATGGCTATGACAACACAATGGCTATGATGTCCAAAAGGCCATGACATCAAATTGGCTATAAAGTCACAATGGATATGACATCACAGTGATTATGAAGTTTCAATGGCTATGCCATCATGATGGGTGTGATCTCACAATGGATATGATGTCGCAGTGGCTATGATGTCACAATGGCTATGACATTAAAATGGCTATGATGTTACAATAGCAATGGTGTTAAAATAGCATTGACGTTATAATGGCTATGACATTACAATGGCTATGACGTTACAATGGCTATGATGTCACAATAGCTATGACGGTACAATGGCTATACCATCACGATGGCTAGGATGTTACAATGGCTATGATATCACAATGGCTATGATGTCACAATGGCTTTGACGTTACAAAGGCTATGATGTCACAATGGTTATGATGTCAAATGGGCTATCAAACTAGTGGCTAAGACAGTATGTCTATGATGTTACAATGGCTATGATGTCACAATGGCTATGACATTGCAATGGCTATGACGTTACTATTTCTATGAAGTTACAATCGCTATGCCATCATGATGGCTATGATCTCATTATGGCTATGATGTCACAATGAATATGATGTCACACTGGCTATGATATCACAATGGCTAGACATTACAATGGCTTTGACCTCACAATGTCTAGATTGTTATAGTGACTATGATGTCACAATGGTTTTGAGGTTACAGTGGCTATGATGTTACATTGGCAATGTTGTTTCAGTGGCTATAACATTATAGTGGCTATGACATTACAATTGACATGACGTCATAATGGCTATGACGTTACAGTGGTTATGATGTTGCAGTGACTATGACGTTATACTGGCTATGACATCACAATGGCTATGACATTACAATGGCTCTGACATTATGGTGGCTATGACGTCACAATGGCTATGACGTCACAAAGGCTATGATGACACAATGGGTATGACATCATAATCGCTGAGACGTTACAGTGGCTATGATGTTACAATGCTTAGGACGTCACAATGGCCATGACATCAAATTGGCTATGAAGTCACATTTGCTATGACATCACAATGGTTATGAAGTTCCAATGGCTATGCCATCATGATGGGTATGATCTCACACTGGCTATGATGTAAAAATAGCTATGATGTCAATATGGCTATGACGTTATAATGTCTATGACGTTACAATGGCAATGATGTTACAATGGCAATGGTGTTACAATAGCATTGACGTTATAGTGTCTATGACATTACCGTGGCTATGACATTTCAATGGCTATGACATTACAATGGCTATGATGTCACAATAGCTATGATGTTACAATGGTTATGCTGTCACGATGGCTAGGATATTACAATGGCTATGATGTCACAGTGGCTATGACGACACAATGGCTATGTCATTACAAAGGCAATGATGTCACAATGGCTATGATGTCAAATTGGCTATGAAATTATAGTGGCTAAGACAGTATGGCTATGACATTACAATGCTATGATGTTACAATGGCTATGCCATCACGATGGTTATGACGTCACAATGGCTATGATGTCACAATTGCTATGTTATAATGGCTTGACATTATAATGGTTATGATGTTACAATGGCTATGATGTTACAATAGCATTGATGTTATAGTGGCTAAGAAATTACAATGGCTATGACGTTACAATGGCTATGACATCATGATGGTTATGATCTCACAATGGCTATGATGTAACAATGGCTATGATGTAACAATGGCTATGATGCCACAATGACTATGATGTTATAATGGCTATGATGCAACAATGGCAATGATGTTACAATGGCAATGGTGTTACAATAGCATTGACGTTATAGTGGCTATGACATTACCGTGGCTATGACATTTCAATGGCAATGACATTACAATGGTTATGATGTCACAATGGCTATGACAACACAATGGCTGTGATGTCAAATTGGCTATGAAATTATAATGGCTAAGACATTAGTATGGCTATTTTACAATGCTATGATGTTACAATGGCTATGCCATCACGATGGCTATGATGTCACAATGGCTATGATGTCACAATTGCTATGATGTTATAATAGCGTGACATTATAATGGTTATGATGTTACAATGGCTATGATGTTACCATAGCATTGACATTGTAGTGGCTATGACATTACAATGTCTATGACGTTACAACGGCTATGATGTCACTATAGCTATGACGTTACAATGGCTGTGCCATGACGATGGCTAGGACCTTACAATGGCTATGATGTCACAATGGCCATGACGTTATAATGGCTATGACTTTAAAAAAATCTATGACATTATAGTGACTATGATGTTACAATGGCTGTGACATTATAGTGGCAATGACGTTACAATGGATATGACGTACAATGGCTTCGATATTACAGTGACTATGACGTTACAATGACAATGACATTATAGTGGCTAAAACATTATAGTGGCTATGACAATACAATTGCTATGACATCATAATGGCTATGACATTACAGTGGCTATGATGTTATAATGGCTATGATATAACAATGGCTATGACGATACAATGGCTCTCATATAATGTTGGCTCTGACGTCACGGTGGCTATGACATCAAAATGGCTATGATGGCACAATCGCTATGACGACACAATGGGTATGGCATCATAATCGCTAAGATGTTACAGTGGCTATGATGTTATGATGGCTAGATGTCACAATGGCCATGACTTCAAAATGGCTATGATGTTACAATGGCTATAACATCACAAGCGTATTAATTTCCAATGGCTATGCTATCATGATGGGTATGATCTCACAATGGCTAAGATGTCACAATGGCTATAATGTCACAATGGCTATAATGTTATAATGGCTATGACGTTATGGCTATGATGTTACAATGGCAATGGTGTTACAATAGCATTAACATTATTGTGGCTATGACATTACAAATGCTATGACATTACAATAGTTATGATGTCACAGTAGCTTTGATGTCACAATGGCTATGACCTCTCAATGGCTATGCAATTATAGTGGCTAAGACATTAGTATGGCTATGACATTACAATGGCTATGATTTCACAATGGCTAAGCCATCATGATGGCTATGATGTCACCATGGCTATGATATCACAATGGCTATGATGTTATAAAGGCTTGATGTTATAATGGTTATGATGTTACAATGGCTATGATGTTATAATAGCATTGATGTCACAATAGCTATGATGTTACAATGACTATGCCATGATGATTGCTAGGACCTTACAATGACTATGACGTCACAATGGCTATGACGTTATACTGGCTATGACTTTAAAATATAACATTATAGTTGCTATGACGTTATAATGGCTGTGACATTATAGTGGCAATGAGGTTACAATGTCTATGATGTTATAATGGCTTTGAGGTTACAGTGGCTATGATGGTACAATGGCAATGACGTTATAGTGGCTATGATGTTACATTGGCTATGATGTTATAGTTGCTATGACATCACAATGGCTACGATATTACAATGGCTCTGACGTAATGGTGGCTATGACGTCACGATGGCTATAACGTCATCAGAGCAATATAACGTCTATGACGTTAAAGTGGCCATGCCATCTTAATGATTGTGACGCTACAATGGCTATGATCACACAATGGCTATGATATCACAATGGCTATGATATCACAATGGCTACTAGTCACAATCGCTTTGACGTTGGAATGGCTATGACACTATAGTGGCTATAAGGTTACAATGGATATCACGTGACAGTGGTTAGACGTCACAATGGCTATGATATTACAATGGTTATGACTTCACAATAGCTATTACAATAGTGGCTATGATGTACAATGGGTATGACATCACAATGTTTATGACACTATAGTGGCTATGACCTTACAATAGCTATGATGTCACAATGGTTATAAAGTCACAATGGCTATGACGTCACCATGGCTATGATGACACAATGGCTATGACATCACAATTGGTATGACGTCACCATGGCTATGACTCTGCTATGGCTATGACCTTACTATGGCTATGAAGTTACAATCGCTATGCCAACATGATAGCTATGATCTCACTATGACTATGATGTCACAATGGATATGACGTCACAATGGCTATGACATTACAGTGTCTATGAATTTAAAGTGGCTATACCATCATAATGACTATGACGCTACAATGTCTATGATCACACATTGCCTGTGATATCACAATGGCTATGATATCACAATGGCTACAAGTCACAATCGCTTTGACGTTGGAATGGCTATAACACTATAGTGGCTATGAGGTTACAATGGCTACCATTTTACACAGGCTATGACGTCACAATGGCTATGGCATTACAATGGTTATGACGTCACAATGGCTATTACAATAGTGGCTTTGATGTACAATGCGTATGACGTCACCATGGTTATGACATTATAGTGGCTTTGATCTTAATGTAGCTATGTCACAATGGCTATGAAGGCACAATGGCTATGGCGTCACAATGGCTATGATGTCACAATGGCTATGGCGTCACAATGGCTATGATGTCACAATGGCTATGACATCACAATTGGTATGACGTCACCATGGCTATGACTCTGCTATGGCTATGAGCTTACTATGGCTATGAAGTTACAATCACTATGCCAACGTGATAGCTATGATCTCACTATGACTTTGATGTTACAATGGATATGAAGTCACAAAGGCTATGATGTCACAATGGCTATGACATCACAATGGCTATGATGTCACAATGGCTATGACATCACAATGGCCAGACGTTACAATGGCTATGAGGTCACAATATCTATGATGTTATACTAGCTATGATGTTAAAATGTGTATGCCATCATGATGACTGTGATGCAACAATGGCTGTGATGTTACAATGGCTACGATGTTACAATGGCTATGACACTATAGTAGGTATGACGTTATAGTGGCTATGACGACATAATTGCTATGCCAACATATAGGCTATGAAAACATAATGGCGGTGTCCTCACAATGGCTATGAAGTCACAATGTCTATGACATTATACTGTCTATGACCTTAACATGGCTATGCCATAATAATGACTATGACGCTACAATGGCTATGATCATACCATGGCTATGATATCACAATAGCTATGACATCACAATGGCTATGATGTCACAATGGCTAAGATCAAAATTGCCAGACTTTACAATGGCTATGAGGTCACAATATCTATGATGTTATAGTAGCTATCACGTTAAAAGGTCTGTGCCATCTTGATGACTGTGATGCAAAAATGGCTGTGATGTTACAATGGCTATGACGTTACAATGGCTATGACACTGTAGTGGGTATGATGTTACAATGGCTATTTCGTTACATGGGCTATGATGTCACAAAGTCTATGACGTCACAACGGCTATGACGTCACAATTGGTATGATGTCACCATGGCTATGACTCTGCTATGGCTATGACCTTATTATAGCTATGAAGTAACAATCGCTATGCGAACGTGATAGGTATGATCACACTACGACTATGATGTTACAATAGCTATGACATCACAAAGACTATGATGTCACAATGGCTATGACATCACAATGGCTATGATGGCACAATGGCTATGACATCACAATTGGTATGATGTCACCATGGCTATGACTCTGCTATGGCTATGACCTTACTATGGCTATGAAGTTGAAAGGGCTACGCAAACGTGATAGCTAGGATCTCACTATGGCTATGACGTCACAATTGGTATGATGTCACAATACTTATGATGTCACAATGGATATGATGTCACAATGGCTACAACATCACAATGGCTAGATGTTACAATGGCTATGACTTCACAATCTCTATGACATTAAAGTGGCTCTGATATCACAATGGCTATGCCATTATACTGTCTACGACCTTAAAGTGGCTATGCCATCATAATGACTATGACACTACAATGGCTATAATCATACAATGGCTATGATATCACAATGGCTATGACATCACAATGGCTATGCTGTCACAATGGCTATGACATCACAATGGCCAGACATTACAATGGCTATGAGGTCACAATATCTATGATATTATAGTACCTATGATGTTAAAGTCTATGCCATCATGATGACTCTGATGCAACAATGGCTGTGCTGTTACAATGGCTATGAAGTCACCACAGCTATGACATCAAAATTGGTATGACGTCACAATGGCTGCGATGTTAAAATGGCTATGATACTATAGTGGATATGACTTTACAATGGCAATGTTGTTACAGGGGCTATGATGTCACAATGGCTATGATTTCACAATGGCTATGATGTCACAATGGCTATGATGTCACAATGGCTATGATGTCACAATGGCTACAACTCAATGGCTTTGACGTTAGAATGGCTATGACACTATGTTGACTTTGACATTACAATGGCTATGATGTCACAGTGGCTTTGACGACAGAATGGCTTTGAACTAACAATAGCTATGCCATCATGATGGCTACTATTTCACAAGGGCTATGTCGTAACAATTGCTACAACGCACAATGGCTATGATGTCACAATGTCTATAACATCACAATTGGTATGACGTCACAATGGCTATGATGTCACAATGGCTAAAACTCCCAATGAATTTGGCGCTAGAATGTCTATGAGACTATATAGACTTTGACATTACAATGGCTATGATGTCACAGTGGCTTTGAAGTCACAATGGCTTTGTACTAACAATAGATATGCCATCACAATGGCTACTATTTCACAAGGGCTATGTCGTAACAATTGGTACGACCCACAGTGCCTATGACGTCACAATGGCTATGACGTCACAATTGGTATGACGTCACAATGGCCATGATATCACAATTGGTATGACGTCACCATGGCTATGACTCTGCTATGGCTATGACATTACTATGGCTATAAAGTTAAAATCACTGTGCCAACATGATAGCTGTGATCTCACTATGACTATGATGTTACAATGGCTATGACATCACAATGGCTATGAAGGCACAATGGCCATGACATCACAATTGGTATGACGTCACCATGGCTATGACATCACAATGGCTATGACATTATACTGCCTATGACCTTAAAGTGGCTACGCCATCATAATGACTATGACGCTACAATGGCTATGATCATACAATGGCTATGATATTACAATGACTATGACATCACAATGGCTATGATGTCACAATGGCTATGACATCACAATGGCCAGACATTACAATAGTATGAGGTCACAATATCTATGATGTTATAGTAGCTATCACGTTAAATTTCTATGCCATCATGATGACTGTGATGCAACAATGGCTGTACTGTTACAATGGCTATGACGTCACAATGGCTGTGATACTATAGTGGATATGACGTTACAATGGCTATGTCGTTACAGGGGCTATGATGTCACAATGGCTATGACATCACAATTTGTGTGACTTCAGAATGGCTATGATGTCACAATGGCTACAACTCACAATGTCTTCGACGTTAGAATGGCTTTGACACTATGTTTACTTTGATATTACAATGGCTATGACTTCAGAGTGGCTTTGACGTCACAATGGCTTTGAACTAACGATAGCTGTGCCATCACGATGGCTACTTTTTCCCAAGGGCTATGTCTTAAAAATTGCTACGAACAACAATGGCTATGACGTCACAGTAGCTATGACGTCACAATGGCTATGATGTCACAATGGCTATGACATCACAATTGGTATGACATCACCATGGCTATGACTCTGCTATGGCTATGACCTTACTATGGCTATGAAGTTACTAACGCTATGCCAACGTGATAGGTATGATCTCACTATGACTATGATGTCACCATGGATATGATGTTACAATGGCTATGACATCACAATGGCTATAATGTCACAATGGCTATGACATCACAATGGCCAGACGTTACAATTGCTATGAGGTCACAATATACATGATGTTATAGTAGCTATGATGTTAAAATATCTATGCCATCATGATGACTGTAATGCAACAATGGCTGTGATGTTACAATGGCTATGACGTTACAATGGCTATGACACTATAGTGGGTATGACGTTACAGTGGCTATGACGACATAATTGCTATGCCGACACATAGGCTATGACAACGCAATGGCGGTGACCTCACAATGGCTATGAAGTCACAATGGCTATGATGTCACAATGGATAAGATGTCACAATGGCTACGACATCACAATGGCTATACGTTACAATGGCTATGACTTCACAATGTCCATGACATTATAATGCCTATAATGCCTATGACGTCACAATGGCTATGACATTGTAGTGTCTATTACGTTAAACTGGCTATGCCATCACAATGACTGTGACGCTACAATGGCTATGATCACACAATGGCTCTGATATCAAAATGGCTACAACTCACAATCGCTTTGATGTTGGAACGGCTATAACACTATTGTGGCTATGAGGTTACAATGGCTATCATGTTACAGTGGCTATGACGTCACAATGGCTATGGCGTTACAATGGTTATGACATCACAATGGCTGTTACAATAGTGGCTATGAAGTACAATGGGTATGATATCACAATTGTTATGACAGTATAGTGGCTATGACCTTAATATAGCTATGATGTCAAAATGGCTATGAAGTCACAATGGCTATGGCGTCACAATGGCTATGATGTCACAATGGCTATGACATCACTATTGGTATGATGTCACCATGGCTATGACTCTGCTATGGCTATGACCTTACTATGGCTATGAAGTTGCAATCGCTATGCCAACGTGATAGCTATGATCTCAATATGACTATAATGTCACAATGGATATGTCACAATGGCTATGACGTCACAATTGGTATGACGTCAGAAAGGCTGCAATGTTACAACGGCTATGATACTATAGTGGATATGATGTCACAATGGCTATGACATCACAATTGCCTGACGGTACAATGGCTTTGTGGTCACAATATCGATGATGCTATAGTAGCTATGACGTTTAAATGGCTATGCCATCATGATAACTGTGATGCAACAATGGCTGTGATGTTACAATGGCTTCGATGTTACAATGGCTATGATATTATAGTGGCAATGACGTTACAATGGCTATGTCGTTACAGGGGCTATGATGTCACAATGGCTATGAGGTCCAAATGGCTATGACCTCACAATTGGTATGACGTCACAATGGCTATGATGTCACAATGGCTACAACTCACAATGGCTTTGACGTTAGAATGGCTATGACACTATATTGATTTTGACATTACAATGACTATGACATCACAGTGGCTTTGACGTCACAATGGCTTTGAACTAACAATATCTATGCCGTCACGATGGCTACTATTTCACAAGGCCTATGTTGTAACAATTGCTACAACCCACAATGGCTATGACGTCAGAATGGCTATGACGTCACAATTGGTGTGACGTCAGAATGGCTATGATGTCATAATGGCTATGACATCACAATTGCTATGATGTCATAATGGCTATGACATCACAATTGGTATGACGTCACCATGGCTATGACTATGCTATGGCTATGACCTTACTATGGCTATGAAGTTACAATCGCTATGCCAACGTGATAGCTAGGATCTCACTATGACTATGATGTCACAATGGATATGATGTCACAATGGCTATGATGTCAGAATTGGTATGACGTCAGAATGGCTGCGATGTTACAACGGCTATGATACTATAGTGGTAATGACGTCACAATGGCTATTACAATAGTGGCTATGATGTACAATGGGTATGATGTCACAATTGTTATGACAGTATAGTGGCTATGACCTTAATATAGCTACGATGTCAAAATGGCTATGAAGACACAATGGCTATGACATCACTATTGGTATGATGTCACCATGGCTATGACTCTGCAATGGTTTTGACCTTACTATGGCTATGAAGTTGCAATCGCTATGCCAACGTGATAGCTATGATCTCAATATGACTATGATGTCACAATGGATATGATGTAACAATGTCGATGACATCACAACGGCTATGATGTCACAATGGCTATGACATCACAATTGCCTGACGTTACAATGGCTTTGAGGTCACAATATCTATGATGTTATAGTAGCTATGACGTTTAAATGGCTATGCCATCATGATAACTGTGATGCAACAATGGCTGTGATGTTACAATGGCTTCGAAGTTACAATGGCTATGATATTATAGTGGCAATGACGATACAATGGCTATGTTGTTACAGGGGCTATGATGTCACAATGGCTATGAGGTCCAAATGGCTATGACCTCACAATTGGTATGACGTCACAATAGCTATTATGTCACAATAGCTATGATGTCACAATGGCTACAACTCACAATGGCTTTGATGTTAGAATGGCTATGACACTATATTGACTTTGACATTACAATGGCTATGACATCACAGTGGCTTTGACGTAACAATGGCTTTGAACTAACAATATCTATGCCCTCACGATGGCTACCATTTCACAAGGCCTATGTTGTAACAATTGCTATGAACCACAATGGCTATGACGTCAGAATGGCTATGACGTCACAACTGGTGTGACGTCACAATGGCTAGATGTCACAACTGATGTGACGTCAGAATGACTGCGATGTTACAACGGCTATGATACTATAGTGGATATGACGTCACAATGGCTATTACAATAGTGGCTATGATGTACAATGTGTATGACATCACAATTGTTATGACAGTATAGTGGCTATGACCTTAATATAGCTATGACGTCAAAATGGCTATGAAGTCACAATGGCTATGACTTCACAATGGCTATGATATCACAATGGCTATGACATCACTATTGGTATGACGTCAGCATGGCTATGACTCTGCTATGGCTATGACCTTACTATGGCTATGAAGTTGCAATCGCTATGCCAACATGATAGCTGTGATCTCACTATGACTATGATGTCACAATGGATATGATGTCACAATGGCTATGACATCACAATGGCCAGACATTACAATGGCTATGAGGTCACAATATCTATGATGTCATAGTAGCTATGACATTAAAATGTGTATGCCATCATGATGACTGTGATGCAACAATGGCTGTGATTTTACAATGGCTATGACGTTACAATGGCTATGACACTATAGTGGGTATCATGTTACAATGGCTATGACGACATAATTGCTACACCAACACAAAGGCTATGACAACACAATGGCAGTGACCTCACAATGGCTATGAAGTCACAATGGCTATGATGTCACAATGGATATGATGTCACAATGTCTGCGACATCACAATGCCTAGACGTTACAATGGCTATGACTTCACAATGTCTATGACATTCTAGTGGCTATGACGTCATAATTGCTATGACATTATAGTGGCTATGACGTTAAAGTGGCTATGCCATCATAATGACTATGACGCTACAATGGCTGTTGTTATGGGTTGACTCAGTGAGATAGACCACAGACTCAGAATTTAAATTTAGAAACCTTTATTAAGCTGGCCAGATGTCTGCAATCCCAGCACTCCCCCAAAGCAAAGGCGGAACTGCAGCAATGACTGCAAGTGTTACAGCCTATTTTTTTGCAAAAACTACAAAGTTACAAAGCCTTGTTCACGCAGTTTGTTCCCGACACAGTATAGCATTATCACCTTCCTATCTATGTTCTCCGGAACAGAGAGCACAGTATATTGAGGAGGGACCATGAGACCATATCTCAAGGCCTGACCTGATGTCAGCACCTTCCTGTCTGTTCCAGGAACAAACAGTAGAGCGCGCCCCAATATGCAGCCCAGTACATTCACTACTGGTCTTATTGGGAATCAAATCTTTGATTCAGCATCCTACTCTAAGATTCTGGAGTATTGGGTGTATAAAACCATTAACTTTACAGCCTGTATTTGATTTTGTATGAAATTGAGGAGGCATTTGGTAATGCAGGGGCCAAATATGAGCCCTAGGAGGAGCAGAACGACTGGTCCTTCCAAGGAGGAGAGCAGGGTAGTTAGCCAGGGGGACCAGGAAAATAAATTCTCATACCAATTGCCTTCAGCCTTTCTAGCCTCTTCTCGGTCAGCCAGACGTATTCGCAGCTCGCTAAGGCTTTCCCTGATCAACCCCAAGTGGTTGGTGTAAAAACAGCAAGACTCCCCAAGAGCCAGACAGAGGCCTCCCTGCTTCAGGAAAAGCAGATCTAGGCCTCGTCTGTTTTGTAATACTACCTCTGCGAGTGAACCAAGGGAGTCCTCCAGCTAGCTAACAGAATTTTCGAGAGAGCTTAAATCTTGATCTATCTGCCTACTTAATTCTTTATAATTCTGGTGGTCGGTTACTAGGGCGGCTGTTCCAATGGCCGTGGACCCTGCTAGTCCTATTCCCATAAGGAGGGGGACTAGGATGGGGGCCCTTTTAACCCTTCTGGGTTCGAGGTTTAAATGTTCTCGGCCCCCTTCTCCCGAATAGTAATATACCTGTGGGAGGATATGAGTTAGAATGCATAGTCCAGGGTTCATCGGATTCTGGAGGACTGGAGAGAAGATGCAAGGAGTTATACCAGTTGTACATGCCCACCAAGTCCCCTTCGGAGCTACTAAGTAGGTGGGGGTCTCTCCTGTGTAATTCTTTGGAAGTATGATATATGAATTACATAGATCCGTATAGGTGGAACTGCTAAGTGGGTAGTTCATAGGGTACACACAAGTCCCGGGGTTTAAGATGTCCCCAAGAGTAAGTCCTTGGTGTTTGTGTCCCCACATACACAGTCCATCTGGCAGACTTTCTGCTGAAAGGTTCCTGATGGCAGAAGCGTCCTTCCCGAGCTGGGCCCCTGCCCCTAACCCAACATAATAAGGGGGTTCAGGGTTGAGGCACAGCCAGCAATCCGCGGTCAGGTTTGGGGAGGTGCGATTTAGGAAAGAAAACATTAAGTCCAAGGTTCCCAGCAGCTTCCGGTTTGGTTTTCCTGCACCTGTATCCAAAAGCTGTTGCAGGTCCCCAAGGGCTGGCGAGGTCGTGGCTGCAGGTGGAGTAGGGCTGGGGCTCCCAGAGCTTTGTGACCCAGGGGAACCAGGAGGTTTGGCTGGGGCTGGGTGCTGTGGCAGGCTCGGCCTCTCTGGCTTGTCTAGGAGATGAAAGGGGCCAATCGGGTTGAACCACAGGGGAAGAGTCCGGCGTTGAATGGTGAAGAGCTGGCCAGGGTCTCGGCCGCTTACATAGAGTCTGAGTCCCCACGTCTTTCCCCTTCCCATTGGTCAGTCCACCAGGCGAGAGGCAAGAGGAGGACGGGGTTACAATTTCCGATCATGCAGCTCTTCTTCGGGGCCCCAGGTCGGACCTCTCTGGTCAGACGGAGGAGCTTGTCGGTGGGAGGTTTTTTCCATGGGGCTAGGGTCTCACAACCCCAAGAGGCACAATAGAAGTCACCCTCTCCTCCACAGTTACTACCCCCTTCCCGGGGGCAGACAATGTCGAGTGTGCCACAGTTCTTGCTCTAGGGCTAGGTCTCCGCACCTGTAACCCCTGGCTTTGGTGACACAGGGATGGCCCCCGGAGCCATACCCAGTCGATGCAGTTTTGCTACGGGAATTTCCCCAGTTTTCTCCAAACAGTTTACAGAGATCTGTCGGGATGACAGGCGCCCCTGTTCCAACAGCAGAGCCTATAACAGTCCCATCAATAGTACGTGTGACCTCCCAAGAGTAATTTCTGGCCGAACGGGGATTTCCCAGTCCCGGCTGCAGGCAGATGAGGAGAGCTAGGAAGAACACCGAGTGAGTCTGACCTTCAGTGGCTCTCTGGTCGTCTGGACCCGCCATCCCTCGACGCTGTCGTTCGTTTTCTTAACCTGCGTACGATGGATCCAGTGCTTCTTTCCTGCGACTTTGATGGCGGTTGGAGTGCTCAGCACCACCTGGTAGGTCCATCCCATCTAGGTTCCAGGCTGCCAGGGTTGTGGCACTTCACCCAAACGAGATCTCCCGGAGAGAAGGCAGGCTGTGTTGGACTGGATCGCAGCACGTCCTCCTCCCGTGGCTCTCACCACCCGTCCTGCCGATGAGGCACTGCTCTGCAAAGCCTGTAAGGACTTAAGCAAATTTCGGGTAGACAGTCGGGCAAGCTCTTCCTCCCTTTGGCGAGGAAGAAGAGGTGGCGGCCTGCCAAACATAATTTCAAAAGGGGTGAGTCCCTTTATGTATGGAGTGCACCGAGCTCTGAGGAGAGCAAAAGGGAGGAGACTTACCCAGTTTTCGCCAGTCTCTAATTTTAACTTAGTTAATGTTTCCTTTAAGGTCCGATTCATCCTCTCTACCTGTCCAGAACTCTGTGGCCTATAGACACAATGCAACTTCCAGGTAACCCTCAGGGCCTTAACTATGGATTGTGTAACTTTGGCGATGAACGCTGGGCCATTATCGGACCCCATGTATAGTGGCAGGCCAAACCGGGGGACAATTTCAGTGAGGAGTTTTTTAACTACTACCTGTGCTGTCTCTGCCTTGGTTGGGTATGCCTCAGGCCAGCCAGAGAAGGTATCAATGAAAGTCAGCAAGTATTTATACCCCCCTTGTCCTCCTGGTATCTCGGTGAGGTCCACTTCCCAGTGTTCTCCAGGGTTCTGTCCTCAGAATCGCTGCCCCGGCGCGGCCACAACAGGGGGCCCTTGGTTTACCCGGGCACACACTTGGCACCTCCTAGCCACATCTTGGGATATTTTCTGGAGGCCTGGGATGTAAAATTCTCTTCCCAGTAGTTCTGATAGCTTCGTTCCCCCCAGGTGGGTGCTCTGGTGGGTCTGGGAAGCGATGGTCCGCCCCAGGGCTTCTGGCACTATAGGCCTTCCGTCTGGCAGGATTAGACATCCAGCCTCTCCTTCCTGGGCCCCTAGTTTCACAGCTAGCCTCTGCTCCCCTGTCACATAAGTAGGCTTCTCTGGGAGCCTTCATGCTGGCAGGGCTACGAGAACTTCTAGGGGCCCTACTGGTCTTTTAGCCACGTCCTTGGCGGTTTGGTCTGCAAGTCGATTTCCCTGTGCTTCGGGACTATCACCCTTCTGGTGCCCTCGGCAATGAATTACTGCCACTTCTTTTGGCCCCCATATGGCTGCCAGGAGGTTAAGTATCTCAGAAGCATTTTTAATGTCCTTTCCTCCTGAGGTCAGAAGGCCTCTCTCCTGATATAGGGCCCCATGCATGTGTACAGTGGCGAAAGCATACCGACTGTCTGTGAAAATGTTCACTCTTTTTCCTTTTCCCCAACGGAGGGCCTGAGTGAGTGCTATAAGTTCTGCCTTTTGGGCTGAGATGCCTCGTCCTAAGGCCTGTGCCCAGAGAACCTCCTTTTGTGTCACCACTGCCGCCCCCGCATACCGGGTACCTTCCTCTACGAAGCTGCTCCCGTCTGTGTAGAGGGACTCATCTGGATTCTGCAGGGGCTGGTCCACAAGGTCCTCTCGGAGGGAAGTGAAGGCAGTCAATGTCTCCTCGCAGTCATGCAAAGGGGCTTCTGCCTCCTCGTCAGTGAGGAGTGTGGCCGGGTTCAAGGCAGCTGTTTTCAGGAAGCTGACTCGTGGTGGGTCTAGCAGTAACACCTGGTACTGGGTAATGCGGGCGTTGGACATCCATCTCTCCGGGGGACTCCTTAATAAGGTCTCAACTGCATGCGGAGCAACTACTTGGAGATTTTGGCCAAAGGTTAGCTTTGAGGCTTCCTTTACCAGGAGGGCGGTGGCTGCAATGGCTTTCAAGCAGTTGGGCCATCCCGAGGCCACCGGGTCAAGTCTCTTAGAGAGATAAGCTACGGGGCGTTTCCATGGTCCCAGGGGCTGTGTGAGGACCCCTTTCGCCACCCCTTTGTTCTCAGCTACATATAGCTGGGAGGGTTTGGTTAGGTCTGGCAGGGCGAGTGCCGGGGCGCTTATCAGGGCTTCTTTCAGTCTCTTATAAGCCTCTTCTTCCTTTTCTGTCCAGACCAGGGCGGCCTCCTTTCCCCCCATTGCAGAGTATAGTGGTCTTGCAATTTCTGCAAAACCTAGTATCCATAGCCTGCAATAACCCACTGCCCCAAGGAACTCCCAGACTTGCCTTTTGGTGGTAGGCCTGGGGATTGACAAGATGGCCTTTATTCTGCTACTGGATAAAGTCCGCCTACCCCCTTCTATGTTGTAACCCAAATATGTTACTCGGGTAGTGCACAGCTGAGCTTTCTTGGTTGAGACCCGATACCCCAAATGATCTAGGGTGGTCAGCAACTCTCGAGTGGCCTGTCTACAGTCCTGTTCCTCCTCCGTGGCAGTAGGAGGTCGTCTGCATATTGGAGCAGAGTCACCAGTGGATGGTCCTGACGGAACTCCCGGAGGTCTTGGTTTAGGGCCTCATCGAACAGAGTGGGTGAGTTCTTGAACCCTTGTGGTAACCTAGTCCAAGTTAACTGTCCAGACGCTCCCTCTGTCGGGTCCACCCACTCGAAGGCGAAGATAGGTTGACTGCTTTGTCAGGGGAAGGGAGAAAAAGGCCTCCTTTAGGTCTAAAACAGTATAGAACCGGTGTTCTGGCTTGAGGAGGCTGAGAAGAGTGTAAGGGTTCGGAACTGTGAGATGGATAGTCTCAACCCTCTTGTTTACTTCCCTTAAGTCCTGCACTGGCGTGAAATCCTCAGTCCCTGGTTTCTGTATTGGCAACAGGTGAGTGTTCCAAGCAGATTGGCAAGGAATCAAGATTCCAGCCTCTTTCAGCCTCTTAATGTGCTTGGCAATTCCCACTCTCGCCTTCTGGCTCATTGGATATTGCCAGACTCTGACTGGGGTGGCACTGCTGGTCAGCTGGACTACATTTGGAGGCCGGTGTTTAGCTAACCCTGGCGGATTGTCCTCCGCCCAGACTCCAGGGATAGCCTGTCTTAATTGTTGGAGATAGGCATCTGCTGAGACTTCCCCAGGCTCCTCCTCATGTAGTAAATATTCCTCCTGTAAGGGCAATGTCAGGAGATAGATCCCCACAGTTCCTGGGTCTTGCAACTTGACCTCTGGCCCTGGCCCTTCAAAAGAGATTGTGGCCCGTAATTTACTCAGCAAGTCCCGGCCTAACAGAGGGTAAGGGCACTCTGGCATTACTAGGAATGAGTGAGTCACTGAGCCGTTTCCTAGGTCGCTGATCCGACCTTTAGTCCATGGGTAGGATTTCACATTTCCAGTTGCCCCTTTGATGGGGATTTTGGTCTTAGAGACCGGACCCACTGGCTGTTGCATGACAGAGAAGGTGGCTCCCGTGTCCACAAGGAAGTCCACCTTTTGGCCCCCTACTGTCAGAGTTATCCTGGGCTCTTGGGGGCCAGCTGAGCCCTGACAACCCTAATCCACCTCCTCCACCAGCACAGGAGTCGGTTCCCCCGCACGTTCAGGGCACTCCCTTCTCCAGTGTCCTTCCTTTTTGCAAAGTGCACACTGATTTCTTCCAAGCCTGGGTTGGACTCCTTTTCTCCCACAAGGCTTTCCTTTATTCTTATTGTCACTCCGGCCCCTTGGGCCTTTTTCCTCGTTCAGGGCCAGGAGGACCTTGGCCATCCGGGTGTTTAAACCTGCCGTCGGGTCCTCCCGATTGTTAAAAACCTTCTGGGCTATCTCAACCAACTCAGAGATTGATTTCCCCTCAAAGCCTTCTAACTTCTGCAATTTTTTTCTAATATCTGGTGCCGACTGGGAAACAAATGCAACAATGACAGCCCTCCGATTTTCTGGGGCATCAGGGTCAATGGGGGTATACACCCGATAGGCCTCGCACAGCCTCTCCAGGAAAGCTGCCGGGCTCTCATTAGGCCCCTGGACTGTCTCTGTCACCTTAGAGAGGTTTGTGGGTCTCCGAGCAGCAGCTCGGATGCCCCCCAATAGAGTCTGGCGATACCGATCGAGAGCCTCCTTTCCCCTCTCACTATTGGGATTCCAGTCAGGTCGCCTGGAGGGAAACACAGCCTCTAATCTATCTTGGTCAGAGGTAGGCTGCCCATCCGGGCCCAGTACAAATCTCCTCCCTTCCGCCTTGACTCTCTCTCTCTCCTCCGAAGTGAAAACAGTTTGCATCAACTGTTGGCAATCATCCCAGGTAGGTTTATGGGTAAAAAACACAGACTCTAAAAGAGAGATTAACCCCTGTGTGTTCTGGGAGAAAGAAGGATTCTGGTTCTTCCAATTGTACAGGTCACTGGTAGAAAAGGGGACATAGACCATGAAAGGTTGCCCGTCTGGACCCAAATCTAAAGGGCCTGCCTGCCGTAGTGGCAGCATAGGAACTGCAGGACTGGCAGATGCTGCTGGGTCCTGCAGGTTCTCTCTCTCTCTCTCTCTCTCTCTCTCTCTCTCTCTCTCTCTCTCTCTCTCCATATGCTGTCCCTTGCCTAGTGTGAGGAGGGGAGAACGAAGCCGGGTCCTGGACTGGTGTTTTCGGAGGAAAGGGAACCAGCTGTGGAGGAGGCAGAGGTTCTGGGCCAGGGTCTTTAGCCACTGCCAGGCCGGCCGGTGGGGAAGCATACGGGGGAGGCCTGACCTTGGGGAGTGCCTCCTCACTTGAATCCTGGAGAACAGGGGGAATCTTGTCCTTCTGGGCCGAAGCCAAGAGGACTGTCTGTCTCTGTTCCAATTTCCTTTTCTTATTCTGACAACTCTTTAACCACCTTGGTTTTTCAGCCAAAATATCGACCCACACTTAAATATAGGGAATTTGGTTGGGGTGACCCGGCCAGCCATAGACAACATGGTGAACCCAAAAAGCGGTGGTTAAATCATAAGTCCCTACGTCCGGCCATCCCACATGGAAAGTGGGCCACTCCCATTCACAGAATTTCTGCAAATCAAAAGCATTAACATCATATCTGTAGTCTCCGGCTCTCTTCTTGAAGTCCTGAAAATTCTTAAGAAAACATTGCAGCGGGGTGCACACAGAAGCAGACGACCCCTGACCCATTTTGACAACAAACACCAAACAACAAATATCAGACAAACACTAGACAGACAAACCCGGTTCAGCTTAGAGCCGCACAAACCAGGACCCCGGCCACCATCGTGGCCGCGGGTCAGGACCAGGAGTACCGCTGCATCCAGCCCTCCGTATAGGTCCTTCCATGGGACGTCCCAATTCCTGTTTAACGACCGGTCCTTACCTCTCTCGAGAGTCCAGGTGGCTCAGTTTCCAAATTGAAAGTTTTGGGTGGAGTGGAGGCCTCCTTGGTAGTCATTCTCCACAGGTGTGGGGTATCTCGCTGAGTGCCTGGCGACAAGTGGGGGAGAGCCTCCTGCATTGAAAAGGGGGTCCCTCTCCTCCCTGCCGGGGGAGAGACTCCAGCCCTAAACAAGGGGTCCCTCTCACCCCTGCCGGGGGAGAGCCTCCTGCCTTGGATAGGGGGTCCCTCTCCTCCCTGCCGGGAAAGAGCCTCCAGCCCTAAACAAGGGGTCCCTCGCATCCCTGCCGGGTATCTTGCTGGGGCCTCCAAATGATATGGGTTGACTCAGAGAGATAGACCACAGACTCAGAATTTAAGTTTAGGAACCTTTATTAAGCTGGCCAGCTGTCTGCAGTCACAGCACTCTGCCGAAGCAAAGGCGGAACTGCAGCAATGACTGCAAGTGTTACAGCCTATTTATTTGCAAAAACTACAAAGTTACAAAGCCTTGTTTATGCAATTTGTTCCCAACACAGGATAGCATTATCACCTTCCTATGTTCTCCGGGAACAGAGAGCACAGTATATTGAGGAGGGACCATGAGACCATATCTCAAGGCCTGACCTGATGTCAGTACCTTCCTATCTGTCTGTTCCAGGAAAAGACAGTACAGCGCACCCCGATATGCAGCCCAGTACATTATGACCACACAATGGCTATTATATCACAATGGGTATGATGTCACAATGGCTATGACATCACAATTGGTATGACGTCACCATGGCTATGACTGCTATGGCTATGACCTTACTATGACTATGAAGTTACAATCGCTATGCCAAAGTGATAGCTCTGATCTCACTATGACTATGATGTCCAATGGATATGAAGTCACAATGGATATGATACTATAGTGGCTATGACATTACAATGGCTATGTTGTTACAGGGGCTATGATGTCACAATGGCTATGATGTCACAACGGCTATAACTCACAATGAATTTGACGTTAGAATGGCTATGACACTATATAGACTTTGACATTACAATGGCTATGACAAAACAGTGGCTTTGCCGTCACAATGGCTTTGAACTAACAATAGCTATGCCATCACGATGGCTACTATTTCACAAGGGCTATATGGTAACAATTGCTCCAACCCACAACGCTATGACATCACAATGGCTATGACATCACAGTGGATATGACGTAACAATTGTTATGATGTCACAATGGCTATGACATCACAATTTTTATGATGTCACAATGGTTATGAGGTCACAATGAATATGATGTCACAATGGCTAAGACATCACTATGGCTACACGTTACAATGGCTATGACTTCATAATGTCTATGACATTATAGTGCCTATGACATTACAATGGCTATGACATTATACTGTCTATGACGTTAAAGTCGCTATGCCATCATAAGGACTATGACGCTACAATGGCAATGATCATACAATGGCTATGATATCACAATGTCTATGTTGTCACAGTGGCCATGACTTCACAATTGGTATGACGTCACCATGGCTAAGACTCTGCAATGGCTATGACCTTACTATGGCTATGAAGGTACAATCGCTATTCCAACATGATAGCTATGATCTCACTATGACTATGATGTCACAATGGATATGATGTCACAATGGCTATGACGTCACAATGGCTATGATGTCACAATGGCTATGATATCACAATGGTCAGACGTTACAATGGCTTTGAGGTCACAATATCTATGATGTTATAGTAGCTATGACCTTAAAATGGCTATGCTATCATGATAACTGTGATGAAACAATGGCTTTGATGTTACAATGGCTACAATGTTACAATGGCTATGATACTATAGTGGCTAAATCGATACAGGGGCTATCATGTCGCAACGGCTATGACATTCCAATTGGTATGACGTCACAATGGATATGATGTCACCATATCTACAACTCACAATGAATTTGATGTTACAATGGCTATGACACTACATACACTTTGACATTACAATGGCTATGACTTCACTGTGACTTTAATGTCACAATGGCTTTGAACTAACAATAGCTCTGCCATCACAATGGCTACTATTTTACAACAGCTATGTCATAACAATTGCTATTACCGCGCAATGGCTATGTCATCGTGATGGCTATGACATTACAATGGCTATGATGACATAAATGCTATGATGAAACAATGGCTATGAGAACAGAATGGCTGTGGCATCACAATGGCTATGAAGTCACAATGGATACAACATCACAATGGCTAGACGTTCCAATGGCTATGACTTCACAATGGCTATGACGTCACAATTGGTATGACGTCACAATGGCTGCGATGTTACAATGGCTATGATACTATAGTGGCTATGAGGTTACAATGGCTATGTTGTTACAGGGGCTATGACCTCACAATGGCTATGACGTCACAATTGGTATGACGTCACAATGGCTATGATGTCACAATGGCTAAAAGTCACAATGAATTTGACGTTAGAATGGCTATGACACTATATAGACCTTGATATTACAATGGCTATGATGTCACAGTGGCTTTGTCGTCACAATGGCTTTGAACTAACAATAGCTATGCCATCACGAAGGCTACTATTTAACAAGGGCTATATCGTAACAATTGCTCCAACCCACAATGGCTATGACGTCACAGTTTCTATGACGTCAAAATTTGCATGTCACAATGGCTATGATGTCACAATGGCTATGATTTCACAATGTCTATGTTGTCACAATGGCTATGACATCACAATTGGTATGACGTCTCCATGGCTATGACTCTGCTATGGCTATGACCTTACTATGGCTATGAAGTTACAATCGTTATGCCAACGTGATAGCTATGATCTCACTATGACTATGGTGTCACAATGAATACGATGTCACAATGCCTATGACATCACAATGGCTATGATATCACAATGGCTATGAGATCAAAATGGCAAGACATTACAATGGCTATGAAGTCACATTATCAATGATGTTGTGGTAGCTATGACGTTAAAATGTCTATGCCATCATGATGACTGTGATGCAACAATGGCTGTGATGTTACAATGGCTATGACGTCACAATGGCTATGACACTATAGTGGGTATTACGTTACAATGGCTATGGCGACATAATTGCTACGCTGACACAAAGGCTATGACAACACAATTTCGGTGACCTCACAATGGCTATGAAGTCACAATGGCTATGATGTCACAATGGATATGATGTCACAATGGCTTCGACATCACAATGGCTATACGTTACAATGGCTATGACGTCACAATGTCCATGACTTTATAGTGGCTATGACATCACAATGGCTATGACATTATAGTGTCTATAACGTTAAAGTGGCCATGCCATCATAATGAAAATGATGCTACAATGGCTATGATCACACAGTGGTTATGATATCACAATGCCTTTGATATCACGATGGCTATTACAATAGTGGCTATGATGTACAATGGGTATGTTGTCACAATGGTAATGACACTACAGTGGCTATGACCTTAATATAGCTATGAGTGCTATGGCTATGACCTTAGTATGGCTATGAAGTTACAATCACTATACGAACGTGATAGCTCTGATCTCACTATGACTATGATGTCACAATGGATATGATGTCACAATGGCTATGACATCACAATTGGTATGACTTCACAATGGTTATGATGTCAACATGGCTATGACATCACAATGCCTATGATGTCACAGAGGCTATGAAGTCACAATGGCTCTGACATCACAATGGTTATGATGTCACAATGGATATGATGTCACAATGGATACGATATCACAATGGCTATACGTTACAATGGCTATGACTTCACAATATCCATGACATTATAGTGGCTATGACGTCACAATGGCAATGACATTATAGTGTCTATGACGTTAAAGTGGCCATGCCATCCTAATGACTATGATGCTACAATGGCTATGATCACAGAATGGTTATGATATCACAATGCCTTTGATATCACAATGGCTACAAGTCACAATCGCTTTTACGTTGGAATGGCTATAACACTGTAGTGGCTATGAGGTTACAATGGCTATCACGTTACAGAGGCTATGACGTCACAATGGCTATGACGTTACAATGGTTATGACGTCACAATGGCTATTACATAGTGGCTATGATGTACAATGGGTATGATGTCACTATGGTTATAACACTATAGTGGCTATGACCTAAATATAGCTATGACTGCTATGTCTATGACCTTACTATAGCTATGAATTTACAATCCGTATGCCAACGTGATAGCTCTGATCTCACTATGACTATGATTTCACAATGGCTATGATGTCACAATGGCTATGAAGTCACAATTGGTATGACGTCACAATGGTTATGATGTCAATATGGCTATGACATCACAATGGCTATGACGTCACAATGGCTATGATGTCACAATGGCTATGATGTCAAAATTGGTATGACGTCACAATGGCTGCGATGTTACAATGGCTATGATACTATAGTGGCTATGACATTACAATGGCTATGTTGTTACAGGGGCTATGATGTCACAATGGCTATGATGTCACAACGGCTATAATTCACAATGAATTTGACGTTAGAATGGCTATGACACTATATAGACTTTGACATTACAGTGGCTATGACAAAACAGTGGCTTTGCCGTCACAATGGCTTTGAACTAACAATAGCTATGCCATCACGATGGCTACTATTTCACAAGGGCTATATGGTAACAATTGCTCCAACCCACAATGGCTATGACGTCACAATGGCTATGAAATCACAGTGGATATGATGTAACAATTGTTATGATGTCACAATGGTTATGATGTCACAATGGCTATGACATCACAATTTTTATGATGTCTCCATGGCTATGACTCTGCTATGGCTATGACCTTACTATGGCTATGAAGTTACAATCGTTATGCCAACGTGATAGCTATGATCTCACTATGACTATGGTGTCACAATGAATACGATGTCACAATGCCTATGACATCACAATGGCTATGATATCACAATGGCTATGAGATCAAAATGGCAAGACATTACAATGGCTATGAGGTCACATTATCAATGATGTTGTGGTAGCTATGACGTTAAAATGTCTATGCCATCATGATGACTGTGATGCAACAATGGCTGTGATGTTACAATGGCTATGACGTCACAATGGCTATGACACTATAGTGGGTATTACGTTACAATGGCTATGGCGACATAATTGCTACGCTGACACAAAGGCTATGACAACACAATTTCGGTGACCTCACAATGGCTATGAAGTCACAATGGCTATGATGTCACAATGGATATGATGTCACAATGGCTTCGACATCACAATGGCTATACGTTACAATGGCTATGACGTCACAATGTCCATGACTTTATAGTGGCTATGACATCACAATGGCTATGACATTATAGTGTCTATAACGTTAAAGTGGCCATGCCATCATAATGAAAATGATGCTACAATGGCTATGATCACACAATGGTTATGATATCACAATGCCTTTGATATCACGATGGCTATTACAATAGTGGCTATGATGTACAATGGGTATGTTGTCACAATGGTAATGACACTACAGTGGCTATGACCTTAATATAGCTATGAGTGCTATGGCTATGACCTTAGTATGGCTATGAAGTTACAATCACTATACGAACGTGATAGCTCTGATCTCACTATGACTATGATGTCACAATGGATATGATGTCACAATGGCTATGACATCACAATTGGTATGACTTCACAATGGTTATGATGTCAACATGGCTATGACATCACAATGCCTATGATGTCACAGAGGCTATGAAGTCACAATGGCTCTGACATCACAATGGTTATGATGTCACAATGGATATGATGTCACAATGGATACGATATCACAATGGCTATACGTTACAATGGCTATGACTTCACAATATCCATGACATTATAGTGGCTATGACGTCACAATGGCAATGACATTATAGTGTCTATGACGTTAAAGTGGCCATGCCATCCTAATGACTATGACGCTACAATGGCTATGATCACAGAATGGTTATGATATCACAATGCCTTTGATATCACAATGGCTACAAGTCACAATCGCTTTTACGTTGGAATGGCTATAACACTGTAGTGGCTATGAGGTTACAATGGCTATCACGTTACAGAGGCTATGACGTCACAATGGCTATGACATTACAATGGTTATGACGTCACAATGGCTATTACATAGTGGCTGTGATGTACAATGGGTATGATGTCACGATGGTTATAACACTATAGTGGCTATGACCTAAATATAGCTATGACTGCTATGTCTATGACCTTACTATAGCTATGAATTTACAATCCGTATGCCAACGTGATAGCTCTGATCTCACTATGACTATGATTTCACAATTGCTATGATGTCACAATGGCTATGAAGTCACAATTGGTATGACGTCACAATGGTTATGATGTCACAATGGATATGATGTCACAATGGCTATGACGTCACAATTGGTATGACGTCACAATTGTTATGATGTCAATATGGCTATGACATCACAATGGCTATGACGTCACAATGGCTATGATGTCACAATGGCTATGACGTCAAAATTGGTATGACGTCACAATGGCTGCGATGTTACAATGGCTATGATACTATAGTGGCTATGACATTACAATGGCTATGTTGTTACAGGGGCTATGATGTCACAATGGCTATGATGTCACAACGGCTATAACTCACAATGAATTTGACGTTAGAATGGCTATGACACTATATAGACTTTGATATTACAGTGGCTATGACAAAACAGTGGCTTTGCCGTCACAATGGCTTTGAACTAACAATAGCTATGCCATCACGATGGCTACTATTTCACAAGGGCTATATGGTAACAATTGCTCCAACCCACAACACTATGACGTCACAATGGCTATGAAATCACAGTGGATATGATGTAACAATTGTTATGATGTCACAATGGTTATGATGTCACAATGGCTATGACATCACAATTCTTATGACGTCACAATGGCTATGATGTCAAAATGGCTATGACGTCACAATGGCTATGACGTCACAATGGCTATGATGTCACAATGGCTATGACTCCACTATTGTGATGACATCACAATTGCTATGATGTCACAATGAATATGATGTCACAATGGCTAAGACATCACAATGGCTACACGTTACAATGGCTATGACTTCACAATGTGTATGACATTATAGTGCCTATGATATGACAGTGTCTATGACATTATACTGTCTATGACGTTAAAGTGGCTATGCCATCATAATGACTGTGACGCTACAATGGGTATGATCATAGAAAGGTTATGATATCACAATGTCTATGACGTCACAATTGGTATGACGTCAGAATGGCTGCGATATTACTATGGCTATGATACTACAGTTGCTATGACGTTACAATGGCTATGGTGTTACAGGGCTTATGATATCACAATTTGTATGACATCACAACTTGTATGATGTCACAATGGCTATGATGTCACAATGGCTACCAGTCACAATGAATTTGACGTGAGATTGGCTATGACACTATATAGACTTTGACATTACAATGGCTATGATGTCACAGGGGCTTTGACGTCACAATGGCTTTGAACTAACAATAGCTATGCCATCACGATGGTTACTATTTAACAAGGGCTATATCGTAACAATTGCTCCAACCCACAATGGCTATGACGTCACAATGGCTATGACGTTGGTTTCTATGATGTCACAATTGGCATGACGTCACAATAGCTATTATGTCACAATGGCTATGATGTCACAATGTCAATGTTGTCACAATGGCTATGACATCACAATTGTGATGATGTCACAATTGCTATGCTGTCACAATGAATACAATATCACAATGGGTAAGACACCACAATGGCTAGACATTACAATGGCTATGACTTCACAATGGCTATGAAATTATAGTGGTTATGAAGTTAAAGTGGGTATACCATCATAGTGACTATGATGCTACAATGGCTATGATCACACAATGGTTATGATATCACAATGCCTTTGATATCACAATGGCTACAAGTAACAATCGCTTTGACGTAGGAATGGCTATAACACTATAGTGGCTATGAGGTTACTATGGCTACCACGTTACAGTGGCTATGACGTCACAATGGCTATGACGTTACAAATGTTATGATGTCACAATGGCTATTACAATAGTGGCTATGATGTACAATGTGTATGATGTCGCAATGGTTATGACACTACAGTGGCTATGACCTTAATATAGCTATGACATCTAAGTGGTTATGAAGGCACAATGACTTTGACATCACAATTGTTATGATGTCACAATGGTTATGAGGTCACAATGAATATGATGTCACAATGGCTAAGACATCACAATGGGTAGACATTACAATGGCTATGACTTCACAATGTCTATGGCATTATAGTGTCTATGAAGTTAAAGTGGGTATACCATCATACTGACTATGATGCTACAATGGCTATGATCACACAATGGTTATGATATCACAATGCCTTTGATATCACAATGGCTACAAGTCACAATCGCTTTGACGTTGGAATGCTAAAAACTATAGTGGCTATGAGGATACAATGGCTATCAAGTTACAGTGGCTATGAGGTCACAATGGCTATGACGTCAGAATGGTAATGATGTCACAATGAATATGATGTCACAATGGCTAAGACATCACAATGGCTATACGTTACAATGGCTATGACTTCACACTGTCTATGGCAGTATAGTGGCTATGACGTCACAATGGCTATGACATCACAATTGGTATGACGTCACCATGGCTATGACTGCTATGGCTATAACCTTACTATGGCTATGAAGTTACAATTGCTATGCCAACATGATTGCTCTGATCTCACTATGACTATGATGTCACAATGGATATGATATCACAATCGCTGTGGCGTCGCAATTCGTATGACATCACAATGGCTATGATGTCAAAATGGCTATGACGTCACTATGGCTATGACATCACAATGGGCATGATGTCACAATGGCTATGATGTCACAATTGCTATGATGTCACAATGGCTGTGACATCACTATTGTGATGACATCACAATTGCTATGATGTCACAATGAATATGATGTCACAATGGCTAAGACATCACAATGGCTAGACGTTACAATGGCTATGACTTCACAAAGTGTATGACATTATAGTGCCTATGACATGACAATGTCTATGACATTATACTTTCTATGACGTTAAAGTGGCTATGCCATCTTAATGACTGTGACGCTACAATGGGTATGATCATAGAAAGGCTATGATATCACAATGGCTATGACGTCACAGTGGCCATGACGTCACAATGTCTATGACGTCACAATTGGTATGACGTCAGAATGCCTGCCATGTTACAATGGCTATGATACGACAGTTGCTATGACGTCACAATGGCTATGATGTCACAATGGCTATGACGTCAAAATTGGTATGACGTCACAATGGCTGCGATGTTACAATTGCTATGATGTCACAATGGTTACAAGTCACAATGAATTTGATGTGAGATTGGCTATGACACTATATAGACTTTGACATTACAATGGCTATGACGTCACAGTGGCTTTGACGTCACAATGGCTATGAACTAACAATAGCTATGCCATCACGATGGTTACTATTTAAAAAAAGGCTATATCGTAACAATTGCTCCAACCCCCAATGGCTATGACGTCACAATGGCTATGACGTTGGATTCTATGACGTCACTATTGGCATGACGTCACAATAGTTATGATGTCACAATGGCTATGATGTCACAATGTCAATGTTGTCATGATGGCTATGACATCACTATTGGTATGACGTCTCCATGTCTATGACTCTACTTTGGGTATGACCTTACTATGGCTATGAAGTTACAATCGCTATGCCAAGGTGATAGCTCTGCTCTCACTATGACTATGATGTCACAATGGCTAAGACATCACAATTGGTATGACATCATAATGGCTATGATGTCAAAATGGCTATGACATCACAATGGCTATGACATCACAATGGCTATGACATCACAATTGTGATGATGTCAAAATTGCTATGCTGTCACAATGAATATAATATCACAATGGGTAAGACATCACAATGGCTAGACATTACAATGGCAATGACTTCACAATGGCTATGAAATTATAGTGGTTATGAAGTTAAAGTGGGTATACCATCATAGTGACTATGACGCTACAATGGCTATGATCACACAATGGTTATGATATCACAATGCCTTTGATATCACAATGGCTACAAGTCACAATCGCTTTGACGTTGGAATGGCTATAACACTATAGTTGCTATGAGGTTACTATGGCTACCAAGTTACAGTGGCTATGATGTCACAATGGCTATGATGTTACAAATGTTATGACGTCACAATGGCTATTACAATAGTGGCTATGATTGACAATGTGTATGATGTCGCAATGGTTATGACACTACAGTGCCTATGACCTTAATATAGCTATGACGTTTCAGTGGTTATGAAGGCACAATGACTATGACATCACAATTGTTATGACGTCACAATGGTTATGAGGTCACAATGAATATGATGTCACAATGGCTAAGACATCACAATGGGTAGACATTACAATGGCTATGACTTCACAATGTCTATGGCATTATAGTGTCTATGAAGTTAAATTGGGTATACCATCATACTGACTATGATGCTACAATGGCTATGATCACACAATGGTTATGATATCACAATGCCTTTGATATCACAATGGCTACAAGTAACAATCGCTTTGACGTTGGAATGGCTATAACACTATAGTGGCTATGAGGTTACTATGGCTACCACGTTACAGTGGCTATGACGTCACAATGGCTTTGACGTTACAAATGATATGACGTCACAATGGCTATTACAATGGTGGCTATGATGAACAGTGTGTATGATGTCGCCTTGGTTATGACACTACAGTGGCTATGACCTTAATATAGCTATGATGTCTCAGTGGTTATGAAGGCAGAATGACTATGACATCACAATTGTTATGACGTCACAATGGTTATGAGGTCACAATGAATATGATGTCACAATGGCTAGACATTACAATGGCTATGACTTCACAATGTCTATGGCATTATAGTGTCTATGAAGTTAAAGTGGGTATACCATCATACTGACTATGATGCTACAATGGCTATGTTCACACAATGGTTATGATATCACAATGCCTTTGATATCACAATGGCTACAAGTCACAATCGTTTTGACGTTGGAATGGCTAAACACTATAGTGGCTATGAGGATACAATGGCTATGACGTCACAATGGTAATGTAGTCACAATGAATATGATGTCACAATGGCTAAGACATCACAATGGCTATACGTTACAATGGCTATGACTTCACAATGTCAATGGCAGTATAGTGGCTATGACGTCACAATGGCTATGACATCACAATTGGTATGACGTCACCATGGCTATGACTGCTATGGCTATGACCTTACTATGGCTATGAAGTTACAATCGCTATGCCAATGTGATAGCTCTGATCTCACTATGACTATGACGTCACAATGGCTATGACATCACAATGGCTATGATGTCACAATTGCTATGATGTCACAATGGCTGTGACATCACTATTGTGATGACATCACAATTGCTATGATGTCACAATGAATATGATGTCACCATGGCTAGGACATCACAATGGCTAGACGTTGCAATGGCTATAACTTCACAAAGTGTATGACATTATAGTGCCTATGACATGACAATGTCTATGAAATTATACTGTCTATGACGTTAAAGTGGCTATGCCATCATAATGACTGTGACGCTACAATGGGTATGATCATAGAAAGGCTATGATATCACAATGGCTATGACGTCACAGTGGCCATGACGTCACAATGTCTATGACGTCACAATTGGTATGACGTCAGAATGCCTGCCATGTTACAATGGCTATGAAACTACAGTTGCTATGACGTTACAATGGCTATGGTGTTACAGGGGCTATGATATCACAATTTGTATGACGTCACAATGGCTATGATGTCACAATGGCTACCAGTCACAATGAATTTGACGTGAGATTGGCTATGACACTATATAGACTTTGACATTACAATGGCTATGACGTCACAGTGGCTTTGACGTCACAATGGCTTTGAACTAACAATAGCTATGCCATCACGATGGTTACTATTTAACAAGGGCTATATCGTAACAATTGCTCCAACCCACAATGGCTAAGACGTCACAGTGGCTATGACGTCAGTTTCTATGACGTCACAATTGGAATGACGTCACACTAGCTATGATGTCACAATGTCAATGTTGTCACAATGGCTATGACATCACAATTGGTATGACGTCTCCATGGCTGTGACTCTGCTTTGGGTATGACCTTACTATGGCTATGAAGTTACAATCGCTATCCAAGGTGATAGGTCTGCTCTCACTATGACTATGATGTTACAATGGCTAAGACATCACAATTGGTATGACATCACAATGGCTATGATGTCAAAATGGCTATGACATCACAATGGGTATGATGTCACAATGGCTATGACATCACAATTGTGATGACGTCACAATTGCTATGCTGTCACAATGAATATAATATCACAATGGGTAAGACATCACAATGGCTAGACATTACAATGGCTATGACTTCACAATGGCTATGAAATTATAGTGGTTATCAAGTTAACGTGGGTATACCATCATAGTGACTATGACTCTACAATGGCTATGATCACACAATGGTTATGATATCACAATGCCTTTGATATCACAATGGCTACAAGTAACAATCGCTTTGACGTTGGAATGCGAAACACTATAGTGCCTATGAGGATACAATGGCTATCACGTTACAGTGGCTATGAGGTCACAATGGCTATGACGTCAGAATGGTAATGATGTCACAATGAATATGATGTCACAATGGCTAAGACATCACAATGGCTATACGTTACAATGGCTATGACTTCACAATGTCTATGGCAGTATAGTGGCTATGACGTCACAATGGCTATGACATCACAATTGGTATGACTTCACCATGGCTATGACTGCTATGGCTATAACCTTACTATGGCTATGAAGTTACAATCGCTATGCCAACATGATTGCTCTGATCTCACTATGACTATGATGTCACAATGGATATGATATCACAATCGCTGTGGCGTCGCAATTCGTATGACGTCAGAATGGCTATGATGTCAAAATGGCTATGACATCACTATTGTGATGACATCACAATTGCTATGATGTCACAATGAATATGATGTCAGAATGGCTAAGACATCACAATGGCTATGAAATTATAGTGGTTATGAAGTTAAAGTGTGTATACCATCATAGTGACTATGACGCTACAATGGCTATGATCACACAATGGTTATGATATCACAATGCCTTTGATATCACAATGGCTACAAGTAACAATTGCTTTGACGTAGGAATGGCTATAACACTATAGTGGCTATGAGGTTACTATGGCTACCACGTTACAGTGGCTATGACGTCACAATGGCTATGACGTTACAAATGTTATGATGTCACAATGGCTATTACAATAGTGGCTATGATGTACAATGTGTATGATGTCGCAATGGTTATGACACTGTAGTGGCTATGACCTTAATATAGCTATGACGTCTCAGTGGTTATGAAGGCAGAATGACTATGACATCACAATTGTTATGATGTCACAATGGTTATGAGGTCACAATGAATATGATGTCACAATGGCTAGACATTACAATGGCTATGACTTCACAATGTCTATGGCATTAGAGTGTCTATGAAGTTAAAGTGGGTATACCATCATACTGACTATGATGCTACAATGGCTATGTTCACACAATGGTTATGATATCACAATGCCTTTGATATCACAATGGCTACAAGTGACAATCGCTTTGACGTTGGAATGGCTAAACACTATAGTGGCTATGAGGATACAATGGCTATCACGTTACAGTGGCTATGAGGTCACAATGGCTATGACGTCAGAATGGTAATGATGTCACAATGAATATGATGTCACAATGGCTAAGACATCACAATGGCTATACGTTACAATGGCTATGACTTCACAATGTCTATGGCAGTATAGTGGCTATGACGTCACAATGGCTATGACATCACAATTGGTATGACGTCACCATGGCTATGACTGCTATGGCTATGACCTTACTATGGCTATGAAGTTACAATCGCTATGCCAATGTGATAGCTCTGATCTCACTATGACTATGATGTCACAATGGATATGATATCACAATCGCTATGGCATCGCAATTCGTATGACGTCACAATGGCTATGATGTCAAAATGGCTATGATATCAAAATGGCTATGAGGTCACTATGGGTATAACATCACAATGGGCATGATGTCACAATGGCTATGATGTCACAATTGCTATGATGTCACAATGGCTGTGACATCACTATTGTGATGACATCACAATTGCTATGATGTCACAATGAATATGATGTCACCATGGCTAGGACATCACAATGGCTAGACGTTACAATGGCTATGACTTTACAAAGTGTATGACATTATAGTGCCTATGACATGACAATGTCTATGACATTATACTGTCTATGACGTTAAAGTGGCTATGCCATCATAATGACTGTGACGCTACAATGGGTATGATCATAGAAAGGCTATGATATCACAATGGCTATGACGTCACAGTGGCCATGACGTCACAATGTCTATGACGTCACAATTGGTATGACGTCAGAATGCCTGCCATGTTACAATGGCTATGAAACTACAGTTGCTATGACGTTACAATGGCTATGGTGTTACAGGGGCTATGATATCACAATTTGTATGACGTCACAATGGCTATGATGTCACAATGGTTACATGTCACAATGAATTTGACGTGAGATTGGCTATGACACTATATAGACTTTGACATACAATGGCTATGACATCAAAGTGGCTTTGACGTCACAATGGCTTTGAACTAACAATAGCTATGCCATCACGATGGTTACAATTTAACAAGGGCTATATCGTAACAATTGCTCCAACCCACAATGGCTATGACGTCACTATTGGCATGACGTCACACTAGCTATGATGTCACAATGTCAATGTTGTCATGATGGCTATGACATCACTATTGGTATGACGTCTCCATGGCTATGACTCTGCTTTGGGTATGACCTTACTATGGCTATGAAGTTACAATCGCTATGCCAAGGTGATAGCTCTGCTCTCACTATGACTATGATGTCACAATGGCTAAGACATCACAATTGGTATGACATCACAATGGCTATGATGTCAAAATGTCTATGACATCACGATGGGTATGATGTCACAATGGCTATGACATCAAAATTGGGATGATGTCACAATTGCTATGCTGTCACAATGAATACAATATCACAATAGGTATGTCATCACAATGGCTAGACATTACAATGGCTATGACTTCGCAATGGCCATGAATTTATACTGGTTATGAAGTAAAAGTTGGTATACCATCATAGTGACTATGACGCTACAATGGCTATGATCACACAATTGTTATGATATCACAATGCCTTTGATATCACAATGGCTACAAGTCACAATCGCTTTGACGTTGGAATGGCTATAACACTATAGTGGCTATGAGGTTACTATGGCTACCACGTTACAGTGGCTATGACTTCACAATGGCTATGACGTTACAAATGTTATGACGTCACAATGGCTATTACAATAGTGGCTATGGTGTACAATGTGTATGATGTCACAATGGTTATGACACTATAGTGGGTATGACCTTAATATAGCTATGACGTCTAAGTGGTTATGAAGGCACAATGACTATGACATCACAATTGTTATGACGTCACAATGGTTATGAGGTCACAATGAATATGATGTCACAATGGCTAGACATTACAATGGCTATGACTTCACAATGTCTATGGCATTATAGTGTCTATGAAGTTAAAGTGGGTATACCATCATACTGACCATGATGCTACAATGGCTATGATCACACAATGGTTATGATATCACAATGCCTTTGATATCACAATGGCTACAAGTGACAATCGCTGTGATGCTGGAATGGCTAAACAATATAGTGGCTATGAGGATAAAATGGCTATCATGTTACAGTGGCTATGAGGTCACAATGGCTATGACGTCACAATGGTAATGATGTCACAATGAATATGCTGTCACAATGGCTGACATCACAATGGCTATACGTTACAATGACTATGACTTCACAATGTCTATGGCAGTATAGTGGCTATGACGTCACAATGGCTATGACATCACAATTGGTATGACGTCACCATGGCTATGACTGCTATGGCTATGACCTTACTATGGCTATGAAGTTACAATCGCTATGCCAATGTGATAGCTCTGATCTCACTATGACTATGATGTCACAATGGATATGACATCACAATCGCTATGGCGTCGCAATTCGTATGACGACACAATGGCTATGATGTCAAAATGGGCATGATGTCACAATGGCTATGATGTCACAATGAATATGATGTCACAATGAATATGATGTCACAATGGCTAAGACATCACAATGGCTGGACGTTACAATGGCTATGACTTCACCATGTGTATGACATTATAGTGCCTATGACATGACAATGTCTATGACATTATACTGTCTATGACATTAAAGTGGCTATGCCATCATAATGACTGTGACGCTACAATTGGTATGATCATAGAAAGGCTATGATATCACAATGGCTATGACGTCACAGTGGCCATGACGTCACAATGTCAATGACGTCACAATTGGTATGACGTCAGAATGCCTACCACATTACAATGGCTATGATACTACAGTTGCTATGACCTTACAATGGCTATGGTGTTACAGGGGCTATGATATCACAATTTGTATGACGTCACAATTTGTAGGACGTCACAATTTGTAGGATGTCACAATGGCTATGATGTCACAATGTCTACAAGTCACAATGAATTTGACGTGAGATTGGCTATGACACTATATAGACTTTGACATTACAATGGCTATGACGTCACAGGGGCTTTGACGTCACAATGGCTTTGAACTAACAATAGCTATGCCATCACGATGGTTACTATTTAACAAGGGCTATATCATAACAATTGCTCCAACCCACAATGGCTATGACGTCACAATGGCTATGACGTCAGTTTCTATGTCATCACAATTGGCATGACGTCACAATAATTATGATGTCACAATGGCTATGATGTCACAATGGCTAAGACATCACAATTGGTATAACATCACAATGGCTATGATGTCAAAATGGCTATGACATCACAATGGCTATGACGTTACAATGGGTATGATGTCACAATGGCTATGACATCACAATTGTGATGACGTCACAATTGCTATGCCGTCGCAATGAATATAATATCACAATGGGTAAGACATCACAATGGCTAGACATTACAATGGCTATGACTTCACAATGGCTATGAAATTATAGTGGTTATGAAGTTATAGTGGGTATACCATCATAGTGACTATGACGCTACAATGGCTATGATCACACAATGGTTATGATATCACAATGCCTTTGATATCACAATGGCTACAAGTCACAATCGCTTTGACGTTGGAATGGCTATAACATTATAGTGGCTATGAGGTTACTATGGCTACCACGTTACAGTGGTTATGACATCACAATGGATATGACGTTACAATGGCTATGACGTCACAATGGCTATTACATAGTGTCTATGATGTACAATGGATATGATTTCACAATGGGTATGACGCTATAGTGTGTATGACCTTAATATAGCTATGACGTCACAATGGTTATGAAGGCACAATGGCTATGACGTCACAATGGCTATGATGTCATAATGGTTATGACATCACAATTGGTATGACGTCACCATGGCTATGACTGCTATGGCTATGACCTTACTATGGCTATGAAGTTGCAATAGTTATGCCAACGTGATAGCTCTGATCTCACTGACTATAATGTCACAATGGATATGATATCACAATGGCTATGGCGTCACAATTCGTATGACATCACAATGGCTATGATGTCAAAATGGCTGTCACATCACGATGGGTATGATGTCACAATGGTCATGATGTCACAATTGCTATGATATCACAATGGCTGTGACATCACTATTGTGATGACATCACAATTGCTATGACGTCACAATGAATATGATGTCACAGTGGCTAAGACATCACAATGGCTAGACGTTACAGTGGCTATGACTTCACTATGTGTATGACATTATATTGCCTATGACATGACAATGTCTATGACATTATACTGTCTATGACGTTAAAGTGACTATGCCATCATAATGACTGTGACGCTACAATGGGTATGATCATAGAATGGCTATGATATCACAATGGCTATGACGTCACAATGGCTATGACGTCACAATGTCTGTGACGTCACAATTGGTAAGACGTCAGAATGGCTGCGATGTTACAATGGCTATGATACTACAGTTGCTATGACATTACAATGGCTATGGTGTAGCAGGGGATATGATATCACAATTTGTATGACGCCACAATTTGTATGACGTCACAATGGCCATGATGTCACAATGGCTACAAGTCACATTGAATTTGACGATAGATTGGCTATGACACTATATAACTTTGACTTTACAATGGCTATGACGTCACAGTGGCTTTGACGTCACAATGGCTTTGAACTAACAATAGGTATGCCATCACGATGGTTACTATTTAACAAGGGCTATATCGTAACAATTGCTCCATCCCACAATGACTATGACGTCATTTTCTATTACATCACAATTGGCATGACGTCACAATAATTATGATGTCACAAAGGCTATAATGTCACAATATCAATGTTGTCACAATGGCTATGACATCACAATTGGTATGACGTCTCCATGGCTATGACTCTGCTTTGGGTATGACCTTACTATGGCTATGAAGTTACAATCTCTATGCCAACGTGATAGCTCTGCTCTCACTATTACTATGATGTCACAATGGCTAAGGCATCACAATTGGTATGACATCACAATGGCTATGATGTCAAAATGGCTATGACATCACAATGGCTATGACATCACAATGGGTATGATGTCACAATGGCTATGACATCACAATTGTGATGACGTCACAATTGTTATGCTGTCACAATGAATATAATATCACAATGGTTAAGACATCACAATGGCTAGACATTACAATGGCTATGACTTCACAATGGCTATGAAATTATAGTGGTTATGAAGTTAAAGTGGGTATACCATCATAGTGACTATGACGCTACAAAGGCTATGATCACACAATGCTTATGATATCACAATGCCTTTGATATCACAATGGCTGCAAGGGACTATCACTTTGAGGTTGGAATGGCTAAACCCTATAGTCGCTATGAGGTTACAATGGCTATTATGTTACAATTGTTATGACGTCACAATGGCTATTACATAGTGGCTATGATGTACAATGTGTATGATTTCACAATGGTTATGACACTAGAGTGGCTATGACCTTAATATAGCTATGACTGCTATGGCTATGACCTTAGTATGCCTATGAAGTTACAATCGCTATACCAACATGATAGCTCTGATCTCACTATGACTATGATGTCACAATGGAGATGATGTCACCTTGGCTATGATGTCACAATTGGTATGACGTCACAATGGTTATGATGTCAACATGGCTATGACATCACAATGGCTATGATGTTACAATGGCTATGACATCACAATGGCTATGTAGTCAGAATGGCTATGATGTCACAATGGCTATGACATTGCAATGCCTATTACGTTACTCTGGCTACGAAGTTACAATCCCTATGCCAACCTGATGGCTATGATCTCACTATGGCTATGATGTCATAATGGCTATGTTACAATGGGTATGACTTCACAATGACTATGACATTATTGCGACTATGATAAAATGGCTATGCTATCACTATGACTATGATGTTATAGTGGCTATGACGTTACAATGGTTATGTTACAGTGGCTATGATGTCACAATGGCTATGAACTTACAATGGCTATGCCATCATGATGGCTATGATTTCACAATGGCTATGACCTCACAATGGACATGACATTACAATGGCTATGACATCACCATGGTTATGAAGTTCCAATGGCTATGCCATCGTGATGGGTCTGATCTCACAATGGCTATGATGTCACAAGGGCTATGACGTTATAATGGCTATGATGTTACAATGTCTATGATCTTATAATGGCAATGGTGTTACAATAGCATTGATGTTATATTCGCTATGATATTACAATGGCTATGACATTACAATAGCTATGATATCACAATAGCTATGATGTCACAATGGCTATGACGTCACAATGGCTATGATGTTACAAAGGCTATGATGTCACAATGGTTATGATGTCAAATTGGCTTGAAATTATTGTGGCTAAGACATTTGTATGGCTATGACGTTACAATGGCTATAACGTTATAGTGGCTATGACGTTACAATGGCTATGCCACCACTGTGGCCTGATGTCACAATCATTATGATGTCAAAATGGCTATGACGTCACAATTGCTATAACATCACAATGGCTATGATATAACCAATTTATTGGAAGTTTTCAGCTCCCTGTATCTTACAGGCCCACTGCTGCATGTGCCTCAAGGATGGCTGGAGCAGCTATTATGTGGTGCACGACTGCACCCAAATGATATCAGACTCCTCAGCAGGAACAACAGAGACCAGAGGACAGTGGGATGATATTTTAAAAGTGATGCCATGAAAAAGTCTGTCAACTTAGAATTCTGTATCCATGAAACTGGAGGCTGCCAGTTTCACATGGGTGTTGGAGCTCTAGTGTTTAAGAGACCTATACTTTACATGGAAGAACACAATAAAAATAAATAGGTTATAATAAATTATAGATGTACATTGGAATTCCTAGAATAACCCCCCAAATTCAAAGAATATAGCTAAAACACCAATACAAGGATTAAAATAGGATGCCAAAAAAATCTTTGATTAACCTAAAAGAAGATAAGAAAGGATAAACTGAGAAAGCAAAGCAGGCGGGACCAACAGAAAACCCATGGTAAAGTGGTGCACCTGAATGTAACCCATGAGTAACTGGAAGACATAGAAATGGACAAGACACCAATGTAAAGGCAGGGACTGTCAGGCTGGATAAACAAGCACGATCAGTATATGTTGAATGAAAAGATGCACTTTAGCCCTGGCAGGTGTGGCTCAGTTGGCTGGGCATTGACCCAGGCACTGAAGGGTTGCTGGTCTGATTCCCAGTCAGGGCACATGCTTGGGTTGCAGGCTGGATCCTTGGGGGTGGGGGGTTGTGCAGGAGGCAGCCAATAGATGTTGTGCTCTCACATAGATATTCTCTCTCCTTCCACCTTCCTCTCTCTTCAAAAATTAATAAAAATATTTTATTTTTAAAGAGAGGCGTACTTTAAATTCAATGACATGCATAGGCTGTAACTAATATATATATCCTTTCATTGTGTACATGGTACAGTGTAACTCTGACCTTGACATAGACACACAGGGAACATAGATGACCCCCAAATATGCACATGTGTCTTGCAAACAATAAGCACTACACACTGGAGCACCCACAGCGACACTAGACAGAATAGACTTGGAGGCAAAGCTCGTGAGAAAGACATTTCATGATAATGAACGGCTATGCCCACCAGACATAATACTTGAAAATCTGTACAATTGTGTAACAGAAATTCCAAACGCATCCAATGAAAAATGAGAGCAGAGAGATAAATATGCAGTCATTGTAAAACCCTGTTCTCAAATAATCTATAAAACAACTGGACAAAAAATCAGTAAAGATATAGAATCTAAATGATAAATTATGATTAAAAATCTATATATTTATAAATCTACACATTTAAATGATAAATCTAAGTTATAGGATCTAAATGATTTAATTCACATTTATGGAGACTCCACCCAACACACATGGAATTCATTATTCATTATTCACTCTGCATTATTCCCAAGTGTCCATGGAATGCTTATCATGATAATTCACAGTCTGGGCCGTAAAACAACGCTTAATCAATTTCAAAAGATTGAAATATTACCGAGTGTGTCATATGGCCACAATGGAATTGCATTTGAAATCAATAAGAATAAGAGCTCTAGAAAAGCCCCAAATATTTTCATGTTAAATGATGAACTTTAAAAAACCCCATACATCACAGGAGAAATCACAATGGAAGAGAGAAATAATTCAAACAGAATGAAAATGAAAATACTACATACCACATTTTATGGAATGTAGTTAAAGCAGTGCTTACAGGGAAATTTATAACTCCAAAATGCTTATTTTAGAAAGGAAGTGATTTAAATCAGTGATCTAATTTTCCACTTTAAGAAACTAGAAAAAAGCGAGTGCATTAAACCCAAAGTAACTAGAAGGAAGGAAACGATGGAGATATGGACAGAAATAAATGAAACAGGAACAGACAAAAATGATTGAGAATATAATAATGCCCAAGTAGGTCTTCTGGAAATATTAATAAAATTCATAACTCCCAAGCAAGAATAATCCAGAAAAAAGGTAAGAGAACAGAAATTAATAATATCAGTAATGAAAGAGGAGGTATAATTCACATCCTATAGATGTCAAAGGTATAATAAAGAAATTTTATAAACAACGTTATGCCAATAAATTTGATGAATCTATCGACAACTCGTCAATAAATGACATTGAAATGGACAAATTACTCAGAGAATAAAACATCCAAATGTGACACAAGATGAAAGACAAAATCTGAATAGATTTATATCTATCAAAGACCTTAAAATTTATGTCAAAATAATTTCCTACAAAAGAACCCTAGGTCCAGATGGTTTTGTTGGTAAAGTTTTCCGAACACTTAAGAAGCATTACTAATCCTAAGATACTCTTTTAGAAAATAGAGAAAGAAAATTTTCCAACTCATTTTGTGAGGGGAGCATAATTGCAGCACCAGAACATGACAATGGAGGCATAGGGAAAGCAGGTTATACACCAAGAGCTCCTATGAACGAAAATGCTGGAATCGTTAACAAATGTTCGCACATTGAATCCAGCCGTACATCAGAGGGACACATCATGACCACGTGGGCTTCATCCCATGAATGTGAAGTTGGTTTGATGTTTGAAAAGCAATATAATTCACCATAGCAACTGAATAAAGAAGAAAGGGGTATAGTCATCTCAACAGGTGCAGAAAAGAATTGGATACAAATTAAAATTTATTCAAGAGAAAAACTTTTCTCAGGAAAATAGTGATAAGTGGGAACTCCTCTGTCTGATAAAAAGGCATCTACAAAAGCCTTAGTGAAACCTAACACTTGGCACTGAAGGACTGGAGGTCGTCCCTCTGACATGGGGACACTTGTGGATGCCGCTCTCATCACTCCCAGCCAAGGGGTCCTGGAAGTGCAACCAGTGTAGGAAGATAAGGAAAAGGCCCTGGCCAGGCTGGTCAATGGTCAGAGCACCATCTTGGCAGACTACATCAGGTTGTGGGTTTGATCCCTGGTCAGGGCACATACAAGAATCAACCAATGAATGCAGAAATAAGTGAAACAACAAATCTCTCTCTCTTTCTCTCTCTCTCTCAAATCAATAAATAAGAAAAGATAAGGAAAAGAAATAAATGCATACAGATTAGAAATGAGTGTGTAAACTGCTCCACTAACACACACCATGATTATTTACAAAGAAAATTCTAAGTTATTGACAACAATAGTAACAGCTTATTAGGACAAATATGTGCATTTGATAGTATCTATGGATAAAGGTATACATTAAAAATAAAAATTGAATTTCTATCTACTAGCAGCTAGCAATTGGAAAATGAAATAAAAATTCATGTGTAATAGCATCAGAAAAGCATAAAATACTTAGAAACAAGATTAACAAAAGACGTGACATGTATGCACTATACAATTTGCTGAGAGAACAGGAGGAACACCTACTAGTAAGTAAATGAAGAGACGCAGACCAAGGCCAGGAATGAGTGAGGGCTCAGCCATCTCTAACTTGGTCTATATTTTCAACACAATCCTAATTTTCATCCATAAAAATTCCAGAAACATACTAGTATATTTCTAACACTGATATGAAAATACAAGGAACACAGACTACTATTTTCTTGACTTCGTGACTTGATAGCCAAAAAGGCAACCACTTATTTTAAAAAATAGACAAAGGGCCCCAGCCAGGCGGCTCAGTTGGTTGGAGCATTGTCCCGTGGACTGAAGGGTCATGGGTTCGATTCCCAGTCAGGGCACTTACCTAGTTTGCCAGCTTGATCCCTTGTCAGAGAATAAATGAGGGGCAAGTAATCTCTCTCTCTCTTCTCTCTCTCTCTCCCTTCCTTTTCTCTAAAATCAACTGTTTTATACCCTTGGGTGAGGATTTAAAAAAAAAAAATAGGCAAATGACTTGAACTGCCACTTAGCCAAGGAAGGCATTCGCATGGCTAAAGAAGGAGGAGTGCTCACGTAGGTCATCAGAGAAACGGACACTAACGTGTCCTCCTCCCCCGCATCCCCCAGCTGTTGCACACTCATGGGGACTGAGGATAAGAGAGGCTGCGGGAATCCTGGCATATTGCTGGTGGTCATGGGAAGTGGTGCCAACACTTTGGAAAAATGTTTAGCTGTTTCTTATAAAATTAAACACACACTCACTCTTTGATTCAACGACCGTGCTCATGTTTATAAAATAATAAAATATAAAACTAACTAAACAACAACACAAAGGTAGCCTCCATCAGAAGGACTTGAACCCTAGTGTTCGCAGTCCCTTTACTCACAACTGACACTGGGAATGACTGAGATGACCAAACTCAATGTGGTCCATTCATATGATGGAAGCCACGGCCAGTGGAAAGGGATGAGCTAGTGGCAGAGCCCACAGGGTGGTGACTATTACAAACATTGAGCTGAGAAAAGAGGCCAGGCCACCCCAAACTCACTCCTGCTCCGTTTGCACTATGTTCACATGTGGGCTGAACCATTCAAGGGTGAAATATGTCCAAACAGCGATTGTTTCAGGGAGGGGAATTCCCAGGGAGGAACAGGAGCCACCCTCTGAGGAGGTGAGAAAGAGCAATATCACAATAGGGTGTGGGTTTCACAGGTGTGCCTACTTGTTAAAATTGTTCAACTAAGATTCGTACATTTCAATATGTTTACATTTATCTCTCCCCCAGCCAAAGAATTAAAGCTATAGTAACAACAATAATTGAATGGTTGTCCCAAGCATAAGGCCCAAGGGCTGGGGATTGAACCTGCAACCCAGCTATGTGCCCTTGACCAGGACTTGAACCCAGGACTCTTCAGTGCACATGGATGCTCTAACCCAGCCGTGGGCAAACTACGGCCCGCGGGCCGGATCCGGCCCATTTGAAATGAATAAAACTATTGAAATAAAAGACCGTACCCTTTTATGTAATGATGTTTACTTTGAATTTATATTAGTTCACACAAACACTCCATCCATGCTTTTGTTCCGGCCCTCCGGTCCAGTTTAAGAACCCATTGTGGCCCTCGAGTCAAAAAGTTTGCCCACCCCTGCTCTAACCACTGAGCATGCCAGACAGGGCTCATGAGTCATTCTTAGTAGTATGTTGTTTAAACTTCACGTATGTGTGGGTTTCTTTACTTCCTTTTGGCAGTTGATTCCTAGTTTCAAGGCATTGTGGTCAGAGAATATGCATGGTATCATTTCAACCTTCCTGAATTTGTTGATGCTAGTTTTGTGACCCAACATATGGTCTATCCTTAAGAATGTTCTATGTGCACTGGTGAAGGATGTATAATCTGATGTTCTGGAATGAAAGGTTCTGTAAATGACAATTATGTTCATTTGGTCTAGTGTTTCATTTAAGGCCGATATTTCTTTATTGACTTTCTGTTTGGTTGATCTGTCTAGAGCTGTCAATGGAATATTAAGGTCTCCAACTATGATTGTGTTTTGATCTGTTTCTCCCTTTAGCTTTGTGAGTAGTTGTTTTACATATGTTGGTGCTCCCTGGTTGGCTGCATATATATTAAGAAGTGCTATGTTTTCTTGATGCAGTGTTCCCTTTATCATTATAAAGTTCCATCTTTGTCCCTTCTCTTTGTTATCTTGAAATCAATTTTGTCAGATACAAGTGTGGCTACATGTGCTTTTCTGTGGATGTTATTTGCTTGGAGAATCATTTTCCACCCTTTTACTTTGCAAATACCTTTTTCTTTGCAACTTAGATGTGTCTCTTGTAGGCAGCATATGGTTGGGTTTTGTTTTTTGATCCACTCTGCTACTCTGTGCCTCTTTATTGGTGAATTCAGACCATTTCAATTAGGGTAAATATGGATATATGAGGACATCCTATAGCCATTTTATATTTTGTTTTCTGGTAGTTCTATGCCTCCATTGGTTCTTTTCCTTTGTCTTTCTGTCTTGCATTTTTGTTTGGTGGTATTCCGTACTTCTTTCCTCTTTTTTTTTAAAGCTATGCCTCCTGGTTTGGGGATTTTTGTGTGTGGTAACCATTAGGTTTATAAAAAACAAAGTTGCATACATACCATAGTTGTTTTTCTTTTTAATTTTATAAAGACCAGTGCATCTGGTCTTTATCCTCCTTTGCCAGTTCAGACCTTTCCCCCTCCCCTTTCATGTTTTTGTTGTCACAAATCATCCCCGTTTATGCTGTAAGTATTTTTGGTGATCTTACTTTTACTGTTATGACCTTATAATATGTTCTTTGTTTCAGGTAGAATAACTCCCTTGAGTATTTCCAGCAATACAGGTTTTCTGGTGATAAAATCCCTCAGCTTCTGTATGTCTGGGAATGTCTTTATTTTTCCTTCATATTTAAAGGATAATTTTTCTGGATATATTATTTATGGCTGGCCAACTCTGTCTTTCAGACGTTTGAATATTTGGTTCCACTCTCTTCTGGTTTGTAGAGTTTCTGCTGAGAAGGATGAAATTCTGATCAGTTTTCCTTTGTAGGTCACTTCCTTCTCTTTTCTGGCTCCTTAGAGAATTTCTTCTTTGTTATTAATTTTTGACATCTTTAATACCAAGTGCCTTGGAGAGGAACTCTTTGGATTGCGCTAATTAGGTGTTCTGTTTGCTTCTTGGATTTGAGGATCGAGTTCTTCCCATAGGTTTAGGAAGTTCTCATCCACTATTTGTTTGAATAGACTCTCTATTCCCTGCTCCCTTTCTTCCTCCTCTGGAATCCCTATAATTTTAATGTTGCTTTTTTCTGATGGAGTCAGATAGTTCTCGCAGAGCTCCTTCTTTTTCTTTAGACGCGGGTCCTCTGTTCTTCCCTCTGCATCTTTTCTTGATATTTAATATTTGATATCACTAATTTTTTCCTCCATCTGGTTGACTCTGTTTTCTATGCTCAGTAGTTTACTCTTAATGTACTTAATTGTATGCTTCATTTCCAAGATTTCTGATTGGTTCTTTTTAAAGGTTTTCATCTCTTTGGTAAAATACTCATTTTGTTCATTGATTTGTTTCTGAGTGCTTTGAATTTCCTGTCTGTATTTTCTCACATCTCATTGAGTATTTTCAGAACTGCAATATTGAAACCGCTGTCATTTATGGAACATATTTCCATCTTTTCCAGCTTGCTTTCTGGGGATTTTTCATTGTCTTTCTGGTCATCCTTGTTACTGTGATTATTCATGGTATTTGCTGCCCTCCTTTGCTTATGTATGTATCTCTGAAGAGGTCTTTCTACTATTTTCCAGTAGATGGTGCTGAATCGGTAGATCTTTTTACCTTTCTGATCTCCCAATTTTGAACCTCCACAGTTTCTATAAGACAGTACAATGCTGCTACTTGGGGGCTGGGGTGGGGTTTTTTTTGCCTTCACCCTAATGGTGACCCCTGACCTCTGTGGGGTTCTGCCCCAAGCACCCCTCCTGGGGATTGGTCACAGAGGGAAACAGTGGTTCTACTGCAACACCTCTTAGCTTACAGATAATATGCTCCTGGACCCGACTCCAGGGGCAATGAGAGTCAAGTTTTGGGAGTCCAAGCGGCAGCAGGGCTCTGTGGTTCAGTTTCTTTGTCTGAAGCACCACCACCAGCCGACAGTGGAGAGCCCCACAGCAGAACCCTGTGCTCTGTCAGGCTTCTGCTGACTCACACACTGTTTTCTCCCTCACTGCTCACCCTGCTGGGCTGCTCCCCTCCACCACCCCTGACCACTTCCCCCAGCTCTCCTTCTGGCCTAAAGAAGCACCTGCTACTGCCAGCTTTCTCCCCTCTCCAGGCCAAGCCTCCAGCTCCCAGCTGCAAGACTGTCTGCCGGCCATCTGTGCTTTCCTCCCTTCTTGTCTTCCCGTTTATTCCCGGTTGCCCACCTTTAGATGTTTCAATGTGGGGGTGTCTCAGGCGTGCGTTTTTGTTGAGCAGGGATTTCTTTGTTGAATTATAGTTGGTTAACTTGTTGAAATTTCAGGGCGAGAGGGCATTCCTCTCACGCCGCCATCCTCTCACAAGAGTCATTTTTGATGAAGCCACCCGTGCCTACGGAGGCACCTGGCTTATGCCAGGATTGGGATCCACCTTCACTACCAGGCAGCCGGAAAACTCAATGGCCAGCCTGCCTCCCGCAGGGTTACGCTTCACAGGCTTGCAGGAAAATATTCGAATGGGGAGTCAGTTAACCAGCGGGGCAGAGCCTCCTGTGCCCCAAGCAGGGTGAAACTTCCCAAGTTTCCCCTTTTAAGTCCCAAACCTTCAGAAAAGTAAAATTTGTGAAAAGTGAAATTTGTCTCCTAGAATAAAAATCTTCCCTTTAACAATGTATTTGCAGCTGTGCCCAAATGGTGATAGATTAACCACATAAATCTGGGATTAGTAAACACTGTACACTGTAAAGGGCTGAGTGAGTCCTGGCCCATCATCTGCAGAATTCCTGGTCCATCGAAGCTGCTCAGCTTCCATCCCACCACAGTGAGGCCGTGTGTGCGGAGGCGCCACCTGTGGTTTCCCTGTTGAAAGGAAAGATCCTCAGACTGTCATTCTATGTAACATTTGTTTATGATGCCAATAGACCCGTTTTGTCTCTCTGCAGCTTTGATGTCATGATAACGGAGCTTTGAGTGCCACTTCCTCCCAGAGGTGCACCGAGCTGTTATCTGCCCTGAAACCTGTGGATCCAGTATCAATGTCAAGCCAGCCACGAGGTGCTCTGCTTTGGGGTTTTTTAAGAGGAATGTGTCCACTTCTAAATTCACAGGGCAAGGAGAGGCGTGTGTAGAAGCACTGTTGTAAGTTTAGAATTGCACCTCCAGTGCCAGGGGAGGGGAGCCTGCCAGCTGGCTAGGAGCACACGTGGCCCGTCTGAGCAGTGAGCCAATTCCTGGGCAGGTAGGTGACACCTGCTGGGTACTCCTCCCAGGTGAGGTCACCCAGCACTTAGAGATGTGCGTTTCCTTCCCTACTGTTGACATGAAGCATAGACTTCTCGTTTAATGAATATTTAATTAAGAAGCCCAGTTTTTCTCTCTCCACCACAGCCTGGGGTTTTACCTCTGGTTGCAATCTCCCTAAATGGCATACGTGTGGATGCCGGGGCCCCACCCACCTACTTTAAGTTGAAAAACAGAACAAAACCTCAGGTCTGGTGTCTGAGAGGCTTGGGGGTCACCCTGATCCAGGATCAGGGTTGAGAACCACAGATCCACTGAATCGCATCATGTTTTAATGTTATTTTGCTCATTTAAAAATCGTATTATGCAAATACTTCTGAGCACATTTGCATAAAGAAGCCTGAAGTTTCCACACTGGAAAATAGGAAACAGTAGTTGGCACATTCTTTTTTGTTCATCAGAGAATCAGTGAATAAGTACATTTAAAGTTGCCTAAAAGCTGAATGAATACACTAAAACTTCGTTCTAACTACTTCCATGCCTGTCGCAATGGCTGATGATAACACGTGTGACCAAAAGCTGGGCTTCACAAAGAGAAATTGCAAAACAATCACAATTCTGTGAGGGAACTCTGGGAAATGTTCCCCAAACCTTCTCATTCATCTTAAAATCTAGAAATAATGTTCTCTAGAGTTGCCCTTGTCCAGAATTAAAATAGCCAGGTCACTGAAGACTCAGGTGCTGACAGTGCTGCAGACACTGGACATATAGGTGGGAGTCAGGAGAAAAGTGTCTCCCTTCAACCTGCCCATTTGGGTGGCTACAGTTTCTCTCCCTGCGGACGCCGGCCCGCACTGCTGGAGCCTGAAGATGAGTCCTTAGCTCTTTTCCGAATGAGGCAGCTCCTCATGTTCGGTATAATTTTGGTGCTAAGGGTCTCTTTTGCATTCTGGTTTGATAAAGCCCGGTCTGCATGTGTAATGCTCTTCCTCTCTGGCCAGAGTGCTCATGGACTTGCACAGCCGCCTTCCCCGGCCCCTGCGAGCACTGGGGCAGCGAGCGGAGGCCTCTGGCGCGGGCAGGCTGCTCAGTGATGAGGCCCGACGCTGATTGTAGATGGAGCCTCACAATAGCCCATCAGCCTGACGCGCAGCAGACAAGCTAATTGGGCCACTTGAAGACACGGCTCCCCAGAGAGCTTGTGCTCTCCCGCTCAAGCTCCATTAATCCACAAAGCCTCGTCGAGCCCCCGCTGGGCGCCTGGCTGGGGCTGGAGATGAGGGTGAGGCGGGGAAATCAGGCCGGGCCCACGCGCCGTCACCCGCTTGAAGAACAAGGCAAGCCGTGCGACACTCCCAGAAAAACACTGTCTTTATGGAAATGATCCGTTAGTGCTGGGGAAAGAGCGCCCTGCAGGAGGGCAGACGGAATAAAGGACAGAACAGGACAGCAAGGCCGCACCGACCAACTAGGAGCCGCAGGACCCACTTCACCGAGGGTCCCCGGACATCAGGGTCCCAGAAAACGGCTGGTGCCCAGGCCGTTCTGCCTGCCAGAGGGAGCGCTGCCCACTGTGGGCTGGGCTCTGGCTCTGGCTTGGCCAAGCGTCCTGCTTGCCTGTGCGTAGCTCAGGGACACAGGACAGTGAGGCTAGGGAAACGAGATTGGGTCCAAGGCCAGTACACCCGCATGAGGGGGCTGGGGGGTGAGGGGTGGCGAAGCGCAGGTCGAAGTCCGAGCTGCTTCCATCCTCGGAAGGGCTGCCTTGGGTGGCAGACCTGAGGCAGGCTCATCCCCCTCAGAGGTTCATTGTCCACTGGCTGGCCCCAGGCTCATGGCAAAGGCATGTCCTTTATTCCGTTTACACGGTTGACATCTGAAGAGAGCCTGTGTCCCCTGAGACTGTGGCAGGCAGTGCTGGGGGTGCGGGGCAGGTTTGGGAGGCCATGGGAGCTACCCTGTGCTTCCGCCACAACGGCCGGCTCAGCCCCCAATGGTCATATCTATGGTGACACAGAAGGTCCTGGAAGCCTGAGGCCCATCCAGACCCACAGGCTGGGTGCAGGTGAGGACATGCGGGGCGCAGGTGGATGCCCGCTGAGCAACTCTGCCCTCGAGTTGCTGAGCACACATGTGACATACAAGACCATCACTCTGCAGACAAACCACAGGTGTACTGCTGGTGTGTGTGGTTTCTGCTCTATGCCCTTCAAGGTTCGGGGTGAGCAGGGACTGGCGCCTCCGTGGGAGCGATGGGTTGAACCCCAACCAGTGTCTTGTGTTGTGCTGTGTTGTGTCTGACACCCCCTGGCCGCAGATGGTGGAAAAGCTGTGAGACTTGACCTATGCACAATGGCAGTTTTTACAAAGATCAGAGTACAGGTCACATGAGGCGACATTGTTTCAAACAACCCGACTGTCCACAGCACTTTCGTCGGGAGGAAGCCATTCAGCCAAAAACCGATGAGCTCATGCCGGGCAGCCTCCCAGTTTAGATTCCCGTCCCGCCTTGGCGCCTCGTCTTTGGTTTCAGCTCCGCGGTCTCTCCGGCTGGAGCTCACCTCAGGCTTGTGATTTGATTTACAAGTTTGCAATTGGATTTTAGAGGCATTAGGGAGCCTGCCCGGTGCCCGATGCCTGTCACAGGCCTGTGCCAGCCTCTGCAATGTCACTGCTGCTCCGGGCCATCTTACACTCCTGCTGGGACCTGGAGTGGCCACTGGGAACGTCTCCTCAGGCGTGGCCGCAGCAGGAGAGCTTTGAGCGAGACTGCGCAGCACAGGTGGTCTCTCTATCCTACGTGTCCCTGTCCCCGGGGTGTGCTCAGGTAGGCAGTCCTGGCGCCGCGTGCCTGCTCTCAAAGACAGGGTGGAGCTTCCCCTGTGGGTCTGTCTGTCTGACTTCTGTCCAGGCAGACTCTGTGTCACGGTCTTAGCCAACCCTACTCCTGGGGAAGGGCGTCCACGGCAGTGCCGGATCCAAAGCAAAAGCATGGGGACAGGCGCTGCCCGTGAGCGGCCGGGAACAGTGCTTGAAGGCCAGAGAGGCCGCTTCCTCTCATGTGTCGCTGCGGGGAGGGGCTGGCTCCCACGGGCAGAAAGCTTGTCTGTTTGTTAATCTCGATATGATATCTACAGCATCTTCAACAACATTTCTCAGTGCAGCTGACATTCAACGTTAGACTAGTTGCCGGGGCACACATCCAAGTAACTTACAAGGGGTGCAATCCGCCTAGTGCCAACCAGGCTTGTCCGAAGTGAGGATGTCTCAGCACCTGCACTCCCTGCGCAGGCTCGCTCCTCACCAGCGTCCGGGTGAGGACGCTGACACACCTTCTGACAGAGAGCAGGCCGTGCCCCACCTGGTGCTCTGCGGGCTTCACCCTCGCCATCAGATGAGGGCTGACGACGTCACCACAAGCCACGCACTGTCCAGCTGAAGACATCACCATGGGCCCCGCACTGTCCAGCTGAGGGCGTCACCATGGGCCCCAGATGTCACTGTGGACCCCACACAGATCTGTGCACGCAGGTGCTCGGGCTGTGAGCTCCGCTCCCCAGACCATTGGCTGAGTCCTGTCCTCGGTTTCCACCTTGGCATCTCCCTTGCACACCTCTGCCGCTCAGAAATTCTATGTGGGCACGTCCACCCTGTGGGTGCCCCATCACCAGACCCCTGGGCTCCTGCCTCCTGCTCGCTCCCACCGCTGTGCCAGTGCAGGCCCCGGGGCGGCTGCGGGCGAGACGTGGTGTTTGAATCCTCACTGCAGTCACCTATGCTTTCAGGAACAGCCCTAATAGAACTTAATTTTTATCAAAAAGGACACTTCTCCTCACTCCTCCTCTATGTTGTAGATTTAGGGCCTGTGTTTGGCTGCAATTTCTATTCTCATCTTCAATTTGTTCATGGTTTCACCAACACAACATGGAAATCACCATCACTTTACAAAGCCTGCCACCAGCAGCGCTGTCTTCTGCCTTGTTCTTCCTCAGACGCCTTAGCTAATCTTTGCTCTTTGAATTTTTATAAAATTTTAGAATTGGCTTCCCAAATTTCTGAAAAAGAAGGTGTCAGGCTGTGCTTAGGATTGTACTTAATATATAGATCAATGTTGGTAAATCGATATCTTTACCATATGCAGTTTTCTAATTCGCAAATACTTCCTCCACTGCATTTCCTAGCTCTTTAGTTCATAGTGATGTTTCATGGTTTTCTCAGAGACCTCCTGTGGGACTCGTTTGGACAGTATCTGGTGCTATTGTAAATGGTTTTGTTTATTCTCTCCCAAAGAAGAACCAAGAGAAGGACACAGGAGCAGGGGGTTCACTTAGATGGAGCCCCAAGAGCCCGAGCATCGAGGCCCGACGGGGAGGACAGGGAGCAGGTGCCATTGAACCACTGCCACTGTGGACAAGGGGCCGCTCTCACAGAAAGCGGGAACGGGTCCCTGGACTTCCTGCCGGGAGGGGAGACGCTTGCCAAAGATCCCAGTCCTTCAGCGGCCTCGGGTCTCCCTGTCCCTGCACCCCGCGCGTCTGCTCAGGCTGAGGACGACCGTGCGGGAGGAGCACCGAGCAGAAAAGCCACCCCTCGCGTGCCTGGCAAGGACACGCGCCGTGGGCCTGTCTGTTTGCTGGCGGAGAAATATAGCCCACAGCCCAGGAGCCTCCTACAGTCGTTATTAATTCTCACCATTTCTCTATGCGTTCTCTTGGATTTTATACTTACAACGTTACATCATCGGTGAGCAATGGCAGTTTTATTTCTTCTATACCAATTCCTATGCCCTTATCTCTTCTCGTGCCTGCTAGGAGTGCCTAGACCTCCCGGTGGAGTGTGGCGCGGGCATGGTGAGGACAGGCAGATCCCCGAGGCCCGGAGTCCAGGAAACACTCGCGTGCCAGTGCCAGGTGTGACGATGCCCACTGTCAGGTGGAGAGGTTCTCTGCTCCGCGGAGCTCTCTAGATGTTCCCAGTCATCATGGAAGTGAGTGCTGCCATCTTTTCATTCTCTAGAAAGGCCTTCTTCTCTGGCTGGAGGAGCCCCATCTCCCCTTTGGGGTGTGGAGTGTGACCTGAGGAAGGATGGGCGGTGCCCCGGAGGATGCAGCCGGACGGGTTAACAACCCCCTCTCACCCCCAGCCCAGGGAAGGTGCCCTGGCTCTCCTCAAGCCATTGCTGGCCCGGTGCATGGTTCGTCTAGGTCTGACATAGGGCACGCTCCATTTATAAACTCGCCCTCTGCATACCTGGCCCAATCAGCTCCAATATACAGGTGCTCATTCTCAGGGGTCTGCGCCTCCCGCCCCTCACTCTCCAGGTTGTAAACCAAGATCCTTCTGGAGCTGCTGTAGGCCAGGTGTCCTGTACTGTAGGGGGCAGGGGGAGGGGAGGGAGGGGCTGCCTCACCCAGCCCCGTGGCCAGGCCTCAGGGCGCAGGCATGCTGTCCTGGGGCAGAAGGGAGGTGTAAACCCTCCTGTAGCTCTTAGAGAATTCTATTCTTTTTTTGCAGAGACGATAGAGAATAAAATACAGTTTTTGAGATTTTGGGGAGAAAAATTATAAGACTTTTGTTGTGTCTCTATAATGAGGCATGTTGCCCTGACATGGTACGTCCCAGATGCAACCTCATACCATCTCCTCCAGGAGCTGCTACAGATGGCTGCACCCACCATGGAGGGAAAGGCATTCTGTTCCACGGGGGAGGACTCTGGGCTTGGAACAGGCTCCTGGCACCAGACCTGTCAACCCCAAGCCTGAGTCCCAGCTCTCACCTTTGCAGCTCACCTACCTGCTTGCCAGCTGCACCCACGTGACACAGTCTCACCTCTGCCATCTCTCTGCTCAGCCAGAACGAAACCAGAGCCACGAACACTCACGCGCGCATGTGCAGATGGACACTCGGTTGCATGTTACAAAACCATCTTGATTTTGCAAAGGCCCATTACGTTTTGGCACATTACGTTCTGGTCTACGCGGCTCACTGTCATCACAGCTAACACCTGCCGTCTGTGGCTGTGGTGGGAAAGCCACAGGCTCGTCAAAACTATCGGAGGGAAATGTTGAGAGGCAGCTGCTCTTGGTGCGTCCTTGCCACGCACCTTCCTCCCTACCCCCAGGAGAGCAAGGCTGGGCTACACAGTGGTCAGAGCCTCTGCAGCCGCCCAGGCAGGGAGAGCGCTGCCCTGGCAGGGAAAGCTTGGGCAGGGAGCTGAGAGCTGCTCCCGGGGTTGGGGTGGGGGAGACAGGCTGCAGACAGGCCCATGGCGGTGTAGCAGCCTCTATGGGGATGCGGGCTGTTGAAGCTGGGACACTGGTTTTCCTTCTTTCTTTTTTTAAAATTTGTATTGATTGATTGATTGATTGAGAGAGAGAGAGAGAGAGCTATCAATTTGTTGTTTCACTTAGTGATGCACTCACTGGTTAATCCTTGCATGTGCCCTGACCAGGCATGGACCCTGCAACCTTGGTGTGTCAGGACGATGCATTAAACAGCTGAGCTGCCTGGCCAGGGCCTGGTTTCCTTCTACAGCTTTTCATCGTCACTAGACATGTTCTAAAGCACCTGATGCAAACACAGGCCCGCCCTCCACAGCACGGCTTGGGGCCAGCGGCCTCCAGGGTTAGATCCTGGGAGGAGGCCAGAGTCTCAGCATCGATCCTCTGCAGGTGGCTCCTCCACGTGGGACCTCCCAGGGACCTTGACATTTGCAGATCACAGGAGAAGCTACATCCTAACTCCTGGGACCCCAGGGCGGGGCACAGCGGGATGGGCCCCTCGCACCTTGGCCCAGCGGGGGCAGCTGTGCTCAGGCGGGGGAGCTAGAAGCTGGGAGCCCCCTGGCAGAGGGACCAGGACATCCCCCGAGAGCTTTCCAGCCTCGCAGGACCCAGAAGGCTAAGAGCCTGAGAGTGGCAGACCCCAGGGATCAGGAGGCACCAGTGGCCTCTCATTCTAGGAGGAAGAGCACCATGGGGCAGGGACATGGGGGAGGGGCACATGAGCCCACCATGGGGCAGGGACATGGGGGAGGGGCACATGAGCCCACCATGGGGCAGGGACATGGGGGAGGGGCACATGAGCCCACCATGGGGCAGGTACATGGGCGAGGGGCACATGAGCTAACTAGGACTACTCCAACCCCGCAGCCAGGCGGGTCTCTGCCATAGAGCAGAGCGCTGCCTCCAGGTCTCGTCACTGGAGGCTTGACTATGATTTCATGGACATGCGCCACCCGGCAGCTCCCTCACCTCTTCATGTGGGCCCGGCTCCAGGGCCAGAGACCTGGTTGGGTCCCGGTCGCAGTCATTTGTGCTTCAAGTCGGTGAGGTTGGATGTCCCTGCTCTTGAGTGTCATGACCTGAAACATGGAGCTGGCTGCTGCCTCTCAGAACGTCAGGGAGGTCGTTCATGGCAAGCTTCGCCCAGCGCCTGCCTCACCCGGTTGTCAGTGGTCATGAAGCGAATGCCGGGAAGTGAGCAGGTGAAGCCACAGGACTGGCTAAGGACAGCAAGTGATGGTTTAAAGCTGAGGGCACGCACGCTCCTCCGCGAGCTCACCTGCTTCCTGGCTCTGCAGCTGATCCTGCTGAGTACACCTGTGGGCATCGTGTTGGCACCTTGGCACTGCCAGGAGCACAAGGTGGGCAGAGCCTCTGCTGTGTGTCTCCCCGCGTTCTGGTTGGGCAGTGGCTGGAAGTGGCTCTTGTGAGGCCTGGGGGGACCCAGCCCTGGCCTCCACCCCGGTGGTCACAGAGAGGTGGCCCCGGCCAGGGACTCCCCCGCAGGGTGTGGGCGCAGACCACCACACTTCACCACAGGACAAGTCTTCATGCTGAGCAGGCAGCCTGGTCTGTTGGCCTGGTCGCCACACAGAGAGTAGCTGGCGCCTTCTCCCCAAGACCAGGAACCCCCCCTCTTCCTCCTGGAATGTACGGCAAGAGGTGCCCGCCGGACTGCCCGCTCTGCTCTCCGCTCCCGCAGGCGCTGTGCGGCTCAGATGTGCAGCCAGGGAGGACCTGGGAGGGGCACTCGGGAGATGAAGGTATCGGCTCTCTCTGTTGGACTGAGACGCCAGCATCAGGAGGTTCCGAGATCCAGGACTCAAGTACAAGAAGGCACCCGGTGGGGCAGGGGTGTCTGCGGATGCTTGTGGGGTCTCAGAGCGAGGGTCTGTGTCTGTCTAGGCCCCCAGATGGCTCAGCAGGAGGTGCTTTATGTGGGCCACACCTCAAACCTTTCCCAGGGGGTCTGCCCGCTTCAGGCCTCCCCTGAGGGGGTGGACGCGGGCCTATCTTTTAAGGCTGAGAGAGTTGCATGACCGTCCCTGCGGTGACCCTCCCCCCAGGTCAGCCTTGTTCCTGGAGCACAGGACGAGAAGTGCAGGCGCCTTTTCTATGGTTACGAATAAAGGAAATTTGGGGAAATAGGAAAGAGACACCCGGCTGAGACCAGTTGTCCTGAGTGACCAGGCCGTCCTTGAGCTGCGGGTCGCAGGCCTCTCCCTCGGAGGAAGGAGGTCGGTGAGGTTTGAATGCCTGCGGGTTACAGCTCCCTCCTGAACCAGCAGGACCTTACATCTGCCGCCCCAGGAGGCTGGCCCCATAAAGTCAGCACGCCCCCAAGGCAAACACCTCAGTCCCCTTCGAATGCAAGGTCAAAGGGAAGGAACGCCACCCCGCCCCTCCCCCAGCCACTGGCCCCCCTTCAAACCCTGACCTCCTCGCTGTGCAGGTCAGATGTGGGTCATAGCAGATGCTGCAGTTAACATTCAACTAAAAATTAAATGATTAGGTAACTATTACAGGCTTTTAGTGCCAATTAGCTTAATAGCTGTTTCTCGCCTTTTACAAGGCAGGGAACAGAGCGTGACTTCCAGGGCTGGTCCCCATGGCTTCTCCCCCGGCCAATTCCCATGGCTGGTCCCTGTAGCTGGTTCCCAGGCGGCTCCACAGGCAGATCCCCAAGCAAGTTCTTATGGCTGGTCCCCAGGCAGGTCCCTGTGGCTGGTCCCCAGGCAGGTCCCCATGGCTGGTTCCCTGGTAGGTCCCTGTGGCTGGTCCCCTGGTAGGTCCCTGTGGCTGGTCCCCTGGTAGGTCTCTGTAACAGGTCCCTAGGCAGGTCCCCATGTGATGTCACATGGGAGCCCATGGACAGGGCCGTTCAAGGCACAGGGAGCGCGAGCTATGTGGTGGGTCCTGCCAGCTCCCACTAGACAACAATGAAATGTATGTGCCTGACAACGGAAGGATCCGGAGGTCTTTGCTGAGCGAGGCATACAGTTTGGGGGTGCGGCCGTGACATGGTGATTTATTTTCTGTTGAGGCTCCTGCGAACCCTTTAAGACATGACCTCCTGTCGTTGAGCACTGGGACCCTGTGATTTCTGGGACCAACACAATGAATGCCTGCAGCCTCGAGTACCTTACACCTGGAGCCCAGCTGTGCAGCAGAAAGCAGCACCCAGGGCAGAAGGCCGGCAGGGCTGTGTGTGGGAGCTGTGGGTGCTGCTTCCCACCGTCGCGCCCCAGGCTCAGCAGTGGTGGGAGGACGCGTCTCCCACTTTTATTCCATGGGGGAGGGGTGGAAGCAGTCCCTGTGCCATGTGGGGCGTTCTCCTGGGGCGGCTGGTCCCCGTGCGGAGGCATGTTTCTACACGGGGCTGCTGAACTCGGGAGTGTGATAAGCAAGGACCTATGCATGGAAGGTGACTCAGCATCTGCATGTATGACAACATGTGTTCTCTCTCACACGTCTGCCTGTTCCCTGTGACCCGAGGGCCCCAGAGCAGGGGCCTGGCCCCTTTTCCTCACACATGGTCCCTGGACGTGGTGCAGGGCCCAGGGCCCCAGGACCTCAATCTGGGGATGTCAGATGACCACTCGAGGCCAGAGAGATGAGAGCACTGAATGGGGTCACCCACCCACCCACCCGCAGGGCTGGCCTCGGACTCCGACTGCTGGATTCAGGGTTCACAACCTTAAAGAATGTGATAAGGTCACATTCCCTAATGCCCCTTCCCCCCGACAAGTGAACAGACCGCAGCCAGGCCGATAACATCAAACCCAACCCAGTGTGGCCCCCACCCGGCTGGGCACAGGGGCTCGGCTCCCTGAGAGACTTCGCCTGAGGAGTGATGGTGCCAGTGCCATTTTTCTCTGTTATTTTCTCTTTTTGTTGCTGGGCTGCTGAGTAACAATGGGCTCTAGGGAGCATGTCTACGAAATGGGGCCTGCTGTGTCATCAGCTAAAAGAATGGTAGAAGTTGGAGCATGGGAAGGTGCTGGTCAGGACTGGGACACGGGACACCCAGGGTCCAGGCCCGGTTGGTGACGGGGTTGTGACGGCTCCATGAGGGCCTCGCCTGGTCTGCGTGCAGCTACCCCCTTCCCCGCCCGCCCCCCACCCCCATGTCCTCTCGCAGTCCCGATGCAGGAAGTGGTTTTCGCGGCAAGTCCTCGGTGGTTTTGCCCGGATGGCGCAGCTGGTGGTTTTGATCCCGTCATTCTCAGAGACGTTGTTTCCTTGGAGAAGAAAGTTCACGGTAGAGTCATCTGGTGACAGGAATGGCAGGGGACGCAGGTGTGCCTTTCCTGCCATTAATGATGCAGCGGCCCGGGAACCCTGGGACCTGCAGGCTCCCGCCTCAGCTTACGCAGCTCTGAGTGGAGGGTGCTGAGAGGTCATAGGAGAAGCTCGGTAGCTACGAGAATCCTGGGTGTTTTCTCTAACCTTACAGTCAGAACTCTTCTTCCAGCCCTACCCTTCACTCCTGCCACCTCCTGGCCTGTCCCTCCCGTCTGCGCACTCAGAGGGATGTGCACTGGAGGGGTGCTCACTCGGAGGGGTACGCACTGGAGGGGTGCTCACTCGGAGGGGTACGCACTGGAGGGGTGCTCACTCAGAGGGGTGCGCACTGGAGGGGTGCACAGTTGGAGGGGTATGCACTGGAGGGGTGCACAGTTGGAGGGGTACTCACTGGAGGGGTGCTCACTCAGAGGGGTGCGCACTGGAGGGGTGCACAGTTGGAGGGGTATGCACTGGAGGGGTGCATAGTTGGAGGGGTACACACTGGAGGGGTGCTCACTCAGAGGGGTGCGCACTGGAGGGGTGCACAGTTGGAGGGGTACGCACTGGAGGGGTGCTCACTCGGAGGGGTACATAGTGGAGGGGTGCTCACTCAGAGGGGTACGCACTGGAGGGGTGCTCACTCGGAGGGGTACGCACTGGAGGTATGCACACACAGACACACAGACACACACACCTCTGGAGCTATTCTGTGCTTATTCCTGAATCCAGTCTTCTGTTGTGTCCCCCTGTCCGCTCCGGCCTGTGGACAACACACGCAGAAGGTCCGTGTTGCTGGGAGAGAGAGAGATTGCCCTTCTCTCCAGATGGCGCCACTGAGAACTAAAGGGAGACTGAGAGCAGGGAGCCTGCAGGCCGCTGCCCTCCTGGCTGCCCCTGGGTGTGGAGAGTTGGCCGCCGAAGGACAGGCTGACACAGTGCACAGTGCCCGGGCCTGAGCTCTGACAGCCGCACTCTGTTCCCTGGGGACATGTGGAGGCCCCGGTGGCTGCACTGATTGCTATGGGGCTGGGAGCCCTCAGGCAGGTCCCGGGGGAGAGGCACCCTCCCTATAACCAGCATCGGCCCCGGCCCAGGCCGCGCCTCGCGTCTCCCTGTGTTCCCAAAGGCACTGGTGGCCTCAGACCTCGGCTGGTGTTCTTTCCTTCTCCCTCTGCATCTAAAATTTCACCCCAAACTTGTTGAGAGATTCCGGTTCAGCATTTGCTCTGGAGAGAGCGCAGCTTCCGTCTCGCCCTTGAAAACCCCCCAAAGCACAAGAAGGATGCGAGTGCCAGCAGCACCCTACAACCAAACCAGGAGACATCTGCCGCCTGAAACACAATACAGGGGAGGCTGCAAGGACAGGCAAGGTCAGCGGGGGCCCGGGGGCTTCCGGGGCAGCCCCAGCTGCGGGCCGGGGCGCCTGCAGGCACAGCCACCCTTCCAGGGAGCGGCTGGTCCCATGAGGAATGCTGTCATCGCTTGTTTGCAACAGGGCCAGCAGCCAGGCCAGCAGCAGGTGCTCTGGGGGGCCATGTGGCATGAAGTCTCAAAATGCAGAGATGGCAGGACTTAATCGAGGAACTACACAATAAGCTATATTTGTAAAAAATATATAATTCTATCTGTGTGTTGGTGAGGCATGGTGGAAGAAACTACGTGATTGGCTGAGTCACGTACAAGGAAATAAACACACAGAGACAACCCCGGGCACAGGAACATACCCATTGACTCAGACTTTGACCTTGGATTTTCCCCACATGTAGCCTCCTTGCAGCCCACAAGGAGAAACCTCCTCATCCAGTGAGCAGCGATCATTGGGATGGTCTGTGCGGAAACATCCCGGGCGAGCAGGAGGCAGGTGGGCGCCTGTGTGCAGAGCAGCGCCTGGCGCTCAGCAGCACGAGGCCCAACAGAGCATCATGGATTTTTAAAAATATATTTTCATTGATTTCAGAGAGGAAGGGAGAGGGAGAGAGAGAAACATCAATGATGAGAGAAAATCATTGATCGGCTACCTCCTGCACGCCCCACACTGGGGATCGAGTCCTCAGCCCAGGCAGGTGCCCTGACCGGGAATTGAACCACAACCTCCTGGTTCATAGGTCGACCCTCAACCACTGAACCACGCCAGCCAGACGTATCAGGGAGTTTTAACACCAATAAAGCAGTTGACTCAGTAAGACAAGAGCACGCTACAGAATATGAGCTTGCGGGAAGAGAACAGGTCTAGCAGCAGGTACTGAGCAGCCGTTAACTGCCAGCCTGGGGGAGAGGTGAGTAAGGTCGCCATGTCCCCCACAAGCCCCCTTTTGGGTGTGAATCCACAGGAAGTGAAATCAGCAGTATTCATAACAGTGGCATGGGAACTGCCTAAGAGCCACCTGCAGATGGGTGGATAAAGGAGATGCATATATCGGCCACCATTTTGATTTATTGAGAGCTGGGGTCAGTTCTTACAGCACCTCTGGTCCTTTGAACACGGAATGCGCTACATTGTCACGAAACCAAGTGGGCCTTTACCCTGAGTCATGACCGCTGCCTGTCACAGGTGACCCCCGCCTGTCACAGGTGACCCCCGCCATCCTCTCTTGCTTGCACTCATGCCCATCCGGTTGCCTCCGCTCTTGCCATCTTGTCATCTGTTGCCTCAAATGTCCCTGCTTTCCCTTAAGTGATGCAAATTCTACACCTGTCCAGGGGTCAGCTTAAGTCTCACCCATCCCCCCCGCCCCCTATTCTCTACATCTTTTCAGCCAAATACTAATTTCTTCTTCAGAATTTCCTCCAGGACATGAATCTTCAAGTTATCTTGGTTTGAAAGTCTTGAATCCTTCCTGACACGGCAAGTTCCTTGAGCATCTTCTCTAATGCACCTCTCTAATGCACCATGAGCGGGGCAGGTGCGCACGGGCTCCGGAGCGGCCTTCCGAACTGACTGACCCACTTGGAGGGCATCTCGAAGGGCGGGTGTGAGCAGGGCTGCCAGGGCACCAACAATGTTGTGCTAATGCAACCTCGGTCTAATTGTGTGTAATTGCTTTGCAGATGTTTACAGTCTGTATTGTGTACGCGTTTCCGAAATTGCTCCCGTGTACCCATAACCAACGTAGGGGTTATGCAGGTTAAACCATGGATGGTTTACATTGGATGGAACTCGGCGGTAGATTAACACTTGCTGTAAAAGTGAAAGCAGAATTGGGTTTGCAAGAGGAACCCTCATGACTCTGTGAAGCATAATCCACGTCGCCAACCCGGAGGTGGGTTGTTCTTCCCTGAGCAGAGCCAGTCTTGTCCGAAGTGATAAACGACCACAGAAAATGAAGCTGGAAAGGAAAGAACTGACTCTGGCAACTGAAATGATTGCCTGACAGGGGTCGTCCTTCCCACGCCCGTCACCTGGAGCTGGTGGCTCTGCCTGGCAGTCCCAGGTGACCACCCAACACCCCTCGCAACACATCAGAGACTGAGAGGAAAGCTTTTGTAAAGCAAAAATTATTTTAAAAAAATGTTCGGGATTTTCTTATATTGTTCAGTGGGAAAAATATGCCTGAAATAGGCAGAAATGGATCCAAAGCCTGTGGTTTCACAAAGGTTTTATGTCCCTTTTCTCCTTGAATTCCCAAGTTTCACCTCATCAACAAGGTCTCCCCTGAGATCAAAGAAGAGAGTCCAAGACTCAGGAGGGAGTCACTAAGGAATAAAATCCCCTAATTGTGTAGATGGAGGGAGGGGACCTGGGAAGGCTGCACCCAGCACTCTCCCCCGCCCCTCCCTGGCCACCCACTGATACCCTGATACTGGGCAGTTCATCTGGGCATTTGCCAGCATGCCTGCTCTCTACTCTTCCTGGTCGTCTCTATTCCAGGGACAGGCTGCTCGATGGCCAACAGATATTCATGACATGCTTCTCTCTGCCGTCATTTCCCGCTGCCATATGTTGCTAGATCATAAATAGTGCCTACCACAGGTGAACTGAGGCACATTCCAAAGGCGAAGTGGCGATGGGAGCACACATCACTGTGAAGTGGGCAGTACCGACTCGGAAGTGGTTAGGGGTTGAGGGGGGACTTCACGGAGAAAAGGTGACGGGAAGGCCGGGTTGGCTGTTGTTATGGGTCATCCTTAGGGTTTGACTGTAACTTGGAGGCTCCCACAGGGCCTGCCAGTAGTCCACTCCGTGAGAGTCCCCAGTTCCACTGTTCCGCTGTTCCTGGGTATTGGGGTCACTTTTGGGGCGCAAGCCTGTGTGACCTGTGCTGACCCTGGAGGCCGGCAGGAGAAGAATCCAGTGTAAACAGGATAAACTCCATCCGACCAAGTGTCTTCTCAGTGAGCATCATCCAGCCTGGGGCCCTGGGAAAGCTGGGCTGAGGCTGAGATCCGTGTGGCACTCACACCAGGAGGCAACCCCCTTCCAGGGCGGGATGGGCACCAGGAGGCCTGTTCAGTGGTGACATTTACGCTCGGGGACGAGGAGATGCAAGGTGTAGGTGCTGACGACACGAGGCAGGAAGTAGGACTTGTTCAGAGGTGACGGCATCCATCGCTGCTAGTCCTCATTCCAGGGAGGGACGTAGTGGCCGGCTGCGCACTGGTGTGCCCAGTGAGAGCACCAGGAGGTGCCACGGTTTCCCCAAGTGTCAGCGGGGAGCTGGCCTGGCATTGTGCACAGTGCCTGTGGTTCCATGTCTTAGGAACCAGCAGGAGAGATGTGGGGAGGAGCCAGGGCGCTGGCGGTAGGTGGAGAGGGGCGGAGGGTGAGGACTTCTTGGCCTGTGCTGGGGCACGCAGGGGGGCCCTCTCCGCGCAGCAGGGGGCCTGTGGGAGGTGCAGGGGTCTGGCAGACAAGGTTTTCCTGAGGATTCACAGTTGCGTGTGTGGACACAGCCCTGGGGCAGGTGTGCCGGGAAGACGCCCTCCCGGGTGTCCCTGGCACACAGGACAGCCGGGGTGGGCTAGCCTGAGGGGCCCCAGCTGTAGGTGAGGAAATGGCCGATGATGACAGCAGCACGCGATCCCAAGCCTGGGCTCCTGCCACGCAGCTGGGACCTCGACCTTTCAGCACAGGTGGCCACTCCGCAGCTTGAATCCCATTGCCCACAGCTTCCCGGTTCCGCGCTGCCTGGCTGTTCACTTGTGGAATTCTTACTCCTCTGTCCCTTCCACTCCCCTGGGAGGCTGCAGCCCTGGCAGCTGGGGGGCTGGGGGAGGGGTGCACAAGTCACTGAGCCCCGCACCCGGCCTGCCCTAACTGGGACATGTGCGCCTCATGCCTGGCCCTGCCTTCAGCTCCCCATCGCACCTTCACCTGAGTCTCCAATCCCAGCCCAGGCCTTTCTGTCCTCTGCTTCCATCAAGGATAGAAGGCGGCCACGGTGGTCGGGGGCTCCTGCACCTCGGCTCTGAGCTCAGTCTGTCTCCCTGGGCTGCTGGGCAGTCGGAGTCCCTTGGGAGAAGCCTTGGCAGGAGCGCCCACCTAGAGGGCCACCCCCACAGGCAGAGGGACAGATGTTCTCGGACACACGAGGTTGCATCCAGGAGCACCTGGGTCACGGGCAGCAGCGACAACAGGATCAGGGCGAGCAACTTGACGTGATCTCGGGGGATCCTGTTCCCTGCAGCTCTGAGCTGCCCTGATGCCGCTGATGCCCACCTGTCCCCACCGAGGACCCCAAAGCCAAATGCTTCCTGACGGGATTCCTTAAACAGCAGCGCAGCCCGAGGTGACGATGCGGAGGTGGCGTTAGTCGCTGTCGCCTGGTGGGGAGTCTGCCTCCGTCTCCACAGCCTGCAGCAGCACCCACACGGCTGGAGATACCTGTGGAGTGCTAACGAATGAGTGACCAGCAGGCCCACGCAAGAAAGAACGAGGCTGCATGTTTGAGTCTGACACAGGGCCTCAGGTCCGCCCCTCTGAGCCGCTCCGGTGGCGCGTGGGAGCAGGGCCGCCAGGCCAGCGGGCGGCCCCTGGGAACTTTTTGCTTGTCACTGTTTCCTTACGATGGAGTTCAAGCGGCCTGGCATGTTATTTAAAGCCTCTTAGGGAAAACACCTGAGCGGGTTCGGAGACGGGAGGAAAGGTGTGGATATAGGAGTGATTCACGAGCACAACTGTCTGACACTTGGAGGGGACGGGGTTCCCTGGCCCTGGTGTGGGGTGTGGCCCGTGGTCCCCGCCGGGCGGCCGGGCCAGCGAGGCTGAGGGCCGTGCAGGAGCCCCCACGAGGGCAGGTCGCAGGCAGGGCAGGAGGCACACCTTTCCTCTGGGCGCTTGGCGTAGGATTACCAGGGGACGACCCCCAGCCCCCCTGCTAGTGATTGTTAAGCTTTGGGATGAGGGAGGTAGCACCCTGAGAAGTGCACTGGACACCGAGCTCATGGCCATGTGAGGGGCAGTCACACATCGCTGCCTCCGGCTCCGGTGTCTGAGCGAGCTTCCTCCCTCCTGCACCAGTGCTGCCGCCAGCCCTGTGTGTCCACTCCTGCCGCCCTGGAAGTGCTGCCCAGCCAAGCCAGGCCTGCTCCCTGTCCTCAGCCCTCACCTTCGGCTTCGGGGGGTTTTGGAGGACAAGGCTGGACACAGTCCGTAAAGAATGCCAATGAAACCCACAGGGAGCACCGCCTCTCACCTGGAAGGATGGCTTATAAACCTGAAGATAGTGAGTGCGGGTAGGAGGTGGAGGAAAGGGAGCCCTTGTGGCGTCTCCTGGGAATGCAGACTGGGCAGCCATGTGGAAAACAGTGCGAGGGCTCTCCACAAACGAAAACTAAAATAGACCTACTGTGTGGTTCAGGCGCTCCACTCTGGGTGTACACCCAGGAGAGGAAAAGATATCTGCACCCAATGTTTATGGCAGCGTGACTCAGAGTAGCCAAGACATGGTAACAATTTGCATGTCCATCGATAAATGAGGCCCTGGCTGGTATGGCTCAGTGGAGAGAGCGTCGGCCTGCGGACTGAAAGGTCCTGGGTTCGATTTCGGTCAAGGGCACATGCCAGGGTTTCAGGCTCAATTCCCAGAAGGGGGCATGCAAAAGGGACCCGATCAATGGTTCTCTCTCATCATTGATGTTTTTATCTCTCCCTCCCTTCCTCTTCAAATCAATAAAAATATTTTAAAAAAAGAAGACATGAGAAGTGAATGTGCATCTAATGAAGAAAAACTTAATTCTGCACCAAGGTCTTTGGAAAATGAAGCTGCATTGGGGGCACATGCAGGCACAGAATGACCCATGTACAAGGAGGACGAAGCTCATTACAGAACTGCTCCCGGCTTTGCGGACACCGCAGGTGACCAGTGTTTAAAGGAAAGTAAACATAGTTGCCACAGCAAAAGCTGGAAGTGAAGTGCCACAGAATACAGACACACACACACACACGCACACGCACACGCACACATATGTAATGATGACATGTAATAGCATGTCATCAGCCTTTAGAAAAGGAAAACCTGCCGTTGGTGACGACCTGCATGAACCTGGAGAACATCGTTCTGAGTGAAACCAGGCAGATGCAGAAAGACACGGTTTCATGGTCTCACTCAGTGTGGAATCTTGCACAGCCAGGCACTGGAACAGAGGGGGATGGGGCTCTCAGGTGCGGGAGGTGGGGAACGGGAGATGGGGCCGAGGGAAGAGCGTGACAGTCATTTGGGATAATGTCAGAGCCTGACACACCATCATGTTTGGTTTTAAGTTTTAAATATAAATGTAAAATAAGCCCACTGGACTCTCTGGTGGGGCCTCCATGGATAGCGAGTCTGCCCCAGAGCTGCCCGATTCTGCCCGCAGTGAGGACGGAGCCAGCTGTGGGGGACAGGCGAGGAGTCTCCCTCTTCACTCGGGCTTGGTCTCCAGGACCCTGGGGGCAGCGGTAGAGGAGGCCGCCCTGGGGCCCGTGTGGCCCGGCCCGCTGTCCCAGGGGTTCCGGCACGGGTGCTGGCTTGCTCGCGGATGGCCACGTGAGGGCTTCTCCCGCGGGGCCACGTGGTTCAGCCCAGCAGAACCTCGACATGCTCCTGTGTGAGGAGGTGTGTGTGCAGCGCTCACTGCCCAGGACCGGAAGGGACTAGTTCTGGGTCTATTTAGACTCCAGTGTGGACAGAAATGATGTCATCAAAACCAGTGGCCTGAGAGTGGAATCTTCCAACTCCAAACCCCTTTCTTTACTGACTCAGGCACTGATTTCAGAGTAGGAAACCCTACCCTAATTTCAGATTGATTTTCAATCACCATCAGCTGCTCACACAGTGCAAGTCTCTCTGCCTGGTTTCTCAGACAAGCAATTAACGGGTGAAAACCAGTGCTTACGGACGCCGGGAAGTTATTTACAGGAAACAATGACAGGGGCATTTTGTAAAGCAAATTCATCACCTGTTTACCAGGGGTGTTATAGCCAAGGTCGCACAAATGTAGCTTTTCAAACTAAATTAAATTAATCCATAATTATCAAGTGTCTGCTATGTCTCTTCATTAATTTCATGAGACAGTGGGTGCCTCGGGAGATCCTACTGTCTTCATCCCCTCCTGGGCAGAGCCACAGGGTCTCCCAAATCCATATCTGAGGGAGAAGGCATAGAAGCAGCTGCAGTCCCCAGTGACAGCCCCGTGGGACTCCGTGCACCCCGCCTCCTGGGGTGGGGGCCGGATGTGTCTCTACCTCTAGCCCAGTGGTTCTCAACCTTCTGGCCCTTTAAATACAGTTCCTCATGTGTGACTCAACCATAAAATTATTTTCATTGCTACTTCATAACTGTAATGTTGTTACTGTTATGAATTGTAATGTAAATATCTGATATGCAGGATGGTCTTAGGTGACCCCTGTGAAAGGGTCATTCGACTGCCAAAGGGGTAGCGACCCACAGGTTGAGAATTGCTGCTCAGCCATTGGGTGGTTCATTTTCAGAACACATCATAGAGCAGCGGGCCACTCAGTACCACAGTCCCAAGGTCACCTGCTGGTTGGGTTTATCATGGCCCTTCCTCCCTGGGACTTTCCCAGTGTCCATGGGGCTCTCACCAAACCCGCCTGCGTGCAACGTGCTCCCTTGAGTTGTTTTCCCAGTAGGCGTCCTGTCGGCATCCGGCTTGCTTTCCCAGTCACCCACGATGCTGCATCTTGGAAAGTCTACGTGGTCTTCCCAGCATCCTTCCTACGCCTTCCTGCTGCGGTCCTTCTTCCCTCTCAGCACCCTGGGGACAGGAGAGCTATGGGTGGAGGGGGCTCCATCTCCTGCCTCCTCCCAGCTGGAAGGCAGCCCAGGGACCCACTTTGGCCTGGTTTCCAACCGCACGCTTTCACTTCCTAAATGTGAGACCCTGGGTAGGGGGGGTTCATGTCTGGACTCACACTCACTATGCCTCCAACACGAGCTGCTGTTACCATGGTCAGTCACTGTCCCACCGGAGAGGTTGTCCCTTCTTCCCTCACTGCCCAGGTCCAGGCCCTTCCTCAGCAGCATCACCGTCACAGGGGTCATCATGCTCAATGATGCCTACACCGTGTCCACCACCTCTCCAGACAGGGCCCAGGGCCTCCCACCTGCCGACGGGAATGTGGACCCGGGAGAGGGTCTGGCACACAGTAGGTTCTCACTAAATAGCTGAGAATGTGATGGGGTGCGGTTTAGGCGACGCTCACGTGGCTGCCAGTAGCCTTGGGTTTTCAGGGCTGGCTGTTCCTTCTTCTGGACTCTTGGGGCCTGAGGGGGCCTGTCACCTTCCTGTTCGCACCCGCGGTGCCCTCATCCCCATGGTCCTAAGTGAATCTCTGTGTGTTTTAAGTACTAGACACATCCATCAGGGAGACTCAGCCGGGCAAGGAGCAGCCACTTACGGCACTAAGCCGTGCGCTTTCAGATCTTAGGATTCATTACGTCCGATGGTTATTAAATATGTCTCATAACAATATTTTAATATGATGGAAGGTGCCAGGCTGCCTCCTCCAGGATCTCTGGAGGAAAATCACAGCCAGGCGCTAATGGGAAGTGCAAGCTCCCTCTGCTCCTCACCTCATGTTAACCCTGTCCGGCCCGGTCTGCAGATGCTGCTTCTGGGCTCCGGGACTCCATGCGCATGGCCCGGGAATGGGATGGCAGGGTCGCATGGGGCTCCCGCAAAGGTAGGAAGAGAGGGGAGAAAGTTGTGAGAAGGCAGCTGCAGGTGGAAAGTTTGTCTCCCATTCGGGCATCATCCCCTCTCCCCCTTTCACAGGACTAACAACCAAACACACAGTGTCACCCCCTCATAGGCACTTCAGAATCCCATCTGCTTCTCCCCCGCGGTCATCAGCCAAACCTCCTCTCCGTGGGCTGTGCCTATGACAGCCTGGCACAGCGTGAAGTGATACCAACATAAGTTTTAGTAAAAAATGGCAATGGCCTGGCCAGCATGACTCAGTGATTGAGCGTTGACCTATGAACAAGGAGGTCATGGTTCCATGCTTGGTCAGGGCACATGCCCGAGTTGTGGGCTCAATCCCCAGTGTGGGGTGTGCAGGAGGCAGCCAATCAATGATTCTCTCTCATCATTGATGTTTCTCTCTCTCTCCCCCCTTCCTCTTGGAAATCAATAAAAAAAATATATTAAAAAAATGGCAATAGTTAACCCAAAGGAGAGGGTTCCTGATAAAATTTTAGGCACGAGAACATGGTTAAAAGGGGAAACACAGCTTTTGAGAAGAAATGCTGTGATCACTATTGCTTTTGAAAAACCTATACAATACCATTGCCTAACCAATGTCTGTCGGGTCTCCATGGGTAAAAGGTCTCATTTCTGATCATACATTTCTCAAAGACTTGAGTGCACACCTGCTAGGTTCTAGGCCGAGTGCTGGGTGCATGACGGTGAGAAAGACACCATCCTGTCTAGTTGGTGAAATCTGGGGTCAGCCAGGGGAGGGAACGGCTCTCAGCAGTCATACAGCCTCCGGCACACATAATGCAGAGACTCTGAGACAACCGTGACAACGCGTGTGCTCCACCCTCCGTGAGGGGTGTGACTGCTTGGCCAGAAAGCCATGCCTTGGGGCTCACTCCATGACACCGTACTTGCTTAAAGTCTTCCAAAACTCATCTTCTTTCATTTCCTTTTAATAATTCTTCTAGGAACTCCAGGGAAGGCACCAGAGGGTTTTGGAGAAAGCCTGTGTCTCGGTCCAGCATCGTCCTCCTGTTTCCGGGCCGTTCCCGTTGGCCGTGGGTGTCTCGTGATGGAGATGATGTGGGTTTTGGAGTCAGGCTTAGGATCAGGCCCCTCCTGGCTGCGTGAGGCTGGACACACTCATTAACATTTGAGGCTGATCACCAGCCCCTGTGGTCTCAGGTGTGGAACAGAAGCCCCCCTCACGAGGTCGCTCTGAAAGAAGTCAGGGGAGTCGGTGTGAATACATCAGGCACCCAGCAGGCCTCGGGCATGATAAATACCTGTGGTCAAAGCGGCGGACAAGCGCGTGGCTCAGCACCTCCTCCCAAGGGCTCACCAGCTTCCTTAGAATTAAGGGTCCAAGTGAGCACAGCCATGGACGGCAGCTGGGACGGAGCGCTGGGCTAGTCGAGGTTTTCTCTGCCGTGTTCTCGGACCTGGTTGCGTGTGTTTTTAGCAGCTTGCCCTTGGCAGTGTGCGTGGTACTGTGGGCTCCTTGAATTTGCAATGCCACCAGAACCCTCCGACTTTTAAGTGTTGAGGTAAACCAGCCCTCCTGACCCCAGGAGGTGGCAAGTGACTCTTCAAGCCCAAGAGCAGGGTTTTCCCTCCCTTCCCAGTGACCTGCCCGCGTGCTCTAGAGACCGTGGCAGTGTTCAGAGACCTGGCTGAATCCCGATCCCGCTGGCTCTCCCACCGCCCCTGCCCTGGTGTGTGCCACCTGGCTGCGTTCTCCCCATTGATCACAGGACATGGGCCAGCATTTAAGGATTGAAAGCAAGAACCTACGCTGCTCCATCCACCTGCCCTCAGTCAGAGGATGTGACCTACCAAGAGGCAGGTCTTCACTCTGGGACACGCTGCCTGTCTCCTTACCCAGTCAGTCCACAGAAACACTGCAACAGAACATCGATTGCGCAAAATCCGAGCCTCTGCCACTCCCCCTGATAGTCCAATCCATGCACTGTCCAAACCACTGGGACTTCCCCGAAAGACTGACTGCCCGTCACACCCAGCGTCCTCCCGGCGGAGAGGCCGCAGCGGGCCGCGGGGCCAGGCGGAGAGCCTTGTGCTGCCGCTGTCACCTCATTATGAGAAGGAGCCTGTCCAGTCAGCACCATCACTGTGGTTACAGACGGAACCGAAGCTGAGAGACATCAAGGAACTTCCCTCAGATGACAGGCGAGAAGGGGGCTGACTGGACCCAGGCAGGCTGCTGTGGGTTCCTGTGGTCTTGACCTCTGCTTGCCCTGGGATTGGTCTTAAACATCACCAGTTACATACTATGTTTCAATACCAATTCTTGACCTTATCACAGACAATGGTCAGTCTTTCCTGGAGAATTTAAATGAGGCATTAATATCTTTGGGGAACTGTGTGGGAAAATTTTTGCTAAGAACAGAGGTAGAGACTAATGGTACTTTAAAAATATATATGTTCTTATTGATTTCAGAGAGAAAGGAAAAGGGAGAGAGATAGAAACATCAATGATGAGAGAGAATCATTTGTTGGCTGCCCCTGCACACCCCCCACTGGGGATCGAGTCTGCAACCCGGGCCTGCGCAACCAGTAATCGAACCCTGACCTCCTGTTTCATAAGTTGATGCTCAACCACTGAGGAACACTGGCTGGGCAAGACTAATGCTACTTTTATTGTAACATTAAATTTGCCTTTTCTGTTTTCTTCCATCTGTTTGCTGTCAACACTTTCATATACAGTATGATCACTGATCATGACACATTCTCTTTTTAAGTTAAAAAGCCAATAAGAGAAGTTGATATTGTTAACTGCAGCCTCCTACCCCGCATCTCACAGCAGACCACGCAGGCGTTGGCATGGAGACATGGTCAGAGGGCCTCTGAGCTCTGGAACAATGACCTTGAGTCCCACAGCAGTGTCTCCAACATCAGAGCCATTGCAAGCTCATGCAGGAGCCGCTGCAGGCAGAGAAGCGAGGCAGGCGCCTCCCTGGCCATTAGAAGGCTCCCTGTCCCATAGCCCGTTCGACAGCGTCACTCTCCTGTTTATAGGCCCATGACTCAGTGACTATTTAAAAGTCGTCAAAACTAGAAAATAAGGTCACACTGTGTGAAAAACCCAATTCAGCAGGAAGACCACCGCTTTCTCCAGCTGTGTCTCAGTGACTGGGACCCTGGTTACCCACATTCAGTTCCTTCAAACGAAACCCTGCTTGTGTCCCATGGGTTGCCTGAATTTAAAACCCTTCAACAAGCTGGTTTTTATCAGAGAGAATGTCAAGGGCTCTCTGTCACTAAAGGGCTTGCGTTTTCTTGAAATTCCTTAAATAGTTACAATTACCCAAGATTTAGTGAAACGTGTGGCCTATGGGAAACTGTCTTCCACACAGACCAGTGAGGAAAGGCCATCAAGACTGAGACCCCGGATATGAGAACATGGACACAAACTCAACAGGCCCCGGAGCATGCTGGGAGGTCCAACCATCACCTGGCTTCCTGGCCTCCGTCCCCTTCATATCATTGTCCTTCATTAGCAATGATGCTGCCGCTGCTGCTGACATGGTTGTTTCCCGGCCAAGATGTCCATTTAGCCTGTACTGAGAGGGCCTCTGCGGAGCGGAGCCGCTGGCACCGAGGCTGAAAGGTGGCTCAGATTGCACGCCTGTCTTGCGCCGGTTATTCTGGGAAGGCGGCGACAAAGTGAACACATGAGGATTCACCCAGCACCACCCGGAGGCAGTGGGGACGGGAACTTGGAGAACCTCATTTTCTCCTAGAGACCTCAGAATACTGGACCCAGCTTTTGAGTTTATGAGAGCAAGCGCGCTTTGTCTCCCAGCTTTTATCATCAACCCTAGAGTCTCCCTGAGCTCAGAATGTAGCGGCTTAAGGAAAGGAATCCCTGTCTCATATGTAGACATAGACCCATCTGAGGAAGAGCAGAGTGACCTCTGAAGGGAGTTTACTCTGCCAGCTTCAGCCACAAACACCCGTACACATCAGTGTGTGGTCTCCAACCATAAAGACCAAAGCTGCCCAGCTGAGCAGAGACGGCTCCAGGTGTGGGGGCTGCACGGCAGCCAGGTGCCAGAGTAAACATTCAGAGGGCACTCTATGACTGGGGAGACATGCACATGGGACACTGTAGTACAGCCTTGGAGCTCTCCGTTCAAAACTGGTTCGAGAAGCTACAGGGGAAAGTGTGCACATTTATCACCAGGTTCTCTGCATTGACATTAAATGTGGCAAAGGGGGCATCTTCCCAGGGCGCTGCGGCTCAGGTCACTGAGGCGCAGGTGCTTGTTCACGGAATGTGAACAAGACCGACAGTGGAGAGGTCACTGGACAGAGGAACCGGAAGCTGGAAAGCAGCCTAGGGTGATGCCAGATGGTACTCAGAGGCACTGGTGGTGGCTTGGGACAGAAAAAAAAATCTAAGTCATACAACAGCAAGGACTTGAGCACTATTCAGAGTAGCCAAGGTGTGAAAGTAAACTGTCCTGTCAATAGATAAATGGATAGAGAAACTGTGGTGCCCCTATCTGTATCATCTCTACCTCTACCTCTACCTCTACCTCTACCTCTACCTCTACCTCTACCTCCACCTCCATCTCCATCTCCATCTCCATCTCCATCTCCATCTCCATCCCCACCTCCACCTCCACTTATCTCTATCTCCATGTCCATCTATCTCCATCTCTACCTCCATCTCTGTCTCTGTCTCTACCTCTCTCTCTCTCTGTCTCTATCTCTATCTCTTGTCTAAATCTGTATGAGATATTACTCAGACATAAAAAGGAAGGAGATTCTGCCATTTGTAATAATAAGAATGGGCCTTGAGGACATTATGCTAAGTGAAATGAGAAAGATGAATACTGGATGATCGCATTTACATGTGAAATCTTTAAAGAAAAAAATATGTTGGACTCATAGAAGCAGAGATGGATGGGTGGTAGGAGCTGGGGGTGGGGGGAAGGGGAATGGGGAGATGTTGGTCAGGGTTTCAGAGAGGCAGTTAGGGAAAAGGATGAGTAGGCCTAGATGTGGGGCAGCATGACGACTATAGTGAGTAATAGTGTGTAGGACACAGAAGTTTGCTGCGAGAGTAGCTGTGAGGTGTTCCCATCACCACACACACACACACACACACACACACACACACACACAAACACACATAGTAATGTGAGATGATGTATATTAATTAGCTTGGCTGTAGCAATCATTTCACTGTAGATATTAAACCATGTTGTACATTTTAAATATATACATTTCAATTTAAAAATAAATAAAATAATACTGTTCTCAATTTTGAAAAAAATAATTTAGGCACACCAAAATCCACACCTTTAACTATACATATAACAACCTCACATAATAGAATTTTATCTCAATACTAGAAGCTCATTGCATGAAGATTCGCGCAATAGACCTTCCTTCCCCTGGCTGTTGGCACCGGTTTTCCTCCGGCACCTGGGACCCAGGCCTTTGGTCCGGCCGCAGCGGAGAAACCAAGCCTCTTCAGTCTTCAGTCTTTAGTCTTCAGTCTTCACTCCAGCCAGAGCCTTCAGTCTTCAATCCGTGCCTGCATATGCAAATTAACCGCCATCTTTGTTGGGTTAATTTGCATAGACACTCTGATTGGCTGGTGGGCATAGCAGAGTGACACCAATTTGCATGTTTCTCTTTTATTAGTGTAGATGTTAATAAGTTATTCCAATTTGTATGGATCTGTTCTTAATATTACTGACTTGCAAGAGGAAAATTAAATCGGAGGAACTAAACTTACTCAGCAGTAAATACTCCTGAGCATGGCTGGGGTCTAGGCAGTTCGCCCTTCCCCGGTTCTTCAAGTTCATCAGGGCCTGGCATAGAGGAGAACTCGAAACAGCGGAGGAGCCATGTCGGAGCTGTCAGGAAACAGCTCACTTAAAACCACACCAACAGGCCAAGCACTTGCAGAACTAAAGCTATTCAACAAGATTGCCATCGTTTCTTTGACATCTTTGGCAAACTGACAAAAGTCCCTCCACACGCTGCAAACAGTGATGGTATTTTAAAAAGAGCCAGGGAAAGGAGACTCCCAGGTTTCCCATTTAATCAAAAGACACTGGTGTTTCCAACACAATCACTGACTGTGAGGAGGGTGAGATTCCCCTTAAAAGTGTCAGAATTTCAGGAACGTCCCCAAATGCCATCTCATTGAAGCAAAGCAAATATGAACACTGGGAACATCAAAGTGAGCCCCAGCCGCTATGGGGTGTGTGTGTGTGTGCGGGGGGGGGGGGGGGGGGGTCATGCGGGCGTGGGCATCGGTCCCTTTCACGACAATACAGAAATTAGTGCCTCTAGACCAGCCATGGGCAAACTACGGCCCGCGGGCTGGATCCGGCCCATTTGAAATGAATAAAACTAAAAAAAAAAAAAGACCATACCCTTTTATGTAATGATGTTTACTTTGAATTTATATTAGTTCACACAAACACTCCATCCATGCTTTTGTTCCGGCCCTCCGGTCCAGTTTAAGAACCCATTGTGGCCCTCGAGTCAAAAAGTTTGCCCACCCCTGCTAGACATTTGCCATCTAACCTTTTCCCCCCAAAGGAGAGCAAGCATCCTAAATGTGAGGGTATTCAACCCAAAGATTGGACAGAAGACCCGATGTGATGAAGATCTGTGCACAGTACCACATATGCCTACTCAGTAAGAACTTAGAGCTCACGGGTCTGGCCACATTTTTGACATCTTGGAGGCCATGAAGAAACCAATTAAAATTAGAAATAGAAACCTTTAACCTTCAAAAATACAAAGGACTCACTGGTGGCGGTTGGGTCCCATGGAACGTCTCTCCACTCGCATCTTGAGGTAGTGTTCTTGAAAGCATTTCCTGGAATGTGGTTTACTCCAGTTTAGGGGGGCAATATTTCCCACGTGCCAGCCCGTGATGAGAGTGGGTGCAGCAGGCGTGCTGAGGAGGGTGGGGAAACATCACCTTCCTGCAGGAGAGGCAGGCCTGCGAGGAGCGGCTGTGAGCCACAGAACACAGCAGGCCTGGCGCCTTGGACTACAGGAAGAGCCGAAGAGCCTGCAGCGTGGCTCCCAGGTGAGTGCAAGTTCACAGGGAGGCAAGAACAAGGCACACGTCTACCTGTGCACATGGTACCTGGTGACAAAGCGGAGGGTGACTCAAGGTGAGGGTCATGGACACAATGAGACCCAGGCTCAAGAATGGTCCCTGTAAGGCATGGACAGCAGTGGGAGGCAGTGAGGACCAGGAGACGAAGCAGGGGAGCAGCGTGGCCCAGCCTGGCCTTCGGTGATAGGACTCTTTGAAGGACAGTGTGACATAGGGAACTGACGAGACTGACAAGGTCACAGCAGCGTTTGGATAGATCATTTTGATGGGTACTTATCAGGGGTAGTAAGACTGTGGAGAGAGGGAATGGGAAGGGGAGAGAGGGAGAGAGAGAGAGAGAGAGAGAGAGAGAGAGAGAGAGAGAACCCATTTACTTATTTTTAACAGAGGGCTGGGCTGTGCATCTACTGGAGAGTAGAGAGAGGGGTGTGGTGTGCCCTAGGTGGTGGGAGCAAGGACAGGAAGGGCTTGCTAGGACCTATTGGAAGATGGAATGAGTGACGTGATGGCTGACTGACCACCCTCAGTGCGAGGATTGATTTCTGGGTCCATGGTTTCGCGAGCACAGAAGCCCTGCAGCGTCTCCCCCTAAATCATGACCCTGAGAATATGTTTACCTATCTGACTATTAACCAGTTATTACTTTTATTCCCGTGACTTTAAAAATATTGGACTGCCAAGTCCTTAAAGGACTCACGAGCTCCTGAAAATGCACACGCAGACCAGGCCATTCCCCGGTGAGTTACACGTGTGACCCATGGGATTCGATTTCTCAATGGTCTTCACTTTGTTACCCCCGGTTCCGTGGGGCACATACAGACCTTCCCACTTTACCCAGAGGATTTACTACTGTAATTAAGGAAAGTCTCAGACATAGAGAAATGGAAGAGCGCAGGACACAAGCGCAGGAGCACCTGAGAGCTGTGTGTGGCTCCTCCCACGGCGTCCCAGTGCATGTGGAGATCAGACATCCTGGTGACTTAGCCCGACGGGCGTCAGTGCTCATGTCTAAGTGTGAGGGGAGTTTCATCTCAGCCCAGCACCCTGCCGTCGCCGGTTGTCTTGTCCATCCTCATCCGCCCTGGAGCCCAGGGGTATTGCCTGGTCTGCTCGAGTGGGGCTCAAGCAGAAGCTGCTTCTCCTAGGCTCTGAGGCCCAGGCCTTCTCCACAGCAGGCACCCCCTCATTGCCTGATTTTGATAAGATATCCCATTTAATACGAATCCCATTTAATCGGCCACAATACACAACAGCCGACAGGTGACATTCATGCATTTCTCCCCCCCTCATGAGGGCCAGGCAAGCAGGGAGGTAACAGCACAGCAGAAAGGGGACCTGGGAGGCGGGGGTCTGCAGGGCCCGGAAGCAGAGCGTGGGCCCCTCAGGTGAGGGCTTCTGCACTGTGGGTCTCTCCACAGCCAGCAGCTGGTGCCGGCCGGCGTGGCTCACCGGCTGGAGTGTCGGCCTGCGCACTGAAGGGTGTCAGTTTCGATTCCCCATCGAAGGCATGTACCTGGGTTGCAGGATCCCCCACCCCTGTTTGGGGTGTGTGTGGGAGGCAACCAATCATTGTGTCTCTCTCACATCAATGTTTCTCTTTCTCCCTTTCCCCTCTTCCACTCTTTCTAAAAATTAATGGGAAAAATACCCTCTGATTAACAACAAAAGAACACCAACAAAAACAGCTGTCTCTATGTTGTTGAGAGATCACTTAGGACTTAAAGAACATGAACCCTATGAAAAGATGAACACACTCGAGGTAGCATAGGTAGCTTAGGATGGAAAAAATATTTTAGCACTGTTTTTCAGAAATAGGCATACGTTTAGGAATTTATAAAATAATGATCAATTTCACCACAATTCAATACATTAAACCATTTATTATTAATAATTAATTAATAATATTAAATAGTAATTATTTTAATTTAATGTAAATTATATTAACTTCATATTTAAAGTTAATAATACATTTTGCACCTAAGTACAAATGCCGGTCTCCTCTGGCATGGCAACGTAAAGGCACAAGCAGAGTTAGTGTAAAAGCAATCACTAAGGACACGCTGACGTCAACACCCACTACGGAGTGAGTCACAGCATCTGGCATGAACAAGCAGACAACAGTGTCGGCTCAACACCACCATCCTCGAACCCTGAACTGGGCTCCAGGAGGTGCTGTCGGGCTGGGTTCCCCTCTACCCGTCAGTCACTTGGAGGTGTTGGCGCTTGATGTCCTGGAGGGTGAAACAAGTGGAGCCACCCCTTCTCCCAGGGCCAGTCAAGGGCCAGCGAAGGGCAGCCCTGGGGGGTTACTCTCATGCTACTCGGACGGTGGCGGCCTGCTTCCCCCTGTGCTGGAGGCAGCAGGAGTCTGTCCTGGAGTGTCCTGCGGGTCCCTCAGCAACCTCTGGCTGACTGTAGCTGTACCCCGGACCCAACATCTGGCCTTGGCTAAGGAGTCTAGTCTCTGTGACCCTTTTCTTTCTCTGGCCGGTGGGCTGTGTGGTCGGTGGGCTGCGTGGCTGGGGACAGGCTGCACTCCGGGATGCAGGGAGCAGAAACTCCTGGGACACAGCCCCGCCGCATCGGGTGCACAGGGGTGTGGACTCGCTGCCTGCCTTCTTTGTCCCCTCCCTGGGACAGACACAGACCCAGGTTAGTTACCCTGTGGAAGTGTGTGCCAGGGCTTTAAACACGGCTTTCTGTCAGCGGGAGCGTTTGAAGGCCAGAATGCCGAGGAGCCGCTGGCTGGGTGCGGAGATTAACAGCCTGCGTGCTCGGACTTGCTCGGCTCCTGCGCGGAGCGCCGCCCGCCACCGGGCTGAGTGGGATTTTCTCCTGCGCCGGCTGCACGCGCTTAACCCTTCCTTCCTCTCCTGCTCCCTCAGCCCCTTCCAGTGCTCAAGGGGCTTACCGGGCAGGGGCCCAAACACCCTAGTAATACTTTTTAATCACGAGAAATGCCACGTCAGTCAGAGTGTGGCCCCTCGACTCCCAGGGGCCAGGGTCACAGTTTGCCAGGCTGGGCAGGGAGGGGGAGGGGTTGTTTGTTGCTTTGTGCTTCAGGTCCTCAGAACACCCGCCATGGAAATACCCTCTGGATCCACGAGCAGTTAAGATGCTATCGCGGCCCGGAATCATCATCACAGGAGAGAGCAGCAGTTTCGGTGAGCCGACTCAGCAGCACGCCGACACAGCCTCATTAACTCCTCTTTTGTGGCCCATCTCTTCTCGGGGCCTATCTGTGCTCGCATCTGGCCCGCTTGCCAGCGCGTGTTCATAATAATAACACGTTGCACTTTGGAGCACCCTTTCATCCGCAGAGCCCAGAGCGCTTTCCAAACGTTAATTAATGAAGCTCCCACAGCACCCCTTTGAGGGAGGCTCCCCGCCAGTGCGCCGCAATGTTCACCTGGGTCTCCCAGGCTCGCCCCACAGGCTCCTTAGCGGGTTCAGTGAGGCCTGGGGAGAGCGAAGCGGCCCCTGAGAGCTGCGCTGCTGCTGTGGACAGCCCCTGGCCCTGCCTGTCAGCCATATGTGGGGTGGGGGGGCCTGGCGGCCTCTGCCCTTCTGCTCACTTCTCCTGATGGGAAACACATCTCAGGGGGGACAGGCCAGAGCTGGTTCTGGGAGAGTGGGATGAGACCCGTCTGGACCGTGCAGGGACCACACTCCAGGTCCTGCAACATTGAGGGCCTGAGCCTCTCTGGGCATCAGGAAAATACAAAAAACCTGCCACTCACAGGCTCACCTTCCACCAGGCTTCCTGGCCACTTGCGCCGTGCAGGCTGGGAAGGCAGCAGCAGGGGCAGAACCAGGCTCTGGCCTCGTCGTGTGGGAATTACACCGAGGACCAAGGACAGGGAAGACATCTCTGGACCCGGTGATGATGGAGGGAGAGGTGCTGGCTTTGAGGCTGGAAGGAGGTCTCCTCTGGGAGTTCTCCACGGCCAGGTGGGTGGTGTGTGGGGCAGTGACCTTGGCCAGGCTCTCAGCACCTTTTCCTGTAAACCCACTTGCAATAGTCCATCCTATCTAATAAAAGAGAAACATGGTAATTAGTGTACATCCGCTACCCTTCCCATTGGCTAATCAGCGAGATATGCAAATTAACTGCCAGCCAAGATGACAGCCGGCAGCCAGACAGCTTGAAGCTAACATGAGGCTTGCTTGCTTCAGTGACGGAGGAAACCAACTTCCCCGCCTGCCTTGCCGGCCTCTGAGCTTGCAGTTTGAAACGTTGTTACAAATATAGAAGCTAAACAAAACCCCAGAAACCTGCTTTCAGCCTGCTGGGATCTCAGAGCTGGAGTTGATACAGTGTTTTGATTATAGAACCCAAACAAACCAGATATCTGCTTTCAGCAGCAGAGGCCTCAGAGCTGGAGCCAGAGCTAAAGCTGACCCAGAATTAAAAAAAAAGAAAAAAAGGAGCAGTTGGGAGCTTCAGTCACCCGCCAGCCTGAAAACAGCCCTCAGCCCCTCACCCGGACTGGCCAGGCACCCCAGTGGGGACCCCCACCCTGAAGGGTGTGTGACCAGCTGCAAACAGCCACCATCCCCTCACCCAGGCTGGCCAGGCACCCCAGTGGGGACCCCCACCTTGATCCAGGACACCCTTCAGGGCAAACCAGCCGGCTCCCACCCGTGCACCAGGCCTCTATCCTATATAGTAAAAGGGTAATATGCCTCCCAGCACCGGGATCAGCGGAGCCGTGAGGCCTCCCGGCACCTGGATCAGTGTGACAGGGGGCAGCGCCCAAATCCCTTGATCGCCCTGCAGCTCTGTGCATGACAGGGGGCAGGGCCACAACCTCCCTATTGGCCCTGCTCTGTTCGTGACAGGGGAAGGCGCCCCAATCCCCTGATCAGCCCTGCTCTGTGCCTGATAGTGGGGAGCTCCCCAACCCCCTGATCGCCCTGTGGCTCTGTGTGTGACAGGGTGCGGCGCCCCAACCCCCCCTCCATGGGCCCTGCTCTGTGTGTGATGGGGTAGAGCCATAATCTTCCCATCAGCCCTGCCCTGAGTGTGACAGTGGCGGTGCCCCAACCCCTTGATCGGCCTTGCTCTGTGGGTGATAGAGGGTGTCGCCCCAACCACCAGATCCGCCCTGCTCTGTACGTGATGGGGGGAGCTCCCCAACCCCCTGATGGGCCCTGCTCTGTGCATGACAGGGGGTGGCGCCGCAACCTTCCCATCGACCCTGCTCTGAGCCCGACCAGGGGCTGCACCTAGGGATTGGGTCTGCCCTCTGCCACCCGGGAGCAGGCCTAAGCCAGCAGGTTGTTATCTCCCGAGGGGTCCCAGACTGCAAGAGGGCACAGGCCAGCTGAGGGACCCCCCATCCCCCCCGAGTGCACAAATTTTTGTGCACCGGGCCTCTAGTCTCTCTATATAAAACCCTAATATACAAATAGACCGAACAGTGGAACAACCGAACAACTGATCAACCGATCACTATGACAAGTGCTCACCACCAGGGGGCGTGTGCTGACCATGGTGGGCATCGGCCATAGCGGGATGCTGGAGCAGGTGAGTGGGGATGCCAGACTAAGGTAGGGTGCTGGTTGCTGTCATCAGGGCAAGCCTCTGGTGGTTACTGAAAATTCTTTGCTCCCACACACCATGGTCCCGCCTGGCAGTCACACCTGCTACCGGCACCGGCCCCGCTCACACCCCTGCCAGTGCCTGGCACTGGTCCCAATTGCTCTGTGCTGTCAGAGGATGTGAGTGGCAGCTGCTGGCCCCGATCGCCCCTTAGGGTTTCTCCACCTCCCCCTGCCCCTGAGGGGTGATCAGGGCAGCAGCTGCTGCTCGCACCCACTGCTGGAACTGGCCCCAATTGCTCTACACCATCAGCGGGTGTGAGCGGGGCCAGCGCCATCACCACATGGGATCGGCAACAGCGGTAGCAGGGCTGCTGGCAGACAGGGGACGGGGGCCCACGCTGGGGGTGCAGAGGATGGGCTGAAACCCGCCCCTATGCCCACCACAGCCTTGAGGCCCACAGTTCCTTTTAAGGTGCAAGAATTTGTACACTGGGCCCCTAGTATAGAAGAAAATGGAAAGACCACTTCCCCTGGCTTGTGGTCTCTGATTCTGTTTGTCTGAGGGGAGAGCCAAGTGGCCTGTTGTGTAAGCACTGACATACTGGCCATACGACAGAGAATGAGACCTGGGCGTCTGTCTCCACCAGCAGCCAGGGACTGCAGGGCCACGGTGTTGCAGAGGCCCAGCCAAGGCTTGTCTCCCATGGTGTATGTTTAGGAGGTGCGTGTGTGCACTAGTGGGAGTGCTGCCTGTGCATAAGAGTATGTCAGGGCTTATGGGTATATGTGCATGTGAGCATGTGTTTGTGGGACTGTGTTTGTGAGAGGATGTGCATATGTGTGTGAGTCCATCTGTGTGTGCATGTGTGTGTGTGCATCTATCTGTGGGTGTGCATCTATCTGTGAGTGTGTGTGCATCTATCTGTGAGTGTGTATGTGTGTGTGTGTGTGTGTGTGTGTGTGTGTATGCGGGTGTAGCCCAGGGGCTCTGAGTGATGGGCGGCTCTGGCCAGGTGTGGAGCTGGCCGGGAAGCCATCACTCCAGGTCCTTCTGGGGCATACGGCTCCTTTCTCAGATATGGGCAGGGGCAGGTGTTCGTCTGACCTTGTGACCAACCACTTGTGGGGCCAGAGACTTAGACCTGAAACCCAGCTTTGACCTGCCAGGGCTTCTCGCCCACCTGCTCTAATGCTCCTGGACTTGCCCCTGTGCTACCCTGAGGAGCCGGCCATGTGGGAACCCTACCCATGCATGTTGCCCAGCGGCCCCGAACCACCCAGAGTGCTTCCGGAAAGCCCATGCCCACCTCATCCACATGCGGTGAATCCGGGTCTTGGAGGTGGACCCAGATTCCTCGGGCGATTCCTGTGTGTTGTGGCTCAGCATTAACTCTGGACCCTGGGTTGGAAATTCGGAAAACATCACTTTTTTGGCCGTGGCTCTCCTCTCAGACATTTCCGCAAGCCTACGAGGTGAGCTGTTTCACCTGCTGGTTTGAATTCCATAGACTTAGGGCCACAGCAGCACGAGCCACCAGGTACTTATGCATGAAGCCCAACGAGCCTCCTGCTCCAGTAACCTCGGTTCTGGAAAACTTGCCACGCTCAGCCTCCCTTCTGGTGCAGGTATGTGCCCGCAGCACCTTCTGCAGCGGGACCTGCATTCACACGTTTGGTTGAGGTCGAGTGATAGTTTGACAATGTCATTTCAAAATGGCCTCATCTTCCCAGATCTGGGGGAACTCAGTAAGAGATAACGAAGAAAAGGAAAGGGGCTCCTTTGGTGTCCCTGCCAAGCCCACTGGTTATCTGAGCCTCCTTCGCAGTCACAGGTTCCCGGTGGGAGCGCTCCTCTTGGCGGGAGGGGCCCCTTTGACAGACAGGGCCCACGTGCCTACTGCTTGCATGCCAAATCGATCAACCCAGTGGCAGCTGGGTAGTAATGCCAGGCTAGCCTTCCTCTCCACAGAGCAACCTGCTAGACCCTGGGCACGCGGGGTCTGCACAGGATACTCTCATCGCATCCGGAGCACCTGTGTGTTGCCTGGACCTGCAGATGCAGAGGTGGGTGGACAGGAACACACCTCCAGTTCCGCATGGCTGGCAGCCCCTGTGAGCGCAGACGCCGACGGACACTCAGAGCTACCGCCATCCCTGGTCCTCAAAACCAGCCAGGCAGTTGGCCTTTCAGTTGGAATCACCCCGTATTTACCACCTTCACCCCCAGAAACTCCCCAGCTCGAGAGCTTTTCCCTTCGCAGGTGGACCAGGAAAATTAGGAAGCTCCTCTGAGTGGACCAAGCTTCCCCCAGCCCACCCCCGAGTGAGGCAGAGCGGCCTGCCTGGTGCTGGTGGAGGGAGGTGGAGAGGCCCAGGGCGCCTGGTCCAGCGCCGTCTTAGGGCCGGGAGCCGGGTTTTCAGCTCTCAGGTGTCCCGATGGGTAAAGAAAAACACTAGACAACAGGGAACCTGGATTTTGCTGTTGGCTTTGCCCATAACTTAATCCTATTGAGCAAATTTCTCACTTTCCCCTGAGGCCCAGTCTCCTTATTTATGAACTGAACATTATCTGTAGCTTTAATTACAGTAATTTCCAAATAAAAGGATGTATTGAAGAATTCTGAAGACTGCGTTAAGAGAATTCTACTTTTTGTCATGACTTTTATATGTTTGGCACTCTAGTCAAATAGAGCAGTGAACGATTAAGGTAGAAGTAGCTCATTGGGTGCTTTTACAATAATAAATTACAAATTTGAGTGATAGAGCAAGTTTGGGATTTATTAAGATTTTTATTGATTTTTTAATAGACTTTTATGTGGGCCTTGGTGCATGCCTGCCATACGCTAATTTAGTTCTGAGATTCATTTACGGTTTCAGCAGACATTGGCTGTCTTCCGCTCCAGCACATCCCGCTCCCATCGGGGCCTCCTCGGTGTCAGGGAACAGGGCTGTTACAGTCGAGATGGAAGTGTTGACAGGAGTCGGTCTTGGGCTTCCCTTGGCCCCCTCAGGGCTACAGCCGACACCTGCCTGGGGTCAGGGTCTGAGCCCCAGAGAGATCTCCTTTGGGGCCCTGGGGCCTGTCCTGCCCCTCACGCCCAGCACCCGGCGCGGCCTGGCACCAGCTCCATGGTGCCCTCTCAGCAGCTGTTTTCTGAAAGCCCCCCTTCTCCCCGCCCCTCCCCGAACTGGAGCAGGCACAGGACTCACTCTGAAACAAGGTTTTACTACGCTCTGGCCAACATTGTTTGCTCCAAAAGAACAACACCACACACTTGGGGGAATAGGAGCCTGTTTCCTTCAGATCGGTCAGTCTTCCAGGATCACAAGGGAGGGGACCAGCAGCACCAGAAGTCTGGCTTCCGTGGCTCAGGGTCCCCAAGCTCTGGCTCCTGTGGCCTCGCCCACTGTCTATAGGAGGAAGTAGAACTTTCCGGGCTTTCCTATTGGACACCCCAACATTTGCCAGCACTGCTCTGAGAGAAGGTCAGAGAAGAAAATGCGGGGTCCCTTCCTTCTCTGCTGAGAAAAGCTGGGTTCCCCGGAGAAGGAGGTGGTCCAATGAGCCCACCCTGCTTTGGGGGAGGCGCTGGGTGACTGCTCTTGGGCCACCAGGACTCTCATGCACACGGGCTTCTCTTCATCACCTTGGCAATGACACATGACGGCACCACATTATTGATGTGTGATGGGGCAGGGTCAGAGGTCATAAAGAAAATGCAGTGAGCAGAGGTTGGCCCTCTCCCAGGCGTCCTCATCTGTCCCCAGCATATCCAGGCCCTCTTGTCACACCTGCCCCGTGGTGCACCCCGAGCGGGCCTCCCAGGGGCACCAGTGGCCCCACAGAGCTCTCCATGCTCTGTCCTCTTCTCCTATTTAGCCTGAGAGCATCAGATTGTTGAGGTGCCCGATGGCATGCGTGAGGGAGAGAATTTCGTTTCCCCACCATAGAGGCGTGTGCCTTTAATAAGGGCCCAGGCGGGCAGACATTGGATGGATGGTTCAATTCCAAGGACATGTGGAGAATGTACTTGAGCCAATTAGGTGGAGACAGGGTGGAACCGTACATGAGCATTGATTCCAATCCTGCCGGCAGCATGGAGAGCAGCAGTCACCCACAAACTTCTGCTCTGCCCCCCCATAAACCGCTGCTTCTATTGGGTAGAAGCACAGGATTACACGGGGAAGGAGGCACAAGGGTGTGCCAATGGCAGCTGACAGGTCTGGAGATGCACAAAGGCCTGTGGGTGTGCAGAGTCTGGGGGGTCTTTAAAGAGCTGGCGATACACAAAGGGCTGGTGACATGCAAAGGACTGGAGGCTCTGGCTCTGCAACTAGGTTGTTCATCTCTCCAGGATGACAGGCAGCTCCTTAAGGTCTATGGCTCCAGGTGAGCTCCCAGCCAGGGTGGAATGTTACTTTTTAATCAGAACAAAACAACCATGGCCAGCAGAGCATGGTTCATAGTTCTTGGAGTTATAGGTGGTCCCCAGTGTCCTATTTCTGCCCCTACACATTCACCAGTGAGGGGCATTGGGTTGCCTGGGCAGTCATGAGCGGGGCTGGTAGAAACCTCCACGCCCGGGTCTCCGAGTGGAGGCACCCGTTGGTGTCTCATGGGCAAACCCTGCACTAGGGTGGCACGCTACATCTGTTTCACTTTCTAAGAAAATGTCAGCGTGTCCCAAAGTGGCTGTACCCTTTTGCATTCCCACCAGAGCGTGTGAGAGTTCCACTAGCCAGCAGCTGCCGGATTTCAGGCAACTGATGGCAAAGAGGTTTCCTTGAGCTGAGGAAGAATCCGGACCACCCCAGCTCAGGAACTGGGGGTTGGGCAGCACGCCCCTGGGAGCAGTCCGGCCCCCAAGGTCTGTGCCAGAGGCCAGAGGGACAGAAGTTGTGGTATGGAAGGAACCACATCCAGGAGTCATCTCAGCAGAGGTGAGGGGAAAAGCAGAGTCTGAGACTGCTCCCTTGCAAAGTGAAGGAAGGCGTTTACCCGAGATGGAAGGTGCAGGTCAGCATCGCTGCCCGCCGCCAACAGGGCGTGGGGTCCGGGTCGCCAGACCCAGAGGACTGTCATGCCTTCCTGGGAATGCCGTCCGGAAACTTTGCTCAGGAAGCAGCTCCAGGAAGGGCATTCATTACCAGGCTGGTATCAGCCCATTCCTCACCGGGGCCTTGCCCAGGCTGGGGAGTACCCCTGGCAGGGCTGTGTCCAGACCCCAGGTCTGTGGCTGCTATGGGGTCAACTCTGAGGGCAGCCCACCCCCCGGAAACGCATCTCCACATTGCAGATACACTGACTTATTTATCTTTGCTGCTATTGAGTCCACGCTCATGTTTGTCCTCCTTGTCTTAATTTAAGAGCATGGAACATATAATAGGTGCATTATAGGGGAATACATACTAAAACCCCAATTTTACCAACAATGGAATTATTTGTTCTGGTCTCCTCAGGCCAAGACGCAGCAGGGAGCCATTCAAACTGTGGCTAATTATTGCAGACACTTAATAACCGGCCAGCACTGCTCCCAGGGGGCCTCAATATCCCCGAGATTGTGCGGCTCCGGCTCTGCGGGTCTGGCTTAGGGAACCACCCGCCACAGGCTTTTCTCCGTCTCTGGTCCACACCGCCCAGGCCCAAACAGCCCGGCAGCCATCAAAGTGTCTTCAGCTATTTCTTCAGTTTGCTTCTTGCTTTGAAGATGATGAAGAACTCCTGAGTCTGCCTTCAGCGGGAAGGTGCGAAAAGGCCCTCCCCCAGGTTGACCAGAGGAATGGTGTCTGAAAGGCCTTGGGGAAGCTTCCATTGAGATGCCCCCACCAGGGAGGCCCGCATTTTTCTTTAAGCTTTTGTTTGCTAAAGGGAGGCTCAGGTCTTATGTAAAAACTGACACCTACCTCTGAGTTTGTGGGCTGTGGGCCTCTGAGCAGCAGGCAGGTCAGCTCTCAGCTTTACTGGCTGTGGGGCTGCTAATCCCACCTCAAGGCTTTACTGCTGCAGAAGGGGGTGAAGGGGGGGAGGGGGGGGCAGAGGGCCCTTTCAACCACAAGTGGCTGCTAAGCTTCCGGTGTGTCAACAGGGCAGCTGGGGGGCACAGGAGCTTCGGCCCCAGGTTTCCGGAGGCCTGGCCTGTGAGGCCCTGTCCCGGCCTGGGGCTGGCAGTGCCTTGTTGGGGTCAGCTTCACCGAGGAATGCAGTCAATGCTGTGTCCCCCGGAACGTGTACCTGCTGATCGAGTGACACAGTCGTGAAGGAAGGGCACGTTCCAACAGGGACCTTCCAGGGGGCGTGAGCGTCACGTCCAGGCTTTCTCCACGGACAACGGCCCTCCCGCCGGCTCTGCCATTCGGGAACGGTGGTGGCCAGTCCTGAAACCCCGTGGCTGCCACTGGCCCCAAGAGCAGGGCCAGCAATCCGTGTCCTAAGTAGAATTTGGGTGCGGCCTTGGAGCTGGCTCTCTGAGGAGGGCGGCCTTGTGGCCTTAGGCCCAGTGCGGTGCCCCCGGTCTGTGTGGCTCTTCTCTGCCCCTTCCTCACGGACAATTCCTGCCATTTCCCAGCATTCACGTTAGGGTGGCCTCCGGCAGAGCTGCCCTGTCCCCTGCCCTTGCCCCTGTCCTGGACCCGCCACGACACGGTTGAGGTGTTCATGGGTGTTCTCTGCCTCCTAGACCACTCGGCGCTCCTGAGGCCGTGGTTCTCAGACCGCTGGGTTCCTCCAGGAAACGACACTCTCCTCCCCACCAAGCCCCCGTCCCTCCACCCCCCGCCCCCCCACCAGGCCTCTGGTTTTCAGACCTCTTTGCTGGTTGCTCATAGAACAAGCCGAGGCGGTTGCCATGGTGACGAGGAGACCCTGGACCACACTCTGCTTCGTCCTCAGCGCGTCTGTAGGGCTGTCTGCCTCCTCCCAGAGCCCGGGGTGCAGGAGAACGGCAGCGCCGTGCGCCTCGTGCCTAGTCCCTCGGATTTTGTCTTTTCAGCCGCGTCCAAGAAACACAGGCGAGGGCGCGGGGCTGTGTTCAGCAAAGCCTCCCGCACTTGAGGGAATAGAAGCAGCTTCTCTGTGACTTAACCACGGACTTGGTCTCTGACACTTTGAAAAGGATCTTCAAGAGCAAAGGTCCCCACACACCTGCTCCCACATCACTCAGTGCGATTGACCCCCCGAGATGGTCACGCTGCAGGTGCTTTCCCTCCCAGGTGGGTCACAGCCTTACGCTGAGCAATGCCGGGCGCAGGCTCTGGGCATGCGCGGCCGGGTGCCCAGGAGGTCAGGGGCCCATTTCCAGGGGCCGGGAGGGATGTCCCGGCCGCTGAGCCGAGCTGGATGCCCTTCTGATAAGTTTTAATCAACGGTAAACTGAGTAACTGTGAGGGATTAATGCTGAAGAAAGGAGAGAGCGCATTAGACATGTCTGTTTCCCATGGAAATGCACTGGGGCACAAAGAAAGTTAACTCAGAGTCTCGTGTCCCTCACGAGGAAAATCGAGCAGGTTGGTGGGCAACTCGAAGACACGGCGACACACCCCACGGGCCCCAGTGCCCACCCGAGTGCAGGGGCGGTGCAGGGGCGGGGGGGGGGGTAGCACGAGCTTTAGGGCATAGGCGTGGTGATGGTTCAAGGGTGAAGCTGCTGGTTAGTAGCTTCCTGTTAAAGAAAAGAGGAAACAAGACAGAGAGAGAAAGCGCTGGGAGGCTACTGCTGCCTCTGAAAACGCCGAGTCTTCAGGGAAACAACTTATAACTGGCTTTTCGGTGACGAACCAAGGCTTCCATCATAAACTCGGCGCTGAGAACAGGGGAGGGAGGGAGCAGGCGTGGGGGCCGGCGGGTGGGGAGCTGGTTCCAGGCGAGGACGTGTGGTCTCCCTTCCACGCCTGCCCTGTGCCACCCGCAGCCCCAGGCCGGGCGGGACTGGACTTCGTGCCTGGCCCAGCGCGGCTGTTCTCAGGTTTTTATGAAATACCGTCAAGTAGGAGCTGGGGACGCACAGCCACTTACGGGCCAGGTTCTGTCTCAGAAAGTGGCTGAGGCAGCAGCCCTGGTTGTGACGGGAGAAAATGGATCTTCCCTGTGAACATTTCACAGCAGGCCCCGTAGAGACAGCTTACTCCCGACACGAAGAGCCTGGGACTGGGTTCTTTCACGTTAGCCTGTATCTGACCTCACGCCCTCAGCTTGGTGGTGATGGTGAAGGTGCCGCCACCGTTTTGAGTCTCCCTCTTATTTGATGGATGGCACAGGGAGGTTGAGGGTGTAGCCCGTGGTCACACAGCTCACTGATGAGCAGCTGGGACAGAGCCTGGGCCCTGGACTCTACCCCTTCCCCCTCCCCTCTGGGTCACGCTGCCCAAGCGATCACCATGGATGGTATCCCCAGGGTTCCACGGAGCACCCTTTGTGGAAACTGGACAGTTAGACCAGGAAATGAGAGAATGTTTTCTTAATGTCCATCTGGACCCAGTCACTGTAATGTGCCCACAGCCGCCAAGTAGGGTCCCCTCCTGGGGCACACGTGCCTCAAACCAGCTTCGGGTAAAGGCCTGATTTAATTGTGCTGTTGCAGCGGCGGTGACAGTGGAGGGCACGCTGACCCCCCAAAGGGGGCATTGCATGCCAGTTTGCCTGAGAACCGGCTTGCTTTTGCTCGGTGGTGCTGGCAGCCGAGACTCCTTGACAAGCTCCTGTCTGCGCCCCAAACACCAGCACCCCCTTCTCTCCCCTCTGGGCATGAAGCAGCCGAGTTCCGTGGGAGGTGGGGTTTCTGCCCTCGACTGTGCCAGCTCACATCCTGCTGTGCAGAGTGCCTCTCACTCCACAGGGCACAGGACGGGACCCCTGACGCTTGGACTGGAGAGGTTTATCCCGAGCCCCTGCCTGTGGCACAGCGGAAGCTTCAGGGGGCGTTCCCTTCATCGGCGAGTTCGGCTGCATCTTCCTCGGAAGCCGAGCCCACCTGTTCCTGGGACGCTGCTGCAGAGCTGCCCGCACAGGGCTCCCCAGGGAGCCAGGTGCACCGGGGAAGACACGGGCCTCGTGCACCCACTGCTGGTGCGGGGGGTGGGGGCGGGCCAGGGCTGTAAGTCCACACTCTGCACATGAATCTATTTCCTTCTTTGCTTCCAGAAAGCATGTATGTGTTCCCGCCAACGTCGGGGCAGCTTCACCAGTGAGCAGAGCCGCAGCCCAGGCTGCGTGGGAAACACGGGCTGGCAGCGGGGGACACGAGGAGTGTGACAACATCTTGGGTTCATGACATTCACAGCCCAAAGGGCCTTCCTCGTGCCCTGTCTCCTGTCAGCCTCCGTCCAGGCTCTGGTGGGGGAGTCGGTCCTGAGGCTGGTGTTCACCCGAAGCCGGCTGCGTGGTGTGCGCGCTGAGTGGGTACCCAGGTGGTAGGTGGTCAGTGACCCGGGTGCCAGGGGACGTCTTCTCATTCCCGACACAGGGCGGCCCTCACCCTGTCCCCTCCACTAACAGACAGGACTCGAGGCGGAGCCCGAGACACTCCCTAACTTCACATCCCAGGCCATTCGGTCAGGCCCCAGCGAAAGGGCAGCCCCCGGAGAAGCACATGTCCACTCTCTCCTTCTCCCACTAGCGAGTGGCTGACACGTGCTGGGGAGGGGGCTCCAGGCTGCCTCAGCCTCCTTTCCTGGAGGTCAGAGGTTGGAGGTTGCTGCTGAGGTGGGCCAGGGCAGAGCTGTGCCGGCCTGGGTGTGTGGAGGGGGGGTAATCTGTCTGACCCAAAGACCCCCCCACACACTGTCCCCCGTGTGGCCTCCTGGCCCAGTTGTTTCGAGGTTGTGTCTCTGACAGTGGCGTCTGCCCAGCGCTACGACGTAGCTTCAGGAAACAGCTTGCTGCTTCTTCCACAAAAGGACAGAAACAGGAACTCCAAGGTGCAGAGCAGAGGGCACGGGGAACAAAGGACTCCGCAGAGGAGGCGTGAGAGGCTGGGTGGCTGACTGGCCCACAGACAATCAGGCCTCATTGTCCCTGTGCCGGGGGAGGGCGAGGCTTCCGAGGGCGGCTGCTTGACAAGCCATTTCTGTCCCTCCGCAGCCCCTGTGCCAGGTGGCCACCTCCCGCTTGCTCAGCTCACCGCTGATTCGGAAGTAAATTATGCTGATTGCTCCCATATGAGAGGATCCCTCATCATTCCCCCTAACTCCTCAGGCCACCCTGCCATTGTCCTCAGCCTGTCCCCCGGGGAGACCCCTTCCTCTGGGTGTTAATGACTCCCCCGGGGGCTCGCGGGGGGCCTGGCCCCCACCAGCTGCCCTGGGACCCAGCCCCCCTCCCCTGAAGCATTTCCCATGTGTGGCTGCCCGGGGCCTGCCCTCTCTGAGCTCACAGGGCCATGTCCCACTGCACTGGGCCTGCCCTCTCTGAGCTCACAGGGCCATGTCCCGCTGCACTAGGCCTGCCCTGGCCAAGGTGGCTTCCCTGTTCTTCTTGACCTTTTATTGTCCCCATGCTCCACACTGTGCCTTGTTTAGAGATGGAGACCTGAGTCAGGGACACCTCTGCACCGTCTCCCCCACAGGCACCGAGGCTGGGCGTCTGCATCGTGAACACCCGGGAGGGGTGTGGCCTTAGCAGGTGTGGTGGGAACCGCGACGGGAAGTGTGGGCTACCTGTTCACGTGTGTGCGTGTGCTCCATGCTCTCCCGCTGCCTCCTGTCTGTGTGGTCCTGGGTAATGGTCATGCCCAGTCTTACACTCTGTGTTTCCTCCCGAGTCTCCCAGACACCCCTGCACCAATCGGCTTGCCCATCTCGCTGGCTCCCACCACACCTGCTCGGAGCCGGCGCCTGGCTCGTTTCAAAGGACGCGTTCAGCCTTCCGACGGAAGAGTCCCACTTCCTGCCTCTGAGGGAGACAAGGAGGAGCGAGCAGGATGCACCGCTCCTGGGGTCCCTGAGCCCGCTGCTCGGGGGCGAAGCCGGCAGCATCCCGGCCAGCAGAATCCCCAGATTTCTGGGGGGTGGGTGTCAGAAGATCCCTCGCCCCAGGAAGCCACGGACACAGGGTCCACAGGAGACAGGCTGCTCACCTTGGAGGCTCTGAAGGGTGTGTGTGCCAGGCCCTCGGCTGCGGGGCTGTGGGCTGGCTGGCTGTGGAGCGCTGCCCGTGTGTGGGCACTGGCCTCACCCTGTCCCTGTCCCTGTCCCTGTCCCTGGTCCTCAGCATCTGGTTACAGCCCTGGTGTCGGTCTCCTCCGTCCATAGGCTCCTTGGCGGGTGGCTTGTCTCCGTTCAGCCGTCTTCGTGGCTCCCAGAGCCTCTTCCACAGGCTGGGCCGCAGCGACAGGGCAGAGGTGGGGCCAGGAGCCTGGTGGGGGTATTGGCGAGCAGGTTTCTCCCGCGGACCCAGAGCAGGAGAATGAGCCAGCTCCATGTGCACCTGCACTGTCACCTGCCCTTGGCGTGTGGGCTTCAGCCAATTCTTTCTTTCTTTTTTTTGGTTAATCCTCTATTTTTCCATTGGTTTTTAGAGAGAGTGGAAGGGAGAGGGAGAGACAGAGAGAAACATCAATGTGACAGAGACATGTCGATTGGTTGCTTCCTGCAGGCACCCAGACCAGGGCCGGGGAACCTGCAACCAAGGTACTTGCCCTTGACTGGAATCGAACCCAGGATCTTTCAGTCTCTAGGCTCTATCCACTGAGCCACACCAGCTGGGATGGTGGGTCTTAAATTGAACAGAGTGACCCTAAGGCTGAAGGTTGGATAGGAGCGTGTTTGGTCTGCTGTGTGCCCAGTACAGTGCCAAGCATGACACACATCAATTACATGTAACATGGCTACTGCCAGGCAGAGGGGATAGTTGAAGATGTGAAGCCAGTTCATAAGAAATGATAAAATCCCTTCATTCTGGGCTGCGCGCCCCTGCAAAGGACCACGGGCCATTTTGAACTGGAAAGTTGTAATGAACCTCACAGAGGGTGGAATTCATCCTCCAAGACGCTCACGAGTTCATGAGTGGGGAGAGTGTTCGAATCGGTGGAAAGGCTGTGGGCAGCAGCGTGGGCACCGGCATGGTGGCAGGAGGCACGCAGTGACCAGTGCCTGCGCTCAAAGGCCACGTGGTGCCGGGGCGCATTTGTGCCATTTTAAAAGGATTGTTCTTCAGCCAGCAGTTCATTCTTTTCTTTCTTGGAAGTTTGATTGCTCAAAGTCCCCAAGCAGCATACTGTAAGAGCATCTAACGCAGGCTGATAGGGAATCCAGGAAGGCTTCCTGGAAGAAGTGACAAAAAAATTAAACCAGCCCAGCCGGCGTGGCTCAGTGGTTGAGCATCCGCCTATGAACCAGGAGGTCACGCTTCGATTCCCGATCAGGGCACGTGCCCTGGTGGTGGGTTAGATCACCAAGAGGGGATTCTCTCTCACCATTGATGTTTCTCTCTCTCTCACCTTCTCCCTTCCTCTCTGCAATCAATACAAATACTTTTTTAAAAAGTCTCCAACTCTTAGCGACTTCTGAACTTCACACTGAGACTGCGCCAGGCCCCCCACCCGGCTCGGCAGGGCCAGCGCCGCGGTTCTTCTCTCAGGTCACATCAGTCCCCCGTTATTCCACAGCCCTTTCTGCTGGTCAAAGCGCCGCTGATAGCACGTCCTCTCTTCACTCTGCATCACCTTGGGTCGAGGCGACCGGAAATCCTGCTCCATCACCATGTATTCCCCTTCACCCTTTGCACCCTCCCCCGCCCCCGCCCTGTTGTCAGTATTTGCCTTACGCCCCGAGCCTGCCTCTGGCCCTGGGAGAATTGCCTGTTGAGCCCCATCTTCCCATGCACCCAGAGGTGGCTCTTGCCTGGGGTGCACAGAGGCCGTGCTGGCCCAGCAAGAGCTCTGAGGGTCCTTTCCAAGTGGGATGACGAATGACCCAGGAAGGGCTGTGTTGATATGCAGGGCCCTGTTTCAGTTTCACATGGAGAAGCATTACATGTTTACATGGGAACGCATTATCAGGGCCGGGGCCTAAAATAATCCACAAAACACACACCACAATGGTGAGCATCATGATGTCCTCGTCGGACACACAGGCTGGAGGAACAAGGTCGACGAGGGCAGGGCTGACAACACATGAACATCTGCAGCCCGTGCTGACGCCCTGTGAGCGGACAGGCCGCGGACTCACGCCGTGGGAGGGGGACAGGAGCTCAGGCTCCCACACGGGTCTCTCCTTCTGACGATAATTACCAAGTTGAAGAAAATGTCCTTTGAGTTCCAGGAAATCTTGATTGAACTAATTATAACTCTGCATGGATTTTTAGTAGCTCATCTTGGAGAAGAACCTTAAAATTTTATTAGACACACTCGACTGTAAGAAGCACCGATGAGGGCAGACCCATGTCGAATGAGGCATGTGATAGGACCGAGAGAGGAGGGGCGGAGACTCAGAGGCAGCAAGATAAAGCAGAAAGGATCGCCCACTGACTCCCAAAGAGCCAAGACCGGTTTTCTAACCTTTTGGACTTTCTCTTCTAACCTGTAAGCCATGTTGAGGCTGTGGCTTTGGTGGAGCTTCGTGGGGATTATAATATGTGGGGTGATTTTTCTCCCCTAGGAATTCCTTGGGCCTTTGGGAGCAGAGAACACAGGAAAAAAATAGAGAAGACAAAATAAATGAGGGAGATATAATTATCCCTTTCATTTTAAAATTTCCACCTAATTTCTACTTCCCAGGAGTATAGAATAAGTAGTTTTTCCTCCTTATTTAAAAAAAGAATTAATTTGATTTTTCTAATTGGAACACTTTCTACCTGCTGATTACCAACTGGAGTCAGGACGCATGAACAGACATTTAGAATTACGAGGCGAGAGCGGCACATGGTAAAGGATTAAGTTATCTGCAGTAGGAACAGCAAGGCAATGGAAAACTCCTGGGGCTGCAGGGTCTTTCTCGGAAGCCCGCCCCTGTGGCAGGAGGTGGGCAGGTGGCCACTCCCAGACACACCCAAAGCAGAGGGAGCCTGGCCTCAGGTGGGCACACATGGACGGGTCCAGAGCTCAGCGCTTGCCCGAGAAGGTCAGGAGCTGCCAAGGGAGGTGGGAGGTCTTTCTCGGCATCCTTGCTGCCCTGGCCTCACTCTGAGTGGCTTTTGCAGTGCGAGGCTGCTGTGCCAGGGGACTACACAGGAAAGGAAGATCCTCTGGGAAGAGTGGAAATTGGCCCAGGGTCGGCAGTCAGTAGTCACGTGACCTGTTGGCTGACCCACCCCGAGTGTCTCTCCCACCCCTTGTCCAACTCAAGAGTCAGGTGCAGCTGTCCCTGAGAGGAACAGGTGCTGCCGTGTCCACGGGGACCCCCTGGCTGACTCTGGAAGGGACACGAGGACCAGTGCAATGAGGCCACAGCCAGGGACTCTGGCCTGCGCTCCCCACCCAGCCCCCCAGAGAGCACTTTCGGCCACATTTCCGCATGCTCCCCGCTCCCCACTGTTAGGCAGCGAGGATCCTGAGACCAGAACTGAGCCTGCAAAGCTGCCAGAAGTGAGAGGAAACAGGCCCTCAGAGCACGTGCGGTGGGGGGCAGAGACCCAGGACTGTGCCGTGAATGCGCGAGGCCTCCGGGTGAAGGAGCAACAGCTGTGAGTAGGACTCGTGGCTCCCACCGCGCTGAGGTGGAGGAACAAGGATGCGGTTTAACCCGAAGAACCAGAAAGAGAAAACAAAGCCAACAACACACACAAAACCAGGGTTTTCAGGAAGTCACCAGCGATGAAGGACGGTGCCTGAGAGACGGAGATAGATGGTGAGCCCTCTGACTGCCTCAGCTCCCTGCCCAGGGAGGGGGAGGCACCCCGGGGCTGCCTGAAATGAGAAGAAGGAGCCAGGAGTCCACGGAGATGGGGGGCTGGAGGTCCGGGGACCACACCAGAGGAGAGATCCCTGCGGGCCTGGGTGTCCGTCAGCACCCAGGTGTGAGGGTGCTGGGCCCAGAGGGCCACCACGGCCAGGGCCGGAGAGAACAGCGGCTGGCTCACGGGGCCCAGCCTGCCTGACCCCCCGCCGACTAGAAGGGCACTGCTCCTGGGCCCGGGGCGCATGTCCAGGAAGAAATGGGCTCTGCTCCAACCCCCCGGCCCCCCCCCCAGCCCCCCCGCCCCCACCCCCGCCAAAAGGCTTAAATTATTTACAAGTCATTTAGCTGCAGCCCAGAATAAAGCACAAGAAGATTTATAGAAATACGAAAATGTCAGCCACCAACAAGGTAAAATGCAGTGTGTGGCTCTCAGTTCAAATGACCAGGTGTGCAAAGAGCAGGGAAACTGGGTCCATATTGAGGAGAACACACAACCACTCAAATCTGATCCGAAACTGACACGACGCCGGCACAGGGAGAAGGACATTGAAGTCGTCACTGCAGCCACAGTCCATGCATCTGGAGAGTCACGTAGAGACAGTGAAGATATAAAAACACTAGGGACATTGAAACGAAAGAACTTCCCGAAAGAGAGACTCCCTAGAGGTGAGAACAAGAGTATCTGAGATGAAGTGCCATGGGCGGGATGCATGGCCAATTGACAGCTGAAGAGACGACCGAGATAGCATGGGAGCTGCCCAGAGGGAAACAGGGAAACCAGAATCAGCGGGACAAGCCCCGCCCCCTATCAGTGGGATAAACCCTGCCCCTTGGTCAGTGGGACAAGCCCCGCCCCCTATCAGTGGGATAAGCCCCGCCTCTTGGTCAGCGGGACAAACCCCGCCCCTTGATCAGTGGGAATTTGAAGTTTCTAAAGGAGTGGGGAAAGAAAAAAGATTTGAAGAAATTATGGCCAAAGTTTTCTAACTTGAGGAAAACTGTAAACCCAGAGAAACAAGAAGCTTAATAAGCACAAGCAATGTTTTTTACATGCGCACTGAGAAAAGTCATATTCAAATTGCTCAAAATCAATGTAAGGAGAAAATATTAAGAGCAATCAAAATGGGGGAGAGGAGAGAGACATCACATGAAAAGGAACAGGTCTTAAACAGGTGAAGAGACATTACTTGTCAATGGGTCAGAAGCTTCAATATTGTTAAAATACTATTTCCCCCCAAGCTGATCTGTGGATTCAGTGCAATCCCAATCAAAACCCCAACCTGCTTTTTAAATTTTTTTTTAAAAATTGCTAAATTGATTTTAAAATTCATATAGAAATTCAAAAGATCTAGAATATCAAAGCACTAACAATAAAACGCACACAGCCAGAAGACAAACCCAACCCAATCTTATGGATTATTATAAAGCCACAGTAATCAAAACAGCATGATATTAGACTGAAGATAAAAGATGAATCAATTTATGAAAATAAGGAGTCCCAAGTAAAGTCACACATCAGTGGAAGACTGATTTTGGTGAAAGATCAAAGGCAATGTAGTGGGAAAGATTATCCTTCCAACAAGTGTTGCTGAAATCATTGATATGCAAGAAAGAAAAAACAGCCATCCCTCACACTACATACAAAAAATGATGAAAACGAATCATAGACGATGTAAAACTAAAGACTGTGAAACAACTAGAAGAAAATATAGAGAAAATAATTGTGTTATTGGGCTAGGCCAGTGATGGCGAACCTTTTGAGCTCGGCGTGTCAGCATTTTGAAAAACCTTAACTTAACTCTGGTGCCGTGTCACATATAGAAATTTTTTGATATTTGCAACCATAGTAAAACAAAGATTTATATTTTGACATTTATTTTATATATTTAAATGCCATTTAACAAAGAAAAATCAGCCAAAAAAATGAGTTCACGTGCCACCTCTGACACGCGTGTCATAGGTTCGCCATCACTGGGCTAAGCAGATAGTACTTAGAAATCATACCTGAAGAATGACCCATAAAAGAACAAGTGGATAAATTGCACTTTCTCAAAATTAAAAAGTTCTTTTTTCTTTTATGACACTTTTAAGAGAATGAAAAACCAGTCACAGGCTGGGAGAAAATTTTTGCAAAGTATGTATCTGACCAACGATTTGTATCATGAAGATATAAAGAGCTCTCAGACTCAACAGTAAGAAAATATGCAACATTTTTTTTTTAATGGGAAAAGATTTGTACATTTCACCGAGCAATATACACTGAGTGGCCAGATTATTATGACCACCTGACATTTGTAGGCAAATGAGCTATAATTTCGTGCTGAAGTTGCTAGAAGGCCAGACCATTATAAACGTCTGAATAGCACAACATACCTAAGTATCGTTGCTGATCAAGTTCATCCAATCATGTTGATGGCGTATCCCAATGGAGATAGCTTCTTCCAACAAGACAATGTGCCATGCCACGATGCTCGTATTGTGCAGGAGTGGTTTCAAGAACATGAGGGACTGAACTAGTTTGGCTCAGTGGATAGAGCGTCGGCCTGCTGACTGAAGGGTCCCAGATTTGATTCCGGTCAAGGGCATGTACCTTGGTTGTGGGCACAACCCCAATGTAGGGAGCGTGCAGGAGGCAGCTGATCGATGTTTGCTTAGGTGGCCCCCACAATCACCAGATCTCAATCCAATTGAGCATTTGTGGGACAAAGTTAAAAGAGCCATCAGGCGGCTGGTTCCACAACCATCAAATCTCACAGAACTGGACAGTGCTATTCATCAGGAATGGTGTCAGATTGCTTGCATCACCTTTCAACATCTCGTGGAATCAATGCCAAGAAGAATTGCCGCAGTATTGAAGGCAAAAGGTGGCCCAACGAAGTTCTGATGGGGTGGTCATAATAATCTGGCCAGTCATAATAATCTGGCCACTCAGTGTATACAGACAGCAGAGAAGCTCAAAAGAAGATGCTCAACTGAATGAAGCATTAGGAAAATGCAAATTAAACCATCATTAAATCTGTTCTGTCCATCAGACTGGCTAAAAGACTGACCATACTGTGTTGGGGGAGATGTAAAGGGTGGGAACACTCATGCATCGCTGGTGAGGATGTTAAATGGTACACTTCAGAAAATAGTTTGGTAGTTTTCAAAAAAGTAGAATATCTGGGCATTCCACTTTTAAGTACTTGCTCAAGACAAAATGGAAATATACCTCCATGCAAAAGATTGGTCAATGATTATCCATAGCAGTTCTATTCCTAAGAGCCCCAAACTAGAATGACCACGTGCACACCACAGCTGGATGGTGCACCATGTGGATCTCTCGTGATGGAATCCTACTTGGCAAGGAAAGGAATGTATTAACTGACACAGAAGCTGTGAAGTCAAAAGTGCTGGTGGTTTTAATCTGCTAGATTTGGGGATAAATTGTTATACAGCAATGAATAACTGATACATCATGCAAAGTGTAAGTGTGAGTATGTTATCTCTCTCTGAAGACATGAAAGACACGTATATTGACAAGTTGTAAACATTTTATAAGAAAAACTAGAGGCCCGATGCACAAAATTCATGCACCAGTGCGGTCCCTTGACCTGGTCAGCAATTGAAGCACAAGCATCTGGCGTGGAAGGGCAGGTCCTAGCTGACCTCTGGGCTCTGGCAGCACCTGGGCCCTGGGCCCTCGTGCGCCCCCCTCCGCCTGAGTCACAGCACTCGAGTCCCCAGCGGAGATGCAGTGAGCGTGGCTGGACACCGTGGGCTGGGGCGCAGCGTGGGCCTCTGGGCTGCCCAGCAGCACCAGCACTTAAGCCAGGGGGGTGGGTGGGGGAGGGAGCAGCACACTCTCCCAGCCAGCCTTGCAGACTGGCTCCTGTGCGAACCCACGGGAAGCCCAACCAGCCCCTGCAGTCCCAGCGGCTGCGGCCCAGCTCACCTGGGAAGAGGCCTCGGGGGTGTGGGGCGGGCTCCTCACGGGCACCTGACACCTGAGCATGGGGGCTTCCCTGGCATGCAAGCCCTGGCATCCCAGGGGAGGGTAGCAGGAGGAGTGAGAGTGAGCTCAGTGAACACCCTGCATTCTCACCACACCTCCCTCCATGCCAACCCCGCCCCCAGGTAGCCAGTGAGAGGTCACAGCCCCCCACCTGGGCACCCCAGGAGGTTGGTCACCTCCACCCACCCCCAGTTCCCCTTCCCAGCCCAGGGTCCAGCTCCGATCAGGAAATCAGGGCCTGCCAACCGCTGGTCCCCGTCTGTGGGGCAATCTGGCCCCTGCTTGCACCCGCCTTGGCCTGGCGCCACCTGCTCACCTGCTCCACCTTTGTACTGTGGTCCCGCTCTCATCGGGACCCATTAGGGCTGGCAGTGCCTCCACTGCCACCCGCTGCCAGCCCGGTGTTGCCGATGCCCGCCATGTTCCACACTGCCCACTGGTGGTCAGCGCATGTCATAGCCAGTGGTCAAACTCCTGGTCGAATTCACAGTTGAACAATTTGCATTTTAGGCTTTTATTATATAGGATATGCAGGTAGTAGGTCCAAACAGTTTGTGGTTGGTGATAACAAAAATAAAAGTAGAATGAGTAACTTTCAAGTAAATGTCTATATCCAAGGCAAGTCGGAAAAAGAGAATTAGCACTAAAAAGAAATGTTTGTAAGTGAAAAATGTGCAATTAGAGAAAACAAGCTGCCTAATATCACAGTATTTACATAAGTGTAAATGGTTAAAACTCATTGATCAAAAGAAAAAAGACTCTTAGATTCTTAAATCAACAAATGAGACCCCAGAATAAGTCATTAACAAGACTTACATTTAAAGGGGCCCAGAAAACCTGGAAATATAGCAGGAAGAAATGATATATTCCACAGAAATGTGAAGCTAAAAGGAGCCGGAGTAGCAATTTTTAATTTGTATAAAGTATGGCTTAATGGAGATTGTGAAAAAGAACAATAAACTCATAAACGTCCCTCCTCCTTCCTGGGAAGTCAGTGAAGGGGCAGCGAGAGGCGAAGAGAGGGCTTGGGAAGACCCACGCCCACAGACCCTGGCGGAGCAGAGAAGGGCGAGTGCCCTCTGAAAGCACCAGTGTGCTGGGGGTGGTGGTGGCAGGGATTAGATAAATCAACAAGTGTGATTGTTGCTGCAGAAACTGCTGGAAGAGGGAAGCATAGCTACTCCCAAGAGTAGTGGACCAGGTAACGTAGACCCAACCTTGTGCTGGGAACAATAGAAATGCTCCACACACATTGCACACATACACGAACCCATATGTGCAGACATACACATGCACACATATGCACACATGGTCACACATATACACACAGACACACCCTACCCACATGTGCAGACACATGTGCGCACACACACACACACGGACACACAGAGACACAGATCCCTATGAACACATGCAGACACACGTAGGCACACATATATGCACATGGACATGGACATGGACACACTCACGCAATACACGTGTGCACACATTTGCTGATTCCGGGGAGCAGCACAGAGCCTGCATGGCTGCGTGTGCACATGCGTGTGCAGAGTTGACAGCTCCGTGGATTTGGGGACAGGCCTGCCGAGGGAACCCAGTGAACCACCTGTGTTCTGGGCCCGAAAGCCTGCACTTTGGTGCAATCAGGCAACAGCCCATCCATGTCAAGTGAACTGTGTGTTGTGTGAGGCAAGACGTGACGTCCCCTTTTCGCACACCACGCCTGCACCATTTGCTGAAGAGACTGTTCGTGCCCCCCCTCCCCCCGGGTTGCCTTGGCCCTTTGTGTGGAAGCCTTGCCCTGACTTGTTTGCAAACCTGCTTACCTCGTTATTCATCTCAGAATCTGGCGTAAGATCCGTAAGGTGCTCGACAGAGACGGTCCGCCATCTTCAAATAAGGAAGCTCCCGCTCTTCCCAAGGTGGCGCCTTTATTTCTTTATCTTGCGACCATGCTTCGGCTGGGCTCGCAGTCACAGGGCTGAATAACAGCGGCCACTGGGGTCAGCGATCCTCTCAGGGGCGCTCCACGGGGAACGTCTCACCTTTCACTACTGAGACTGATGCTCCCTGTTGGAGCATTGAGCAGACACTTTTCTCAAATCGTTGCTTTAATTTCACCCCACAAATGTGGCTAAATTATGTTTTTATTTTCCTTCATTTCAAACTACTTTCTAGTTCTGCCTGTTAATTATTTTTTATTACTTAGACATACGTTGTTTCATTTCCAGACGTTCCAGGACGGCCCTACATCTTCCTGTTCGCATTCTGTTTCATTCTGTTTAGTCAGAGGAAATGCTGAGTGTTTTGCACCCTTTACATTTGACGAGGCTGTTCTCCGGCTGGACCAGGGTCTGTTTGGTAAATACTCCACGTCTGGAAAGCACGTTCCTGTGCCTGTGGGTGGAGTGCCTATCAGCCCAGTCAGGTCGAGATGGCTGATGGGGCGTGGAAACCTTCTTTCTCCAAATGCCGTGACGCCGGGGTCAGGGTTTCCGCCGGTGAGCTGGGGTGGGGGACATGAACATTCAGGGCTTTGCAAGCCTCAGTGAAAAGGCCAAGAATGTTTAAGTGGATTAAAACATAAAACAGGAGCCAACAATAGCTTACAGAGGACATCACTTACATGTAAGGGGGCAGAAAGGTTTAGAATTAAATGGTGAAAAAAGATTTTTTGCAAGTGCCAACCCCACAGTTCCCACACTGTGCACCGAGGAACCCTGGGATGCCAGGGCCAGCTCAGAGGGGTGCCTGGGAGAGACAGTAACATCGACAGGCCTTGAGCAAAGTACTGCTCAGAGGGGTCCCCGGTTCCGCTGTTAGATTCCCACGTGGCTTATGATGGTAATTTTGTGAGGCCGCTCTCGGGGCTGCTGCTGGGATCAAATGCGGTGCAGAGTGGGGAGCCTGGGGCCTGGAAGCGAGGGTGGTGTCTAATCGATCCCAAGTCCTGATCGGCTGTGCGACCCGCAGGATCCCGGGCCCGAGGCCCGCTGTCCTGGCCAGGCCATTTGGACCTACTGGGTAAATGAAACGAGTGACGGACTGAGTTTCACTGTCTTGTCGGGGCCGCCCGGGCATGCTCCCGAGACGCTGAGGGGGTGGTGAGCACAGAAAGGCTGGGCACCCAAATTAAACAAACGGACTACAAACGTGGCGTGTTTATCTCCATCAGTATCAACGTGAACATTAAACCCACGCGCCCATGCGCCAGGACATGGGGCATGCTCTACGCTGGCAAACAGCTTGGCCAGCCTGGAGATGGAGAGGGGCTGACAGAGCCTCACTGTAGTGAGGACACACTGACAGTGACATGGAGACTCAGAGTTTGAGACAGTTTCTGGTATCAATCTTGTCAAAAAGGCTAAATTGTTGCAATAACAATGAGATCCACTGGTGTTTATACACTCTCTCTGGTGCCCAGGCCATGTTCAGCACTTTCTGCCCAGTATCTAACTTAGTTCCTGCTGAACCCCAGGGTTCAGAAAGCCCTCCCTGAGGCAGAAGCTGCAGGTGGTGAGAACGCCCTCCCTGAGGCTGGAGCTACAGGTGGTGAGAACACCCTCCCTGAGGCAGAAGCTGCAGGTGGTGAGAACGCCCTCCCTGGGGCAGGAGCTACAGGTGGTGAGAACACCCTCCCTGAGGCAGAAGCTGCAGGTGGTGAGAACGCCCTCCCTGAGGCAGGAGCTACAGGTGGTGAGAACGCCCTCCCTGGGGCAGGAGCTACAGGTGGTGAGAACACCCTCCCTGAGGCAGGAGCTACAGGTGGTGAGAACACCCTCCCTGAGGCAGAAGCTGCAGGTGGTGAGAACGCCCTCCCTGGGGCAGGAGCTACAGGTGGTGAGAACGCCCTCACAGCACCCAAAACATGTGGCTATGCGGCTGCTCTTTCTGGGCCGTTCCCGACACCCATCCTCCTCTTTTCCCCAGGGTGCGGGGTGGACCCTGACAGCAGCACCAGAGCCCTTGCCCGCTGAGATTCCAGGTGTGCTTAGTCCATGGAAGTCCAGGCAGGAGATGGAAGGGAAGAGGAGAGAGAGGTCAGAGCCTCCCCTGCTCCCTCCTGCCCTGCTGGCATTGTTGTGCATGAGCCAGCCCCTTCAATTGTGTTTCCTGTAGAACCACCTGCCTCTGTGGCTCACCCCACCCATGGCTTCCCACGGCTGCGGATCCCTCCAGCTCCTCATCTCCCACTGGTCTACCACCCTCCCCCTACGTTTGTGACAGGTTCCTTCTTAAATGTCCTACAGGTTCCTGGCCAGCAAAGGACCCTGAGGGCACATTCTACTTCATGGGAGGGCCCCGTATTTGGGGTGAAATCCTTCTTTCAGACAGCGCGTCAGAGTCAACACACCTCTCTGCCTCTCATCATCCTCTCTGGTCTCTGAGACCATCTGTGCTCTCTTGTTAGCTCAGCTCTGCATGTGCTGGCTGGGTTGCTCAGTTGGTTAAAGCATCATCCTAATATGCCAAGGTTGCGGGTTCAATTCCAGGTCAGGGCACATACATGAGTCAACCAATGAGTGCATCAATAAGTGGAACAACAAATTGATGTCTCTCTCTCTAATCAATCCTATATAATAAAACCCTAATATGCAAATTGACGGTTCGCTATGACGCACACTGACCACCAGGGGCAGATGCTCAACGCAGGCTCACGGCCGGCGAGCACAGTTGTGGTGGCAGGAGCCTCTCCCGCCGCCTCTGCGGCAATGCTAAGGACCCCTGGGGGGATGTCCCACTGCCCGCTTCAGACATCCCCTGAAGGCTCCCGGATGCGAGAGGGCGCTGGGCTGAGGGACACTCCCACGCCCTCCCCCCCCCCCCATGCATGAATGTCGTGCACCGGGCCTCCCTCTAGTCAATAACTAAAATAAAATAAAAAGGTGCTTGCTCTGTTTTATCCAGATTTTCGAAACATCTTATCTGGAGACGTTTCATCAAGATGTCTGGTCTGACACATCATTAGTCCAATGCAGCCCAGGGATCCCCAGTGTATGATGCTGTCTTCAAAAGTCTCATGCAGATTCTTCGTGTACACTGTAAGATTCTTAACATGGAAACACCACACGGAAGATGCTGCCCCTGTGGCCGTAGAAGTGGCCTTGCCGGTGTTCTCTGCCCCTCCACCCCCCATGTCCCGGGGGGAACTGTGCTGTGCTCCCTCCCCATTTTAGTAATGCGTGTAAGTTAAGTTATTTGCCTTAAAATGCTCTGTTGGTTAATGGCAGATGTAGAAAGGACCAGGTCTCCTCATTGCTATTAGAAAACAGTTTACATTACATTTAACACCGAGAAAGACACCAAATAAGAAAAGCTGACAGGTAAGCATTGAATTGGAATTGTTGGCCTTCATGTCAGAACCAGGGATCATACAGGTGTCATTTTCAAACATATGCGCTGGACCTGAAGTTAATTGGAGGGACCCCCATTCCTGCGATTCTCCGTCAGCGCACGGTATCTTTTCCCTGTGTCTACACGTCAGCACCAGCATGCACCGAGGGCAGTACGTCACTGACTGTTTCCATCCTGGCCGTGAGGCTCAGCTGGTTGGGTGTTGTCCTGTGCACCAAGAGGTTGCCTGTTTGATTCCTGTTCAGGGCACATGTCCGGGGTTTGGGGCTCAGTCCCCAGTGAGGGGCATGCAGGAGGCAGCGAATCAATGATCCTCTCTCATCATTGATGTTTCTATCTCTCTCTCCCTTTCTCTCTCTCTCTCAAATCAATAAAAACATTTTTTAAAAATTGTTAGATTGATATTGTTTCCTTATAAACTGTTTATCTTAGAGACATGGATAACAAGCTTGAATGAGTATAGGCCAGTGGTTCTCAACCTTCTGGCCCTTTAAATACAGTTCTTCATGTTGTGACCCAACCATAAAATTATTTTTGTTACTACTTCATAAGTGTAATGTTTCTACTCGTATGAATCGTAATGTAAATATCTGATATGCAGAATTGTCTTAGGCGACCCCTGTGAAAGGGTCGTTTGACCGCCAAAGGGGTCGTGACCCACAGGTTGAGAACCGCTGGTATAGGCCAACAGTACTTAAGAAATATGTCCATCAATTGCTGGTCACATCTGATAGCTGGTGCATAATGGTAATATATTATGTTTTAAATTCCTCTTAAAGTGGTGTAGCCATTTAAAAACCCTATTGTATAAATTGCTTTAAAAAGACACAATTCCCCATTGTACTTCCCCTCAGCATGTATGCCCAGTAAAACAGGCCACGGTCGAGTTTTTATATTTACTGTCATTATCGCTGCTCCGCAGGCCCCTGTGAAGTCACACGTCCGGGAAGCTGTGTGTGGCCTGTCCTGGCTCCAGGGCCCTCGTCCTGACAGTGGTTTCCTGTAGTGGCCAATGGATTGGAAATGGCAAGTATGTCCTCCCTGTCCAATGAGCCTCTTTAAACTCACATCCACTTCTCACATATCACATGGTAACATCCCAAGGGGAGGAAGGGGCAGAATTTTAAAACACGTAAGTGAAGTGAAAGACGGTGTTACCTGAGACTCGAGCTGGTCTTTGAGTTAATTGTGGCTCTGGACAGCGTGAGGCGCTGCAGCAGGTGGGAAAGGTGGGGTAGAGGAGATGGGGTGGGGCCCGTCGGCTCCCAGGACTTCCTGTTCCCAGTGGAGGCTCCACAGGGTGGCAGGTGTCAGCGCTCAGGGACATCTCTGCACTGTGGCCCTGGCACAGCCAGGGGGCTCTGTCTTGGTGTCACTCCGTGACTACCTGGACGGCTAGGGGAAAGGAGTGTGATGGTTCATTTAATGACATCCGTCACATGTCTGGGGTGAAGAGTGGCCTTGACAGGACACTTCTTGGTCCCACCGCCTCAGTTTCACAGATGAGGGAACAGACCTCCCTTGAGGTCATGGCCGTGGGCGTGCAGCAGCACCGAGCCTCCGGCTGCTTCCTCAGGCCCGTCTGACACACCCCATACTTCCTGAACCTGGAGTTTCACGTGTCTTGGGGTCAAAGTTATTTTTATTTATTTATGTAAAAATTTTTAAAATATATTTATTTTGAAATTGATAAATTACTAATTTTATTTTATTTAATTAAAATTAAATTTAAATTTATTTTCAAAACTTCAGAACAATTAATGCACTTAAAAATGTTTATGTCTAAAGAGGCAGGACTATGGGCTGATTTTAATTTTTACTTTTGTGAAGCCTCACCCAAGGATATGTTTTTCCTTTGATTATTTTTTAATTCTTTATTGTGTAAAGTATTACATAAGTCTCCTTTCCTCCCATTGACCTCTCCCTGGCGGTTCCCTGCCTCCAGCGCATGCCCTTACCCCACCTACTGTCTGTGTCCATGGGTTATGCTCATATGCATGCATACAAGTCCTTTGGTTGATCTCTTATCCCCCCACCCCCACCCCCCACCCGCCTTACCTCTGAGGTTGGTCAGTCTGTTCCATGTTTCTGTGTCTCTGGATCTATTTTTGTTCATCAGTTTATGTTCATTATATTTTACAAATGAGTGAGATCATGTGATATTTATCTTTCTCCAACTGACTTATTTCGCTTAGCATAATGCTCTCCAGTTCCATCCATGCTGTTGCAAATGGTAAGAATTCCTTCCTTTTTACAGCAGCATAGTATTCCATTGTGTAGATGTACCACAGTTTTCTAATCCACTCATCTGCTGATGGGCACTTAGGCTGTTTCCAGATCTTAGCTATGGTGAATTGTGCTGCTATGAACATAGGGGTGCATATATCCTTTCTGATTGGTGTTTCTGGTTTCTTGGGATATATTCCTAAAAGAGGGATCACAGGGTCAAATGGGAGTTCCATTTTAACTTTTTGAGGAAACTCCATGTTTTCCACAGTGGCTGCACCAGTCTGCATTCCCACCAACAGTGCACGAGTGTTCCTTTTTCTCTGCATCCTCTCCAGCACTTGTCGTTTGTTGATTTGTTGGTGATAGCCATTCTGACAGGTGTGAGATGGTACCACATTGTCATTTTGATTTGCATCTCTCTATTAGGGGGTCAAAGTGATTTTTAAATTTCAAGTTGTGCAGATTTTGATTGCAGACAAATCCATGCATTGCTTTTCAGTCTCTATCATTTTAGTTTGTAGAAGCAAAGTATTCTGTCTTTGGCCAATGCCATCTGAGGGTAGGTCTTCTGCACATTAAGAAAAGTAACTGTTCCTGTGACATCAACATTTAATCTGTTGGGCACACGAATCGCCCCCAAGCAAATGCTTGGCACAAGCCAAAGGATGTTTTCTATATGAGAGACTGCATTTTGGTCACGTTAAGGCAAAGGGAGCTGTTTGTTTGCTTTGCACCCGTAGACTCTGTGGGAGATGCCGGCTCAGAGTCCCGGGGGCAGGGTAAGGGGGCAGCGCTGTGGGCAGCAGGGTCACCCTAGGCATGGTTTCCCCCCTTACGGCTGGCAGCAACCCAGCCGAGCATCCTCAGAGCCCTAACATGAGCTTCCCCCATCACCACTCATTCCCGCTCCGCCTCTGATCCTTCCCTTCCTTCTGCCTCTGTCTAGTTGAGCTAAGGGTCTCTACCCACCGCCTTCCACGTCCTGGCCACTCTCATGGCCCCTCATGGCTGACTTCCTGACCTGCGTCCCTAGCCCGAGCTCTCCACTTGCCCCCCATGTCAGCTTAGCTGTCCCTTCAGGCACCACTGGACTTGCCCACAGGAACACCATTCTTCTCAGCAGGCCGCAGTGCGCCCGCATCTCCACAGCATCAGGTCGCCATTTCCTGCTCATAGACTCAACGCCTGGGGTGGCTTGGTGTCTGGGAATTGCTTGCGCTACAGTCCGGGTTCCAGTTAGGTCTGTCTTTCCTGAGGCCTGGCGTCTGGCTCTTCATTTCTTCACAGCGGCAGCTTCCCCCGCACAGGCTGCGTGGGTTTTCTTCTCATCCTTCCCCTTGCAAACCTCGTCCTCGCCCAAACACTCCTGCCCTCCCCCAATGCCAGGAGAGGCCTGATTCCTACTCACCGAGCTACTCTGTCCTCAATGTCAACAGCAATAGTTTGACACGTGACAAAAGCCCAGGGTGTTGCCTTCCGATGTGCACCCACCCTCCGCACTGGACCACAGGTTTCTAAGGTGGCACTTTGCTTGTTTCCCCTCCCCCCGAACAGCCACTTGCTGTACATCCTGTAGGCACTCAACACCAAACGGATAAGCAGAGATGAAGTTGTATGCATCTCAGAAATTTCTCGTTTCAATGAGGACAAGTCATTATAGCCAAATACCCTGGCGGTTTTCCTTGCAGAATTGGTTTTATTGCAACAATGCCTGATACTGTTGGGTTGGGGTTGGGGTAGGAAATGGAGCCCACATTCTGGTTATGCTTGGAAATGAGTAGGTTATTTAAGTCATTAAAAACAGATGTGGGTATGACTGTATAAAACCAAAACTATTGAAAAGGAAATACTCATCAAGTTGGTTGTCTTTCAAAGTGTGCTTCAAATATTACTCAAAGCAGCCCTTGGCAAGTGAATCCATGGGACTCTCATTATAGGTGCGTGTGCACGGGGTGTGTGTGTGCACGTGGTGTCTGTGTGTAATCTTCTTGTACATTCACTGTTAATTGCCCCCAAGTCTACAGCAATCATAGGAAAGTGCTGTGACCAACAGAGATGGAATCTAGCGACATCATAGCTGGTGTTGGCCTGGGTCGGCCTGCACAGCTGCCACACTGACTTGTGAGCATTGGGTTGACTAAACACTTAGATTTAACATCAAGACAGACTCATCTCAAAGCTGACGTGTCCTCGTGTTTCCTAATACACAGATTTGTTACATTTTAATTCTGCGGAGGGGTGCGGGTTCCGTCTGGGTGAGTGCGGCGGATTAAGTGAGGAGCGTCTCTGACATGCGGTCAGATCAAACGGGCCGGGGCCCGGGCCCTGGGTCTGTGCGTCTATCTGCCTGTTTGCGGTTGAGTGTGACTGTGGCCTGCAGGGCAACAAAGGGTCTTAGAGAATCTTTAATTTCATATTCTAACCGTTTGCCCTATTTGTTTGCTTTGAATCCCTCATTTCAATGAGGTGAAAACTCGTGCTAATCCTCCATTCAGGAGCTGCCTGGATGCGTGTGAAATGGATCATGTGGACAAAATAAAGTCCCGCCAGACGCCAGCGGCCATTGTCTCCTGAGCTCCTTCGAGGGGACTCTTCACAGGTACCAAGGAGCCTCTCGAGCCACTTCACATATTTCTGAGGATCCATCCTTTCTCCCACCGCGGCGCTCAGCCAGAAGAAAGGCCAGAGAGGCGTCGGGTGAAGGGGAACCTGAAGGGAGCCGACCCCCTGCACCCGGGGAGATAATTGGCCCGGCGGTCACTCGGGGCTGAATTACATGAATAAGCGGTGACGTGGGAAAAACTGAAAAGGACAGCAGTTTCCTGGCTCACACAGAGCCATCGCCTTGGTTGGCATTTTTCTTGAAGACCAATTGATAAAACAGGACAAAAATGTTTTTCCCCATTAATTGCTTTCAAACACTGTCCCACTAAACACCCAATTAGAAGGCAGGACGGGGCCTCTGTTCTCCTAATGACCGTGTGAGAGAGGCCAGCGGAGGGGGGGACGCAGAAAGGAAATAAAGGAGAGCCAGCATTCTTCATGGGCTGCCGGGTAAAAAGACCACGGACAAGGGTTGGCATGTCTTTGCTGCAATAGCCCCGGAGAGCCCGGGCCCGAGGGCCCCCGGGAGCCACACAGCCTCTAGAAGGGCGCTGTGCCCGTCGCAATGGACGTGTCCAAACACACAACACAGCCACGCAGCCTGAGGGTTCGCGCACGGAAATAGAACATCTTCCAGCCGCATCTTGGGAGTGATCCCAAATTGACTTTCTGAGCACTGTTTGTGTCTCAAACGTAAACAATCCCACCAAATGGGATGCGCTGACCACAGCGGGCTTCTAGGCTGCGGAGGCTGGCCTCGCTCACGTCCCAGCTTCTGCAGGTTTGGAAGGAATTGGTTGGGGTTGGTGGTAAAGGGGGTGGAGGGGGTGCAGGGCTGCCGGGGAGGGGATCCAAGAACCTTCAGAGCATCTTGAGCACAAACTCTGTTCTTTCTTCCTCTCTCAACCACCCCTTCTTTCTCTCATATCTTCCCCTCCTAAGTCCTATTTCTATGCCCGTGTTGGGTCCTGTGGGACTCGAGAAATGAAAACCCTGCAGGTGCTTCCAGCTGTTATGGCACCGAATGAGTTGGGGGTCGAAGGGCAGGGAGACGGCATTGGGTGCACATTGAGTCTCCCCACATGGGTTCTGTGGGCCAGCTCCCAGAAACCTGGTTGGAACCAAGAAGGCTGTAAGCTCTACTGTCCTTTGCAAGGTGACTATCAGAAGATAGCACACAGCACCCGGCGACACAAGGTCAAGGGCTGGTTGGCATCGTGGAGTAAACCGCCTGCGGCCCATCCAGGTGGGCTCACCTTGCCATGGTTGGCCCAGGTGTGTACCTTCCCGCTCATGGATTTTGTATTCCGGGTTAGCCAGTAAAGAACAACTATCATAACAATAACTCACATTTCTGGAGCACTTACGAAGGGCCAGGGCTGTTTCAAACATTTTTCATTCATGAGCTCATTGATCCACGGAAAAAATCTATGAGGCAAGTGCTGATGTCACCCTAGAATCTGGGGAACCGGAGCGTGAACGAGGAGAGGAAAACACATCTCGGGGTTTGCTGATGGGCTCAGCAGGGGTAGCGTCGTGACCCTCTCGGCCTCGTGACGGGAGAACGTCGGGAGTGGACATCCACGCCACTGGCTCAGGGTGGCGGATTTGAAATGGCAAATGTTGAACCATGCTTCCAATGTTGCACTTCTCCAAGAGGTAGTTCCACATTCAAAGTCATTTTCCTTTGCTTCTTCCGGAATTAAAATATCTTTTTGTTTTTATATGAGATAAAAAATAGACATACCCAGGTCTGTCAAACCTTGGGAACAGCTCACCTGGAGGAAGCGCTCTGGGCGCGGTCAGCCACTGCCACAGCGTGAGAGGTGTGGGCTCCTCAGGTGGTGCTGTGCGCCAGGGGAGACGTGGGTGGGCCCTGCATGGGGCATGGCGAAGCCAGGGCTCTAAGTTCCTGGATGCCCTGCACTGGTCTGGGGCTAGTGCCAGGGCGGCTGCTCCTCTGGGGAGCTGCTGTCGGAACCACACACACGTAAAACTCACACAGCGTTTGGACGAGAGCTGGCGATCAGACTAAGGCAACATAGGAAACCTAATCGGGTGAGATCGCAGTGACTAGAAATCAGTACAGCACGGCCATTGCCGAGGCTTGCTAAATAACAAACACCACTTCCATTATCTCCTCAATTATTTCCCAAGAAATGTCAGGCTTTTCTTTAAATTACCTTTAAATTACCTGAAATCTATGTCACATTCAAAACGAACCTTAAGCACGAGCCTTGCAACAACACATGCATTTTTAAAGACCTCATTAAAATCGCCATCTATTACAGTCCACGTTCAGAAATAAATTTAGGAACTAAATTAACAGGAGGAGCAGCGTGAGGGGAAGAGAGATAATTACCATGACATGTCACGGGGAGTGTTATTTAATTAACCATAATAATAAGAATTATGTGCTGTTCCACATTTGTAATTTCTTAGCTATTTAGTTTGCCGTGAAACATTAAAAGGGAAATAGAGGAGGAACAAAAGGAATATGTCGAGTATCGAGAACTAGAATGGGCGTGTTGAGACCTCACTCCCACTACCGGGTTCATCAGCGTCGGAACCCACTGTCCCGATGGTCACCCTATGTCTTCTTACAGGCGCGCTGCTTGCATCTCTGTGATCGAGGGAGACACCAGGACACTGGGTGGTCTTGGTGGTATGGACACGGGGTGACGGGGAGGAGCATCGGGAGGAGAGGTGGAAAGACCACCTGCAATTTCCCGGTTTCACAACCTCTCCAGGCTGCTTACTAGTAGAATTAAAAAGGTGGCAGAGTCCCTGAAAGATGAGTTCCATTTTATTCCTGCCTGTGGACTTGGACTTGGGCAGGTGGCCTGGCAGAGCAGAGTCCTCTCATCTCACTCCCTGCCTCTGATTCCAGGTCTCAGGGAGGTGGACTCCAGGCTGATGGGACAGCTGCCTCTCGTATTACTTGTAAGCTATTGGCCCAAAAATATGCAGATGCTCTTTATTGAATAGAAAAATGTTCGAGTACCAATTCTCTTATTGAAAATGGTTTTCATTTCACACTTTATTTGTAATTCAATTACTTTAAATACCTCTTCCTATAAAAACAATGTTGTAAATGGAGAGGAGGCCCCAGACAAGCCCACAGGGCACATTTAAACTGAAAGTGGAGCCGTAATACCACAGATGCTGGAAAAATGGTGGGAACTGTGATGAGAGAACCACTAATTAAAAAAAAAAAAAACCCTCTGAACATTAAGACCGATATCATCACTTTTTTTTTTCTTTTCGCTGTTGCCTAAAAATAGATTACTTTAGTGGAAGAAAGGAGGTAGATATATTCTCTGGGGAGGGAATTTCTGAAACTTTAAAACCCTTTAGAGATTGAAAGCACTAATTCTTTATTATGGATAATTTAATTTAAACACTTGGAGCTCTCTTTCCTGGGCTTGTCACCATCATTACGTCGCTGCATCGGTCACCCATGTGACAGTTCCAAGCACTGCTTTCTCCACTCTTAAAAAAAATTACCTCCTCAGAGACTCATATCTGGTCACAGCGCTTTCTATCAATTCTGCCGTCTGGTCCAACAAAGTCTAGTGCCCGCACTTACTAACCGAGGATTTTGTCACCTTCCCAAGGACATCTTTTCTGTTCCCTGGTGCGGCCAGACCTGAGCAACTCCTGTGGCCTCACAGGGACAGCTGACCCTCACCTCCACTCCCTTAGACCCACCTGCCAGTGACCTGGTGGGATTCCCTGCTCCTGCCCCCTCACACCCCTGCCGGTCACCAACCCTTAGTCTCCCACCCCTTTCTGTGGTCCCCTCTCTGTGAGAGACATACATGTCAATGTCTGCATAGTTTCATATATTTTAAAATTATTTTTATCGCATAGGGTAGTGGTCGGCAAACTGCGGCTTGTGAGCCACATGCGGCTCTTTGGCCCCTTGAGTGTGGCTCTTCCACAAAATACCACGTGTGGGTGTGCATGTACAGTGCGATTGAAACTTCATGGCCCATGCGCAGAAGTTGGTATTTTGTGAAAGAGCCACACTCAAGGGACCAAAGAGCCACATGTGGCTCGCAAACCGCAGTTTGCCAACCACTGGCATAGGGAATAATCTGGAAAAATTAAGATATTCCTCCCCAATATCTCTTTGTTTTTAATTTTATTATTATTTTGATCAAAGTAACATGTATATGTGCTATTAAAGGTGAAAGTCATGATCATCATAAAGGAGAACAGCATTTTAATTCAGTCTTCCAACACAGAATATTTCAGCATTTAGTAAATTGGTCGAATCCGTCTGTATTACACCCTCAATCCGATCAATGTGTCAGGTGGTCCATCACTTCCATTGGTGCTCCCTGTCACCTGGTCCGTGAGGGTGGGTACTCCCTGTCACCTGGTCCATGAGGGTCGGGTACTCCCTGTCACCTGGTCCATGAGGGTGGGTGCTCCCTGTCACCTGGTCCGTGAGGGTGGGTGCTCCCTGTCACCTGGTCCGTGAGGGTGGGTGCTCCCTGTCACCTGGTCCGTGAGGGTCAGGTGCTCCCTGTCACCTGGTCCGTGAGGGTGGGTGCTCCCTGTCACCTGGTCCGTGAGGGTGGGTGCTCCCTGTCACCTGGTCCGTGAGGGTCAGGTGCTCCCTGTCACCTGGTCCATGAGGGTGGGTGCTCCCTGTCACCTGGTCCGTGAGGGTCAGGTGCTCCCTGTCACCTGGTCCATGAGGGTCGGGTGCTCCCTGTCACCTGGTCCATGAGGGTGGGTGCTCCCTGTCACCTGGTCCGTGAGGGTCAGGTGCTCCCTGTCACCTGGTCCATGAGGGTGGGTGCTCCCTGTCACCTGGTCCATGAGGGTCAGGTGCTCCCTGTCACCTGGTCCATGAGGGTGGGTGCTCCCTGTCACCTGGTCCGTGAGGGTCGGGTACTCCCTGTCACCTGGTCCGTGAGGGTCGGGTACTCCCTGTCACCTAGTCCGTGAGGGTGGGTGCTCCCTGTCACCTGGTCCATGAGGGTCAGGTGCTCCCTGTCACCTGGTCCATGAGGGTGGGTGCTCCCTGTCACCTGGTCCGTGAGGGTCGGGTACTCCCTGTCACCTGGTCCGTGAGGGTCGGGTACTCCCTGTCACCTAGTCCGTGAGGGTGGGTGCTCCCTGTCACCTGGTCCGTGAGGGTGGGGTGCCCCTGATCCCCCACAGCGATGATTCTGGAACTCACACTCATCAGTGTCCCGAGAATCCCTGCCCCACTGGAGTTGGATTTGTTCCTGGATTCTGCATCTTCCTTTCGTGGACCCTCCCGGGGAGTGTGGAGCCCCCCTCAGGTGGCTGTCTGAGGAAGGGTAAGCTCCTCTCGGACCTTTACCCGAATCTGTCCTTAGTTCGCCCTCACGTTTGGTTGTTCAGAGTGGGATATAGTTTTGCTCTGATAGTAAATTCCCTCTGGCTTTGAGCGTTTAGGATTGACTTTGCTTGTGGTCAGTGTATCCTCTCTTAGAGGATTTTGGGATCTTCTCTTCATTCCCAGCTAACGCCTGTATTTATAAAAACCATCAGGGATTTTAGCTCGAGGGTTTGTTGTACGTCATGCATGAACCTTAAGACTGAATTCTTGGTGTGGTAGATGTGTGCAATGGAGTCTACTCAGCACCGAAAGGGAGACACGCTGCCATTTGCGACAACACAGGTGGCTCTTGAGACTATCATGGTAGGTAAAGTCCGTCAGGCGGAAAAGGGAAGAACCAAGTGACTTCATTCATGTGTGGAATGAAAAACTGAAAGCAACAGACAAACAAACCAAACCAAACAACTGCGCAGATGCAGACAACACTGGTGGTTGCCAAGGGAGCGGGCTGGGGGGTGGGGGAAAGGGAAGGGGGGAGGAGAAATATATGGTGAGGAAGGGACATGGACTCTGGGGTAAATCCATGTGCACTATACAGATGATGTTATAGATTACCTGAAACTATAGTGTAATTAATCAATATCATCCCAGTAAATTTAATTCTTTCAAAAGAGTTACTTCTTAACAGCCTCCTTCACGTCTTCCCTCGGCTCTCCACAGTCAAGCGCAGCTCCTGGCCCTGGGTCCTTTTGTTTGTCACTCTTTCTGTATTCCATATCGCCTGCATTTTTGCCTTAGTTTCATTTTCATTTTTGCTGAAATGTATTCACTTCCAGTTCCTTCAGAAAGATTTAATTATTGATAAATATTCTGAATCTGGGCCAGAAAATATCTTTTTTTGTGTGGCTGCTTTTACCGAAATGTAAGTAGGGCATCACACTCTAGGTTTCATATACTTTTTTAAAATAAAATTTAAAGACATTATTTCTGGTTAGAGCATCATCCTGATACGCCAAGGTTTCCGGTTTCTGGTCAGGGCACATGAAGACGCCCCAGTGAGTGCGTGACTGAGTGGAACAACAAGTCAGTGCTTCTCTCTCTCTTTCTCCCTCTTCCTAAAACCAATCAATAAAAGTGAGTCAGTCAGTAAGTAAATAAAGACAGGCTAGCAGTCATGGTGTCGTGCGGAGCCAGTGCCCATTCCTCAGCCTCCCCCCCCACGGACCTTCCCTCCGTTCCTGCTGCGGGACGCCCGCCTCCGGCTTCCTCACACGCGTCCCCGCGCTTCCTGTGCGGGAACCTCCACGGAGGGTCTGTTTGCCGCACAATCATGTTCTCAGTTCATAAGGTATTTGCTACGTTTCGTCTCAGCCGCTCTACTTGTGTGCACGAAGGGTCCCCTGCCACCCATCTGAGCGTATTAATTGTCAGTGGCTGGTGTCACTTTCTGCCGTTACTCATCAAAGCCCTTTTTCCTTAAAGAGACAGTGTTGGCTTTATCCTGAGTTTGGCACCTGCCCTGGTGTCATCGGTTTTCTCAAATGCTGGTTCTCTCCCTCGGCGTGGGCAGGCCGTCTGGCGAGGGGTGGGCTGAGTGGATGTGAACATGGGCGCATTTTTCTGTCCCAGTGGAATTAGTTCTTCCGGCAGGAGGCAGGTTCTTTGAGCGAGCAGGAGTGGAGCACGGAAATGCACCCCACAGGCCTCCGCTCTGGGTGTGGACCCTGGAGGACCCCGCCCAGGAGGCTGCGGCCTTGCCTGGCACAGCGCATGTCCCTGGCCCCCAAGCCCCCTGCGGGGTCTCCCCTGTCAGAGCCCACGGGTCAGAAGCCGTGCCTGCAGCGTGGACCCATATCCCAGAGCAGAGCCAGCTTGCTGCGCCCACTCCTCAGTCATCACCCACTTCTCGGAGCCCTGGGCCCTCCCTCTTCCGGCCTCACTGCCTCCAACTCTGTGACAACTCAGGGTTCCTCCACGGAGACCCAGACTTCGGATACTCTCCCTCCTGCCTGCATGGGAATGCTGGTTCCTGGCTAATTTCCATCTTCAGTCTGGTTCCATCTTCTGAATGTCCTGCCAGCCCTCGCCGCCCAGGTGTCCTGACGGGGACCCTCCTCGACATGACCCTTCATTTCCACGGTCACTTCAGTGGGGTTTGAGGAAGCAGGAGGCGTGGGCACGTGCTCGCTCAGCCATCTCTAAGGAAGCTTCTCTTTCCTTTTTTCAGATCAACTTCTCTCAGTGGGCTGGCCCTTTAGACACCTCACAGTTGGGGTCACTGCTGCCATCTCCAGCCACTGTCCCAGGTGGGAGGAGTGGCCACTGCTCTGGCTTGGCCGCGAAATTACCCTCCCACCCCACACCGCAGGCCTCACATACTCCAGACTTCCTAGGCCAGGCTAGCTCCTCTCCAGGGCGCCTGGGCGTAAGCTGTGACAAACCGCTGCCGTGCGTGAGAGTCCGCCCACACTCTTCCGGAGGCCGCATGCGGCTCATTGCTAACCTCTGTCCGTCTGATCAGTAGCCTTTTTACCTGAAAGAACGCAGGTGACCATCTTTAGAAAATAGACCGGGGACGTGAACAATCAGTGCTCAGGAAAAACACAGGCAGGGAGCCACGGAACCAAGTGCAGACCCAAGTGGTGTCGAGGTTGCATGGAGCCCGAGGCCGGCTGGTCGGCATGTGCATCCTGGAGCTGCAGGGTCTCCCATCCGTTCTGTCATGGACTAACTTTGACCATAATAGTCACTGCTCGTTCTGAACAACAGCAACAAAACCATGATGTAAACACTGTACAACACGAACACATTTCATAGACACCTTTCAATTTTAAAAGAGATTAGCCCTGGCTGGTGTTGCGCAGTGGTTGGGCATTGTCTTGTGCGCCGAAAGGTTACTGGCTCTATTCTGGTGAGGGCACATGCCTGGGTTGTGAGCTCGATCCCCGGAGGGGGGCATGAAGGAGGCAGTGGATCGATGTTCCTCTCTCATGGATGTTTCTCTCTCTCCCTCTTCCTTCCTCTCTGTCTAAAAATCAATAATAATAAAAATCTTTTAGAAAATAGGTTTGGTTTACACACTGCATTTTTTCACATTTTGAGGCACTTGATTTGACATGTCAAGGCTGGAAAGAAATGGCCAGGAAGCGTTACAGCTAGAGGTTGAGGCGGACTGGCAACAGGAGAGCGCCCACAGAGGGAGGAGAATGCACGGGGGCTTCCCACACGCTCACTGTCAAGGGAACTCCGGGGGGACCAAAACGTCCTGAAGCTTCTGTGGTTCCTGTAATGAAAGTAAACACACGTTCTGCAGATCAAAGTCAGCGGTGTTTGTAGCCGCCCGCACTGGGCTCGGAGCTGAGCTGAGCCGAGCCCTGGGCCACGCTGATGTGGCGGGAACAGACGAGCGAGGGCCACGGCAGGGCCTGGGCTAGCAGAGGCCGCCAGATCCGTCCCTGCCGGGGAGGGTGGTGGCTGAGCCGGAGCGTGGAGGCCCATGGTCCTCCGGGGCTGGGCCTGGGCTGCGCCTGGGCTGGGGCTGCGCAGGCTGTGTCAGGGCGGGGCCCTGCCTGTGGGCCAGGCGATCCCGGGACACTCCCCCTCGGCCGAGGAGGCAGCTCCCCCTCCAGAGGGTCCTGTGGACCTGCGGCCACAGCCTGACCGATGCCCACGGGGAGGGGGAGGGGTGAGGGAGCCGGCCTGCAGTTGCACATCCTTCTTGTCACACGGACCGTGTAGTTCGGGACACGCACTCTGGGACTCGGCTCTCTTTGGGTGTGTGGAGTGGGGGCGGGGGGAGGAGGGTGCACGGGGGGGGGGGGGGGCGGTGGCCACCTCCTGCCCTAGCTCCCTCCACACACCAGACCTAACTCTAAGACCTAACTCATAGATAGCCTGAAGGTTCATGACAGGTAGGTGAGGAAGTCAGTGGGCGTGCTGGGCTGTGTGGCCACCTCCTGCCCCAGCTCCCTCCCCCCACACACTACCTCCCTCCCTGCTCCACAGTACCGTCTGTCCTGGAGGCCCTGGCTAGGAGGATTGGCACCATCCCTGGTCTCGACCCACTAGATGCCCACAGCACCCCTCCCCTGACAGCCAAAAATGCCTGGGGACTAGATGCCCACAGCACCCCTCCCCTGACAGCCAAAAATGCCTGGGGACTAGATGCCCACAGCACCCCTCCCCTGACAGCCAAAAATGCCTGGGGACTAGATGCCCACAGCACCCCTCCCCTGACAGCCAAAAATGCCTGGGGACTAGATGCCCACAGCACCCCTCCCCTGACAGCCAAAAATGCCTGGGGAAATGGCCACGCTGCCGAGCCTGACAACACGCACAGGGCAGCTGGTCCTCCAGGCGCCAGACTCTTGGTCCCTGAGGGCTCAGCACAGGGCGTGGTCAGGGTGGGTGTCCCTCTGGACAGAACGAGCCTGGTTAGGAGAAAGCTTCCTTCTCCTCCTCCTTTGGACTGAAGATGCTCCCTAGGAGCCCTGCACCTGGAGCAGAGCGGCCCCTGCAGCTGTGGGAGGGGAGGGGGGGAAGGGGGAGGTGGTGGTGGGGAGGTGGGGAGAGGTTGTGGTGGGAGGTGGGGGGGAAGGGGGAGGTGGTGATGAGAGAGGGGGAGGTAGTGCTGGGGAAGTGGGAGGGGAAGGGGGAGGTGATGGTGGGGGGGGGGCGGAGAGGGAGAGGGGAGATGAGGAGGGGGAGAGATGTGGGGGGGGGGGGAAGGGCCGGCTGTGGTGCGCTAAACCTGCAGGGGCCTCCATGGGGACAGATGGCTGCCTGGTGGGCAGGAAGCACTCCATGCCCCGGAAGGGCTGGGTGCCAGCACCATGGCAGGGATGGGGTGGGGGCTCAGGCTTGGGCAGGAGGGCACAGGGGCGGAGGCACAGGGCCTGTGGCTGGTGTGGAGCGCGCCCCGGGGGAGAGACCGTGTTCTGGGCCTCGACAGTCTCACATGACTTTGCTTTCCCGGGACCTCCCAGCACACGGTGCAGTTGGCTCCGGCCTCCAGGAGGCCTCGCTGCCAGCACTTGGTCTCCCCAAGGACCGAGGGCCCTCGCGAGGTGAGCGCGGGGTTCTCTCTGGGCTGTGAGTGCAGTGGCTGCTGTCCCAGCTTCTAGGCTCTCCCCATGAGGGATAGTGTCAGCGTCCCTGCGAGGCAGGCGCGGTTGCCATGGCGATAGCCAATCTGAGCAGGCAGTGACCTAAATCATGGCTGGAGACGGCCCCTGTCAGTCCCGCAGCCACTGCCCTGGATTAGGTGTCGCGGTGGCCACCTAACATGAACCTGCAGTTCAGGAGACAGCACGGGCTCTTCTCACTGCAGGGCCTCGGGGCTGCCGTGACCTGGCGTGGCTTCCGAGGGCACAGGTCTCCCTTCAGCCCACTCCCTCTCCCCCCACCATCCACCTGGGCCTCAGCTCCCCACTCCACAGGCACCCCCCTACCACACACCCTCCCCCCCATGCACCCTCCTCCCCCCGCCCCCACTCCACACACCACCTCCCTCCCTGCTCCAAGAACTTCCACCCCCCACAGTCAGGGCCACGGCCACCGCATCACACGGTCCCTTGTCCAAGCACACCATGCAGCACACATACATACACTCCATGCACAACACACACACCATACACACATGCACACACAACACACACATCATACACACAACCCACCATACACACAACACAACACAACATAACAGAGACACAACACACACATGCACGTACACACACCACACAACCTACCATACACACACTACACGCATCATACACACAACATTCAGATAACACACAAAGACATATAATGCACACATGCACATGCACATACCACACATCTCCCCACGGCTGTCTTCTGCCAGCTGCTGGCACACAGGTGCTCGGGGGAAGGTTGTGAGGACCCTCAGTGACAGCACCCTGGCCTTCATCGCCGGTCATCTGTCGGGGCTGCAGTGCGTCCAGCACCCACAGAGGGACCGGCAGGACTCTCCGGATTTCAGCGACAGCAATGGTACGGAGGAAACGGAGAATAGGACCTGCTCTCAGTGTCCAGGCTCAACAGAGGGACTCAAGGGAATGCCTAGAAGAGCAGATAGGGTCCCACTCCCAGCAGCCGGTGCCCTGAGAACCCACCTCCCCCACCCTTCCAGCCACGGGCCCACGCCCTTTCCAGCCCACACGCACCCGCCCCATTCTCTGTCCTCCACGCTCAATCGATGGTGACTATCGGGTACACAAACTACTTTGAGCCCATTTCTACTCTCACACGCTCCCACCTGGACACCGGGGGCAAACTGGCAGTTGGAGTTACCACTGTTTGTACCGACACCATCGAGAAAGCCTCTGTCTGCTCCGTGCGGGGCTGCTTTGCTCTGTGCGTGCGCCTGCACCGAGGCTGGGAGCAGGCGGGGAGGCGCCGTGACGTCCTTCCATAACGCGGCCCGCACTTGGCTGGAGAGCAGACACGGGACGGGAGGAACGGGTATTTGGCTTGAGAGGCAGGCCTTGAAGGAGCACGGGGGAGAACATCCCCTCTCCCCGCCCCACGGTCCGACTGCCTCCATGTGGGCGTCACTTCTTCCCTGAGTTAATGTTTGACAGCATAGCACCACGTGCTTCGCTTCTGCGTGCCCCTGAAGACTATCGATTCAAGAATGGTTTTATTTCTGGAAAATTTTTTAACATTACAGCTTAACATATTTTCATGTTGTGTTATTTTACTTCTCTCTGGGGAGACCAGTGTGTGTGTGTCCACCCTTCGGGTCTGACGTGCTGCTGGGACTGTGCGGTGGCCACGTCCACGTCCCGCTCCTCACTGAGCTCTGGGGGTGCAGGTGGGGGCTCGGCTCCCTTCTGTTGTCCTGGCGCTTCCTGCCTGCAGCCCTACTGTGTTTTCCAATCCACCCTCCCACTCCCTCAGACCACTGCTGCCTCTTCCTCCTCCTCCTCCTCCTCCTCCTCCTCCTCTGCAAACCCTCAGCACCAGCTCCCTCCTCCTGCCAGGGCCCCCTGGTTTAATTGTCTCCTGAGGTCGGAAGCCAGTCCTGCCTCCCCTGGTGGCCCCCTGTGCTGTCACTGAATCCCTGTGCCACCCGCCCCGTCTCTCCTGCACCATCACTGTCACCTCGCTTCCCTCTCCTGTCCTGAGCGGGAGAGTCCCTTTCCCCAGACCGCCCTCAGCAGGCGGCGGGTATTCCCTGCAGATTGCTGTGAACTCCTTGAATTTCAGCAAACGCTGAGGACGGGCCCTGTGGCGCCCAGATGCGGGACCTCTGCGCCCACAGTCCTGCCCCTGGAGACCAGCACACCAAGGCAGAGGGGCCACACCAGCCCCTGGGGGGCTCCGCCGTCACAGCCCTCGCCCGGGCCTCCTCCTCTCCCAGCTTCAGAGGGAAGTTGAAGAAAGGAAGATCTTGATCATCTTTTAAAAAGTGATAAGGCAAAAAAAGATAAAAAGGAAGACTGCATTGAAAAACCTGGGCATGTTGTGAATTGTGCCTTTTTCCTCAGGGAACGAGGTTGCCCCGTGAGTGGCTGCAGCACACGCCCCGCTGGCGGGGGCTCCGGCTCTGCTCGCACAGCTGTGAGTGTCTTATAGATGCTCCACTAGAACCCCTGCCAGTGAGCAAGCAAAAGCCTGGTCACTGTTGTTTCTGTATTATTAGTTTTTTTCAATATTTAAAATATATATATATATTTCATTGATTTCAGAGAGGAAGGAGAAGGAGTGAGGGATAAAAACAACAATGATGAGAGGATCATGGATCGGCTGCCTCCTGCTTGCCCCACACTGGGGGTCGAGCCCGCAACCCGGGCCTGTGCCCTGAATGGGAATTGAACCATGACCTCCTGGTTCATAGGTCAACACTCAACCACTGAGCCACACCGGCAGGGACTCTGGATTATTTTCAAGCTGATGTCTCAGACCCAACTCATAGGTAGCCTGAAGGTTCGGCACAGGTAGGTGAAGAAGTCAGTGGGCGTGCTGGGCTGCGTGGCCACCTCCTGCCCCAGCTCCTGCCCTGGCTGGAGCCCTTCTGCCATCCCGCTAGACCAGGGGGGCTGCAGGGGAACCCTGGCTTAGGAGATGGAAGTGCTTTCAAGATTGCAGGCAGGACCCGAGAGCTCAGGAGGCAGGCTGCTCTGTGGTCCTCTCCCCGCTCCCCCTGCACCTGCTTCAGCATCGACCCCTGTCTGCCTTCCCCTGGACGCCACTTCACTGTGTATCACTGACCCATATTTTCCTAACATTCTGCATAAACACCAGGCCTTGCCAGAATCCTCGATGGACACAAAGGGTTTGAGCTGAGTGTCTCCTAGCTGTGACTCTGCGGGGATGAATAAGATACGGAACATCTAATGGCAATAGCAGGCAAAACAAAGGCTTGCGAGAAATGGAGTGAGCCCTAAGCTGTATAACCAGCACTGTCTTCAAAGTACAGAAGGTTCATGCAGAGCCCCCTCCCAATGGGTAGAAGAGAAATGTCCTGGTTTCAACATAACAGTATCCTCTTTGTGGAGATAAAACCAGAGTTCAATATTTACCACTGAGTACATTGCTCTGTGTCTACAAGTTTCTTCCTCTGAAAAATAATTGTGTTGGAAATGTGGAGATGTGTTACACGCACACGTTTTCATAGTCTGAGGGATTAGTCATCTATTGGTAGGTGAGGAATTACCAGGCATTTAGTGGTTTGGAAGAGTGACTGTTACCTCGCAGTTTCCGTGGTCCAGGGATCCTGTGTGACTCAGCTGTATCATGTGCTCTGGGTCTCCCAGGCCGCAGTTGGGGCATTGTCTGGGCTGTGTCTCATCCGAAGGCTCGCATAGGAAGGGACTCACTCCCAGCTCACTCACACACTGCTGGTCGGTGTGATTCAGTTTCTGGGAGGCTGTGGCTGGTCGCATCTCTTAGTTTTTCACCATGAGGGCTCTTCCAATATGCAGCCTGCTTCACCTTGCAGCACACCAGGTCAGGGGGAGGGCTGGCCACCAGGTAGGGGGAGGGCTGATCACGAGGTCAGGGGGAGGGCTGGCCACGAGGTCAGGGGGAGGGCTGGCCACCAGGTCAGGGGGAGGGCTGGTCTCCAGGTCAGGGGGGAGGGCTGGCCATCAGGTCAGGGGGAGGGCTGACTACCAGGTCAGGGGGAGGGCTGGCCACCAGGTCAGGAGGAGGGCTGGCCACCAAGTCAGGGAGAGGGCTGACCACTAGGTCAGGGGGAGGGCTGGTCTCCAGGTCAGGGGGGAGGGCTGGCGATCAGGTCAGGGGGAGGGCTGGCCACCAAGTCAGGGAGAGGGCTGACCACTAGGTCAGGGGGAGGGCTGGTCTCCAGGTCAGGGGGAGGGCTGGCCACCAGGTCAGGGGGAGGGCTGGTCTCCAGGTCAGGGGGGAGGGCTGGCCACCAAGTCAGGGAGAGGGCTGACCACTAGGTCAGGGGGAGGGCTGGTCTCCAGGTCAGGGGGGAGGGCTGGCCATCAGGTCGGGGGGAGGACTCACCACGCAGTCATTGTCCTTTGTAACCTAAGCACAGAAGTGTTTTTATTTTATTTATTGAAGTGCAATCACAGGATGCAGCCTCACGCAGGAGCGCAGATCCCACGAGGGTGTGGGGAGGAGGCCGGCCATGAAGAGCACCTCTGTGAGCAGCCGCCCACCCTGGCCTGCCTGCATCCCACCCTCTGCGGGAAACACCCTGCACTCACCTGGGGCGCGGCAGCTCCCCTGGCCCAGGAGGGAGGGTGCCTATGCCTGTGTTTGCATTTGAACCCCCACCCAAGAGCAGAGCGCTTTGACCTGACCAGTCAGATACCAAAGGTCTCAAGACCAGCGCTGTCCTCCCGGCACAGGGCTCGGGATTGCCTGTGCTCCTAAGCCCGGGAATCCTCTCACTGTAATTATGCAACCACAGGAACTCTTCAAGTGGGTGGATAGTGGGAGGTAAGGAATGATACTCCACGCAGCCTGCACATTTGCCAGTGGAAACTGTCGCGGAGGGTTGCCGGTGCTCCAGACGGAGGGGCTGCGCCCTGACCTTCAGGAGCTCAGGGACCTCCTGTTGCTGAGACCCCCAGGCAGCTCCCCTCCCCTCCTCCAGGCCAGGCCCCTCCCTCCACACCAGACCTGGCCCTTGCTGGGCTCTGCAGCTCGCCTCTCCCCGCTAAGTCCCTGAGCTCAACGTGTTACTGGGGTACATGCTCACCACCCCCCCCCAGGCAAAGGCCAGTGGTCAGAGGTCAGGGGTCTTGTCTGGGGGGACCTAGACCCCCACAACCTGGGAAAGGCCGGAAAGCCAGTATTTTCACTGATAATAGCATTTTGCTTTAGGCTTTGAGAGGGCACTTTCCCCTGTGAAAGCTCAGTTAATTCTCCGATTGTCAACCAATGGAAACGCTAGCGTGCACGCGCGTGTGTATGAGAGAGAGAGAGAGAGAGAGAGAGAGAGAGAGAGAGAGAAAGAAAGAAGAAAGAAAGAAAGAAAGAAAGAAAGAAAGAAAGAAAGAAGAAAGAAAGAAAGAAAGAAAGAAAGAAAGAAAGAAAGAAAGAAAGAAAGAAAGAAAGGAAGAAAAGAAAAGTGAGGCAGCCACCTGAGCTGCCTGGTCAGTTTGCACCTGATAATCAATGATGCTCAGGTGACCCCGAGGCTGAATTGTTCACATACATGTGACGAGCGGACAAATCACACATTGACAAACACGCCTGGCCGAAGGCGCCAGTCTTGGCTCAGGACACACTCGCTGGCCAGCTCTGCTGCTTCCAGTTCCTCGGGGACAGTCAAGGCCTGCGGGGGTCAGTGGGGTGGCATTTGGAATGTACCTAAGTCAGGTTGGCTCCCAGCCTTCATTTTGGCTGAGAAAGTCCCACTGCCCACAGCCGGGTGGCCCTTACCCTGCAGGGAAACTGGCTGGCATTTCCCCGCCAGTTCCCAGGCAGCCAGAGGCGGGGCTTCCTGGTCAGCTGCTCTTCTGGAATGTCCGATTCTTTCCTGCTTCAGTCTCCACCCTGTTGGTCAGCGGGAAGGACTCCACCTGCCCTGTGCCCCGGCATCAGACCCGCGTGGCCAGCACAGGGCAGCTGTGTGCACAGCAAGGCCACTGAACGCAGGGGACGGTGGGAACTCTGATCCCTGCACCATCTCCTTTCTGTCCCCAGCTCACCTGCTGCAGATCCAGGTGGGGCCTGAGCCGAAGGAATCCTGTTGGGCCAGACAGGTATCTGCGGGTGGCGATCATTGTGTGGGTCCTGGGAGGTACCACTGGCCTCCACATAGAAATAAAAATTGAGCCTGCTTAGTACCTTCTCATAAATGTGAGCACGGCTCTGAGCTTTGTGGTCAGAGACAGAAAGGGTAAGTCTCTCCCTCAGGGGCATCCAGGGCCTCCCGCAGGTGGCGGTGCAGTGAGAACATTGCGTGTCGGGCAGGCCTGGTGCTGGCCAGCCTCATGGGAAGCTGTCCTTTACCAGGTGCGTATGATGCCTAGATCCGCCACAGCCAAGGGCCACACACCAGGTGGCTCAACAAGAAATGTCTGCCCCCTTCCCGCCCCCGGTCCTGGAGGCGGGGGTCAGGTCCAGGTGTGGGCAGGGCTGGCTCCCCCCGAGGCCTCTCTCCCTATGTCCTCACCTGGTCGTCCCTCTGCTTGTCTGTGTCCTCATCTCCTCTCTCTCTCAGGACTCCCGTCACCTTGGACCAGGGCCCACCCATAGACCTGATTTTACCTTGGTCGCGTCTGTGATGACCCTCTCTCCAAAAGCAGCCACATGCTGAGATGCCGGGAGTTACGCCTCCAACATAGGAATTTGGGGGGTACAATCCAGCCCATGGCCACAGGTTTTTAAGAGTAGTAGATTTAATAGGCAGGCAGGAGAAATTAATGTTTCTGGAGCCACAGGAGCAGGTGAGCTGATGGGATGATACCAGCTACATGTGGGGGACCAGGGGTGGTGTGAGTGAGGCCGAGTGGCTCAGAACCCAAAGCCCACAGAGTCCCTGCCGTCTCCAGGAGGGGCCTCGCTTGGCCTCTGAATAGGAGAGAAGGTTTCTTCTGCATCCAAGGCACTGTCGGAGGAAAGCCTTAATAAATAGGTTCAACATGGCTTGATACCCATTATGAGAAGATACTAAAACAAAAATTAAAGGGAAAGCCTCTATTATATCAACATATAATCTGTTTGCAACTTAAGGTAATGACAGTCTTAAAACCTGTCATTTTTGGGCCAAAGGCAATACCAGCATTAAAAAGGGGAAGGCGATCAATCCGGCATTTCCTTTAAGAGGACGGGCCCGCGTGTCAGTGGCATAAGAGGACGCGGCAGTGGGCTCTGGGCCTCGAAGGGCCCTGCTCATGGGAGAATGGCGCTGCTATGAGCTCAGCGCTTCCTGCCTGTGCGGCAAGCCCTCCCATTGCTCCCTAAACGTAACTTAAAGCACTGGGTGCTACCAGCTCAATGGCAGCAGATCATGGTCCTTGGAAATAAATATATGTATTTGGGTCCATGGACCAGCCCCCGATGGGTGGCAGGTGTCAGTGTGCAGCCTCCAGAACGTTTCCCAAGCACAGTGGTTCCACACACGTGTGCATGTGTGTCTGGTCACATGCATCCCATGTGCCCTCATGCATGCGTGTGTCTCTGAACCTGGGCCATGTCACCCAATTTCTCTGCAGTTGAGATGGCTGAGAGGACATGCTGCAGCCAGGGCGGGCTCCATGCCCGGTTCCCACCATCTTCAGCTCTAACAGTGATTTCATGAAGGCCTCACAGAAATGGAAATATCTGCAGCAAAGAGCCCCAGCATGTGATAATTTTAACATTTAGCCCCCAGGGAAGCATTGCAAATCCTAATACTGTTAAATCTGTCCTCAGGTCCTCGGCATTGGGGCTCACGGGGAGGGACCAGTCCCTGGAGTGCAGGAGGGCGGGAGCTGGAGCCCAAGGCCAGTCCTGTGACCCATGTGCACCTGCAGATGTCAGCACAGAGAGCAGGGTGGGTGGGGGCAGGCTGGGGGAGGGTATACTTGGGGGAGGGTAGGCTGGGGAGGGTAGGCTGGGGGAGGGTAGGCTGGGGGAGGGTAGGCTTGGGGAGGCTGGGCTGGGGAAAGGGAGGCTGGGAGAGGGTAGACTTGGGGGAGGGGAGGCTGAGGGAGGGGAGGCTGGGGAAGGGTAGAGTTGGGGGAGGGTAGGTTGGGGGAGGGTAGGCTGGGGAGGGTAGGCTTGGGGAGGGTAGGCTTGGGGAGGCTGGGCTGGGGAAAGGGAGGCTGGGGGAGGGTAGACTTGGGGGAGGGTAAGCTGGAGGAGGGGAGGCTGGGGGAGGCTGGGCTGGGGAAAGGGAGGCTGGGGGAGGGTAGACTTGGGGGAGGGGAGGCTGGGGGAGGGGAGGCTGGGGGAGGGGAGGTTTAGGGGAAGCTGGGCTGGGCAAAGGGGAGCTGGGGGAAGCGAGGCAGGGAGAGTTCTCTGAGAAGAAGAGAGGAGCAGGTGACAGGAGGCTCAGCCTCGGTCACTTCCCCAGGTAACCCTGGGTCCTCTCTCCTGTCCATCTGCTGCTGGAAGGGAAGAGTCTAGGGATGGGTCTAGTAATGCCTGAAGACAGCTTCTCCGTCTTCCCGTTTTCCTCGGGTCCTGTTGGAGGGAGGAGGCCGAGGCCTTGGGCCAGGAGGGCATGGGTTGGATCCACTTGTTACACATCGTCCGGGTTTACAGAGACCGTGAAAAACAAATCCACTTGACTCGGCCGCTCTGGCGCAGGAATGGCATGGCCCTGGTGGCAGCTCTGCTCACGCCCCTCCCGGGGACTTGCTGGCATGAGGCTGCCAGAGCTGAAAGAAAGGGTGAGCGAGCTCCCAGAACATGTCACCGAGGAGGCTGTCCAGAGTGGGATACAGAAGTGGAGACTGAAGTGAAAGCATTTCAAGGGGAAGATTCTGGAAGCCAGGCCAGAGCCACAGTGGAAAGCTGTGCGCCAGGAAGGCCCACAGAGGGCCTGAGCGGTGCCCGACGGTGCTGTCAGGGTGGAGGCCCGGCGATGACAGCAGGAGGAGCAGGAGGGTCAGAGGGTCCTCCTGAATCCCAAGGGGACCAGACCTGGGGGTGGCACAGGCTCCTGGGAGGGCGCTCAGGGCTCCCTGTGGAGTGAGAAGTCATAGGGACGGAGCAGGGGGCTGTGAGGCCTCCTGCCGAGGGGGCCTCTCCCGGGCGTTGCTGGAATGGCTCAGAGCCACCAACCCAGGCACCAGCGGGCCTGCTGAGGCGCGGCTGGCACAGGGGCCCCCAGCGGATCCTGAACCCACCAGCTACCGAAGTGCTGGCCCCTCGGGAGGGGTCAACGCGGGGCGAGTGCAGGTCGCAGGAGGGCTGAACTGAGCTCAGCAGGAGTGCCTCCGTTCAAAGACTGTCCCCACCCACCTCCGGCCCTGACCTTGAGCCATGCGCTTCCGAAGGACGTCTCCCCGCTGAAAATGGAGAAAAGCATAGCAGCACCCACAGTGTCCGATGGCGGGTGAAGCATTGCGCACACGCCCATGCAGAGTGTTTCACACATACTTCCTGAAATTTGAGGATAAAAGAGAAAAAATACCAGATACGATGGTAAAATCGGCTCTCCTTATTTGCCACAAGAACCCTGCCTTTTGAACACTCAGCTTAAGTCGCAGAGTATTTACTGAATATGTAAATGAACATGTTGCACATTTAATCTTGTTTCAACAAGATTGCAAGAGCTTTAAAGAGCACCGTGTCTTAACGCCCTAATTTCACGTTGAGGGAATAATCAGAGGAGCCTGAAGGGCACGTGAGCAGGCTGATCGGGGCGCCGCCCACTAGCGGCCGTCCGTGCCCAGCAGGGCTCCCTTCCATAGACTGCGATCCGTCCCGGGAACAAAACGACATCTGTTCATCTAAACGTGCAGCGGGTGAGGTGGGGAGAGGTCCCAGGATGTTAGCAAGGGACTCAGAGATTGTACAGTCGCTGTTATTTTGTGTGCCAAAGAGAAAGAGTGAGAGGCAGAGAGAAGTCTAGAAAAATATGCCACAGAATCGAGGGAGCTACATTGAGGGTCATTTTTATTTTCCTGCTTATGCTGGTTTCTATCTCTCAAACTTCCTGTTGGGAATAGAGGAAGATGCGGAACTATGACGAACCTGTCACAAGAAAACATGGAACATGAGTCTACACTGTATTGTGCTGTGGGGTCCAAAAACCTAATTCAGTAAAAGGAAAAAAAAAAGGAAAAATTCGTTAAAAATGGATTTTGCAGAGATTTTTATGTCCACGGCCTGTGGCCTCAGCACAAGTCACCGATGGAACTGACCTCTCCACTGCGCTCAGGCCTGTGCTCTAGGTGCCGCTAGGGAAGGCCGTTCAGACCTCAGCCGTGTCGATTCTGTCGCCAGCCCTTTGGTGAGCGTTGATGAGCGACACTGACAAGAGGGGCCCAGGGCGGTGGAGAGCCTGGGGACGCGGAAGAACGAAGGAGAGCCGTCTGGGGAAGGTTCACAGGGGCTCTGAACAGGCCTGCTGGGGCGGAAGGCAGACACTGATGCAGGGCCTGGCCTCGAGCAAGGATGGTGAGCGAGGTGAAGTGACAGTGTTCTCAGGGAGTCGGTGGGGACAGCTGGGGCTCGGGCTGCTGGGTGCCTGCCCTTCATAGAGAAGGGGCGAGGGTGCCTAGCCGAGAACTGTGTGTGGTTCCTTTCCTGGCAGGTGCGTGCGTGGTTCCTTTCCCGGCAGGTGCGTGCGTGGTTCCTTTCCCGGCAGGTGCGTGCGTGGTTCCTTTCCCGGCAGGTGCGTGCGTGGTTCCTTTCCCGGCAGGTGTGTGTGTGGTTCCTTTCCCGGCAGGTGTGTGTGGTTCCTTTCCCAGCAGGTTTGTGTGTGGTTCCTTTCCCGGCAGGCGTGTGTGGTTCCTTTCCCGGCAGGCGTGTGTGGTTCCTTTCCCGGCAGGTGCGTGCGTGGTTCCTTTCCCGGCAGGTGTGTGTGTGGTTCCTTTCCCAGCAGGTTTGTGTGTGGTTCCTTTCCCGGCAGGTGTGTGTGTGGTTCCTTTCCCGGCAGGTGTGTGTGGTTCCTTTCCCAGCAGGTTTGTGTGTGGTTCCTTTCCCGGCAGGTGCGTGTGTGGTTCCTTTACTGGCAGGTGTGTGTGGTTGCGTTCCCAGCTAAGTTCTCCTTACTTCCCATGCCAATTAAGAGCTAAACCAAGCATGTCACACTCACGGCCCACAATCCACATGTGGCCCACAATGAATATTTTTGTGGCACAGCCAATATAACAGTATGTAAGAAACATTTTAATAAAAATTTTGTAACCTATTTTTTACAATATCCTGTTATACATAATCTTACCTAATAAAAGACAAACATGCAAATTGACCATACCTTTGCTACACCTTAAGCCATGCCCACCAGCCAATCAGAGAGACTTTATGCAAATTAACCCAACCAAGATGGCGGCCAGCAGCCACAGAGCTGGTGAAAGCAGGAGGCTTGGTTGCCCAAAGGATGGAGGAAGCCAAGCTTCCTGGCCGGCTCTGAGCTCCACTAAAAGCAACAAAGTTTCAATTATAGAAGATAAATAAACCCCAGAAACCTGCTTCCAGTTGCCATGGCCACGGAGCTGGAGCAAATAAAAAACAAAAACAAAAAAAGGAAAGGCTGGGAGCTTCGGTCGCTGGGGGGGCTTGGTCAGTCTGAAAACAGCCATCAGCCCCTCACCCAGGCTGGCCAAACCCCCATGGGGTGAGGGTCCCCGCTGGGGGGCCTTGTCCAGCCTGAAAACAGTCATCAGCCACTCACCCAGGCTGGCCAGGCACCCCAGCAGGACCCCCACCCTGATCCAGGACACCCTTCAGGGCAAACCAGCTGCCCCCCCCACCCATGCACCAAGCTTCTATCCTATATAATAAAAGGGTAATATGCAAACTGACCCTAACAGCAGAACGGCTGGGAATGACTGATCACTATGACACACACTGACCACCAGGGGGCAGATGCTCAATGTAGGAGCTGTCCCCTGGTGGTCAGTGTGCTCCCACAGGGGGAGCTCTGCTCAGCCACAAGCTAGGCTGATGGCTGCCAGCACAGCGGTGGTGGTGGGAGCCGCTCCTGCCTCCTCAGCAGCACTAAGGATGTCCGACTGCAGCTTAGGCCTGCTCCCCGCTGGCAAGTGGACATCCCCCGAGGGCTGCCGGGCTGCCAGAGGGATGTCTGACTGCCAGCAGGTGGACATCCTCCGAGGGGTCCCAGACTGCAAGAGGGCATAGGCCAGGCTGAGGGACCACCTCCCCGAGTGCACAAATTTTTGTGCACCAGGCCTCTAGTTATTAATAATGAACTACAACATTCACTAATGACTGATTACTAGAATTGTGTTGCATTCATTTCCCTTACGTGCCTTACACTCAGGCGCACCATTTCTCTCCACTAATACCAGCAGTGAATAATTTAGCAGCCTATTGCCACATCATTAGTCTTGGACTGACTTGTTTGGTGTGCGCAACAGGAAATATTTCGCTTTCAGACAACAAGAAAAATAGGTTTATTTGCGTTATGCTTATTAATTTGTGAAGTTATTCAGTGTCTGGTAAGTTAATGTTCAAAAAAAGACTAATTTTTATTAAAATGTTCTATTATTTATGTTAACAATTACTCACTTATTTCAGCCCTTTGTATTCAGCATGCCTCTATTGAAATAAACCTATGTTTCTATGGAAATGGAAGCTTTTATTTTTTTGCGGCCCACATAAACTTAAACCTTGTTTATTTGGCCATGTTAGCCTTTGAGTTTGACATGCTTGAGCTAGACTTTTTTTTTTTTATCAACTTCGCCATACGAATGGCCTGGCTGGGTTTTGCTAGCACATTTGTTTCCTGGGTTCTGGGCTCAGCGGACAGGGGCTTAGCCATTTAGCAACAGGTACCAGAGGAGAGAAATGTTGAAAAAGTCAGGCCTGACCTAGCATCCAGACAGGCACTGTCCTTATTGTCCCCTCAGTCAGTCCTGGGGACCCCCGACTTAGAATGAGTTAAGACAGAAAGCAAAGTTGCATGGTAAATAGAGAAAAAGCAAAAGCAGTTGATAGGCAGTCTGTAATCTGTCTAGCAGTGGTTCTCAACCTTCCTAATGCCGTGACCCTTTAATACAGTTCCTCATGTTGTGGTGACCCCCAATTTCATTGTTACAAATTGAACATAATTAAAGCATAGTGATTAATCACAAAAACAATATGTAATTATATGTGTGTTTTCTGGTGGTCTTAGGTGATCCCTGTGAAAGGGTCGCGACCCACAGGTTGAGAACCGCTGGGAGAAAATATGAAACTCTTTTTTTTTAGTCCTCACCTGAGGATTTTTTTTATTGGCTTTTTACAGAGTGAGAGGGAGCAGGGGAGGGGAGAGAGAAACATCAATTGATTGCCTCTCCACTCACCCAGACCAGGCCCGGAGTGAACCTGCGACCTAGGCATGTGAATTGAACCCTTTACCCTTCGGTGCTTGGGCCAACACTCTAACCACTGAGCACACTGTCCAGGGGAAATCTATAAAACTCTTAATGTGAAAATACATAGTCTTCTTTTCCAGTTAGTAAAACATGACATTAGTATAGTGAACAAGAATTCCCTATTTTTTAAGGAGTTTTAAAAAATATAAAGGGGTTTGGGTCAGACCCTGACATCTGCCTCTCAGAAGGGCTTTCTTAGACTTCATACCCAATAGTTTAGGGATCTAGAAACTAGAAAACAAATATCTTGCATCCAAGAAGCATTCCTCCCACACCTGGGGGTCCTCAGGCATCTTTCCTCTGCCCTTAAAGCCGCACTGCGGGGGCTGCCTGGGGCCGGGAAGGCGGAGTGGGAAGGACTCTTATCTGTCCCTTTTCCCAAGGCCCATGGTGTAAGTAGAGCCGCCCCACGCGTACGAAGCTGCTGATGGCGCACAGCCTGCTTGCACATTCCCCAACGTCTGATGCTCAGCTCTCTCCGTGCCGCTCGGCCCCCCACGAGAGCATCCGGAGAAAGTGAGTCTAAGGAGGTGAGCAGCCCGCAGCCACCAGCTCCGAGAGGCCGCAGTCGCAGGCGCGTGGCGTCTACACGAAGGTGCTGACTGCATCTGCTCTCACAGACACGAGGCTGAGTGTTTGGCCTGCGGTGGTCACTGAATAAATGCCTACTGAGTACATGAACGAACAAACACAGCAGCGCCGTCACCCCCTCTTCACGCTGAAAGCGCTTTCGTGACTCCGCATCACTGCACACCTGGCAGCTCTGTGCGGCGGGGGGACGGGCACTTGGCGTGGCCACTGGTGAGGCGCCAAGGCAGGAAAGGAAAGATTCGTGACTTTGCTGAGAGCACTGAGCTGGCGAATCCCAGATCAGGGATGGGTTTCCATCCTCTAGTCCCTGGCCTGACCACTCCCTGCCCGTGGCCCAAGCAAGTCATTCTCTAAGCCTGCATTTCACCTGTGTTTTCAGCAGAAAACACCTTTTACTTCAGAGCAAATACTTTGAGATGTTGCAGAGCGTGGCTTCCCGAACACGTGGGTGGATCTCAGCGGCAGAACCCGACGTCGCATTCCCCAGACACAACATTCGATCGCACGTGTTCCCACCCCTCCTGCCCCCTCTCGTAGGTGGCAGGAGGACTCCATCCACAACTTCCAACTCTTCAGGAATAACCCTCTGGCACCGCTCACATTCCAAGCCCTGCAGCAGGGAGAGGGGAGGGGCTCCCCCCAAATCTCAGCCCTGGGAACCCCCTTCCCTGCCCACATAATCACTTTCAGGCCCGACAGCCAGTACTGGGGTTCCTGACAGCCTTCCGGTCCCCGCGGGCCCCACACCACAGCGCTGGCACTTGCTCGAAGCCGCTTTAGTGGGTGGGGCGCAGCTGGAATCAGAAACGTTTGTTTTCAGGGTGGTATTAGGAGATACAATTACTGTTTTACTCCTAAAAACTCAACGTGGGAACTGAACCCCGAGCGTGGGCCCGTCTGAGAACTCAGCATGGGCCTCTGTGACTCTGCCTTTGAATCGGCAGGTATTCCTCAGCGCTCCGTGAGGCAGCGAGGTGGTGGCACGTAGGTCTGATCCCACTGAGTCCCCAGTCCGAGGCATGTCTCCATGGGGAAGACTCCGGGAGGAAGGGCAGCTGTCCAGCCAGTCTTTCCTGGGTGCCGTGAATTCAGAAAAAGAAGTCAGCAGAACCCAGAGGCCTTGGTGCCGCCGTGGGCCAAGTGGCCTTCAGGGCGTGTGCCGTTGGGGGAGCACTTGGCTCTGGGTTTGTCAACCTGGGTTCCTGTCCTGGATCTCAGTAGGTGGCCTGGGCAGAGGGTCTAAATCTCCTTTTCCTAGGACAGTAGAATCAGCCCAGCAGGAGGGTGTACGGTTTATACAGTTTTGTGTTTTTGTTGTTGTTTTTGCCTGTTCTACTATTTCTCAAGGTCGGCTTGATAGGAAAACAACCATGAATGCAGTTACGGGGAAGGGAGGTGTTCAGCAGGCAGACTTCCCAAAGCCCCATGGAGGTAGGTGTGGAGGGCTGGGCGGGTCACGGGTCCTGGCTGCCTGGCTCAGAGCTCTCTCTTCCTGAAGGGAACGGACACCTGGGCACCAGGTGCGAACTGGGAGTGAGGGCCATGCATTGAGCAGGCTCTCACCGTCTAAACTGTTCACTGCAGGCTCTGCCCATGCACACAGGATCTGAGACGGGCACTTACCATTTTTGATTAAAACTTGTAACTCTAGCCCGGCCAGCGTGGCTCAGTGGTTGAGCATCCACTTATGAACCAGGAGGTCACGGTTTTATTCCCCGTCAGGGCACATGCCCGGGTTGTGGGCTTGATCCCCAATGTGGGGCGTGAAGGAGGCAGCCAATTAATGGTTCTTTCTCATCATTGATGTTTCTATCTCCCTCTCTCTTCCTCTCTTTATTAAATATATTTAATAAAAATATATTAAAACAAACAAATTAAAGAAAAACATCTTGTAATTCCTTAGGTGTGTAGGCTCATTGTAACTCTCACTAGACATACTGTTCCTTTTTTTAATCCTTACCCAATCCATGTGTCTCTCTCAAATCAATGTTTCTCTCTCCCTCCCCCTCATCTCTTCGCTCTAAAAATCAATGGGAAAATATGCTCAGGTGTGGTCTCACAACAACAAGGACTTTTAGATGAGGATGGGAACCGTTCCCCCCTCGGGTGCAGTGAGGGTTACAGCACAGGACACAGCAGGCCCAGTGCCCGCGGGCTCTGACGCAGCCTCGTGGCATCCGCCCCGTGGGGAGGCCTGGCGGGTGGCTGGTTCCCGTGTGTGATGTGGCGGGAAAACAGGGACCATTCAGGTGTGATTGGGCCGAGATGGACCACTGTGGAGGACTGACGAGCTACATCGTTAAGGATTTGTCTTCATCACTTCAATGCCCGCAGGGCTGGTGGTAGATCAGAGGGGCTTGGGCCAGGCCTGGCTGTACCACAGATCCCGGTGAGATCCAGGCTCCGGCCGGCGGCGTCAGATCGTCCTGCCTGTTCCCTCATTGCATTCCATGCCACTCATTGTGTTCGGCGCTATGAAGAAAGGGTGCCTGTGACGTGGGCTTAGAGTCATCGCCTCTGCACGTGTCTGTGCGGTGGTCGCTGTCAGCTGGGAGTAGGATGACCACCTCTCACTTCTGAAGAACTGAAACGGACGTCCAGGGGCAGAGCCACCGTCGTGCTGACTTAGCACACCTGACGGTGAAGGCGACAGGTGACCGGACCCGCACACCGGCCGCTTTAGAGCCTGACCTGGAAGATAACGCGCCAACACCAACCCATGAGCCTGGAGCTGCCTCGCAGCCATGGTCAGGGACCCTGTGGTCAGGGTCCTGGGAGCCCGGGCAGGGGTGCCCACCTCCACTCACCTGTAACCGTTTGGTTATTTACTTATTTGATGTGTTAGTGATTGGGTTTGTCTGTGAACAATGGCCAGAGTCGCTAAGCAATAGCTTCTTGTCTTCTTCCTTTTGTGAGGACAGAGAGTCCAAGGCTAAACAGGAGTGAAATAACACTTTTTTTTTGATATTTGAAAATGGAAATGTTTTGGGGGTCTATGTAGATTCCTTGATGTTTCTGGGTAAAATGTGTCATGCAGGTTAATGAGTTGGGCTTGGTCTGGGCCCATGTCACCAGGAACTCGACCGTGGATTCAAAGACTGAGATTCCTGAGAGCACATTCCTACTTAGCTTTTGGATCATGAAGGTTTCCTGGTGCCAAATGCTCTTCATCCGGCCTCCAGGGAATAACGTTGCTTCTTTGGAAATCTTAAGACCTTATAGAAAAGAATCCAAAGTTTCTGTGACTTTCCATAGATACTATGGATTTGTTCAAATGAGTCCCTTACGCCCTGGGATGATCACACTTGGTGATTTGGCTGTGTGCTGCTCCCTCGCTGGACACGGGCGGGTGAGCCATCTCTGACCGGCCCGGGTGGCGCGGCAGTTTCCCCGGGAAAGCAGGACACTCCCCTCTGAACGCCCTTGGAAACACGCTGGTCATTCACGAGTTAACTGACGGGCCCCATAAATAAATGATGAGTGCGTTTTTAGAGCACTTTGCTGAGAACGAGGATGGCAGAAAATATCACAGACCTGTCACATCGCATACAGCTCAACCACTCTCGGCCCTCTGCGGGAAACACTACGAGCCCTGCTCTGGGCCGCGTATTGAAACGGGCCTTGCTGATTGGCTGCTTGGGAAAGAAATGTGCGAGCTGCTGTTTCTCGGAGGGAAGGGCCTTCTTCTCCCGATGGCTTGTTCTCTGCAGCCACGGCTGGTCCAGCCGGGAACACGTTTCACAGACAGAGATCATCCATTAGGGCCTTTAAAAGTGGAGATAATATCATTTTTAATGTGGGTTCCATTATGGAGAAAGCCGTCCGGACGGAGCTGCATCTCAGCGCCATCTGCTCGCTCTTCTAGGCCAGAGGCCTCGAGCGATAATGCGGAACCCCACCCCCGGACCTTAACCTTCAGTCCCCACTGCAAGCCGGGCGCAGGTTTGGGCAATTGCACAAAGGAAGTGATCCAGGACATTACAGGCCAAGAGGAGGAGGGAAATCAATACCATCACCCTCAGCTGGAAGCCTTGTCACCGCTGGGGAACCAGACGGCTTCCCCCGGCCGCCATCGCCGTGGGCCCATCAGGAAACACGCCTGTTCCTAAACCCGCCTGCGCCCTGGCCTCCGTGAACGGACAAAGGCCCAGCCTCCTGGTTCACCAGTTCTCCATGTGCCGACTTCTGGTTCATTATTTGCTTACAATACTTCGCGAGCTCCGCCTGAGCCAGCTGTGCTCCAGGTCTCACTCTGTCATTAACGAGAGCGAAGCTCCTACCTGATGACCTGGACTTTCTCTGCCACCTCCTCCTGCGAGTATAGGCCACGGCTAGGAGTGAGGCTGTAAGGCATTCAACACACAAGGAAAAATTTCAACGTGTCCTCCACGACCTGCAATTCATTCCGTTTCTTCAACAATATTTATGAGGTCCCAACCCTCTAAAAGCTTTTGTGCAGAGCACCTCCCTTAGGGCATGTTCTCTTGCAGGTCAAAATGTCACTCCAGGTCCCGGGTGGGTAGAGGACAGAACCCTGTGAACCGTGAGAGTGTTAGTCCAGGGTGCTCAGGCAGGAGGGGTCACGGCCAACCATTTGCACCTACCAGGGCAAACGGGGTCCCACAGGAAGAGTCTGGACAGGCTGAGGGTCCCAGGGTCCTGCTCAGGTTGGATGCGCGAGGCTCACTGCCTCACGTTCCTTGTCTGGGGAGCAGAGCCCTGGGAGTGAGGAGGGGAGCAGGGATTGGACCTGAGGTCCAGGGTCCTGGGTTACACAGCCCCGACCTGGAATCTGGGTAAAAGTGTAGAAAATTTCCCCAGAACTTGGACAATGGGATCCCGGCAGTCAAAGCCAGAGAGGCCCTGGGCAGCTGGGGACCAGCACCCACGGCAGTGACATGGCAGATCCGGCTCCCCTTTGGGCAGCTCCCTCCCGAGCCCTCGCTCCCTGCTCCTCAGCCATGGGCAGCCAGGTGCTGATTCCAGAAAAGTCAAGGGGATATCTCCTCGGACACTTTCCCTGGGATCCGGCCTTAGAGTGAGGAGGAGAAGCTGCCCAGGCGCGATCCTCCTGCAGGCCGAGCCCAGGGGGTCACAGTTGCCTGGTTAATTTGGGCACTGGGCCCCTTCCCTTCACAGGCCACAGAGAGGGCAGAGCAAGGCCTGGGGGGACATGTTGGAAATCTGGGCATCATCCGTCTACGTGCTTCGAACCAGGAAGATGCCGAAGGTCTTCCTGGGGTCTACTCCTGGCCACCAGGAGAGAGTGGCCTCCAGAGAGAGTGGCCGCCGGGAGAGAGTGGCCGCCAGAGAGAGTGGCCGCCGGGAGAGAGTGGCCGCCGGGAGAGAGTGGCCGCCAGGAGAGAGTGGCCGCCGGGAGAGGGTGGCCACCGGGAGAGAGTGGCTGCCGGGAGAGAGTGGCCGCTGGGAGAGAGTAGCCGCCGAGAGAGGGTGGCCCCCAGGAGAGAGTGGCCGCCAGAGAGAGTGGCCGCCGGGAGAGAGTGGCCCCCAGGAGAGAGTGGCCACTGGGAGAGAGTGGCCACCGGGAGAAAGTGGCCGCTGGGCAAGGGTGGTCCCATCCCCTCTGTGCCACATGGCATGCTGGTGCGTTTGCCCCGCCCCCGGCAGCCCCTCCTCAGCTGGCCCACCCACCCATAGGGACCTTCCTGTGAGAAGGGTGGGGTCCACTTTGAGCTCCAAAAGAGCGAGAGTTCCCCACCTGTCCTCTCGTACCCGGAAGCTCCTCTCCAAGCTTCTCTCACTGTGGGAGAAAAATGTTCCCCATAGAGGATGAGGAGCACTGCTGGCCCTGCGGGGGTCCGAGGCAGGCAGGGCGGGTGAGCCCAGACAGGCAGCCGCCCCTGCTGGGCCTGAGCCTGGCTGTGCTGTCACCGCTCGTCGGCTCGGGGTTGGTCACCACATTACCCGAGACCCTGCATGCCCATTTGATTGACAGCGTGGGGCTAGGCTGGGGGGTTGAGTGGGAGTCTGTCCTTTCTCACACAGGACAGTGAGCCTCTGACAGCCCTTGTCCTGGCCCTGGGGCCTGAGATTTCTGCCTTCGGCCAGCACGCTGGCTTTGATTCCCGCCATTACCTCGCAGAGAAACAGACTGTCCACAAGACGTTGGCATTGAGGGTCTGAACAATTGAGTTCTCCTGCGGGGAAGAGAGTGAACTTGGAGCCGAGTTATTGCAGCTGACCCCCTGGACCTGTCGGTGTGTGCGTGGTGCTGCCAGTCCCCCCGCGGTGCTTCCCACAACCACCATCTCTGAGACTCAACAGAGCTGACTTGCAGCAGCAGGCTGGCACCAGGATCTGGCCCCCCATCGCCGAGGTCACATGGCAGAATCTCAAGTGTAACCCCTTGTCCTCTGAGCCAGGCACTGGCCCTAGTGGCTCCTCACTGGGTCGACTCCCCGAGTCATTGTCGCCCATTCTTGGAGCCCCAGGAACTTGTGTTGCCCTCTTAACCCATGACGTCTAGGATCCATGGCTTTTCCTCAGTTGCCATCACACAGCATCCTGAAAACGGGAAGCAGTTGGAGCCAAATTCTAGGTCTGACAGTTGAGGCGGCATCAGGAACCGTGAAGCAGGGGTGGCCGCAGCCGAGGTGCGCACCAGGGGCTTGCTGTGCAGAGGCCTTGCCGGGGCCAGAGTGACCCTGGGCTGGGCCCCCCTCAGGTTGTGAGGAGTCCCTGGCAAGGGAAGGGGACAGGAACTGAGAGCAGGCAGTTAGCACATACCCCATTCTCCGAGGAAACCCACAGGGACTGGATTCCATGTGGACCTGGGGCTGTTGGCAAGATCTGGGCATACTGAGAAACCCATTTCTGAGGCCAGGTCCCTCTGGCATTCCCTGGCATCCCCCGGCGTCCCCCGGTGTCCCCTGGCATCCCCTGGCATTCCCTGGTGTCCCCTGGCATCCCCTGGCATTCCCTGGTGTCACCCAGCATCCCCCAGTGTCTCCCAGCATCCCCTGGCATCCCCTGGTGTCCCCCGGCATCCCCTGGCATCCCCTGGCATCCCCCTGGCATCCCCCGGCATCCCCTGGCACCCCCTGGCATCCCCTGGCATCCTCCTGGCACCCCTGGCATCCCCTGGCATCCCCTGGCATTCCCCGGCATCCCCTGGCATCCCCCTGGCGTTCCCCGGCATCCCCTGGTGTCCCCTGGCATCCCCCGGCATCCCCTGGTGTCCCCCGGTGTCCCCTGGCATCCCCTGGCATCCCCTGGTGTCCCCCAGTGTCCCCTGGCATCCCCCTGGCATCCCCCGGCATCCCCTGGCATCCCCCTGGCATTCCCCGGCATCCCCTGGTGTCCCCTGGCATTCCCCGGTGTCCCCTGGCATCCCCTGGCGTCCCCCAGTGTCCCCTGGCATCCCCTGGCATCCCCTGGCATCCCCTGGCATCCCCCTGTGTCCCCTGGCATCCCCCGGCATCCCCTGGCGTCCCCTGGCGTCCCCCTGGGTGCACAGGCTTACCCAGCCCTTGCATAGAGGTCTGGACCCATCTTTGCATGTCCCAGGGGGAGGTGTCTGTCCCCGAAAACGATTTGGTGCTCTCTGCTCTGTGTCAGGTTCAGGCGGTGGGGAGCAGGAGGCGCACATGGCCAGCCCTCAGGGCCTAGCTGGGAGGACTCACAGGCAGGCTTGCAGGGGCCAAGCCAGCGGCCCTGAGGTCTTGGCCCAGGTACTAGGCTCCCTGCAAAACCGCCGTCCTGAGCTGTGTGGGGAAAGATGCGACTCTGAGTCAGGACAGGCTTACAGGAGAGCGGGAGGCTGCGGATTTGGGCTACGGGACCCAGGCAAGACGCAGAGTCAAGAAGCTCAGAATCCTCCGGGTCTCCTGCCGACTTCCAACAAGCGGACCAGGAAAATTCTCCCGCAGAGTCCGGGAGTGGCCCTACGTGCCCCCCCCCCAAGACTGAAAGTACTTCCCCTCGGGCCTCCTGACATTCCCAGAAGGCCCACGGACGAGACCAGACATGTGGTCTGGGCGGCGATGGAAGCTGAGAGAGGTCCTCCCTCCCACCCGCACCCACCGCGCTGATTAAAACAAGGAGCACAGAGCCCAGGCCAGGACCCCAGGCAGGTGCCACTCCTGCCGGGGGCCTGTGCAGCTTCGGGACGCTGACGTTTCCTCTCTTCCACTCAGAAGTGACTTGTGTTCCAGGACGTCCCGCCCGACCCCCGTGCTCCCGGCAGGGACGCACTCTGGTCTGTACTTCCAGGCCCAGGCGCCAGAGGCTGCATGGGTGCCCCCACCCTGGCCTCGCACACGAGGTAGCTTCCCACAGCCCCTGTGCTCTGGAGCACACGGCGGGCCTTAAATCCCAGGGATCAGCATGTAGACGACTAAGTAGCATTTTACTCCCATCCACCCCCTTTCATCTCAGGACGTGGCCTCCCGCCCTGAGCCCGGTGGAGCTGGCGCTGCTGTCTCCGGTGGGACGCGGGCATTCACAGCCTGTGGTAATCCCAGTAAACAATGATTTGCTAGATTACGAATACACGTAGATTTTCTTGAAGTGCCGGGATTCTGAGCAGGGAAGCCAACAGTGGGAGACACCAGAAGTTCAGATTAATAAAAACAATCATTTTCTCTGCAGTGGCGAGCAGTTCAGTGAGCCATGGGAACAGGGAGACACTGCCACGGAAAACATCAATTACGCAGACTCTCCACTGGAGGGGGGGTGGAGAGGAGAGGAGCCTGTGTCTGAGGACCCCACCAAGTCTCCCCGAAGGCCGCATCCGGTCCAGGAGGTGGGCGGGTCGGCCGCTTGGCGTCCTCCCCAGACGGCAGACATCTGACGACAAAGTGGGCGTCGGGAGGTGGTGGGATATCCCAGGGGAGATGGCTGGGAGAGGGGACACTGAATGGGGGGCTGCCTGGTCCCAAAAGCCCATGAAGCACCATCAGAAAACATTCCTTCAGCTTTTCTTAGTTAGAAAGCATATTTCCATTGAGGGCAAAGTAAATTCCTTTTTCTTGATGTAACATTATATCTGACTCTCCTTCTTCCCAGTTTGCCATTTTCTGTGCTTTTTTTCCCCCAAAGGGTGGCTTCCCCGCTGCAGCCTCACCTGGGCTTAGACCCCTCTCTCAGGCTGGATTCTCAGCCCTGTCTTCTTGTTTTGTTTTGTGTTTTGTTAATCCTCACCTGAGAATATTTTTTCCCATTGATTTTTTAAAGAGAATGGAAGGGAGGAAGGAAGGGAGAGAGAGAGAAACATTGATGTGAGAGAGACACAGTGATTGGTTGTCTCCTGCATGCCTGATGGGGCTGGGGATCCAACCTACAACCCAGGTACGTGCCCTTGACTAGGAATTGAACCCACAACCCTTTGGTGTGCAGGCCAATGCTCTATCCACGAAGCCACACCAGCCAGGGCTCAGGCTCTGTTTTGAGCTAAGGTGGCAAGCTAAAGTTCGAAGACTAATTCATGGCTATGTGTCTGTCTTCCTGGCATTAGAGGCTCAGGTCTCCTAGGGGGAGCGTTTGGGGGGCCATGGGAGGGGCTGGCAGGAGGACTCGGTGTCCCGCTCACCGGGCCACACCTCAAGGCAGGGCCTAGCAGTGTTTCTAAATGTCTACAGCACCCACACACCCTGTTTTTACAGCTGTTTCCGTCCTTGTCATTGACACCCATTGGCTAGCCGTGGCCTATAAACCCCGGCGCTGGGGAACTGCCAGTCAGTGGGCTACCTCTGCGTGCGGACCTGCTGCTGGGGAGCCTGGTCCTCCCATCAGACTGAGGAGACGTTTCATCAGCTCAGCCCACTGAGGAGCCAACACGTCTTAATTTAGCCCACAATGTCATGTGTTGCTGGCAGCCTTTCCTCTCTCCTTTCACAAAATGATTCTTATTGGAATCAGGGGCTAAAGTTGAGGGGATGTACAATCCCCAAGGTCAGGATCTGTGTGGTTCAGGTTGGATCACCACCTGCAAGAGCTCCAAATGCGTGACCAGTGCTCACGGCTTGTCCCTGTCTGAAGTCCCACGTGTGATTAGAATCATTCCCTCCGTAATCCCGGCCTTTCCGGGAGTCACCTGAGCCCTTTGGTGTCATCAGAGGAAAAAGGTGAGCCGGTGTCTGGTGAGTAGATGTGGGTATGAGCCATAAACTAACCCCATGACGAGATAACTTAATTATCTTCGAAGCATCCAGTGGTGTTAACTATTCAGGAGAATTTACACCACAAAAATGGGCAAAAGCTACAGATCAGTCCCTCCCGCCCCCACCCACCACCCCCGAACCCGTTCACGTGCACATCTCGGCTGCAGCCACGACGGCCCCAGGTGTGCTGTGAACTCCTGCACCACGCCCGCTCCGACTCCAGCAGCACCCGGTGGGATGACTTGAAGGGCTTGATTTGCTCTATGCAGCATCCGTGTAAAAGCAAGTTGTGTAATGACAGGCCTCTCATTTACTCCTGAAATGTCAGCCTCTCTCTAAGCCAGCTTCCTGAAGGCATTAGCTCAGGATGGAAGGCGAGGGAGCGGCGGCTTTCATCTTGGCACCTCAGAGGCCCGTGCTCCCACGGAATCCATGTGTCCGTGTTTCTCCTCCACAACCCGGAGGGCTTCGTGTCCTGTGCGCTCTAGGGTCAGGCGGCCCTCGGGACTGATAGACGAGGGTCGTTTTGTGTTCTCCAAGAACTCTTGGGATTCCTTAACACCCTCTGATTTTGTTAATTAGATCCAGTATTAAAGCCAAACAAACCTGATTCTCGCCCACATTCTCGGGTGCTTCGAATGGTGCGTTTCCGCCGGGAGCACCAGCTCCGCCCCCTGCCCACAGACCCCTGCTCTGGGTCACTCCTCCTCTCTTGCCTCTTCTGGACAGTTTCCTGATGAACTCCCCACAGACAAAAGCTCCGCTGTTCTGGGTGCCCGGGATCTCACTGTCTTGTGTTTAATGCCTCTGAGAAGTTTAAGGAAATTCTCCCCTTTTAATTTTGGGTTGGTTAAAGGAAAAACCACCGTTTTCTATTTATAGCTCCACAGCTCACCAGCATATCAAAATATGCCTGAACAAATCAACGTCACCAGGGGACGCGTTGCCGACACCAGACCAGTGGCCCCTGATGGATGAGGAAGCAGGAGGAGACCCTGCCTGCCTGGCCAGGTCACCAGCCAAGTCCTGGGGGCAAACGGCACCTGCGGCCTCACCTGGCCCACCCCCACCATCCTGTGCATCGGGAGGTGTGGCTGTAACTTACCCCAACTTTACGGAATTAATACATAACATTGCTGCTGTGAAAGTGAACACATGACACCACTGATCCAGCCCTCACGTGGCACCCAGAGGAGGTGTGTGAGCTGCAGTCACCTGAGACCAAGCCAGGTGTCTCGGCCCTGGCCAGAGATGGCAGTGGCAGCCTGGAAAGGGGGCCCCAGCCAGGGGACAGACCTGCCGCCTCCTGCAGGTGACCGCTAGTCTCTACCTTGCACATCCTCAAACACAAAACCCCCTGAGGAGCTTGCTGGAGCTACACGGGAGAGCCGGCCTGACGCGGGCCAGGGTGGCCAGGCCTGCGTTCTCATGGGGCTCTGAGAGTCGCCCGGGGTAGGGAGAGGTGGCCCCTGGAGGAACACACCTGGGGCTCAGGGTCTGAGTGGGACCCGCCAGGGACAGTCGCTGGCTGAGTCACTAGGAACCAGCCTAGGAGTGGGGGTGGTGGGCAGGGTATGGAAAGGGTGTGTGCTGGGGAGGCGGGGGAGGGCTTGCAGGTGAACCGTGGACAGAGGAAGTTGGTGAGCACTCAGCAGCCCCAGAAAACAGGAGTCGGGCAGCACTTCCACTTCGCCTGGGGCCGGGGTGAGGGCCTGGGTCACACATGGCCCGCCTGGCTTGGCCCCCGGGTGTGAGGCCCTCCTGAGCTAGGCAGCCTGTGTCCCGAGACAGCTGACAGGGACGGGATTCCTGGGGCCCTGCGCTCGCTCGGCACCCGTCACAGCCGGCGGTGTCCCTTTGGGAACGCCCGCCCAGCCACATTGCTCCCCACGGCTCCTTCCCTCCTCCTCAGCTTCTCTCAGACACGTTTTCTTGTTTAGAAAGTTTTCAACGACAGTTGACATTCAATATTATCTTGGTTTCAGGCACACAGCCTAGCAGCCAGACATGTGCGTAACTTCCTAAGGGATCCCCGATAATGCTAGTGGGCACCCCCTGGCCTTGCACTAGTTATTTCCATGTTATTGACTATTCCCCATGCTGTACCTACATCCTATATCTGTTTTTATAAGGGCAACTGTACCTCTTAATCCCTTCACCTTTTGCACTCATCCTCCCAAACCCCTCCCACCTGGCAACCACCAGATTCCACTTAGGGATTTTATTTATCCAGAGAAACCCAAACATGACTTTAAAAACATATCTGCATCCCTATGTTCACTGCAGCATTATTTATAATAGCCAGGAATTGGAATCGAGGTAAGTGCCCAGCAGTAGATAAATGGATAAAGAAGATGTGATGTATCTATACTAATAAAAGCATAATATGCTAATTAGACTGGACAGCTGAACAACCTTCTGGACATACTTACAGGCGTCCTTCCGGATGACCTTCCGGACGAAGCCGGGGCTGCAAGGGCTGAGCCCCTTGCATGAATTTCGTGCACCGGCCTCTGGTATTTATATGATGGAATGTAACTTGGCCATAAAAAGAATGAGGTCTCACCATGTGCCACAGCATGGGTGGACCTGGAGGGTGTTACACTGGGTGAGATAAGTCAGACAGAGAAAGACAAGTGCCGTCTGATCTCACTTATATGTGGAATCTAAAAACATAAAATAGAAACATGATTTCTCAAAGTAAACCCAGCCTCCCTCCCCACAGCCCCGCTGTGCACCTCTTCACCGACTGCAGAAGCACCCTGCTCCCCTGCGACGCCCTTGGAGGGCCCATCAGCCTTCTGTGCGGCTGTCCAGTGGCGTCCTCTGTCCTCAAGGAAAGGGCGCACGACATGCAGGTGGGGACCTGCATTCAGATGCGCGATGGAATCTGGTTTCTCCTGGATGAGCCCGGAGCAGGCGCCCTGACGACTGTAGGGCGCGGGCAGCCCCAGCCTCTGAGCAGTGGGGCATGGGGACCGGGTGGGGTGCTGGGAGGCACTGGGTCCCAGCAGAGACTGACCAGCTCTTGGGCGCATGTGTCCCCATACGGCACAGGCGCGGAGTCACTGACAAGTAATAAGCGAGGCACCGGAGGGTCCCACCAGCACCAGGGCCCCATGGGGAGCCAGCAGGAGGGCTGAGAGCTCGGAGCTCACAGGGGCCCACCCCAAGGGCACACGAGGCCACTGACAGAGCAGGAGTTCGTGTCAGGAACGACGACCCCTCGGAGCCTTCTCATGGCGCACGGCAGTGGGTGGCGGTGTCCTGCAGCGTCCCAGTGTCCAGGTCCTGCATCAGGTCAGCGCGCATCGCCAGGGTTCCCCACGCGTGGCACGGTCAGGACGGAATGTGCACAGGGCGGGGATCCGACGGCAGGTTTCCTGCAGCGAAGCCCAGGGGGACCTTTGCCCAGGTGAGGCACAGACGTGCCGAAGCCACAGGAGCGGCCTCTGCGTGTCTAAGGTTTCCCTTTATCTTAGAACACCCTGGGCATGGACACAATGTGGTTCTTATTCGCACGCTCATTCTGTAGAGGACGTACCAGGGCAGCCGGGGGAAGGGACTCCTCCCCCCGAGGACCAAGACCCAGTTCCTCCAGGACGGAGTGTGGGAGGAACAGCTCCCACAACCCCGGCCTGGCCCGTAGCCTTTGCAATCTTGTATTATTGTTTCTTTTTAGAAAACGTGTCCTGTACCCTTCACCACACCCTACATCAGAAGGGGCCAAAGGGCAGGTGTGACTCCACCCAGGTCAGCACTTGTACTGAGTGCGGGCCGGGATCATTGCAGACCGAGCTAGCCCATCTTAATAACCAGTCTGCACCCAGCAGCTTGTGGGCGGTGATGGTAACACCTGATACTGCTGGGGGTGCGAGCGCAGCACGGACAGCAGGTCGGCCGTCGCCAGGGTTCAGTTAGAATATTTCACTCAAAAGGCCAGTGGTCTGCACAGGTGATCATCCAAACAAAGGTATAATTTGTCTATGGAGCAATATGTGTGTTCTCAAGAGGTTTCCCGAGGGAAACAAAGAAAGAAATGTGAAGTATGGGTGCACATGTGTGTGCCCACATGTGTGTGTGCACGTTTGTGTGTGCATGTGTGTGCTCATGCATGCATGTGTGTTGTGTGCACAGGTGTGTTTGCATGCACTTGCACATGTGTGTGTACATGCATTTATGTATGTGTGTGTGCTTTGTGTGTGCACGAGTGTTTGCATGTGTGTACAGAATGTGTGTGCATGTGCATTTGTGTGTATTTGTGCAAGTGTGTCTGTGTACAAGCATGTGTATTTGTGTGTGCATGTGTATGTTTGTGTGTGTGCATTTGTATGTCTGTGTACAAGCATGTGTATTTGTGTGTGCATGTGTATGTTTGTGTGTGTGCATTTGTATGTCTGTGTGCGCATTTGTATGTCTGTGTGCGCATTTGTATGTCTGTGTGTGCATGTGTATGTTTGTGTGCGCATTTGTATGTCTGTGTGTGCATGTGTATGTTTGTGTGTGTGCATTTGTATGTCTGTGTGCGCATTTGTATGTCTGTGTGTGCATGTGTATGTTTGTGTGTGTGCATGTGTATGTCTGTGTGTGCATGTGTATGTTTGTGTGTGTGCATGTGTATGTTTGTGTGTGCATTTGTTTGTCTGTGTGCGCATTTGTATGTCTGTGTGTGCATGTGTATGTTTGTGTGTGTGCATTTGTATGTCTGTGTACAAGCATGTGTATTTGTGTGTGCATGTGTATGTTTGTGTGTGCATTTGTATGTCTGTGTGCGCATTTGTATGTCTGTGTGTGCATGTGTATGTTTGTGTGTGTGCATTTGTATGTCTGTGTGCGCATTTGTATGTCTGTGTGTGCATGTGTATGTTTGTGTGTGCATTTGTATGTCTGTGTGTGCATGTGTATGTTTGTGTGTGTGCATGTGTAAGTTTGTGTGTGCATTTGTATGTCTGTGTGTGCATGTGTATGTTTGTGTGTGTGCATTTGTATGTCTGTGTGCGCATTTGTATGTCTGTGTGTGCATGTGTATGTTTGTGTGTGTGCATGTGTATGTTTGTGTGTGCATTTGTATGTCTGTGTGTGCATTTGTATGTCTGTGTGTGCATGTGTATGTTTGTGTGTGTGCATGTGTATGTTTGTGTGTGTGCATTTGTATGTCTGTGTGCGCATTTGTATGTCTGTGTGTGCATGTGTATGTTTGTGTGTGTGCATGTGTATGTCTGTGTGTGCATGTGTATGTTTGTGTGTGTGCATGTGTATGTTTGTGTGTGCATTTGTATGTCTGTGTGCGCATTTGTATGTCTGTGTGTGCATGTGTATGTTTGTGTGTGTGCATGTGTATGTTTGTGTGTGCATTTGTATGTCTGTGTGTGCATGTGTATGTTTGTGTGTGTGCATTTGTATGTCTGTGTGCGCATTTGTATGTCTGTGTGTGCATGTGTATGTTTGTGTGTGTGCATGTGTATGTTTGTGTGTGCATTTGTATGTCTGTGTGTGCATTTGTATGTCTGTGTGTGCATGTGTATGTTTGTGTGTGCATGTGTATGTTTGTGTGTGCATTTGTATGTCTGTGTGCGCATTTGTATGTCTGTGTGTGCATGTGTATGTTTGTGTGTGTGCATTTGTATGTCTGTGTGCGCATTTGTATGTCTGTGTGTGCATGTGTATGTTTGTGTGTGTGCATTTGTATGTCTGTGTGCGCATTTGTATGTCTGTGTGTGCATGTGTATGTTTGTGTGTGTGCATGTGTATGTTTGTGTGTGCATTTGTATGTCTGTGTGTGCATGTGTATGTTTGTGTGTGTGCATGTGTATGTTTGTGTGTGCATTTGTATGTCTGTGTGCGCATTTGTATGTCTGTGTGTGCATGTGTATGTTTGTGTGTGTGCATTTGTATGTCTGTGTGCGCATTTGTATGTCTGTGTGTGCATGTGTATGTTTGTGTGTGCATTTGTATGTCTGTGTGTGCATGTGTATGTTTGTGTACATGCATTTGTATGTCTGTGTGCGCATTTGTATTTCTGTGTGTGCATGTGTATGTTTGTGTGTGTGCATGTGTATGTTTGTGTGTGCATTTGTATGTCTGTGTGTGCATGTGTATGTTTGTGTGTGTGCATTTGTATGTCTGTGTGCGCATTTGTATGTCTGTGTGTGCATGTGTATGTTTGTGTGTGCATGTGTATGTTTGTGTGTGCATTTGTATGTCTGTGTGCGCATTTGTATGTCTGTGTGTGCATGTGTATGTTTGTGTGTGTGCATTTGTATGTCTGTGTGCGCATTTGTATGTCTGTGTGTGCATGTGTATGTTTGTGTGTGTGCATGTGTATGTTTGTGTGTGCATTTGTATGTCTGTGTGCGCATTTGTATGTCTGTGTGTGCATGTGTATGTTTGTGTGTGTGCATGTGTATGTTTGTGTGTGCATTTGTATGTCTGTGTGCGCATTTGTATGTCTGTGTGTGCATGTGTATGTTTGTGTGTGTGCATTTGTATGTCTGTGTGCGCATTTGTATGTCTGTGTGTGCATGTGTATGTTTGTGTGTGTGCATGTGTATGTTTGTGTGTGTGCATGTGTATGTTTGTGTGTGTGCATGCATGCAGCAGTGTGCCTGCCTTTACTGTGCTTTCCAAAATGCCTTTAAACAAAAGCTGTTCAGTCTCCATCTGCTTCGCTTGCACATGGCTCTGGCCGAGCTCACACCTGGAAACCCGACTCCCTGGCTCTCGGACTCTCCCTCTGCCCGTCCCTCTGCCCAGCGGCTGCAGGGGAGCAGGAGGGTAAGCCCACCGCTCCCCAGTCGTGGGGCCTGAGGCTTCCACACCAAAGCAGCAAGATTGATGCCCTTCTGACAGAATTTAATAACCTGGCTTTATAATAAATGTTTAATTTTCCTCATAAAACACGTCTCAGTGGGAAGCCTCTTTTCCTTGACTTACCTAAACATTATTACTTTAAAACAAGTTCCCAGCACAAAGAATTTATTATGTCAACTTGTGATCTGGTTTGTACAGGCTTGAGGGGAGGGATTAACTTCAAGGTCATTTGGACGTTCAGCTCATTTTGACAAGCAGAGTGGTCAGCTCACCGCAAGGCAGTTCCGTCTTGATTTGTCTTGTTAGGAGGACAACCGACCACGAGACCTCGGTGGGACACGAGCCACGGGACATGTCTTCCGTGGGGTTTTGAACATGACTCCACAGCGGCCACCCCTTCACTGAGGACCCAGTCCTCCCCTGACGCCCACGTGGTGACTGACCGCCTGCCGGAGAATCCCCGAGAGCCTTCTCGCTAACATCCTGGAGGTCAGCCCCGAGGAGGAAGTCGGTTCTGTGGACTCTGTCCTGATGAGGCTGGAGGTGGCCACTGTGGAGAGAGAGGGGCCCGAACAGCAGTGCTCCCAGAGGCACCATCTGCCATCGTGCTAAAAGCGACTGCCTTTGACTGACCTGCACCCACTCCCAGGGCATCGCCCTCATGGAGAAAACCGCTTCTGGACTCTCAATGCAGGTGCCCGACCCTCACCCTCTCCAGCGGCTGGCTCGGTCCGGTGTCGGGGGCCAATGGGCACAGTGCACCCTGGGCCCGGAGGAGCCCTGGAGACAGACAGGGGATTGCGTTTTGCTTCTAAGTAAGTTCTGGAATCAAAATACAACCGGGAGTCGGCCAGGATGAGGCGTGGCCACCGGCACAGGGCACAGGTGGCGAACGTCTGGAATTCTGCCTGGCTCCTGCCATGGATTCTCACCGAGGAAGAACGTCGCACTGTCCGGCTGCTCCCAGCACGTGGGTCTAGTGACCCCTGTGGCCCCTGTGGCCCCTGTGGCCCCTGTGGCCCCTGTGGCACTGCCAAACACCTGTGAGGGCAAACCCCTGCTCCGGGGGCCGGGGGCTGGCCCGCCTCAGCGGGAGTTTGGGTCCCCGGCCCGTCTCCATTGGCCTGTTTTAGGTCCAACGGCTGCTTTTTTTAAGTGATTTTAACTGTAAAAGTCAGCTTCACGGTGATGGTTTTATTAAAATGCTCCATAGTTTGTGTTTTTTTCAGTGATGGCTATTTCTATCTAAGCCTTCCGCTGTGCTTTAGGTTCCGTCGATCTCAGCTCACTGCCAAACAGTGTGCAGGCAAAGGGTAGTGTGCACGCCCGTCCCAGCCGCTGGGAAGGTGGCCCTGATGCCCTCTCAGGCCCCACGTCCCCTCGCTCCCACCTGCCCGCTCAGGGCCAGCCTTCAGAAATGGCTCCCTGGGGCTGGCCTTCGGGGGTCCACAGTGGATATTTGGGGTGTGAGTGGATGGAGAGACAGAAATGTGCAGCTTTCCTCACCTTGAGAAAGTCCATGTATAATTGTAATGAGTGATTTTCTCTTAAAATCGGATGCGCAGAGAGGAACCCAATGAGTCACCCATGGTTGGGTCTCACCCTTGCCGAGGGGAGGGGCATAATGACTCCATGACTCCCGACACCCGCCGTGGAGATGTGAGGAAGGAGGGAAGAGAAGCAGCCCCGTGGCCGTGTCTCTGGGAGGCGCCCCCACTTTGTGATTAGAGGAACCTCGCTGTCTGGGGTCGAGGGTCAGAAGGTGACAACGTTGACGCCGCGGTGTGAGCGAGATTCCTGTCTGCTTTAACAGAAACGAGTCTTCTCTGTCTACGGGCTCTGTTTTCTCACCTTCTGACTCCAAAAGCAAAATTTAAATTTCATCTGCAAGCATGACGCTCTGTGTGGCTCCTGCCGGCCCCCGCGGGCGCTGCCCCAGGCCCTGGCCCTTGTGCTGGACTGGGCGCCTGGTCAGGCTGGATCCGAGGCCGGGGCCTATTGCTCACGTTCGCCTGTGGGTGACCCTGTGAACTTTTAGACTTAGAAGATCTAAAACCCCAAAGTTCGTCTTCTCCTGTCGCCGAAGGTGTTCGTGTGCCAGCAAAAGGAGCGGATGAGCTGGTACGTTGTTTGTTACGGTGTCTTCATGGGCCCCAAACCACCAGTGGGGACACTGCAGTGACCTCAGAAAACCTCCGATGCCCTGCAGAGTTTGGAGTCACTGGGAGGCCATGAGGCCACATTTCCTGAGACCGCAGCCTGACCATTTGGGAAAGGCGGGCCCTGCTTGCACCCTCTGAGGCTGGCTCTGTGCCCTAAACACGTCCAGGGGCAGCGGCGCAGCGAGGCCACGCTTCCCCCAGAGACGAGCCCATGGAGGAGACCGAGGCCATCTCACCGAGGCTGAGACCGCTGGCGTGTCCTGTCTTCACACGGGCCTGGCTCCCTCACCTGGGCCCCTGGCCCTGGGCTGCGGCTCCTCCCAGACCTCCCCTGCCCCTGGTTCAGCTGAACTGGCCCATCCCTAGGCCCCGCCCCCTTCCTCAGGTTGTGGTAGGAAACCAACAGGCTCGCTGGTTTCTGACATCATTCCCACGAGGGTTGCATGTGCTCCTTCCCAGGTCTTGCACTGGTGGGAAGAGGTTCTGGAAACATCCAAGCCGTAACCTAAGGGCCCGTCCCCTATGGCGGACTCTGGGAAGCTCTGAGTGGTCACACTTCGGACGTTGGTCCTGAGAGGGACTGTCCTCCCCTCTGTGGAAGCCTGGGCTCCAGCAACAGGCGAACGCAGGGGAAGGCCCTGTGACGTGGCCCTTCCCAGCACTCCCACACCGCCGCCTCCGTCTGCCGGGCAGACACCCCACTCCGCTTCCTTTCCCTCCCGCTCTGCAAAGAGAGGTGTGGCTATAACTGACCAACCGAGTCTGTGCATTTGAAGCCAGGTCAAAGGTCAAGGGATAAAGCTACAGAAAAGGATCGGCAACAGCCCTGAGAAGGGCAGCAGGGGCGGGCCTTCCTGCCCAGCACGCCTGGGGCAAAGCTGATTGGGTTTAGAAGATGCCTGATGCCCACAGAACCTCACCTACAAACCCCCAGGCAAGGCATCGCCCTAGCAGCCACACCCCGCGCGAGTTCCCTCACCTGAGTGTGCTGGGCCGGCTTCTCCATGTGCCCTGCAGGCCCGGCATCGTCCTGCTCACGGGTTGCTATGGCGACCCCCAAACAGTGGACACGAATGCACTTTGCAAAGTGAATGCCCAAGCAGAGGCCGAAACCGTTCACATCATTAGAATGAATAAGTGGGAAGCTGTGTATGTAGCAAGGGTTCCCACACTCCTGGCTGAGGCGCCACATCACCAGGAGCTGAGCGCCAGGTGAGGGTGGAGGGGCAGCCACGGGCCTGGTGGTGGTGGGTTAGTGTGTTAGAGTGAGGGTGGAGGGGCAGCCACGGGCCTGGTGGTGGGTTAGTGTGTTAGAGTGAGGGTGGAGGGGCAGCCACGGGCCTGGTGGTGGTGGGTTAGTGTGTTAGAGTGAGGGTGGAGGGGCAGCCACGGGCCTGGTGGTGGTGGGTTAGTGTGTTAGAGTGAGGGTGGAGGGGCAGCCACGGGCCTGGTGGTGGTGGGTTAGTGTGTTAGAGTGAGGGTGGAGGGGCAGCCACGGGCCTGGTGGTGGTGGGTTAGTGTGTTAGAGTGAGGGTGGAGGGGCAGCCACGGGCCTGGTGGTGGTGGGTTAGTGTGTTAGAGTGAGGGTGGAGGGGCAGCCACGGGCCTGGTGGTGGTGGTTTGGTGTGTTTTTGAGAATCCAACACCAGCTTCTCAGGGGACAGTCCTCAGCTCAATCCTCCCTCCCTCGTTCTGCCTCCCCCACCCTGCCCGCCTCTGTTCCTGGGACTCCTTTTGGGGGACACCAGAGTATAGGCCATCCTGGTGACACAGTGATGGCCAAGACCTGGAGCTGCCCAGAGCCGCGCTCCATCCTCTGCCATGCCTCCCTCCCTCTGACTGTCTGTGTGTCTGAGGAAAAATGCCCTCCCCTCTCTCTTCTTTTTTTTCTTCTCTCCTCCTCTTCCCTCTCTCCTCCCCTACACCCTCCCTTGCCCGCAGGCCAAGAGCAAGGCCGGAGCAGGTCTGCAGCCCTGTCTGCTTACCAAGGAAAAGGCAGTAGCCGCGAATTCTCTTTCCAGAAACCTGACAGCCACGTCCCCGCCTCAGAATTGCTACTGTTTCCGTTCTGATCACTAACAAGACTGTGCCCTTAAATAAAGGAGATTTCATTTCTCGTTTAAATACAGCTGCTGTGATTCTGACCACCACACAGCTGTCCGCGGCTGCGGGGACACTCGCTGTCTGACACGGGCTGCAGGCAGCGGGCTTTAGGAAATGTGTGTGTTCACGTTGGGTTTCGCACTGCGGACGCGCCTTGCGGCCCCACACTCAGAGCTCCCTCACCTGCCTCCCTTTCCAGAGGGAAAGAACCCGCATCTGTCCCCTCCGCCCCGGGCAGGGCCGCGCGCACAGCACTGTCTTTCCGAGGCTGCTAGGGTTTTTTAAAGAAAAGGACTGATCACACGTTTATTTCGGAAACCACAGTGGCCAGCTTTCAGGGGGGCATCCGGATCTGGGAGGACAGGGGACACGTTGCTGGTGCGTCATCCTTGATGCGTTCCGGAGTGAATGGAATCCCAGAGACACAGGGAGAAATTAGGAAGATGCAAGTCCTCAGGGCTCTGACCGCGGCGGGTCCCCTCGCGGGAGGCCTAGAACCGCGCCTGCTCGCGCCCACCGGCAGGGTCACTGAGCCCTCGCAGGGTCCTGGACCCAGAGGCTCCCGGCGGCCCTGGGCTCCACAGCGCTCTGCCTCTGGTGTGAGGACGTCCCTGCTTTTCCACTTCTGGGGGAGCCTCACCCCTTTCTCCTGGTGACGGCTCCAGGCCTCAGCCCAGCCCTGCCGGTGTGTCCTGCAGACACCCAGGTGCAGCGGGCGGGGATGGTCGCCCTGACCGCGGCTCCCTGGGCCTGGACCGCCTTCCCGAGCGGCTGTGGGGAAGGGAGTGGACACTAGCGCAAGGTCGCTGTCCCGTGCGCATCGTTGGGGCTCAGCCTTGTTCCTCTGAGCGAGGCCGCCAGTCCAGGATCTCGCTGCTGGCAGCTGCCGTGACGCCCAGGCCAGACCCAGGACCTGGCGCCTGGACAGCGTGAGCTTCCTCTCCTGTTCTGGAGGCTGGGACCTGGGGTTCCGGTGAGACCCAGGCTGCTTCCTCCCAGGGCCTCTCCTGGGCACATGGCCCTCACACGGTCGCCCCCTCTTCTCACAAGCACCCAGTCACACTGGATGAGGCCGCCCTCTGACCTCACTTTACCTTAGCCACCTCTCTCAAGGCCCATCTCCAAACACAATCGCGTTTTGAAGTCCTGGGGTTAGAACGTCTACATTTGAATTTGGAGGACACAGCTCAGCCCGTAGCACAAGCTGAGCCCATGGGAGCTGAATAAAGATGAGCTTCCAGCCAGAGCGGGGCTCTAACCGCCCTCCCTCTACGCCCAACGTGATCCCAGATCACCAGCACACAGCCTCCCTGGTCACGTGACTCCCTTGCCATGGAGTGCATTTCCCGTGGCATGGAAAGGGGTGGGAGGGCTAGGCAGAGCCCTGGAGGGAGCCTTCGAGCACAGCATCCCTGCATGTCTGTGGGCGGAAGGGCGTGACCTCTGTGTCCTGGAGCCCGTGGCCACGGTGAGCCGACGCAGGGAGGAGCGTGGAATCAGCAGACTCCCCTCCAGGGCCACGCCCAGCCCCCACCTGTTTTTATAAAAAAGGTATTGGAGCCACCTTATTCACCCACGTGGGACTTCGCTGCCCGGGCCCCAACCCCAGCCGAGAGGGAACTGTGACAGATCCTGTGACCCCGGAGCCTGAAGCGTCTCCTGCCACCCTCACAGGGAGCGCTGCGACCCCTGGGCGGCGCGGATCGCTAGGTGTTGGTTTTGGAGGGAGAGTGGCAGACGGCAGCACGGACTTGGTACGTCTCGGTGGAATGTCCAGGCATTTGCTGAAACGTGTGATGTTGGTTTGCAGTCTGTGTGGGCGACAGTGGGAAGGTCAGGGCCACGGCCATCGATGTGGCTCCAGGGTTCACAGTTCCATGCGATCTCCCCTCCCTACCCCCCTCGTCCCCCTGACCAGCACAGGAGTCCCCGAGGCCGAGCCTGTCGGAAGGGGCATGGCCCTGTGCTCAGCCTTGAGAACAACAAAGGGGGTGGCAGACAGCTGGGGGACATGGAGGTGGGGGTGACCTCACACTGTCCAGCCTCCCACAAACCAAGGTCCCCAATGGAAATGCCAGCTGAATACATGCCCCAAAGCCAATGCCAAAACTAACCTGTATAGAAAAAAAATCTCCAATTTCGAAAAATAATTGAAAACGAATCTTTCTATGTTCCTTAATGACAATGTTAGAAAATGTAAGGAAAATTGCCAAGTAGGGGCCCTGTTTCATTGGGGTCCCAGTCGAGCAGCTGTGCCTGGAGGAAAGGGTATGGCCAGCCGTGGGTGACATGCTCCCTCGAGCCTCCGACGGCCCCCAGGGCAGTGGCGCGGAAGCCGTGTGCCACCACCCACCTGCGCTGTGGCCCAGGACTGGAATTCTCTGCGGCGAGAGAAGTCGCAGGGATGCACTGTGTCTGAGACGGAGCCAGGGCAGGAACAGACCAGAAGTTCACCAGGAATATGTGTGATCCTGTCCCCAGCCGCACACAGCACATCTACTCCACTCTGCACCCCAAGGGCGTGGGAAGTGGGGATCGCAGGTCCATGAGAACAGCACTTCCTGTGTCCGCCATTCCACCCGAGAACTGGTTCCATCTCTGCCACCGCAGAGGGGAGCCTCCCGCACTGTCCCCGAACCCCACACTGTGAGGCCACCGGAAAGAGGTGGGAGGGGGTGCGGGTGGATGGGAGGAGGTCCTGTCTCTCCCGAGCCCACCCTGCCTGGCCTCAGTGAAGGGGGCACGGCAGAGGGAACCCCTGAGTTTCCAGACAAGGTGACCCCACCCTCCCTTCTCCCAGGCTGTGGAGGGAAGTCCTGCGCACCTCACGAACCCTGAGGGTCGGACAGGGCGGCTTCCCCTCTCCATTCCTTATGAACCGCTCTTTTCTGTGCTGCATCTTGAGGGTTAATCCTGCCGCCTGGTCCATGGGGTGTGGCCAGGCCTCTGGGGCAGGACCCTCCCACCTCCCGCGTTCCCATGTTGGCTCTGGCCCCAGTGAACATGGGCCCACTCCTTCAAAATAAAGAAACCCCAAACCACCAGAGGGAAGGGAACAAAGGATACGGTGGGGGGACCCCTCTCAAGCCTCGAGGTCTCGGCCACCTGCCTCGGCCCCAGAGACGCAGTGTGGCAGCGGGAACTGCAGCAGCAGAAGCAGACGCCGTGTCGCTCACCAGGCCTCCAGGCCGATGCTCCCGGCATCTCCCGCTGTGCAGACGGGAACCGAGGCTCCCACAGGTCAGCGGCTGTGACCGAGTCAGGCTCTGAGCAGAAAGCCCCTGTGTCCAGGGCTGAGCCCTTAACAACTAACTCTAAAGTACTGCTGACGAGCCCATGTCGGGGGTACGGTGCGTGAACCCAAGCCCGCAGGACGGGGTTCCGAGGGTTTGTCACAAGCAGCAGGCGTCTGAGGGCTGACGCGTGCCCTGGCCAAGGCGCCAGAAGGATTCGCCCAGCAAGTGCCATTGCTGTCCCCACGGCCAGAGCGTCCTCCTGTGGAGTCCCCCTGCAGGACCTGGGTGAAGGGAGGTGTGGGCATCCGTGTCCAACGGGGAAATCACAGGCGGGTGGCGAGGCTGAGCTACACAAAAGGGTTTGCGCAGCTGTGACAAGCCCTACACTAGGCAGGACTGTGACCTTTTCCTACGGCATCCACAGGGGTGGGATTACAGGCCATGGCCCCCCAGCCAAACCTCCAGGAACCCGTCTGTCTGTCCTTCCGAACATCAGAGACCGAGGCCTGGGCAGGAGCACGGGGCACGTGAAGAGTGGATCTCAAATGGACAATCAGACCTCACCTGCCCTCCTGCCCACCCCCACATGCCACACCTGTCCAGCTACCGCCAGGACAGAGACGGTTAAGAAAGGAGTTTCCTGCCCTGGCTGGTGTTGCTCAGTGGTTAGAGTGTCGGTCACAGGTTTGATCCCCGACCCCGTCGGGGGGCTTGTGTGGGAGGCATCCAATCGATGTCTCTCTCACATCAATGTTTCTCTTTCTCTCCCTCTCCCTCTCTCCCTTCCACTCTCTCTAAAAATTGATGGACAGACTATCCTGAGGTGAAGACTAAAGAACAAAAAGAAAGGGGTTTCCTGGAGCAGAGCCTAGGGCCGCACTTCACAGGGAGGCATCTGACAGGGAAGGGGACGAGCTCCCGGCTGATGAGCCGGTGCACAGCCAACAACCTGGACTGGTCCCTGAGCCCGGGCAGCGAGGAGGGAGGGAGAGGCCGGAGAAGTGGGGCCCTCGCGCAGCCACCCACCCACTGCCGGGCGGGAGTAGAGCACGCAGGCACCTGGGATCCGGCGGCCAGGCTTCCCGTACACCGGGGACAGTGACAGCCGGTGTGTACCTGCTGGACCCAAGCAAAGGAAGTCCACGTGGGGCTCGAGGAGACGCTGGTCTCCAGCTGCTGCCAGAGTCCTCCTTGCAAGGCCGCCTGCTGGGGCCATTCCTTGGTGAGTGAGCGCTTCACCCGGAGCCGTGACCCAGGACGGACCGTGCAGAGCAGTGGCCGGGGCAGCCCCGCAGGACGGAGGAGAGGGCGGCTGACTGATGCTGGCCACGTGCGGACTGTGCTCAGCCTGCGATGCCGCGTCACTCCACACAGTCACGGGGGGAGGGGGGGGGGGGCTGGGCAGGAGTCCACAGCCAGAAGGTGGCGGAATGAGCCCGAACCCGAGTCTGAGGTCTGGGGACAGGGCCTCGAGGACTGTTCTCTCCCAACAGCCTGGGCGGAGCCCCGTGAGCCCAGCTGTCGCAGGTCCTCGCTGCTCAGCACCAGCGTCTGCAGTGGCTTCCTCTGGCTCCCGTGCCAGGCGGGAGGGCGGCGATAGCATCTCCCGGAGGACACACTGAGCACCGCGTTCTGCCCAGGGGCGGACGAAAGGCCGGCGAGTTCAAAGCCTTGGGGCGGTGTAACCACTCCTCCAGCAAACACATCCGGTGGCGCCCCGCTCCTCCTCAGGTGTGCCCCCCCCCCCGGGCGGGGCCTGGGGCGCCATCGCCCTGGGAGCCCAGGGAGGGCTGAGGACCTGGAGCTGGCTCACCTGTGGTGCGGAGAGAGGGGGCAGGGCGCTCTGGTCCTGCGGCCGGGCCTCTTGGTTCTGGAAGCTGCTTTTAAGACTGCTGCCTGGAGTTCGGAACGGAAGTGAAGCCCGGCTGTGGCAGCATCTGGAGCAGATCGCTTCGGGCCCCGCCCTGTCTCTCTGCACCGTGGCCTGGGGCCACCAGTGGGCTCAACCTCAGCCTGGGCCTGGGTCCATCGGCTGCACTGAGCCTGCAGTGTTTGCTGTTCTCGCCATGAGCAAGTAAGAGCCAAGCAAACGGTTGCCAACGGGTTCAACTTGGCTTTGGGATACAAACTCCTACGAGGGTAATTCCACTCAGCTCGCCTCCAGTTCCTCGTGGAGGCAGAGCTGCTAAGAACCTGCTGAGAAAACACCCGCGCCCTCCGCTGTGGCTGCCCAGTAAACGCCAGCTCTGTCCTCCGCTTTCCCACAGCCAGTTGGTGTCCCTGAACCTCGGTGTCCGGCAGGGAGGGACGAAGACAGCATGTGGGCGCCCTCCCTGGGGTCAGCACATGGAGCAGAGCCAACCAGCAATCCTGCCCGAGACGGGATCCTCCACAGGAAAATGATGGGTCTCCTGCCACTAGACGCTTGGCACCCACACACTGGGGCTTCCTTAATGCCCTGGCTCCTCGATGCCCTGATTCTAGATGCCATGGCTCCTAGATGCCCTGACTCCTAGATGCCCTGACTCCTAGATGCCCTGACTCCTCAATGCCCTGACTCCTAGATGCCCTGACTCCTCAATGCCCTGACTCCTCAATGCCCTGACTCCTAGATGCCCTGTCTCCTAAATGCCCTGGCTCCTAGATGCCCTGTCTCCTAAATGCCCTGGCTCCTAGATGCCCTGGCTCCTAAATGCCCTGACTCCTAGATGCCCTGGCTCCTAAATGCCCTGGCTCCTGGATGCCTTGACTCCTCAATGCCCTGACTCCAGATGCCCTGACTCCTCGATGCCCTGACTCTAGATGCCCTGGCTCCTAGATGCCCTGACTCCTAGATGCCCTAGCTCCTAGATTCCATGGCTCCTAGGTGCCCTGACTCCTAGATGCCATGGCTCCTAGATGCCCTGACTCCTAGATGCCCTGACTCCTCAATGCCCTGACTCCTCAATGCCCTGACTCCTAGATGCCCTGTCTCCTAAATGCCCTGGCTCCTAGATGCCCTGTCTCCTAAATGCCCTGGCTCCTAGATGCCCTGGCTCCTAAATGCCCTGACTCCTAGATGCCCTGGCTCCTAAATGCCCTGGCTCCTAGATGCCTTGACTCCTCAATGCCCTGACTCCAGATGCCCTGACTCTAGATGCCCTGGCTCCTAGATGCCCTGACTCCTAGATGCCCTAGCTCCTAGATTCCATGGCTCCTAGGTGCCCTGACTCCTAGATGCCATGGCTCCTAGATGCCCTGACTCCTAGATGCCCTGACTCCTCAATGCCCTGACTCCTCAATGCCCTGACTCCTAGATGCCCTGTCTCCTAAATGCCCTGGCTCCTAGATGCCCTGTCTCCTAAATGCCCTGGCTCCTAGATGCCCTGACTCCTAAATGCCCTGGCTCCGAGATGCCCTGGCTCCTAAATGCCCTGACTCCTAGATGCCCTGGCTCCTAAATGCCCTGGCTCCTGGATGCCTTAACTCCTCAATGCCCTAACTCCAGATGCCCTGGCTCCTAGATGCCCTGACTCCTAGATGCCCTAGCTCCTAGATTCCATGGCTCCTAGATGCCCTGACTCCTAGATGCCATGGCTCCTAGATGCCCTGACTCCTCGATGCCCTGACTCCTAGATGCCCTGACTCCTAGATGCCCTGACTCCTAGATGCCCTGACTCCTCAATGCCCTGACTCCTAGATGCCCTGATTCCTAGATGCCCTGTCTCCTAAATGCCCTGGCTCCTAGATGCCCTGACTCCTAGATGCCCTGTCTCCTAAATGCCCTGGCTCCAAGATGCCCTGGCTCCTAAATGCCCTGACTCCTAGATGCCCTGACTCCTAGATGCCCTGACTCCTCAATGCCCTGACTCCTAGATGCCCTGTCTCCTAAATGTCCTGGCTCCTAGATGCCCTGTCTCCTAAATGCCCTGGCTCCTAGATGCCCTGACTCCTAGATGCCCTGTCTCCTAAATTCCCTGGCTCCGAGATGCCCTGGCTCCTAAATGCCCTGACTCCTAGATGCCCTGGCTCCTAAATGCCCTGGCTCCTGGATGCCTTGACTCCTAGGTGTCCTGAATCCTAGATGCCCTGTCTCCTAGATTTCCTGGCACCTCGATGCCCTGACTCCTCAATGCCCTGACTCCTAGATGCCCTAGCTCCTAGATGCCATGGCTCCTAGATGCCCTGACTCCTAGATGCCCTGTCTCCTAAATGCCCCAGCTCCAAGATGCCCTGGCTCCTAAATGCCCTGACTCCTAGATGCCCTGGCTCCTAGATGACCTGACTCCTCAATGCCCTGACTCCTAGATGCCCTGTCTCCTAAATGCCCTGGCTCCTAGATGCCCTGACTCCTAGATGCCCTGTCTCCTAAATGCCCTGGCTCCTAAATGCCCTGACTCCTAGATGCCCTGGCTCCTAAATGCCCTGGCTCCTGGATGCCTTGACTCCTAGGTGTCCTGAATCCTAGATGCCCTGTCTCCTAGATTTCCTGGCACCTCGATGCCCTGACTCCTCAATGCCCTGACTCCTAGATGCCCTAGCTCCTAGATGCCATGGCTCCTAGATGCCCTGACTCCTAGATGCCATGGCTCCTAGATGCCCTGACTCCTCGATGCCCTGACTCCTAGATGTCCTGACTCCTAGATGCCCTGATTCCTAGATGCCCTGACTCCTCAATGCCCTGACTCCTAGATGCCCTGACTCCTAGATGCCCTGACTCCTCAATGCCCTGACTCCTAGATGCCCTGTCTCCTAAATGCCCTGGCTCCTAGATGCCCTGTCTCCTAAATGCCCTGTCTCCTAGATGCCCTGACTCCTAGATGCCCTGTCTCCTAAATGCCCTGGCTCTGAGATGCCCTGGCTCCTAAATGCCCTGACTCCTAGATGCCCTGGCTCCTAAATGCCCTGGCTCCTGGATGCCTTGACTCCTAGGTGCCCTGACTCCAGATGCCCTGACTCCTCGATGCCCTGACTCTAGATGCCCTGGCTCCTAGATACCCTGACTCCTAGATGCCCTGTCTCCTAGATTTCCTGGCACCTCGATGCCCTGACTCCTAGATGCCCTGACTCCTAGATGCCCTGACTCCAGATGCCCTGGCTCCTAGGTGCCCTGGCTCCTTGATGTTATGAGTAAACTGTACCCCTTCTTTCTTGGCCCTCTCTGGGGCAGTGGCAGGGACGCAGGGTAATGAGGGGGCTGATTTGGCTCAGATGGGTCCCACTCCATGGCTCCAGAGTGATGTCAACACAAGAAGCCTGCCTCCCCCTCTGACCCAGACAGACTGGGAGAGGGTGGGCACAGCACTGTGAATCCATTTCCTGTGGGTGTGTGCGGTCTGTGGACAGTCCACAAAGAGGGTCGAGTTCTCAGGCAGTCCCCGATCCACTGTCCACCGGCCCACTTTCCCCACAGTTGGCTGCACTGCTTCTGCAGCGAGGGCAGGCCCCGCCCATGAGGGTATCCCTGGTAAACACAGCCACAGCTGGAGGGTGGGGACTCCAAGAGCAGGGTGAGGACAGCTAGGGACATGATGGAACAGTGCTTGAGCGAAGGAAGGCTCCAGAGGAAGCACCATTCAGAGGCTCTCCACGAAGAAGGGCTTACCCAGAGGGACAGGTAGGGCTGGGCTGTCCCAGGCGGGCACCTGAGCCCCATCACCTGCTGTGGTTGTGGGGGAACACAGGCACTTGCACCAGGTGGAGAATGCAGGCGTGAGCTGTCCTAGGAGCTCAGGCACCGAGAAGACGGTGGTGGGAGGCCAGGGAAGTCGGCGGGGAGGATGGAGAATGTGTCCTCGCAGGGACCACATCAAGGCCTCTGGGCGGGATGCCAGGACCGCCAGCAGGGGCCTGCATAGGAGTGCGGTGTGCGGGGATGAGGTCGGCACTTGCGGGACTGCGTTGGAAGCGTTCCGGAAAGGCTGGGTCTAGAGACAGCGTCCTTCAGAGCTCGAGGTGACTGACTCCGAGTCTGTGTAGAGAGGGGCCCGGAGCTCCCTGCTCGTGAATGACCAACGGGAGGCGGTGGAGGTAGGTGCTGCCTCACCGCAGTCTTAGGGCTGATGGCAGAACCTGAGTTAGGATGTGGGTCATTGAGCTTTATGACTAATAGGGACTCGTTTTTTACCTTTTTCTGTGTCAGGTCTTGTGCTGAGTCTATATGTGAAGACAATGGTGATTAATATTCTATATAATAAAAGCCTAATAAAATGCAAATCAACTGAAAAGAGGAACAACTGGTCGCTATGATGTACACTGAACACCAGGGGGCAGACACTCAATGCAGGAGTTGCCCCCTGGTGGTCAGTGAGCTCCCACAGGGGGAGCACCACTTAGTCAGAAGCCGGGCTTGTGGCTGGCAAGCACAGCGGCAGTGGCCAGAGCCTCTCCCACCTCCTCAGCAGTACTAAGGAGCAGCGAGCTGGCAGGCAGACATCCCCCAAGGGGTCCCAGACTGCAAGGTTCGCAGGCTGGGCTGAGGGACCCTCCCCCCATGCATGAATTTTGTGCACTGGGCCTCTAGTTAATAATAATAGCAATAGTAGCAGCTTCAACATTCCTGAGCAGTTACAATGTATCCGGCGCCTGTAGAGGCATTTTCACGCATTACCTCATGTTATGAGGCTGGTGCTGTTATCATCCCCATTTGCAGGTGGCAAAACTGAGGCACAGGGAAGTCAAGGGCTCTCCTGCTGCCACTCACACGAAAGAGATGGACCTGGGTTCAACCTCAGGCTGTAGGGACGCAGGGCTTGCACTCACTCAGTGTGTCCCAGGCTGGGCACCATGTCCCTTCACATGAGGTGACAGCAGGATGCTGGACCTGCTGAAGACCCCCCCCCTCCCCTCAGGGTGAGCGTCATGGTCCCAATTGCACAGGTGACCAGACTGAGTCCCAGAGAGGGGACAACTGCCCACCCCCAAGTCCAGGGTCCCCCGATGTGCGGCTTCTCTTAGATGCACTGTGGCGACCACCGGCAATCCCCACCTGGGAGTAAGATGCTCGACGTGCCATTTTGGAAGCCCCTACCTGTCGGAGTGCCAGGGACCCACACACCCTGCCTCCAGGTGGCATCGGGCAGGTCTATGGAGAATAACAGGAAGCCAGGCAGGCGGCTTCCACGCCTTTCACCCTATCGCCCTGGGTCAGAGGTTCCCAGGATCAAATGAGGAGATTCTGCAACAACTCTGATTATTATTATTACTATTGGTGTAATAGTCATCTCTGTGAGCAGTGCAATAGCTATAATGATAGATTCACAAATGTTGGTGAGGCTTGCTTGCTGTATCCCCTTTCATCTCAGGATATCAAAGTTCCGTGCAAATATTAATTAAGTCCTGGGAAATAAATACCATTATGTCAGGGTCTGGAAGGGGAAACTGAGGTAGCATGAGGTCAGGTGCTTTTTGACAGACCACCCAGAGGCAGGAATCAAATGAAGAGTGAGGTTTTCCCCCAAACTATTTTCTTCCAAACTCCTGGGCTGAAATGTTTGTGTTAAATTCCTGCAAGTGCCGCCTGTGTGCGGAGCGGTTCCGAGGTGATGGGAGCCACCTGCTGAGCTCAGATAGGTGCTCCCTGCCTGCCTGAGGGTGCCCAGCAGCAAAGACAACGCCTGAAATGTCTGCTCACATAGCAAAGCTACTGTCACCAAAGTGGGCCAGTGGGGCCCTAGCATGGGGACCCTGAGACGGCCCTCCAGGCGAGACCGGAGGATCTGGGTTGGGGAAGAGCAGAGATGAGAGGGCCCTCTGGGGAAAGAAGTAAGAATGAGAGCAGAACAAGCTGGCACATGCAGGTCTCACAGACATCTGGCCTCAGGCCGTGCTCCGGGCCACTCTGACCATGACCCCCAGGTGTGAGCGAGACATCTGGGCTCGCTGGGACCGTCCGGGTCCGGGGATCTTCCTTCAGCTCCCACGGTGCCTGGAGCAGGACAGGGCTTGGTAATGGACATGCCCGCTGTCCCCTGCGGGATCCTGCAGGTGATGGCTGTTCCTTCCTGCCTTCCTCCTCAAGCCCAGGCCCAGGACTCGGTGAACTGAGTTCGTGCCCTGGGTGCTGCCTGCACTCACATGCCAAGCGAGTGTGAACCGGGAGCAGGCGTGGCAGCCGCGGGACAGCGACGGCACAGACACAGCTGCTCGGGCACAGCCACGTGAGAGCCAGGCCCACGTGCTTCTCCGCTGAAAGCCTCGGCGGGCTCCCTGCTGGGTCTTTACTTTTTTAGTGGGTTTTTTAGAGAGAGAGGAAGTGGGGAGAGAGATCAGCTTGCTGTTCCACTTACTGATGCTTTGATTGGCTGGGTCTTGCATGTGCCCTGACCAGGGATCGAACTGCCAACCGTGGTCTAGAGGGATGACGCTGTAAGCCACTGAGCTACCGGCCAGGGCCCCAGGCTGGGTGGCGAAGGGCTCCGAAAGGAGCAGAGAGCATTAGTGGGGGATGGGCCTGGTGCAGAATGATGTCATAATATCTTTAATAGGAAGTAGGTGTGGACGTTGGTCCCCCCGATCCACCCCTTTGTGCGTGACACTTCGCTGCGTCCTGAATAGAGGTGCCCAGGGAAACCCCAGTGCTGAGAAGTTGGAGAAATAAAGAAAATTCCAAGGACAGACGTGTGTAAGGAACTGTGAGTGTGCGTGTACATGCGTGTGTGTGCATGTGTGTGTGTGGAACACAGCCCACATATCCAGAGCTCACCATGGAACTTTGACCACGCTCACATGGCCACCCAGAGAGCATGGGACCCGTTTGTGTCACCACATGTGCAGGCCTGTGTTCACGGACCCTGAGCCGTGGGGGGGGGTGTGGCACGCCTGTGCAGGGGAGCGGGTCCGGCAGCCAAGCCCCAGCTCCCTCCATGGCGGGGGAGCCACCAGCTCTCAGGAGCAGGCTCAGTTCACACAGGGGTTTAGGCCTTTTCACCTGGAAAACACAGGAATTCCATCATCTGGGGCAAAAGGGAGCTGCGCACTCACTGGGTTTGGGTGCCTGCTCAGCCCAGGCCCACCCTGGCCCTGCCCACGGCCTGCAGCACCCCCCACCGCAGGCTCCGCCCCCACCGCAGGCTCCGCCCCCACCGCAGGCTCCGCCCCCACCGCAGGCTCCGCCCCCACCGCAGGCTCCGCCCCCACCGCAGGCTCCGCCCCCACCGCAGGCTCCGCCCCCACCGCAGGCTCCGCCCCCACCGCAGGCTCCGCTCCTGCGGGGCTCTCAGTGCAGCTCAGGGGCCGAGCACTCAAAGTCGAAACTCTGCCTTCAGAGTCCCCGGGACCACGAGGAAGATGGGGGGAGGGTGAGCCAACAGCAGGGCTCTGACACTTTAGGGCGGGCTTTCCTCGTGCCTCCTGCAGTCACGCACATGCGTGCAGGCACACACATGTGCACACACAAACACACACATGCACACGCGGATGCACAGCAGGCCTGCCTTCCGCTTCCCCCGCACGCATTAGCAAATGGCCCGTGGCTGGGACCAGCGCCCGGCAGCCCCCTGGGAAGAGCCGTGAGGCTCCGTGGAGGGTGTCTGCCAGCTCCGTGTCCTTCTGGCTCGTGTCTGTCTAAGCGTCCCAGCCGAAGGCAGACAGCAGCCACTGTCCCCTCCACCGGCTCTGAGCGCATCGGGGCTGCTTTCCCTGGTCAGGGAGGGTCGCCACAGGCGCTCAGCCGCGGCCGATGCACCGAAAGCGTATTTCAAAGCCAAATGCTGCACCATTGTGTTGGGTGGTTTTTAAATAATCAAAGCAGCCCAGATCGTGGGAACCCCATTCTTATCGGGATCAGCTGGGGTTAAAGGGCAAGGGACCCACCATCATCAGGAGCGATGTCCCTGGGTCATCACCATCAGGGAGAAGCGTCCACAGAGCGCCACCAGCAGCACCAACGGAGACCTCAGCCCTGCTGGGCGTTGGCGGCACACAGGACCCACCGGGCATGTTGTGCCAGATCAGAATGCTCACTTCCCTGCAGAAATAGTGTGGACGGTGCCGCTTTCCACTGAGCCTGTCATCCCAGCACAGGTGGATGGAGCTGCCTGGGCCCACGGCTTCCTCTGGAGGCAGACCCAGGGATCGGGGGAGGGCCGGCTGTGAAAACTCTCCATCCACCGGCCTCTGAGGGACGCTGCTCAGAGCCCACAGAGCTGCTGCACGTCCTCCCTGCAGGGCCCCTCCCTCCTGGGCCATGAACGTGGACAGCTCAGCACCCCCTGATCCCATTCCATCCGACACATGTCCATGCCCACAGGTCTCTAGGCAATCAGGAAGGAAACAGAAGACCAGCTCGGCCGGCACAGATCCGCAGTCTGTGGATAAACATGAGGAGGTGGCACCTTTGGGGCGCACACAGGGCCGACACCTAAGGACCTGTGGCGGCCCCACACACGGTGGCCCCTCAGTGACCATGCGCAACTGGGTGAACAAATACACAAACGTACAAACTAAGGTTCCAGAAGGTTCTCCCCAGGTCGGCGTGTGGCTGAGTCTGGACCCAGCCTCTGTCTCCCAACCCTGCTCAGCTGCCCGCTGGCGCTCACAGGGCACCGTGGGATTTTAAGGTCAGATACATACAAGGAGCAGCAGCTGGGGTGAGGGGTGTGAAGACGAGGGTGTGAAGACAGGGCTGACCCGGGCAAGCCCTCTGGGTGCTGCCTGCAGGCTGAGGTGTTTATGCCTTAACGTCTAGCTCTGCCTCCTTTCCCACTGACGGGGAACCGGCCTCTCTGGACCCCGGGACGTATGCTGTTGCTGTTATCGACTAGTTGTGGTGACGTCAAAATGCTTCGACATCAGGCCGCACCAAGGCAGGACCCATCCACGCAGACCATTAGACACGTGAGACAATACTACTGCGGTGGGTTTTGCAAATAACACCCTCTTCTTTAGTGACAACCCCATGGGCCCGAAGCAGGCAGAGTGCCGCTGACTGTGCCCAGGTGTTGCAGATGGGTGGGGGCTACGGCGCCTTTGCCCACGGGCTCACCCTTGCCAGATGGGGTGGGAGCTAGTGCCAAAGTGAACCTTGTGCCATTTCATGAGGACGCCCACACCCCTTCACCCTGCCCCATCTCGGATACACACACCCGACTCCCAACACCAGCGTTCCCACCAGCGCGGCCGGGGCATCCGGAAGGCCAGCTGCCTGCCCCCATGCTGTCTGTTTCCCATGGTCTCAGCGAACTCTCCCCGCCCGGGTCTCCTTTCTGAAAGCAGGCAGCCTTGGACCATGAGCTCGGCGCATCCTCAGGTCCTTCCAATCGAAGGTTCTGGATGTGGCCACCGACAAGCATCTCTTGCCCCTGGATTGCTTCCTGAGACACAGGCTTGTGCCCTCTGTGTAACTGCTCAGCAGCTGCGTCCGTGGGCAGCGCCCCCATGGCGGGCCCCCTCTATCAGGCCCTGAGCACCTGCCCTCTGGTTTCCCAGGACACTGTCCCCACAGCCGAGACTTGGAACCCTCCACGTTGCCCAAGGTCATCGCTCTGTTTCCTGTTTGCCCTTTAATGGCTGCTGACCTTCATCCTCCACTTTGTAGCTGCGGCCAAGTCGCTCATGAAATATGTTTGCTGCAGCCTTCACGCCACATCCTCAGCCTGACCTCTGAGCGTGGCGGTCAGGCAGTGGGCTGTCACTGTGGCCAGCAGGACCACCTGTGGCCAGGCCTCACCTACCACCAGGGGATGTGTCCCCAGAGCCCACCTAGGCTTCTCCCTTCTGCACCCCTGTAAATCTGCCACGTCTGGTGGGCAGTGGCCTGGTGGGCAGTGGCGCCCAGAGTGGGCCTGGTCCTATTTCTGGATGGGAGGATGCTGCCACCTCACCGTGGGGTACGGATGGGCAGGGAGCAGGGGTCTTGCCCCAGCCTCAGTGTACCTGAAAGTTCTCTCTGACCAAGGAGACCGTCCTCCCAGGCGGGGAGCTCCTTGGGCCACGTCAGCCAGTCAGGACTGACAGTCACCCCCCGCCTGACAGGAGCAGCACTGGGGCTCGGGGGGGCAGAACTGGGTTAGTCTAGGTGCCTGTGGGGCACTGCCCAGAAGGAGCCACAGTGGCCCCACAGTGGGTATCAGGGCCCTGGGCGAGGGGCCCAGCCAGGAGGGGACAGCCGCAGAGACAAGACGCCTGCACCAGTGTGGCCAGACCTGAGCACAGGGCAAGTTGCTTTGCGGGAGCCCGAATTAAGCGACGTTAGAATTTCTCCTCTCAAGAAATCAGTTGATTTGCCCTCTGCTTCAATCAGAGACCCCACAAAGGCAATCTGTGAGCACGTCTGCCGCGTCTGGCTCCCGGCCCGGCAATCACTCATCTGCACCCTAATCCATAGCAATTCCCCTCCAACTCGAGTGGCACGGCTCTGATCTCAAGAGTCCTGTTTACCTCACACACGTTCTCGCCAGCGTGCCTCTGCCAGACCCGGGCACACTCGGTGCCCATCGCCACCCCTGCCCTCGCCAGCTGCATCAGGGCCGCAGGAAGGTGCAGTGCTGGACAGAAGGGGAGGGTGGGGGGTGACCCATCTTCTGTCTCCATGGGTGCATTTTGCAGCCATTTCCATGGGCAGGGCATAAGAAACAGCCCTGGTCAGTCCCAGGGTTGCAAGTCCACATCTCACTGTTCACACCTGCACTGTCAAACCTGCACTGTGCACACCTCACTGTCCACACCTGCACTGTGCACACCTGCACTGCCCACACCTGTGCTGTCCACACCTCACTGTCCACACCTCACTGTCCACACCTCACTGTCCACACCTGCACTGTCCACACCTCACTGTCCACACCACATTGTCCACACCTGCACTGTGCACACCTGCACTGTCCACACCTCACTGTCCACACCTGCACTGTGCACACCTGCACTATGCACACCTGCACTGCCCACACCTGTGCTGTCCACACCTCACTGTCCACACCTCACTGTCCACACCTCACTGTCCACACCTGCACTGTCCACACCTCACTGTCCACACCACATTGTCCACACCTGCACTGTGCACACCTGCACTATGCACACCTCACTGTCCACACCTGCACTGTCCACACCTCACTGTCCACACCTCACTGTCCACAACTGCACTGTGCACACCTCACTGTCCATACCTGCACTATGCACACCTGTACTGTCCACACCTCACTGTCCACACCTGCACTGTCCACACCTCACTGTCCATACCTACACTATGCACACCTGCACTGTCCACACCTGTACTGTCCACACCTCACTTTCCATACCTGCACTATCAACACCTGCACTGTCCACACCTCACTGTCCACACCTGCACTGTCCACACCTCACTGTCCACACCTGCACTGTGCACACCTGCACTGCCCACACCTGTGCTGTCCACACCTCACTGTCCACACCTCACTGTCCACACCACATTGTCCACACCTGCACTGTGCACACCTGCACTATGCACACCTCACTGTCCACACCTGCACTGTCCACACCTCACTGTCCACACCTCACTGTCCACAACTGCACTGTGCACACCTCACTGTCCACACCTCACTGTCCACAACTGCACTGTGCACACCTCACTGTCCATACCTGCACTATGCACACCTGCACTGTCCACACCTCACTGTGCACATCAGCACTCTCCACACCTGCACTGTCCACACCTCACTGTCCACACCTCACTGTCCACACCTGCACTATTGACACCTGCACTTTCCACACCTGCACTGTCCACACCTGCACTGTGCACACCTCACTGTCCACACCTCACTGTCCACACCTGCACTGTCCACACCTCACTGTCCACACCTCACTGTCCACATCAGCACTGTCCACACCTGTACTGTCCACACCTCACTGTCCACACCTCACTGTCCACACCTGCACTATTGACACCTGCACTTTCCACACCTGCACTGTCCACACCTGCACTGTCCACACCTGCACTGTCCACACCTGCACTGTGCACACCTCACTGTCCACACCTCACTCTCCACACCTGCACTGTCCACACCTCACTGTCCACACCTGCACTGTCCACACCTCACTGTCCACACCTCACTGTCTGCACCTACACTGTGCACACCTCACTGTCCACACCTGCACTGTCCACACCTCACTGTCCACACCTCACTGTCTGCACCTGCACTGTCCACACCTCACTGTCCACACCTCACTGTCCACACCTGCACTGTGCACACCTGCATATATTTGCATTGTGCAGGGTTTTGGAGAGGCTGGAGGTGATGATACCTTGGCCCCCCTTGAGGAGCTTACATGCTTGGTGGGCATATTGAAATGACACTTGTTTATCCTGCTCCCTGGAATTCTGTGTTTTGCTTTTCATGGGACATACTTATTCACGTTGATCCGAAGTTCACAGTTAACTGGACTTCCTCTGTTTACCTGGAACCCCACGGGGAAGAGACTTCAGAACCACACTGGTGGGAGGGCCGAGGAAGAGAGTAACTACAGGGGCCTGCATTGCTGCCCCTCAGAACGGCCTGGGGCTGAGCCCCAGATCCACTGAAACATGTCATCCATTCTCTCTAGGGACCTTCTCCACCTGCTGACCCACATCCAGGCAGCTATGGAAGGGAGGGGCCGCACCTGAGGTTGAAGGAGGGCTCAGAAGATGCGCTGCCGACAGGACACGTCGGGGCTCCCCAGAGCGAGTCCATCAGAAACTGGAGGGGCAGGGCCTTGATTTCCCAAGGCATACGAAGGCAAATGGAACTTAATTTTAGGTGTTACTTTTCTTCCTGAGATTCAAGACATCTTATCACTGTGGCAATAACAGTTCTTATTTCAGGTCTGGTCTGATCTGAACTCATTGCGCCTTATAAGAATGTGTAAGTAAATTTGCTGAGCCTCTGTAAGCAAAGACTGGCTTGTTTTTCCTGTCTTTGTGACCCAAAGAATGCTTTTGAAGACCATGTTCTATTTCTCCCTAATGACAATGACACTTTTCTTATTCTCATTGTGGTTCTTAAGGCCTCCTGATCAATAGGCAAAATATTTATTATTTTTACGTATCTCTCTCTTTATTATTTCTCACACGACTTTGTACATGGGAAAAAAATGCCCCAAGTTGCACCAGCGATGAGGAGGCGAAGCAAGCCTGCAGGACTCTTTCTTGGTAATAAGTTACCCATTAAATACCACTGAAGCCGCTCCTGTCGTAAACCTATGTCAACATTATCTCAGACACTTTTTATAAAGCACTACAGTAAGACATTAAAAATGACAAAAATGCCTTTAATCTATGAAGAAATGTAGCCACCCACGATATCGTTTGCTGCACAGTAAGGTAAACGTTGCCCGGACCGGCCACCAGCTGGCAGCTCCTCCGGGGCCAGAGAGACAATTCCTCCCAATAGATCATCAATAATAGGGGGCATTCTTCTCCCTTCAGTGAAGAGAAACCCCTTCTCGTGGTTTCCAACTCAGGAGGGATATCACAGCACCTCCCCTCCTTCTTTAGGAAAGACAAAGCCCCGTGTTTTAGACGCTGAGAGACACGCAGGCGCCAGTCAACAATGCCTGCGTTGCTGGACCAGAGAAAGAAGGAGGCGGAGAGGTGCTGTACACCTGTCTGCCCCACGTCACACCTGTGCAGATGTGGTCCCAGAGCCAGCGCTCTGCAGGGGTTCCCGGGAGACGCTGGCCCTGCGGGAAGCAGGCCCCGGAAGTCCCACGGGCACCACAGAAGTCCCGCGGGTGGGAACGCAGGCGAGGGGGGAGAGGCCGTCCCTGCCCGGCGCTGAGGGCGCCGCTTTGCCTCTCCCACCTCCCCCGGGACAGGGCGACGCAGTCAGCCATGGAGTCCCTCAGGCTGACCTGAGTTCACAGTGAACTGGAGCGGCGCTGACAGCGAGCTCACCCCAGACAGCACGCCAGCCGTGCTTCAGTGTGTTGGGAAGCAGTTTTAGAAAGGATGGCGCTCAGCCCTGGGTCTCCCAGTGCATCTGATGCTCAGACACCCCCCTGAGCTACCAGGGCTCAGGTCAGCAAATTCTTAAAGTTTATCCTTAGTTGTGGTCAAAAAGCATATTTATCACGGAAACCGTTTCTGAGTGTGTGGGTCTGCGGTTCCGAGTGTACTCAGGTTGCTGGGAAGCGGATCTCCAGAACTTTCCATCTTGCAAATCTGCAACTCTGCCCATTAAACACAGCCTCCATCCCCTGCCCCACGTGGGGTTCGCTGTCGAGTAGTGGCCCAGGAGGACCTCAGAAAATGTTCTTGAAGAGCCTCCCATTTTGAGGTGCTGGATCGACAGGCACATTCCTTTAAACCAAACCAGACAGGCGGGAGGCCAGGGCCTTGCAGACAGAGGTGTCCCCACTCTGTGAGCACGAGCTGGGGGATAGGCCACTCCCTTACCCGCACGGCGCCCCCTCTCCTCACCTGTAACCTGAGCGCAGCAATCGTGGCGCACAGGCCTCTCCATGCTCCGTGCTCACAGTAGGTGCTCAGTAAACGGCAGCAGCGTCTGGCATCGCGTGAGTGAGCCTGGTTCGGCTCGTGTGGGACACGTTCTGAGTCACACCTCAGCTTCATAAAGAGGCTGATGGCGTCACCGATGACACATGGTGTCATTAGCTTGCTCTAGTGAGGTGGCTTTTATTCTTGGCTGCACATTAGCATCGTCTGGAAAACTATTCAAAAATGCTGAGGCCTGGGCCTCGGCCGGTGGAATGAACGTGAGCCTCCGGCACGGGGTGTGCGTCCAAGCGCTTCCAGAGCCCCTCGGTGTCCTCATCACAGAGCAAAGCCACGAGCCACGCGGGAGCAGCCGGGAGAGACGTCGGATCGCCTCGCCCCAGGGCTCCTCCAGGGGTTCTGGCGACGGGACTGGCACCTGTCACTTCAAATCTCATTAGAATAAAATATTCAAAAGCAGCTTCTCAGCTTGTGAGAGACCCAGATCACAGGGCAGCTGGAGGGCGATGCTCCGCTGGAGGGAAGGCCGAGAGGACGAGGCTGAAACATCTGGGGTTGTTACTGTGAAGGCGCTTAAAAGTGCTGGTCCACGGCTGTTGCTGTTCTTACATTATGTTATTCCAAGTCCATATTTTGTCTGCAATGGATTCTGATTTTCTTCCCCTGTTTTAATCGCCCACGTGTGAAGAAGGCGGACTTGCCCGCGGCCCATTCCACACCGCGGTGGGGGCTGCCGCCAGCTCCTAACACTAGTTCCGGTCGCGTCTCTCAGATGACCAGGGAGAACAGCAGCGTTTTCATCGGGGTCCCCGTTTTCTCGCCGTCTTTGGAAAACATCCCTTTCTTTCCCTCCCACGTGGTTAATGGGTCCTGAATCCTTCCCAGGAGGAGTTTTGTTTGCACGTTATTCCCAGAGAGAATTCCCTGGCGCTGGTCACGGCTGGACCCAAGATGCCAAATCCGTGCGGCGTTCCTTACCTTTGGGCCAGAGAACGTGGGAGGGTATCTTTTCCTTCTTTTCCCCCCTTTCCTATTAGCCAGTCCTTCCAAGGCATTAAGCCCCAACTTCACTGTCAGTGGGCCTCACACAAATCCTCGCCCTTGTGGGTGCCTTTGCTGACCCCCTGCCCCGGACTCAGGGCGGCGGTGCGAATGCGGGCCCTCCGCGCAGCAGGAATGCATTTATGTTCATGCATTGCCTAAGTCTGTTTTTATTTCTCATTTTATAGAACATGCAGGGGTAATCCCTTTAGAATTCCCCTCAGCTTCAGCTCAGAGCCGTTCACGGCCTCTTCCTCTCGAGAGCACTTCAGGCTGCATAAGCCCCACTTTCAGCCGGCGAAGCCACTGTGCTCCACAGACGAGGCTGGAAATAACGTGAAGTTAAAGAGTTCAGCTTCCGGCCAGCGCGGACCCTCCTTAGTCCGTCACAAAGAAACGGACCGTCTAGCACCTTTTCAGTGGGGAGAAAAGTCTTTGATTGGCAGGCCTGGCCGCACTGATCCCCAAAACTATGTTGTTGAAAATTGTGTTAATACAATTAGGCTGGGAGGTTGCTGCCCAGCCCAAGTGTTGGGGGAGGTTTCATTTCGGGATGGAGATCGCTTCTTTTATTAACCTAATTGACAGCTTCATGTCCAGGGGGAGAACACGCATCAGGCTTGGTGACAAATGCCATTTTTCTGCTCCCAAGAAACCCTGATCCCGCCACCACGGTTCCCAAGCGGCGGCCACAGCGCAGGGCAGGAGAGGGAGGGTGCCCAGCAGAGCGTGCAGGCTGGACGTGCCCTTTGTGAATCCCAGCCCCGCCGCCGCCGTGGAGCGGATAGGTCCGACCCAGTTTCTATTTCAACGTCATGACAAAAGCAAAGCAGGGCGCGGCCCAGCGGGGCGACGGGTTTGCCAAGGGGTCCCCGAGCAGAGACTCCGCTCCCCGGAACTCTCTAACAGACAGATGTTTAAGGCACCGCCCCGCCTTCACTGTCCGCCTCCCGCTCCCTACGGTGTCCTTCCACTCCTCTCCTGCCTTTCCTCCTGGCTCCTCCCACTGTCCTCTGCTCAGACGGCCGCCTCTCCCACCAGCCCTCCAGCTCCCTTGTTCCTGGGCCCCAACTCCAACAGAGCTTTTATTTCTTAATTTACTCCAAGCTGTAGGCACTTACCCTGTCACTTTTCCCCCAAACATTTTCATTTCAAAAGAGAACAGAGAATACAAGCAAAGGGATGAATGACTAATGGTGACATTGTAAGACTCACTCAGGGAAGTTCCGGATGGAGGCTGTTCCTTTGCCATCATCCAGTGCTGTTCCAGGTGAGTGAGGCTGTCTTGCCTCCCGGTGACGCTCCGGCAGCCTCTGGTCAGAGGTCCGGTTTCTGAGCAGCATGGAGGTGTGGGTGTGGGGTGGCGTGTCCCTCGCACAGCTAGCCAGGGGGGGAAGTCTGCTGGACTGGAGTGACCGCAGGCCTTGGGCCCCCCTCCTCCAGTATCTGTGACCTGGAGGCCACACCTTTCCTATCTGTCTCATTACCTGGGGTGATGAGGGTGTCAGCAGGCTCTGCTCCTGCCCTGCCTCTGTGTCCACTGGCCTCACGCCTCACCCGACGGACTTGGCCTGCAGCTGCAGGAGGTGGCACCAGCACCCCTCCCTCTGGCAATCTCATCTGTTGCTAAGTGTGACCTGATGGCCAAGACCATGTTCCCGGGTCTCCTTGCCTCCATGCAATCTTCGTCGTCAGCGAAAGCCACAGGATTTCTGGGCACAGAAAGGACACAGGGTGTGTAGGGGTGACATCATTGTTCTGACAGCTCTGGACACAGCCACAGCCTTCGCCACATCCTCGCACCAGAGGAGTGGGCAGTGCCCGGCCTGCCATGCCCGCCTGGGAAGACTGGCCCACCATCCAGGTCAGCCCGCCTCCAACCAGGAAAGGGGCGGTCTCCCATCTTCTCGAATCCCCTCCAACGTCCCCGTGGACAGAGGCCTCTCCCATCATACTCCACGCCGCTGCACAGAGCAAAGCGCGGGCTCAGCGCACCTGACCGGCGCAGACGGCAAGAAAGTCTTTGCAGAAATGCGCGCAGACAAGATCCCTGCTCTACTCGCCATTTAGAGGGAATGGCAGCTGTTTGTCACGCTGCCACATCTCATCGTGACATCTTTCTCTTGTGTCAGGACATGCCCCTGTCCAGGAGACATTCTAAAAAGGCCACGGTGGCCAGGAGGGCCGGAGAGGGGTGGAGGGTCAAGACCCTCTGTGAGGACACTGTCCACACCCACAGGTACCCTGCAGCCCTGTGGGGGCGGCAGGCATTTCCTCGCAGGGTGCTGCGCCCGGAAGCGCAGATGGGCTGCCTGCCCTGCTGGGCCCCTCCACCAGGACTGTATTTAGGATGGAGAGATCTAGCCCTTCGTTCGGGCTCAGGCTCCTTTCTTCTAGGCTGTGTGTTTGCCTAAATGCATAGCCGTGAATAAAGAAACCATCAGGCCCGGCTGATGTGGCCAGTGGTTGAGCATCGACCTCTGAACCAGGAGGTCATGGTGGGATTCCCCATCAGGGCACAGGCCCGGGTTGCGGGCTCAATCCCCAGTCGGGGGCGTGCAGGACGCAGCAGATCAATGATTCTCTCTCATCATTGATGTTCCTCTCTCCCTCTCCCTTCCTCTCTGAAATCAATAAAAATATATTTTTTTAAAAAAGGAAGTGTCAGACCCCGTGGTTTGCACACTGAACCCTGCAGAGCTCCCGTGGGGGAGGGAGCAGAGACCTGTGGGACCCACTCCTCCCTGCGCCAGGAAGGCTGGCTGAGGATGCAGTGGGAGGAACCACGGGACCCAGGGCTGAAGATGCTTCCGGGGCCCAGTGCCCTCCCGGGGAAGCACCCGCACTGGACCGGAGCTCCCGTTGCCATGGCACCCGCGGCCCAGGGGGCTGGCGTGCCTGGCGTTTCTCTTCTCTCACATAAAAGCACTCAGAGGACCATTGCTGCGGAGGGTGGCAGCCAGCACGGGACATGTAGGGGAGCCAGGGAGAGCCCCCTGAGAGCCCATGGACACCGAGCCGCCCATACCTCCTTCTAGAATATTCTCTGCAGCCTCACCCCTCCCCTGCAAGCCAGGTCTTCCTGTAGCTGCCTCAGGACAAGCTGCTGGCTAAAGCCAAGTCCATGAAACAGAATGTGCGACAGGAAGTCCAGAAACCAGGGCTGGGGCGGGAGGGACCCCTTAACGTTTCTCCTGAAGTCGCTGTTGAGGCGCTGTGGGAAGGGGGGGGTGGACAGGCGCGGGGTGGACACGGAGGCTGCGGGAAGGCGGGGGTGGACACGGAGGCACTGGGGGAAGGCGGGGGGGGGGGGGACAGGCGCGGGGTGGACACGGGAGCTGCGGGAAGGTGTGGGATGGACACAAAAAGAAGCCCCAATTCCAAGGAGAAACAGGCCCAGACAGCACCCTCCTGCCCCTCGGCCTCCACACACCCATCCCCTCCACACACCCCATCCCCTCCACACACCCCATCCCCTCCACACACCCCATCCCCTCCACACACCCATCCCCTCCACACGCCCCATCCCCTCCACACGCCCCATCCCCTCCACACACCCATCCCCTGCACACACCCCATCCCCTCCACACACCCCATCCCCTGCACACGCCCCATCCCCTGCACACACCCCATCCCCTCCACACGCCCCATCCCCTCCACACGCCCCAACCCCTCCACACACCCATCCCCTCCACACACCCATCCCCTCCACACGCCCCATCCCCTCCACACGCCCCATCCCCTCCACACGCCCCAACCCCTCCACACACCCATCCCCTCCACACACCCATCCCCTCCACACACCCCATCCCCTCCACACGCCCCATCCCCTCCACACGCCCCATCCCCTCCACACACCCATCCCCTCCACACACCCCATCCCCTCCACACACCCCATCCCCTCCACACACCCCATCCCCTCCACACACCCATCCCCTCCACACACCCCATCCCCTCCACACGCCCCATCCCCTGCACACACCCCATCCCCTCCACACACCCCATCCCCTCCACACACCCCATCCCCTCCACATACCCCATCCCCTCCACACACCCCATCCCCTCCACACGCCCCAACCCCTCCACACGCCCCATTCCCTCCACACACCCCATCCCCTCCACACACCCATCCCCTCCACACACCCCATCCCCTCCACACGCCCCATCCCCTGCACACACCCCATCCCCTCCACACACCCCATCCCCTCCACACACCCCATCCCCTCCACATACCCCATCCCCTCCACACACCCCATCCCCTCCACACACCCCATCCCCTCCACACACCCATCCCCTCCACACACCCCATCCCCTCCACACGCCCCATCCCCTGCACACACCCCATCCCCTCCACACACCCCATCCCCTCCACACACCCCATCCCCTCCACATACCCCATCCCCTCCACACACCCCATCCCCTCCACACGCCCCAACCCCTCCACACGCCCCATTCCCTCCACACACCCCATCCCCTCCACACACCCCATCAGGCCTGACCCCACCCATGCACCAGGTCTCTAGTAATAATAACAATAAATGACATTCAACCCTCACCAACCTTATTAGTTATTGCTTAGCATCTTATTCCATTTTAAGGGCATGGGACATGATTATGTGTTTATTTTTTTAGTAGAGATTTCATTTCAGGGTAATTTTTTTAAAAAATTCAAAGTTGCAGAACTATTACCATTTTTTATTTTCATTTCCTTCCATTTTTTTCAATGCCATATCCAAATCCTCTTGACATCTCAAAAATAAGTAATAGGCCTAATGGTTTGCCAAAGCAAGAGCTTATTGGGTTATAGCTTTCTAATACGCTATGCCTGTGACGGAGCCGTACGTAGAGTTATGCACACTGAATTCGCTTTAGAATTCAAGTACATTTTGAGCTCATGACATGGGATTTTTGCCAAGAGGAATCTGGAGAAAAAAGGGTTTGTGCCGGAGCCTGATTGAATGTTTTCTAAAACGCTCGCACCCCAGCCCCTTGGTAAAAGGACCTGGTGACCAGACCTAAACTGTGAAGCTCATAAATATATGTCCTGTCCCGCTCTGTGACTAAGGGTGCCGACTGTCTCAGACTAGAGGCTGGAAAAAAGATTCCGGCGTTAGAGGCTCCGACAGGGAGCGTTGGTTTGCTTGTCTTTCAGTATTTGGTATTCGTCTCATTTAGAGTTGGGTACAAAAAAAATGGAAAAACTTGGCTGATCCATTGCTTGTTTTGGTTTTCCATTCATGGAAATTCTATTCTACACAAAAGACATTAGCCTTTATTTTAAAGATAAAGATGGCCTTGACTGGAGGCTAAGTGATTAGAGCATCGGCCTGTGCACCAATGAGTTGCGGGTTCAATTCCGGTCAAAGGCATGGACCTGGGTTGCAGGTTTGATCCCTGGTGCTCCTGTCAGGGCGCCTATGGGAGGCAACTAATCAATGTGTCTCTCTCATATCGATGTTTCTTTTCTCTCCCCTCCCTCCCTTCCACTCCTTCTAAAAATCCATGGGGAAAATAAAAACATAAAATATAAAGATAGATGTCATAATCAGTGCGTGTTGAAGGAGGTGGATGGACAGTGATGGCCACTCCTGATCCGCACTCACGCACGTGTCAGGTAGTTCTGTGGCCCTGGCTACCTCTGTCCAGCATGACCCATAGGTCCTGGCCTACCTGCCCGTTTTGTCTGGCCTCTCGTTGGCCCTTCCTTCCTGCGGTAATGACTTCCACCCTGTGCCCTCCCGTCTAGAAAAGACCTGGTTTTAGTTGTTGATACTGTGCTCTGAGTAGAAAATCATGATGTCCCCATTTTGGAGAAGTCGTCGCGTAGGCTGTTAGCTTTGAGGAAAAGAAGGCTTCGTTGGCAGAATCAGGCATCAGAGAGAGAAAGGAAGAAGAATCTGGCTCGGGAAGCCGCGTAGCCTGGATGTCCCCACCCGCACGCTATCTTTTGACAAACCTGTTTCAGCGACTCCCTGGGAAGGCCTCCCCAGCGTTCCAATCCTGTCCTCTGTTCCTGCTGGCCAGCGTCCAGCTGCCAAGGCCAGGGCACTGGTTGGAAGTTGCGTCTCGTCTCTGCTCTGATGAGTGGACATAGTTGAGTGAACAGGACGCTCCGTCCTGAAACTGAGGATAACGTAGCTGGGTAGCACTTGTGAAGGCTGGTTCAGGGCCACCCACACGGCATGGCGTTTGCTTGGACTGTGGCTGGTTTGATGCACATTGGCGCTTCCATCTGTAAAGCTTCCTGAGATAATGCAATTGTGCTAAAAAAAATTCCAGCTTTATAAATTGGAGAAATTAATCAAATTAAAATCGTCTTGAGAAAGCTCAGTGGGACTCCATCCAAGCCGCCAGTGGGGTCCCGGCCGGCGGATGGCAGCATGCCCGGGCCTTTCCTTGCTGCAGGCGGTGAGCGCAGCCCGAGGCCAGCATCCCAGCCGGGCTGCCTCAGTGGCTTCCTGGGAAACAGCTGGTCGTTGCAATAATATTAACAATCCCAGTATGTGTAAGTCCAAGATGAAAGGGCAGCTCTGCGGACATTAAATCATCTTTTGATAATAGATTTGACCTTTAGAAGCAGACAGGAGTTGTAAGTCAATGAACATAAAATACTTTCCTTACCGATATGACAGAAGGAAAGAGAAAGATGCCTTCCTCACTTCTCTGACTGCTCATGCCTTCGGGATGCTTTCGCTTTTACTGACGGTGCGTGTTTGCGTGTGTGAATTGTCTTCTCATGTCTTTTGACACATAGATCGTATGCCTGTTACAGGGGCCTGCTCTTAGCCTTTTGTAGCGTACAGTTCATTCACTTCATCAGACTTGTTTGTTGTGTATTTTGTTACATGAACTTTTATTCACCAAAATATATATCACAATCTGTTGTCAATCAGACATCAGATACGGACATCAACTACGGACATCATTTTGGGCTGCTTCATCTATTCCAGTCTAAACAATGAGGTTCTAAGTTGCTTGCAATTCTTGACTGGGTTACAAACACGGACTGGCAAATGTGGAAGCCCATTTAGATAAACCCTGTCTGGTCCTCACTGTCCTGGAGGCGGATTCCAGCGCAGCCACCAAGCGTCTTCTCAGCAGAGGCTCCTGAGCAACAGTGGGCCCATGTTTCTCCAGCCCCGGAAACTCTCAATATATCAGTTCCCTTCCAGAGTGAAGAGAGCAACACGTCGGGTTGTCTTATCATTCTGGGGTCAGAAATCCTCGCATGAAGGTGTTGGCAGGGCCCTGGTTCCTCTCGGGGCTACAGGCACTTTCCAGAGGGGCGTCTGCTTTCCATTCCTTATCACATCTTCCCCAATCACCAACAAAACAGCTAGACATTTTCCCTCTCTCTCCCATCTCTGCTCCCACCGTTACATCTCTTTTTCCCTCCCTGACACTCTTGCCTCCTGCTTACAAAGACCCTTGTGATTACCCTGGACTCGCCCAGATGGTCCAGAATCCCTCCAGCGACTCTGCCATGGAAGGTAACAGCAGAGCTGTAGGGCCTGGGGCCTCTCAGGGTGTGAGGGGTGGGTGGCATTATTCTGCCTCCCACGCTGGGCAAGGCCGCCAACAGGACCCCTTGGTCTTTGAGCTGCCTTGTCTATTTTCATAAACTGATTGTTCTAGATGAAACATTTTTAAGGGTTTAAAAGCAACATCAAAAATTTCTATAGGGTTAGGATTTGACTGGATTGCTTACATTTGTTGTTAATCTTCACCTGAGGATACTTTTTCCATTGATTTTTAGAGAGAGTGAAAGTGGGGGGGGGGTGTGGAAGGACGGGGACGGGGGGGTGGGGAGAAAGAGAGAAACATCTATGTGAGAGAGACACACATCAATTGGTTGCCTTCCACACTCTCCCAGACCAGGACCAGGGATCGAACCTGCAACTCAGGTACATGCCGTTGATCGGGAATCAAATCTGCAACTCTTTGGTGAATGGGCCGATGCTCTAACCACTGAGCTGGCAGGCAGGACTGGACTGCATACATTTAAAACGAAATGTGTTATTGTTTTTCCGCAGTCACATCCTTCAACGGGTCTCTCATTTTATTTATTCCAGTAGTTACTTCTTTTGGCCCCATTTCCCATTCTCTAGAAGAGGTGAGCACAGCCACGTGTGCCCTTCTGTCTCCCTGCGTGCCTTCAAAGGGCCTTGTTTCTGTGTGTGTGAATGTATCAAATGTGGCCCTGGATCTCAGTGCCTTATTCTTTTCACACACAGTATACCTTATGTTATTGATTTGAGAGAGAGAAACATTGATTGGATGTTTCACTTATTGATGCACTCACTGGTTGATTCTGGCATGTGCTCTAACCAGGAAATGACCCTGAAACCTGGGAGGATTGGATGACCCTCTAGCTGAGCTCCCTGGCCAGAGCTCACACAGAATATATTTTAAGATCTATTTTTGTTGCTGTCTACATATGCAATATTCTAACTGCAAAATATTTCATGTCATGCACCCATCACACAACCCAGTGAAGGACAAGCAGGCATTTTGTTTATATTTTATATTTTTACTACTTAAAATTGAATCTTTTTCCTATTACATTTTCAAAATTGTTCTTTTTATCCTATATGTAAACCTTCATATTTGTATATTTATTTTATATCTAACAATCTCACTTATTTCATTCATTAGTTCTGGTACATTGTTTTTACCTGATGACTTAAGTTTTTAGAAAATCTTTGGTTCATTTATAAGTGATTGAGTTTCTCGAATTGTGTGCTCATTTGCTGGGGCTGCCACAGCAACGCACCGCACGCTGGGCTGAGGCAGGGACCTAAGGCTGGGAGCTCGAAGTCCAAGGTTAAGATGTCAGCAGAGTTGTCTCCTTCCCCGGGGATGGAGGAGTCCGGTCCCGGCTCCTCACCGGGCTTCTGGCTGTCTCTGGCCATCGGGGACACACCTCGCCTCACAGCCGCATCACCCCTCTCCGCCATCATCCTCATGGCATTTGCCCTCGCGCATGTCTATCTCTGTGTCCAAATTTACCTTGTTGTAAAGGACATCACTCGTAATGAATTAAGGTCCACCTAATGGCCTATATGAACTTGATCATCTGCAAAGACCTTGTTTTCAAATAAGGTCACATTCTGGGTACAGGAGTTAGGCTATGGATTTTGGGGTGACACAGTTAAACCCGTAATGCTTTGCAATATTTACAACTCCATTTCATTTTCTTATTTTATTGCTTTGTTTTGGACTTTGAGAGTAATTGCGGGTAACAGTTATTACAACAGCCGTCTTTGTGTTATTATTGTGAAGATGAATGGGGCCGCTCCACCAGAAAGCACAGTGCTGGCTGTGGCTTTCGGAGAGATCTATCCCGGCGTCAGAGACATATTCCTAGTTTACTAAGAGGGTGTTCCTTTTATTTTAATCAGGAATTGGTGTTTTTCATCAGTGCATTTAAAACATCAGCTGAGTTTATGATTCATATTTTTGAAGTAGCTGCATGTTGAATTATATTCACATTTAAGCTAAAATAGAACCAATCTTGCATAAAAAGCATAAAGTGCAATTTGTTCATGTGCTATTCTTTCAATATCATCCCAAGTTCATCTTTATAATATTTTACTTGAGATGTTTGCATCTGCATTGATTAAAAAATTGGTTTGTAGGATTTAGCATGTGTTCTTTCTTGAAGTTAATTTTTGAGCATGTACAATATACCAAGAAATAGTCTCAGTGATACTGAATGTGTCATATTACTCAACTCTCATGTTTTTTCTTGTTTTATAGATTTAACAAAAGGTTAAATTTCTTGCTTAAGAATACAGCTAAGTAGCCGAGACCGGTTTGGCTCAGTGGATAGAGCGTCGGCCTGCGGACTGAGGGGTCCCGGGTTCGGTTCCGGTCAAGGGCATGTGCCTGGGTTGCGGGCATATCCCCAGTGGGGGATGTGCAGGAGGCAGCTGGTCGATGTTTCTCTCTCATCGATGTTTCTAACTCTCTATCTCTCTCCCTTCCTCTCTGTAAAAAATCAATAAAATATATTAAAAAAAAAAAAAAGAATACAGCTAAGTTAATGCAACCTTTTTTCTTATTTTGATTTACCATGTCTCTTTTCTTTCTTTCCTTCCTTTATTCCTATCCCCGTCTCTTTCTTTTTCCTTTTGTATTTTCCTCTTCTTCCTCTCCTTCCTCCCCTTCCTGCCTTACCTCTTTTTATGTGTATGTTGTGGTCCTACAATACAACCGGAATACATTCTGCTCTTGCCAAATTAGAGATTTTATTTATGGCATAATATTTCATGCATTTTAGCAAATTTTCCATGGATGTTGAAAAAATATATTTCCTGTAGGATATTAATTTCTATATTAAATTATTAAACCATTCTTAATTTCTTTATTCATCCTTTATATTTTTTTCTTCAAAATTTGCTTCATCTGCCCTGGCCAGTGTTTCTCAATGGTTAGAACATCATCCTGAACACGGAAGGATTTTGGCTTTGATTCCCAGTCAAGGGCACATACCTGGATTACAGGTTCAATCCCCAGCCCAGGTCAGGGCACAATCGGGAAGCAACCAAATGATGAGTCTCTCTCTCTCTCTCATTGATGTTTTTCTCTCTCTCTCTCTCTCCCTCCCCTTCCGCTCTCTCTAAAAATCAATGGAAAAAATATCCTCAGGTGAGGATTAACAAAAACAACAAAAAATTTGCTTCATCTGTTGAAGGTGGGCAGAAATACTGATATATGGGGTCTTCTACATTTTGTTCCTGTCATGTCTTTGAGTTGACAGCATTAATGTAGCCACCTGCAGACAATGTAACTCTTAAAAATTCATAACAATGTGTGTCTTTCTTCTGATGGTGCCTTTATGGAAAATAGCGTCTTTGCCCCTTTGGTGCTTTCACGCTACCGTCCACGGCCAGCGCGCTCATTCCACGGCCTCTCTTTTCTATACGCTCATCCCTCTGTCCACGTGCTTCCAAGCGCCACGCACTGGGCCAGGCTCCCGGGGCTGCTGCTGGCCTGGGAGAGGGGAGGTGCTCTTGCCAGGACGGCCCGCCTGGCCTCCCGCAGCTCCAGGACGCAGCATGTCAGGCCCACGCCGCCCAGGCACCGGTTGTGTGTGAATTGTCACTTTAAGAGAATCAATGGAAGTTTTAAAATGGCAGGAATTCCCTTCAACAAACTTCCTACATTTCAGAAGATAAACTACAAAATAAACCTCCTCCCTGGGTACTTACTGTCACTCACGCCCTGCAGCCTCCCTCTGCGGGCGTCTGCCTCCTGCTCGGTGCTAGCCCCACACATGGTGACGTGGGCACCCCTCCCACCAGGGCTCTGCTGGAGCCTGACCCCCCATTTGTCTCAGACAAAAAACCCTTTAGGACGCAGCTTCACGATGCTTCTCTCTTCAGCCGGAACCACAGGCCATTCGCAGCACAACTGCCAGGCCCACCACCCAACACCACCCCGAACGTCACATCAAGAAGGGATGGTGAAGGTGACTTGTAAGGAAATTCATTCTCCATGTCGCCCTAACTCCAGGCAGGATTGGACAACACCAGGGCCCTTTGACAAGAATAGATGATTCGTAAGCACCTGCTGGGACATGTGGCCTGGACAGAGCTTCAGGGAGCAGAATTTGTTTTTCTTCTCTTTTAGAAGTGTGGCCAGTTTCAAATGAAAGGTTCCTGCATTTTGGGGACACGCCAGACATTCCCCAGGCAGAGGGCCCTCTATGCGGGGCACGGAGGGGGTGGGGGTTGTGAGCACCACCTAAGGCGAGACGTGTTGAGAGCACCACTTCTTGCCAGGGGCACTCCTGGCCCATAGCATGGAGACGCCAGAGCTGCAGGGATTAGAGACAGGCTGGCCTCTAAGGGCATTTGCACAAAGCAGCAGTGATTTCAAAGGCCTGCAGGGGTGGACCGCTTCCAGGGCGGCGCTCACCCATGGTCAGGGCGAGCTGCAGGGGGGGGGGGCAGTGTGCAGCGGGCCTCCCTGAGCAGTGACTGTCACTGGGCATGGCCTGCTGCAGCCCCACCTGGGGTCCCATCTTCAGCTAACGTCACTGTTGGCTCATCACTTCCTGTCAGTTCGTCTGCTGTCCCTCCTTCCCTCTGTCCTGCGTGGACCTTGGTGCAGTTGGTGTTGATGGCGGTGCCAGGAGTGTGAGGTGATCATGAGAAAATAGACCTGTCGTGGTGGCTGGGGCACTGTCTCTGGGACCCTGCTGCCCTACGTCACCGCCCATGGTGTCGGCCTCCTGTCTGGTCCTGATAGCAGAAAGCCCAGAGGCAGGCGGCCATAACCATAACAGTCACCGGGACAGTCAGCAGGACAGTCACCAGTAGAGTCACCACGACAGTCACCAGGAGAGTCACCAGGACAGTCACCATGGCAGATACCATGGCAGACACCATGGCATTCACCAGGACAGTCACCATGGCAGTCACCAGGACAGTCATCAGGACAGTCACCAGGAGAGTCAACAAGACAGTCACCAAGGCAGTCACCATGGCAGTCACCATGGCAGTCACCAGGACAGTCACCATGGCAGTCACCATGGCAGTCACCAGGACAGTCACCATGGCAATCACCATGGCAGTCACCAGGACAGTCACGAGGACAGTCACCATGGCAATAACCATGGCAGTCACCAGGACAGTTGCCATGGCAGTCACCAGGACAGTTGCCATGGCAGTCACCATGGCAGTTACCATGGCAGTCACCAGGACAGTCACCATGGCAGTCACCATGATAGTCACCAGGACAGTCGCCATGGCAGTCACCAGGACAATAGTGACAACAGTGACCAACCTGGCCTGCTGCCCTCTTCCTGGCTGTGTGCCCCCTCCTGGTTCTTGGGACACCTTCCCCGAGGATGCCCTTCAGCCCAAAGATGTAGGACACCTGGGAGGTTGAGGGGACCAGCAGGGCTGTGAGCACACCGGGTCCAGAGACCGGAAAGCCACCTTATATGTGGAGCAGCCAGTGCTGAGACTGAGGTGCCACAGAGGGGCTGGGATGGACGGGAATCCCACCCTCCCACCTGCACCTCCTTGTCCTGCCACACCCAGCTGGGCACCAAGGGGACTGCTGGTGATTCGGGTCCGGGCAGTTGATGGCTGGAGCCTGTGCGTGTCCCCTGGTCCACCTTTCTGAGTCCTGGGAGCTGTCTACCTCCCGGCCACTTGCTGGCTCCTGGCCAGCTCTGTGTGCCCTGTGGTGCCTGATGGCCACACACACCCACTGCCCACAGGCCCTGGCCCTCAGCCAGCTCCACATGGATTCAACACTCCATATCTGCTGCCTGGCACTCCGCACCTGGCACAACTCCGCACCTGGCACTTCACCACTCATCTCCCTGCTGAGTGGCATCTGTGACACCAGGAAGCAAGGTGGCCTGAGGCATGCTCGCCACGCTGGCCACTTAGCAGCCACCAAGCGCTGCCTAGTGAACGGCCAGTTGTTTGGTGAATGGAGCTGTGGTGGTGGGTGGGGACCGCAGATGGAGGCCCAGGTTGCTCTCTGTCAGGAGAGGAGAAAGGCTACCTGCAGGTCACAGTCTAGAGAACCTCAGCATCGCTGTGTCCTGGTCAGTGTGACAAGAGCACGGGCCACCAGGGTCCCCCACAGCGTCCACACCACTCCTGAGGGTTACTCACCGGGATGTGGGGAATTACTTTTAAAAACAACACCAACTCTAAGTGCAAAATTAGCTATGCGTGTGCATCTTCATTTAGAATGAGAAGACTCGACGGAGCCCACATTTTTAGATGTTAGCAGACACCACAGTCACCACAACATGGGAGAGCAATGTATTTTGTTATTGGTGTTAATCCTCACCCAAGGGCTTTTTTCCATCGATTTTTAGAGAGAGTGGAAAGGAGAGAGAAAGGGAGGGAGAGGGAGAGAAACATCGAGGTTAGAGAGAGACATCAACTGGTTGCCTCCCACACCCGCCCTGACCAGGGCCGGGAATCGAACCTGCAGCCCAGGTGCATGCCCTTGACCAGAACTGAACCCGAGACACTTCAGTGCAAGAGCTGACTGCTTCTCTAAAAACTGAGCAAATGGCTGGGGCAGGAATCAACATACATTTTTATGAACTCAGCACCCACCTTCATAGCACTTTTTTCTACAAAGTCACACGTTTTGAAGCATTGTCAGTCTCTGTCTCTGGTTATGTGAATCCCTCCCCCTGGGAGCCTCGCTTCCTATTACATCCTCGTTTTATTACAGTCAATGCAAAAAAATAAAAAATTTACAGAAATGTCAGGAGTACACAGGAGGGCTTCGAATGCACTTTAGAATCGCTGCCATGCCCAGCCAGCATGGTTCAATTCCCGGTCAGGGCACATGCCCGGGTTGTGGACTCAATCCCCAGAGGATTAATGATTCTCTCTCATCATTGATGTTTCTATCTCTCTGTCTCCCTTTCCCTTCCTCTCTGAAATCAATTAAAAAATATTTTTTTAAATTTTTAAAAAAGAACCTCTGCCATGCTCTATGGGGCTATTTAATGGAGTGATTAAACTTCTTAGTGACTTACTTATAAGGTCCCAGACCCATATTTCTATAAGCTGTCACATTATGATGGGGGCAGTTTTACGTGCCACTTTATGGAAGCTGGAACCATCAGGGTGAGACACACCAGTTGCACGGGACATGCTACGACACGCTTCAATGCCAAAGTGTGCAGCACCACATGGCCACCTGCCACCCGTTTATTCTGTTTCACACAGTTTGCAGCCAAGTAGTCAAAAGAATGTAAACTCATTTAAGTTTGTGTGTGCCTCGTTGGAAAGTATCCTAATATATAAAAGTCCAGGGTTGTAATGACCAATCACGACCAAAGGCTGACCTGGAAGTCCTTCAGTCAGCATTGGGATGCCCTGGCAACCCAGCACTGACTGCCCAGGGAGCTGAGACCCAGAGAGAGAGGCAGGGTCTGATCCGCAGCCCCAGTGGCAGCTGTTGATCAGTATATGCCTCTCTCTTTCTCTCCCTCTTTCTTTCCGGGCTTCGCCAGCAGCCGGGCCTTTCTTTCTCTCCCGGCCTCTGTGGGGGCTGCTTTTCAGCCCTGCCTCTCTGATCAGGCCCGGAGATAGGCCCAGAGATGCTGACTGTCATAGGAACTGACCAATCAGAACCAAATGTGGGTGCTGTGGGGAGCCAATGGCTGCCTAGGAGGAGAGTTTCTGATGCTGACTGGCATAGAAAATGACCAATCAGAACCAAATTGGCCAGCAGAAAAGGGCAGTTTGGGGCAACCAGGCCAGGAGGGGAGGGCAGTTGGGGGCAAGATCAGGCTGGCAGGGGAGGGCAGTTGGGAGCAACCAGGCCAGCAGGGGAGGGCAGTAAGGGGCAATCAAACAGGCAGGCAGGTGAGTAGTTAGGAGCCAATGGTCCCAGATTGCAAGAGGGATGTCCAACGGCTGGTTTAGGCCCGATCACAGGGATCAGGCCTAAACCGGCAGTTGGACATCCCCCAGGGGGTCCCCAATTAGAGAGGGTGCAGGCTGGGCTGAGGGAACCCACCCCTCCTTGCACAAATTTTGTGCACCAGGCCTCTAGCCTCTATATATAAAAGCCTAAGCAACCTTTATGACCGAATGACCGGAATGACCAGTCTACCAGTCACTATGATGCGCATTGACCACCAGGGGGCAGACACTCAATGCAGGGGCTTCCCCCTGGTGGTGAGTGCGCTTCCACAGCTAACTTCCTGCAGCTGGCCAACCTCCCACACCCCTCTCCCACCTCCTCCCCGTGGCCAGCCCCGATCACCGGGCACCAGGCCTCTAGTATTCTTATCAAGAGAATTCCCATCCTGACCAGCCTCACTGATCACCATGCTGCGAGGCCATGGGCCCGGTGATGGAGACTGTCATGGACAGGCTCTGGCTCCATGTGTTCTGAGTCTTGTTCCTCCTCCAGTTCCTCCGGCGCAGACACTGGAGACCCTGGTGGAGCCAGGGACTTATTTTCATAATAAATATTTAAGGTCCATTGTGTATTTTATACTGAGAGCATGTCTCCATCACACAGACCACAGCCCAAGTGCACTCAGTGGCCTCCTGGCTGGCAGCTGCGATAATGGACGGAGCAGCTGGGTCCCTCCTCTGGACACACATATGACGTGCTGCCTCGGGGTTCAATGCCTGGTACCCCAGGATACCAACGCACATGGTTTGTAGAACACCGTGGGCAGCCAGTGGCAGCTGTCTCCACAGCTCAAGCATTTGAAGTCAGTGGGAACAGGGACCCTCACATCCTCTTCTGCCCTGCTCTTGACTCTTAACTGAATGTTAAGAGTGAAAGCTCCACTCTGTCTGGAATGTCTGCACCAGGTATAAAAACAAGGGTTGGCCAGGGTGTCTTAGACATTCAGCCATCTTCTGGGCTCCTGAAGTGTTAACTTGAATGATATTTTAGCGACACTGAGTGACTGCCGCCTCAGTTTTAGTTTCCAGAGATATTCACAAGCTAGCAAGCCCCCGAATGCTGTGATTATGAAAGCCTTGGGTAAGTTAAAATTCAATGTATGTAATTTATCTTGTAATTAGTCTCACGGAAGCTCTTCTTTTCTTAATTTAGCACAGATTAATTTCCATACTCTGCTGGAGACCTTTGACATAAGGCCTCTGATGTTAGCGATTAACTTAATGCTGACCTGGGTCCTGATGTTGCAACGCGCCTTCATATGGGCCGCGTCCTCCTTGCTTTATGGCAAAAACAATGGTCTCTGATTTTCTGACGCCTTGACAGCCATGCATGGCGTTTGGGGACATTTGGCACATTAATTTCACGCCAACATCCTCCGAGCTTTCTCCTGCATTCATCTTCATCTTTTCACTGATTTCACATTATGTCCATGTCACGCAGCGGCCTTGCAGCCTCTCCGGAACAAGCCGGTATTTTAATTAATTGATTCCATTTTGGTATCATCCAAAAAGTGGAGCTGAGTGCTTATTAAGCATGCCAAACTATAATGCAGTTCATAAATTTATCTCTGAGAAGCGGCAAAGCTACCCATTAGCCCTGAGGACTTAAGTATAGGCTAAGATTCTCCGTGCTGCCCGGCGGGGTGAGGGCCGGCCAACGGGTGACACACACACACTTGCTGTCGACAGGCTTGTCTCCTTTCTTGATAGACATCCCCACGGCTAAAGGTACGTTGTGTGTTCTCCGAATGGTAACTGCTTTGCCGGTTGGGAGAGAGCCTCGCCTTACTGGTGCGACTCTCTGCAGGACGTGTGCTGGGTGCCGCCTGCCTTGGAAACCCCCGCCCACCACCAGGAGACCTCGTGGTGTTGATGGAAATGTTTTCTTTTTCCCCAAACATGTGCATGTGCACATACATGGCGCCTGCAGGCGCACACTAACCAGGGCCTCAAATGCAGGAAGTCCTCCAATGCACCCAACACGTACCGGCCCCTTTCCTCCCTCCACCCCGACCTCCCAGGGCTGCGTAAAGGTGACCTGCGGTGACCTGCAGGCTGCCTGGGCCTCATGCATCAGCTGCTCGACACCCCGGGCCTTCCTCCGCTCCCATGGACAGGAGGCCCGGTGTCCTTCAGCCTTAAGGTCACTCAGTACTTCCATTCCTCCTGTGCCGCCTCACAGCAAACAAGCAGGCACGAGTACAAAAGGTTTAAGGAGCCCTGGCCAGTGCTGCTCAGTGCTCACAGTGTGGCCCCTCGCGCCCAAGGGTCTCAGGTTCAATTCCCGGTCAAGGCCACATACCTGGGTTCGATCCCCTAGCCCCAGTCAGGGTGTGTGCAGGAGGCAACCAATGGATGTTTCTCTCTCACATCAATGTTTCTCTACCCCGCTTCCTCCCACCCTCCAGCTCTCTCTAAAAATCAATGGAAAAAAGATCCTCCGGTGAGGATTAACAATAACAAAAACAAGTTTTAAGGAGCCTCATAATGATGAAATTCGGGTTAATACACCACGGCACACCTGTTCTGAGGGCAGCCGAGGTCACTGCAGGGCCCTCAATGTACAAGGGGACACATCCCTGCCATCGAGGCTCCCGGCGTCCCTGTGTGGTGGGACAGACAGACAGCACAGGAGGGACAGACCGCACAGGGGCGCCAGGAGGCTGGGTCTTCACCCAGGTGTCAGCACCCAGATGGTTGGAGTAACTGGAGCTGCTCCCAGCTCACCTGCCTCTGTAGGTGTCTGCCCAGCAGGTGTGAGGAGCCTGCGCCACAGGCGGTGGGCGTGGCCCGCTGTCTGGAGCGGGGTCACCCTCACTCCTGTCACTGGGAGTTTCCTGTGGCAACGTTGATCCTTTCCAAACCGCTCAAGGTCCCCACGGACACAGCCCCTCTGGCCTCTCAGAGCCACCTCATTTCCAGCAGCGCAGTCGGATCACTCCCTGTGGGGTCCACCTTCTACACGGGCCATCGGGGTGGGGCCTGCACTGGTTGTCGCCACCACATGGCCTGAGGGACGTGGAAGAGGCTTCCCTGCGATTCCAGCTGCCATCACACTTGACTCAAATGAGACCAGGACACCAAGGACAGGAGAGCGGGCCTCGGACCCAGAGAAAGGAAGTCAGAACGTTGGCACCCAGGTCAGAACGGGCTCCTGCGAGTGCTGGGAGGATGGGGCAGCCGGGCCTGGAAAAGGCCAAGGAGAAGGCGGTGATGAGAGCAAAACCTGCAGTGTGAGTTTTATCACATCCTCCCCCTGTGCGGTTGTGACGAGAGCAAGGCACACAGCTGCCCTGTTGTTCGGAGGCAGGAGCTGGCCTGGGAGCAGCGCCTGAGTCCCACCCCCAGGCTGACTGCATGCCCTCCCCTTATGGCCATGGATGGAGCGCCTGCATGGCTGCATTTTCTAAGGTTGAAAGGAGAACAAGTGAGGACCAAACACGATATGAACAGAGTGCGTGGCGAGCGCCGGTGGGCACGGAAGTCACCATGGATGCGCTCGTAACAACTCAGAGGCGGAACTTCAGAGTGAAGATGCACTTTCTTCTCACCTGTCTCCAAACGATGGCTCACGTTGGCATAGCAACGGGGCAGGAGTGGTCCCTTGGCCTGTGCTCCTGGGGGCCTCCCTGAGGTTGCAGCAGGGCCTCAGATGCACCAGCCCACTTCCCGATCCCAGCCAGCTCCTTTCCTGGGTGCCAACTGCGAGGGCCTCGCTGCCTCTCTGCCCAGTGGGGGCTGCTCTCCCTGCGGCGAGCTGAGTGTTGAGCCTCTGAGCTCGCAGGCCTTCCCCCTCTGGCTCTCTTGTTGTTATTGTTAATCCTCACCCAAGGCTATTTCCTCCATTGATTTTCTAGAAACAGTGGAAGGGAGGGAAGGGAGGGGGAAGAGAACGAGAGAGAGAATCAAGCCTGCAATCCAGGCAGGTGGCCTTGACTGGGAATCGAACCCGAGACCCTTGGGTGTGCAGGTGGATGCTCTGACCACTGGGCCACACAGGCCAAGGCTCTCATCCATCCTGGGAGCTGCCTTAGAGAAAACAGTCTGACGTGCGGGTCCCACCAAAACGTTCATCAGCGATGAACGTTCATGTCCTCCTGGGCTGTCCTTCCCCGTGTGAGCAAGGTCGGCGCTGCCAAACTGAGCCTGGATGGGTCCGCCGCAGAGCTGGCTTAAACAGGCAGCTCTCCCGGGTCCCGTCCCAGGGCCAGCAGCCTCCCAGGCCAGCCCTGCCCTGCCCTGCCCGACATGGAGCTGCCCAGCACATGTGCCGACTTCATCTCCCATGGGAATTCCTTTCAATTGAGTAAAACGTAACAGTGGCTGAGGCGCACAAGCCACACTTCAACAGTTAACGGTTGCGTGGCCGTGGCAGCTGTGTTGGACAGACATCAAACGTCTCATCATCGTGGAGATTCTGTTGGACCGAGAGGGAGTTCTGACTCTAGAAACCGATGAATGGGAGGCTATCTCTCTTTTTAAAAAACATTTTTAAATATTTTCTTATTGATTTCAGAGAGGAAGGGAGAGGGAGAAAGAAAGCAACATCAATGATGAGAAGGAGGGTTCCGCCGGCGGCACGGGCGGCAGCTCTGGGCTGAGGCCTAGGGCTGCCTCCTGCCTGCCCCCTACTGGGGATGGAGCCCGCAACCCAGGCCTGTGCCCTTGACCAGGAATCAAACCCGAGACCCTTCAGTCTGCAGACGGATGCTCTATCCACTGAGCCACACCAGCCAGGGCTGGGAGGCTGCTTCTCGTATAGATGTAATGAGGTGCCCAGTACTCATCTACCAGGGCCCCAGGGTCCTGCACGGCGTGTCCCTGCCCTCCTGGCCGTGACGCCATCACCCCCAGGCCCCAGAGTCTGAGGGACCACCTAGGCCTGGGCCCTGTGTTGATACCTCAGCCCAAAGGCCTCGCTGGACGAGACCTGTGGGAGGGAACCGACCCCCGAGGCCGCCTGTCAGCGGGGATGTTTTGTTTGCGGTGGGTGTGGCAGGGCCTCGGGCCCTGAAAGGCCTGACGAGAAGGATGAGAAGGCCGGGCCCCAGGCGGTCTGCCCCACAGGATCCGGTGCATCGGCCGTGAAGGGCTCAGGGGCAGAGAGCAGCAAACAAGCCTGGAGGGTTCCGCCGGCGGCACGGGCGGCAGCTCTGGGCTGAGGCCTGCGCTGAGGCTGCGGAGAGGGAATGACGAGGTCAGGGTGACCCATTTTTGTGACCTGCAACCAGGAAGACCAGACTCTTCAAGTACGCTTAGATGCGTTTGATAGACAGTTGGGGGCTCAAAAGAACCCCCAAACCCAGCCCTTTCCATGCATGAAGGTCAGGGATGGAGGTGCCTGTGACTGCGGCTGGAACGTTGCAGGGACCTGCTCCATGGTCCCCGGGCGCACAGCCCTGAGGTGGGGAACGGGCCTGCCCCGCGCTGCAGTGACAGTGCCCTGCCGGCACCTCCTCTGCCACCCGGTGGGCCCGGCTCCGCCCTCTAACGGACAGGCCCACCTGGCACACACTGCCGAGGCCCCCGCCCCAGCTCACGTTGAAATTGAATGGAAATGAAACACACGCACAGGAGGAAATGAAACCACAGGGGCTCCGCTGTGAGCCAGAACTTGCTGATAACCCCTGGGCACCGGAAGCGCAGCACCAGCCGAGGAGAGGCCGGCGGTGCCCGTGCAGGCGCCCGAGATGACACGTGCCACCAGAGGAGCCGCCGGAGCTGCGCACAGAGCTGACAGCTTTACCAATTATTCCATGTGGCTATTGACCGGCTTCTGTGATTCTGTTACTTTCCAAATAGAACTCCCCATCTCGGCCGACCCCCTGGCCTGAGCCGTCTCGCCGGCCTTGGTGACCACAGCCCTCCCATCTCCCCTTCTTGCTGCCTGAGGTCTGTTCCCAGTGGTTGCTGGGTCCTTAGAGCCAGGCACACCGGGGACCTGCCCAGCGCCCTCTTCCCAGTTCACTCTGGAAAAGCCATGGGCTCCCAGACCCACGTGGCCCGCACCCCTCACCCGTGGACACCTTCCCCTCTGTCCTCACCGCTGCTGCCTGGACTGGCCCCTCAGGGCTCTGCCATTCTCTACCTGGACACTCCTTGCCCAGGTACCAAGTCGGCAAGCTCCCTCACTTCCTGCTGCCCTGGGCTGGATGCCCCTTCTCAGCAAGGCCTCGTGCCCGCGGCTTTACGCTGCAACCACCCCTCCCCCATCTCCTTCTTTCTGCACCACCACCACCTGCCCATAGGCCGAACCACTAGTTCCTTTCTCGTGGGCCTGTCCCCTGCCCTGCCCTCCCCCACAGAACCGCAGCTCCTGGAAAGCTGGACCTTGGCCCAGTGGACCCCGAGTTCCTGGACACTATCTGGCACACAGTAGGGCCACAGAGATCTTCTGGCGAATGAATGAGCTCTCACTGGGTCCATGGGCCCATCTCTGTGGCCTGTCAGTCAGGGGCGGGAGATGGCCTTGGCCCAGGTGAGGATGGGGACCACAGCCCCACTGCGGGCGCCGGGAAGCAGACCCGCTGAGACGAAGGACACTCGACAAACATGAAGTGCGTGTCTGCAGCGTGGCGCCAGTAGCTCAGGCATGGGGGCGTTTGCGTGTGTCTGTGCGCTTTCACGTCTGGAAGAATCCATCGAGCTGCCCACGAAGCCCCTCTGGGCACGGGATTAGGAAAAACCAAGTTGCAAGCCTCTCAACTCTGGTGGTTTGTTTGGTGATCAGGAATTACACCTAAAATAATTAGTTTTTAAAAGTATGTTCTGTGCAGGAGGGCTGAAGGCCGTGGATCCCAACGGAATCTGCCCGTTTCCTCCTTCAGAGGCGGCGGCCCGTCTGCCAGGTGGGCGCAGGCACTGGCCCGCCCCGCCCAGGGTGAGTTAAGACAAGAACTGAAGCACCGACAGAGGTATTTCCCGCCCAACCAGACGGATGCGCCAAGACCTCTTGAGGGGCCTGTTCTTTCCAGGGTGGGCACGCGCGAAGTGGGGCCTTGGGTCTCGGGTCGCTTGGCGAAAGCTGGACAGAGGACACGCTCTGGGCAGCGTTGGCTGCAGCTGAGTCCCCCTCCGCCCCCCGCTCTCCCGGCGTTTCATCCCGCTGGTTCCAGGACGTCTCTCTCAGCCCCTGCAAATCTCTACATTCCGACTTCAGGTCTTCCGTTCAGAAAGCAGCCGGGTTTGCTAATCTTCTCCGTAAACATGTATTACAGTCTTGGGATTTTATCAAACCGTGTCCACAGAGTAATTACAGAAAGAATAGTGCATTATTTGCATATCTCGTATGTAAAGGGTTACTTATGTAATTATCGAATGTAACTCAGAATAAGCTGTTTGGCTCCCTTTCATCGCGAGCCAAACATCGGCTTTGAAAGGAATGCCTTTAAACTCAATAATATAAAGGCACATGTAATGTTGAGTGCAACTCCAGCTTAAGTGAGTCAGACATGAAAGTATTTAGGACTGGGATTCTCGCGCAGGTTAACTTCAGACCCTTTTTTAAAAAGAAGGCAGGTATCTGTGGCCCCGGTAGACAGGGATATTATCTCCATCAGGAATTCCTGCGCGCCGGCTTTTAGGCAGCGTCCAGTCCACCGCACTTTTGTTGTTTTAAGCTCCCGGCATAACAAACCTCACCGCCCGCCGTCAGCACCTGGAACAGGTAACAGCGAGGCCTTGATCATGGCCCCTCCAGACATTTGCTTTCCGAAACTTCATACAGAGAGGGGAGGGAGGGAGAGAAGAAAAGAAAAACGAGGAGGCGTGAAAGCCCCACAAGAAAGAGAGCAGGGCCCTGAGTGTTGTTTATCCTGATGGAAAAGCAGATTGGGCTGAGCCTTTCCCAGACCAGGGGCAGGTGAGCAGCACTGCCTGTCAAAGCATTTTCCCGGCGAGGCAGCTGTGCTGCACAACGCCCCGCCCGCAGGCACCTGGGACGTCCCTCAAAGGGCGTGGGTGGGAGCCAGGGGAGTCCAGAGACCGCTTCCACTGTCCATGCCTAATAGAGCTGGCGCTTGGGCCACAGCTGAAATTCACACGCACCGTGTGCACATGTGCACACAGGCACTCATGCACAAGCACATCCACACGGACACATGCACATACACCCACACAGAGATGCACATGCGTTCAGAAAATTCACGTGTATGTGCATGCACATACATGAATACACATGAACTCATAAGCATGTGTGTATGTGAGCACATGAACATACATGTGTACAGAGACACATGCAAGCAGAGATATACAAACACGTGAGCGCGCACACACACACACACACACACACACACACTGCCCTATTTGAGTTTTCAACAAGAACTTCAATCTAAGCACCAAAGAGAGGAGCAAGGTTGAAAGGGACTGAACCTCAACTTTGATGTCAACACCCCGCTTCTTGGAGGACAGCCATAGCTTTGATCCTACATGAACTGTTAAGAGTCAAGTGTCTTGAATCCTGATCAGTGGAAGTATAACAAATTGTACAGTTATTTCCAGTTTAAGGTAGCTTGCAGGTGACTCACCTGGGATAGAATGACAAGCAGCACAGTCTCCAGAATTCCTCCAGCGAGCAGAGACATTTAAATAAATTACATTAGTCCCAGAGTGTTGACAAACGTGAAGCGATTTCCATGACATTCATTTGACATCTGGCACTGGCCTTTCATATGTTCAAAGTGTCTTCTCTTCCTCTCCAGGTTTGCCAGGGCGCATCCCCTGCCCGGGGCTGTGCTGCCTCGGTGCGTGCGCTTCCCCTGACAAGGGCGCCATCGGAGTTAGGACAGAACAGGAGCAGCCGGGGCCTGTGCTCTAGGCTCCCTCTCACTGCCGGCTCTGGGCAGGCTGCTCTACCCACAAAGCGAAGGGTGACTCTGAGCAGGTTTTCCGACTCCTCATAGCCGAGAATGTTTCGTTCCTTCCACCCAGCTGCCACACCTGCCCGCTGTGGATTCTAGTCCCACTGCCCTCCCCACAGTGGCAACCTTGAAACAGAACCTGTCTGGGTCCTCCAGACGCCCTGGAGGTCCTGACCTTTGAGACCTTTGAAAGCTCCTCAGGAGATCCCCCTGAGAACTGTGGTCTGAAGGAAGTGAGATGTTATTATTAGAGTCATGGTATCAAGAATCTGATCAAATCGGGGTGTCGTCGCTGGGGCGAGAGCAGGGCTGCCGGGGAGACGCAGTGGGTGGGTGAGTGGCGCTGGGTCCAGGCGGACACTGGCTGCCTGGGCCTCTCCTCAACTTTCCACGTGCGTTCAGGCTGAGGGGCGGGCACGTGGCCCGGGACAGCCTGTCTGGCCCTCGACTCCCCTGGACACAGGGATGGACTAGCTGGGAGGGCCCAGAGATTAAAGCATATGGCTGGCCCTGGCCAGTGGCTTAGCTTGAGTATCATCCTGTGCACCAAAAGGTTGCGGGTTCAATGTCCAGTCAGGGTACACCCCTAGGTGGCAGGTTAAATGCCCAGTCAGGGCGCACACCTAGGTGGCGGGTTCAATCCCTGGTTGGGTGCCTATGAGAGGCAACCGATCAATGTTTCTCACTCACATGATGTTTCTCTCCCTCTCTCCCCCTTCTTCTCTCTAAAATCAATAAACATGCCCTTGGGTGGGGTATTTTTAAGCTATGTCTTTGGTGAGAGGTGCTCTCTTTCCCCTTCGGTGTCTCCCAGTGAGGACTGTGTGAGCTTGGCAAGATTTCCCACCAGAAGGAGAATGCCTGCTTGAGAGCAAAGTAAAATGGTAGATGCCAGCCGCCGGGCAGAGCTCTCAAGGATCTGTGAACCCCTGCCCTGACTGCGGCAGCCCCGTGCCAGGGATCCTCAATGCCATGCTGAACCCTTCCCTGTTCAGCTGCGTAAGGCCTCACCCGGAAGCCGGGGAGCTCCGTGGCTCAGTCCTGGGACGACAGGGAATAAGGTGAGACCCACCCCGGAAGCGGCACAGCCCGTGGGTGCCGTGGGAGGTTGGAGAGAAAGGAGGTGTCCTGGGGAGAGGGCTCAGAGGCTGGGGCAGGGCCGGCGCTGTGCTCATGGCCCCAGGACACACCCCCAGTCTGTCAGCTTCTTGTTCCCGGCCTGAGCACCCCCAGCGCCCGGCGCCCGGTGCAGAGCGGGCACTGCTAAGTGCTGGCCAGGCCCTGAGTAAGGAGTGAGGTGACTGAATGAGAGGCCACGAGGGACCAATGGCCTGGGATGCGCCCATGGGCTGTGCAGACAGCTCACTTTGTCATGTTGGAGGGAGGGAGCATGGTAGGCAATTGAGCAGAAAGTCACCCACCACTTAGCATGACAGACCTTGGGGCCTGGGTGTCCTGCTGCGCCCGCTGTGGTCCCAGCGCCGTGGGGCTGGGCAGTGACGCGGACTCAGTTCCCCAGAATTCCTGGTGGTGCCTGCACTCAGAGCCTGGCCCAGCGGCTTGCCCAGAGAACCAGGGATGCCTACAGCAAAACCCTATGACTGTCAACACCCCGGGGCAAAGAAAGGCGCCATCCAGGTGGGAAAGCAGCACAGATGGCGGCCTGAAACTGGGCCCTTTGCGGGGACCTGGCCTGGAGACTTGGATTCCCCGAGGAGGGTTGGGAGGTGGTGGTGGCACCTGTGCTGGGCCCCCGCGCGCTATCGCAGCTCTGTCAGTGTGAGAACCAGCTAACCGGCTGCCTCCTGCCAGGACAGACAGTGAGGAGCGAGCCAGGCTGGCTCAGCAGCCGCTCCCAGACATTGCAAACGGGCTGAGATCGCCACTCAACCAAGGCAGATGCTGTGCCCCAGCGTGTCTGAGGCAGCGGTGCTGCGCTGCTGTGCCTTTGCCCACTTGACCCGAGTTAATGAGCGTTCTGGCCCACGAGCAGGACGCTGTCATATGGGGCGAGGAGGCAGAGCACGAGGATCCAGGACGGGACTGTGGGAGTGGGGCGGGGACGGGACAGCAGGGGGGCTGGGAAGTCACGTGTCTAGGGTCCTGGGTGCCCTGACCAGCCAGAGCATGGGACTCGGCTGCCACGGAGCAGGGGGAGGGAGGCTCGGTGACCTGGGCTGGGCAGCACCAGATGAGGAGCCTGTGTGGGTGGAAGAGGGAGTGTGGGTCTGGCTGATGAGACGGATGGCAATGTGTCAGCACTGGGACAGGTGCTGGGAGCCGAGTGTCCATCAGCCCCGTGCCCACGAAGGGCTGGGAAGGGCTTGGGGTCTGACTCAGGAGACCGGCTTGCACTGGCCATGCTGTTCCTGTAGTAAAGCCATGGCTGCCCCACCCCGGACGCCAATGCACACTTCCTGCCTCATCCCCACGCCTGCCCCGCCCAGCATCCTTCTCTTTCCCGCCGTTGGGACAGTTCCTGTGCAGTGGGGGATGGGAGGAGATGCATCATCTCCACAGTGAAGCAGCCCCAGCAAGTCCCCTTTGTCACAGAGCAAGCACATGCCAGGTCCCTACCCATTCCATCCTCATCACCCCCAAACACACACACAGATACACAGGACCCACACATGCACATACATAGACACCTGCATGCACACAGACTCATGTATATGGGCACACTGACATGTACATGCACACAGATATACACATGTACACAGAGACACATGTGTATGTATGTGCACCCACATGCACACAGTCACATACATGCAGAGACAGACAGAGAAACATGTACATACACTTGTGTGCACATGTGTGCATGCACATGCATACACTCTCACATGCATATGCATAAACTCTCATGTGCACATGCATACACTCTCACATGCACATGCATGTGTGCGCAGTCACATGTGCACACACATGCACATACACGCACACATGCATATACACACACGTGTGCACAACCCCCGCAGCATCATGACACTGCCCCAGCCCTGGGACGGACTTTGGGACATTGAGCCACGTGCACTAATCAGAGAAGTCCAATCCCAGACACAGGCGTGGGTCCAGGCCGTCCAGGCGGGCTGGGTGCCCCAGACAGAAACACTCAGGTGACACCCACCAGTTTGTGGCGGGGCTCGGAGCAGGAGCCTGAGCTGGCACAGCGCCTCAGCTGCCAGGGAGGAGGGAGGGTCTCACCTGGGCCCTCACCGCAGGGCCACCCCAGAGCCTCTGGGCGCCTCAGTCTCCTCGACCATAAAATGGGCATGACAACAGCTGCCTCACCGGCTGAGGGAAGGGTTAACCTCGATGAGGGGGAGAATGCAGGGCCTGGAGCACAGTGGCACTGCCTGCGGGGTGCATTGTTCAGGAGCTGCACTGAGGCAGACGTGGGACTGCGGTGCACCAAGAGGGACGTTCCGGGGTGCCCCCTCCCCCCTCCAGGGCTCCATCAGGAACTGCTGGAACCTGCCTGCAAGGAGGCAGAGGGCATTGGGTCTCACCTGCTTCCACGAATGCCTCCGGTGGCCTCAGACCCTCGCGGGGCCATTTCCTCGCCTCCGTCTCCAAGGCTGGGCCGCACCCCACAGGATCTGTGAGGCCGGCCCAAGCTCACACCTCTGCCTTCTCGGAGGGCGCTGGGCGGGGACCTGCCGCACGTCTTCATAGGCCTTGGAGCCGGTCTCAGAACAACGCAACTCAGTCAGCAAGGAGACAACCAGCTCCCGCTGTTGGCGCTCCCTCCACCTTCATCCGGGACAGACTGGAATCCGCTGAAACGTGCTGCTGACCACACAAAACGCACCGGATCCACTTTAGCCTTTGCAATCCCTGCATTTGATCAGCTAGGAGCCAGAAATGTAAAAGAGGGCTGGAATGGGAGGGTCTCTGGGTTCATTTAAAAATGGATTGATCATAAGCATCAAAACAGAGGTAACGACCAAGTGTTGGAGGGGCTGTCCTTGGGAGCAGCCGTGACATGTGCGATGACAGCACATGGTTGTTAAGTATCCTTGCTCAGCTGTCACCTTGGCATCCTTCCCGACCCGCACCTGCTCTGTTCTCCTAAGAACCGAGGTCCCCAACCCCCAGGCCTCAGGGGACGTGGCCCACACGTGTGAGGAAGAGGCAGCGGCCAGCCAGCCTCTGGGAGCACCACTGAGCACGCAGGACCCAGCGCCTTGGGCAGGTGAGGCCTCCCCGAGGCAACGTGTTCCCATCAGCCAGGGCTGGAGCCATGGTCATGGGCTCGACGGGGACCTGTGGGCCAGTGAGATTTCATGTGTTTACGGAGAGAAGACCGTGTCCGTGGGCAGAGGGAGGTCCCCAGCGTTGGACATGCTGAACTAAGACGCCAGGAGACACTCTTCCCCATGGGAAGTGCCTGGCATCTTCCTGGTTTCATCTCCGGAACCCCATCCAGGTGCCGCCTGCACACAGAACACAGGTAAGTGTCGCTGGTAGGACCTAGGGAAGATGCAAAGAATCAGATGCTGAAACTGAACAGAACAAATCTGGTTCGTAATCCCCTGGGGGGCTCATTGACACGTCCATTTCCCAGTGGACGTGGGGGACAGTGATCTCATGGGGGGGGGGGGTGGCCATGGCTCAGTGGTGTCTGGCTCCTTTTGTCTGCCCAGGGCTGCCAGACCCAGCATCAGCGTGGCCAGAAGTACAGCTCCCAGTCCCCTTGTTTGGACGACACGGCTGTGGAACAGGTGTCAGGGCACAAGGACGTTCATGGAGCCGCAGGCTGCAGAGCTGGCACGTGAGCAATTTCTGAGTCTGGTTAGAACTCGAACCTGGGCACCTACTGCCACTCCTGAGACTGCCAGTGACCGACACCTGGCGCAAGGCAATTTACCACCGTGATGATGGGAAAGTGCACACAGCCTGTCTGGCTTCAGGCCCAGCTGGATCTGGTTGCTCAAATTCCGGTGAGGTCTCCAGTGTCTGGGGGGCCACTTTAGCTCCATCCCCACCCTCCTGGCTCTGGGTGCCCATCCCAGCAGCCTGATGACACTGCCACCCCCGTCCTCACCGCCACCCCCGTCCGCAGTGCTCCCTCTGTGCTGGGACAGTGAGGACGGCCTCTCCTCCGGTCTCTTAGGCAGAAGCTGAGGGACTTTCCTCCTGGAAGCCACAGAGCGGCAGCTCTCAGGACATCTTCAGGTGAGCGCTTAGGGACAGTGGTTCTCAACCTTCTGGCCCTTTAAATACAGTTCCTCATGTTGTGACCCAACCATAAAATTATTTTCATTGCTACTTCATAACTGTCATGTTGCTCCTGTTATGAATCATAATGTAAATATCTGATATGCAGGATGGTCTTAGGCGACCCCTGTGAAAGGGTCTTCGACTACCAAAGGGGTCGCGACCCACAAGTTGAGACCACTGGCTTAGGGCCACCTGCATGAGTCGATGCTGGTTTGGTGAGTTTACTGCCACAGACGAGCAAGTCTACAGCAGGAGGAAGAGAACTTCAGCTGGAGGCAGCGGGTGCTGAATGGACGCAGGCCCCACACATCTCCATAAGGCGTTCCACGGGGCAGCGAGGCCAGCAGCACCGTCCACTCATCCGCAACACGAGGCTGACGGAAGGAACCTCAGAAGCCGGCAGTGCGTCCCCACAAGGGGGCTGAGGGTACTGCGTTCCCGGGAGGGGCCCTTGTTCCCGGGAGGGGCCTTGTTCCCGGGAGGGGGCTGCGTGGGAGGAGGTGAGGCAGCGGCGACTGGGAAGGGAACTGGGATGTGCCTTGTGGTTCCAGAAGCAGCGCCTTTAGAACAGGCAGAGGCTCTGAGAGGCGGCTCCACCCTAGGCAAGCAGCGCGGGTTTCGGGGCCTCCTTTCTGTCAAGAACACAGCCGGTCTCTCTCCCTACTTCACCTGGTGGGAAGTGACCGAGGCTGCTACCCCCCTCCCCCACAGGCAGGTCAGGGGAGCGGGGCAGCCCGAAAGCCATCTCTGGTCCTCCTGCCACCACTGCCCAGCAGACTACCTACCGGGCCAGCAGCCGCTGGGTCTGAGCAGCTGTGTGCTCAGGGCTGCTCCAGTCGGCTGCAGTGCCCCTGGGGCCTCAGCTGGCCCCTCGGCGCACTGAGCTCATGGACTGGAGGGAGGAGGGAGACGCCAGCATCGGAGGCAGCACTGGGGCGTGACCACTGGGATGGTCACAGGTCACAGGTGGTGATGGGATTCCATCCCGCAGGAGTGTCCTCCAGCTCTGTCAGCCAGGACAACACGGAGCTGTCTTTCTGGTAGAGCCACGTGCACAGGGTCATGTGCTCAGGGCAGATCTTAAGTGAATTCCCTCCGTCATTCCTACGTGTGATGCTGCCTTAGCCCAGCAAGTTGGCAGCTGGCTTTACCCCATGAACCTTAAGTGCCATGGAGGCAGGATGGACCCCAAGACACTCACCCAAAAAGCTTTGTGCCGGCAGACATACCACCTACTGGCTCTGGAATCAGAGCATCCTAATATATAAAAACCCTGGGTTGTAACAACCAGTCATGAGCAAGGCTCGACCAACCGGAATTCAGTCCTGCAGTCAGCACTAGGTGCTTCTGGTGCAGGCAAGGTGCCCCAGCACTGACTGCTGAGGGGGCTGCAAATCAGGGCCAGAGAGAGGCCTGAAGAGAGAAGCAGGGACTGATCCATTGGCTCTGTGGCAGCTTATGATTAGCACTTGCCTCTCTCTTTCTCTCCCAGTCTGGCCAGCAGCCTCGCCTCCATTTCTCTCCAGGCCTCCTCCCTTCTGATCAGGCCCCGTTGATAGGCCCAGAGGTGCTGACTGGCATAGGAACTGACCAATCAGAACAGAATCTGGGTTCTATGAGGAGTGAATGGCTGCCTAGAAGGCGGAGCTTTTCATGTTGATTGACATAAGAACCAACCATCAGAACCAAATGTGGGTGCTGTGAAGAACCAATGGCTGATTAGGAGGCAGAGCATAGAAACTGACCAATCAGAACCAAATTGGCCAGCAGAGGAGGGCAGCTGGGGGTGAGATCAGGCCATCAGGGGAGGGCCATTGGGGGTGAGATCAGACTTGCAGGGGAGGGCAGTTAGGGGTGATCAGGCAGGCAGGCAGAGAGGTTAGAGGCAATCAGCAGGAAGGCAGAGGCATTTAGGAACCAGCAGTCCCAGATTGCAAGAAGGGTGTCCAACTGCTGGGATCGGGCCTAAACTGGCAATCGGACATCCCCCAAGGGGTCCCCAATTGGAGAGGTTGCAGGCTGGGCTGAGGGAACCCTGCTCCCATGCATGAATTTCATGCACTGGGCCACTAGTCAAGAAATAAAAATTATCCTAAGACTTTACAGCTGAACTAGGAGATATTTACAGAGTCACTGCTGTCCTCCTCTGAAGGTTTAAAGGAGAGAGAAGCATGGCTTCATGATGTGAACTGAGTAAGGCAGAGGGTCCTTGGAGCTGGGAAACCTAAGCCAGGGCTTCAGGGAAGATCTGGGGTGGGATGGCAGGACATAGGGTTTATTCCTAGGAAATAAGAATATTTTTAAAACACTTGTACACGCGTGGGGACAGGGGCTCTGGATGGGGCTGGAGGGTTTTCAAGAAAGAAAAGCAAACCTTCTTTTGTTTGCCTCTGAAACAGTGACAATAAACTCACTATTGCTTCCCAACCAGCATCAGATAGAATGTGCCAAATGGAAGGAGGAAAGGAAGGAAGGAAGGAAGGAAGGAAGGAAGGAAGGAAGGAAGGAAAGAAGGAAAGAAAGAAGGAAGGAAAGGGAAGGGGAGAGGGAAGGAGTGAGGGAGGGAAGGAAGGTGGGTGGAGGGAAGTAGGGACGGAAGGTAGGAAGGAGGGATGAAAGGAAGGTTGGAAGGAAGGATGGAAGGAAGGAGGGAGGGAGGGAAGTAGGGACAGAAGGTAGGAAAGAGGGACAGAAGGAAGGTTGGATGGAAGGAAGGAAGGAAGGAAGGAAGGAAGGAAGGAAGGAAGGAAGGTTGGATGGAGGGAAGGAGGGAAGGAGGGAAGGAAAGAAGGTTGGATGGAGGGAAAGGGGGAAGGAAGGAAGTTGGATGGAGGGAAGGAGGGAAGGAAGGAAGGTTGGATGGAAGGAAGGAAGGAAGGAAGGAAGGAAGGAAGGAAGGAAGGAAGGTTGGATGGAGGGAAGGAGGGAAGGAAGGAAGGTTGGATGGAGGGAAGGAAGGGAGGTTGGATGGAGGGAAGGAGGGAAGGAAGGAAGGTTGGATGGAGGGAAGGAAGGAAGGAAGGAAGGAAGGAAGGAAGGAAGGAAGGAAGGTTGGATGGAGGGAAGGAGGGAAGGAAGGAAGGTTGGATGGAGGGAAGGAAGGGAGGTTGGATGGAGGGAAGGAGGGAAGGAAAGAAGTTGGATGGAGGGAAGGAGGGAAGGAAGGAAGGTTGGATGGAAGGAAGGAAGGAAGGAAGGAAGGAAGGAAGGAAGGAAGGAAGGTTGGATGGAGGAAAGGAGGGAAGGAAGGAAGGTTGGATGGAGGGAAGGAAGGGAGGTTGGATGGAGGGAAGGAGGGAAGGAAGGAAGGTTGGATGGAGGGAAGGAGGGAAGGAAGGAAGGTTGGATGGAGGGAAGGAGGGAAGGAAGGAAGGTTGGATGGAGGGAAGGAAGGAAGGAAGGAAGGTTGGATGGAGGGAAGGAGGGAAGGAAGGAAGGTTGGATGGAGGGAAGGAGGGAAGGAAGGAAGTTGGATGGAGGGAAGGAGGGAAGGAAGGAAGGTTGGATGGAGGGAAGGAGGGATGGAAGGAAGGTTGGATGGAGGGAAGGAGGGATGGAAGGAAGGTTGGATGGAGGGAATGACGGACGGAAGGAAGGTTGGATGGGAGGCTGGAGAAGGGAAGGAAGGATGAAAAGAAGGAAATACATCCTACCATCCCTGCAGAAGCCAGCCTCCAAATCCAACATGACATCGATTGGATCTGCACATGCTGAGGACGGCTCCTCGTGTGAAATCTTCTAAAAGCCAGTGCTTCAGCCTTCGCTGGCCCTCTGAGCTCAGCGGCCATCCTGAGGGCCAAGGGGGCTGTCCTCTTGGCACCAGGCCTACACAGAAAGAAAGGTTCCCTCTCGGTGGGTGTTTGCGTTTTCTCTCTGTTTCACTGTCTGTAGCACCTCTGGTCACGACCTGCCCGCTGGGTTTCCACACCCGCTGATGGTGTGGAGGCAGAGGAGAAGCATGGAGGGCGGCCGCTGCTTGGGGACAGCGAGGTGGCCAGACACACCCCAGCCGTGGCCTCTGCTCATGTCCAGTCTCACCTCTGACTCGAGCAGCCATTCCTGAAGCTCAGGGACAGGAAGGGACGTGGGGACAGCCTGCTGCCCCTGGGGCGGCCATGACCCTGCACATGCGCAGGACGGGGCATGGCCCCTCCTGAATGGTCAGTAAAGGCACGCCCTCCCCTCACTCTGCGTCGGGGTCTGGGTGACACATCCACAGAATGGAAGACCAGATGGGAGCTGATGCTGCGCACCTGGGCTGCAGGGTCCTGTTGTCCAGAGGACAGGTGTCGTTCACACGTGACAGAGGGAAAGCTGAGGCTCAGGTGAGCTGCTAACTCCCTGGAAGCGCCCCCTGTGTGGCCATTCCTCGGCCCCAGCCCCACAGGCCCAGAAGGCAGGAGAGTAAGATGGTCTAGGAGGTGGGGTGACAGAGGATGTGCCAGGCCCGGACAAGCCTAAGCGAGCCCAGTGCCTGTGGACAGTGAGAGGTCCAGTGTGGCTCCTGGCACACAGTAGGTGCTCGCCAACACCTCTGGTGAACAGCAGGGTCTCCGATTTAGGGAAGAAGAGCTGGCTCTCTCCACTCCACACCAGGCTGGAGGCGCCTGGGGAGCTGGGTCCCTCACCCCATCTGCCACACCCCCTCCACGGGCTGCATCTCAGGCCTTTGAAGCTGAGGCTGGGAAGCCCTTCAGGGCCGGGGCTCCGCCTTCAAAGGCCAGGCACCGGAATTTCCCAGGACGGAGGGGCCCAGAGGCAGGGGGTGCGGCTGGGGAACTCCAGGGGAGCCCCAGCGCCCTGAGAGCTGGGGGTTCCCCCAGCACCAGGCTTCCACACCAGGGCCAGAGTGACCCAAAGACGCCCGGGAGATGCCATCCGGAGGCGAGGCTGAAGGTGGGAAGGGCCCACCGTCCACCTCAATCATCCGGTCACTTGCTCACGGCTGCGCTGAGCTAACTGACAGCTTCCTCCCGAGACCCGAGCTCCAGCCCTCATCCCCTCTGGCCACGGCACCTCCAAGAACAGTTTTGGGGTCACAGTCCCTGTCGGGCGCCGGGATCTGTGCTGTCACAGGGACACTTTGGCATGGGACTGCTTCTCTCAGAAGAAAAGCGTTTGAAAACTTACAGGGGGTGGTAATACAGGGAGGCCCAGGGGCACTGCCCAGCCCCCGGCCCAGCCTGTCTCCACCTGCGCAGCTGCCACACTCCTCGCTCCCTGGACGTAGCGTCTGTCTGTCTGTCCAGCTGTCCTAATAACCTCCGTCCAAAGCCCGGCCCTCCCAGCCACCACCCCTCCTTTCTGCCACCATGTTGTGGAGGGGCCACCAGCGTCCACGTGGTGACCTGCCACCACAGCGCTCACGGCAGCTCGGAAAGCAGAGCTTGGAGGTGGCGCGGGCGATGTCAGTCACCGGGGGTCCTGGGGCCTCCCTCGCTCAGGGAGATGCAGGGGCCACGCCGCAGCAACATCTCATGACGGTGGTGCTGTCCTCCTTTTCAGTAAGGAGATGGGCCAGGCCAGTGGGCAGCACACGATGCCCACAGGCCACCTCGGCCCCAGCTCCTGCAGCCAAAGGGAACGCCCGGAGCCTGGAGTCAGTGACCAGCAGCCCCAGCTGCTACTGAGAGGTCAGATGAGGGTGGAAGCATTTCTGTACATGTTGTCCCAAATGTTCAAGAGCATAAGAAGAGAAAAGCAACTGCGGTTCCCCATATCATGAAATAGTGCATGGCCACAGTATCACTTCAAAAATAAAAACCCGCCCGGCCAGCCTGGCTCAGTGGTTGAGCATCGACCTATGAACCAGGAGGTCACAGTTTGATTCCTGGTCAGGGCACATGCCCGGGTTGCAGGCTCAGTCCTCAAGGGGGGGCTTGCAGGAGGCAGTCAATCAATGATTCTCTCTCATTGATGTTTCTGTCCCTCTGTCCCTCTCCCTTCCTCTCTGAAATGAATAAAAATATGTTTTTTTTAAATTAAAAAATATTTTTAACCCATTGTTAGGAAGGATGGGGAGAGGGAGGCACCCTCACGCATGGCCAGAAGTAAACTACCTTCCACAGCCTGGAAGCCAACTGACAAGGTGCGCAAAATACTCAAAATGTTCATGGACAGCAGCTTCCCAACCCCACCTCCAGGAACTTACCCAGCGACCAGAAGAATGGTCCGTTACCATGACAACGGCACTCACAGGGCGGTGCTGGTAACAGTGGACTCTGGAACACCTTGAAAAATCTATAGCACAAAATCAGGCAGGCAAATCACCAGCCATGTGTGCAACACACACTAGAAAGATGTTAAAATGGCCTGGAACACCGGGTCATATGAAAAATGCCATCATAAGATGAAATTAGAAAACAAGATCACACTATGATCTCATTTGCAAATAAAATTTCTACAATGCGTATAAGCCAAAGGAAAGATGGAAACATGTTAAAGGTATTGTTCCTTAGTCATGGATCACAGGTTGAATTTACTGTTTTCTTATTTGATTGCTGTAATTTACACTTAATTTTAACTTTCTAACTTTTCTACAACTGTTGAAACTGTTTTGCTTTTATCCATCCATCCACCCACTCATTTATCCATCCCCGATCCATCATCCATCCATCCACCCTCCATTTTTTCATCCATTCTTCATCCATCCCTCTCTTCATCCATCATTTATCTCTCTATCATCCGTCCATCCATCATTCATCCATCCATCCATCTATGCTAGTGATTTTCAACCCTTTTCATCTCAAGGCACACATAAACTAATTAATAAACTTCTGTGGTATACCAAGAATATATTTTTGCCACTATGACAAAAAAAAATAGGTATAATTTGAATGCATTCACACCAGATGGCTATTGTGATGTTAGCCGTTGTCATTTTTTTTATTTGACAATCTAAGGGGAAAGAGGTCAGTGCCCCTGACTAAATAGTCAGTATTGCGTCTTTTAAAACTTCTCGTGGTGCAAACTCACTGCTCTATGCAACACATTTCCATGGTGGGGAGATGGTCATCAAGGGGCACAGTTTCAGTTCTGGAGGTGAGTGCTTGCGGGGTGCAGTGTGGCGGTGTGGGTGTGGTCAGAGTGAGAGTGTCGGATGTGTACTTGAAATCTACTCAGAGAGCAGAGCCTCCCTGTCATCACCCAAAAACAACCGTAACCAAACGAGGAGATGGATGTGCTAATTAGCTTGATTGTGGGAGCATCTAACAACGTATCCGTCTATCAAACCATCAGAGTGTGCACCTTAATATATACACTTTACTTGTCAATCATGCCTCAGTGAGGCTGGGATAATCAAAAGTTCTCCTGGTGCCCAGCCCCTGGGAGTCCGCTCACTGGCTGGAGGTGACTAACCAGGGGCACAGGCAGCAGGCCCTACAGTGCGGGCCCCGCGAGGCCGTCTAACCCGCGTCCAGTCGGATGTAAGACCCCAACCTCAGACGTCACCATGAACACAGGGCAAAGTGACACACCCAGCCCAGCCGCTGGGTGTGTGGCTGCATGAACAGCCCGTTAACCTTGTTCCTCTGGGAGTGAGGCTGGGTGACATAAAGCAGGTGCTAATCACAGGTTGTGCCGAGAGCAGCAGGGCGCTTCCCAGAAAGCCCGGCTATGCCATGCACCTCTTTGCGGACGCGTCAAACACACCTGCTGGCCCTCTGCTCTCTCGCTTCCTCATGAGGCTTCCTCTTAATTGCGGAGAGAGGGCTGGCGTTCCCTTGAGATATATATGAACCTGTCCCACCTCATCATTAAATGCAAGCACAGCCCAACCGTTTTCTCAAAACTATGAACCACCTCGGTGGACACTGCCCTCCTGAGGAATTCTGACTCACTGGACAGCCAGTGCCTGGCAAGGACACGGTGGCATTCATCCGAGCACTTCTGAAAGTCACTGAGACCACAGGCAACGTCGTAACAGGGAAACATGGGGACAAACGGACCCTCGCTTCTAGTCAGACTTTCAGCTTTAATATCACTGCTGTTAGTGAAAGTGACAGAGTGAGCTAAGAACAAGAGATGCCTCTCCTTAGGTACCAACTGTGTGGCGTAGGCACTGAGCATTCCCTGTGTGCCATCTTCCTTAACCTGGCGACACCAGGAGTGGGAGTTTCCTATCCGCATTTTGTGGGTGGAAGACTCGCCATGGGGGCTGAAGAACTCACCCATGCTGCACTGGGGAGCAAGGTGTGCACAAGGCCAGGCCTTTCAACCTTGACACCTAACAGGCACTCCGAGAAGCACGGGGGAATGCTGTAGGAGACACAGGGAGACCTAGGGGAATGCTGTCGGAGACACAGGGGAATGCTGTAGGGGAGACAGGGGAATGCTGTAGGAGACACAGGGGAATGCTGTAGGAGACACAGGGGAATGCTGCAGGAGACACAGGGGAAGGCTGTAGGAGACACGGGGGAAGGATGTAGGGGAGACAGGGGAATGCTGTAGGGGAGACAGGGGAATGCTGTAGGGGAGACAGGGGAATGCTGTAGGAGACACGGGGGAATGCTGTAGGATACACAGGGGAATGCTGTAGGGGAGACAGGGGAATGCTGTAGGGGAGACAGGGGAAGGATGTAGGGGAGACAGGGGAGTGCTGTAGGGGAGACAGGGGAAGGATGTAGGGGAGACAGGGGAATGCTGTAGGGGAGACAGGGGAATGCTGTAGGAGACATGGGGGAATGCTGTAGGAGACACAGGGGAAGGATGTAGGGGAGACAGGGGAATGCTGTAGGAGACACAGGGGAAGGATGTAGGGGAGACAGGGGAATGCTGTAGGGGAGACAGGGGAAGGATGTAGGGGAGACAGGGGAATGCTGTAGGGGAGACAGGGGAAGGATGTAGGGGAGACGGGGAATGCTGTAGGAGACACAGGGGAATGCTGTAGGAGACACGGGGAAGGATGTAGGAGACACAGGGAATGCTGTAGGAGACACGGGGAAGGATGTAGGAGACACAGGGAATGCTGTAGGAGACACGGGGAAGGATGTAGGAGACACAGGGAATGCTGTAGGAGACACGGGGAAGGATGTAGGAGACACGGGGAAGGATGTAGGAGACACGGGGAATGCTGTAGGAGACACGGGGAATGCTGTAGGAGACACGGCGAATGCTGTAGGAGACATGGGGGAATGCTGTAGGAGACACGGCGAATGCTGTAGGAGACACAGGGAATGCTGTAGGAGACACGGGGGAAGGCTGTAGGAGACACGGCGAATGCTGTAGGAGACACAGGGAATGCTGTAGGAGACACGGGGGAAGGCTGTAGGAGACACGGCGAATGCTGTAGGAGACACAGGGAATGCTGTAGGAGACATGGGGAATGCTGTAGGAGACATGGGGAATGCTGTAGGAGACATGGGGGAATGCTGTAGGAGACACAGGGGAAGGCTGTAGGAGACACAGGGGAAGGCTGTAGGAGACACGGCGAATGCTGTAGGAGACACAGGGAATGCTGTAGGAGACATGGGGAATGCTGTAGGAGACATGGGGAATGCTGTAGGAGACATGGGGGAATGCTGTAGGAGACATGGGGGAATGCTGTAGGAGACACAGGGGAAGGCTGTAGGAGACATGGGGAAGGCTGTAGGAGACATGGGGGAATGCTGTAGGAGACACAGGGGAAGGCTGTAGGAGACATGGGGAAGGCTGTAGGAGACACAGGGGAAGGCTGTAGGAGACATGGGGAAGGATGTAGGAGACACAGGGAATGCTGTAGGAGACACGGGGGAAGGCTGTAGGAGACACAGCGAATGTTGTAGGAGACACAGGGAATGCTGTAGGAGACATGGTACGTGCTGTAGGAGACACGGGGAAGGATGTAGGAGACACGGGGGAAGGCTGTAGGAGACATGGGGAAGGATGTAGGAGACACGGGGAATGCTGTAGGAGACATGGGGAATGCAGTAGGAGACATGGGGAAGGATGTAGGAGACACGGGGAATGCTGTAGGAGACATGGGGAATGCTGTAGGAGACATGGGGAAGGATGTAGGAGACACGGGGAATGCTGTAGGAGACACGGGGAAGGATGTAGGAGACACGGGGAATGCTGTAGGAGACACGGGGGAAGGCTGTAGGAGACATGGGGAAGGCTGTAGGAGACATGGGGAAGGCTGTAGGAGACATGGGGAAGGATGTAGGAGACATGGGGAAGGCTGTAGGAGACATGGGGAAGGCTGTAGGAGACACGGGGGAAGGCTGTAGGAGACATGGGGAAGGCTGTAGGAGACATGGGGAAGGCTGTAGGAGACATGGGGAAGGATGTAGGAGACATGGGGAAGGCTGTAGGAAACAGTTTAAACAGGGTCTGAATGCAGGACTTTTCAGAGTCTTTACTCTGCAAATTCACATTTTGAATCTAGGACCGGGGATGGGCTGCATCTCTGAGACCCGCTGCACAGAGTCTCCAGTGACAACAGGACACAGGAGGAGAGCGAGGGGTAGGCCAGTCCTCACGCAGACTGGCCCCTGAGGGACTCAGGTCCTAAAATGCAGGGAGGGCCGAGGGCGGTGTGCGTTTCTTCCCGGGGCACAGAGGGACCCTCACTCCACCTTTGAGGAGAGGGAGTAAAATAAACATCTAGGAAGGTGCAATTCTCAGAAATAAACACTTTGGGCGGACGTCCCCGTTCCACATAGACGCACAGGGAGCAGCGCGGAGGCTGGGCTCCAGCACCCGGATGGTTCGCCAGGATCCCAGGGAGCCCCTGCAGCTGGCTCTGCATTCAGAGCTCAGCCACTTAGGGCGACAATAACTTCCACCAGCCACTTAGACACAGGCTTCGTGGGAACTCCGTGTCCCCCCATTTCACACCCTGAGTCCGGGCCACGGAGCCCACACCCAACCCAGTGGCTGCCGCTGGAGGAGAAGAAAATGCTGGCGACACAGATGCTAATTTCCAAAAATGAACTGAAGGTAGAGTAGGAACCCTTGTACTCTCCTCCTCCTCCTCCTCCTCCTCCTCCTCCTCCTCCTCCTCCTCCTCCTCCTCCTCTTCCTCCTCCTCTTCCTACTCCTGCTTCTTTTCCTCCTCTTCCTCTTCTTCCTCTTCCTCATCCTCCTTCTCCTCCTCTTCCTCCCAGTGAGCATGGTTCATTCATGGAATTAAAAAGAAAAAGAAACTCTCCCCTAAACAAGCAAACAACCATGCACCCCTGTGGCAACGTCTCTCGTAGGAGGGCCGCAGTCAGGATTCAACAACAGCCCGGAGCCCGGGGCCCACGGGCTCATCTCCGGAGGCACCTTCCCTTTACTGAGCATGTCCTGCAAGCAAAGTCGCAGCCACGGGACCCCTTGGTGGCTGTCCAGAGCCCAGTTTATACACAAGGCATGAGCACTGCTGGGTTAGCTCCCCCCCCCCCAGGAGGTACTGGGGACACGGGTCCCCCTGCGGGAGCAGGACTCAGTCACTGAGGCACACAGGGCAGGACCAGGCGCTGGCATGAGGCATGGAGGGTCTCTGGAGGTTGGGCAGTGCCATGAGCAGGTCCAACCTCCAGCAGCAGAGGAGCTGAGCCAGCCCAGCAGGGCGTCAGCCGTGCGGCTGCCTCCGCCTGTCCCTCTGCTGGGCCAGGCCCAGAGATTTGAGCAGAGGGAGCTGCCGTGGGGTGGCTGGGCCCCACTGGCAGAGGCGGAGAGGGCCACCGTGTGGGCTCAGCGCCCTCTGATGTGCAGTCAGAACAAGTGACCACTCAGTGAGCCGGCACAAAGTGCGCCACGGCCACCCAAAGGCGATTCCGGGGTAACAAAGGCCGAGTGGACACCCGAGCAAAGACCGTGCGCAAAGGAACCACGCGTCCCCCCGTGGCAGCTGCGCCTTCTATGGCGAAGGAGGCCGGGAGGAAACACCTGAACTGCAAGGCTGTGACCAGAGACGGTGGCCTGTCCCTTCGCGTCTCTCTCCTCCACATCGGTGTGCATGCGCATCACGTATGAGACAGGCTTCGTTTCAAGTCCTCAGGCAACGTCAGAGAAGGAAATGCCTCTGTGAACAGAGGTCCTGGTTCTGCATCGTCCCTCTGTCCAGGCAGGGGGCAAATTTTCCCGAAGAAGGAACCAAAGGCAGCACCTCCTCATCCTGACGCCTCGTGATGGGGACAGTGGGCTGACCCTGACCCTAGAGCATGTAGGGGACAAGGCCCCAGGGGCTGGCTCCCAGGAACCCCCGGGAGATTTAGGACGTCACGTTCCAGAGAGCCCCATGATGCCTGTCCAAGGGGTTGGTGTCCCCATCACTGCAGCTCCTCGAGGCCGAGCGCCTTCTGCTGGGGAGACCCCGGTGAGTCTACAGCCTCCCTCCTCTCGCAGACCGCACAGGCCAGCCGGCGAGACCAAGGCCAGCACACTTTTCTGGGTTTGTTTCCTGGTTTTTAAAGCCTAGCAACACCCACTCATTAGTCACCCACGCCCATGGATTGCAATCTTAAGAAACTATTTAATTTCACTATGAATTTGTTCCAAGAAATGGCACCTCCCCACAGACAAATGTGCACCCCCGGGTGGGGGCAGGGGGCCTGCGGGGCCCGGCCTGGCTCCCTCGAGTGGAGGGCTCTTCTCCGGTCGCTGAGTCCAGGGCGCTTTTGCTAAGGGTGTAAATGGATTGTGTTTCCAAGCATTTATTGCCTTCATTGCTCACACGTTGTCAGAAGAAAGCCATTTTCTTATAAGACTGAGACAAATGTTTAACTACCCATCTGCATAATAGGAACTCTTCTCTGCTGGGGTTTGCTCCTCAAGGTGACACTTTAACTCTCAAAGTCTGGGCTTCAATAAAGTCGCCCTTTGCCGCCAGGAGGGGACAACGGTGACGGTGAGGTGTAGCCAACACCTGGCATTGGACAGACCCCGGGCGGCACCCGAGGGACCCCAGGTGACCTCAGACCTTGAGAAGGTGGAGAAAGCGCCGAAGGGCCCCTGCAGGCAGCCCCTGCCCTGACGACGCCTTCTGTCCCCAGAGCTGGAAGGAAGGGCCCCTGTGGCGCGGGGGCGGGGGGCCGGGGCTGGACGCTGTGCCGACCACGGAGCCTGTGCCCACGGCGGGGCCTGTGCCCACGGCGGGGCCTGTGCCCACGGCGGGGCCTGTGCCCACGGCGGGGCCTGTGCCCACGGTGGGGCCTGTGCCCACGGTGGGGCAGCTGGTCCCAGCGAACAGCAGCTGAGCATTTGGAAGCAGTTCCATTCTGCATTGAGAAATTCCGTTTTCTCCCGGGAGCCACGATGTGGGGTGAGTAGGGAGATAAAAACATTAAAAGTGGTAAGAATCTGCTTCCACCGAGTATGAAGGGATTTAGTAAAAGGTGGGGTGTCCTATGCCACGTGAACATGGCAGCCCGCCGATGGACCTACCTTCATTCCTGAGCGGGAGAGGGTGGGAAACGGACAGCAGCTGCCGCAAGTCCTGCGTGTGACTATGACTTGAAGTATTAGTTACTTGTGGTTTTCTCTAGAAGGTAGATTTATGGTTTTTCTTTCATCTACATTTTTCTCTGTGTTCTAACAATTAGTAATGAGCCTGCATTAAGTGTATAATTTTAAAAATTTACCTTAAAATCATGTCATTCATTCAGCAAATAGGGTTGGAAGCTGGGAATAAAAATGCCCTCGGGAAATTACACCCTGGCACGGACAGACAGATCACAGCTCTGTTCACAGCACGCTAACCAGTCAGTGTCGGGGGCCTGCAGGGCCGTGAGTAACTCAGGTGCCGCCTCCCCCAGGCTCCAGGTCACCTCTGCTCCAGGTGGGCGCCCGTTTGGAAAGGAGCCACCCGGACACAGCAGGGTGCTGTGCGCTGAGGGTGTCAGGGCCCCTCCTGACCGCTCTACGCTGATGCAGGGGCAAGGATGGCAGAGAGCAGGTCCGGGACCAGGAGCTCTCTGCCCACCGAGAAGAGTCCGGCAAGCAGCCCCCAACATCCCGGGGCCTCCAGGGAGAGCAGCAGCTCCCCTCCCAGCGCCGTCTGCCCCACTACCTGCCACTGGGCAGACGCCCTGGAGGTCACCAACTCTCCTCTCACAGGCACGGGTCGCCCCCCCAGCGAGACAGTGAGCAAACCCACAGCTCACCTTCCGGGGATGCCCAGAGCGCTAACTGCGACAGGTCCAGCCGGTCTGAGGGGCTCTGCGCCCTATGCTCACGGTCGGCGGCTAATGAAACCGTGAGGAACAGTGAGAAAAACCTGCTTTCAAAGGGCAGCTATGCCCATGTGCCGGGACCTCCACAGGCGGAAACAGCCTCCCCCGGCACGTCTGCCTCCCCAAAGGGGTGCTTGCTGGGAAAGTGGCGAGCAACGAGCAGGGGTCATTCGCTGACCTTCAGGTAACAGTGGCCGTAGCCTGCGAACACTCTACTATAGGCCATATACATGCATGTGTACACGCATATAGAACACACATGTATAAACATGTGTGCACATATAAACACACACAAACGTGCATACATATAGACATATATACATATGTACACACATAAACATTCATTCATATACACAGGCATCCATAAACATATGCACATATGGACACATGCACACATAAACATCTATTAATATGCATATATAAACATACATACACACATAGACATATACACAAATATGCATGTGTATGTATATGTGGGTTCCAGAAGAATCCATACGTGTGTAGGCCCACACACCTGCACACACACCAACTCTGACTGCAGTCTTTGCCTGAGTGTTAAGAATCTGACCTTACAAATGAACTGGCCATTTTCCTAAAGGCTTTCATGCAAATGAACACATTAGCCTCGAACACGACGCACCAAGGCCCCGAGCAGAAGCTCTGCCACTGAGGGTGCCAGGTGGGCGACGACCTGGAATCTTCACTGGTGGCGTTTCCTTGGACACGGGGGGAAGCAGGAGGGCAGAGTCCGCATTGCCCGCTCACGGGGTGGAGGGGAAGCACTGCCCGGGCACCTGAGCGCGACCCCCGGGGACGGTGGGCATCCCTGCTCGTTGCTGGATACTTGTTGTCCTATGTCATCGAGGGGGTGCCCGAGGGCAGCTAACTGTGCTTTAGTCTGAGGCTGCTCAGGACCCAAACACTGGGGGAGTAAGATCCACCCTATGAACTGGCGACTCGGAGCAGATTAAATGAGCAATGAAATAAATGCCCCAAAGCCGGGAGGAGCGACGCGAAGCCACTGTCCACTCGCCTGCTCCCTGGTACTGCCAGCCAGGACCTCTGAGTCCTGCCAGGAGGCCCCAGACCTGGGATCGGGTGGCCATCTGGGGGCGTCTCACATTCCAGTCACCCCATCACTCCCTGTTGCATAGCCCCCAGTTACCAGTAAACAGACAAATGCTGTACCGAGAATGCACTAGTTCGCTAGGGAGCCGGCCAGTCTTTGCAGACATCATGGTGGTCCCGTCACTGGGTGGTTAGTCTCGGGGCCAAACAGAAGTTCCCGAAAGGCCACCAGGCACCTGCGCCTTATGGCTGGAAAGCAGGTGGCTAGGGCTCACTCCCCTCCCCCTGAGAGCACACAGCGGCCTGCGCTGCCTAAGGACGAATCTCTAATTCCGAGAACCCTGGGCCCTGGTGGGCAGGGGAGACGTAAGGAAGCAAACCGCTCCCCACCCCCCACCCCTGACCATGAAGGCAGTTGGCAGGTCTGACTCACAAATTGCACCCGATTGACACTACCAGGGAAGAGCTGTTAATGTGGCATTCATGCTCCAAAGAATGTCCGGGAGAGCGCGGGCTGGGCCGAGGGGAACCCAGCCAGGAGGCCTGAGCAGTCTGCATGCCGGGAGGCCATCGCCCAGGGGCAAAGCCTGGAAACTGAGGACAATGATGGAAAAAGCACCACCGCCCGCCGGGACCCTGAAGTGCCACCGGCCCTAGGTTCCCCAAATACGGGGAACGCCTCCCAGACTCCCACTGCAGCGCAACGGGATGACTTAACCGGAAACCCAGGCTTGTTCTCAATATTTAAGAGAAAAGGAAAGATTGAGGCTTAGTTTTAAAAGCATTAGCTGTCCATGGTTTTGCCCTAATTATTTCATTTTTCTGAGCACGTTCCCTACACCAAGAAGTAAGTGGACGAGCCAGGCTGCCTCTTAGGCAGCAGCCCGCACAGCGACGGCCACCGGGGACATGCGGTCAGTCCCCGCTTCTTCCTCTGCCCTCAGTCAGCGTCTGCGCCCCAGTGACATCTGGCACGTAGGGTCACCCGAGCGCCCGCTGCGGCCTCACCTGGACACAGGAGTCTCCCCTCCGCCTGGGAAACTCAGTTGTTCAGCACCGCCGGCCGCACCAGGGGAAGAGGGAGGAGACGGATTAGGCGCCATGGCCAGTGTGTGTGCGAGAGCTGTCTACATGTTATTTGTGATGGACATGTCATTTGTCCAGTTTGATAGAAGATGAAGTGGGATGTCTAAGAGAATCGAGCCGCCAGCAGGTGCTGGAGCCGGCTTAGAACCCAGTGCTCACACGTGTCCCACCCACTGGGCCTTGGTCCTGGGTCACCTGTCCATTCAGTGTCAAGCAAGAAAGCTACTCCGTGAGCTGAGGCCAGGTCCGCCCTAGAGAGGTTTCAGCTAGCCCTGTGTTTGACCTGTCTGCATGCCTGTGGGTGTCTAAGTGTAAGGGTTTAAATAGAGACATTCGAGGTCAGTGGCGCTGGGCCTGTTCCCGGCGTCTGTGCTTCTCCGGGAACCGCGCCGCCCGATGACGGAACCAGGAGCCTCTGGCCCGTCGCCAGGCAACAGCTCCGTCTTCTCCTTGAGACGCTCAGGGACACATGCACTGACTCACAGCGCTGCCCGGAAGACCGCTCTCGAAGGTCATCTTTGTGCGCTGGCCAGGACACGGGGACACGCCCCCCCCGCCCCACCCCCCCCCCCCGCCCCCGAGAGATGGGTATGACCTCGGCTCCTTCTCCAGGCAGGAGCTGGGGCGGGGGGGGGGGGGGGGGCGGGGGAAGGGGGGCGGCACTGGCCCAGGCCGACTGTCCGAGCAGCCTGGGGACCTTGGGCAAATCTCTTCTCATCTCTAGGATCCGGTTTTCCCATCTGAGGAATCTCTTCACCATCCCCAAGTTCAAAATCCTGTCCTTGAAATGCAAAAGCTCTAATGAGCTCAGTCAACATGTCCGCAGGTTCAGTCCATGGTTTCATCACACGAGGTTCGGATGCGATGAAGGGTGTGCAGCTGGGTCCTCGACACAATGTTCAGGGCAGGCTGTTTACCTCAAGTTCCAACCTGGGCGCCCTGATGCTCATTTCCCAAACCCAGCAACATGGGCCAAGTCCAACCTGCGGCCTGCTTTATAAATAAAGCTTTATTGGCACACAGCACAGGCATTCAGTCGCATACCTGCTGCGGCGGCTTTCACACCAGGACAGCGGAGCGGAGCAGTTTCAATGGAGACCAGCCGTCTCACCGCAGAGCCTGAAATATGTACTGTCTGGCTCTGCACAAACACGGGGCTTCTGACCCAGATTCAGGTGAGGTGTATCGTGTGCTAAACTGGCCCAGATGCTGATGTTGTGTACAGAACCCACAGTGGACTGTGAGCAGGTGCTCCGGGTCCCGACCAGTTATTTCATGTGTCCCCCTCAAAAAAAGCAGAAGATAAACTCCTGACTCCAGCGTCTTGGGCGTCAGCATGCTGCGTCCCAGTCCCGTGTCTGGGTGATGCACACACAGTTATAAGTTCACTTGTGGACAGTGAGCCCATGCAGGAGGGCCAGCGACGCGGGCTGCGCGGGCACCTCTGATTGGTCGATGGGGTCGATGCCACAGTCACCAAAGGGACTTCGTCTGCACATCAGCCTGTCCTGAGGAAGCCCAGACGCACCTGCTCCGCGGGACTCAGGGCGGGACCCGCATCCAGGCGATGCTCTCCTTAAAACAAACCCCATCCGAGGACACGTGTGTATTGATTTTAGAGAGAGGAAGGGAGGGAGGGAAAGAAACATCCATCGGTTGCCTCCCATACAGGCCCTGAGCTGGGATCGAACACGCATTCGTTTGGGGTATGGGATGACGTTTCGACCAACTGCGCACCCGGCCAGGGCTCGACGCTCTTTGTTGTCAGAGTGAAGTCCTCAGGAAAGACTTAGCACACCAGCTCCCAGCAAGGACCGCCCAGGGGGTAATTTGGTTCAGTTAAGTGAGTGTTTTCCTTAGGCCGAGGCCAATGCATTTAGTTCCCACCAACGACGAGACAGCGCTGGGCCCGGGGTCTAGTGCGGGAGACAGCCCCTCAGGCTCCCCTCAGGCTCCCCTCAGGCCCCTCAAGGCGCCTGTCCACTTCCTGTGCACAAGCGGGTCTCATTAAAATGCGAAGTCCCTCAGGTCCGCCGGCTGGGGATCTGCTTGCCGACCAGCTCTCAGCGAGGCGGCTGCTGCCCACAGACTGCGTTTGCACAGCTGGGATCTGAGCCTCAAGGAGCATGAGACAGCGCTGCTACATGGGAACTGGGTCTTGGTCGCGGGCAGCCACTCGGCACTTTCGAAGCAGTTTGCTCCTTAGTTAGAGAAATGAGCCAAGGCCATGGGTCCAAACACCCCGGATCCACTCTGTCACAGGCTTCTCCACCCGCCACCCTCAGAGGGCCAATGCCATGGCTGGCGGGGGGGGGGCAGCCACCCCTCCAAGGGGGCTGCTACCATGGTGGGAGCGAGGGGGGGGGGGACCAGCCACCCCAGGAGGTTGACCGGCCCAGGCTCACAACTGCCAAAGCTCCACCACGTGCACAGCAGATTAGGGCCTCATCTCAGGGCCTTGGGACAGTTAAAGTCGCCACCAGGACACTGTCAGGGGCTCTGTCTAATGGGGCTCCGCGGGGAAGGACGGGCCTTGGCTGGAAGGTCTGTAAGGAGGAGTCTCCGAAAGGCCAGGGCCTCTGGGGGACCTTGCCGAAGGCGGCAGCCCCTGCCTTGACTTTTCCAAGCAAGTCCGATCCCCCCGCCGGGTGTTTTACTAGAATCTTTATGTTTAGACTTCAGAACGTCCTTGTTTGAAAGACACTACAGACACAGGTGCTTTCTCAAGAATGCTTCCCTGCTGATTGTATCTAGAGGTTAATTTTAGTTCCAGCCGTTGTGACAATAAAAGTCCAAGGAAGCAGGTGAACAGGGCCGTTGGCTCCTAAAGCAAGCAGCCCCTTAGCCTCTCTCTCACAGAAACGTGTTCAGGGTGATCATTCATCCGTCGCTCATGGTCTTCCGGTCAGCCCCGGCAAAGTGGTGCCCCATGTGAGGACCAAGGAATGCAACGAAATGGGACAGAACCCTTGAAAACTAAAGTAACTGCGCAGTAAGTCATTGGAGCCGCTTGGGATTTCCAAGTTTGAGGGAATTGTTTCTCAGCTAAGGAATTCACTAACTCTGTTATGCTTCGTAAGAATGTTTGTATGTTTTCCATTAGAAAAATAAGCCTGTTCTAAAAGTAAGAAAAAACGGTTTTTCCTGTATTTACCTAGGAAGCAAACGATTTATATATGTTATTAAAATAATTATGTTATGTTAATCAGGAAGTTGATTACTTTAAATGAATAGATTACTTAATACTGATTAATGATAACAATAATATATAATAATACTAGAGGCCCGGTGCACAAAAATTTGTGCACTCGGGGGGGGGGGTACCTCAGCCCGGCCTGTGCCCTCTCGCAGTCTGGGACCCCTCGGGAGATAACGACCTGCTGGCTTAGGCCCGCTCCCGGGTGGCAGAGGGCAGGCCCAATCCCTAGGTTCAGCCCCTGGTCGGGCTCAGAGCAGGGCCGATTGGGGAGTTGGGGCGCCTTCCCCTGTCATGCACAGAGCAGGGCAGATTGGGAGGTTGCGATGCCACCCTCAGTCACGCTCAGGGTAGGGCCGACTGGGGGGTTGGGGCACCGCCCCTGTCACACTCAAGGCAGGGTGGATGGGGAGGTTGCAGCGCCACCCCCTGTCATGCACAGAGCAGGGCCAATCAGGGGGTTGGGGCACTGCCCCCTGTCATGCACAGAGCAGGGCCAATCAGGGGGTTGGGGCACTGCCCCCTGTCATGCACAGAGCAGGGTCAATCAGGGGGTTGGGGAGCTCCCCCCTGTCATGCACAGAGCAGGGCCGATCAGGGGGTTGAGGAGCTCCCCCCTGTCACTCACAGAGTAGGGCCGATAGGGGAGTTGGGGCACCGCCCCCTGTCACACTCAGGGCAGGGCGGATCAGGGGTTTGGGGTGCCGCCACTGTCACACTCAGGGCAGGGCCGATGGGGAGGTTATGGCTCTACCCCATCACACACAGAGCAGGGCCCGTGGGGGGCGGGGGGGTTGGGGCCCCGCCCCCTGTCACACACAGAGCTGCAGGGCGATCAGGGGGTTTGGGCACTGCCCCCTTTCACACTGATCCCGGTGCCGGGAGGCCTCGCGGCTCCGCTGATCCCGGTGCTGGGAGGCATATTACCCTTTTACTATATAGGGTAGAGGCCTGGTGCACGGGTGGGGGCAGGCTGGTTTGCCCTGAAGGGTGTCCTGGATCAGGGTGGGGGTCCCCACTGGGGTGCCTGGCCAGCCTGGGTGAGGGGATGATGGCTGTTTGCAGCTGGTCACACACCCTTCAGGGTGGGGGTCCCCACTGGGGTGCCTGGCCAGTCTGGCTGAGGGGCTGAGGGCTGTTTTCAGGCTGGGACTGAAGCTCCCAACCGCTCCTTTTTTTCTTTTTTTTTCTTTTTTTTATTCTGGGCCAGCTTTAGCTCTGAGGCCTCGGCTGTTGAAAACAGGTTTCTGGCCTTTGTTTACCGTCTGTATTTGATACAATGTTGCGGTCCGGCTGGCTGAAGCCCTGCTGAGTAAAGCAGGTTTCTGGGGGTTTTTTGAGCTTCTATATTCGCAACATAGTTGCTTAGAGTTGCAGCTGAGAGGCCAGCAAGTCAGGCGGGGAACGTTGGAGTTCTCTGTCACTGAAGCAAGCCTCCCTGTTCACATCAGCTGCCTGGCTGCCGGCCGCCATCTTGGCTGCCAGTTAATTTGCATATCTCGGCCCTACTCTGTGAGTGATAGGGGGATTAGCCAATGGGAAGGGTAGCGGTCGTACGCCAATTACCATGTTTCTCTTTTATTAGTGTAGATAATGTATTTGACTATGTGCCGGGCCAGCTCTGCCAAGGGTTCAGTGAGCCTGAGCGGGGTGGGGGCGGGGGGGGGGGGCGGGGAGGGCAAAGGATGTAGAAAAGATAGACAAAGAGAATAAGCTGGGTCTAGATGGATCTCCTGTGCCTGGCTGAGGCCACAGAGAGAGACCCAGAGCCAAGCTGAGCCTTTATTTTATAGCCAGAGGCAAACAAGGTAGTGGTCACCATAGTTACAATGTTCTTGTGAGTTTCACTTGTTTTGGCAGCACTTGCTGCACTTCCCTCAGCCCATTAGCTTCCCAGATAAGATCTAGGGAGCGTCATAAGATCAAGCCTAATTATGCTAAGAGGACTGTGCCCTCTAAGCTGGGATTTATTTGTGTCTTTGCCAACAGGTCAGTCCAAGGCTTAATCCTATAGCCGCTTCCTACAGACTACCTTCCCAAGGTTTAAATTTTAAGATTTGCTTTCTCTCCTTATAAAGAAAAATTTTATACTTAAGATATATGGGAAGCTCTGTCAAATAAGGAAATGATAATTATATTCTATGTATATATGCATATTAAATAGATTCTAATATGCGTTCATTTATAACTAATTGTTATAAGTTATAATATTGCAGAATATTGTGTTTTGCAGAAAGGGCAAGATTCCATGTCATTTGCATTATAATCAAATCAATAACTGTGTCATTTTAAATTCCTTGTCATTTGGAGACAATATAAAAATTATTAGAACTCAATAGAGTATCTGGATTTATAGAAATACTGGCAAGAAAAGTCAGGAGAAAAAGAATTTGATTATAGGACTAATGAACTAAAAATAATTATAGTTCTGGTAATTATTGTTCTCATGGCAATGTGTTTGCATGAATCCAATAAGAATCTGATTCCTCATAACAGGACGTAAGTCAGTTTCCAATTGTGGTTTTATTAACCCGAGAGACAGACCAGGACTCTGGATGTCACCGGGAAGCTCTAAGGAATGAAGATTGGCTTTGAAGCCGATAAGCGCCTTGGATAAATAGCTTGGTACCTGCGTGGTCACGTGGTTCATGGTAGTCTTTCCAGGTAAGGGACAAAGGTTGCTTTCCTGAAAGATGGCAAGAAGGAACCTCAAGACACCTGTGGGGATCTCAACTTGAGGAATGCACCCCAATTCTGTAGGTATTGTAGGCAAGGCCTGATGGCAACTTTGTGGCTTGGCTTCTTTGCCCTGAGAGTAACTTTCTCGTGAGATTCCAACAAAGCACATTTTTTAAAAATAGCCTATGTAATCAACTGTTATTCTTGTTATATTTCTACAAACAATCAGGCCAAATTATAACTAGACTTAATACAGTAAGTAGATTAGTCTTTAATAAAAATGAGGGTGATTTTAGGGAGAAAAATTGTTTCAACAGGAAATTGTTAGAAACTGTTCTAACTTTTGCCCAATAATACTAAATTTTATAACACAGTTTGTCTCCACGAGACTACAAGCCCTACTTGCACCTAGGGAATACCACCTTTAGGCACCATTGCCACCTCCTTCTGTGCCCAGGCCTCATCGTCCCTCTGACAGAGAGCAAGGATCTCTTGGCTCTGAGAGAAACTTCTGACCCACCTCAGCAGGAAGCAGCTACAGAAGAAATCTGGCATCCCTTTTCCTAAAAGCATTCAGAGCCAAGATCCTTGAGGGGCCTACAGTAGGCAGTTAGACAGACATAGCAGAGCAAGGACGATGGGCCAACAGGAGGGTAAAGAGATAGATGCTGAGACATCTCACCACTCCGACTGCTCTGAAGCTGGGAACAGAGGAACCTGTATAGAACTACCTTTAATCATAACTAATTGGAAGGAATTTATAGTTTTCATGTAGTAGAAGATATAGAGATACAGGAAAAAGAAAGTGAAGTAGACAAACTGAAAGGGTATGTGTAAATTACAGAAGGTATATGTAAGTTGAAAAAGGTATGTGTAAGTTGTAAAAGGTATGAATAAGTTACAGAGGGTCTATACAAGTAAAAAAAGAACTAGAGTTGAGCAAGTAAAAATTGTGAGAAGGGATATAAAGAAAGGAATATAACAGGAAGAAAGGAAATTAGAGTAGGAATACTTAAGAATAATTGTGAAAGTTATAAGAATGTTTATAAAGATCATAGAAGGTTTATAAAGAAAAATCTTAAAAGGAATTATAAGTATACTGAATAATAAATCTAATAGATAGAGCACCTGAATTAATCAGAAAAGTATCATATTATTTTACTAGTAAATCTTAGGACACATATACTTATATGTGAATAGGCAGTTAAGTTTTTCTTAGAGTTTTCTTTTCAAGGCCTGTGCAAAGTAATTAGGGAGGTGACTCAGCTGTGACTCCAGCAAGCAGAACCAATAAGCATGGTCAGCTCGACCCACCAGGAGTTAACATCATCTCCTCAACATCATCTCATTGCCTGACAATAGCTGATGTCTACAGACCCCAGGCCTGCACATAGCTACATCCCTCACCCTCGCCCCTTCCCCTTTATAATCCTGTCCCCTACACCTTGCTAGAAGGCAAGATTTAATGCTTGTAAGCACCCTGTCTTCTTAATTAGACTAACCATTGCTGTCATTGTAAGTCTCTTTGTTTTCTTATAGTCTACAAAATCAGAACTCGAACAGTAAACACACTTCACAGACCCTGACCTTCCAAAACAGAAAGTTCGCCGCCTTCCTCTGTCTCCTGCAGCCAGCAAAACAAAAAAGGGGGAGATGTGGGGGGCACGGGGCTTGGTTGGAAGGTCTGTGAGGAGGAGTCTCTGAAAGGTTGGGGGCCTCTGGTGGACCTTACCGAAGGCGGCAGCTGCTGCCTTGACTTTTCCAAACAAGTCTGACCCCCCGAGTGTTTTTACTAGAATCTTTAGTGTTTAGACTTCAAAACGTCCTTATTTGAAAGACACTACAGATATAGGTACTTTCTCAAGGATGCTTACCCTGCTGAGTGTATGTAGAGGTTAATTTTAGTTCATGCTATTGTGACAATAAAAGCCTAAGGAGGCAGGTGAACAGGGCTGTTTGCTCCTAAAGCAAACAGCCCCTTAGCCTCTCTTTCACAGAAACGTGTGTCAGGGTAATCATTCATCTGTCACTCAGGGGCTGCCAGTCAGCCCCGGCAGAGCACCAGCGACTCGGGCATCCAGCGAACCTCAGGGTCACTTCAGAAACGCAGGGCTCCGTGTGTCTTCATGTCCTCACCTCCTTGGGGACATCTTGAGCCCAAATTAGAAACCCTGGGTTGTCACTTAAATATCCCCCTGAGACTTCCTGCCCCATGGGGGTGGCGCTGGCCAGCCCAACCCGAAAGTTCAGGGACCTACAGGCACAGAACAAGTCTACCTGTTTGTCCAGGCTTATGCCCAAGGGAGGGTCCCTGGCACAGGAGGATGTCAGTAAGTTTGCTTTGTTGGTCGTGGCCATTAAAGATGTGATCAGGTTTGGGTAACAAGCAGCTGGCCTGTCCTAAAAATAGGGCATTATTCTCTCAAAGCTCCAAATGGCTAATTCCAGAACCTGCTGTGTCCAGCACACACGGCCACCATTTCTACCCCTGCAGAAGGTCCTGGGTGATCCTTTGTTACAAGAAATGCTCAGCAGTCACTGAAATAACTGTCTTGTGCCCAAGATTGTCAGATAAAATACAGGGCAGCCACTTACCTTTGAATTTCAGGTTAACAAGAGATACGTCTTTAATCCTTCCCAAATATTGCGTCGGGTTGCTTATACTAAAAACAGTATTCGTTATGCCTCTAAAATCCAAATTTAACTGGTAGCACATATTTTTATTTTCTAAATGACATGATGACGTTGCCCCAACCATTCCACTCCTGAGGTTTCTTCCCTTCCAGTTCTGCCCAAGGTCCCACATGCTCCTGTGTCTGCGGTGACATGAGGAGGCAAAACCAAAGTGAGTCCGCAATGGCGAGTGCTAGAGCAGCGCGAAGGTTTGATTTGGAACGTCTGCTCGGCGTTTGCACATATGTCTGTTTGGAAGTACTGAGAAAACCTTAAAGTGTAAACATCTTTATTTAAATCACTCACTTCTTAGACATTGGAGAAAAACAGTGATCTAAAAATAGACACAAGTTGCTCTTATGGAAATTAAAAATACTATTCACTTTGCAGACAAGAGAGTAGACGTGGATTGAAGCCACACTTTCTGCCGTCCGCCAGCCCGGCCTGCGACCCGGCCTGATCCGTCCAGGCCCCGAGCCTGAGCCCTGGGTGTCATCAGGACTCTGCCTGCCCACTCAGCCGATGGTCAGCAATCCTGTTCCCTTACATCTCCCACGTTCACCAAGTTCACCCGCTCCGCATGCCCTGCCATTGCCACTGCTCAGGGTAAAGCCTCAGCAAGGCTGGCCTAGATTCTGGCTCCAACCCACCAATTTCCCTTCGGTCTCTCTTTCCCCGACGCTTCACCTGTGATTGCCAAGTGACCTTCCCCAAACACAAACCTGGCCTTATCTCTACCCAGCTCTGTCTTTCCTTGACATGACCAAAGTTGGCCTTCCCCATGTCTTTGCCTGCTGTCCCTGCATGTGCCTCCTGGCTTGCTCACAGCACACACCTGCAGCTCCCTGCATACACCATGCTCTCAGAGACTGTGTGCCTCATGCCCTGACCACTCCTGAGGCACCTTCCCTTTCAACTCTGCCCACGTAATTCATGTCAGTCCCCCAGGTCTTGGTGAGCCCCCACATCACCCCAGCTATGTCTCCTCCAGGTCCCTGTGCAAACCCAGCCACGGCCCCTTAACACATGGTCACGTGATGCTGGCTCCTCTCTTGTCCTAGACACTGAGCTCCTGAGGACGGACCTAGGACTTATCCACAGCCCTATCCCTGGTACCACACTGAGTACATTGGAAGCTAAATAAATGTGTTAAATTTATATATAAAGAGACAGCAAGAGCCTGCATCCTCCAGCATGGCCTGATCCACACCTCCAGGAACTGGTGTTTGTGGAGCCCTCTCCCCTTTGAATCAGAACTGGCCCTGCCTGATCAATAGAATGTGGTTCAGGTGATAGACCGTCAAAGCTGGGTCATAAACGCACTGCTGCTCCTCCCTGGGCAGGGGCGGGGGCAGCCACATGCAGTGAGGACACTCAGCCAGCCCCAGGGGGAGGCAGTGCAGAGAGGACCTGAGCCACCACACACAACGGCTTCCCCACCATGTGACTGAGCCGCCTTGGAAGTGGGCTAGTCTTCAGATGAGACTGCAGCCCCGGCCAACACCTGCCTGCAAGCTCATGAGGGATTTCAAGTGAGAACTGCCCAGCCAGACCAATAGATAAAAAATGACACTTGTTTTAAGCCATCAAGCCTCTGTGACCTTTGCAGCATTAGATAGCAAGAATAAACACACACATACAGACAGACACATATGCACACATGCACATGCATGCACACACATGCACACATGGACACAGGCAGGGAGATAAACATGTGTGTGCACATGCACACGTGGACACATAGACACATATGTACACGCCAAGACATGCACATGCACACGTGCACATATGGACATGCAGACACACATAAACACACATGCACATAGACACACATAAACACACAGAGAGACACACACAATAGACACACACAGACACATATACAAACAGACCAACACCCTGCTATAAAATATTATACTGATTTTGTATGTTTCCCTGGTCACTTATTCATTCATTATTGAGAAATCTTGAATTCTGACTGTGAGTCCAGCACTGTGTCCCTGGAGGGTTAGTAAGACCCCTGTCCCCAAGTACAAGGAATCACATACAAATTCAGGTTTAAATGGTCTATGAGGCTCAGGACTTGGCTGTGTAGTCAGCCAGGTGTGACTGAATCTTTTTCTTTAAGAAATAATATATGAAACACATTGGAAAATCTAGTTAATTATACTTGAGAGGTGTTTAATTTGTTTATAGATTCAAAAATAGCATTATCCAGCTTAATTATTAATCTTTTCATAAGAGTTGGCTCCAAATGACACAGCCATTTCCAGAATCCAAGCACACCTTTGAACGATGGTGCTTTGCCGATCCTGAGGCAGGTCCAACGCGATGCCATGGGCGCCCAGGCTGTTCCGGCCCTCCCACTGGCTGCAGGGGGCTGAGCATGTGGCTGACCCTTGGGCCTCCAGTCAAAGATGGCGTCCCTCAGGGGTGATTTCTGTGTCTTAGTAAATCAGCACCCACATCACCTACCATCTGGAATATTCTAGAAGAGCATGGCGCCATCTGACTCATCGAGCATTCATCCCATTCAACTCAACACACCTCACTAAGCATCTTGTCTCCTACGTGCAATGAGCTAGCACTGGGGTCTCAAAAGCCAGGGGGGAGGCTGCGTCCTCCAGGACCGTGTACCCTCTCGGAGAACTGAGGCAGGCACATGGAAACAACTTAGTACAAAACAGGAGCAGGACCTGCAGCGACAGCAGAGCTGGGAGACGCCACTCGGAGGCTCGGTGTTTGAGGTGACGAGAGACACATGAGGACCAAACGCTGAGGACAGAGTGGCCAGCTGGCCAGGTCCCTGGCTCTGCAAAGCTGACTGCCAGGACACCTCCCCGGCACCCCCTGGACTGTGATGGGACACCGATATGGCTTCACTGGTTCCAGAAACCACGTGGTGTGTGGAGGTGAGCATTGGGCCACTGGAGCCTAGTTCCGCCCATTTGCTGCCACCATTGGGCAGGTTGCTGGAAGGTTACAGAAGTCCAGCAAGATAAAAGATGGGAAACGCTGTCAAGTTTCATGTGTCCCGAGTTCATCCTAGGAGGGACCGCCCTAAGCACAGTATCCCAACGGAACCCACAGCAGGCCAGGAGGCCGGTGCGGAAGGGCTGAGACAGGTGTTGAAAGTCCAGGGAGGCGGCTCGGAGGGTTTCCAATCAGGCTCTGCATGTCTAGAGGCGGCTGGAGGCCCAGGACTCTGGGGGAAGGTGAAGGAGCGAGACAGGCGGGCTTGAGGGTTCCCGGGGACTGGAGAAGGTCCCTGACTACACTCCTCAGAGCAGGTTCTGCCCGGGCCATTCTGGACCACTCTGTGTCCCCTTAGCTGGCCAGGTCCCAGAAGAACGGGGTTCTAGACGCAACGCTGTCGTGAAGACCCCAGACCACGTCAGTAGGAGACCTGAGTAAGGCACCTGCCCCCTGAATCCTGACCTCCCAACCTTTGATTGCTGGGAACGCCAGGTGCCTCAGGGGCCACCCATCATCCGGACCCTTTGTCCTCACATGTCAAAGATCCTCACCAACCACATGGCTCAGGTGAGGCGGGTGAGGCAGGGGGCACAGTGATGTGCCGTGTGGCTCCCCAACCGTGAAGTCCGCCGCCAGCCCGCCTCCAGCCTCCCCCAGGGCACCCTCCTCTCGGAGGCAGGGTCCTCAGCTTCTCTCCCTCCCCCTCCTCCTCCTCCTGCTCAGCACCTTCCTGATCTAACCAATTCACATCAGGACCCACGTGACAGGTGACAACCGGGTAAATTCCATCTCCCAGGGATGTTAGGGAGGCCTGATCCTTCTGTCCACAAAGTGGATGCAAGGAGGAACTTCTCAGACACTCGCAGGCCACTGAGGGATGTCTCTGAAGACAGGGTCTCCTCTGCCCCTGACCCCCGGCCAGGGCTGCGGGCACGCTCCCTTGCTCCCTCACCAGTCACAGCAGGAGCAGCTCTCTCCCTCATAACCCTCATCTAAGGCCCTACGGACAGAAGGGGAGGGAGCCGCATGTCTGAATTACTCTGGGGACGTGAGGACAGACTAGGGGCCCAACCTTCAGGAAGGGGCCACACTCTCCCTCTTCTTCCTGCTCGGTTTCTGCATCTCACGTGTGAGGACATCAGGGTCCCAGCGAGAAATGTGTCCCCTCCTGCAGAAAAGAGCAAGAACCACTCTCCCAGCCCTCAGCCCAGCCACCTAACCCCATTAGCAACTCAAAGACTCTTCTGCACTCTCCCTGGGATGGAGCCGCTCTGAGCATCTTGACTTTGTCACCACTCACAGCCGGAGCTGGGTTTCCAAGGAGAGCGACACCTCAGAGGGCCTCCCGACCAGCTCTGGCTGCGTGCGCAGTCACCGAGGACCCCGCCTGAAGGACTTGGGAGGGACCCTGGAGGCCCGCCCTCTCACTTTCCAGAAGAGACCTTCGAGGCCGAGGGACACCAGCACCCCTGCCCATGACCAGCTGCGTGGCCTGTGTGGACCCCACCACCTGATTCCATCCCCGGGGACCCTAATGGAAGAAGAGACGGTATTTGCTTTAATTTGTCTTTAAAAGGGTTTTCCAGCCATGACATGTGTTCAGATAAGCTCTCTAATTCGGGATACTTCCAGATTTATAGAAAAAGTTGCAAAGGTCGTGCAGAAAGTTCCTCGTATCCCCTGCCCAGCGTCTCTCCGTGTGCCCCACGGCCCCCGGTCAGCAGGAAGCAGGAGCAGGGGTGCAGTTCTCCCACAGGTGCAGTTCTGCCCACGTGCATCCTCTTCCTCTCTGGGATCCGCCAGCCATTCCAGGTCAGCATTCCAACATCCACGCAGAGCCCCAAGACCCTCCCTACCCAAAGCCACACCCCACCTTCACCACATTCGTGTAGGCAGCCAGTGTCTAAGCAGCTGACTCATTGATTAGGATCCAAGATACACTTAGTAATCACGGCCACCACTCGTCTCCCAAAGGCCGCTCGCACCTCCTCGGCGCCTGGTCCTGGGAGATGGCATGTTTGGGTTCCATCTGCCCTGCCTATCGCATCGTGGGCCGTAGTCAGTGCTTCTGGATATGACAAGGCAAGAGGTCTAACAGGACACAGCGATGGTGTTGCACAGTAAGCCCGGACAGCCCCTCCGGGTGCAGAAGCGTGGCGCGTGGAGACAGGCTTGTTTGCTGACCTCTCTCACTCTCTCTGGCGCCCTTTAGGCCACAGTTAGAAGAACAGCTGAGACGATCCTTGAAGATCTCGAGTCTATGACGATGTGAAGTCTGAGACAAACAACGTAAAAACGTAAACATACATTTGCAAATTCAAATGCAATTTTTTGCTCATTTTGTTAATCCTCACCCAAGGATATGTTTTTATTGAGAGAGAGAGAGAGAGAGAGAGAGAGAGAGAGAGAGAGAGAGAGAGAAACATTGATGTGAGAGAGAAACATCAATCAGTTGCCTCCTGTATGCATCACAACCAGGATTGAACCCGAAACCTATGTATGTGCCCTAACCAGATACCAAACGCCTAAACTTTTGGTGTCTGGAACAACACTTCAACCAACTTTGCCACTGGCCAGGGCATTTTTGTTCCTTTTTTTTTTTTTTTTTTTTTTTTTAGAAAACCAAGACAAAGTCTTTTCTTATACATTTCACAAAATGAATGTGAGAGTGATTCTCAAAGTGTGGTCTCCGGAGCCGTGGGTTCTTCGAGATTCTTCTAGGGCAGCGGTTCTCAACCTGTGGGTCACGACCCCTTTGGCGGTCGAACGACCCTTTCACAGGAGTCGCCTAAGACTATCCTGCATATCAGATATTCACATTACGATTCATAACAGTAGCAACATTACAGTTATGAAGTAGCAACGACAATAATTTTATGGTTGGGTCACAACATGAGGAGCTGTATTTAAAGGGCCAGACGGTTGGAACCACTGTTCTAGGGGGTCCATAAAATCAACACTATTTTCAAAATATGATGAAGACATTCTTTTCCTCTTTCTCTCTATTCCTTCGAAGTGCCCGGTGGGGTTTCCAGAGGCCATGTGGCAGGAGATGTCACTGGGAGGTCACATGCAGCGGAGACTGACCTCTGGATCAGCAGGGCCCCCCAGGCCCTGATCTCAGGGGAACGGCCACATGCAGAAATCATATTTCAAGTTTTCAAAGGGCAGGTAGCAAATGGAGAAGCATTTATCCCAGAAAATCTACCGAACCACAGTAAGAGCAGGAACGGCTTGTGGCGTTGGAGCCAGGACGCACTCCCGCTGTCTCGTGATGACAGAGGCTCCACCCCTGATGTGTGCAGCCCGGGGCACAGGGCTCACCCCTCCAGCATCAGGCTGGGCCGGGGTCCTCCCGGGAGGGACGGCCACCAGCACCTCTCACTTCCTCCAGCTCTGAGCTGCGGGAGCTACATTCCACTCACGAGCAGCTAAAAGGACTGGGGACCTCTCCTCCCACCCAGGCCCCACTCAGCACTGAAACCCACTCAGGGGAGCACACCAAGGCCGTGAGCCCCAGTCGCCGCCCCAGCAAGTGCACAGGGCGGAGATTCCACACCAGGAGGGACAGCACTCCCACCTGGTGCCGTGCTTGTAAAGCCAGGATGTCACTGAGAGCAGCAGGCCACGGCCCCTTCCCTGGTTTCTGAGAGGCGAAACCAGTAAGAAGGGTTTTCCCAGGAGGAAGAGGTCGGCCTTAGGAAGCGGGCTCTGTAGCTCTTCCTAAGGGAACCGACTTTCCTTGGAACAGAGCATGAGGGAGTTGGACCTGAGGGTGCTGTCGAACACCATGGCAATTTTTGTGGAAAAAAAATTAAGAGGAGGCTGGTAACTCCATGAATACAACAAACTGACCAGCTGGTAGTTTACTAGAGAGAACAGTGCAAAAACAGCTAAGAGCCTCCTGAGGTTGGAATAAGGCTCAAAGTCCGGCCCCAAATGCAAAGGGGCATGTATCTAACTGAATCTGACCATGGAGCGATTTATACACTGCGGCATTGTCAAAAACAAGAGAGCAAGGAGCCAGCATTAGTGGAGGCTAAAGCTGAGTGTGATACGAACAGAAGAAGACAACGTAACAGAGAGATCGGGGAAAGACACAGCCAGCGAGAGTCCTGCAAAAACCACTGTCATCTCGGGGTGACTAGCACATGCTCAAGGCGGTGCCCTCCGGGGAGTGACAGCAGAAGCTGCACACTGACTTCAGAGGGACAGCCAAACGAACCAAGGAGCAGACCACAGCAAGCCCCGCGGATGGAAGAGCCAGCGCGCACTTGCTGCCATTTATTCCTAGTATGTCCAGTTTCTAACTAAAAAAGAAACAGGAGAGTATGGCCCATACACAGGGGGGAAATCAGGCAACAGAAACTGCTTTTGAAAGGGCTCTGATGTCAGACTTAACAAAGACTTCAAAGCAGCCACTATAAGTATATTCAAAGAACTAAAAGAAACCATGTTGAAATAAAGGAAGGTATAATTAAAATATCTTATTGAATAGACAATATCAATAAAGAAATAATTATTTTAAAAATCAAATGGAAATTCTGGAATGGAAAACTACAATGGATAAAATAAAATAAAATAAAGCACTAAATCTGATCTGACAGAAGAAAGAATTTGAAGGTAGATTGATAGATAGTTATGTAATCCAAAGAGAAAGGAGCAAAGAAAATGGATGACACCTGAGAAGTGTAGGACGCATGCAGGCTACCAACATGCATAATGGGAGTATAAGAAGGAGAAGAGGGAGAGAAAGGAACAGAAAATGATTTTTAAAATGGGTGCGAACTTCCCAAAGTCAACAAAAAAATTAACCAGACATATAAGAACACTGCAATCTCAATGATCTCCAAGTAAACTACACAGAACAGATTCACAAACAGACACATCATAGTAAAAATATTGGAAGACAGAAAATCTTGAAATCATCAAAAGAAAAGAAGTTTATCACGTAGAAGGAAACTCCAGGAAGGTTCCGCTGACTTCTCATTAGAAACAATGGAGGCCAGAAGGCAGTGGGTGACATATTCAAAGTCTTGTAAGAAAATAACTCCCAACTGAGACACTTATATCTAGTAAAATTATCTTTAAAGAAAGGTGAAATAGACATTTCCAGAAAAACAAAAACAGAGGGATTTGTTGCCTATAGACCCATCTTAAGAGAAATGCTAAAGAAAGTTCTTCAGACTGAAAGCAAGTGACACCAGATGGTAATTTGAATTCACTTTTTTTTTTTAAAGAGTGTTCATAAAGGTAATTATCTAAGTAATTATAAAAAACATTATAATTATATATATTTTCTCCTTTCTTCTCTGATGCAATTTAAAAAGCAATTATATAAAATAATGTGTATATAATTGTATTACTGGGCCTATAACATATAGATCTGTAATATACTTGACAATAATAGCATAGAAAAGGTGAATGGTAGTGAATCTATATTGGAGTAAGAAAATAATACCAAATATTACCTTGAATCTGCAGGAATAAATTAAGAGAATGAGAAATGGTAAATAAGATTAATATAATTAACATCAAAACTACATGCTTGTCTTCTTTTTCAATCAATTACTTTAAAAGATATGCAATTATATAAAATAATAATTATAACAATGTATTGTTAGGTTTGTAACATACATAGATAAATATATATAATAATAATAATAGTAAAAAAAGGGAGCAATATCTCGCTCAATTTTTACTATAACTCTGAAGTAGATTCTAAGTTAACGTACATTGTAAGCCCTAGAGCATCCACTAGGATAATAGTTTAGAAATATATGATGAAAAAAATCATTACAAAAAAGTACAATGTTATACTAGAAAATATCCACTTAATGCAAAAGGAAGCAATAAAGGGGAAATAGGAACTAAAAGGACATAGGCTTATGGGGTAAAATAAAAATCTAACCATATCAATCCTAACACTAAGTGTGAATGGATTAACAATCTAATCAAAAGACAGAGACTGTCAAACTGAATTTTTTTTAAAAAGCTAACTATCCTGTCTGTAGTATATACATGTTACATTCCAAGATACAAATAGGCTAAAAGGAAGAATGAAAAAATATATACCATGCAAATAACAACAATTTACTAACATCAGATCAAATTAACTAAAACAAGAAATGTTGCTAGACACACAGCAGGACATTTTATAATGATGAAAGCATCAGTCCATCAGGATATATGAGAATTATCAACTTTTACGCCCCTAACAACAGAGCCCAAAATTACATGAAACAAAAACTGACAGAATTGAGTCGAGAAATAGATAATTCCACAATAGCAGTTGGAGAGTTTAATATTCCACTTTCACTAATGGATGGAACTAGGCAGGTCAACAGGTAAATAACCACATGGGCCTAACAGGCATCAATAAACACTCCACTCAGCAACACCAGAATACACATTCTTTTTAGACACACTTGGATTATTCTCCTAAATAGATGATCTATAACAGGGGTCCTCAAACTTTTTAAACAGGGGGCCAGTTCACTGTCCCTCAGACCATTGGAAGGCCAGACTATAGTTTAAAAAAAAACTATGAACAAATTCCTATGCACACTGCACATATCATATTTTGAAGTAAAAAAACAAAACGGGAACAAATACAATATTTGTATTTGCATGTGGCCCGCGGGCCGTAGTTTGAGGACCCCTGATCTATAAGAACATAAAGCAAATCCAAATAAGTGTTAAAGAATGTAAGTCAGCCCTAACCAGTTTGGCTCAGTGGATACAACGTCGGCCTGTGGACTGAAGGGTTCCAGGTTCGATTCCAGTCAAGGACATGTACCTTGATTGCGGGCACATCCCAAGTAGGGAGTGTGCAGGAGGCAGCTGATCAATGTTTCTCTCTCATCAATGTTTCTAACTCTATCCTTCTCCCTTTCTCTCTGTAAAAAAATCAATAAAAGCATATTTTAAAAAAAGAATGTAAGTCATACAAAGCATGTTCTCCAATAGCAATGGAATAAAATTAGATATCAATAACAAAGAAATGTGGTAAATTTTAAAATATGTGGATATTAAACAACATAATCCTAAATAACAAGCGAGTAAAAGAAATTCAAAGGGAAATTAGAAAATACTTTGGGTTTAATGAAAGTAACAAACAACAGACCAAAATTTATTGGATGCAGCTAAAGCAGTACTTAGAGGGAAATTTATAATTGTAACCACCTATGTTAATAAAGAGGAAAGATCTTAAATTGATAACCTAATTTTTCACTATAAAACACTAGGAAAAAATGAGAGAACCAAGATGGCGGCATAGGTAAATACCAGAGAATGCTGCCTCGCACAACCACTTCAAAAATACAACTAAAAGATGGAACGGACATCACCCAGAACCACAGGAAAGCTGGCTGAGGGGAAATTCTTCAACGAGAAGGAAAGAGAACAGCATACCGAGACTCAGAGGAGGCACAGTGCGGAAGTAAAATACTAAGGTACAGAGGCACACGCGGAGTGGGCTGGTGGCTGAGGGCACGGTTGTCTGTTTCAATCGGGAGGGAGGCTCAGGCCCTGAGCTCCAGTTCTGGGCAAGTCTCTAGGGACCCAGACTCAAACGGGAGAAGCGGGACCGTCTGACATTGGTCGGAACACGAGGGCAGCTTTCTCTCTGAGGTTTGCAGCGGTTGCTGGGACTCTGAGAGGCAGAGCCTCTGGGGACGGGACTGAGAGCAGCCATAACTGTTCCCTCTGCCTGCCCTGTTTGATCCGGTGTGACCCGCCCCGCCCAAGCCCTGCACAGAGCCATTTGCCAGATAGCCTCAGGCAAAGGCTAGATTACGCCTCCCCAGAGGACAGAAGTTTGCCCACTGCAGACACAGCTGACTCTCACAGCCAGTTGGCCTGGAGGTCAAATCCCCCCAGTATTAACTACAACAATCAAGGCTTAACTATAACAAGACTGCGCACAAACACCCCTAGGGGGTGCACCAAGAAAGCATAAAAAAAAATGCGGAGACAAAGAAACAGGACAAAATTGTCAATGGAAGATATAGAGTTCAGAACCACACTTTTAAGGTCTCTCAAGAACTGTCTAGAAGCCGCCGATAAACTTAATGAGATCTACAAGAAATCTAATGAGACCCTCGATGTTATGATAAAGAACCAACTAGAAATTAAGCATACACTGACAGAAATAAAGAATACTATACAGACTCCCAACAGGAGACCAGAGGAGCGCAAGAATCAAGTCAAAGATTTGAAATGTGAAGAAGCAAAAAACACCCAACCGGAAAAGCAAAATGAAAAAAGAATCTGAAAATACAAAGATAGTGTAAGGAGGCTCTGGGACAGCTTCAAGTGTACCAACATCAGAATTATAGGGGTGCCAGAAGATGAGAGAGAGCAAGATATTGAAAACCTATTTGAAGAAATAATGACAGAAAACTTCCCCTTCCTGGTGAAAGAAATAGACTTACAACTCCAGGAAGCGCAGAGAACCCCAAACAAAAGGAATCCAAAGAGGACCACACCAAGACACATCATCATTAAAATGCCAAGAGCAAAAGACAAAGAGAGAATCTTAAAAGCAGCAAGAGAAAGAAACTCAGTTACCTACAAGGGAATACCCATACGACTGTCAGCGGATTTCTCAACAGAAACTTTGCAGGCCAGAAGGGAGTGGCAAGAAATATTCAAAGTGATGAATGCCAAGAACCTACAACCAAGATTACTTTATCCAGCAAAGCTATCATTCAGAATTGAAGGTCAGATAAAGAGCTTCACAGATAAGGAAAAGCTAAAGGAGTTCATCACCACCAAACCAGTATTATATGAAATGCTGAAAGGTATCCTTTAAGAAGAGGAAGAAGAAGAAAAAGGTAAAGATACAAATTATGAACAACAAATATGCATCTATCAACAAGTGAATCTAAGAATCAAGTGAATAAATAATCTGATGAACAGAATGAACTGTTGATTATAATAGAATCAGGGACATAGAAAGGGAATGGACTGACTATTCTTGGGGGGGAAAGGGGTGTGGGAGATGCGGGAAGAGACTGGACAAAAATCGTGCACCTATGGATGAGGACAGTGGGTGGGGAGTGAGGGCGGAGGATGGGGTGGGAACTGGAAGGAGGGAAGTTATGGGGGGAAAAAAGAGGAACAAATGTAATAATCTGAACAATGAAGATTTAATTTAAAATAAATAAATAAATAAATAAATAAATAAAACACTAGGGAAAAAAAGAAAAACTAAACCTAAAGAAAACGTAAGGAAGGAAATAATAAGATTAGATCAGAAGTAAATTAAATGAAGAATAAAAAAATCGATAAAATTAAGGAAACTAAAATTAATTCCTTGTAGTGATCAACAAAATTTGCAAACTGTTAGCTATGAGATTCAAAATACTAAAATCAGGAATGAAATAAGAACCAACCTTACAAAAATAAAAAGTATTATAGGAGAGTATCATAAGCCCCACCAGCATGGCTCAGTGTTGAGCGTTGACCTATGAATCAGAAGGTCATGGTTCAATTTCCAATTGGGGCATATGCCGAGGTCATAGGCTTGATCTCCAGTGTGGGGCATGCACGAGGAATGTGATTGATAATTCTCTTTCATCATTTTTTCTCTCTCTCTCTCCACCTCCCTTCCTCTCTGAAATCAATAAGAATATTTAAAAAAAACAAAAAAAAAACACAGAGAGTATAGTGAATAACTATATGCCAACAAATTAGATAACTTGGATGAAATAGCCAAATTTCTAGAAAGACACAAACTATTAGAACTGTCTCAAGAAGGAATATAAAATCTGAATAGGCTTATAACAAGTAAAAATATTTGATCAATAATTTAAAAACTTTTAGCAAAGAAAAGGCCCAGAGAGCTTCACTGGTGAATTCTAGAAATATTTTTAAAGAGTTAATCTCAATTATTGACAAACTATTCCAAAAATATTCTTTTAACATTTATTTTAAAAACATTCTGTGTAGCAAGTGTCACTCCGATACCAAACCTAGAAAAAGGAAATTACAAGAAGAAAACTATCGACCAATATATCTTATGAATTTTGATGTAAAAATTTCCCAACCAAATACTAGCAAACAGAATCCAATGAGTTAGAAAAAACACTTGTATTTCATGACCCAGTGGGACTTATTCCAGGAATTAAAGTTGGTTCAACATATGAAAACCAATCAATGTTACACACTATTGATAGAAAAACTAACCACGTGATTATCTCATTAGACCCAGAGGGAGCATGTGACAAAATCCAGCACCCTTTCATGGTAGCATGTTCAACAGAGAAGAAAACATAGTAACTTCTTCAACCTAATACGACGGAACACTTCTGACATCACACTCAGTGGTGAAAGACGGAAAGCCTTTCCTATCGGGAACAAGAAAGGCGGCCCGCTCTCACACCCCTGTCCACCATGTGCTGGCGGTTCCAGCCAGAGCAAGTAGGCAAAAACAACTTTTTAAAGTAATCCTGATTCAAAAGAAAGTAAAATGATCTCATTTTCACAGATGACATGATCCTGCACATAGAAAATCTGACTGAATCCATTAAAAAAGTACTAGAACTATAAGTAAGTTCAGCCAAGCTGCAGAATACAAAATCAACACCCAAAGGCTATTGTATTTCCATACACTACCCATGAACAGTCTGAAAATGAAATTTCAAAAGAAATTCCACTTATAATAGCATTAAAAGAATAAAGTGCTTAGGAATAGATTTAACAAAATAAGCACAAAACTTATAGCCCCCAAACTACAAAACACTGTTAAAAGAAATTCAAGACCTAAATTAACAGAGTCCTCATGGCCATGGGTAGGAAGATTGAGGTTGTTAAGATGGCAAAACTCTCCAAATTAACCTACAGGTTGAACACAATTCCTGAAATACCCTGGCTGCCTTTTATGTATGTATGTATTTATTTATTTATTTTGAAATTGACATGCCACTTCTAAAATTCATATGAAAATGAAAGGGACCTATAATAGTCTAAATAATTTCAAAAAAGAATAAAGATGGAAAACTCACACTTCCTGACTTAAAACCTACTTCAGAGCTACCATAACTAAGAGAGTGTGGGACTGACATAAGAACAGACTACCAATCAATAAAATTGAGTTGCGAGTCCAGAAATAAACTTACACATCTACGATCAATTGATTTTTGACAGGGATCCCAAGACAATTCAATGGGGAAAGAATGGCCTTTTCAACAAATGGAGCAACTGGATACCTACATGCAAAAGAATGAACGTGGGTCCTGGCCATTTGGCTCAATGGTTAGAACATCGGCCTGTGTACTGAAGGGTTGTGGGTTCGATTTCTGGTCAAGGGTACACACTGGGTTCCCCAGTGTATGGAAATACAAGCCTTTGGGTGTTGATTTTGTATTCTGCAGCTTGGCTGAACTTGCTTATAGTTCTAGTACTTTTTTAGTGGATTCAGTAAGATTTTCTATGTGCAGGTTCCTCAGGCCCAGTAGAGCTGCATGAAGGTGGCAACCAATCCATTAGTTTCACATTGATGTCTCTCTCTCTCTCTCTCTCTCTCTCTCTCTCTCTCTCTCTCTCCCACTCCTCCCTCCCTTCCACTCTCTCTAGAAAACAATGGAAAAAAATCCTCGGGTGAGGATTAAAAAAGAAAATAAGAATGAACTTGGACCCTGACCTCACACCATGGACAGAAATGAACTCAGAATGGACCAGAGTCCTAATTGTAAAAGCTAAAGCTGTGAAACTCTTAGAGGAAAACACCGCAGTAAGTCTTCGTGACCTAAGCAAAGCCAGGAAATGTGTTCTTACATGTGACACTGAACACACAGCAGAAAAGAAAAGATAGACTTGGATTTCATCAAAGTGGAATACTTTTGTGTGTCCAAGAACACAGTCAAGAAAGTGAAAATGACAACCCACGGAACGAGAGGAAATATTAGCAAGTCACACACCTGGTGAGAGGCGGTATCCATACCTCTTACAATACGATTGAAGGACAGCCTGATTGCAAGTGAGTGAAGAGCCTGGACAGCCATTTCTCCACAGAAGATACACGAGTGGCCTGTAAGCCTGTGCGAAGGAGCTCAACCCCTGACCAGCCCCCGCGAAAGGCGAACCACACCTGCAGGGAGGTGTGGCTCACGCCCAGCGGGCAGCCGGGACCACCAGGGCAGACGGCGACAGTGTCTGCTTGTGGGCAAGGATGCGGGAACTCCCAACCCTCCTACTCAGCTGGGGCCACTAGCAGCTGTCCACGTGTTCAGCAGCGTGACATGTGGCCCAGGACCGCTCCTGGCGTACATATAGCCAAGAGGAGCGAAAGCATCCGGCCACACACACTGTGCATGGCTGGTGAGGACACCAATACTCAGAGTAGCCATCGGAGCAAAAACCCAAGTGTCCATCATGTGGGATATCCACACAATGAAATATCATCGGCAAGACAACAACAAAAACTGGCCCAGCCAGCGTGGCTCAGTGGCTGAGCATCAACCTATGAACCAGGAGGTCACGGTTCCATTACAGTAAAGGGCACATGCCCAGGTTGTGGGCTCGATCCCCCGTGTGGGGCGTGCAGGGGGCAGCCCATCCATGATCCTCTCTCATTGTTGATGTTTCTATCTCTCTCTCCCTCTCCCTTCCTCTCTGAAATCAATAAAAATATATATGTTTTTAAAAGAATGCACAGTGACATGGTGAACCTGGAAAACGTGATGTCAAGCGACAGAAGTCAACCACCAAACGAGGATCTCTGGAGAGACAGCAAGCATGTTGGTGGCTGCCTCTGGCTGGGTGGGGGGATGGGGGGGTGGGGGGGAGGAGTGGGAGTGACACTAATGGGTGTGGAGTTTCTTTGGGGGAAGATGAAAACGTTCTAACATTGGCTGCGGGGCTGGTTACACAATTCTGAATACACTAAAAATCATCGAATTGTTCCATTTAAATTGGTACACTGTATGGTATGTGAATAATACCCAAAAAGCTTATTTCTTGTTCAAAAAAGAAAATGATGACATATAGAAGCCACTGTGAGATGCCAGTGATACTTTAAGCCAGACACCAATCAGCAGAAATAAATCAATCCCACCTTCTCGTTAACGTTGTGCTGTTTGGGAGAATATCACTGTTTCTATTAACAATGTGTTCTTGGTGTAATGGATTTCTTGTTGGTATTTTTAAATGAATTAGTAAATATTTTTATTTTTTATTTTTCATTTCCAATATCTAAACAAAGCTCTTGGGGCGCCCTAGCTTTTCCGAGTGGGAAGGGACCCTGTTGGACACTATGGGAGGGAGGGGCCCTGCGCAGCCAGAGAGGGCGAGGCAGGAGGGGGCTCACCTGAGGACAGAGCCTGAAGACAGGGGGTCTGGGGCCGGTGCCCAGGGCTCTGCGGGGACAGCAGGCAGATGGCACCGTCATCACAGTGCAGTGACTCAAATGATGAGAGTCCCGCTCCGTCCTGCCTGTGGAGGCCAGGAGGCCCGGGGGGAGGTGAGGGCACCAGCTGGGAGGGGGCGCGGGGGTGGCTGGGCTCTCTGTCTCAGGACTTGTGAGAGGTGGAGGTGGGAGATGAGAAGACCTGACAAAGGGGGAGGCTGACCAGAGAAACCCAGCGGGTTCACAGGACAGTTCCCAGGGCCCTGGGACCAAAGGCAATTCTCACCGACCCGGCCTCCTCTGCGGGGTGTTGCCTTCTGGCTGCTGGTGGCCCCTCAGCACACACAGCTGCCTCCGGAGAGCCGTCCCCCACAGAGACGCCCCCTCTCCCACCTGGGGATCCTCCCCCAGAGACGGCCCCTCTCCCACCTGGGGATCCTCCCCCAGAGACGGCCCCTCTCCCACCTGGGGATCCTCCCCCAGAGACGGCCCCTCTCCCACCTGGGGATCCTCCCCCAGAGACGCCCCCTCTCCCACCTGGGGATCCTCCCCCAGACACGGCCCCTCCCCCACCTGGGGATCCTCCCCCAGAGACGGCCCCTCCCCCACCTGGAGATCCGTCCCCCCAGAGACGCCCCCTCTCCCACCTGGCATCCCAATCCTCTCCGCGTTGAGCCTTGCAACAGCTGGGCCTGGGCTGGGGTGCTGTCACCTCCGCTGCTTGGTGACATGCGGGCTATCTGGGCACGTGGAGGGGCCGCCACCACAGGAAGGGGCTTCGGGACGCGCCCCCTCAGGCTCCCATCAGACAGGAACAGGTCCCCTTCGCCCCGGCTTGTTTCAGGTGCCAGAGGAGCCGGGTCCGCCCAGGGTCCTCCCCACCCGCCCCCGGAAGGCCGCACGAGGACAGCACCATCATCAGCCCGTGCCCGGGCTGCGCGAGGCCTGGAGCGGCGCCTGTCCTCCAGCCCACAGTCCGCTGACCCTCCAGGCGGACGGCCACCCCTGGCCCCGTGGCAGCGGCCGGCCGAGGCCTGGTCCCTCGTGCCCTTTGTCCCTGTGCATGAAGGCTGCTTGCTGCCGACTTTGCCAAACTTCCCACAGAAGACCCTGAAATGGGAAGTCCGGGTGCAGCTTGTGACACCCCCCGTCTCCCAGGCCCCGGCGAGTCCGTGGGTGGCCAGGTCTCGGGATCTCTTGCAAGAGCAGCCCAAAGTTGATGCTGCGGACACGCCGGCCTCACGGCACCTCAGGGCCTGAGGCCCGAAGTAGCAACACTGCTGGGGGCCCAACGTGGCCCTGCCCTGCGACTCGGGGCAGCTCTGGGGCACCCTGCGCCCTGGCCCCTCCCACACCCTCATCACTGCCCAGCAGCCCCAGGCCCTCTGCTCAGGGGCTGCCACAAAGCCTGGCCCTTTCTCTATCCGCCCATCTCTCTGCATGCGGCGGGGGGTGGGGTGGGGGAGGTGGAGGGGGCAGGAACGGGGGTGGGGGCGGGGGGGGGGAGGGTCGGGGACGAAAGCTGAGTTCTGGGCCCTGGGCAGGCTTTGCTCATTCACCAGGTCGCCCCACCACCACCCCCCTCAGCACTTGTGCCCTAAGGGCTTGGCGCTGGGTGTGTTTCTTATAAATCTAAGTGATGCATTTGGGTTTGAATGAACCATAAAAACTCCTCCCTCACAGGGAGCGGCCGCTAAGGAAGGAGGAAACACTGGCTCATGAAGCTCGGTGAATGGGAAGGGCTCCTTGATAAGAACACCCATAAAATGAGTGAGGACACGTTCTACCGGATGGGAACCCGGTTCCCGAGGTCACCCGGGGGGCAGCAGGGGTGGGGGGGTCACAGCCAGGGAGCAGGAGGCACAGGCGGCGGCGATGAGAGGAGAGATGGCCGGAGCAGGTGAGAGGGCAGCGCCCTCCCTGCCCCCGCAGCACTTGGGCCCTGCAGGGTGATGAGGAGGGGAGGGTGCGGGACCACGGACAGAAGGCACTGTTCAGCCTTACAGACGGCCGGCCGCGCACCTGCTGTTATTCCTGTGCCGGTTCACAGCTGAGCAAACCACGGCCCCATGCAGCTGGCTCACTTGTTCACAATCGTACAACCAGGAAGCAGCCATGCTGGGACTCGAACCCAGGTCTGCAGGACCCCGGTGAGCCACGGCCTCCCTCACGGTGCCTGCTGGTTCCGCAGAGACCCATCCCGCGTGACCATGGTTCCCTCAGGGGTCCACTTAGCGTTTTGTGCTTCTGAAAACCACACGCGACAGATCTGGACACGGATGCTTGTAGCAGCTTCACTGGTAACTGCAAAACTGGGACACAGCTAAGATGCCCTTCGATGGGTGTGGGTCAGACACAGCGGCCACCACAGCACGGAGCCCCCTCAGCCATGGGGGGCTGGCTATTGGCACCTGGGCAACCTAGACGGATAAAACTCCGCCTCACGGTCTTCTCAGCGTGACAGGTCCAGAGACACAGAGAGGCTGGTGGCCGCTGGGCGCTGGTGAGGGGCAGGGGTGTGAGTGGGGTCATGGGCAGCACTGGGTGCACGTGTGTGTCCATGTGTACACACACGGAGCCACGGAGCTGCGGGATCTGAGCAAGGCGGTGAGCTGTCCGGTGATGGTTTCCTGCTGACTGAGCTGACCTTGGCAGAGTGTTAGCTCGGGGCCACGGGCGAGGTGCCCTGTCATGTCTGTGCTGTCCTTTGCAGCCCGGTGCCATCCGCAACCACCTCGGAACGTCCTGATGCCTGGTGTGACCGCATGTGAGAGGGAACCCTCTTACCTGCTGTGTCCACCCCCTGGGCCTGTGGGCGTGGGCGGGGTGTTAGGTGAGACCGTCGTCCCTTTCACACTTCATTTCAAAACTGGGCTTCTGCCTGGGACTCCAGGGAGCATTGCTCCCAGTGACGTCAGGCAGCGGGGCGTGAGCAGCCCGTGCACGCACGCTGACGGCAATTCTGAGCCGGCCTTCCTCCTTTCTCTGCATTGAAACCTTGCCACTGGGAAAAGAAGGGGATTAAGCTGCGAAAGGGGCAGCTGGCACTTGGCCTGGACATGGCCTTTATAACGCATAGAGCTGAGCTAGTCTTCCCGTGGGCGTGGGCAGTGCGTGAGGCCTGGGGGCCTCGGTTCAGGCCGACTGTGGCTCACCTGCCAGTACTCACCTCCACCCTGCACACTGGCTTGGAGGCAGAGACAGACATGAGCCCGTGGGCAGAGATGAAGCTGGAGTCACAGCGGGGAGCGGGGAATCGGGACTCAGTGGCATCTGCAGGCTGGCGTCGGAGAAGTCTGGGTCCAGCCTGGGGTAAAACTGCTGCAGGGCACCCCAAACCCTGGGTAGCTGCCGACCCCCCCCCGCTGCCCTCCCGGCCCTTCTTCCTGGCACAGGGCTGGCTCCAACAGGGGACAGCAGTGGGACCACACAAGTGTCCCCAATGGAGGGCAGAGCTCCTCCTGCTCTGGGAGAGCAGAGGCAGCAGGAGACAAGTGCTCAGTGAAGCAGGTCCCCCCCGTGGCTCCGTGGGGCCTCAGGGCCTCACCGCCAGGGCCCCCCAGGGCGCAATTCTGAAGTCAGCCTACACCCCACGGCCTCCGGGCAAGCCGGGGGCACGCAGAGCCAGCCCTGAGCTCCCCCACTCCCCTCAGCCCCAGACGGTGCTCACTGACCCTCTGCGGCCAGGCTTCCCTGCGTGTCAGCATCCCTGTCCCCAGAGCCAGGGCCTGCAGCCCACGCACCAGCACCGCCAGGCTCAGACGTGACTCCACTTCTTTGTTTGATTTCAGACAAGGCTGCCGCGGCAGAGCCCATCCTGACCTCTCACAGAGCACAAGTCAGTCAGTGGAGTCCAAACTCAGTCCCAGCACACACACCATACGCATGTGCACACACATTTCACACATGCACACATGTGGCACCAATGTACTCACACATGTGTATTCACACACCACATACATGTGCACATCTTGTGTGCACACACATTTGCATGCATGTGCACGTGTGCATGTGCTCACCCATGCACGCTCACATGCACATGTACACATGTGCATGCACACACAGACACATACACACATCTTACATGCATATGCATCAGACATGCACATACATGCACACAAGTGCACGCCTATGCCTGCACACATGCCTGCACACACACACACATGGTAGGTTAGCTGGGCTTGCTCTGGGAGAAGACAGAGGGAGGCCTGAGGAGCCACCTTTGGAAACAGTGGCCTCCACCTGGGCTGCCAGGGCCTGTGACAGGCCAGGCCAGGAGCCCCTCATAGCATCGCAAGCAGCCTGACTTGGCAGCAAATACCAGTGCCCCGTGAGAGCGCCTGGCAGAGGCTCGGTGCATGCGGCACAGCAGCATTTTAAAGGTTGGCTGTGAGGCAGGGGAGAGCCCTTGGTCCCAGCACAATGCTTTACCTGGAAGGATCTGAAAGCCAATTTTGGGGACCAACCAGCTCAGCTGCCCTCATCTAGAAATCACAGGGAGACAGGGATCTAGCCACAAACACGCTGATAAAGGTGGATGTGGGGGCGCCAGCCACAGGGACAGCACGCTGAGACCTGCGGGACGAGGCATGGCTCTTCGGTTCTCAGGGAAGCCACAGGGTGACAGGTGGCCTCCAGCTGAACAAAGAGAAAGCCAGAAACAGAGCAGCAGACAGAGAGGACAGTGTTGAGCAGGGGGCGGGGAAAGGCGCCCCCCCACCTCCCACCATCCACACAAAACCCAGACCAGAGGGCCCGACTGCAGGCCAGTGCCTGTGTGCCCAGTCTCTGCCCCTGCTCCACATGGGCACCTGTTATAAACTCCCACCAAGCCAGGCCCCTTCCCCGTGATCGGAGGGAGCGTGAGGACGCCAGGGATACATCAGTATGTCCTGTCCCCTTGGCAGGTGGCCAGGACTCAGGGCTGGGGACACGGGGCCGGTGGTGTCCTGGGGGTGGGGCTCACGGGGCCCCAGGCAGAGGTGGCCTCCACATTTATTCCCCTGGGTCGCACAAACACCTTTGTTCTGTCACGAGCATGATGTTTCTGCCCAAAACTCAGGCAGCTTTACAATAAAAAACAACAAACTCGGGCGGTTCCCAGGTCACCGCACCCAGGCTGCCTCCAGGGACAGTCGTCCTCACGAGCCCTCCTGCCTTGGGACTTTGCATCGTGGGCTGGGTGGCCGTGGCCAGGATCATCACTTTTATGTGTGATGATGAGCCAGGCCCAGGCTCAGCCTAGGGAGTGGGAGGGGGCACACAATTGGAAACAGAGGGAGAGAGAGGAGTCTCTGAAAGCGGGTCCCCGCACAGGCCCCGGGGAGAGATGGGTGGGGAGCTGGTTCCAGGCTGTTCTAGTGGCGGGAACGGAGTCTCCACATGAAGAGACAAACACTCGTGGGAAAGGCCAGGATTGGGGGCATGGGATGCAGGCCCCACTTTGAAGCAACCCAGTGGGGAAGGCGGTTAATGTTGCCTAAATGCTTGCTGGGCTCAGCTTGGCAGGCGGCTGGGACCTGCGCCAGAGCAGGGCCTGAGGAGGGGGGCAGGCGGGCAAGAAGGTGAGTGTCATGCCCTGACTTCAGGACACCGCGGGCACTCGGCAATGTGTTGACGGGCATTTGTGGCCAGCGCTCTGGGGCTGGGAGAGGCAGGGGGTCACTGACACGAAGGTACACAGACAGGGGGCGGCCGCAGCCCCCAGTGAGACCCGGAGCCAGCGGCCAGCACCGTGGGCTGGGTGGCGGGGCCAGGAGAGACTGAAGCGAGCTCATGGGGGGCATCAGTCACAAAGCAGTGACCTCAAACGGAGGACAGGCCCCAAGGAGCCCTCCACGACAGGCTGTAGCCCATGAGATGCTGCACCCAAACAAAATCATGGAAGAGAAACACGAGTAAAGCCGCCTGGGACGCTGCCAAGGCCTCGCGGGCCACTCGGGACCCAGAACACCCCCTTCTCAGGCATTCCTGCCACTTGACGGGGAGACGGTGGCTCAGTTCTGCAAGGGGTGGAAGGCCACCAAGGAGAGCTGCGCCCAGGGCAGCCCAGCAGCCTCGTTCTGAAATGCACCCCATCACCCACGCGAAGGTGAAGACACGATGGACACAACAGGCGCTGCCCCATGAAAACCCCTCGTCCCGCCGAGAATGGCAGAACACAGCACATACCAGATCCCGCACAACCCGTTTGTGTAATGCAACCCAGCCCGCCCCGGCTCAGCGCCCACCGTGCTGCTGTCTCTGGGAGCCCCCGTTACAGGCCTGGCCCCAGGGCAGCCTCTACCCCCACAGCCCAGCAGCTCTGAGCCGGCCAGCCGGCCAGCCGGCCAGGGCCGCCAGTGGCTCATGCACAACCCCTCATCCTCTTCCCCAGCCCATCTCTGTCGCCGGCGCTCACAGGTGTCACCGGGAGGACCAAGGGCCGGGACCAGCAACTCCAAGGGGCCTGCACGCCCCAGCAGCCACAGCCATGTCGGCAGGACCCTCCCACCACCATGCAACCGGGCCCCGGTGACCTCGGCGAGGGCCAGGTCTGTGCAGCTGGCACCGGGACCTGTGGCTGCTCCGCGGGCACCCGTGTCATGGGCCGCGACCACCAGCACAGTCATGGTCTGAGGGCTCTCTGTCCGATGTTGTACTTTGATAAAATGTTTGCTCTAGAAAAGGTCATTTTCCTGTGTTTATTGTCTGTATTCCCGTTTATACGGATGGCAGCATTGAGGCGGCAGGAGAGAAATCCCGGTGCCCGGACCCTGGGGGAACAAGGCAGGGCTCGCCCTCCCGCGGCTTCAGGCGCAGCTCCAGAACCTTCCAGGCCCCCACCTCCCCCCGCCCCCGCGGTTTTTCCAGGGCGTCTTCCTTGTGCAGAGCCCCTCCCCGCAAGACCCATCCACGTCCATACGTGCACTTGTGCACCCAGAAGCCACCGCCAGGGTCCCGGGACCACGGGGCCAGGTGGGGGCCCAGACTCCGGGCGCTGCCCACCGGCTTCAAGGCTCGGCCCCACCCACCCCTGAGTCAAGTTCAAACCTCCCCTCCTCCCCACGCGCCTTTCATGTGGTTTCCGTCTAATCTGAAACACCTCCTCCCGCGGCCTTTGTACTCGCGGACGGTTCCTTCAGTCGCCTTTTGAAAAACCTGGTGCCTCGCAAGCACAGATCTCACCTGTGCAGTCAGCGTGTCTGCACCGGCCCCCCATGAGGAGAGGGCGGGAAGGGGTGCAGACCGGCCCAGGGTCCGCCGAGGGAGCTGCCAGCACCTTCTCCGGCCCGGCCACTGCCCCCAGCAAGCCGGCCCTCCCGCTACCACCGACCCACCCGGCCGCAGCCCCAGAACCTCAGAGCAGCTCTGGGTCCTTCTCCAGGGAACAGGCTGATGCTGGGCAAAACCTGCCCGTCCCCCTGAGGCATCGGGAAGGGGCAGCTCGGGTCCCTCGGACAGAGGGCAGCGCAGGGGACGGCCGCACGTGTCCCTCAGTGGCTCAGCCCTGCGCTCCCTCTCCGGCCGCGGCCGCCTCCGAACTGGCCCCGTGGTCGATGTCGGTGATGCTCAAGGTTTGACAAGTTCCACTTGTGGTTTTCAAAAGAAATCATTTTCAGTTTTTGTGTGTGTGAAGGACTTCCTTTCTTGGCATAAAATAATTGGAAAGTACCATGAATATCTCAATAAAACACATCAAAAGTAACTTTCCCGGCTTGTTGAGACACGCCAGCTGGTGGTTGCTGTCAGCCTGAGCTGAACCTCAGGTTTCCTCAGACAGAACAAACCATTAAAATATTCAACAGAAAAAGCAAATAGATGTAATTCCTCTTCTGTTTGCTGCTTTTCAAATAAAAGGCGACGTTGAAAGGAGCAGCCAGCAGCGCGAAGCGCGTTTTCTGCGAGCTGTTTGCGCGGACTCGGCCGGCCCTGCCGGGTGTTGGGGAGGCTGCGCTGTGGAGCCAGCGCGCCGCCGGGTCGTATTTACAGAGGCCGGTCCCCCTCTGTGGGGTCGGATACAAGTTCACAGGAACCTGTGGAGGTTGGAGATAAATGTTAGGGGCTCAGGCAAACCTCTCCCTGGAGAGAGCAGGACGCGGCCGCGTCAGCCCAGGCCATTCTGCTCCAGCCCGCCCCCGGGACACGGCAGCCCCACGCGGAACGCGGGCCCTGGGACCAACCGGCCTGGCTCCCGGGGCCGAGGGCCCGGCAGCTGAAGCAAAACAGCAGCTGGTGCAGGAGACATGATTCTCATCTGCTCACAAAACGAAAACATCTCAAAGTAAAAGACCCTTTTCTGGAGGCAAATTGGAGCGGAAGTGTGTCAAGGAGCTCTCGGGCGGTGGGGCGGTCCGGGGGCAGGGTCTGCAGGGCGAGTTCTGACACAAAAAGTCATCTTCCTCCCAAGAGGTGACGAAGGTGAGACGGCAGCACGGGCTCGTGAACGGGGAGGCCGGTCTGTGGGAGCCGCGTCCAGGGCTGGCGCCCCGCAGTGCCCGGGCCTCCTGGCCCTCTTCCCGCCCGCCCTCCTGAGCAAGGCTTCCCCTCGGCCCGAGGCCTGCCAGCGCTGTGCGGAAACAGGGGAGAGGGACGAGAGAAAGAGAAAGGCAAAGGCAGACGGTGCGACGCAGAGTGGCCGGCCGCGCTGACTAGCGACCCTGTGCCATGGCCCCTGTCCCCACGGCGGCGCAGCACGCGCTCGTGCAGACGCTGACGGTCACACGGACAGCCCCGCCCTGCGTCCTGCCCCGCGACCGCGCCTGCGGGTGGCTGGGAGCTGGCCCCCGCCCCTGCGCCCTCAGCGGAAGCGGCCGAAGCGGGGGTCCCTGGCGCTGTGTCTGAGTCGGGCCGGGGTGCTGGGCGGGCGCTGGGTGCTGAGCTGGGTCTGGGTCCAGCCCGAGTGGAGAATGTCTAGAATTGTCCCCAACAAGGGCTTGGGTCCTTCTCTCCAGGGCCTTAGGTAAGTTTGGGGACCCGGATCCGGTAGGGTCTCCTCTCGCCCTCACAGTCAGGTCCTGTCCCCCACCTCCCACCCTGGGGTGTCAATCAGGAGGTCTGTAAAACCAGGGAGGCTGGGCTCTGGGGCGGGGACAGGACCCCAAAGGCAAGAGGCTCAGAGGAACACAAGCAGGACAGGTGATGGGCAGATGCACGTTCAACAAGCTCTGTCTGGGTCGGGGTGAGGGTGACAGAGAGGGCAAGACTGGTGACCGGGATGGTGGTGACAGGGACGATGGTGACAGGGACGGTGGTGACAGGGACGGTGGTGACAGGGGCTGTGGTGACCGGGACGATGGTGACGGGGACGATGGTGACAGGGACGATGGTGACGGGGACGATGGTGACAGGGACGATGGTGACAGGGACGATGGTGACAGGGACGGTGGTGACAGGGACGATGGTGACAGGGACGGTGGTGACAGGGACGATGGTGACAGGGACGGTGGTGACAGGGGCTGTGGTGACCGGGACGGTGGTGACAGGGACGATGGTGACAGGGACGGTGGTGACAGGGGCTGTGGTGACCGGGACGGTGGTGACAGGGACGATGGTGACAGGGACGATGGTGACAGGGACGGTGGTGACGGGGACGATGGTGACGGGGACGATGGTGACGGGGACGATGGTGACAGGGACGATGGTGACGGGGACGATGGTGACAGGGACGATGGTGACAGGGACGATGGTGACAGGGATGGTGGTGACAGGGACGATGGTGACAGGGACGATGGTGACAGGGACGGTGGTGACAGGGACGATGGTGACAGGGACGGTGGTGACAGGGGCTGTGGTGACCGGGACGGTGGTGACAGGGACGATGGTGACAGGGACGGTGGTGACAGGGGCTGTGGTGACCGGGACGGTGGTGACAGGGACGATGGTGACAGGGACGATGGTGACAGGGACGGTGGTGACAGGGACGATGGTGACAGGGACGGTGGTGACAGGGACGATGGTGACAGGGACGGTGGTGACAGGGACGATGGTGACAGGGACGGTGGTGACAGGGGCCGTGGTGACAGGGACCGTGGTGACAGGGACGGTGGTGACAGGGGCCGTGGTGACAGGGACCGTGGTGACAGGGACCGTGGTGACAGGGACTGTGGTGACTGGGACCGTGGTGACAGGGACAGTGGTGACAGGGACAGTGGTGACAGGGACGGTGGTGACAGGGACGGTGGTGACAGGGACTGTGGTGACTGGGACAGTGTTGACAGGGGCCGTGGTGACAGGGACGGTGGTGACAGGGACTGTGGTGACTGGGACAGTGGTGACAGGGACCGTGGTGACAGGGACTGTGGTGACAGGGACTGTGGTGACTGGGACAGTGGTGACAGGGACCGTGGTGACAGGGACCGTGGTGACAGGGACTGTGGTGACTGGGACAGTGTTGACAGGGGCCGTGGTGACAGGGACAGTGGTGACAGGGGCCGTGGTGACAGGGACTGTGGTGACTGGGACAGTGGTGACTGGGACGGTGGTGACAGGGACAGTGTTGACAGGGGCCGTGGTGACAGGGACAGTGGTGACAGGGACGATGGTGACAGGGACCCTGGTGACTGGGACGGTGGTGACAGGGACGGTGGTGACAGGGACAGTGGTGACAGGGGCCGTGGTGACAGGGGCCGTGGTGACAGGGACGGTGGTGACTGGGACCGTGGTGACTGGGACAGTGGTGACAGGGACAGTGGTGACTGGGACAGTGGTGACAGGGACCGTGGTGACAGGGACAGTGTTGACAGGGGCCGTGGTGACAGGGACAGTGGTGACAGGGGCCGTGGTGACAGGGGCCGTGGTGACAGGGACGGTGGTGACAGGGGCCGTGGTGACAGGGACCGTGGTGACAGGGACGGTGGTGACAGGGACGGTGGTGACAGGGACCGTGGTGACAGGGACCGTGGTGACAGGGACGGTGGTGACAGGGACGGTGGTGACAGGGACCGTGGTGACAGGGACCGTGGTGACAGGGACCGTGGTGACAGGGACGGTGGTGACAGGGACGATGGTGACAGGGACGGTGGTGACAGGGACAGTGGTGACAGGGACGATGGTGACAGGGACGGTGGTGACAGGGACGGTGGTGACAGGGACAGTGGTGACAGGGACGGTGGTGACAGGGACGGTGGTGACAGGGACCGTGGTGACAGGGACGATGGTGACAGGGACGGTGGTGACAGGGACAGTGGTGACAGGGACGATGGTGACAGGGACGGTGGTGACAGGGACGGTGGTGACAGGGACAGTGGTGACAGGGACAGTGGTGACAGGGACGATGGTGACAGGGACGGTGGTGACAGGGACCGTGGTGACAGGGACGATGGTGACTAACAGGGACAGTGGTGACAGGGGCCGTGGTGACAGGGACAGTGGTGACAGGGACCGTGGTGACAGGGACGATGGTGACAGGGACCGTGGTGACAGGGACGATGGTGACAGGGACGGTGGTGACAGGGACGATGGTGACAGGGACCGTGGTGACAGGGACGATGGTGACTGGGACGGTGGTGACAGGGACGGTGGTGACAGGGGCCGTGGTGACAGGGACGGTGGTGACAGGGACGATGGTGACTGGGACGGTGGTGACAGGGACAGTGGTGACAGGGACAGTGGTGACAGGGGCCGTGGTGACAGGGACGGTGGTGACTGGGACGGTGGTGACTGGGACAGTGGTGACTGGGACAGTGGTGACAGGGGCCGTGGTGACAGGGACAGTGGTGACAGGGACGATGGTGACAGGGACAGTGGTGACAGGGACCGTGGTGACTGGGACGGTGGTGACAGGGACAGTGGTGACTGGGACAGTGGTGACAGGGACGGTGGTGACAGGGACGGTGGTGACAGGGACGATGGTGACTGGGACGGTGGTGACAGGGACGGTGGTGACAGGGACGGTGGTGACAGGGACCCTGGTGACTGGGACGGTGGTGACAGGGACGGTGGTGACAGGGACGGTGGTGACAGGGACGATGGTGACTGGGACGGTGGTGACAGGGACGGTGGTGACAGGGACCCTGGTGACTGGGACGGTGGTGACAGGGACGGTGGTGACAGGGACGATGGTGACTGGGACGGTGGTGACAGGGACCGTGGTGACAGGGGCCGTGGTGACAGGGACGGTGGTGACTGGGACGGTGGTGACAGGGACCGTGGTGACAGGGGCCGTGGTGACAGGGACGGTGGTGACAGGGACCATGGTGACTAACAGGGACCGTGGCCACGATGACTGAAACCCGAGTGGGGTTGACAAATGACATGGACAATGGATTCTAAAAGGGTGGACTCCGGCGATTTGGTGATTGGATGAATGTGGGGAAGATGGAGACAGAGTGCGAGACAGAGAAGTGGAGAGAGACAGAGACAGAGGGAGGGAGAGACAGAGACAGAGGGAGGGAGAGACAGAGACAGAGGGAGGGAGAGACAGAGACAGAGGGAGGGAGAGACAGAGACAGAGGGAGGGAGAGACAGAGAGACAGGGCAGGAGGGCTGAATGGGTGGGTTCAGGGCCGTGGGAGGTGGGGACAGTTACTGTCTGGCTCGGACGCCCGGCAGAGGGGTCTGCAGGGAAGTCAGGGCAGAACGAATGTGTTGAAATAGGCGCGTCGGGAGGTAAAATTCCAAGAAGCAAATGTCAGCATGAAACCCCTGTGGACGGGTCAGGCTGCCAAGCACCTAGCCCGTCACCTGGGACGTGGGCGACGTGTCCCTGCCAACACCCCCTGAGCATCAGGCGGGGCCCTCGCTCAGCCTTGGGGTCTGTTCCCAAATTTGCAGGTTCAAGCCCTGGCCCTCACGGCTCAGCATGTGCCCCGTCTGGAGCCAAGGAGGTTGCGGGGGTCCTTGGTTAGGGGAGGTCTGTAGGGTGGGTCCTAGTCCAGTTGATCAGCGTGTTACACAAGGAGACATGCAGACAGACACACAGACACAGGGAGCAAGTGCCCTGTGAAGGTGACCGCCGCGGACCCCCTGGGACGGAGGCCTGGACCGCACCTTCGCTTGTGCCCTCGGAGGGGCCCAGCCGGCAGTCACTGGATCTCAGACCCCCACCCGGGGCCATGAGGCTGCCCTTGACTGTGGTGGGAGCCACCTCCATCTACAGCGCTTTGCGACCCAGCCCCGGGCACCTCCTCCGGGGCCAGCACCGCCCTGTGTGCCCTGCGTGTGTGCTGTCACGTGGAGGTGAGGGATGTGACAGAGGCGACCACCCAGGAGGCCGCCGGGACTGTCGCCATGGAAGCCAGACTCCTGACTCCCATAGAGAATGACTTGGGGTCCAAGGCAGAGGGGTCTCCTGGCAGAACCCCTGCTTCCAACAATGGCCAGGACAAAAAGGTTAAACAGTCTCCGCGCATATGTGACAGCCGCCTGGGAACCAGCGACCGGATGAAGTCACCAGCTCAGCGCCCCAGATACCTGCCGTGCCGTCCAGCTGCATAGATGCTCTGCCCTGTCACTAACGTCCATCTGGCCGAACGCTGGCGGCAGCACCTGTGGCAGGGATGTCACAGGAGCCACGCCCAAGGGGCATCAAGACAGCATGGCAGCCCCGGTCAGTGTGGCTCAGTGGATAGAGCATCAGCCGCAGACAGAAGGATCCTGGGTTCAATTCCGGTCAAGGGCACATACCTCGGTTACAGGCTCGATCCCTGGCCCTGGTTGGGGCATGTGCAGGAGGCAACTAATCCATGTGTCTCTCTCACAAGGATGTTTCTCCCAGCCTCTCCCACTCCTTTCCACTCTCTCTAAAAACCACTGGGAAAATAGCCTCAGGTGAGGAGTCAAAACAAAACAAAAAGACAGCACGGCAGGGGCCGGGCGGGTCGGCTCCAACCACCTGCCCTCTCCCACCGGCCCGGGACGGCAGGACGTGGGCATCCATCCCCCTGTGAGATGGTGGAAGGATGGACTGTCCATGGTGCCTGCACGCAGGGGTCTGGGCAGGAGGCTGGTGGGGTGGGGGGCACTGTGGCCATCGTTTCTCTGTCCTGCACCCCATCTGGTGCAGGCGTTCCCGGGCAGCACCCGAGGCTGACCTCCAAGGCCGTCGGAGAGCCAGGGTCCCTGCCGAGTGAAAGCACTTCTGTCGGCGGATCCACGAGCGCCACAAACCGCGGTCAGCGGGTCTCAGGGGCTTTCTGACGAGGCAGAGACGGTGCCACAGTCGGGAGGTTGGGCCAGGCCCCACGCATGCTGGCTCCTCGTCCTGGACAGAGGTCGTGTCCCCCAAGATGGGCCCCACCGCTCCAGGCCCCTCGCAGAGCAGGGCCCTCAGCTGCCCTGGCCCCGCCAACTCTCCCTCTGGGACGTGGAGTCTAAGCTGTTAGGGAACATACGCCGTTGTTTTGCGGGCACGAGCATCTTCTCCTAATGGCTGTGGGACAGGGCTGGTGACCGCTCCCCCAGCCCAGCACACAGCCAACAAGGACCGAGGTCCCTAACGCAGCCACAGGTCAGTAACTCAGGCTGAGCCCGGACGCGGCTTCCCTCGAGGAGCCGACGGGGCGGGCTGTATTCAGGGCAGGGCTCAGCTCTGTCCCTCTGCCTGTATGCACTCTGCTGCCTCAAATTTAACATAAACACGTGATTTCAGTTTTGTCCTTTCTGTTGGGTTGTATGTGGAATGGATGTGTTAGCTTAGAAATTGTCACCATAACATACAACGTGCTAGAAAGGAGACAGGGGGATAGCTAAGCCAAGGCAAGGCTAAGAATAGAACCTAATTTATGCAAGTTGATTATACTTGTACCAAGAGTGATAATTAGAGATATTTTGAAAGGAAAAAAAGAAGAGCTTGAAAGTGAAGATAATTGGAAGATTGATTTCTCCTAGGCTAAGAGATAGAGAAGAATGAGATCTTTAATTACATGAATAAGAAAATAATTATTGATAGTCACAAATAACGTCTCTATTGGCTCAGGGAAGCTCACGGTCTGGCTAATCAATTTAAAATCTAAAGAGGGTGTTGAGTAGTGACTAACGTGAGCGAGCCACTCAGGTGCAGTCAGGGGCGTCGATCCCATGATTAAATTTGGAGCAGGTCGTCCTCACAGAAGAGCCCCAGGAGCCGATGTAGCCGTGGGGGCCTGGGGCGCCCGGGGCACGGACTTGGGGGCTGCAGACAGCACAACACTGAGCCCTCGCGGGCGGGGCCCTCTGACGCCTCTGCTCTGGGTCTCAGGCGCCCCGTCAGCCAAACCACTCCCTCTGAGGAGACACCTTTTATTTGGGGCTGCTTCCCACCTATGCCTTTTAGAACTGCTCCTCTCACACTCTCTGAGGGCCGCTCAATACCGAGTCCCTCCCACGGAGACCGAGTCCCTCCCACGGAGACCGAGTCCCTCCCACGGGGGCCCAGTCCCTCCCACTGAAACCTTGTCCTTCCCAAGGGAGCCGAGTCCCTCCCATGGGGGCTGGCACAGTGAACCTGATGGTGCCCCCCTGGCGCGTAGTAACTCACCAGCCTCCCTCCTCAGCAGCTCCGAGGCCTCGTGGCTCCTGCGGGTGTCCCTGGTCTGACGTCCGCGGCCAACTCCCTCGGGCATGTGCCAGGCTCAGCCTGCGGAGCCTGGGCCGCCCCGTCCGCACCTGCTCCCCAGCCCAGGGCTGCTCAGAGAGCGTGGTGGCCGGGGAGGTGTCACTCCCTGCTCGCCAAGGGTCCCAAGCAGACACCCTCCCCGCGTGGCGATCCTCCTGCCTTTGAAGAGAGAAGAGCTGAGCGGGCAGCGAGGGTGGCGGGGAAAATCCCCCAATTCCTGACTTTGGGAAGAGGGACGTGAGGCTTCTCACCAGAGACGTCTTAAGGGCTCAGGCTGTGGGCCATGCGGGTTCCTAAAGGAAGGGGCCTCTGCAAAAACATGAGTCTGAATTCATCAGGAAAGCCACCCGAGGGCCGCCGGGGCCACAGGCCGTCCGAGTGTCCTTGACAAAGTCCCTGCCCACCTGGCCGGGCCAAGGGAGTCTTCATCCTCAGAACTAAGCAGCCACCAGAGCCAGCCTTCCGTCACCACCCCCCCACCCCCGCCACCCAGAGGAGGCCACGGACATGGCACAGTGGGGAGCCCGGCCAGCCACGTGTGCTCCGCCCACAGGTGCCCACGTGACTCTGCAGCCCCACCCCTCCTGCCCCTCGGCCGCCCTGAGAGCCGGTCCTGTCCCGGGCCCCGTGTCCCTCGGTCCGCAGGCTCAGACGCTGGTATTCTCTGTGCCCAGATGGTCTCACTGTCTCCCCCGTCGCTGTCCTCTGCCCTGTTCCACCCGGCGACAGAGCGCCCCAGCCTCCCCCTCCCCCGTGGGCCCAGGAAAGGTTGTTCTTGTAGGACAGGGAGCGGTGGGAGGAGATGGGGTTCCTCTCCAGGGACAGGACAGAGGCCGAGGGGCGGCTGCGACCTCCTTCACCTGCGCCACCTGAAGCCTGGACCACGCGGGTCCCCACCTCCTGAGGCCAACGGGGGCTGCCTGGTGCCCGGAGACGGGCCGTTTCCCCAGAATCAGGGCGACCGGTCACCTTCGGGCACTGCCGACACTGCAGAGCCAGGAAACGGGTCCCAGGGGAGCAGCGGCTCAGACAGCAGACCGAGCAGCACCGGGCGCAGCACCGGCCTAGGTCTGAGCCGGTGCTCACAGCCCAGCCCAGGCTCCGTCCTCGGCTGGGGACCTGCACCAGGACGTGGAGTCTGAGATCCAGGCCCCAAGAATGTCCCCATCAGGGGCGGCCTTCACGGCAAACGTGGCTCACGCGGAGGCGACTTCGTCCCAGAAGCCAGCCATTGTCTTCATCAGAACCCAGCTCGTGCTGCAAACCCCGGCCCGTGTGGCTGCAGCAAGAGCGACACTGGGGGAGGGTCTCTGTGCTGACGCCGCTGGAAATGGCATGAGGGACCCGAGTGGAACAAACCTGCGGAGAACTGGGGACACTTGTGGGTGAGCCCCTGCCGAGGAGCCCCTGATGCGGCCACCCAGGCCCCTTCGAGTTTCAGATCAGGTGCCCTGAGTCACGAGTCCACAGAATGGCTCCCGGGAGTGTCTCCCTCTGCTGTGCATGAGCCCAAGGAGCCAGTGCCACCCACACCCCGTGACATCGTGCACACCTGTCCAATAGCGACTGATTGACCCTGGAGGTCACTCAGGGCGCTCGGGTGCCACAGCGAGAGAGGCCAAGGGCCAGTCCTGCTTCCTGATCCACACAGAGAGGGGCTCAGAGTCAGTACCCACCCCCTTCTTCCTGCGCGGTAGCACAGGACAGAGTTTTCTTAAAAACCTGCACTTCCCAGCTCCCCGGGGGCCGGCAGTGCCACCGCGGGCCTGGTCAGAGCAAGAGTCAGGGGGCGTTTCGGGGAGCGTTGACTCTCCTGAACCAGGTGGTCCCTTTCTTCCTCGTTGCTTTCTCCTCCGTCCCTTCTCCACGCCTCCCCCTCCTTGTCCTGGAGAGGGTGGGTTCGGAGCAGGAGCTGGGCACCCCTTTTGTGGCCAGGAGGCCTTCATGAGGAAAGGCGCTGAGAGTTGGCTCTGAGCATGGTGCCCTCACAGAACTGCTGCCCACCCCCACTGCCCACCCCCACCGTCCAACCCCCCCCCCCCAAAAGGAGGGTCCTCCTCCCAGGGTTTTACTGAAAACTCAGTTGTGTTCTGCTTAGTACCTATTCACGTCCAGACAGAATGAATTCCAAGAAGGGGCTATGCTTTGCTGGGGAGATCCCTCCCACATGAAACATTTAGGGCAGCGCACAACGGCGGGACAGGCACCCATACCAACACAACTGAACTGCCAAGAAGGCGCGAGACAGAGGTGTGGGGAATCCACACGGAGCAGCCCTGGTTTGCGAGGCATTAGGGCAGTGGTTCTCAACCTTCTGGCCCTTTAAATACAGTTCCTCATGTTGTGACCCAACCATAAAATTATTTTCGTGGCTACTTCATCACTGTAATGTTGCTACTGCTATGAATCGTCATGTAAATATCTGATATGCAGGATAGTCTTAAGCGACCCCTGTGAAAGTTGTCGCGACCCACAGGTTGAGAACCGCTGCTTTAGAGACAGCCTCGCAGAGAATGTAAACGCTGTGAGGAGACATGTTTAACTGGGAATGACCAATAGAAGTAAAAGACAACCGGCCCAGTGAGAGAAGGCGCACTGCGCTTGCTTACTCCCTGGGTGCAGGCAGGACCATGTGCCCAAGTTCCAGCAAACATGGAGCTGATAAAGGCTATTTTCATCGACAGCTGCAGACCGAGCCACACTGACTGGTGTTTATTAAGACATCTTTGGGGAAACAGGAAAACCCAAAGGACCTTTTTATCCTGAAGCCGGTCACTTCCAGTTGTGTGGGTGTTCAGGGTAAGTTAGTGCCTCACCGTTCCCGTCCAGGCAGGGTTTGAGGTGAATGGAGACGCTCCGTGTGTGCTCAGCCTGGGGTTATAGTCACAGAAACGTAACCGTGCAGAAAACCTGTGACTTGACAGTAATTTGCTTAAATTCCATCTGCATATTAAATGATCATCTTCTTTTTTCTCTTTGTTTTTGTTTTATTGCCTTTTTTTCCTTCTTTATATTCAGTCACTGCCTCCAGCCTGCTAAAACACAGAAAATTACTGTAATTAATTTCTCATAAGAAACAAGGTGGACACAGATATCACGTAGGAAGTTCATCTTTTTAGTCTCATCCCACAGAAGGTCCTCAGGAGCTTAATTCTGTAATCGCCCGGCAGGCACTTGCGCCAAAAGCCAAGCCACTGCCAGCGAAACGGGAAATGCAGGCTATTCAGACGCACGGAAAAGGGAAGGACTTGGCTCAGAACAGCTGCTGCATCCAGACCTGCTGTTCAGAGTGTTTCCAAGAACAAGACATTACGGATACGGTGTGAGGGCCGATCACCTGAGGTGTGACCGGCACGTCAGGTCAGCTGCGGTCTCTGCTCCTTCCATTGTCCACCTGGGCCTGGCCACCGCCGGGCGAAGAAGAGTTGAAACCCAAAGGGGTGACTATTGCAACCAGTGACGAAACAGCTATGCTTTTGACAGAAGGCAGGTGGGTTATCTGTGCAAATGGAGGCTGAAAGGAGCTACGGGGATTTCCCCGTGCCAAGCTGGTAGCTGTCCCCTCTCTGTCCCGGGACTCTGGCCCCCGAGGGTCAGCAGGAGTGGCACACGCTCTGCCTTCTCCTCGCCCTAAAAAGCCTGGTGCCACGCCTGCCTAGCTTTTCAACGTTCTGCGTCTCTTGCCATCATGTGTGACACGGAGCTCGGTTTGCTTGGACACTGATGTCGGTTGGCGGTCATCCTCGTGTTTAGAGGAGAATTTGACCTGCCACTGACTCCAGCCTCTTCCTTCTCACACTGGAGGAAGCCGAGACCAAGGGGGCGGCTGCTTATTCAAAGCTACACCATAGCCGGGCCGGTGTGGCGCAGTGGCTGAGCACCAACCTATGAACCAGGAGGCCACAGTTCAATTCCCAGTCACGGCACATTTAATTCCGGTGGTGGGATCGATCCCCAGTGTGGGGCGTGCAAGAGGCACGATCAGTGATTCTCTGTCATCATTGATATTTCTCTCTCTCTCTCTCTCTCTCTCTCTCTCTCTCTCTTCATCTCTGAAATCAATAAAAATAAATTTTAAAAAAAATCAAAGTTATACCATATACTAGATGGCAGCCAGGATTAGAACCACACCTTCCGAAGCCTGTGGTCTGGATTGTTGTTGTTTGTTATTTTACCGCCCTATGGCAATTCTTTTTTTTATTTTTCTTTATTTATATTTAATCCTCACCAGGGATATATTTTATTGATTTTTACAGAGAGAGGAAGGGAGAGAGAGGAGAGGTGAGAAAGAAACATCGATCGGTTGCCTCCTGTATGCACCCCAACTGGGGATCAAACCCACAGCCTAGGTTTGTGCCCTGACCAGGAACTGAACCTGCACAGGACGATGTTCCACCCAACCAGGCCCCGGCCAGGGCCGCAATCGTGCTTTCGGATGCAAGGCAAGTGCAGAACTTCCCTTCAACAGCTTCAGAGACATTTTCACCTACCGAGAAAGGAACCATGTCCTGCTCCTCCATGCATAAACCAAGAGCCACATGCGCCAGCAAGTCTGGTCAGAAGGCGGCTCTATTCACAACAGCCTGGAGGTGGGAGCCGCCCGGCGTCCCCTGCCGGACACATGCACACGGTGTGGCCTGGCCTGTGGTGGAACGGTCTCAGCCTCGAGAAGGAAGCCATGTTGGCACTGGCGCAGCATGGGCGCACCCTGAGGACATGATGCCAAGTGACATCAGCAGTCACAGGAGGACAAACTCTAATGATCCAAGTGTGTGAGGTCCCTAGAGCCGCCAAATCCACGGACGGAGAGTACAGTGGGGGCCCAGGGTCGGGGACCAGAGTCCGTGTTTAGTGGGACGCGTTGTGGTTCCGCGCTGTGGAAAGATGCGGAAGCTGTGTTCACACAGGGCGAACACACTTACTGCTGACGGACTCTACCCTTCAAGTGGTTAAGATGGCTCCGTTCATGTGATGTCTTTCTATCACATTTTTTTAAATTTCTAAAATGATAGACAGTTCCTTTAATATTACCGCCAAACAAAACCTGAGCTCACGGCAGGACATGCTCAGATAGGCATCACAGCACAGTGACGTCCCCTCCCACTATCACCAGTGGAATATTTTTGTCTCACTTCCCCGGTTTCCAAATCTGCTAAGAAGAAATCAAGCCTGAGGCCCCGCTCTCCGCGACACTGTAGCCGAGACCAACGATGAACCTTTCACAGAGGCTGCTGCGCGGCCCCACTGTCCCCACCCAGCGCGTATGTCAGGCCGTGGGGCGAGCGCGTGCGACACACAGACACGCCTCTGCTCGCTCAGAGTTCTCAGTCGCTCCCACCCGGCGGGTCAGCATCGAGGCCCCTGGGAATTCCGCTCTGCTCCGCCGAGGGCTTCTCCTGTCCCGTCATTTGGTCCTTACTGCTGAGGAGTTTTCAAAATGAGGGGCACTTTCTGGCCTTCGACTCAGGACAGTTGGGATGAACACCGAGCGACCACAGGTGCAATTTCAACGCTTAGCCAGGCCCGTGTGAGGCCCTGGTGCACACTCGCACATGCTCAGCCCTGCTGTGCGCTCACACACACTACTGCTGCTGTGCGCTCACACGTGATCAAAGCTGCTGTGCGCTCACACGTGATCAATGCTGCTGTGCGCTCACACGTGATCAAAGCTGCTGTGCACTCACACGTGATCAAAGCTGCTGTGCGCTCACACATGATCAATGCTGCTGTGCGCTCACACGTGCTACTGCTGCTGTGCACTCACACGTGCTACTGCTGCTGTGCGCTCACACGTGATCAAAGCTGCTGTGCACTCACACGTGCTACTGCTGCTGTGCGCTCACACGTGATCAAAGCTGCTGTGCGCTCACACGTGATCAATGCTGCTGTGCGCTCACATGTGATCAATGCTGCTGTGCACTCACACGTGATCAATGCTGCTGTGCACTCACACGTGATCAAAGCTGCTGTGCGCTCAAACATGATCAATGCTGCTGTGCGCTCACACGTGCTACTGCTGCTGTGCACTCACATGTGATCAATGCTGCTGTGCACTCACACGTGATCAATGCTGCTGTGCGCTCACACGCGCTACTGCTGCTGTGCGCTCACACGTGATCAAAGCTGCTGTGCGCTCAAACATGATCAATGCTGCTGTGCGCTCACACGTGCTACTGCTGCTGTGCACTCACACGTGATCAATGCTGCTGTGCACTCACACCTCCACACTGAGCCCAGGTCACCTCTACATGGAACCTGTGTCACCTCCACACTGAGCCTGTGTCACCCCCATACTGAGCCAATTCACCTCCACACTGAACCTGTGTCACCCCCACACTGAGCCTGTGTCACCCCCACACTGAGCCCAGGTCACCCCCACACTGAGCCTGTGTCACCCCCACATGGAGCCTGTGTCACCCCCACACTGAGCCTGTGTCACCTCCACACTGAGCCTGTGTCACCTCCACATGGAGCCCAGGTCACCTCCACACTGGCCTGTGTCACCTCCACACTGGCCTGTGTCACCCCCACACTGAGCCCAGGGCACCCCCACACTGGCCTGTGTCACCCCCACACTGAGCCTGTGACACCCCCACACTGAGCCCAAGTCACCTCCACACTGAGCCCAGGTCACCTCCACACTGAGCCTGTGTCACCTCCACACTGAGCCCAGGTCACCCCCACACTGAGCCCAGGGCACCCCTACACTGAGCCCAGGTCACCCCCATACTGAGCCCAGGGCACCTCCACACTGAGCCCAGGGCACCCCCACACTGAGCCCAGGTCACCCCCACACGGAGCCCAGGGCACCTCCACACTGGCCTGTGTCACCTCCATACAGAGCCCAGGGCACCTCCACACTGGCCTGTGTCACCTCCACATGGAGCCCAGGGCACCTCCACACTGGCCTGTGTCACCCCCACACGGAGCCCAGGGCACCTCCACACTGGCCTGTGTCACCTCCACATGGAGCCCAGGGCACCTCCACAGGGAGCCCCCGGTCCTGGCCTAAACCGCAGATCTCCCCTGGAAAGGGCAGGGGCCGGGGCACCCCGTGTCTCCTGCTCAGAGGAGAGCATGTGCTCATTGCTGCCTGGTTCCCATTCTGCCTCAGCCAGTCCTGCCGTGCCTCAGTGACCTCATCTGTGAGTGGGGTTGAGAGAAGGCCCGCCTACCTCGTGGGGTGTCTGAGGACAGAGGAGTTAATCTGTGGAAGGCACTGAGCTGGGAGCCTGGCAGGCACTGGCTGGTGCTTGTGGGCCCCTGTCACTGTTGTTAGTATTAGTCATCGCCTAGATGGGCGGGCGGGGCGGGGCGGGCGGGCCGGCAGGAGGAAGGTAGAACCAGGAAGCACTGAGCTGGGATCGCTGGGGACAATGTCAAGGCCACGGGTGTTCTATGGAAGGAGGGCTGGGCTACAGCAGAGAGGACCCCGGAAAGGAGGAAGGAAGGCAGGACGAACCCGGAAACGTCAGTTCAGGGTGGAAGTTCCTGGGCCTGGATGGCCCCGAGGAGCTGCCAGAAGCCCCCGCTCCTCCTCTTGTGAGCTGTGCTACTCTGAGCAAGGCCTCCGAGCCCGGTTCCCGTGAAGGCCTGGCCATCGCAGCTCCGCCCAAATGGATGTCAGAGAATCGGTCAGGCCTGTTCGCTGGCAGGACTCACCGCAGGTGTGAGTACAGGGCGGGTGACGGCCAGCCCATGCCGTGGCTCCCTGTAAACTGTGACATGGGGGCAGCCAGTGACTGGCCAGCCCTTCGGTGGATGGAGCCCGCATCCTCCACCCGCCTTGAAAGCCCCGCCATTACGGCTTCACTCCTTTGCCGCTTCAGTCCCTGTTCCACAGGAGTTTACAGTTACCAAACCCACCCGGTGACGGCACAGCCTCCCGAGCCCTGCCTCCCACCTGCCCGGCCCTTTCCTGGTTGGACGCCACCATCCGCCCTGCCTCCAGCTTTGCCCCTGGCCTCCTAAAGCCTCCTGCCTCTCCCTCCTGCTCCGCCCAGTCCCGACTCTGGACACCATAGGCCCCAGTTATCTCTGAGCCGGGCTCCCCGGCTCCTGTCGGCCTCATGATGTCCTCTCTCATCTGCCCTCTGAAAAGACCCCCACGTAACCTGGCTGCTGGCTTGGCACACGCTACACGGACATTGGGGTGGGCCCTAAAGGCTGACGATGGTAATTCCATCCGGTTGGCTCTAAAAGTCTGAGAGGACTGCGCGGATTTCCGGCAGCACCTGCCCCTCTCTCCTCCCTTCTTTCCTCGCCATCACCTCCTCCAGAAAGCATCTCTTGACCAACCCTTCCTCGCATTGAGTAGTGCCCATGCTCCTAAAATCACCTTGGGAATAATGCCACACGAGCCACTTGACTTCGGACTGCTTCCTTTTCCATCGCTGGCTCTCGTCCTAAAACGCACAGGGCAGGCATGAAGTTTCCATCTCCCCAGGACCTGGAGCCCAGCAGCCCTCAGTTAATATTTACTAATGAATCAGGGGACATGTTAGCTGGAGCTCATTCACACTAGCATGTAAATGGCTGATATTCATCTTTTCCTGAGAACAACTCCTGATAGGGGAGCAAGAAGGGAAATCCGGAACCCAGAGCAGGTGGAGAGAAGGCAGCAGCCCCACTCGGGGGTGGAGGGCAGCTCAGCTCTGCTGGCACCTTCCTTCAAAGGCCGGCTTCCTCTGCACACCCTGAGCAGCTTGGTTGGAGGGGAGTCGTGGATCCTATTGGAACACGTCAGAGGCACTGTTGTGGCGAGCGGCACAGCCATGGCATACTCAGCCCCAGGGCGCCTTATGTGCCATGCCAGCTCAGCCTGATTCAGTGACCCTGAGTGAGGGCTGTGAAGGATGGAGAAAAGACAGACAAGAGAATGAAAGCTGGGTCTCGGTGGGACACTGCTCCCAGATGGAGAGACAGCGCCAGCGCCCACAAGCCGTGTCTTTATTTTATAGTAGATGCCACGAGGCAAAGTCAAGGCGTGATCAAGATGTTTACAACATTCTCCTGGGTTTCGATCCTACTCAACTACATGCACCTGAGCTCTATCAAGCCCGCATCACTCAGGCACGTGGGGCCACGTGTTCGGACCATAGGTTCAAGCTCACAACTATAGCCGTTGGCTATAACTGTGCTGGGCGGGCTCTGCCCTCCAAGCTGGGACTTGCACGTGGCCACGAGAGGACTGTGCCCTCTCATTAGTCCGAGGCTTGAACCTGTCCAAAACACCATAGTCGCGCCCCACACACTGTGACAGTTTCCAGGGGAAGGAGGAGCTGGGCAGCCTGAGAAGTCAGACCGTGTAAGGTCGGAACCCCAGACGTGACAGGGATGTTCTGACTGCTGCTCCTTGGGGCCACGTCCCTGGACACAGCGTGGCTGCCCCGCTCCTGCAGGACACAGACGACTGCAACGCAGCAGGGCCGTTCCTCACGGGCTGCTTCCCGCGGCCGTGGCCGGGGCCATGGCATGGACTCCGAGGGCTTCCCGAGGCCTGAGATCTGTGCTGCTGTCCGTCCACATTGGGAAGGACCCTGAGAGCCGCCGCCCTGACCCACCCCACGGAGACCAGGCAGGGAGACCAGGCAGGGCTGTCCTCCAGCCGGGCTCTGACCCTCAGGAGGCGAGCAGGCCAGGGCAGGTCTCTAGTTTCCTGCTGTCCACTGCCAGGACCTGCCCCAGACACACCACTGTCGCCCACACTCACAGCTGCCCCTGGGTCCCTACTGACCCCTCTCCAGTCCTTGCTGCCATGAGGCGGTCCAGGCACCGGCCAGCCCTGCTCCCCACCCGCCTGCAGAAGGCTCTCCCAGGCCACACCACATCGCCGCAGGCCTGCTCTCCCGCCAGCCCCGCTCACCTTCCCGCCGTGTGCCTGCCCTTCCTCTCAGGGAGCACACAGCAGGACCCGCGCCCTGCCCCACGTGCTAAGAGGTCTCCCCCCGAGAGTCCAGTCCAGGTGAGACAGGTCCCGCTTCCTCCCTGACACTCCGGCGGATCCTTGAAGGAGACAGGTCCTCTGGAGTCTTCAGAGCGACCGAGGGCCGTGAGCACTTGGCTCCTGGAAGCTGGGTTGTCACTCTGTGAGCTGGAACCCCACAGCGACATGGGGCCAGGGCACCCAGGTAGACAACGGCTCCTGTTCATCTGTAATCATGATGTCAGAGGTCATCCCAAGTCACTCCCCCACAGGCAGGGTTCTGCTCACAATGGTTTGGACAAATCAGACTGACGACGGGTCTGCATGTCGCACCGGCTGCAGTTTAGCCAAAATCAGTCAAGACCAGGGAAGGTTCCAACAAGAGGGAGGACAGCGACGCCGAAAATGTGACCGGGTCAGCAAGGCAGAACCGGTGCCACCGCGGAAAGGTGAGAAGCCACGGGAAAGGGCTCTGGCGGGGCACGCCAGTCACTCCACGCCGCCTTGGAGACTGACGCCAAAACACTGCTCCCTGCCCTGGCCGGTTTGGCTCAGTGGATAGAGCGTCAGCCTGCAGACTTAAGAGTCCCGGGTTCAATTCCCAGTCAAGGGCACATGCCCGGGTTGCAGGCTCATCCCTGGTGGGGGTGTGCAGGAGGCAGCCAATCAATGACTCTCTCTCATCATCGATGTTTCTATCTCTGTCTCCCTCTCCCTTCCTCTCTGAAATCAATAAAAATATATTAAAAAAAAACAAAACACTGCTTGCCAATGATGAACTCCCACTTCTCTGCCCTGCCCCCAAATTCTCCTTCTCCCAGCGGAGGAGGTAGCCTCGCCTGGTACTTCCTCACCCAGACAGGCCTTCCTCTGCGTCGGCGTCACGAGAACCTGCGCAGTTTCGCCCAGGAACGGACACAGGTGAGAACCTTTTCTGGGTGGCGTGTGGGTGGGTTTGTGGCGAGCAGGTAAGAGCTGCCTAGAGAGGTATCGGGTACAGGCAAAGAGGGGGTCTTGGGGTGACAGTGGCATGAACCTTCCACCGTCCATCCCTGGGAGTGAACCGCCGTCGGTTCATTTCTGCTGGAATCACCCCCAGGCAGCTGCCGGCCAGCTCACGCCGTGGAGAAGGCCCGGCGGCACCGGCAAGGACGAGGCCGCCTCTGTGTGTTAGAGGCCAAAGTGGCGGCAAGAACCGGCCATCCTGGGGGCCCTCACCTTCTGGCAAAGCCCATGAGCCCCACCCCCAACGACACTCTGGGAGGCGCGGCAGGCCCACGCCCACAGCAGGGGGCATGCATCCCCGTGTTTCCACGGCTGCAGCCTCAGTGGGATCAGCGCGGAGACCCCTCACCTGGGAACTGTCTGTCTCGGGAGGTGCCTGTCTTTCCCTCCTGAGAGCAGGTGGTGCCGCCAGTGTTCCTGTGGGAGGCCCGTCTCCACGCGTCACTCAGGCCTGGTGACCGGGGCCAAGCATGCTTGCTCTTCTCTTGGGCGGTCCTCCTGGGACAGGGAGAGCTGTCCTGGCCCTGCAGGTGAGGCCCAGTGGTTAGAGCACCGGCCTGTTCAATTCCCGGTCAAGGGCACATACCTGGGTTACAGTTTGATCCCTGGACCCAGTCTGGTCAATCTGTCTCTCTCACATCAATGTTTCTCTCTTTCTCTCTTTCTCTCCCTCCCTCACTCCCTCCATTCCACTCTCTCTAAAAAAATAATAATAATAAAATAAAACAATGGGAAAACATCTTTGGGTGAGGATTAACCAAAAAAAAAAGAAAAGAAAAGCGAGCACCTCCCTGGAGGCAGGAGCTGGCGAGTTGTGGGGAGGCAGCCCCCCTCCATCTGGTCACCTCTTCCTCCCAGGCCGGTGTCCAGGCCAGAGTCGGGGACAAGCCGATGGGGATGTGCGTCGGCACGCGGGAGGACCATAGGCCCCTCAAGCAGCAGGGCCATGCGTGGCACCGGGGGTGCGGAGGCCCTCGGCTCCGAGATGCCTGCTGCTGACCTCGGCGCTCTCCCTTCCTCTCTGACCACGCACAGCTGGGAGGGGGACCCCTTTGTAAGGCGGCTCAGCGACAGCAATGATGCAACCACCCCTGGGCCAGGCATGGGCCTGTGGTGTCCCCCAGACAGAAGCGCCAGCCCTCGGCCCTCGGGGGCCAGCAGCCGGGTCCTCACCCCCGTCCCAGACCCCTGAGCGAGTGCCTCGTGTCGTTGTTACCCAGAAAGTGAATGGGGAGGAGGCAGATGCGTGCGAGGGACCAAGGGCTATGAAACAGCACTGGAGGCAAATATTTATTCCAGTAACACTTGTCATGCGCCTGCAGTGCCTGTAAGGTTAGCGTGGCATGTTGCAGACAAAGAAAGTCAAATGGCACCTGTTGCCTTTGGCCTGTCTCCACACGGGCCGCCATCCCAGGTCGCAGGCCAGGCCGGTCTCCTCCCCTCCCCAGCCCACCAGAACCGACCCTCCCTAGCTTGCTGGGCCTTGGCCCGGAGGCCTCTCCTCCTGTCCCCTCACCTCACACGCCTCCCAAGCAGCCTCCGGCTCGGTTCCCTGCATCCTGGAGACGCACCCTACACCCTCCCCGGCCCCCGGCCCTGGGCAGGTCCCACTGCCTCACGGATCTGAGTAGCGGATGTGAAAAGGCCGAGTGCGGACACTCATGGGGCTGCCTGTCCCAGGACAGAATTCCAGGGCTGGGCAGCCCAAACCCTCGGGCACGGGTGATACCTGAGGGGGTTGGCCTTGAAGACACAGATGTCCCTGCCTCGTGCTTCCACCCACACAGAGGCCTGACGGGCTCCCAGCGTCCCTCCCCACGGGGCCCTCACCTGGGCCTCAGGAGTGGAGAGGCCGGGAGGTGCAGACAGGAGCCAGACCCGGCACAGGAATCCCCAACTGCCCAGCTCGGCGCAGAAAAGCAGGGACGTCCCTGGGAAGGCAGGATCCCGCCGATGCCTGGTTCCGTTACCTTTTGTGAAGAAGCGGTTCAGGGCAGTTCTTTAAGGAGGACGCGTGGCAATTGGTGGTGGTGGTGGTGGTGGTGTGGTGGTGGTGTGGTCGTGGTGGTGTGGTGGTGGTGGTGGTGGTGGTGGTGTGGTGGTAGTGTGGTCGTGGTGGTGTGGTGGTGGTGGTGGTGTGGTGGTGGTGGTGTGGTGGTGGTGGTGGTCGTGGTGGTGGTGGTGTGGTGGTGGTGGTGGTGGTGTGGTGGTGGTGGTGGTGTGGTGGTGGTGGTGGTGGTGGTGTGGTGGTGTGGTGGTGGTGGTGGTGGTGGTGGTGGTGTGGTGGTGGTGGTGGTGTGGTGGTGGTGGTGGTGGTGTGGTGTGGTGGTGGTGGTGGTGTGGTGGTGGTGTGGTGGTGGTGGTGGTGGTGGTGTGGTGGTGGTCGTGTGGTGGTGGTGGTGGTGGTGTGGTGGTGGTCGTGTGGTGGTGGTGGTGGTGGTGTGGTGGTGGTGTGGTGGTGGTGGTGGTGGTGGTGTGGTGGTGGTCGTGTGGTGGTGGTGGTGGTGGTGTGGTGGTGGTCGTGTGGTGGTGGTGGTGGTGGTGTGGTGGTGGTGGTGTGGTGGTGGTGGTGGTGGTGTGGTGTGGTGGTGGTGGTGGTGTGGTGGTTGGTGGTGGTGGTGGTGGTGGTGGTGGTGGTGGTGGTGGTGGTGGTGGTGGTGGTGGTGTGGTGGTGGTGTGGTGGTGGTGGTGTGGTGGTGGTGGTGTGGTGTGGTGGTGGTGTGGTGGTGGTGGTGGTGGTGGTGGTGGTGGTGCTGGTTGGTGGTGGTGGTGGTGGTGGTGTGGTGGTGGTGGTGGTGGTGGTGGTGGTGGTGTGGTGGTGGTGTGGTGGTGGTGGTGTGGTGGTGCTGGTGGTGGTGGTGGTGGTGTGGTGGTGGTGGTGTGGTGGTGGTGGTGTGGTGGTGGTGGTGTG